>NC_056066.1:63587600-64837600 GCF_016772045.2 Ovis aries | reverse complement strand
CTTCACAGTCCCAACTCTCACATCCATACATGACTACAGGAAAACCATAGCCTTGACTGACGGACCTTTGTTGGCAAAGTAATGTCTCTGCTTTTGAATATGCTATCTAGGTTGGTCATAACTTTTCTTCCAAGGAGTAAGCATCTTTTAATTTCATGGCTGTAATCACCATCTGCAGTGATTTTGGAGCCCCCAAAAATAAAGTCTGACACTGTTTCCACTGTTTCCCCATCTATTTGCCATGAAGTGATGGGACCGGATGCCATGATCTTAAGTTTTCTGAATGTTGAGCTTTAAGCCAACTTTTTCACTCTCCTCTTTCACTGTCATCAAGAGGCTTTTGAGTTCCTCTTCACTTTCTGCCATAAGGGTGGTGTCATCTGCATATCTGAGGTTATTGATATTTCTCCCGGCAATCTTGATTCCAGCTTGTGCTTCTTCCAGTCCAGTGTTTCTCATGATGTACTCTGCATATAAGTTAAATAAGCAGGGTGACAATATACAGCCTTGACGTACTCCTTTTCCTATTTGGAACCAGTCTGTTGTTCCATGTCCAGTTCTAACTGTTGCTTCCTGAGCTGCATACTCATTTCTCAAGAGGCAGGTCAGGTGGTCTGGTATTCCCATCTCTTTCAGAATTTTCCACAGTTGATTGTGATCCACACAGTCAAAGGCTTTGGTGTAGTGAATAAAGCAGAAATAGATGTTTTTCTGGAACTCTCTTGCTTTTTCCATGATCCAGTGGATGTTGGCAATTTGATCTCTGGTTCCTCTGCCTTTTCTAAACCCAGCTTGAACATCAGGAAGTTCATGGTTCATGTATTGCTGAAGCCTGGCTTGCAGAATTTGGAGCATTACTTTACTAGCATATGTGAGATGAGTGCAATTGTGCGGTAGTTTGCGCATTCTTTGGTATTGCCTTTCTTTGGGATTGAAATGACAACTGACCTTTTCCAGTCCTGTGGCCACTGCTGAGTTTTCCAAATTTGCTGGCATATGGAGTGCAGCACTTTCACAGCATCATCTTTCAGGATTTGAAATAGCTTGGTTCCTTACCAGGGTTCAAACATGTGCCCCCTGCAGTGGAAGCACAGAGTCCTAACCACTGGACCGTCAGGGAATTCCCTGCATTTCTCTAATAATTACCAATGTTGAGCATCTTTTCATGTGACTACTGGTCATCTGTATCTTTAAAAATTTGTCTATTTAGGTCTTTTGCCCACTTTTTGATTGGATTATGTGGGTTTTTTTGATACTGAGTTGTATGAGCTATTTGTATATTTTGGAATTTAAGCCCTTGTTGATCACATCATTTCCAAACATTTTTTCACAGTCTGTAGTTTGTCTTCTTGTTTATAGTTTCCTTTGCTGTACTGAAGCTTGTAAGTTTGATTAGGTCCCATTTGTTTATTTTTGCTTTTATTCCTATTTCCTTGAGAAATGTTTTGCCTATATCTCTTTTTAGTTTTATGGCGTTGTGATTTATATTTAAGGCTTTAGGCCATTTAGAGTTTATTTTGGCGTATGGTAGGAGGGAGTGTTCTAACTTCATTCATTTACTTGCGGCAGTCCAGCTTTCCCAGCACCACTTGGTGAAGAGACTGTCTTTTCTCTGTTGTATGTTTTTGCCTCCTTTGTTAATTGACTGTGGGTGAGTGAGCCTGTTTTTGTTTTTTAAACTAATAATCATCATCCTTTGGAAGGATACTTTGATACTATATAAATATCCAATCACTCATCAATTTTTACCTTTTGGCATCCATTGATAATCTTTGCCTTAATCAATTATCTCTGATGGTCAAATGGTTCTATAATTTCTTCTGCATTAAGAGCTTTTCCTTATCTATTATATCTCTGTGGATTCTTATTTTATAAAATGGGTTATAATTCATTATTTTTCAAGTGCATTATAATTTGATGCTCAACTCTCCTGGATTTGTTCAGGGGATTCCCCCAATCTGGATTTTAATTCAAGCTGCGGTTCAGGGCACGTGCTCTTCCTCTCTTTGGCCCTAATTTTCTCATCTGTGGGGTAAGGTTAAAAACCTTGGGTTACAGGGGCGAGTGAATGAAATCCACCCAAGTTCCCAAATCTCCATGGCCAGGGTAAAGTGTCGTCAGGGCTGGCAGAACCCCAAGAGGCCCAGTATTTCATGGTATTTTTTGCCTTTCTTCTCTAGGCATCCAGGGCATTGTGGATGCCTACCGCCAGGCCCTGCCCCAAGTCCGGCTCTATGGGCCCACCAACTTTGCACCCATCATCAACCATGTGGCTAGGTTTGCAGCCCAGGCTGCAAATCAGAGGAATGCTTCGGTGAGGGTTATAGGAGGTAGTGGGCGAGGAAGGGGGTGGGGGTGCTCCCTTGAGGACTATATAACAAGAGACTTCTTGTCAGTGTGGGAATGTGTGGCTGGGATGTTTAGAGGGTCTGCCTCAGTATATGAACGGACTTGCCTTTAGCAATACTTCGTGCTGTTGCTGCTGACCGATGGTGCTGTGACAGACGTGGAGGCCACACGTGAGGCTGTGGTTCGTGCTTCCTACCTGCCCATGTCGGTGATCATAGTGGGTGTGGGTTGTGCCGACTTCGAGGCCATGGAGCAGCTGGACGCTGATGGTGGACCCCTGCACACGCGCTCCGGGGAGGCAGCCGCTCGTGACATAGTGCAGTTTGTGCCCTACCGGCGTTTCCAGAATGTGAGTAGGGGCAAGCTTGGGGACAGAACAGAGCTGGGAGTTCAGCCTTCCACCTCTCCCGGATGTGTGTGGGGATACTTATCTCTTCACCTGAACCTGGGGCAGGGTTAGGTGTTGGATTCTGTATCCTTTCTTGGGTGTGAAATGTAGACCTTGTACAAATGAAGCCATTATGGCCCATCACTGAACTTGCCCCTCTTCTCCTGGCAGGCCCCTCGAGAGGCACTGGCACAGACTGTACTTGCAGAAGTACCCACGCAACTGGTCTCCTACTTCAGGGCCCAAGGTTGGGCCCCATTGAAGCCACCTCCACCTGCAGCCGGGGGCCCTGCACAGGCCCCCCAGGCTTAGATTCCCTTGAAGGGGTCGACCGTGGCCATTTCTCAGTCCCATGTTAAGGTCCCCAGCCCTTAAGGTCCCGCATTCCCTAGTGCTTGCACTTCATGTTTTATATTTAATCCTGCTGTTGCTACCCTTGATCTCACCTGCTTGCCCCTGGAGTCCCTCATTCAATAAAGATGAAGACTACTCCTTTGCTACCACTCTGTGTTTTAGGTGGGAATCTGCCATTAGCCATGGTTAGTTCTCCTCTCTGAACTTACGTGTTGACTTTAGGGGTTGTTGGAGTAAAGGAATCCTCTCCTTCCAAGAAATTGGGTATTCCCGGCCAGATATCTAGAGACACTGACTCTGTTTTGGAAAATGCAAAGACTGAGTATATAAGCCAAACACCTAGTCCACCCTGCCACAGAGCAGAGCTGAGCTGGGAGCATAGACAAATTACAAGGTTAGGGGAGGGGATCAAGGGCTGTGCCTGACTCCCTGGAAGGTGGAGCAGTGGTGGTTCTAATTCTAAAAATAGGCTCCAAGCCTCACTTTTTTTAATAGCTATTCTTTTTCTTACTAGAAAATTAATATGTATATTCATTATAGGGAAAAATACCACCCAAACTCCCATGTCCCATTAAAGTATTTGGTGCATATTTTTTTAATACTTTATACATATTTACAGTGATGCATATTTTTTATTTTACAGAATTGGGACCATACTGTATGTACTGTTTTAGTATGCTTTAAATGTTTTTTAAATGTATGCTAGTTAGTACAAAATTATTTCAAATATATTGTATGAGATAGATAATGGGCAGGATGTATGTCCTATGTCTGACAAATTTTTTTTCTCTAGATTACTACACTGTTTGCACTTTGTTTTATTGTATTTTTGGTATTTTACCCATTAGAACTTACGACCGACTTCATTCTTTTTAATGCCTATAGATTACTCTGTGTATGAGTATATTATAGCTTACTTAGCCAATCCCTAATTTATCAAGATTTGGGTCCCTTCTGGTTTTCTTCCATTATAACAATCCTGTAAGGAATATCCTAATACATTTATCTGTGCATTTATATAGTAATATTTATGAAAATTTTATTCCTACAAGTGAAAATGTTCAATCAAAAGATATGAATACTTAATATTTTAATAGATACTGTAAATTGCATTTCATAACAGTTTTTTACCCATTTCATTAATATGACAGGCAAAACCACTCAGTTTTAATTGAATTTATTGAATTACAAAGGCTGGGTATCATTTTATATGTTTATTTTTCAATTGTATCTCTTATGAATAGCTTTTTCATAGGTTGTTGTTGTCCTTTACAGCCTTTATTGTTATAGTTGTTCAGCAACCCTTTATCTCTTATACATGTTAAAAATATTTCCTCCCAGGCTATTATCTTTTCAGTTATAGTGTCTTTTGGTCTATGTAACTCTTTTGATATGGAAATTTAAAAATTTTATGTATGTCAGCCTAGTTTGCTTTCATGTATGTGTGTGTGTGTATGTAACCTAGCTTGTTTTTTAAAAAATTATCCATATATATTACTTACTTTTCATGACATTAAACAGTCTCTTATATTACCATTTCTATTGGCTACATATTATTTTTAGTGTACTTTATCTTCTTAGATACTATTTCCATTTTTTCCTTCATAAACAACAGTGTGATCAACATCCTTAAAGTAGTAACTTAGATTTTATCTGTGTATCCTTTGGATCCATTCTTAGAAATGCAATTGCTGTGATTAAAAAGTATAAAAAAGTTAAGACTTCAGCACCTATTGTAAAAATGCCCCCTCCAGAAAAGCTGTATTAGTTAGAAAACTTCAGACTTTTAAGAGTACTCAATAGATTCTTTTCCCTCTGTCTTCAAATTATAAAAGTAATAACCCCCAAATGTAAACAGATGTATACATGTTCCATCCTCACACATACACTTGGATTCCACTTCCTAGAGGTATAACACTGTTCATAGTCTGTAGATTCTTCCAAAACATGAACACAGTGAAAAGGATCCTAACAGGCAAGATATTGCATGTATTTCTTTGACACTTTTTCCCCTTTTCGAGTCCTCTGCCCAAGTAGAACTCATTAATCCTTTGATGTCCGTCTCCTCCATCTTTCTCCCTCCATTTCTACTTTTGACCCTTTGAATGAAGAGTTATTGGATCAATAAATGAATTGTCCCATTTTCTGGAGCATCTTCTCTTCCTTGTCAGGCTCCTGGAGGGCAGGGACTGGTCAACACCCTACCGCCTGTACTGTTCCTAGCATAGTGGAACACTCAAGTTTTAGTGTAAAACAACCTGAGTGGGGATAATCAGGCCTGCATCATTTCTGACTCAAATGGCCCCTACAGGTTCTCAAGTCTCCCTAAGATTTTACCTGAAAAAAATGGGAAGTTCTGCCTGCACCTGCACCTAGCAAGAGTTGGGGTGAGAAGTGAGGGGCACAGCATGGCTTCATGCCAACTGGTAGCTCTGCAAGAAGGCAACCTTTAGAGAAAGGTAGGCTCAGGGTCCCACTGTGGCTCCGCTCTTCACTAGCTGTGTGACCTTGCAACTTTCCTGATTTGAATGGTTTCTCCCTTTGTGATTGTGAAGATTAGTTAGAGAAGGCATATAACATCCAGAGTACTATCTTAGGTGCATGGTAAACACTCCACACACATGAACTACTGCTGCTACTATACTGATCAGGGCTTCTCCAAGAAGAAGGCAGTTTGATAGACGCCCCCCACCACATTTACGTACCAAAGGCCCTGCCCACAACAGACCTCCCAGCACTGATCCAGCTTCTTTCAGCACAGACTTCCACTCCCAACAATCAGCATGTTTAATGGGCGTCCCCTGTGGCACTGTCCCCTGCCCCCTCTGAGGTTCGAACACCATGGGCTCGGACTCGATACAAGCACGTGAAGCGGGGGTGGCCCCAGTTGCTTAGAATCTGGATCTTCACCTTGGGAAAGGCAGCTGGAGGGTCATTCTGG
Source organism: Ovis aries (assembly GCF_016772045.2). Taxonomy (NCBI): domain Eukaryota; kingdom Metazoa; phylum Chordata; class Mammalia; order Artiodactyla; family Bovidae; genus Ovis; species Ovis aries. The sequence goes on along the minus strand of NC_056066.1, from coordinate 64,831,568 downwards.
AGAGAAAAATGGATGATGCCAATGTCTGCTCTCCCAAGGGCTGCCCTCCTTCCCAATCTTCCCTCACTGTCCCATTCTCTTAGACCCCTCACCTCCAAGAGACCAACATACCTGTAGGTGGAAAGTCTGAATCTCAGATTTCTCCACGTTGAAGGTAAATTTCCCCAAGAAGACCTCAGTCTCGTCATCAACTTGGAGGCCCTGGTGAGTGAAGAGTGAGTGGAGGAACAGAGGTGGAGGTGGAGGTGTTGAGAACCTACTTTGTGTTCAGTAGTTGTATGCACACTCATTTATTTTTCGGTGTTAGGATGATAGTGTGTGGAATCTGGGCTCAAAGAAATCAGGTTGCAAATTTAAGCCTGACAACTTGTTAGCTGTGTGACCTTGGGCAAGTTACCTCCTCTATCTGAGAATTACTTTTTCTCATCTGTGAAGGGGGGAGATAATAGCACTTCATAGGTTGTGTGGATGCAAGGATATATAATCCATGTAAAGTACTCAAAACAGATTAAGGACTCAATAAACTATAACCAATATTTGAACATGGTATGATTATTTAAGTACCTATGGCAACCCTGAGAGGCAAGTGGTAGTATCTCCATTTTATGGATGAGCAAGCAAAGACTCCGTAGCCCCAGTTTTCATGACTGCCTTGTGCTCTGTAGGAAAATCCCCCACCTCCTTGGCCTCAGCCCCACTTACATAGACTGCAAAGTCACGGGGGGCGCTGTTGGCTCCCCGGGTGTGTGCCACAGTGGGTGGTGGATGCTGCAGAGTGATGTCGCTCAGCTGCACACGACCCGGCAACCGGATCACCACCTGGCCCTGGTCGCCCTCAAAAGCCCAGCAATTTCCAGGGAAGACATCTGGCTGCAGTGGGGGTGGATAGATCTTCAGAACCACAGGACGGAGCAACTGTGGCCCTTCCCCAGCCTCCTGGGCATTGGTTCTGGTAGGCCCCTCCATCAGCTTGACCCTATCAAGGGCCCATGCAGAGCTCCACCCAGGACTCCAGTCCCTAGCAGTGCCAGAAAGTGTTAGTTGCTCAGTCATTTCCAACTCGTTGTGACCCCATGGAGTAGCCCACCAGGCTCCTCTGTCCATGGAACTCTCCGGGCAAGAAAACTGGAATGGGTAGCCATTCCCTTCTCCACGGGATCTTTCTGACCCAGGGATCGAACCGAGCGTTTGCAAGCAAATTCCTCACCGTCTGAGCCACCAGGGAAGCACTGCCAGGTCTCTCCAGTATTATGTTGTCCTCCACCTCACCCAGAGCCTCACCCCAGGCAAGCCAGCCCCACCTCCAGGCGGCCAAATTATGCCCAGCAGGGTCTCTCTGGCGCCACGCCCTCAGCTAAGTCAGGTCCAACCCTAGGAAGCTGTGGGATCCTTTCTCCAGAATCCGCCCCTGATTCCCTTTTGGGATCTCTGTTCCAGGCCCACCTCCAGGATAACCGTGGGCGGTCGCGCGTAGTTCCAGAAGCTGAAGCGATTCCAGAAGTAGGCAGTGTTCGCATCCTCATAGTCCTGGGATGTCTTCTCTAGGTCGATGGAGGCTCCTAGAGCAGGAAGAAGCAACTAGTCAGGGGCTCCCAGGCCAGACCCACAGCGAAGGCAGTGTCCGTCTGAGGTCGGTCTGTCTGGGCCGATCTTGTGCATAGTTCTGTCTGCGTCTCTGAGTCTCAGTCTCTCCCTGGGTCTTACCGACAGAACTCAGCGCATAGTCGGGTTTCCGCACAAAGTCCTCACTCAGCCTCTGGAATACTAGCTGGGCCACCCTCTGAAAAGAGAGAGGGCGGAGCCTGGAGGGGCGGGGCTTGCGGGCAGGTTTTATACTGGGGCGGAGTCCTCGGGGGCTCTGCTCCGGGCCTTAGGACTCAGGGCGGAGGGAGCATGGCTCCAAGGTGGGCGGGGAGTGCACAGCGGCCGGAGACACGGGGCCAGGCTCCCAGCGGCCAAACTCCTGGACCGGGTTCTGAGAGCAGGCTGCGTCTGCGGGACTCACCTCGCTGTTGGCGGCGCGAACGCTGGACATCTCCTTGTGGAGTTTAACCAGTTCAGCCTGGAGCTGCTGCAGCTGCTGCCCCTGGGAGCGCACGCGCTCGTGGTATTCGCTGCAGGCAGAAGGTTGGCACGCTGCAGTTGGCTCCCTGTCCCCCTGGCCACTTCCCGTAGGATCTCCCCACCCCCAACAGAAGCACCTTTGAGGCCCCCAATTCCCCACCCCAGTGCCCTCTTTCACCTTAGAGTCAGCATCTCCTTAGGTTCCTATTGGAGGGGGGAAGGAGGGACAAAAAACAGCGCTGCTTACTTAGCTCCCACCTCAGTGTGGGAGTGGCCAGATACAAAGGGCCTTCTCTCTGAGGACTGCCTATCCCTTTTTCCTGACCGTCCAAGCATCTCTCCAAGACAGACCCTCAAGCACCTCTGGGCACAATCCCCCAGAAATCTCCTGTTTATAGCCAGCCTTTCCTTAGGGTGATAGCCTCCGGCACTGTCCCTTTCCCCAGTGGCCCAGGGGACTCCCCACAACCTCCAGGTTTATAGCCTGCCAACCACCCAACCCCAGGACAGTCTCCCCGACTCACATGTTCCAAAGGAGGGGCGAGGTACAGGAGTCCCCACCAGAGTGCTGGAGAAAGAAGGAGTGGTCTCAGGGGAAGGGAAGGGAGGAGGTTTCTCAGGCGTAAAAGGGACAGTCGGGGCAAAGTGGAGGGAAGGCTCTGAAGGGGACTGTGAGGAACTGTGAGCTTCTGAAGGGACTGAGTGGGCTGAAGGATATCAGAGAAAGTGTACCAGGTTTGGCTTCAAAGCTTCCAGGGCTGGGGCCCCGGGAACTGGGCCCCCTCTCACCTGCCAGAAAGAGGCTCAGCAGTGATACAGCCGTGAGCAGGAAGCGGATGGAACAGACCTCCCTGAGGAACCGAAGGGGGGCTGAGGCCGGGAGACCCCAGAGAATCCCCAGCCCCCACCCCAGGGTCCTAGACCCAGCTCCTGTGAACACAGGTATGAACCGGCTCAAGCCTCAGCCGGGTCTGGCCCAGCTCCCCACCCCCTCCATAGAGCAGCCCCTGGGGCTCCCCCTTCCCTCCCTCTGACCTGTACACACTGACCAGCACGTCTCCAACCAGGGATAACAACACGCTCAGCACCTGGAAGAGGAGGCCTGAGAAGAAGAAAGGGGCTCAGAGAAGGGACTAGGCTTAGGGAGGGAAAGAGATGGTGGGGGAGGGGCTCACAGAGTGGTGTTGGAGGTTCAGAAAAACCTAGGAAGGGGACTCAGGAAGAGAGGGGTGGGCTAGGAGACTTAGATGGGGACAAGGAGAATGGATTCTCATTCTTAGAGAAGGTGGGTCGGGTTCAGGGAAGGGGCTAGACAATCAGACCTGGGCCGGGGGCTCAGAACTGAAAACGGCCTCAGAGGTGAGAAATGGAGTTCGGAGAGGGGAGCCAGAGGGGTCAGAGGGGATCTGGGCTGGCTTGGACCGTACTCAGGAAGCTCTTGGACACTTGCGGGGAAGGCATCTCCTGCCTCAGATCCAGAATGGGGAGAAGGTCGAGCTGCTCCTCAGAGACTGCGGAAGAGCCAGCTGGTTCTGCGGGAGCCCAAGGGCTCCACTGGGGCCTTGTGCACCGCAGGCCCACTGTTTCCCCAGGACCTGGCTGCAGGTTCCCTTAGCTCAGAAGCAGGGCAGCCTCACAGGTTTTGGTCGCACAGAATCCACAACCCTCGGCTCCTGCAGCACTCTGAGGCCACCTCCCCACCCCCACCCCCACGCCGGGAAGCTCAGTCTAATCGTTGTCCCACCCCCAAACGGTGGTGCCGCCCCCAGCTTTAGGTCTTGATGCTGCCCTGTTTGCCTGGTAGCCGCCGGTGCTAACAACCGAGGCCACGCCTCCTCAGCGGTGCCCAATCACAAGCTTTTCTACGCCCCTTCCCAGGACCATCTACCTCACGGAGACCCTCTTATTTATTGCCTACTCTTTTTTCCCCTCCAGGCCCCGCCCCCTAGGAGGTGCCCAGATAGTTTTATCCCACTTCCGCGCCAAACCCCACCCTCTAAACCCCACCCCTTCCCTCCGCTCACCCGGGATCGACCCCGCCCGCACCCGAGGCCCCGCCCCTCACGGTTGCCGCGCCACAGGCGGTCTGCCCATTGTGGCTCCGAGGCGCCTGCTTCTGCCGAGAGCTTCCAGCCCATGTGGTTCCTCCGGGCACTCCAGCGCTCAAGGCGGGCTCACCGCAGCTCGAGCCCCGGGCTCGTCTGCCCTCGGGCTCCCCGGGCCCCGGCCCAGCTGACCGGTGCCCGCAGCTGTCCCCGGAGGTGACGCTCATAGAGCTGTTGCTGTTGTCGCTGTAGAAGTTGGGCGTGTGCTTGTGCTGGGACGCGGCTGAACCCGGGCGGGGGCTTCGCCGCATCCTGACCCGGGGCTGTGGCCTTCCGATGCCAAAGGCACCGTCGCGGCCTCCAAGGCCCTCGGCCCTCCTTCAGCTGGTGCGCGCCGCCCGGACCCCTCGACCCTGCGTGCAGCCGGCGGGGCCCGTGGCTTGCCGCAACCCTCTCCTCTGTAACTAGGTCTGGCTGCTGACTTCATAGAGGGGACCGCCGTCTCCGAGGAACGCCCTGGCCGGCGTCACAGAGCCAGTCGTGACGTCCCTGGGAGCCTTGGCAGTCTCCCTTATTCTTTCCCAAGTTAAAGCAAGCAGTGACATTACAGCATTTCCCAAAACACCCTGTCTAAAACTACTGCTTACCAGGAAGGAATTTCGGTCCCCCTTCCTGCTTTGTTTTTCCCCTTAGCACTTATGTGTTTTATTTCATTCTTCATTACGTGTCACTCCCAGTAAAGCGATAAGTTTATGAAGGCAGAGATTTTTTTGTGTTCGCTACTGTATCTTTCAGCACCTCGATAGATAGTTTCTAGCTCGCATGTACTGTCGTTCAGTCGATGAGGTCGCTCAGTCGTGTCTGACTCTTTGTGACCCCATGGAATGTAGCATGTGGTAGGTGCTCATGTATCTATGAAGGAATAGATGTTTAGAAGGGGCAAGGGATCACCCCCATGTGGCACTTCTCAATACAGCCTTTTTAGTCTCTTTTGCTCTAAAAACCCTTCAGGCTCCTCCTCCTCTCATCCTAGTCATCAGGCTAACTCTGACCTCAGGGATCTGTGATCTCTTCTGGACCCGTATTCACCAGGGGTCTTTGGGGAATTCAGTACCCCTCAGTCACCATATCTTTTTGTTCTTTTATACAATTGATGCCTTCAAACTGTGGTGCTAAAGACTCCTGAAAGTCCCTAGGAAAGCAAGGAGATCAAACCAGTCAATCTTAAGGGAAATCAACCTAAATACTTGTTGGAAAAACTGATGCTGAAGCTGAAGCTCCAGTATTTTGGTCATCGGATTCGAACAGCCATCTCATTGGTAAAGTCCCTGATGCTGGGAAAGATTGAGGGCAGAAGGAGAAGAGGGGGTCAGAGGATGAGATGGCTGGATGGCATCACTGATGCAATGGACAAGAACTTGGCAAACTTCGGGAGATGGTGAGGGACATGGAGGTCTGGCGTGCTGCAGTCCATGGGGTTGCAGAGAGTCGGACACGAGTGAGTGACTAAGACGGACACTCAGACCATCTGAGTCACCTAGAACAGAAAGGAATCACACTTAGTCAAGAGACCAGATGTTCCCAAATTCCTGCTGTGCAACAGAATAGTACCAAAGTGGCTTCTGGAAATTCAGGTCCCAGCCACACCTTAAGATATTACGTTAGCATTTCTAGAGTGGGAGCAAGAATGTGCATTTTTAACAACCACGTGTGATTCTGATTAAAGACCACACTTTGAAAAGCAGTGCAGTTCATCCCGTGCATATTACACAGTGGACAACCAGGCCCAGAGAGGAGAAAGGATTTTCCGGAAACCACACAATAAGTGACAGCAGTTGGAATTCCAAAACCTTGCCCTGGAGTTTAGTATTCTTTCCACCACATCCTACTTTTGTTGGAATGTTAGGACGTGGATGTAGGAGTTCTTAAAGGTTCAAGGCCCAGGGAACCTGCCAGGGTGTGTTTCAACCCAAAGAGGAGTCACCTGTGTTACCTTCCAGAGGCATCAATAACTCACTTGAGGGAGGCCCAGTGGTTAAGAATTGCCTTCCAATGCAGGGGAGATGGGTTCAATCTCTGGTCATGGAACTAAGATCCCACATGCCTTGGGGCAACTAAACCTACACTCTGCAACTATAGAGCCCGCTCATCCCAACTAGAGAGAAGCCCACATACTGCAGTGAAAGATCTGGTGTGCTGCAACTAAGACTCCATCCAGCCAAAAAATAATAATAAAATAAATTTTTAAAAAGAACAAAAACAAAGCAAAAATACCTTGCTTGACTAGATCCCACAGAGCTCAAGGGAGGGAAGGAAGAGAAGGCCAAAGCAGTGACACCTAATAATTCTGGTCCCCTCTCCACCCTTCTTTGGGTCCCAGTGTCTCCATCTGTCAAATGGGAAGATGAAGCCCTCTCTTAAAGTCTGGGAGCTTTGAGGTGTAACCTTGTTCAGGAATAGACTCACCCGTGCCTCTTGTCTGGTATTGTATAGGCCCAAAAACTCATTTGAGCATGTTACACCTGGGGAATAGGAAGAATGAGGCTCTCCAACCTCAGTAGAGTTCACTTCAGTCACTCAGTCGTGTCCGACTCTTTACGACCCCATGAATCGCAGCACGCCAGGCCTCCCTGTCCATCACCAACTCCCGGAGTTCACTCAGACTCACGTCCGTCGAGTCGGTGATGCCATCCAGCCATCTCATCCTCTGTCATCCCCTTTTCCTCCTGCCCTCAATCCCTCCCAGCATCAGAGTCTTTTCCAATGAGTCAACTCTTCACATGAGGTGGCCAAAGTACTGGAGTTTCAGCTTTAGCATCATTCCTTCCAAAGAAATCCCAGGGCTGATTTCCTTTAGGATGGACTGGTTGGATCTCCTTGCAGTCCAAGGGACTCTCAAGAGTCTTCTCCAACACCACATTCAAAAGCATCAATTCTTCAGCACTCAGCTTTCTCACATCCATACATGACCACTGGAAAAACCATAGCCTTGACTAGACGGACCTTTGTTGGCAAAGAAATGTCTCTGCTTTTGAATATGCCATCTAGGTTGGTCATAACTTTCCTTCCAAGGAGTAAGCGTCTTTTAATTTCATGGCTGCAATCACCATCTGCAGTGATTTTGGAGCCCAGAAAAATAAAGTCTGCCACTGTTTCCACTGTTTCCCATCTTTTTCCCATGAAGTGATGGGACCAGAGGCCATGATCTTCGTTTTCTGAATGTTGGGCTTTAAGCCAACTTTTTCACTCTCTTCTTTCACTTTCATCAAGAGGCTTTTAGTTCCTCTTCACTCTCTGCCATAAGGGTGGTGTCATCTGCATATCTGAGGTTATTGATATTTCTCCCGGCAATCTTAATTCCAGCTTGTGCTTGCTCCCACCCAGCGTTTCTCATGATGTACTCTGCATATAAGTTAAATAAGCAGGGTGACAATATACAGCCTTGATGTACTCCTTTTCCTATTTGGAACCAGTCTGTTGGTCCATGTCCAGTTCTAACTCTTGCTTCCTGATCTGCATACAGATTTCTCAAGAGGCAGGTCAGGTGGTCTGGTATTCCCATCTCTTTCAGAATTTTCCACAGTTGATTGTGATCCACACAGTCAAAGGCTTTGGTATAGTCAATAAAGTAGAAATAGATGTTTTTCTGGAACTCTCTTGCTTTTCCATGATCCAGTGGATGTTGGCAATTTGATCTCTGGTTCCTCTGCCCTTTCTAAACCCAGCTTGAACATCTGGAAGTTCACGGTTCACGTATTGCTGAAGCCTGGCTTGCAGAATTTGGAGCATTACTTTACTAGAGTGTGAGATGAGTGCAACTGTGTGGTAGTGTGAGCATTCTTTGGCATTGCCTTTCTTTGGGACTGGAATGAAAACTGACCTTTTCCAGTCCTGTGGTCACTGCTGAGTTTTCCAAATTTGCTGGCATATGGCATGCAGCACTTTCACAGGAGCATCTTTCAGGATTTGAAACAGCTCAACTGGAATTCCATCACCACCACTAGCTTTGTTTGTAGTGATGCTTTCTAAGGCCCACTTGACTTCACATTCCAGGATGTCTGGCTCTAGGTGAGTGATCACACCATCATGATTATCTTGGTCATGAAGATCTTTTTTGTACAGTTTTTCTGTGTATTCTTCCCACCTCTTCTTATCTTCTGCTTCTGTTGGGTCTATACCATTTCTGTCCTTTATCGAGCCCATCTTTACATGAAATGTTCCCTTGATATCTCTAATGTTCTTGAAGAGATCTCTAGTCTTTCCCATTCTGTTGTTTTCCTCAGTACAGTTATCCCTTGCTTTTTACAAAAGACCTATTTTAGTACTGGTTTTTGCTGACCAAAAGAAACCCGAAGATTTTAACTCTCACAAAAAAGGCAAAAAGCAAAACCAGCATTCCCAGTGAGCTGTTACAAAGGCAGCTTGCACCCAGAGCTGCAAGACTGGCACCGCCAAGCTCCTTCCCCAAGAACTACAAACTCAGCATATCAGCATAAAGCCTCCATAGCCTTAAACTGTGAACATCTGTGCTTCATTCAGATTTATTTTGAACATCCAATAGCAAGATATATCCTAGGGCAACTGCTTTTTCATTTTCTGCCCCTTTGCCTTAGGACAGCAGGGGAAATCTGTGCTGAGATGGAGCAGCCGAAGCACAGGAAGTGACCATGTCTGGTTCAAGGAACCAGCAAGACCCGGCTCCTCTGACTGCCTCCTCTTATCTGCTGCTGCCGCCTGATACATTCCTTGTACTCTGGCCAAACTGAACAAATCGTAGGTCCTGGAACATGCCCTGCATTTCTTCCCACTTCCTGGATGCCCTTCTCTGCTGAACTCCTGTCCTCAAAGCCCAATTTAAGCAGTCGCTCCTCAAGGAAGCCCCTCTGGCCTCCCTCCCCTGAGCAGTGTAGCCCTGACCCTCTCCTGCTCCGGTGGGGATCTAGGCTTTGTTTGGTGTTGGAGTCCGCGAAGCGATTTGGAAGAAATGCTTGAATCACCTCTGTGGTGGCACCTCCTCCCCGCCTCCGCTGAGGGTGACGCAGCATGCGTTCTATATCCAGGCAGTGTCACTGATGGCCCTGAGATGCACTCAACACAGACTTACCGTCACTCATGGGTTCAGACTGTGAGACACAGTCATTCCTTCCTTCATTCAAAGTACTTCACATCTGTTTCAGGATGAATAACCTAAGCTAGGAGGACTATGTCCAGAAAAATGCACACATGCTCAAAATTTTAGACAATTTCAAGGGTTTGCACACTCCCTGGAGACCATCTATGGTCCCACCAGTAAACCCAAAGATTTTGGTTAAGAAATGTTCTGGGACTTCCCCGGCGGTCCAGTGGCTAATCTGCCTTGCAATGCAGGGGACATGTGCTCTATCCCTGGTTGGGGAAGATCCCACATGCTGTGGAGCAACTAAGCCCAGGTGCCACAACTACTTTGCTGCCTGCAGCAGCAAAGACCCGCGACAGCCGAAAAATAAAAATAAATAGCCAGATAAATCTTTAAAAAAAGAAGAAACGTTTTGAATACCTGCTATATGCAAGCTAGGGACACACGTTCACTCATTAATTCAAAAAATATGTTGAGTCCCTACATGCTAATGTTGGGGGCTAGGGGATTCACTTTTCTTTTCTTTTTTTAATGTTGTTTTAATTTGCTTGACTGAGAGGTAAACAGGGAACAACATGAGGCCCCATGTCCTTGAGTCCTCAGGCTAGCAGAGGCCAGACTGGGTCCAGCCCTCTCCCCTTGCCTCCATCCCCACCTGGTCGCATCTGCCCCCGCCAATAAGGATGCAGGACAGAGGCTGAAGCTGGGGCAGGCAAAGAGGACTAAACTGACCACAGGGACCTGACTTACCCCTATCTTTCTGTCCTTTCACTGCCTCCCTACCCATGACCCCCAGGCCTGCTGATTTTGTGTTTGACTAAAGGGCAGGGATTGCTGAACCTGCTAAGTGAGTTCAGTGAGTCAGAGGCGATTCAGGTGGGCAGGAGGGCAGGCGGGCAGAGGCAGAGCCAGTGGCCCTGGGACAATGGCTCTGACTGTGTGTGTGCGGCGACTAACAGGGCTGCCAGGCACCCATGACCGGCAAGTGAGGCTCAGCTTTCGAGGTGAGGTCTGCAGGGATTCTCTGAGAACTTTTAGATATCGGGAGCTCTGGCCCCTCCTCTCTGCAGGTCCCCCGCTTCATCTCTGGGCATCTCTACAGTTTGTCTCCTTTGTCCTTGAGCCCAATGTCTCCATCTCTCTGCCTCCCTCCGTCCGTATCTTCTATGGCTCTTTGAGGGTGAGTCCAGGGAGGGTGAGGCCAAGACTGGATGGAGAGATGATCTGTGTGTGTGTAGGGGGAGGAGATGATAAATGACTAGATTCAATTCTGAGTAGGTTTTACCCAGAAAACGAGGAGAATTCACTGTGGGCGAGAAGCAGATATAGGTGAGGTGAGTGGGGTTGGGTTCTGGATGGGGAGAAGCTGATCTGTACCCCATCTGAGTCCATCCTGGGGCTGGGAGGCTTATTCCTGAATTTGGGGAGATGGTACAGTCTCAGGAGGTGGGGTTGTCTAATGCTCGAGAGGTTAGTCTCAGTACGGGACAAGTCAGGATCAAGACTGGGGAGATTAGTTCTTGATTGATAGTTAGCCCCAGATCAGCCCTAATTGGGGAGGACTGGCTCCTGGTTTAGGAGATCAGCCGTGGAGTTAGCTCTCAATTTGTTGGCTCCTATTTCAGGTTTGGGAATAGGCTATAGATTGGGGGTCAGTGTCAGCCCAGCATTGGGTGTCACAAGGTTCTTCCTATTCCCAGCTCTTCCGTTGGCCACACTATGGAGCTCCTCTGGCTGGGGAGTGTCTGTCTGTTCAGGTGGTCAACTGCAGCCGTGTGTTCAGCCCCAGGTGAGTAGGCCTGGGGAACCAAAGATGCAAAGGGTGTAGAGAGGGCCTTGGGGCCATTCTCCTGGGTCATTTTTTCGTTTCATGCCGCACCCCCAGGTCTCTGGGGACACTTGTGATCTCCCTGCAGCATCTACAGACTGCCGGGCATTTGGTGCTGCGGGAGGCCTTAGTGGACAAGAATCTGCGTGTGTCTCCAGTGAGTTCCACCAGCCCCCTAGCCTGCCACCCTCAAGCCTGAGGGTCTCTCTAGAAGTGGGTTCCATTTCTCAGAGGGGAAAACTCAGACCCAGATAGGAGTAGTAACATGGCCCCCGAGTCAGGGTGTCTTGGATAACAGCTCCCAGGGCCAAGAATCAGGTTTAGCTCTGAGGGCCAGGGATATGGCAAGGGGAGAAGATAAGAAGTTCTGGCCCCATGACCCTGCACCAGGTGCAATTCTTGTGGGAGACAAAGATGAGCCTGGATGGATTTTCCTGGTGTTTCATGGGGAGTCAGCATAGCCTCATAGAAGTAAACTTGGGTTCAAATCTCAAGTCCTCCACTTCCCACCTGAGACCTTGGCCAAATTATTCAGCTTCTCTAGGCCATTTCCTCACTTACCTTATATGGAATCCTACAAAATGTCGAGCTTTTCACTCAGCCTGCCATCATTTGTTATGCCCTGATTACAAGCAAGTGCAGTTCTAAGCAATGAGGATTGAGTGGTGAGCAAAACCAGATAAGGACTTGCCCTCTTAGAACTCCATATCTACAGAGAGAGACAAACATTAAACAAATATTCAGCAACTTCTCTGGTAGTCCCATGGCTAAGATTCCATGCTCCCAATGCAGGGGGCTGGAGTTTGATCCCTGGTCAGGGAACAAGATCCCACAAGCTATAACGAAAAGTTCAGATGCTGCAACTAAAGATCCTGTGAGCTGCAATGAAGACCTGGCACAGTTAAAAAAAAAAAAAGTTAAAAAAGAATATTCACAAAAATGAATGCAAAAATGCCTGTGAAGGATGTTACAAAATAGCAGGTAGGGGGATGGAAGAATGTATAACGGAGAGATGTGACCTATATAGGGTTCAGAAAAGGTTCCCTGAGGAAGTAGTGTTTGAGCTTAGAATTGAAAGATATGATAGGAGTTAAATAAGTGGGAGGAGAGACTGTTCTAGGTGGAAGAACCAGCATATTCAAAAGCCCAGCACCCTGAGATAGCATACCTGGGGTGCAGGGCAAAGCAGATCCCCTAACAGATGCAGCTGGAAAGTTTGGCAAGGCCCAGATCATGCAGAGCTGTGAAGGCACATTAGTGTATTTCCAAGAGCAACGAGATTATTTTGGAGTTGTGTTGGGCCCCTTCAAGAGGTTACTTGCACTTAGTAAGTTCTTAATAGCTTAAGAGTAGTCACTATCATTTGGGGCTTCCCTCGTGACTCAGATGCTAAAGAATCTGCCTGCAGTGTGGGAGACCTGGGCTTTGCCCCTGGGTCAAGAAGACCCTGGGAGAAGAGAATGGCTACTCACTCCAATATTCTTGCCTGGGAAATCCCATGGACAGAGGAGCATGGCAAGCTACAGTCCATGCGTCCATGGGGTCACAAAGAGTCAGACACAACTGAGTGACTAACACTTTCACACTTTCAGCCACTACTATTAATGATCAGAGAGGAACCAAAGTCACCACAGATGGGGCCAGGAGGGTCTCTGTTTATAGATGAAGAAAAAGGCACTGTCTTTGGGGTTTTCCTAGCCTCAGGGTAGCCTCAGTAGCCTGAGGCCCACTGCAGATCTGGTTTTAGGTCCAGGTGGAACTTGACCTGAAGTACCAGCCTCCAGAGGTTGCAACTGGAGTCTGGGCACAAGAGGACTTTGGAGCACCCATTCGGGACAGGTAAACCTCCCACCCACCTAAGCAAGACCCAGGCAGGCCTCGGTAAAGGAGAATGGTAACCAGTTCCCCTGTGGATCTGCTGGATGTGATGACTCATGGACCCATGCTGCCCAGTTTGTAACTCTGTAGTCAGACCTGGCCCTCTCCTGTCATTTCTCTTTCTCCCAGCTCAGAGCTGATCATCCCCAATGTGGGCTTCCAGGAGCTGGAGTAAGTATGTGGGAATGAGCTGGGTTACAGGGTCAGTCTTGGGATTGGGACCCAGTAATATGAGGTCAGTTCCTGGGTCTGGGATCAGTACTGGACCAATTCCAGGGTGAGAAGTCAGTCCTAGAATAAGGGGTCAATTCTGGAATTAGAGGGCTCTCCGGTTCAGAGTCAGGGATGGGTCCTAGAGTCAGGGACGTCAGAGATGGGTGTCCAGAGACGGGTGAGAGGTCCCAGACATGTTCCTGGAGGGCCTTTCCTGTCAGGCCTGGGGAGGCCCGGCTGGAGCGGCGGGCAGTGGCACTGGGCCGCAGGCTAGCTCAAGGAGCAGGTCAGCAGGACGATGAGGACGATGAGCTGGCGCTGGAGCTGGATGATGAGCCTGATGTGGAGCTTTCTGGCGTCGTGTTCAGCCCACTCAAAAGGTAACTTGTAGCCCTGCACACCTGCTCCCATAGCCTACCAGTGTGTCTGTCAACCTCACCTGCTCATACCTGCAGGCCTATGCTTGTCCACCCTCACAAACACAGGGTTCCAAGGGTATGGGTGGGGAGTGGATATCCTGGGGTCAAGGGTCATTCACTCTTCTGCATAGACACTGCCACATTCACACAGTTACACTGACTCATACATGGCTTCTGGAACCAATGAAGGTGATGCCAGCTTGATGAGGGCAAGGAATTTAACCTCTTTTTTTCTCTGCAGCGTTCCAGTGCCTAGAACAGAGTTGGTGCATATAGCAGGCGCTCCATCAGTCTTTGCTGAATGAACGAATGGTTTTAGGGCTCCAGAAATGAGTCGAATTCTGAGTGTAGAGTTGAGATGGAGGCCAGACAATACTGGAAGGACTTATTATTATTATTTTTTTTAACCAGGGATTTTTTAAAAATAAATTATAAATAATTTTTTATTTTGGAACTCCCAAAGTTACTGAATCTTCTTCATTCTTCAGGAACTATTCACTCCCAGAGCAGACCACCATTTCATATCTTAAATCCCAGGGCTCTCATGCACTCCTTGTGGGCTTCAATTAGGTGTCCACATTGCTCTTCTCCTTTCTCAATTATGCACGCATCGCGTGCCTTCTTGGTCTCCGGGCAGGCGCAGCAGGGCTTCAGCGGCTTCTTCTCCTGCGACTCAGATGGGGCAGGGCTTGCGGCCGCCAGACCTGGCATTTTTCGTGCCCCAAAACAGCAACTAGCACAGACAGCCTAAACTCTCCAGACTTGGCAAAGCCGATTTACGCGCTGGAAGGACTTAGAAACCAAAAGTTTAGGGGGAGAAATCTCAGCACCAGCACCAAGCCAGAGTGTGTGTACAGAGGGGGAGGAAATGAAGTGAGAGCTGACCGTAATCCCCTCTCTGCAGCCGAGCTCGGGGCCTGGCCCGCGGGGATCCTTTCCAGGTGTCCAGGTCCCAGGACTTCCAGGTACCGCTCTCCCACCAGGCCCAAACCCTTGGGGAGTACCATCAGCTCTCCACACACGTTCTTCCCTCAAACCATGGCAGGTTGGCTTCCTTTCCTCCTCCTTCCTTACCCTTCAGGTCGGGGTCACGGTGCTGGAGGCCCAGAAGCTGGTGGGAGTCAACATTAACCCTTACGTGGCCGTGCGCGTTGGAGAGCAACGCCGAGTGACCGCCACGCAGCGCGGCACCAATTGCCCCTTCTACAATGAGGTGGGCGCAACCAGGGAAGGAGGAGCCTGAGAGAATGGGCGGGACCCAGGAGAAGACCTGTGCGTGGAGGGGGCTTGGCCTGGGGCGGGGCGGAATGAGCCTATTGGCTGGCCTGGGGCCAAGCGCTGGGTGCTGGAAACGGTGCAAAAGGGGTATGGTCACCGAATTGGGGTAGAGTGGGGAAGGGAGGAAAGAGGGCGTTCTCTTTACAAGGGCTAGGGGCCAGAGGGTGAGAACCCTCCACATATAACCTGCTGTCAATTCTCTTGCTTCCCCACTTCGACCCAGTACTTCTTGTTTGAATTTCACGAGACCCGGCTTCACCTCCAGAACTTGCTGCTGGAGATTACGGTGAGAGGGTTGGGATGAGAGGTTGCCGTCAGAGAAGGAGAGATGCCGAAGATCCAGACTAACACCACCTTTCCCTAGGCTTTCCATTCGCAGACCCTTCCCTTTATGGCCACTCGGATCGGTACCTTCAGGATGGACCTGGGCATGATCTTCGAACAGCCAGGTACTGAACACTCCCCGCCTGCGTCATTGAGACTCCTCTGCGTGGACAGGGGAAGCAGACCCGCTGGGCACCGAGCCCAGTGTACTAACTTGTAAGACAGCTGTCTCTTTCGACGGCTGACTGGCCCGTTCTCCTGCTCCTCCCTACTGAGCCGGACTTGAACCCCGGCTATTGTCCAGCATTCTAATCCCAGCCTCCACAACCACCCTGAGCATCCCGACGGGCCCCCTGACCCCTGGGCCCACTCCTCTTTCCCCAGATGGCCACTTCTATCAGAAATGGGCCCCACTGCGCGACCCCCGGGACACCCGCGCCGGGACCAAAGGCTTCGTCAAGGTCACTTTGTCCGTGAGGGCTCGCGGGGACCTGCCCCCTCCACTGCCACCCCCGGACCCGGGCCACAGTTCAAACATCGAGAAGTGAGCTGGTGTGGAGAGTGGGGAGGGGGAAGAGTAGGACCGGGCGAGGCTTCCTGGATGCGGAGAAGGCAAGGGGCCGAGCCTAGGGCTTCTGGGTCCCTCAGCGCCCGGCTCCCCTAGGAACCTGTTGCTGCCACGTCGGGTGCCAGCGGAGAGGCCGTGGGCGCGGCTGCGAGTGCGCGTGTACCGCGCGGAGGGGCTTCCGGCGCTGCGCCCCGGGCTGCTGGGCAGCCTGGCCCATGCCCTGCTGGACCAGCGCGTCCCCGTGGACCCGTACGTGAGGGTGTCTTTCCTGGGGCAGCAGGTAAGTCCCTCCTGTCTCCACTCAGCGGAGGCCCAGGCCGGGATCCGCACTGACCGCTCTCCGCCTGTCTTCACCGCGCGCTCAGGGCGAGACGTCGGTACGCAGTGAGACCACCGCGCCCGAATGGAACGAGCAGCTGAGCTTTGTGGAGCTCTTCCCGCCGCTAACGCGCGGCCTTCGTCTGCAGCTACGGGACGACGCGCCGCTCGTCGATGCGGCCCTCGCCACGCACGTGCTGGACCTGACGCAGATCTCGCATTCCGGCCGCGCAGGTAAGTGCATCCTGCCGTGCCTCCTCCCTGTCCCTGTGTACCCAGGGTCCCGCCCCCGACAGCAAACCCCATCCTCCCGACCCAACTCCGCTTAGAAAGTCTGGTCTATGCCAAGTGACTATTTCGCTCCAAGCCGACCCCTCCCTTCACAGTCCCACTTGTCGCCCGCAGACTACAGACCCTACCCTTGGTTTGGTTCTGTTGACAAGAATCCTAATTACAGCTGAATATCCAGTAATCCCTGCAGCCCAGTTCTTCTTACAGATTGACCTGCAGGAAAACAAGCCCTGACCGCATTAACCTTTTCCTCCGGACCCTCACCGGGCCTGCTGTAGCTCCACCCCAATGCTGACTCCACCTCCAGGCCTCTGGCTCCGCCCCCGGGGCGTCTTTCCTGTCGAGCTGCTCCCTGGGCACGTCCCTGGTGGTCCAGTGGTTGGGAATCCCCCTGCCAATGCAGGGGACACGGGTTCAGTCCCTGGTCCAGGAAGACTCCGCGTACCGCGGGGCAACTAAGCCGGTGCACCACAACTACTGAAGCCCACGCCCCAGAGCCTGTGCTCCCAAGAGAAGCCACTCTAATGAGAAGCCCGAGCACCGCAATTACAGAAAGGCTGTAGGCAGCAACAAAGATCCAGTGCAGCCCAAAGCAAACAACTAAATAATAGTTGTTTTTAAAAAATAGTTCTCCCAGGTCTTGGTCCTTAGCTCTCAGGCCCTAGCTGTTCGAAGGCTTTCCTTCCAGAGGTCCAGAGGTTCAATCTGACACCCCTCTTCCTCAGCATAAACTAGTACCTACCTGCTCCACGCTTCCCTCCAAAACACTGTTTTTGTCCCCTTCACCTCCCCACAGCGGGGTTTAACCCCACCTTTGGCCCGGCCTGGATACCTCTCTATGGCTCACCCCCCAGTACGGGTCTCCGGGACGGTCTTCAGAATCTCAATGAAGGCGTTGGCCAAGGCATTTGTTTCCGAGGCCGACTGCTGGTGGCTGTGTCCATGGAAGTGTTGGAAGGGAGAGCTGAACCCTATCCTCCCCAGGCCCCACAGGGGTCCAGGTTGTCTCGGCTCACAGGAAAGAAGAAGAAGAAAGCCAGGCGTGGCCAGATTCCTGCAGGGATACAGCAGCACCCAGATACCAGCTCCAGTGTTGATGCGCCTGAGATTCCTAGTGCCATGGAGGTGGAAGTGGAGGAATTGCTGCCGCTGCCAGAGGTGAGGCTGAAGTTTAGTAAGGGGGCCGGGTACACATTCTCAGCTCTGGAGTGTGTACCCAGATCCCAGGCCTTAAACACCAGGGCAGGTGGGGTGTCTCAACTTGGTGACCTGGGTGAAGACTGCACGGTGTGTACACATGTGCTCCTATGTATATTATAATCATGGAAAGAGGAGGGTGACAACTCAGAGATGAACCAGAGAGGACCAAGTCCCGGGTCCGAAGAACTGGGACAACAAGGGGCAGAGGGAGGCAGGACACCAGCAGCGAATCTTCTAGGCCTTCATTGCATGTCCTTCTGTGGGCATTGTGACCAAGCATAGTCCAGGCTGCAAACTGGGAGGGTGGCGGCTGACTCCATCCTGACCCGCCTTTTCCAGAATGCCCTGGCGCCCTGTGAAGATTTCTTGCTCTTCGCTGTGCTCTTCGAGGCCACCATGATCGACCCGGCCATGGCTGCCCAGCCCATCAGCTTTGAGATCTCCATCGGTGTGAGACCTAACCAAAGCCCTAAGGGCAGTGGGTTTGAGGGTGGTCACTCTTGTTCCAGACTTAGACCACTGGAAGGAACAGTTGACCTTCAGTAAGGGGTGGGCTCTGACTTAACTATTGAGACACAGGTTGAGGGAGGGACCCCTCAGGCTGGTACCCACTGACCCTTGTGGCTCCCGGCAGGTGATGCAGGTCGCAGAAAGGAGCAGTTGAGCCAAGGGTCCAGGGTGGGGGCGGAAGCAGAGGACACAGAAGGGGAGGAACAGCTCCTGCTGGAGTCAGACATGGGAGTCGGGCCAGCGGAGGAGGAGGAGCTGGGAACCCCAGCTCAGCGGCCTGAGCCCATGGATGGCAGTGGGTGAGTGCTCCCGGTGGCTGGAAGGAAGGTGTTGGGGGATTCCCAGTGGCCCAGGACTGCCCCTTGCAGACTCTGCTCCTCTGCATCCTGCCCAGGCCTTACTTCTGCTTGCCCCTACGTCACCGCAAGCCCTGTGTATGTGTGTGGAGCCGCTGGAAGAATCATTTGTGGCGCCTGCAGAGCAGTAACTGTGTGCGGAGAGTGGCCGAGAGGCTGGTGAGAGCAAGGCGGGTGCTCACAGGGCGAGGCCGGGATAGAGGGGCATTCCGGACACCCTGACCTGTGAAGTGGGGGCTAATGAGTAAAGCACCAGGGTTACCCAACACCCCATCAGATGAAAGCTTCCGGGAGAGCTGAGAAGACCAGAAATTGTGGGAGGGCTGGAATTCAGAACTGTTGGACCCAGGAAGAACAAGAGTAGAGCTCCCGGGGGCCTGGACTCATAGCCATGCAGCCAGCGGAGGGCTTGAGAAACCGAACCCAGAATTACTTGAAGTCAAAGAAGGGTGGGGCCAAGAGGAACTGTCGTGAGTGGGCGGGGCCTTGGGATGAGGGTGTGGTCTAAAGGAGGTGGAGTCTGACCCTCTCCCTTTGGCCCAGGACCAGGGGTTGCAGGAGGTTGAGACTCTGCAGCGCCGTCCAGGACTTGGGGCCTGCACACGGCTGAAGCAGGCACTGGAAGAGCTGGTGGCAGGCAGCAGGTGAGCGGAGAGCCTCTCCTTCCTTGCTGCAGACTCTGGGGTAAGGGAAACCCATGATAGCTGTCTGGACCCTGGATGCTACAGTCTGATCGGCACTTTACAGGAGAGTGAGGAGATGATTGTGGAGGGAACTTGATGGAAATTATTGGATGTTAGGCCACTCCCCTTCAAGAAACTCTTTCCCCCTCTCCTCTAATCTCCACACACCTTCCAGTTCCTCAGATGAGGAGCCACTGAAGATTTTGAAAAGAAAAGGGATATACCTTAACCTATCCCTTTAAATGATCAGTAGGGGAGGGATGATATGAGAGGAAGCAGAGGGCCTTGTAATAACTGAGGTGATGGTTGAATTGAATCTAGGATGGACACAGAGTGACTGGATTCAAAGGCAGTATGAGTCTGTGAAAGTGACATCTCAAGACCCACTAATGAATAGTCTTAGGGGACTTGGGAAATGTGCAGAGAAGAGTTATGAATGACTCCTACAATTTTGACTTGAATAACTATGTAGATGGTGCCCTTTACTGAGCTATGGAAAATGAGAGGAGGAGAAGTTCTGGTGGGAGGGGAGGGAATATCAAAAGCTCATTTTATGGAAACAACCTAGATGTCCATCAGCAGATGAATGGATAAGAAAGCTGTGGTACATATACACAATGGAGTATTACTCAGCCATTAAAAAGAATTCATTTGAATCAGTTCTGATGAGATGGATGAAACTGGAGCCGATTATACAGAGTGAAGTCAGCCAGAAAGAAAAACACCAATACAGTATACTAACACATATATATGGAATTTAGGAAGATGGCAATGACGACCCTGTATGCAAGACAGGGAAAGAGACACAGATGTGTATAACGGACTTTTGGACTCAGAGGGAGAGGGAGAGGGTGGGATGATTTGGGAGAATGACATTCTAACATGTATACTATCATGTGAATTGAATCGCCAGTCTATGTCTGCCGCAGGATGCAGCATGCTTGGGGCTGGTGCATGGGGATGACCCAGAAAGTTGTTATGGGGAGGGAGGTGGGAGGGGGGTTCATGTTTGGGAATGCATGTAAGAATTAAAGATTTTAAAATTTAAAAAATAAAAAACTAAAATTTAAAAAAAAAAAATTGGAACAGTAAAAAAAAAAAAAAGCTCATTTTGGGTCTTGTTAACTCTGACTTCTGTTTTGAAAATATTATTTATTTGGCTACTTTAGTTGCATGTGGGATGTTTAGTTGTGGAATGTGAATTCTTTAGCTGTGGCATGTGGGCTCTAGTTCCCTGACCAGGGATCAAACTCTGGTCCCCTGCATTGGGAGTGCCGAGTCTTAGCCACTGGACCACCAAGGAAGTCCCTGAAATAGACTTCTGTTAGACTTCTAAACGAATATATCTGCTAGGCTATTAGCTATGAGTTGAGCTCTAGGGAGAGTTCAAAGCTTAAAATGTAAAATTGGGAGGTGTTAATACAGAGATGGGACTGGATTAGATCATCTAGAGAGCAGAAAAAGGAAAAAAGAAAATTCCAGGGACCTGGCAAGCTCCAACATTTAGAGGGAGGGAGGAAGAGGAGAACTCAGCTAAAGACTTGGTTGGTGGTGGTTACTTTTCTTTCTTTATCTCAATCAACCTTTCAGTTCAGTGAAACACTGAGGTGAACACAGTTGACCCCACCCTCCTTCTTGAAAGACTCTCCTGTTGACTTCCATGTCCCTGGTTTTCCTATCTTGACCTCTGAATGTTACAAATTTCATGTACTGTGCCCCTGGATTTCACTGTAAGGCTCTCTTCTCTGTCTATGTTCTCTATGTCTCCAAAAGAGCAACCATATTTAATCCAGTTTTATATGATGCAATGAAACTATTTCCATTTTCACTTCACTGATTTTTTTTTTTTTTGAAAGTTTTAATTGCTTAGTCGTGTCTGATTCTTTGTGACTCCATAGAACTGTAGCCTGCCAGGCTCCCCTGTCCATGGAATTCTCCAGGCAAGAATACTGGAGTGGGTTACCATTTTCTCCTGCATTGCAGAAGGATTATTTACCATCTGAGCCACAAGGGAAGTCTTAGTTATTTTATTACTAAAGTTATTTTTTGGCAGAGAACTTTCAATGAAAGATTTACTCATATAATATTTCACTCTTTATAGCTTTACCCAGTGTGGTTTTGTGTGTGCTGCTGTTATTTCTACCACATTTAATTTTCCTGAATCCAATTTTGTGGATCTAAATCTTGTCAAGAAGATATTTTTCTCTTGTCAATTTTTAATCAATAGCAATGTTAATAAGTGAAGTTTTAGAAATTATACAGTACAGTTCATTTCAGTTGCTCAGTCATGTTCAAATCTTTGCGACCCCATGAACCGCAGCATGCCAGGCCTCCCTGTCCATCACCAACTCGCAGAGTCCACCCAAACACATGTCCATTGAGTCGGTGATGCCATCCAACCATCTCATCCTCTGTCATCCCCTTCTCCTCCTGCCCTCAATCTTTCTCTGCATCAGGGTCTTTTCAAATGAGTCAGCTCTCCACATCAGGTGGCCAAAGTATTGGAGTTTCAGCTTCAACATCAGTCCTTCCAATGAACACCCAGGACTGATCTCCTTTAGAATAGACTGGTTGGATCTCCTTGCAGTCCAAGGGACTCTCAAGAGTCTTCTCCAACACCACAGTTCAAAAGCATCAATTCTTCAGTGCTCAGCTTTCTTTATAGTTCAACTCTCACATCCATACATGACCACTGGAAAAACCATAGCCTTGACTAGACGGACTTTTGTTGACAAAATAATGTCTTTGCTTTTTAATGTGCTATCTAGGTTGGTCATAACTTTCCTTCTAAGGAGTAAGCCTCTTTTAATTTCATGACTGAAATCACCATCTACAGTGATTTTGGAGCCCCCCAAAAATAAAGTCTGACACTGTTTCCACTGTTTACCCATCTATTTCCCATGAAGTGATGGGACCAGATGCCATGATCTTCGTTTTCTGAATGTTGAGCTTTAAGCCAACTTTTTCACTCTCCTCTTTCACTTTCATCAAGAGGCTTTTGAGTTCCTCTTCACTTTCTGCCATAAGGGTGGTGTCATCTGCATATCTGAGGTTATTGATATTTCTCCTGGCAATCTTGATTCCAGCTTGTGCTTCCTCCAGCACAGCATTTCTCATGATGTACTCTGCATATAAGTTAAATAAGCAGGGTGACAATATACAGCCTTGACGTACTCCTTTTCCTATTTGGAACCAGTCTGTTGTTCCATGTCCAGTTCTAACTGTTGCTTCCTGACCTGCATACAGGTTTCTCAAGAGGCAGGCGCAGTTTTGACCCTTGTCACTCAAATTGTGTCTGTCAGTAGAAGTCTTGAAGTAAAGAGCTTTATAAGTTAAAAAGATAAGCTCTGGGAGCAGTATTAGGTGAAAAATCTTTGGAGTCACTTATTTTATATATATATATATATTTAAATTTCCACAGTTAAAAGTTAAGAAATCATTGAGGAGGGGTCAAAAGGGGGCCCAAATTCCATGGATTAAAATCATTTTACTTAACCCAACAAGTGTTTTTTGAGCATCTATTAGGTGCCAGGCCCTGAGGATACAGTGGTAATCAAAATGAAGTCCCTGCCATGGCTTTCATTCTATTTAGAGAGACAGAAAAAGCAGAGATGAAGATGGAGAAAGTGGGAGGGGTTGTTGAGATGGGATGACCAGGGAAGGTCTGTGAAGAGGTATTTGAGCAAAAGCCTTAACAAAGAAGGGGAGAATGAGCTATGGGAAGGTCTAGGGCCAAACATTCCAGCATAGGGAGCAGCTAATAAGAGGCCTTGAGGTAATAGGTTTGGGGTATTCAAGGAAGAGCAAAAAGGCCAATGTGACTGTAGGGTTGAACTTGAGGGGAGAGTAATATTTGATGAAGACAGGGAACTAAAGAGAAATAGAGCATGTAGGGCCTTTTAGGCCATTTAAAAATATTTTTATGTATTTATTTTGCTTTACCAGGTCTTAGTAGGCCTGTGGGATCTTCTATCCTCATTTTGGCTTATGGGGTCTTTAGTTGTGGCATGGGAATTCTTAGCTGCAGCAGGTGGGATCGAGTTCCCTGACCAGGGACTGAACCCAGGGCCCTCTGCATCGGGAGCTCCAAGTCTTAGTCACTGGACCACCAGGGAAATCTCCCCATTAAGACCATTCTAAGTATTTTGTTCTTAACTCTGAGATGAGAAACTTCTGGGGAGGAGTGAAATGGTCTGAAAAGCATTGAAAAACTCATTTTGGATGCTGTATTGAGAACATTCTGTAGGCCAGAGGGTAAGAGTGGAAGAAATGAGAACAGCTAGGTGGCTATTGCAATAATCTTGGAGAGAGTGATGGTGGCTTAGACCAGGGTGGGCCTGGAAAGGAGGAAAGTAGTCAGATTCTGAATGTATTTTGAAAACAGAGCCTAAGTGATATGCTAAGTGATATGACATGTTCATTGGGTCTCAGAGTCGGACACGACAGTAACTGAACAACAACAATAAAAAGTGCTATGCTGATGGGTTGCTGTGGAGTGTGAGTGAGAGAAAGAGCAGTGAAGGAGACTTGGAAGTTTTGAAGTGAAGCAGGGTTTGCTTTTAGACAGATGGGGTGGGGCAGTCATTAGAACTCATGCACTTGGTTTGGGCATGTTTTCTTGAAACTATCTTTAGTCCATGTTGGAACTGTCAAGTACAGCCCATGTGAGCCTTTAATATGCACTTGAATCCTCCGACTATAAACATGCAGATTTCTGACAGAGAAGGTCAGGGTGGGGCTGAGATTCTGTGTTTCTAACTAAGTCATACCAATCCTGTTGGGCCTGGGCTACACTGAGTAGCCAGGGCAGTAAATAGTTAATTTCTAGTATATTCTAGGGCTCCAGAGCGATGCTGGCCTTGATGAGTTGGGAAATGGTCCAAATATAGAAGCCGTCCTTAACTGAGGAAGGATGCCTGTTATTTTTTACTTTTTTAACAATTAATTTATTTTAATTGGAGGATAATTACAATATTGTGGTGGTTTTTGCCATACATCCACAGGAATCAGTCACGGGTGCACGTGTCCCCCCATCCTGAACCCCCCCCCCCCCTCCCTCCCCACCCCGTCTCTCTAGGCTTCCCCAGGGCTGTTATTTTTCTTTTTTAAAGATTATTTTATTTGGGGGCTGTGGTGGATCGTCATGGCTCTAGTTGCGGTGTGCAGGCTTCTCGTTGTTGTGGCTGCTCTTGCTGCGGAGCATGGCTTCTGGGGGCTTCTGTAGCTGCAGCTTGTGGGCTCTAGAGCATTGGTTCAGTAGTAGTTGTGGCCCATGGGCTTTATAGTTCCACAGCATGTGGGATCTTCCCGGACCAGGGATGGAACCCATGTCCCTAAAATTACAAGGCGGATTCTTAACCACTGGACCACCAGGGAAGCCCCAAGGATGCCTGTTTGGGAACAAGACTGAGAGGAGCTGTGAGGGAGGCTGGTGTGGGAGGCCTGCTCTGCAGAAGGTGGCCCCTAACGGACAGGGTTCCCACCTGCCACGCCTGCCCCTGCTCATGCAGACAGTTTTGCCATGGTGCTGAGTGCAGGACGATGACCCGGCCCAACGCCCTGGATCGATGCCGAGGGAAACTGCTGGTGTATAGCCTGGTACGATCTGGGGAAGGGGATCAGGGGCACCCAGCAGAGACCCACCGCTCATGTTCTCTTCCTGACTTTTCAGAACCTGTTGGCAAAGCAAGGATTGCGGCTCCTGCGGGGCCTGAGGGAGAGAAATGTGCCAGAGAAAGTGGCGCTGGCCAAGAAGCTCCTGGTGAAATTGCGCTTCCTGGCCCAGGAGGTAATGCCTTACGCATCCATTTTCCCACCCTGAATACCCTTTCTCCTAAGCCGACCAGGGGCCTTTATTAGTCCTGTGGATCCATGCCCGGCCATAGGATCCGTTGCTCTGAATAGAGAACCAAGTTCCATTTGGAGCAGCTAAGGGTGTTGTACATTCTTGGACCCAGCAGAGATGCGGGGAACAGTCAGATCTCTTCGGAAGCAGATTTGAGAGTACATTCCTTGGCATGACTTCCCTGGTCTGAAGCTCTGAACACAACACATGGGAAGGGTAAAGGAAGTTCACATTTTTAGAAAGTTTCCTTTGCTAAGTATCTGCATGTGTTACCCTGTGTAATTCAACAACCTTGGGAAGATATACCTCATTTGACAAGTGCAGATACTAAGGCTTAGAGAAGGAAAGTGATGGATCCACCATGTCATGGCTGGTTAAGTGGCGGAGTTAGCCTTCAAAGCCATTTCTGTTCTACTCTGAAGCTCAGTCATTCCAAAGGCACAGACAGTTCTGACTACCAGAACCAAGATGTCCTTAGGATCAAAGAGTGAGGAGCTGGATATTGGTCTCAGGTTTCTTTTCTTTCTTTTTTTTTTTTTTCAAAAAATCGTATTTATGCATTTATTTATGGCTGGGCTGGATCTTCGTTGCTGCATATCAGCTTTCTCTAGTTGCAGTGCATGGGTTTCTCATTGCAGTGGCTTCTCTTGTTGTGGAGCATGGCCTCTAGAGTATGGGCTCAGAAGTTATGGCACATGGGCTTAGTTACTCCTTGGCATGTGGGATCTTCCCAACCTAGGGATCGAACTGACATCTCCTGCATTGGCAGGCGGATGCTTAACCACCGGACCACCAGGGAAGTCCTTGGTCTCAGACCTTGAAGGGCATGTTGGAGTTTGGCAAGTATGAAAGGATAAAGAACATGTGCAAAGGGACAGCTGGAAAGCAGAGTAGTGGAAGGAGAGGTGGGGATCACTGCAGAGAAATCAGGTTGGGAGGAGGGAAAACGAAGGAAATCAAGCTAACACATGCTCCAACATGGTGAACCTTGAAGACTTTATGATAAATGGAAAAAGCCAATCACAAAAGGGCAAATACATATGATTCCACTGATATGAGGTACCTAGAGTAGTCCCTCATAGAGAGATAGTAGGATAGTTATTGTCAGGGCTGGGAGGGGAAAATGGGAAGTTAGTGTTTAATGGCTACAGAGTGTCAGTCCTACTGATGAAGAAAGTTGAAGAAGCTTCTGGAGGTGAGCAACAGTGATAGTTTCACGACAATGTGAATGTCCTACCTAACTGTACACTTAACAGTGGCTGAGATGGGAAATTTTACATTATGTCCGAGTGAAAGTGTGGAAGTGTTAGTTGCTCAGTCATGTCTGACTCTTTGCAACCCCATGGACCGTAGCTTACCAGGCTCCTCTGTCCATGGGATTCTCCAGGCAAGGATACTGGAGTGGGTTGCCATGCCCTCCTCCAGGGGATCTTCCCAACCCAGAGATCAAACCTGGATCTCCTGCACTGCAGGAAGATTCTTTACCACCTGAGTCACCAGGGAAGCCCATGTTTTGTGTATTTTAACATAATTAAAAATAAATAAATAGAGAGACCAGGAAAAAAAAATAGTCCTGTAGGGGTAGGGCATCCAGGGGAGAGGTGTCCAGGACGTAGGTGGCCAGATGGACCTGCAGTTTGGGAAGAGGTCGGGGCTGGAGATGGACATCTGGCCTGTCCATCCAGTGGAAGCTGTGGGAGCAGGTGGTCTCAACTCCAAGTTCACCGCTGTAACCAGTTCTCTGCCTGCAGCCCCAGCCGCCCCTCCCGGATGTGCTGGTCTGGATGTTCAATGGGCGGCGCCGTGTGGCCTGGGCCCGGATTCCTGCCCAGGATGTGCTGTTCTCTGTGGTGGAGGAGGAACGGGGCCGGGACTGTGGGAAGATCCAGAGCCTGCTGCTCACAGTGAGGGGTCCTGGGGGGTGAGGGTGCTGGGGATTGGAGTGGGATAAGGCTCTTAGGGTGGCACAGGCTTTGGGGCAGAGCCACACGGTGCACAGTAGGAGTCCCAAACTCTTTATTTTTTTATTTATAATTGTTGGCCTCACCATGTTGCCTGTGGGATCTTAGTTCCCCAACCAGGGATCAAACTTGTGTCCTTGGCAGTGAAAGTGCAGAGTCCTAACCACTGAACCGCTAGGGAATTCCCTTAAAACTCTATTTTATTTTTTAAACTTTTTTTAATTAAAATTTTTTAGTCAAAAATTTTAATTAAAAGTTTTTATTTTGATTTTTCAACTTCTAGCAAATTAAAATGTTTCAACTAGAAATTTATTATAATTTTTTAAAAGTATGTCACATGTTGTGCCACATGGCAAAAAAAATTTTTAAAAGGATACCAAACTCTTAATTATCTAAAATGCCAAAATGAAATTGTGCCTTTACCCAGGTGAGCTTTGATGTGAGATAAACAGCAGATCTTGTCATCTCTGAGCATGAATTGGCCCTTCTGCTGACTAGGCTCTGACAGATGGGCTGGGTTATGAAAATGGGACTAATTAGTTGCTGATAAGTTCAGCTGATTTGGGGGCAGAATATTTCTAAATGAAGAGTCCTTGGGATAGACACCAGCAGGGGTCCCTGGTGGTGAGTTGTGACCTCTGGGTAAGGGACAGGGAACCTCATGTGCTGGGGATGAGGGGACAGAGGGCTGAGTGTGGGGTAGCGGAGTGCAGAACTCAGAGCGTGGTTTGGGGTCTGGGGTTTGGGGCATAGGAGGTGGCAGTGTTGGGCAGAGGGGATGGGGAGTGGAAGTTAGGGATGATGGAGTCTCAGGTGGAGGGCATGAAGAGGGTCAGGTACAGGGAGTGCTCTTTGTTTTTTTGTTTGGTTTTTATTTTGGCCATGCTGCCAGGCAAGTAGGATCTTAGTTGCCTGACCAGGGATCGAACCCATGTCCCCTGCATTGGAAGTGCAGAGTCTTGGCCCTGGACCACCAGGGAGGTCCCCAGGGAGTGCTCTTTGAATTAGGGATCTGGTGATACAGAGAGCAGAGGCCTGCCTCGGAGAAGCAAGATGATTGGTCTTGCAGGGGTAGTAAGACGTGGGGCCCTAACATGGCTCCTCCCACAACAGGCACCGGGTGCAGCCCCTGGTGAAGTCTGTGCCAAGCTGGAGCTCTTCCTGTGGCTGGGGCTGGGCAAGCAAGCCACGGCCTGCACTGAAGAGCTCCCCGTGGACCTGCTGCCTGAGCCCTCAGCTGGGCTGCCCCACAGCCTGTACCGGGACGGTGAGTGGGGCTGGATGCTCAGCTGGGGATTCGGAGGGGTCTGAGGTCAGGGACTCCAGTGGTCCCTGAGCTCACACTGCCCCTTCTTTCCCTCCACCCCAGACTTCAGCTACTTCCAGCTCCGGGCCCACTTGTACCAGGCCCGAGGGGTGCTGGCAGCAGATGACAGTGGGCTCTCAGACCCCTTTGCTCGAGTCCTCATCTCTACGCAATGCCAGACCACGCGGGTGAGGGCTGGGCTAGGAGGTGGGTGGTGGAGGGGCACTGGGAGACGAGGTGGGTGGGAACTGAATTTCTTCCAAGGCTCCCAGTCTCTCTTCTGCCCTCTATTTTGGGATGTTGGATCAGATCACCCTGATTTAGGGGGTGATGTAGAACTAGGGGGTCTTAGGGGTGACGGGTTCTCCTGATACTACCTGCTGTTACCTCCCTTCCTGCACGGCCCTTAAGGTCCTGGAGCAGACTCTGAGCCCTCTGTGGAATGAGCTCTTGGTGTTTGATCAGCTCATCGTGGACGGGAGGAGGGAGCACCTGCAGGATGAGCCCCCACTAGTGATCGTCAATGTCTTTGACCACAATAAGTTCGTGAGTGTGACCTGGGGCCCACCTGGGTTCCTGCCGCCAAGGATCCTCCTCTCCTCGTCTCGGTGCGCTCTCCCCGGCTTCCTGAGCCTCTTCTACTTTTGTTTTCACTGCTCTGCTCCCCGCAGGGCCCCGATGTGTTCCTGGGCAGGGCGCTGGCCGCCCCGAGGGTGAAGCTGATGGAGGACCCTTACCAACACCCCGAACTGCAGTTCTTCCCCCTGAGGAAGGGGCCCCGGGCAGCGGGGGAGCTCATCGCCACCTTTGAGCTCATTGAACTGGACTACAGTAGCGGGCTTGAGGTCAGAGTGCTGGGGTCTCGTTGGGACACCCTGTGGACCACTCCTGCCATTCCTCTAGGTCCTCTCACTCTGGGAATGTGGGCACGTCCCAGGGTTACTCCTCCAACTTCCTTGCCCCCAGAGAATGCGGGCTGCAGGTCTGTCCTGGGGCCACCTCCCTGGACCTCCTGACTCCAGGGAATACTCGAAGTAGACCTTCCCTTGGTTCACCTTCCAAGGCCTCCAACCCCAGAGGACCCAGGCTATGGGTCGATCGCCTTGCCTCAGATGCCCATCCTCTCCCTGCACATGGCTGTTCCCGAGACAACCCCCTCCTGCCAATCTAGCCTTGCCAGGTTCCTCTGGATTTCTGTCTCACCAGCAGTCCTCCATGTCTTTACCCTGAGTCCAGACTTCCCCTCCTGATTCCTCTCTGAGCTCTGATCTCGTCTCCTTGCAGCCCTCAGTGCCCAGCGATGTGGAGCCCCAGGACCTGACCCTCCTGGCTGAGCCCTTCTCTGGACACCTGTCCTTGCCACCCCACGTGCACCCGGTGCTCAGGGAGTTCCGTGTTGAGGTAGTGAACTCACATCCTCCCGCCCTCCCCTCATCTGGGTGTCCTTCAGTGAGGTACAGGCCCCTGAATCTCCCACTTCCCAACTTCAGGTACTGTTCTGGGGTCTCAGGGGCCTTGGCCGCGTGCATCTGTTCGAGGTGGAGCAGCCCCAGGTTGTGCTGGAGGTGGCAGGTCGGCGAGTGGAGTCTGAGGTCCTGGCCAGTTACCGTGAGAATCCCAATTTCACCGAGCTCGTCAAGCATCTGACGGTGGTGAGGACATGGGCTGGGGCCAAAGGGCTGGGCTGAGAAATGGATGAGATGATGAATTCCTGGCTGTTATGTTAGATTAACCCGGGGGTCACCAGACTTTCTATAAAGGGTGTGTGTACTCAGTTGCTCAGTTGTGTTTCACTCTTTTGTGACCCCACGGACTGTAGTCTGCCAGGCTCCTCTGTCCATGGAATTTTTCAGGCAAGAATACTGAAGTGGTTTGCCATTTCCTCCTCCAGGGGATCTTCCCAACCCAGGGGTTGAATCTACATTTCCTGTCTCCTGCATCGCTGGTGGAGTTTTTACCACTGAGCCACCAGGGAAGCCCCTCTATAAAGGGCAAGCTAGTGAAGATTTTAGGCTTGTGGGCTATACAGTCTCAGTTGCAATTACTCAACTCTGCTTTTATACACAGTCTTAAGACAACAAGGAAATGAATGAGTATGACTGTTCCAAGAAAACTTTACTTACAAAAACGGGCAACAGGCTAGACTTGGTTTACAGGCAATGATTAGCCAATCCCTGGATTAATCCATGAACTGGTGATGCTCTATTGGCTCTATTGATTGAGTGGATTAGCCAAAAGTCATAAGTGGGAGTCTGAAGGAAACTGAGACACCAGGGGTTAGAAAGATAGATACATTCTTTGTTTACTTTGTCATTACCATACTGTAGTGTGGGCTTGGAGTCAAATTCTGGCAGTGTCACTTAAGTGCTTGTCAGATCACTTGTCTGATTTGAGCTTTACTTTGTCTGCTTGTTTGTTTGAAGAAAGGACAGAAGTGTGTTATGAGGAGCCAGTGAAATAAAGGCTCTTTAATATTTATTTATTTTTGAGTGCACTGGGTCTTGGTCACTGCGAGCAGGCTTTTCTCTCGTTGCAGCGAGCAGCGGCTGCTCTCTAGTTGCGGTGACTGGGCTTCTCATTGCAGGGACTTTTCTCATTGTAGAGCACGGGCTCTAGGTTACTTGGGCTTCAGCAGTTTCCACACATAGGCTTAGATGCCCCACAGCATGTAGAATCTTCCCGGATCAGGGATGGAACCCTTGTTGCCTGCGTTAGCAGGTGGATTCTTTACCACTGGGTCACCAGGGATGTCCTTAATGTTATTACTGATACGGTTGGATTTACATTTGCCGCTTGGCTATTTGTTTTCTATATATTTCATTTATTTTTTCTTCCTCCTTTACTGTCTTCTTTTGTATTAAATAGATATTTGTTAGTATACTACTTAAAGCGTCTGCCTCCAATGCGGGAAACCCCGGTTCGAACCCTGGGTTGGGAAGATCCCCTGGAGAAGGAAATGGCAACCCACTCCAGTATTCTTGCCTGGAGAATCCCATGGACAGAGGAGCTTGGTAGGCTACAGTCCACGGGGTCACAAAGAGTCGGACACGACTGAGTGACTTCACTTTCACTTCTTTAATTCCTTAGTTGATATTTACTTAGTAGTTGCTCCAGGGATTACAGTATGCATACTGATTTTTCACCGTCTGTTTCAGATTAATACTGGTTTAGTTTCAGTAAAATAGAAATACTTTGCTCTATTATAACTCCATTTCTCCCTCTTTTGTGCTGTGATTATCACATATATGTAAAATAAAACCAACAATACAGTATTATAACTGTGTTCCCCCTCCCCACTCAGGATTCATTGATAGACACAGAATTTCTGGATTAAAGGGTATATATAATTTTATGGTTCTAAGTCTATATTAGCAAACTGAGTATTTCTCCTTTACATAATAATAACAACAACTTCATGTTTCTGATAGCACTTTGTAGGCTCCAAATTACTTTTGTATCTGTTATGTCATGTGACACAATAGCCTTTCCAATCCAGGGCTGTGTCCCCTTTTTAGCTGGGGAGTGGGTTGGGAAGGCAGTGACTCACCAGAGATGACTCGGTGGGGCTGTGGACTTCGAATGCACATTTAGCTGCCTTGTTTTCTCACCTGTCTCCGCTGCGGCCTTTTCCTCCTCCCAAAGTGTGCAGAGATCCAGGTCCTCTCTCCCCCGCCAGGACTTGCCGGAACAGCCTTACCTGCAGCCCCCTCTCAGCGTCCTGGTGATCGAGCGCCGGGCCTTTGGCCGCACAGTGCTTGTGGGATCCCACGTTGTCCCCCATATGCTGAGATTCACTCTCCAGGGTCAAGAGGATGCCCCCGAGGAGCAAGAAGAGGAGGAGACAGGGGACCTGGTCCCCAGGGAACCTCAAGGTAAGGGGCTCTCCCCCTAGGGGCCACCAGACAGAAGTCTTCATCTAACTCCTGGCTGAGATGGCTCCTGGAGACCCTCCAGTGGGACATGGAGTCTGATTTCTACTTGCCTGTCCTTCTCCTGGTGGCGTTTGTCCCCTCTCAGGACAGAGGTCCCTGGACCCCTTCAGGGCCGACGGGACACCTAGACGGCTCCTAAAGGTGATGGAATGGGGGGGAAGTGTATGGAGAAGGGGTTGGCAGGGCTTGGGGTGGTGCTGGGCTAGGGGCACTGAGTTCTTGCTCCCCCAGGCTCCTCTGAAGAAGCTGCCTCTGGGAGGCCTCCTGACTCAAGGCCCAGGGCTGGAGGAGGACATCCCAGAGCCTGAAGAGCTTGACTGGTGGTCCAAATACTATGCATCACTGCAGGAGCTCCAGGGCCAGGTGGGAGCAGGGGAACGTGCTGGCGGTGGGAGTGGTGGAGCTGGAGGCAGAGGAGGGTGAATGGTAAGAAGAAGGATCTCATCAAACATGGAGCTCTACAGATTTTCAAAACTGTTACAGCCATCTTTGCTCATCTTCACCACAGTTTGAGAAGTTGGGGATTATTAGCTCCATTATCGAGAGCTGTGTTGTCCAACAGAAATATCACGTGAGCCACATATGCAATTTTAACTTTTGTAGCAGCCACATATTTTAAAAGGTGGAAGTAACCGGTTGAAGTTGATTTTTAATAATATGTTTTATTAACCTAGTATATCTATAATAGCGTTTCAAGAAGTAACTATCAAAAACAATTAATAATGAAATAATTTACAGTCTTAATTTATACTAGTCTTTGACATCCAGTGTGTAGTTTACACTTGGAGCACAGCTCAGTTTGGACCAGCCATGTTTCAAGTGCTCAGCAGTTCCACATGTGACTGATGGTTACATAGCAGGACTACATGATAAACTAAGGCTTTGAAAACACAAGTGGGCTTACCCAGCTAGAACTTGAACTAAAGTTTCCCAGCTCCCTATCCTGGGAAAGGGGTAGATGAAGGAGGTGACAGGAAGGGAAGGATCTCTGACCTGCCCATTGATTTCAGGCCAACTTTGATGAGGATGAAATGGATGACCCTGGGGATTCAGGTAAGAGACGGGCTTTCTTGCTTTTCCTCTTTCTGTCTCCCTCCCTTTCCCAACACCATGCTTCTTTCTTTCTCTCTTTTTAAGATTTATGTATTTATCTTTGGCTGTGCTGGGCCTCCGTTGCTGTGTGCAAGGCTTTCTCTCGTTGCAGCTAGTGGGGGCTCCTCTTTCTTGTGGTGCACGGGCTTCTCATCCTGGTGGCTTCTCTTGTTGTGGAGCACGGCCTCTAGGCACATGGACTTCAGTAGCTGCAGTGTGTGGGCTCAGCAGTTGTGACTTGCAGGCTCTAAAGCGCGCAGGCTCAGTGGTTGTGGCACACGGGCTTAGTTGCTTCACGGCATGTGGGATCTTCCCGGACTAGGGATCAGATCTGTGTCCCCTGCATTGGCAGGTAATTTTTAACCACTAGATCACCAGTGAAGCCCCAAACCAGTTTCTAATGGGGCATTTCTGCTATTCCCAGATGGGGTTCACCCCATTTCTGTGGATGGGGAAGCCCACGACCAGAGTGAGCCTGAAGTCAAAGGCTCTGTGTCCCAGAAAAGAACACTTGCCACTCTGAAGGTAACTGGGTGTTGGGAGAGGGAATTTTGCTCGGATTCTGAGACATCAGGCTGTCACTGAGGTCCTTGCCTTTCAGATTTACAACACCTCCCTGGAGGAAGAGTTTAACCACTTTGAAGACTGGCTGAATGTGTTTCCCCTGTACCGTGGTCAGGGGAGTCAGGGTGGAGATGGAGAGGATGAAGGGTCTGGAAAGCTTGTGGGCAAGTTCAAGGTATGTTTGGGGGAGGAATGGGGGACCAGGGAGCACAGATGGGGATGCAGGAGGAAGTCTCTCTTAGCAGTGTTTTTTCTGCTCCCCACTCCCATCCCACCCAGGGCTCCTTCCTCATTTACCCAGAATCAGAGGCAGTGTCCTTCTCTGAGCCCCAGATCTCCCGGGGTATCCCACAGAACCGGCCCATCAAGCTCCTGGTTAGAGTATATGTTGTAAAGGTGAGCATCCATTGACCCTGCATGCCTCTAAGTCGAACAAAGGTAATGTACACAAAACCTACAGACAGGAAGGGATCGGAGTCCAGCTTTTTCATTTTTCAGGTGGGAAATCTTAGGCACAAAGTTAAGAGACTCCCGAAGGTTACATGACTTGCTCATGGCAGAACCTGAATTTACTACTTAGATCTTCTGACTCCTTATTCGTAGTTCTAGTCTCATATTAAAAGAATGGGGAGAGTTTAATTCCAGGAAGAGCACAATCCATAAAGCTTCGTGATGGCCTCCCACCAAAGCCTTTGTACAGGTCTTCCCATTGTTGCACGATTTTTTTCACTTAAAAAAAAAATCAATCATTGAATGAATTAGCTATTTTTGGCTGCCCTGGGTCTTCACTGCTATGCGAGGGCTTTCTCTAGTTGGGGTGAACAGGGGCTACTCTTGGTTGCGGTGCACCGGCTTCTCACTGCAGAGGCTTTTCTTGTTGCAGAGCACGGGCTTCGGTAGTCACAGCACGTGAGCTTAGGTGCTCCGTGGCATGTGGGATCTTCTCAGATCAGGGATTGAACGTGTGTCCCCTGCATTGGCAAGTGGATTCTTAACCACTGGACCATCAGGGTTTTCATATGGCACTCAGCAGGGCCCTGAGGTTTCCTTAAATGCATCTCAGCGAATGAAGGGAATGAGGGCTTTGCTACACATTTACTCCCAGTCCAGAGCAGATGCTGTACTTTTATCTAGTTTAAATATGGGGGTTCTAAGGCATAATTTAAAGAAACATTCTGTGGCCCTCTTCTGCCATAATCAAGCATCCTAGTGCCTACACTAGATAATGTGAATTACTTGGCTCTTTTTCCTTTAATGTTTCATGGGCAGGGACAATACAAAATGTTCTGTATCTAATTATAATGGCTTCTTTCCTGTGAACATTTTTCTTTTTGTTTTTTGATGTCTCTAGCCGTGAATACAAGCTGTAAAGAGGAACAGCTTTGCATCATCCATGAACTGTTTAACTTTGGGCACAAAGCTTTGCTTTTTTAAAAAGCGTTTTTATTTTGTTTTTTTGGGAGGGGCTGAGCTGGGTCTTCGTTGCAGTGTGCAGGCTTCTCTAGTCACGGTGTGAGGGTGACATGTAGGATCTAGTTCCCGGACCAGGGATCAAATCTGGACCTCCTACATTGGGAGTGCAGAGTCTTAGCTACTGGACCACCAGGAAAGTCCCACTATGCTTTGTTTTGCGGCTCAGTATCCTTATCTGTCTACAGGCAGATAAGATATGCTGTCTTCAGAGCAACTGGAAAATCAAATGAGATGATGCATGAGTAACTTGGTCTAGTTTGTTAGACTACTAATAGACTAGACATACTAGTTTGGTAATTATCCTTATTTTATAGGTGTTTTTGTACCTGGAAAAGTCCAGACTCCCTTGGCCCACTCCCCTCTTCCTTCTGCTCCCGCTTCCCGTATCTCAGTCCCAACAGTACATTCATCCTAGACTAGGAAAGAAGGTCCTTTCCCTTCTATTTATTTATTGTTTTTCAAATTTTGGCTGCACTGGGTATTCATGGCAGTGCTTGCTCCACAGCATGTGGGATCTTAGTTCCCTGACCAGGGACTGAACCCTACATTGCAAGGTAGATTGTTAACCACTGCACCCCCAGGGAAGTCCTTCCCTCCCTTCTATTTATATCATAAAACACCTGTTTCTGGAAGTCTCTGGAGACCTTGCAGTCATCTGGACCTTCTGCTTCTAACAGCATTGAAGCATAGATGGTCTGAAATAATTTCCTGATATAATACATCTAGAAATGCTAGATAAGCAGTCTTTTATACAAATCCTAAACTCATAGGAAGGGGAATTCTCAATGGCCAAATGAAGAAACAGCAGGAATCCCTGAACAAGCCCTGAAGTCCGATTCTCTTGAGAGGATTTCTCCATATCTGGACCCCAAGCCTTAGGTTCTAATACCAAACATCCTATGCAAGGTGAGAGACACAGCTAAGAAACTTGCATAAAGCAGGACCCAGGAAGGGCTCTACTGTCAGTAAAAGGCAGTCAAGAGGAAGCCCACCCACTGGAAAAGGAGCCTGTAAGGTAAATGGTCTGTCTTAGCCTCTGTTCCAGCTGGGTGAAACAGAAAAAATACCTTTTGTGAGGATTTATTATTGGAGTTTTGCCCTCACATTGATTTAGGACTTGAATTTTTGTTTAAAAAATGTATTTCTTTATTTGGCTGCATCAGATCTTAATTTCGGCATTCAGGAGCTATGTTGTGTCACGTGGCATCTTCATGTTGTGATACACAGACTTTAGTTGTAGTGTACGGGCTCAGTAGCAGCAGCTCACCAGCTGAGCTGCTCTGCAGCGGGTGCGATCTTGGTTCCCCAATCAAGGATCCAATCCACGTCCCCTACATTGCAAGCTGAATTCTTAACCACAGGACCACCAGGGAAATACCCCAGACTTGAGATTTTATTATCTGCGTAATCCAGAAAACTCAAAGCTGAGAAATCCGCTTAAAGTGGTCCCAAATCAGGCTTCACAGACTCCAAAGATTTAGATAACCAAATTTGGGTTCACAATCCCAAATGACAATCTATATAAGAAGATAATCATCAGGAAAAATTGCTAGAAAGAAATAACACAAAGGAGAATTAGATCTCTAAAGGCTTTGGATGTTTGAGTTTTCAAATATTAAAATACAAAACAGCTGTTTAAAATTATTTCGCAGGCGGAGAACAAAAGGCTATAGAAATTGACTGAGCAGGACTTCCCTGGTGGAATAGTGGCTAAGACTCTGCCCTTCCAACGCAGAGGGCCCGGGTTTGATCTCTGATCAGGAATCTAGATCCCACAGGCTGCAATTAAGACCCAGTGCAGCCTGATGAACTATGGATAGAGGTTCGTGACATTGTACAGGAGACAGGGTCAAGACCAAAGAAATGCAAAAAAGCAAAATGGCTGTCTGAGGAGGCCTTACAAATAGCTGTGAAAAGAAGGGAAGTGAAAAGCAAGGGAGAAAAGGAAAGATATAAGCATCTGAATGCAGAGTTCCAAAGAATAGCAAGAAGAGATAAGAAAGCCTTCCTTAGCAATCAGTCCAAAGAAATAGAGGAAAACAACAGAATGGGAAAGACTAGAGATCTCTTCAAGAAAATTAGAGATACCAAGGAAACATTTCATGCAAAGATGGGCACAATAAAGGACAGAAATGGTAGGGACCTAACAGAAGCAGAAGATATTAAGAAGAGGTGGCAAGAATACACAGAAGAACTGTACAAAAAAGATCTTCATGACCAAGATAATCACGAGGGTGTGATCACTCACCTAGAGCCAGACATCCTGGAATGTGAAGTCAAGTGGGCCTTAGAAAGCATCACTACGAACACAGCTAGTGGAGGTGATGGAATTCCAGTGGAGCTATTTCAAATCTTGAAAGATTAAAACTCTGTGCTTCCAGTGCGGGGGTGGCGGGTGGGAGGTGGTGAGGGTTCGATTGATCCCACAGGCTGCACAGGAACTAAGATCCCACAGGCTGCGCAGTGTGACCAAAGAAACAAAACAAAACAACAACAACAAAACCTGCGCCTTAATTGTCATCTGACAGGCAAATAATTGAAACCATCAGAAATTTCCCTCCCTTTGATTGGCAAGATTAGACAGGGGCGGGGCAGCCGTAGAACTCTACCGCAGTGCTGGTAGAAGGAGGCATTAGTTCTCTTTGCTGCTGCAACCAGTCCGCATACTTACCGTCTGTCTATCATCTTACTGTTCGGAAGAGCAGAAATCCAAAACAGGTTGCACTGGGCTGAAATCAAGGTGTTGGCCCAACTGCTTTCCTTCTACAGGCTCTTGCAAACAATCATTTGCTTGTCTTCTTGACCTTCTACAGGCGGCCTGTGTATCTTGGCTCATGACCTCTTCCTCCATCTTCAAAACCAGCAGTGTAGCACCTTCAAATCTCTCTCCCTGACTCTCTCATCTCCCTCTTTCACTTATAAAAACCTCTGTGATTATATTGGACTCACCTGGATAATCTAGGCTACTTCCTTCATCTTGTGATCTTTTATCACATCTGCAAAGTCTCTTTTACTACGTAAAGTAAGATATTCATAGGTTCAGGGATACTTGGACATGTTGTGGGGCGGTTTATTCTGCCTGTCACAGAATGTAAGTTGTTATAACAACTTTGGAGAACAGTTTGTAGTAAGATGTACAATATGTTGTCCAATGGAAGATTCTCATAGCCAATACCCAGTAATTGTACTTCTAGATACAATCTTAGAAAAATTTTCATATAATGTGTCTAAGAAAACATATATGTTCATTCTAGTAATATTTGTAATAATAAAAATTTTAGAAATAACCTTAAGTGTTCTTAAATAGGAGAGAGAGAGTGTGTGTATCAGTCATATAACAAATACTATAGTTAAACTGAACGAGCTACGGTAACATGTGTCAATAAGGATACATCTCCCAACAGAAATTTGGATGAAGTAAGCAAATTTGATGATTCCCAGTTTGTGGAAGGTGGCACCAATGGGGCGTTTCCCCTTCTTTTTCCTGAAAATCACCCCCAAACAAGAACAATTAACAAAAAATCTGAGTTCCAATTATGCTGAAATCAGAGCCTTAAAAGTGCAAACCACCAGGGCAGCTGAAGAGCCTCCAAGAGCTGTGCAGATAGAGTCATGTGCATGAAGGAAGGGAGAGAGGACATCACTCATCAGAGCTCAAGGTCAGCAGAGTCTGTGTCTCAAGGCGTAAGAGCACACCCTGAGAATTAAAGCTAGCATCACTCACCAAAAGCTAAAAATGCTGGATCAAATTTTAAAGACATCTTAAAATTTAAAAAAAAATCATTGAATCATAGTTTATTTACAGTTGTGTTAATTTCTGATGTAAAGCAAAGTGATTCAGTTATACACATATATATATATTCCTTTTCATGTGTCCATTATGGTTTATCACAGGATATTGGATATAGTTCCCTGTGGTGTACAGTAGGACCTTGTTGTTTATCCATCCTACGTACACTAGTTTGCATCTTCTAGTCCCCAACTCCCAATCCATCCCTTCCCCACTTCCTCCCCCTTGGCAACCACAAGCCTGTTCTCTGTGTCTGTGAGTCTGTTTCTGTTTCACAAATAAGTTCGTTCGTGCCATCTTTTAGATTCCACATATAAGTGATATCATGGTATTTGTCTTTCTCTTTCTGACTTACTTACTTAATATGGCAATCTCTAGCTCTATCCATGTTGCTGCAAATAGCATTATTTCATTTTTTTTATGCTGAATTGTATTCCATTGTGTGTGTGTATATATGATATATATATGTATATCTTCTTTATCCATTCATCTGTCAATGGAAATTTAGGTTGTTTCCACGTCTTGATTATTGTGAATAGTGCTGCTATGAACACACAAGTGAATGTATCTTTTTTGTTGTTGTTACATTTTCTCTGTCTATTTCTTTTTGGCCATGCCAAGAGGCTTGCAGGATCTTAGTTCCTTGACCAAGGATCAAACCTACGCTCCCTGTAGTGGAAGCAAAGAGTCCTAACCACTGGACTGCAGGGAATTCCGTGTATCTTTCTGAAGTGCAGTTTTTTT
Organism: Ovis aries; assembly: GCF_016772045.2. Taxonomy (NCBI): domain Eukaryota; kingdom Metazoa; phylum Chordata; class Mammalia; order Artiodactyla; family Bovidae; genus Ovis; species Ovis aries. Next base: position 64,791,770 of record NC_056066.1, on the reverse strand, counting down.
CTGGGTATATGCCCAGGAGTGGGATTGCTGGATCATATCGCAATTCTATTTTCAGTTTTTTGAGAAACTTCCATACTTCAAAAACATCTTTTAAATGCAGTGCTGAGCTTCCAAGAAAGTAAGAGATTTTAGAGTAGAAAAAAACCCAAAGTAAAAGCAGGAGCTGCTTTAAAATGCACCCACGATTTTGTTATTATCCACGTATGGGGAAGTCGACAGATCAGGTGGCTGCGATTGAAAAGATTGTCTGTTGTTTGTTTCAGTTTTCTAGAGGTGGGGCAGGCTGTGCCTTGCAGGGTTACCTGGGAAAACATGAGGGCCAGTCCGAAGGCAGAAGGAACAAGGGACGTATGACGGCCACAGCCTTTGTTGTGCGTGTTTTTTTGTTTGTTTGTTTGTTTTTGATGGAAAGGTGGGGCAAAGCAGCATAAGCAGGTTTATGACTAGCTAGTTTGAATAATTCCTACGGGCTTTAGGGTACAGGAGTTGTCTCACTGTCTCTAGCTGTCTGAACCTGGCTGTGGGGATGATAAAAGCAGAGAAATATTACTTTCTGGAGTATAAAGGCCAGATAGAGGAGGTGGTTGGGTGTTGTATGGGGTCTGGATTAGTTGGTTTGTATATGAAAAGTACTCTGGCAAATATGTTGCTTGCTAACTCTGGGAATTAGTAGCCCTGGCAGGGGCAGTCTCTCCAGCGTCAGTACAGCCCCAGATACCAGAGCATCAAGAATACAGAAAATCGGACTGGTGGTCCAGTAGTTAAGAATCTGTCTGTCAGTGCAGGGGACACAGGGTTTGATCCCTGATCCAGGAAGATTCCACATAACTTGGGGCAGCTGAGCCCTCCACCACAACTACTGAAGCCTGAGCTCTAGAGCCAGGGAGCCACAAGAGAAGCCACCACAGTGAGAAGCCCACGCACCACAGTAAAGAGCAGCCCCTGCACAGCCGGAAACAAAGAAGAGTGTGGAGAGTAAGGAAGTTTAGCTAATACAGGAGCCAAGAGAAGAGGCGTAGTAAAGCTGGCTTTCACCCCACACTCACGCTGACCAGAGAGACCTCCTCTTCCTCATGACAGGCAGTGAGGACAGGAGATGAAACCCCGGGGCCACCTGGAGCATAAGGATGAACAAAGATAGGAACTTGCACGGCAGAAGGGGACACTGAGGAAGCTTGGCTGCCTTATCCCTGGCATTGGTTAGAGGGGAAAAGTCTCCCTACGCATCCACGACCACAAGCTGCGTTCTCACCTCTGGTGTGATCCCCACACCCTCAGTTAGAAGATGTCATCCCTCTACTTGTTTATTGTTTTGGTTGCTATGGGCCTTCGTTGTTGTGAGAGGTCTTTCTCTAGTTGAGGCGCACAGGCTGCTCGTTGTGGTGGCTTCTCTTGCTGTGGAATGTGGGATCTAGGCGCGAGAGCTTCAGTAGCTGAAGCACTTGGCTGTGGCGTGTGGACTCCAGGGTGAGAGGGCTTGGAGGATTTAATTTAAAGTGGCTGCAGGTTGGTAGTTTGCCTAGGGAACTGGCAGGAGTGAAAACAAACCCTCTTTGGCAGAGAACACACACAACATGAGTCATACCAAATATGAGTCATGATTAAAAAGTACCAAAAGAAAAAGACCATCAGGAGTAAGGATTAGCAAAAACAACAACAGATTCAGACCCCAAGGCCGTTGATATTGGAATGACTAGATAGAGAATATGAAATGTTTAAAGAAATAGAATGAAATTAAAATGAGCAAGGAACAAGAGACCATTACAAATAAACAGCAAGTTTGAAGGACCAGTTAGAATGTTTAGAAATTAAAAATGTAATATTGAAAATTAAAAACTCAATGATGGCACAAAAGATTTGAAGTCATTTCACAAAAGCAAATATATATATATATACACACACACATACAAGGCTAATAAGCACATTCAAAAGTGAAAAAAAAAGCTCAACATGCTTCATCAGCAGGGAAACACAAATTAAACCCCAATGAGCTTCAATTTTACACGCATGAGAATGATGAAAATAAAAAAGATTGACAATACCAAGTGCTGGGAAAGATGAGCAACTGGAACTCTGCTGTGTATAAGTTCTATTTCAGTAATTTATGTATAAGTTATATATTTACTAAATTACATCGTTTTCAAAAATAGAAAAAGTAAGTTTACTACATACAGTTTAAACCATGAAAGATCATGCTATATATTGCTTAGGGATGCATGGATATGTAACAGAAGTATGTCCAGAAGTTGTATTATTTATGAAGCTGGGCACACACATGCTCATTGTATTATTTTTTTATTTAGCTAAAATATTCTTAATTTAACAAAAAAGGACTTCCCTGGTGGTCCAGTGGTTAAGAACCCACCTTGCAATGCAGGGGACACGAGTTGATCCCTGGCCCTGGAAGGGCCCACATGCCGTGGAGCAGCTAAGCCTGGGGCCACAGCTCCTGAGCCTATGTGCTGCAGCCCCTGAAGCCTGCACGCCCTAGAGCCCGTGCTCCACAAGAGGAGCTGCTGCAGCGAGAAGCTCAGCCCCGCATGAAGAGTATCACCCCCTCACAGTGCAGAGAGATTGGTGAGCCCAGCAACCCAGACTCAGCGCAGCCAAAAATAAAAAAATCAAAACAAAAAAAGGGATAAAAAGTAAAATGAAAGTAACATATGCTCATTGTGAAAGAGTGAAACTCAAATGATATGGAAAGTTATGAACTGAATAGTAAGTCCCTTATACAATGCAAACAGTGAGAGACTTTATTTTGGGGCTCCAAAATCACTGCAGATGGTGACTGCAGCCATGAAATTAAAAGACGCTTACTCCTTGGAAGAAAAGCTGTGATCATCCTAGACAGCATATTAAAAAACAGAGACATTCATTTGCCAACAAAAGTCCGTCTAGTCAAAGCTACTGTGGTTTTTCCAGTGGTCGTGTATGAACGTGAGAGTTGGACTATAAAGAAAGCTGAGCACCGAAGAATTGATGCTTTCGAACTGTGGTGCTGGAGAAGACTCTTGAGAGTCCCTTGGACTGCAAGGAGATCAAATCAGTCAGTCCTAAAAGAAATCAGTCCTGAATATTCATTGGAAGGACTGATACTGAAGCTGAAACTTCAATATTTTGGCCACCTGATGTGAAGGACTGACTCACTAGAAAAGACCCTGATGCTGAGAAAGATTAAAGGCAGGAGGAGAAGGGGACAACAGAGGATGAGATGGTTATATGGCATCACTGACTCAATGCACATGAGTTTGAGAAGGCTCCAGGAGTTGGTGATGGACAGGGAGGCCTGGCATGCTTCAGTCCATGGGGTCACAAACAGTCGCACACAACTGAGCGACTGAACTGACTATACATGTTTCCACGTATTTTGTTTCATTATATATATATATTAAGTTCTATTTATTTATTAATGGCTGCACTGGGTCTTCGTTGTTGCACACGGGCTTTCTCTAGTTGTGGCAAGCAGGGGCTCTTCTCTAGTTGCAGTGTGTTGGCTTCTCATTGCAGTGGCTTCTCATGTTGAGGCTTGTGGGCTCCAGAGTGCAAGCTCAGCTGTGGTGCACAGGCTTAGTTGCCCCTCGACACATGGAGTCTTCATGGACCAGGGATTGAATCCATGTCCCCTGCATTGTCAGGTGGATTCTTAACCCCTGGACACCAGGGAAGCCTTCGTTATATTCCTGTTATACCTATTTGTATGACAATAATTACTGTATTTCAATAATTAAGTTAAAAGAAAGTAAGTCAGCTCATCCAACCTCTCAGCTAACATCTTGCAGTAGAAGAATTTTCCGTGGTAACTTCCTGTTTTTACTAAATCGGAGAGTAGGCCCAACAAGGGCAACCTTGGGTTTTGACGTTTTTTTCATTTCCACCCCGTACTGTCTCTCTAGGCTACCAACCTGGCTCCTGCAGACCCCAATGGCAAGGCAGACCCCTACTTGGTGGTGAGCGCTGGCCGGGAGCGGCTGGACACCAAGGAACGATACATCCCCAAGCAGCTAAATCCCATCTTTGGAGAGTGAGGCTGGGCCCTGGGCTTGGGGATGGGGAGTGACTTTGCCACCTGGCCCTGTGACTCTCACTCAGGCAGCTAGTGGTGATGGTGGGGGAATGGACAGCGGTGCTGAGTCCACCCCTTCCCCCGCAGGACCACCCCCAGGGTGTGGGGGTGTTCTCAGCTGTGCTCTCTCCTTGCTAGGGTCCTGGAACTCAGCATTTCTCTCCCTGCTGAGCCTGAGCTGACCGTAGCTGTGTTTGATCATGACCTCGTGGGTTCTGATGACCTCATTGGGGAGACCCACATTGATCTGGAAAACCGATTCTATAGCCACCACAGGGCGAACTGTGGGCTGGCATCCCAGTATGACGTGTGAGTCCCACAGGGCCCTCGGGAGTCATTCTAAGTCTGACCAAAGGCTTTCAAGTTCACATCCCACCTGAAGGTCCAGATCCTTTAATTTCACAGCAGGGGACTCCCCTGCGACCAAAACATTATAGCTTATTGGTCAAGAAATGGGCTTGGGAGTTGGGATCTATAACTAACAAGTCACTTGAGTTCCTTGAGCTTCAGTTTCCTCATCTGCAAAATGGGGGCAATAATGTCAGTATCTCTTTCATAGGAGCATCTGGCATGCATACTTGATTTTCGCCATTACTGTAAGCGAGGACTAACCTGTTCTCCAGTAGAGTTATGAACCTGGATCCTAAGTCCTCAAGGGCCCCCATCCCTGCCCCTGTGCCCAACTATGTTTATCTGCTGGATCCAACTGCAGCACCTTCCATTTCCTCCCACAGGGATGGGTACAATGCCTGGCGTGATGCATTCCAGCCTTCACAGATCCTGGCTGGGCTATGCCAACGCTGTGGCCTCCCCCAACCTGAATATCGAGTCAAGGCTGTCAAGGTGGGCAGCAAACTCTTTCGGATATCACCAGAGACCCTGCCCCCAGGTACCAGTCTCTCTCTGTTGGACAATCCAGAGGGGGCAAGATGGTAGAGCAAGGTATGGGGGAGGCCGCTGATGATCAGCCTAATGTGTCCCCAAAGATCCTGCCTCCCTCTGCAAACAGAGGAGGTGAGTTTGGCTGAGTAAGGACAATAGTGGAGAGAAAGTGGTCTTTGTTGGTGAGTGTGAGATCTCTGGGGAGACTTAGTGAACCCCTCAGAGCCATAGCTAATTGAGGACACAGGGCTACCATGCAATATACAATATGGTGCAGGATTTAGCTTGTGCTTCATACACAATCAGTGGTCTGTTCTCTAAACAAGGTTTGCACGAAGGCCACAGCCCCTCCAATCCCACTGTCCCCCTACTGCTGGCTTTTCACTGGCAAAAGTTGTTACAGCAGCATCCGCCACTTTCTATGCATTGTGGACATGCCCTCCCAGGAAATGTGTTTGTCCAGTACAGCAGGTGCCTCAGCCCAGAGCGTCTATTGAGGGCCAGGGGGTTGGGAGGGAGGGAGCAGAGTTGGGAACTGTGTGGAACCCAAGCTCACGAACCTCTTGTTGTAGGTATCAGGGGCTCCAAGGCGGCAAGGGATGTCTCTGAGGAGGCCCAGGCATTGCTAGTGCTGCAGCGCTGGCAGGAGATGCCAGGGCTTGGGATCCAGCTGGTACCTGAGCATGTAGAAACACGGCCCCTCTACCATCCCCGCAGCCCAGGGCTGCTGCAGGTGAAGGAGGGCTCAGGGCACATCCCCAGAGCCCCAGGACTCCCACCTGGTCCTGAACCTGGGCACGGCCACTTCTGACTCTGGCTCTTGATCTTGGTCCCCACCCTCCCCACTCAAGTCTTGGACTTCCATCCTGGACTCCCTCCCCTCACCCCAGACTCTGGTTCTGAAGGAGTCCCAGCCCTGGCCTACCAAGGCTCACATGTGGCACACCCAACCTGACCTCCACCCCAGATTTCTAGGATCTGGACCTGGGAACACTGGATCTCACTTTTAATCTCAGCCTTCCACTTCCAGGGCCTCATCTCTGAACCCCCAGTCTAACCTCAACCCTGGAATCCCCAGTTCAGACCCTGCCTTCATCCTCATCCCCCAGGATCTACCCTCCTGACCCCAGCTCTCCTTTCCACCTGGGGCAAGGCACAACCTCCGGCCCCAGGGCTGTTAGGGGAGGTGGGACCCGCGGAAGACCCTTCAGCCCAGTCCTGTGCCCCCAGGGGTCTCTTCACATGTGGATTGACATCTTCCCCAGAGATGTGCCTGCCCCACCCCCAGTTGACATCAAGCCTCGACAGCCAATCAGGTAAGAGGAATCCTGGCCCCTCCTCCCATGGGGCGGGCACATCTTGGGCAGCCTGGACAAGGGCCCCTGGTGAAGCAGGCAGAGCTGACCCAGGCTTCAGGTAGGTGAACCATTATTTTTTTTTTCATAAGCCACTGTAAGTTGGGTGACACTTGCAACTGAAAAGAGTCCAAGCACCAGTTAACTACCTTCTGACTTAAGCTGGTCTGAGTGGGGAGTATGTGCACTTCAGATTTCATCAGCAATCTGTCACTTCCTACCTCTGGGCTCTGCTTTCCTTGGTGTCAGTCTCATGGAAGCTTTCGCAGTCTGGGGTCAAAATGACTTTTAACAGCGCAAGCTTCAGTTCAGTTCAGTCGCTCAGTCATGTCCGACTCTTTGCAACCTCATGAATCGCAGCACGCCAGGCCTCCCTGTCCATCACCAACTCCCGGAGTTCACTCAGACCCATGTCCATCAAGTCCGTGATGCCATCCAGCCATCTCATCCTCTGTTGTCCCCTTCTCCTCCTGCCCCCAATCCCTCCCAGCATCAGAGTCTTCCAATGAGTCAACTCTTCGCATGAGGTGGCCAAAGTACTGGAGTTTCAGCTTTAGCATCATTCCTTCCAAAGAAATCCCAGGGCTGATCTCCTTCAGAATGGACTCGTTGGATCTCCTTGCAGTCCAAGGGACTCTCAAGAGTCTTCTCCAATACCACAGTTCAAAACCATCAATTCTTCGGCGCTCAGCCTTCTTCATAGTCCAACTCTCACATCCATACATGACCACAGGAAAAACCATAGACTTGACCAAACGGACCTTTGTTGGCAAACTAATGTCTCTCCTTTTGAATGTACTATCTAGGTTGGTCATAACTTTTCTTCCAAGGAGTAAGTGTCTTTTAATTTCATGGCTGTAATCACCATCTGCAGTGATTTTAGAGCCCAGAAAAATAAAGTCTGACACTGTTTCCACTGTTTCCCCATCTATTTCCCATGAAGTGATGGGACCAGATGCCTTGATCTTCATTTTCTGAATGTTGAGCTTTAAGCCAACTTTTTCACTCTCCTCTTTCACTTTCATCAAGAGGCTTTTGAGTTCCTCTTCACTTTCTGCCATAAGGGTGGTGTCATCTGCATATCTGAGGTTGTTGATATTTCTCCTGGCAATCTTGATTCCAGCTTGTGTTTCTTCCAGCCCAGCGTTTCTCATGATGTACTCTGCATATAAGTTAAATAAGCAGGGTGACAATATACAGCCTTGACATACTCCTTTTCCTATTTGGAACCATTTCCTATTTGGAGTCTGTTGTTCCATGTCCAGTTCTAACTGTTGCTTCCTGACCTACATACAGATTTCTCAAGAGGCAGGTCAGGTGGTCTGGTATTCCCATCTCTTTCAGAATTTTCCACAGTTGATTGTGATCCACACAGTCAAAGGCTTTGGCATAGTCAATAAAGCAGAAATAGATGTTTTTCTGGAACTCTCTTGCTTTTCCATGATCCAGTGGATGTTGGCAATTTGATCTCTGGTTCCTCTGCCTTTTCTAAAACCAGCTTGAACATCAGGAAGTTCACGGTTCACGTATTGCTGAAGTCTGGCTTAGAGAATTTTGAGCATTACTTTACTGGCATGTGAGATGAGTGCAATTGTGATGTAGTTCAGCACAAGCTTACATCTTACCAACCAGACTACTTGAGCAGAAAAATAAACACCCCTTTCCCAGTTAGAGCAAAAGTCTTGGGCTAACTATCATTGGACCAGCTTGGGTCAAATGCTGATTCCTGAACCAATCACTGTGATCAGGGGGCTATAATACATTGATTGGTCAGTCCTGGGTGATGTCCCCTAGGTGACAGACCCACCAGTATGACTCAGTTGACAGTAGTGGGGGTAGGGTCACCAACAGAAAATCAAGGTGCTGTCAACAAATGAGGGGAAATTAACACTGGGCAAAACAACAGATATCTGGAAACCATTTGACAGCCCAGGACAGGGCCACCTGGGGTAGGATCAAGAATGTCACAGCCCCTCCTTTTGTCCCTTAGGGGCTTCATGCTCTCATCCCCACTTAGTGTTTCTCTGCAGACTGGCTCTCTCTGCTTGCACAGCGCTTTAGCTTGTGGTGGCTCCAGATCTACGTCTGATGCTTTGGGACTCACGTTTTCAGGGTCTTGAGTCCAAATTTATGGGAGGGAAAATCTCATTGAACCAGCGTGGGTCAGCAGACCATTCCTGGTGCCAACTGCAGTGGCTGGGGTGGGCAGTGATACCTGGGGATGCCCGTTCAAGGTAGCACAGACATCTGATTACCTGGCTAGGCGCACTCCAGTTGCTGAGTGTCAGTGGCCCTGGCCCCAGTCCTTCCTGTAGCTCCTCCCAAGACACCTCTCAAGAGTCTGAAAACCCTCCCCCCAATACTTCCCTCAGCTATGAGCTCCGAGTCATCATCTGGAACACGGAGGATGTGGTTCTGGATGACGTGAACCCGCTCACTGGAGAGATGTCGAGTGACATCTACGTGAAAAGGTAGGCCTGCAGGCGGAGCTGGGCGCATGGCTGTGTACCGAGGTGGGGCTGCGAACAGGGGCTTGGGTCCTGGGCTGAGCCAGAGCCCTGCCTGTCCTCTGGGGCCTTGATGGCGCTGGGAGCTGGGTGAAGGGACCAACGTGAGGGTGAGTGGAGGGGCATACTGGGTGAGGAGCCGATTCTGGACTTGGCCGCGCGCAGATGCCCACCCTCTTGGCCTGCACCTTTCCCCTGGTCCCAGCTGGGTGAAGGGGCTGGAGCACGACAAGCAGGAGACAGACGTCCACTTCAACTCTCTGACCGGGGAGGGCAACTTCAACTGGCGCTTCGTGTTCCGCTTTGACTACCTGCCCACGGAGCGCGAGGTGAGCGTCCGGCGCCGCCCTGGACCCTTCGCCCTGGAAGAAGCTGAATTCCGGCAGCCGGCTGTGCTGGTCCTGCAGGTCTGGGACTATGACCGCATCTCTGCCAACGACTTCCTTGGTACTACTGAGCTCTCCTCCCACCTCCACCCTAGCTCCCATTTCTGCCCTCATTGCCCTGCCCTTGGCTTCTGGTTTCCCTACTCTAACCAACCCCGAATCCTGGATTTCAGATCCAAGTCACTAACTTTTGCCTTCTGGCCTAATAATTTATTGAGTTTATTCAGCTCTGAGCAGCCTAACCTCCAGTCCTACCCAGTCTCCAATTCAATCCTCTAATTTGACCTGAGCTCAGGTTACTCTGGCCCCACAGCTGTTAGTCCCTGCTGTGCCTGGTCCCATAGGACAACCTGCTGACATTTGGGCTGTGGTGTGTGGTCCATAGCTGTGGCCTGACCACCACATCCTAGCTTCTTAAAAAAATTTGTCTTCGGGAGGTGTCATAGTTGCTGCACCTGGGACTTTTGTTGCAGCATGCGGGATCTAGTTCCTTGACCAGGGATTGGACCTGGGGCCCCTGCATTGGGAGTGCAGCATCTTAACCACTGGACTGCCATTCTAACTGTAGATGCCTTGAGTTCCATCTCCCAGGATTCAGTCAGCCATCAGTCACTTTCTAGCTCTGGGCTCCGCTTTCGTTGGAGTCACGCTCAGGGATGGGAGGTTGGCTCAGACAGACCTCCCGCTCCTGCCTAACCCAGAGCACTCTGGACTTGCAGGATCCCTGGAACTGCAGCTACCAGACATGGTGCGAGGGGCCCGGGGCCCCGAGCTCTGCTCCGTGCGGCTGGCCCGGGGCGGGGCCGCACCCAGGTGTAACTTGTTTCGCTGCCACCGCTTGCGGGGCTGGTGGCCGGTAGTGAAGCTGCAGGAGCCGGAGGACGAGGAGCAGGAGCGACGGGAGGCTCAGACCAGCAAGAGGAGGAAGAAGAAGAGGAAAGGCCGGCGGGAAGACTTAGAGTTCTCAGACTCAGGAGGCAACATCTACATCCTCACGGTGAGCAGGAACGGGGGTGGGAGGGGTAGGGGGATCGGGGGATCGGGCCTGAGCCCACTCAAGAACTTGGCTTCTGTCCCTTCTTTTCCAGGGAAAGGTTGAGGCAGAGTTTGAGCTGCTGACTGTGGAGGAGGCTGAGAAACGGCCAGTGGGGAAGGGGCGCAAGGAGCCTGAGCCCTTGGAGAAGCCTGAGTGAGTGGGGGGCGCAGGAGGCGGGGCCAGATCCGGGGTTGGGGGGCGGGGGTGGTGGTGGTGGAGACCGGCGAGGGTTTCCTCCTCATCCGACACCACCTGCTCCCCCACAGCCGCCCCAAAACCTCCTTCAACTGGTTTGTGAACCCGCTGAAGACCTTCGTCTTCTTCATTTGGCGCCGGTACTGGCGCATCTTGGTGCTGCTGCTGCTGCTGGCGCTGATCACTGTCTTCCTCCTCCTCGTCTTTTACACCATGCCCGGGCAGATCAGCCAGGTCATTTTCCGCCCCCTCCACCGCCCCTAACCAACCATGGACACTCATCCTGTAATGCCAGCTCCGTCTCCTTCCCACCAACAGGAACCATCCTGGGGTTGCCCTGTTTCCTCTGCCCAAACCTTCCAGGGAACCCACTCTTGTCACCTGCACACCCACGGCAGATAATAAATAACGCTTGGGGCAGAGAATGGAGGTGTTCCTGGGTGACCTTGGGTGTTGGGGTTCACTGGACTAATACACAGGATGGGGGGGTGCTGCCCACATGGCCCTACTGCCAGGAGGAACAGGACCCAGGGGAGGGTCCCTGCTGAGGAGGCCTGGCCACTGAGGGGTCAGGCCCCGTGAGCAGCCCCCCTGCCCTGCCAGTGGCTGCTGCTGCTCCATGACAGCTAAACCCTCTGTGTGCTCCATGAACTTATAGCCATGAGAGTAGGCAGGTCACTCAGGACACTTGGTTGCAAGTGACAGAAATCCCAACCCAAGCTGGCTGAAGCAAAAACGGACCGTTCCTGGCTTCCACAGTGGTAATTCCCAGGATGTGGCGGATTTCAGGCACTGTTTGCCACAGGGCTCAGACAATGTCACTGAGACTGGTTCTTTGCCTCTGAGCCTGGCAGTGCTGTTCTCAGGGGAAGCTCTTTTACGAAGATGGTCTGTCCCTGGAAGTATAGGATGGCTGGGGCAACCCCGACTCTCCCCATCCTCACGTCCAGGAGGAAAGATTTCCTAGTCCTGCTGGAGCCTGGCTCGCTCTGTGTCACTGCGGCCAGCAGGGATGGGGCATGCTGACTGGGGCCCTCCCCTGGAGCTTACGGTGGGAGATCAACCCTCCTCAAAAATCACACAGGCTGACGGGGTGGGCAGGGAGGTACCCAGAGGAAACTCAGGATACTGCTAATAGGAGAAATGGTTCCTGGGCGACCAAAAAAACAGGACTCACTGAAGTCAACAACACATCCACAATTTATAGAAAGTGCCATCAATAACACGTCCAAGGTCACAGCTCGCAAGTGGCCAAGTCAGAGCTGGGTCTTATGTCCGCCTGCCTCCAGAAGTTGTGTGGTCATTGCTCTACTTTTGCTTCTCCCCCCACTACTGTCTTACACTGAAACTCCCCGACAAATGATCAGCTGAACTGACCAGCTTTTAAAATCCCTGGTTCCCTGGGCTGTACAATAGTGAGGTCTTACGACTGGTTCCCCACACGTCTGAAGGGCTCTGATGTAAAGCCCTGACGAGGTCCAGAACCGAGGTCTAATGCTAGCCCTGCCAGCACCACTACCTTCCCTCCCTGTTTTTCAGTTCTGTGTCCATGCAGGAAATCGCAAAGGACCTGGCTGGACCCTCCTTGGACACCAGGAGCCAGGAGGGGCTTGGCATGGAACAGGGTCAGTAAGCAGGAGAGGATCAGGTGACTGAGCCCAGGGTGGCAGGGAGGGGCACCAGCTTCAGCCACCACTAGGGGGGCAAGTCCCAGCCTGCACACCAGGCCCATAACCAGTAGGGTCGGAAACTTACAAGCTTGGGAGCTGCGGTGACTCCAGGAAGCTCATCCTGGAAAGTTCCATCTTAGCCCTGGGGCTGAACCCAAAAGGCCCAAAGACCACAGTGGGAGGGCTGACGACAGGGCTGTGGGGTGGACATCAGTCTGGTTTGAATAAAGTCCTATTAAGCCGGGGATGTCCACATGGGGCTCCCAGAGCCACGTGCTCTGATCTGCTAGTCCTGACTGCCTTCAGTAAGTGGCTGCAATGAGGGGTTTTCCCACACCCCAGCGAGACCCAAGAACCACACCGAGACCAGTGAGTATATCACAATCAATAGATTTACCAACAACCTGGAGCTGCAACTGCCTCTTTAAATGGGGGTGGGGTGGGGTGGGGGAGTAGGGTAAAAAGAGGCGGGGAAAATGACCCCAAAGTCAAAGAGAAACAGGAAAAAGAGGGGAGCGGTGGGAAGACAGACAACTATGTTGTCTTCCCTAGATCAATTTTCTTCTGGATGGCTCGAGCTGAGTGGTAGATGAGAGAGTCGATGAGTCCGGCCACTGGGGAGAGAGACCAAGGCTGGCACTGGCCCAGGTGGGCCCTCGGTTTGACCTCCAGGCCTTATCACCTGACTGGGCAGGGGCCCTTGAGGTGCCCCTCCTCCCTCAACCAAAACCCGACTCGGGGGAGGGGGTGTCAAGCTTTCCACTCCCCACCACGCCCTCACCCCAGACAGACACCCCACAGCTTCTGACCTGTGAACATGCCCCCGATGATGGCGCACACGCCCGTCAGGAAGTGTGTGAAGGACCTGGCAGAAGGGCAGGGAAGGTCAGCAGGCACCCTGCTCCCTGCAGGCCCAGGCCCCTCCCTTCCCCGGCCCTCACCTGTGCTTCTCTGTCAACTTCACCATCATGGGCGAGAGCTCGTACAGCACGAAGACGCCGGGAAGCCCCTGATCGCCCATCAGCCCGTTGGCGACCTTCTCATGTCTGGTCACAGAGAACTGATTTGTCCTCAGCACCTGGCACAGGAGGGGAGACTGGACCAGGGCCAGGTCTGTGACCTGGCTCCCAACCCCGCAGTCCTAGCCCCTGGTCCGGCCCCTGGTTTAGCAGTGCCTTGACTGTGTGGAGGGGAAAGCGAGGCCCCGTGCTGGAGTCAAACACTGCAAGGCCCGGGGACCACCTCAATGCCCTCTTGCAGCCTGACCATCCCCGCTTTCCCTCCAGTCACCAGCTCTTTACGGGTTACCAATCCCAGCTCCGTATGGTAGACCCTCTCAGTGGGAGAGAACAGCAACTCTTCAAGGCTGCAGCATGAACCCCGGGCAATGCTAGGCCTGGCATCCTCTCCACTCAGTCCTCATGCATTCTACCCATCTGCAGGGATGCTGCTCCACAGGCCACAGGAGAGAGAGGAGGGAGGGGCATGGAAGGGTCAGCCTGGCTAGCTGCTGGCCCAGGGCAGACCGTGGGGGACAGAGAGGCAGAGCGTGTACACGGGAGGAGTAGATGGCAAGTAGAAAAACTGCTCTGAAATCTGACAGCCTGGGGCCTGAGCTCTAGCTGTGGGGCAAATCACCCAGCCCCCTCTGAGCCTCAGCCTGTCACCCATCATATGGGGTAAGAGCAGGACTTCACTTCCCAGGTTGAAGGAATGCACGGGCTTGGCACCAGAGGGTGCCCTGAGGTCTGGGCCCCCTCGGACTCACCTCTCCGTCTACCTTCATGTACACTGTGGGCACCACCTTCACAAAATACTGAAACATCATGGAGGCTGTGGGGAGAAGAGGGCACTGGGCATGGGTGCGAGCAGGGCTTGGGCCGCTGGGGGCTACCTCCCGGGCTAGTACCTTGGGGTGCTGTGACGTTGGTGTGGTCCAGGGGGTTCACAATGCCCGGGTAGTCCTCCCCAAATGACAGGTGCCGGATGTAGTGGGTCATGTTGATCTGCAAGCAATACCAGCACCTGGGCCTCCGAGCACTCGAGGCTCTGACAGGCCCCACCCTCTCAAAGGCTTTTCACACAGGGGCACCTGGGTCTGGAGGGTGGGTGTGCGGAGATGGGTCTTCCTTTAGAGAACCTGCCTGAGACAGACACCCCCAACCCCCACCTAGGAACTCCTTCCTCAGGGTCTGGGGGCTCACGGGGCTGCAGAGTTTGAGGTTCTGGCTGCACCCACATGTGAGACAATCACAGCACATGCTCTTGGTGGCCTAGGCTGGAGGGGCCCCGGATCTCCCAGCTCCCTCCCCTGTTCTGCTCCTGTCGAGTCAAAGAGCCACTAGAGGGATCTTTTAAAAACTATCCAAATCCATACGACCATTCCATTATGATTCCATTATGACCCTGCTTGAAGTGGGCCAACAGCCTCCCACTGCTCCAGAAAGAGACCAGACTCCCCGGAACGGCACATGGCCTGTCAAGCCTCCAGGCTCATCCTCAACCAACCGCACAGCCCTGTTTTTCCTCAGAAGTGGCCCCACCTTCCTGACCTCACTCCAGGCTCCCTCTGCCTGGATGCTCTTGCCCAGGCCCATCCCCCATCTCCAGCCTATGCAGGTCTCAGTTCAAAAGTCACACCAGTGATCCTCACACTGCACCCCTGTCAGAATGTGGTTTATTTTTCTGTATCTGCTCCCCTATCCCAGGATGTCTCTACAGAGAATGAAGGCAGCGACTAGGCCTCCACCTCCATCCGCCCTCCATGGTTTCCACCCGGTACGTACGTTGTCAAGGCCGAAGCTCTGCAGGTCGTGGACTAGGAGAGAAGGGAGAAGGTGTCAGCAGGGGAGCAGGCTCTCCAGGCCCTTACTTGGGCCTCCCCACTCCTCCTGCTGGACCATGACCTGCCTGGCTTGTCTTCCACCCCTCATTCACTCACCAACCCAGCCCTGCTTGAGGGCAGCCAGAGGGCCTGCTGTGTGCCTGCATGAGAGGTGAGAGTTCATGCCCTCTACAAGGCCCACTTCTTCCCTCTCATGTGCAGGGAGCCCTTCATGGGCACCACTCCAGACCTCTGCCCCGACTAAGGCCTGAGGCCCTGCATCTCAGGAGATAAAGCCCATTGACTCAGGTCTTTCAGGAACTAGAGCCGATGGGCCAGTCACTGAACCCCAAAGCGAGGTGGGACTTAAGAATGTGGCTTAAGTTCTTTCCCAGCCTCCTCTGCTCCCACCCTCAAGCCACCAAAGGGAGCCCAGCAGGCACCCTACACCCCCTGTTCCAGAACAAATTCCTCCTGCCCTCGAACCCTGATCCCTCCTGCTACAATGAACCCCAGCTAATGGATACACCCACCACTTGTTATAGTCACCCAGCTGTCAGGCCAGAGAAGGACCCCCTCCCAGGTCCACCCACACCCACCCCCCTTCTTGGGAGGACAGGCTGCCCCAGAAATGGGGGCTTGGTTTCCCTGGGGGTAGGGCCACTTACTCTCCACAGCGTGTACTGCAGCATGGGGGAGAGGAGGAGAGAGAAGGGAGGAAGAGAAAAAAGATTCAAAGCTTCACAGCGAGAACTACAGAGCTGGACACGTGGTAGGAGGGAGGACCAGATGTTCCTGCCTGAGTAGCGGGGTCTGGACTCAGCTAACAGGCCTCCTCCTGGTCCCCTCCCCTGGCCAGAGAGAGTGCAAGGCGGCTTGGGCAGAACTGTGGTAGCCTGGGAAGAACAAAAGACCTAGAGCCCAGAGGGTCGCTTTCCTAGCTGTGTGACTAGCAGGTCACTTGCTCTCTGTAAGGCTTGGTGCTCTCTGAAGACCAGGTAGGATCTAAGATAAACTTTACCATCTTCCCCTCTCCTCCCCCATATCAACAGGATGTCAGAAACTAGCTTCCAGGCCTTCTGTTCAGCCTCTGGCCTTGGGCGGCTGTAGCTCGAATATCTGTGTTTCGAAACTATGTTTCGAATATCCCTCAAGGGTATGGGGGACCCTTTGTCCTGGGCTCCCTGCTCTGACAACAGCCAGACGGAGAAGCAGAGATGGGCCACCTCTCACTGAGTGCCCGCAGGCTGTGTTCCCACAGAGCCACATTGATTGTCTTCCTACAATCCCAGTGAGACCACCTTCCCTGGCCCCTGCAGATGCACCTGCCTGCCCCAACTTTCAGGCGCATCCCCACAGACCGCTTTGAAGACCAGCAGGGCCATCTTCACTGAGCCCGCTGCTTCTGTCCTTTGTTACCAGGCAGCTCAGGACTGCCGGGTCATCTCTTCCCTGGACTCTCACCACCATGTGGCTCTGTATGACCCCGAGTACAATCCTGACTCCCATCCCTTCTAAGTCCTTCCACACGCCCTGTTACTCATCAGCAAAACCTTGGCATCTCCAACCTCCACGCCTCCCTCCCGCTCACACTCTGGCCACAGCCCGGCTCGCCCTTGCAGCCCCCAAGCAATGACTATTTCTCTCCCACACCTGTCCTCCTTCCTGGCCTTAACAGAGGTCCTCCGTGCTCCTCCATGCCATTTCTAGATCACTTCATTTCCCTTGATTTTCCCTAAAAATCTCAGGTCTACAGTTCATGGCCCTACACCACCTTCCATCCCCATTTGTCTGAATCGCCCGGAGACCCACACAGAACCACCCGTCAGTCCTCTCACAGGGCGCTCGAGAGTTTTGGCCACTTGCTGTCACACTCTCTTAGACGATGGCCCTGTCACGACTCCTATGATTTCCATGTCACCCTGCTGCCAACCTACCTGTACCTATGCAGGTCCGCCTTCCCTCCTGCTGCCAAACTGGGACTTTCTACACCTCTAAGGCACTACATTGTCTTCCTTTTCCTTCTCAAGGACTTCAGTCCAGCCAATGTCCCTCTCAGCTACAGGGCATCACTTCTGTTCTCTCCACTAGGCAATTTCCGACAGCATGTTGACACATGGCTACACCACACATCTTACAAAACTCCCCCTTGACTTCCATTCTCTCCAGCGACGGGCCCCTCTCCCCCTCCCCTTGAGAGCAAGCCCCACAAGGGCTGCCTCTGTTCGCCGCCTGCAACTCCTCTCCCACGCCCTCCTGAACCACTCAGCGGGTGCTTCCTGGCCCAAACTACTCTGTTAGGGTCACAATGACCACTGCCATATTAGACACCCCATGGTCGTTCTACCTGACGTCCAGAAGCACCCGACACAGTTCTGGAAACACATCCGCCCCTTAGCTTTCAGGATATCACTCTCTGGGTCACACTCTCACCTCCCGTGTCTCCGCTGCTGCTTCCTTCTGTCCTCTAATTTCGGGGGCCTGGCGCTTAGAGCCCTGAACTCTCCTCCTCTACATCTACCCTCCCCTCCACCTGAAAGGTGATTCATCCAGTCTCATGGTTTTAAATACACACCTGACTCCAACATGTGTATCTCTAGGCCAGACCTCTCTCCTGAGCTCCAGACTTGGAGTGGCCAATTGCTTACTTGACATCTGGGGTGATATCCCATTGGTCTGAACACATCAAAGGCAGCTTCATGTTCTCACTCCAACCATCTAAACCTGTTCCTCTGAGCCTCCCCTTCTCACTAAATGGTAACTTCATCCTGCAGAGTCATCTTTACTCCTCTCTTCCTCACCTTCACATCTGTTGGCAACCCCTCTCAGCTCTACCTTTGAAATATCCACGGTCACTTCTCACCACCTCTACCCCGACTCCAGCCCAGCCCTCATCATCCAGTGACTCAAATGATCACTGTGACAGCCTCCTAACTGGCCTCTTGCTCCTGTCCTCCCACGCTCTGGCCCCTCACCCATAACCCACCAGTCTCCTCAACAAAGCAGAATGCGGCCTATCAGAGTTAAGTCAAAGTTAAGTCAGATCACGTGAAACTTCTTCAGAGCCCTACAATACGCTCCCATCTCATGCAAAGTAAAAGACCAAGTCCCTGCAATGCCCTCCCAGGCCCTACACGACAGGGCCCTGTTACCTCCCTCACCTTATTTC
This sequence comes from Ovis aries, assembly GCF_016772045.2. Taxonomy (NCBI): domain Eukaryota; kingdom Metazoa; phylum Chordata; class Mammalia; order Artiodactyla; family Bovidae; genus Ovis; species Ovis aries. Next base: position 64,773,683 of record NC_056066.1, on the reverse strand, counting down.
CTAAGCATGCAGCTCAGCTCACCATGCTCCAGTCACCCTAACTTCTTCCCTGCACCCTGAGTTCACCAAGCACGTTCCTGCCTTAGGGATGTGCATTCGCTATTCTATTTGAAACACCTCCCCACAGTCATCCACATGGCCAGGCCCTGTACTCACTTCAGATCTTCACTCAGAGGTTACCCATCAGTCTTCCCTGACACCCTCCATGGAACAGCACACACACATACCATCTCACCCAAGCCTCTCACTTCAATCATTTTCATCCTGCCTTTTTTGGGTTTGAGTTACTTAAATACATTCTTGATATACCATATCTTTATATGTACTTGTTGACTGTCTCCTTCTTTACTAGAATGTTCTGAGGGCAGGGACTTTGTTTTGATTGCTGCTGTATCCTTAGCACCTAGACTAGCACTTGATTGACAATCACAATAGGTGATTACTAAGTATCTAGAGAATGTATGAATGAAAAAAGGAATGAGAATAAATCTCCATTTATTCATCCTTGTGAACAACACTGTGAGGCACGTACTATTTCAGGCCCATTTTACAGAAGAAGAAACTGAGTAGGGCTCACTATGTCCCAAGTCAACACAGCCTGAGAGCGGCAGAACCTGGGCTCCAAACCGGCTCTGCTTCCATCAACGTCTCGCACATGGGTTACTTGACGCTGGGGGCTGCCACTTAAACAAGTACCTACCACACATCAGGTTCCCCGCTACCATCTTTAACCTGCCCAAACAGCATAGGAGATAAGAACTATCATCACCACTTTAGAAAGGAGGAAACTGAAGCTCGAAAAGTAAAGGAACTTTCTCAAAGTTGCAGACAACCTGGAAGGTCTAAGACTGAAATCTGAAGCCAGACAGTCTGGCTCCTTGGCGTGTGGCCTTAACTGTTTACCAAACCACTGCCCTGAGACGAGGGTCTGCTCTGGGCCAAAGACAAAAGAGCATCAGGCAGGGGAAGGGGCCCTCCAACTGGCCAGGTGTCCCGGCTGATCTGAGTCGCTTACCGTGCACGTGGGACTGCTGGAAGCTCTTCCCGGGGGCAAAGTGGAAGTTTCCGGCCACCTGGGGGGAGATGCCCGCTCATCCTCCAGCTGTTTCCTCCTTTCCCTTTGTCCCCTGAGGGCAAGTGTGCCCTCGAGTCACAGTGGACTGGGGCCAACCCACAGCCCAGCTGGCCTGTCCCGCCTCAGCTCCTCCTGTACCTTGTTGACCTCCAGGAAGCCATACACCTGGCAGCCTTCGTTCTTCTGCTCCTGCATCTTCTGGCTGAAGCCCTCCCGCCGGCACTGCTCAATGGTGTCCGGGTTCTTGAAGGCCCAGCCTCGACGGCGATATGCCTCCCGCACGTCCTCACAGGAGTTACAGCACCTGCAGAGGGGCGGTGCGAGAGGTGTCAGAGAGGCACCCCAAAAGTGCCGGCACCTTGGGGAACAAGGCAGCACTGCCCACTAACAAAGCCTCCCCAGCCTCATCCTTGACCATCCAGTGCCTTCCAGGTATGTTTCCTCTGTGGCAGCAGGGCTGTTGAAACATACACACTCCCATTCTGTTCGAGGTGATGAAAAGTTTTAGACCGGATCATAGTGATGGTCACACAGGACTATGCAGGTAGTTAATAGTACCAGATGGCACATATGAAAACAGTCAAAATGGTAAATTTCATGTCATGTATATTATACCTTAATTAAAAAAAGATTGTAAATACATATTCCCAGGCTCTACCCTAGATCTGCTGAACCAGGGGTCTCTCAGGGGTCAGGGCCTGAGAAACAAAATAGCAGGTGCCATATAAGGAAGGCTTAAGAACCCGGGCCGAGCCTTTCAACCTCAGTGCTGTACATAGAAAATACATTTATTCCCTAGGTAAGTCTTATGAGAAAGGTGTCCTTTTCACCCCCTTCACAAGGGTTATGTAGTCTGGCCCAAGGACACATAGGTGGAACCCAGGCAGCTGGACTCCAGAGACTACCACTGAGCCAGAACAAGGACCACTTTGACCTCGTCCCCAGCTCTGCAGCTCCCAGGAAGGGCCTGGCCACTGAGCCTGACACCTGACCTGGGATCAGTGACCAAGGCACATAGCTCATCCCATCTAAATCCTTGGCCAACACCACCCCTCCCCCCCGCCCCCAGCATCCAACAGAGGCTGGGGATGACTGACAAGAAGCACCTGAAGGGAGCCCTGCTCCCCACCCCCCAGCCTGACCCCCTGACCCTGGCTCACTTGATATCTTCCGTCTCAGCACCATAGCAGCTCTCACAACGATCAGGGTCCAGGGAATCAGGATCAAACACCTTCACTTCGACTTTCCCGAGCTCTAAGCGGGGCAAGAGGCAGGGCCATGAGCCAGGAGCAGGCGCAGTGAAATCGGTACCCCTAACTCTCACATGGACTTCCCTGGTGGCTCAGATGGTAAAGAATCTGCCTGCAGTGAGGGAGACCAGGGTTTGATCCCTGGGTTAGGAAGATCCCCTGGAGGAGGGCATGGCAACCCACTTTAGTATTATTGCCTGGAGAATCCACATGGACGGAGGAGCCTAGAGGGCTATAGTCCATGGGGTGACAAAGAGTTGGACATGGCTAAGTGACTAAGCACAGCATAACCCTCGCATGGGCCCTCTGGCCTGTGGCTTAGGAATAATAAACATTGTAATATCTAATATTTACATAGTGCATACTATGTGTCAGGCACTAAGCATTTCCACACATGTAGTATTTCTTTTAATAAAAGGTAATAGCAATAAAACAATAAAAGTGAATACTAAAGATTAGCTGAGTACAGGTTGCTGTACTTTACACATAGTCTCTTTTCAACCCCACATGACTCTGTGAAGGTGGAGGTTACTGTCCCCACAGTACTGAGAAGGTGCTGAGGCTCAGAGATGAAAAGTGATTTCGCCCAATGCAACACTGTACGTGGCAGATATCAGCTCTGAATCCACAGTATAAGCCCTCAACCCCCTCGCCCTGGTGCTTGCTCTCAGACTGCTCTCTCTGCACCTGGCTCCCTGCCTTTAACTACCTCACTGTAACTGGTGGTTTCAATATTCAGAACCCTGACTTCTAGTCCTCCAGTAATCTTTTTATTTTTGTCAACCATCCTCAACGAGCCATTTCCATACTCAGTTATTACCAGTGGTCACAAACCTTCCAAAATTCAGTTTCATATATCCCAATCTTAAATCTTATCCTCTTTTTCCCACTCACTCTCTCTGGTACCCAGAACCCACCGATTCTTTGATACCACTATCACCCCTTCATACCCGCACTTCCCTCTTTATTTAAATTCTATGGTTCAAAAAAAAAAAATTTCTATGGTTCAAATGGGTAATGAACGGCCTCTTTACTAAATGGTGCTGAAAAAAACCAGATATTCACATGCAAAAGAAGGAAATCACACCCCTATTTTACACCACTCGCAAAAATTAACTCAAAATGGATTAAAGACTCACATGTAAAACTTGATACTGCAAAACTCCTAGGAAGAAAACACAGGGAAACAACTCCTTGATACTGGTCTCGGCAATGACTTTTTGGATGCGACACCAAAAGCACAGGCAACAAAAGCAAAAAGAAATAAGCGCCACTACATCAAAAGAAACAGCTTCTGCACAGCAAAGAAACTACTAACAACATGAAAGGCCAACCTATGGAACAAAGGAAATATTTACAAAAGATATCTCTGATAAGGGGTTAATATCAAAAACATTTGAGAAACTGATATAACTCTACAGCAAAAAACCCAATTTGTCCACTAGGTATCACCTCACATCGGTTAGAATGGCTATTATCAGAAAAAAACAAAAAATAAAATAAGTATTGTCGACAAAGCAGAGAAAAGGGAACCCTTGTGCACTGTTAGTGGGAGTGTAAACTGGTACAGCCATTATGGAAAACAATATGAAAGTCCCTCAAAAAATTAAAAATAGAATTGCCATATGTCCCAGCAATCCCCATTTCTAGGTATATATGCAAAAAAAAAAAAAAAAGAAAGAAAGAAAGAAATCACTATCTTGAAGAGATATCTGTAGTCCCATGTTTACTGTAGCATTATCCACAATAACCAAGACATGAAAACAACATAAGAGTCAATCAACAGATGAATGGACAAAGAAACTGTGACTTGTGTCTGTGTGTGTATGTGTCTATATATACACACACACATATTTCATATGGTATATATATGTAATATTCCAATATATATAAGAATATATTGGCATATTATATATTCTGAACATTTTATGGAGAAACTTGAACAAATGTTTTGGCCAAACCAATATATACTAGGTATATGCACACATGGGTGTGTGTGCTTAGTCACTCAGTCACGTCCAACTCTTTGAGACTCCATGGACTGTGGCCCACCAAGCTCCTCTGTCCACGGAATTCTCTAGGCAAGGATAATGGAGTGGTTGCCATTTCCTCCTCCAGGGGATTTTTCTGACTGAAGGATCAAACCTGTGTCTCTTACGTCTCTTGCATTGGCAGGTGGATTCTTTACCACTGGGCCACCTGGGAAGCTCTGTATGTGTACATATTGGAATATTATTCAGCCATTAAAAAGAAGACTATCCTACCATTTTCAACAACATGGATAAACCTGAGGATATTATATTAAGTGAAATAAGTCAGACAGAGAAAGACAAATACTGTTATGGTCTCATTTACATGTAGAATCTAAAAGTAACAAATTCATAGAAAGACAGTAGACTGTTGGCTGCCAGGGCTTCAGGGGTAGGGAAAATGGGGAAATGCTGGTCAAAAGGCACAGACTTTCACTTATAAGATGAATAAGTTCTGGGGCTCTGACAGCATAGGGACTATAGTTAACGATATTGTAAACTTGAAAGTTGCTAAGAGTAGATCTTAAATGTTCTCACCTCATATACAAAAAAGGTAACTGTGAGGTAATGGCTGTTACTCTACTATGATAATCACCTTACAATATATATGTATGTTAAATCATCATGTTGTATACTTTGAACTTACATGATGCTATATTCCAATTATACAGCCACAATGCTGGAAAAAAAATTCTCTAGTCCACTGCTGTAATTATTCTCTTGCACACAAGCGAAAGTCACTTGTTCCTCTCTCCCTTCATTGTATAAGTCTAGCAAAACCCAACTTCTAGCTGAGTTCAGCCCTCTGCCTACTTTTTCCTGTGCCTCCCTTAAGACTGCCTGGCAATCCTACTTCCTTTCACTAATTCCTTTCACTCTTCCATTCTCTGAGATGACTAATTTATATCTTTTCCTCTCTCCTTAGGCTTCCAAAATCCTTTCCCCTTTCTCCACTCTTAGCTAATGACCTTGCTTTCAATCTCCACTAGAAAGATAGAAGCAACAGGACCTGGCTTAATCTCAACACCAAACCAACCAACCCACATGCACTCTCTTCCAGTCCCCACCCCGCTTCTCTGCTCTCTCTTGCAGCAAAACTCCTGGAAGGGTCATCTATACTTGATGTCTCCATTTCCTTTTCTGCTCTGTGATTAGATTTTCATCCCCAACAGTATCAAAACTATTCTATTCAGTTTCCAGTGACCTCCATGTTGCCAACTGCAATGGTCAGAACAACCCAACCAAGCCGCTCTCAAATTCCTGACCCACAGAAACTGACAAAAACAAATGTTTGTTGAATTAAGTCACTAACTTTTGGGGTTACTTGTTACACAGCAGTGGAGATATATATGTTCCCCCACCTCTCCAGCCATACACAAAAGTCCTCTTCCTTCTCTGGTCATTAAACGATTCACTCGCTCAGACCAAAGCCTTAGATCGACCTTGACTCCATGTCCAATCCTATAGCAAATTCTATTGGTTTTACTGGTGTTCAACATTTGAATGAACAAATGATAAAGCTGACCAACAAAGCAATCTCTAAGGTGTGAAAAAATCAGAGCTTTCAGGAAGGTTTTGTTATGGAGGGAAACTGAGTTAATGGAGGCACTGGGAGGACACAGAGAAAAGAAAGGAAGCTAAAAGTGAACAACACTCTGAACTAGCCATTATACATGTATTACTTCATTTGATCCTGCAATTCCACAGGTGGAAGTGGTAGGTACAACTGTTTTTTTTTTTTTTTTTTTTTGGTACAACTGTTTATCACCATTTTAATAGCCGAAGGCACGGACAGCAAAAGACAAAGCTACATCTGAACTCAGGCAATCTAATTCAAGAACAAAGACTTAAACTTAAGCCATCCTGCATTCCAAGACGGAAGAGCATTATGGGCTGAAGTCAGTCTGTGGGATGGGGAAGCAGACAGCCAGAGAAGCCTGGGTCCACCTAAAGGAGTTCTGCCAAGGCTCATAGGACTCATCCTCCGACTTCTGTTACTAAACCACAAATGGCAGGGATTCGGGACCTCAGAATGACAGCCACGTAGAGTACTCTCCTCAATACACAGAGGCTAAAAAGCCAGGATTTCAGCCCACCCTGACTCTTAGTAGCTGGGGGACCCTTGGAAAGCCACTTGACTTCTCTGAGTCCTAGTTGCTTCATGTGTCACTGAGTCAGTCACAGCCCACCTGCCAGAAGGTAGGGCTTGGGCATGTCCAGCTCTGGGATTTGAGGTCTGGCCTCTTCCCCCCAAGTTACCATGCCGCTCTGCCTCTGAGCTGACGGGAGTCAGTCACAGCCCATTTGCCAGACGGTAGGGCTTGGGCATGTCCAGCTCTGGGATTTGAGATCTGGCCTCTTCCCCCCAAGTTACCATGACGCTCTGCCTCAGAGCTCACGGGAAAGCCGTCCTTATCGAGCCGTTTCTTGAACAGGTTGTGTTCCACATCCAGCTGCTGCTCCCCAGCCACATCCATGGCATCGATGCTCAGATCTGGAAGCAGGAGGTTAGGGTAAAGGGCTGTGTCCTAAGGGCAAGGGTTTTGGAGAGTAAGGGGAGCTTGTTTGGGGGCGGCAGTGGACTAGGGGAAGGAGGCTCTCCTGGAGTCCAGTCCAGAACCTGAGGCTGGAGCTGTGAACCTGGAAGCCATCTGAGAACGCTGGGGCTTGCCATTCCCACCCATGGTGAGGTACTCACAGGCACAAGGCATGTGCGGAAAGAGCACATTGATGTTGATCTTCAGTTTATCCCCCCGTGACTTGTCCACGTAGAGTTCAGGATGCACCTGGGGCAGGACTACCTTAGTAAGATTTCACCTCAAGCCTCTCTTGCCCCATTCCAAAAGCTCCTACCACTGTAATGCCAAGCCCCGCCCACTTACTAGGCCCCGCCCCTTACCTCTGTGGTGAGGTAATACTGCAGCTCCGACAGGAACAATAATAGCATAAGAAGGCCACTGACAATGGTCACTGCAGGGCAGGGAGAGAGGGTCAGAGTGGCCTCTGTCCCTCTCCCTCTGCCCCCGGCAGGCCGGACAGGTTCCAGGCGACCCGGCCAACCTCCAGGACACCCCACTCCCCGCGACACCGACCCCGACCCCGCCACGCCCTACCCGTGGCACCCCCGCAGGTCTTGACCCGGAAGTCCTCCAGAGTCTTGGGATAGGCATCGAACTGCTTCAGCTTCCCCAGCGCCTCCATGGGGACCAGCCGGAAAGGGGAAGCCAGCGGGCCCACCCCGGCAGCCTCCCGCTTCCGGCCCGGAGCTTGGGCCACGCCCCCTCTTTCCGCACGCAGGCGCAGCAATGCCCACGCTTGCTGCGTTCTCACTCAGGCCGCCCCGCCCACCTGTGCTGCCACTTCCTTTGGCGGCTGGAACGGCTCCCGCAAAGGAACGGGCTCCCGCAAAGGAACGGCCTCCGCGGGGTGGTTGAGGGGGTGAAGAAGTAAGGGGTTAGGTTTTCTGTGGAGCAGAGTCCGTGGAAGAGGACTCCACCGGATAGACACAGTAATAGCAGCATTCGCTTGCCTTGTGCCCGGAGGTGCACCTCGAGTTTCACATCAGACTCCTGGAACATCCTAGAACAGTGGTTTTCGCAGTGTCCTCAGTGGGCAGCCTCATTATCATCTGAAATTGGTTAGGAATGCAAACTATTGTGCCCTGACACAAACCTGCTGATCAGAAACTCTAGGAATGGCACCCAGGCGATTTCCTGCAGTTACAGCTTGAGAATCACCTCTGTAAAGTCGGTGTGGCTTTTGTATCCATTTTTCTCAAGGATAAACTATGGCCGTGGAAAAGCTAAGTAACTTGCCGTGTGTGTGTGTGTGTGTGTGTGTGTGTGTGTGCGCGTTAGTTGCTCAGTAGTGTCTGACTCTTTGCTATCCCATAGACTATAGCTCGCCAGGCTCCTCTTCCTCTGTTCTTGGGATTCTCTAGGCAAGAATACTAGAGTGGGTTGCCATTCCCTTCTCCAGGGGATCTTCCAAAGCTAGGGACAGAACTCAGGTCTCCTGCATTGCAGGCAGACTCTACTATCTGAGCCACCAGGGAAACCCAACTTGGCCTAGATGGTAGGAATTAATGGCAGAGCCTGATTCCAACCCATTTCTTCTGGACCTCAAAGTACTCTGGGAGCAAGAGCCTTTTAGGGAACTGTGGAAAGTCCATAGAAGAAAATTACTGACACATTGGGTCAGGGAAGGCTTCCAGGAGAAAGAGAAGGGACACAAGCTGGGTCCCTTGTGGCAGTCCAACTCAGGAGAAGCCGAGTCCCCCTTTCTGTCTGCAGGCTACAGCCTGCCAGGAAGGGAAGAAGGAAAGGGCTAATGCGTATTAATTGAAAACTGACAACATGCCAATTACTGTTATCCATTCTACATCAGCCTGGAGAAGGGAATGGCAACCCACTCCAGTATTCTTGAACGGAGAATCCCATGGACAGAGGAGCCTGATGAGCTACAGTCCATGGGGTTACAAAGAGACATGATTGAGTGACTGAGCATACTCTACATCAGAACAGCTCTGGAAGTCGGTGCTATTTCAAACCCCATTTTGTAGATGAAAAAGCCAAGAGTTGGACTGACATTGCCCGAGGTTGCAGGGGGAGTTAACAGGGCAAAGCTGGGCTTCAAGGCCTGATTTTTCTGACTCTAGAGCCTGGGTCTTTCCCACACATTAGCTACCACCACACCAAGTGCAAGAGAAGTCTATTTTCAGTTAGATGCCCATGAACAGTGTTGGCAGAAATTATCCTCTCCTCTCTGTCATATGTCCACGCCATGCCCATTCATATTTGACTTCCAAGCCTCCTTCCTCAGTGGGGTTCCCCGCTAAAACACACTTCTCCACTCCTTTAACATGTATTACTCAAGCTTTTCTTGTCTCCCCTGTTATGGAATACCATGGTGAGTAACAAAGATGTGGTTCATACTTAACTCTTGAGGAGCTTTCAGTGGGGAGTAGGAAGAGGTAAACAACAACAAAATGTATGTATGTTATATAAACCACTGAACTGTGCTCTGAAAATGGTTACAATGGTAAATTTTTTGTTATGTGTATTTTACCATAATAAAATTTTTTTTGAAAAAATAATAAAGTAATTAACTACTAAATAAAGGAGAATGTGCCTTGCACTGTGAAGGAAAAATCAGGGAACTGTAATAGGGACAGCAAAGTGGAGAGACTTTCTGTTTTAGGAATTCTAGAAGTAGGAAGTCCTTTCCCTTCATAAAGTTATTCTAGGCGACCATGACTCAGAAGTCATAGGAGACCAAGACACTGACCAGTTGGAAACTTTGCTCTTCACAATGTCAGGCTTGCCCTTAATGCTTCCAGTCCTCCCCATCAAGGTGAGGTCCTTTGGCCATGGGAGCACTTGGATCCTGCACAGGAGTGCCTCACTCTGCACACTGGGTTGCAGGAAGAGGGGGTCCCTGGTCACATGTAGATGTAGCCTAAGCCTGACCAGAGAAGGGGAAGGTTTCAGGCCCTTTCATTGGTTCATTCTGCCCAGTCACAGCCTTCTTTCACCCTACATGAGACACTGATAAATGAACTTTTCCTTAAATCATTGAGGAAATAAGTATATTTGAGGGTTTCCCTGGTGGTCCCGTGGTGAAGAATCTGCCCACCGATGCAGAAGACATTGGGCTGGGAAGATCCCACGTGCTGCAGAGTAACTAAGCCCATGCACCACAACTACTGAGCCTGTGCTCTCGAGCCCAGGAACCACAACTAATGAGCCCACGTGCCACAACTACTGAAGCCCATGCACTCTGGAGTTCATGCTCCACAACGGAAGACGCAGCAATGAGAAGTCTGTGCACCACAGCTAGAGAATAGCCCCTCTCACCACAATTAGAGAAAAGCCTGAGCAGCAGCAAAGACCTAGCACAGCAAAAACTAAATATTAATAAAATTATTCTAAAAAGAAATAAGTATATTAGGGACTTTCTTGATGGTCCGATGGCTGAGACTCTGGGCTCCCAATTCACGGGGCCTGGGTTCAATCCCTGGTCAGAGGAAGTTCGACAAAGTGCAACAAAGTTCAAAGATCTCATGTGCTGCAATTAAGACCAGGCACAGCCAAATAAATGAATAGATAAATATATTTTTTAAAGCAATGAAACTGAACAAAACTATCACAACAATCACCTTCAGTTCAGTTCAGTTCAATCGCTCAGTCGTGTCCGACTCTGCGACCCCATGAATCACAACACGCCAGGCCTCCCTGTCCATCACCAACTCCCGGAGTTCACTCAAACTCAATATACCAGCAAATTTGGAAAACTCAGCAGTGGCCACAGGACTGGAAAAGGTCAGTTTTCATTCCCATCCCAAAGAAAGGCAATGCCAAAGAATGCTCAAACTACTGCACGATTGCACTCATCTCACATGCTAGTAAAGTAATGCTCAAAATTCTGCAAGCCAGGCTTCAGCAATACGTGAACCGTGAACTTCCTGATGTTCAAGCTGGTTTTAGAAAAGGCAGAGGAACCAGAGATCAAATTGCCAACATCCGCTGGATCATCAAAAAAGCAAGAGAGTTCCAGAAAAACATCTATTTCTGCTTTATTGACTATGCCACAGCCTTTGACTGTGTGGATCACAATCAACTGTGGAAAATTCTGAAAGAGATGGGAATACAGACCACCTGACCTGCCTCTTGAGAAATCTGTATGCAGGTCAGGAAGCAACATTTAGAACTGGACATGGAACAACAGATTTGTTCCAAATAGGAAAAAGAGTACGTCAAGGCTGTATATCGTCGCCCTGCTTATTTAACTTCTATGCAGAGTATATCATGAGAAATGCTGGACTGGAAGAAACACAAGCTGGAATCAAGATTGCCAGGAAAAATATCAATAACCTCAGATATGCAGATGACAACCAGTGTTACGGCAGAAATTGAAGAGAAATTCAAAAGCCTCTTGATGAAAGTGAAAGAGGAGAGTGAAAGAGTTGGCTTAAAGCTCAACATTCAAAAAATGAAGATCATGGCATCTGGTCCCATCACTTCATGGCAAATAGATGGGGAGACAGTGGAAACAGTGTCAGACTTTATTTTGGGGGGCTCCAAAATCAGATGGGGGCTGAAGATGGTGACTGCAGCCATGAAATTAAAAGATGCTTACTCCTTGGAAGAAAAGTTATGACCCACCTAGATAGCATATTCAAAAGCAGAGATATTACTTTGCTGACTAAGGTCCATCTAGTCAAGGCATTGGTTTTTCCAGTGGTCATGTATGGATGTGAGAGTTGGACTGTGAAGAAGGCTGAGCGCCGAAGAATTGATGCTTTTGAACTATGGTGTTGGAGAAGACTCTTGAGAGTCCCTTGGACTGCCAGGAGATCCAACCAGTCCATTCTGAAGGAGATCAGCCCTGGGATTTCTTTGGAAGGAATGATGTTGAAGCTGAAACTCCAATACTTTGGCCACCTCATGCGAAGAGTTGACTCATTGGAAAAGACTCTGATGCTGGGAGGGATTGGGGGCAGGAGGAGAAGGGGATGACAGAGGATGAGATGGCTGGATGGCATCACCGACTCGACGGACGTGAGTCTGAGTGAACTCCGAGAGTTGGTGATGGACAGGGAGGCCTGGCGTGCTGCGATTCATGGGGTCACAAAGAGTCAGACGCAACTGAGCAACTGAGCTGAACTGAATGGCAAACAATCGAGGAAAATCAACAGTGCAGCAATCCTGAGGTCATGATACTGGTTGGGACAACTAACAGACCAGTAAGCCAGCCAAAAAATTAACAGATCTGGAAAGAAGATAGTTACTGTGGGTCTTAATAAGGTTTCACACATCACTGGTGGTCTGGAAGGCTGCCCACTTGTATAAGCCTATACACATGCTCAGGAGAGACTGGAGAGGGTTCTAGATATCCTGTCATCCTTGGCTGAATGTGAGGTATGGAGCATGCAGAAATTTAAAGGGGATGAATCTGTGAACTGCCTAAATTGTCAGTGTGTTCTCCAAACCACATGGAGATCCATTGGTAAAGGGCAGAAGCTTTATTAGCTCAAGATATTTAAGTATAACTTACAACAAATCAGTGACTGGGCCATTAAACTACATTGAACCAAGGTCACCCCTAACTCTTCATGATCCTGGGTTAGGCAAATCCATGATACAAAGTCATGATCCATAAAATGAATTGGACTCCACCATGACTAAAGCTTTTGCGTTTCAAAAGACACTAAGGGAAAAGTTTGCAAACCATGTATGATAATGGACTTATATCCAGAATACATAAGGAACTCTTAAAAGTAGTAAGATGACAGTAAAATGGCCAAAAGATTTGAATAGATATTCACCAAAGAAGATATATGAATAGCTAGCTAATAAGTGCATGAAAAGATGCTAGGCATCAATTGTCATTAGACAAATGCAGCTTAAGACCATAATGAGATACCATCTTATACTCACTAGAATCAGTTTAATTCAGTTCGGTCGCTCAGTCATGTCCGACTCTGTGACCCCATGAATCGCAGCATGCCAGGCCTCCCTGTCCATCACCAACTCCCGGAGTTCACTCAGACTCACGTCCATCGGGTTGGTGATGCCATCCAGCCATCTCATCCTCTGTCATCCCCTTCTCCTCCTGCCCCCAATCCCTCCCAGCATCAGAGTCTTTTCCAATGAGTCAACTCTGCGTGAGGTGGCCAAAGTATTGGAGTTTCAGCTTCAACATCATTCCTTCCAAAGAAATCCCAGGGCTGATCTCCTTCAGAATGGACTGGTTGGATCTCCTTGTAGTCCAAGGGACTCTCAAGAGTCTTCTCCAACACCATAGTTCAAAAGCATCAATTCTTCGGCGCTCAGCCTTCTTCACAGTCCAACTCTCACATCCATACATGACCACTGGAAAAACCAACACCTTGACTAGACGGACCTTTGTTGGCAAAGTAATGTCTCTACTTTTGAATATGCTATCTAGGTGGGTCATAACTTTTCTTCCAAGGAGTAAGAGTCTTTTAATTTCATGGCTGCAATCACCATCTGCAGTGATTTTGGAGCCCCCCAAAATAAAGTCTGACACTGTTTCCACTGTCTCCCCATCTATTTCCCATGAAGTGATGGGACCAGATGCCATGATCTCAGTTTTCTGAATGTTGAGCTTTAAGCCAACTTTTTTACTCTCCTCTTCACTTTCATCAAGAGGCTTTTTAGTTCCTCTTCACTTTCTGCCATAAGGGTGTGTCATCTGCATACCTGAGGTTAGTGATATTTTTCCTGGCAATCTTGATTCCAGCTTGTGCTTCCTCCAGCCCAGCATTTCTCATGATGTACTCTGCATATAAGGTAAATAAGCGGGTGACAATATAAAGCCTTGACGTACTCCTTTTCCTATTTGGAACCAGTCTGTTGTTCCATGTCCAGTTCTAACTGTTGCTTCCTGACCTGCATATAGGTTTCTCAAGAGGCAGGTCGGGTGGTCTGGTATTCCCATCTCTTTCAGAATTTTCCACAGTTGATTGTGATCCACACAGTCAAAGGCTTTGGCATAGTCAATAAAGCAGAAATAGATGTTTTTCTGGAACTCTCTTGCTTTTTCGATGATCCAGCGGATGCTGGCAATTTGATCTCTGGTTCCTCTGCCTTTTCTAAAACCAGCTTGAACATCAGGAATTTCACGGTTCATGTATTGCTGAAGCCTGGCTTGCAGAATTTTGAGCATTACTTTACTAGCATGTGAGATGAGTGCAGTTGTGTGGTAGTGTGAGCATTCTTTGGCATTGCCTTTCTTTGGGATGGGAATGAAAACTGACCTTTTCCAGTCCTGTGGCCACTGCTGAGTTTTCCAAATTTGCTGGCATATGGAGTGCAGCACTTTCACAGCAGCTTCTTTTAGGATTTGAAATAGCTCAACTGGAATTCCATCACTCCCACTAGCTTTGTTCGTAGTGATGCTTTCTAAGGCCCACTTGACTTCACATTACAGGATGTCTGGCTCTAGGTGAGTGATCACACCATCGTGATTATCTTGGTCATGAAGATCTTTTTTGTACAGTTCTTCTGTGTATTCTTGCCACCTCTTCTTAATATCTTCTGCTTCTATTAGGTCCATACCATTTCTGTCCTTTATCGAGCCCATCTTTGCATGAAATGTTCCCTTGGTATCTCTAATGTTTTTGAAGAGACCTCTAGTCTTTCCCTTTCTGTTGTTTTCCTCTATTTCTTTGCATTGATCACTGAGGAAGGCTTTCTTATCTCTCCTTGCTATTCCTTGGATCTCTGCATTCAGATGCTTATATCTTTCCTTTTCTCCTTTGCTTCTCACTTCTCTTCTTTTGACAGCTATTTGTAAGGCCTCCCAAGACAGCCATTTTGCTTTTTTTCAATTCTTTCCCTTGGGGATGGTCTTGATTCCTGTCTCCTGTACAATGTCATGAACCTCCGTCCATAGTTCATCAGGCACTCTATCAGATCTAGGTCCTTAAATCTATTTCTCACTTCCACTGTACAATCATTAGAGATTTGATTTAGATCATACCTGAATGGTTTAGTGGTTTTCTCTACTTTCTTCAAATTAAGTCTAAATCTGACAATAAGGAGTTCATGATCTGAGCCACAGTCAGCTCCCGGTCTTGATTTTACTGACCATATAGAGCTTCTCCATCTTTGGCTGCAAAAAATATAATCAATCTGATTTCGGTGTTGACCATCTGGTGATGTCCATGTGTAGACTCTTCACTAGAATAGCTACAATCAAAAAGACAGACAAAACCAAATATCATTGAGAATGTGGAAAAATTGCAACCTTCATACGTTGCTTATGATAAATGTAAAATGATGCTGCCACTTTGGAAAATACTTTGAAAGATTTTTGACTTAAATATAAATGCATGCATAAACCAACAATTCCTAGCTGTCTACTCAAGAGAGATGAAAATGAATGTTCCTGCAAAAACTTGTAAACAAATGTTCATAGGAGCATTATTCATAATAGCCAAAAAGTGGAAACAGTTCAAATGTCCATCATCTGGTGAGTGGGTAAACGCAAAGTGATCTGTCCACACAGTGGAATACTACTCAACAGCAGGAATTAACTCCTGATGCATGATACAATATAAACTTTAAAAATATTATGCTGAGGAAAAGAAATCAGATATGAGAAACTGCATATTGTATTATTCCATTTATAAACAAGGCAAATCTTTAGAGAGAGTGGGTTAGTGGTAGCCTGGAATGATGAGTGGCTTTGACTGCAGATGCAAATGGGGATTTCTGATGAAAATGTCCTAAAACTGGGTTGTGGTGATGCTTATACAGCTGTATACATTTACTGAATTATACACTTAAAATGTGTGAATTTTATGGCATGTGAATTGTGCCTTGATAAAATTGCTAAAACTCAAAACCAAAGCTAATGTTTCAGGATGTTTTTAAAAGGTTATATTTAGCTAGGGCTGGATAAGAAGGGAATGGGGAATGACTGCTTAATGGGTATGGGGTTTCCATTTGGGATAATGCGTATGTTCTGGAATTAGGTAGTGGTGATGGCTGCATTATGGTGTGAATGTCCTAAATGTCATTGATTTATTGTACTTTAAAATGGTTTAAGTGGTAAGTTTTTGAGTGTTTTACAACAAAAATATTATGTTAGTTCATGTAAGTGAAACACCAATAAAGCTTACTATGCATCTTTTTCTAGATGATTCTTTAAAACCTTTTTATTTTAAAATAGGTATAGGCATATAAAAAATTACAAAAATAGTAAAAAGAGATTCTGTGTACCCATCACCCAGTTTCTCTGGATGGTATCATCTTACATGACACAAACCAGGGAATTGACATTGACACAGTTAATTAGTCTGCAGTCAGTTCAGTTGCTCAGTCATATCCAACTCTTTGCGACCCCATAGGCTGCACCACTCCAGGCTTCTCTGTCCATCACCAAATCCCAGAGCTTGCTCAAACTCATATCCATTGAGTTGGTGGTGCCATCCAACCATCTCATCCTCTGTCGTCCCCTTCTCCTCCTGCCTTCAATCTTCCCCAGCATCAGTCTTTTCTAATGAGTCAGTTCTTTTCATCAAGTGGCCAAAGTATTGGAGTTTCAGCTTCAATATCAGTCGTCCAATGTATATTCAGGACTGATTTCCTTTAGGATTGACTGGTTTAATCTTCTTGCAGTCCAAGGGACTCTCAAGAGTCTTCTCCAATACTGCAGTTCAAAAGCATCAATTAGTCTACAGACCTTACTCAAATTTTTTGGTGGTTTTTTTTTTTTTTGGTTGCCATATTTGGCATATGGGATCTAGTTCTCCGACCAAGGATCGAACCCATAATCCCTGCAGTGGAATCTTGGAGCCTTAACCACTGGACTGCCAGCAAAATCCCCTGGTGAATTTTTTAAAGCTATAAAATACTCACTGCAGATTTTCACTAGTTATGAAAACTGTTTTCCTGTTCTCATTCCATGGAAGAAAACATTTTGATTTTTTGAAGAAATGATTTCTGACCCCACCCCTTTATTAAAAACCTTAAAAACAACTTAGTTTTTCATTTTGTTTTTTAACATCTTCCACCGGCCAGGGTTGAATTAGGGAGTGATACTGGAGATGAGGAAGGTTGTTTGGAGACAGAAACAAAAGGATTAAAAATGGATTTGGAAATCGTGGGAGAGGGAGGAGTTGAGGATAGCATATGGGTTTCTGGCTGCAGCAAGAGGTGAGTGGAGGAGCACTTGCTGTGATTCAGAAGTCTTGGGAAGGGTTTGGTTTAAAAGGAGCAACATGAGTCCAGTCTCGGGCTTGTCCAGGTTGACGGGTCTCTGAGATGACTAAGTCAAGGTGCGACAGACTGCTGGGTTTGGGGGTCTAGAGAACAGAAGTGAAGTCTGAGCCGAAGTTGAGCAATTGCAGAGGGGCCGTCGCACATAAATAGTACTTAAGTTCCCCTGTCCACTCTGTTCCTGTATCCCATAAATTCTTATTAAAAGATTAAGTTGTAGGGATTCAGAGGTGAAAAAGGTGATCACGGGACTTCCCTGACTGTCGGTCCAGTGCTTAAGGACCCACCTTCCAGTGCAGGGGACGTGGATCTGATCCCTGGCTGGGAAACTAAGATCTCACGTGCCATGGGGGCGATAAGCCCGCTTGCCGCAACTACTGAAACTGTGTGCTCTGGAGCCCACGTGCCACAACTAGAGAGGAGCTCACACACCATAATAAAAGACTCCGTGTGATACAACTAAGACCCGAGGCAGCCAAAAAAAAAAAAAAAAAATATATATATATATATATATATATGTATGTATATGTATATAAATGCAAAGGTCAGTCCCTGTCTATGTTGATCTTGCACTCAAGGCAGGCAGCTTGAGTGTGACAGGATAGGGTGGTGGCTTTGTGCCTCAAGGAGGGAGGTCACAATGTGTACTTTGTGATGAGATCTGTAATATACCCCTTGGCAGGGAGGACCCCACTGAGAGCTCAACCTCCCTCTGTGGGAAGGATCGGGGACACACCATATGTTACCTCTCTGCCCTCACACCTTCCATCCCAGACCCAGGTGGAGGGCCCTTTGGGGATAAGCAAATGGACAGAGAAGTGGGAGATGAGGGCTTGGCAGGAGGTGTGGTGTGGAGGTCTGGGGAGCCACAGAGGCCCACAGGACAGAGAGGTGGGGGGCTGTCTATGACCTCAGGTCCTCACCCCTCCCAGTCCCAGGTAGAGGAACCAGTTGGCCGCCTGCCACTGGAGCCATCACCTGGGCCAGACAGGAGGCACTGGCGGCAGATTTTTGTCCTGTGCGTCTTCTGGATGCTCCTCTTGTGGCTGATGACCCCCTGCCTGAATCTGAAGACTGACTCAGCACCCCAGGAAAAATGGATGGACGGGGCACCACGGGATTGCAGCTGCCCTTGGTTCAAATTCTGGCAATGTGGCTGCCCGTCCGGGAGTCTCAACCACTCTGTCTGCCACCACACAGCTGGAGAGCGCTGGTTTGATGCAGGCTATGAGAAGATGAAGAGGTCCCTGATGGGAGCAGCAGAGTCCACGCGCCCTGGTGCTGTTCTCTGGTGGTCGGTCAGTGGTCAACACTGGGGCGTCCCATCCCATCCTCCCCCGGGCACAGGTCACCTCCCACTTTCTGTCCCAAACCCCTGCCCTCAGCCCCGACTTAGAGTGCCTCCCATCTTCACAGCTTCAACTCCCGATCTCCCAGTGGAGGTCTCACCCACTCAGATCTGCTTCCTTTCCTCCAGGAGCCAATATCTGGGTCTCGGCCCCCCGTCTCCTCCCTCCTGTTGTTTTCAGGACCTGAACGCAGCAAGTGAGCTGGGCAGAGTGTGGAAGAAGCTGCTCAAGGTGATTCCCCGACCCTCAGTAAGCCATTTTGATCTCTTCTGTGGGACTTGTGCCCTGATGGGGAATTCAAAGATCTTGCGGGCTGCCAGTCTCAGCAACAACGTCAACCGACCCAGCATGGTCTCCAGGTGGGCCTCGAGGAGAGGGCAGGGGACTGGACGGCCAGACCTGCCCCCAGAGTTCTTTCAGTTTCTACTCTCTTTCTCAGAATGAACCAGGTCCCTGTTCAGGGCATTGAGATGCTGGGGAACCAAACCACGAGATGCTCAGTCTCCCACAGGAATGCCAGGGGTCAGGGTTCTTGGAGGCAGGTGCTGCTGCTGCTCCTGCAGCTGTTTGATCTTGCGTGGACTTCAGATGCTCTGAGTGAGGAGATGGTGGTCTGGGAACCCAGACATTCTTAGTATGGCAGGTAAGTAGCAGATGACAGAGGGGCCTCTAAGGAGACTCTCTACTGGCTTACTGGGCACACCTGCCAGACCTTCCCAGGTCTCAGGGGCTGCTGAAACCCCTCCACTTCCTAATTCTTCCTTAGATTTTTGAAGGTGGTCCAGTTCCCTAGCAGAATGGAAGCTAGAAAAGACCAGGTAAGGGTTCGACGGGTGGGAAGATGTGGTTGTGGGTCGCTGTGGACTGGGACCCAGGTTGACCACCTCCCCTTCCTCTCCAAGTCCTGGTGATCAGCCCCACCTTCCTCCAGTACAACCGGGGCACTCTCCATCTTGGGGGCTCATGGCTCTGTTCTGTGCCTTGCATACCTGTGACTCAGTTAAAGATTCTTGTCCTTTCCTCACTTAAAACTTTTCCCTGCTGGTGGTCCAGTGCTTAAGACCCCGCACTTTCAATGCAGGGGATGCAGGTTTGATCTCTAGTCAGGGAACTAAGATCCTACATGCTTTGTGGTGTGGCCAAAATATTAAAAAAACAAAACAAAGCACAAAGCACAGAGTCTAAAAGTTTCTGCCTAGCTTCCAAGACCCTGTGTGGTCTGACCCCTCGCCTCCCCTCATCTCTCCCAGGCTCACACCACGGGTTTCTCAGTTCCCCACACACGCCATCTGCCTCATGCCTTTTCACACGCTGCTCCCTCTGCCTGGGATGCCCTCCTCTTGTCTCCCCAAAGAACCTTCTCTTCCTCCAGTACGATGAGAATTGTATGATGCTCTTTTCCGGGGTCTGGGGTCTGGGCTCACACTGTGTGCTCAGACTGTCTCCCTGGAGAAGGTGAGCTCCATTCTCCTAGTTTCAGGAGGCAGCTGGTCACCCTTGATGTTGAATGAAGGGCGGTGGGATGAAGACAGGATTCAGCCTGCTGACGCATACATCCCTCTCTCATCCACTAGGATTCCTGCTTTGGATCTGGATCAGAAAAGCAAAGGAGGTGGTCCCCTTACTGGGAGGATGTTAATCAGACCAACAGAGATTCTGTCCATGCTCAGCAAGAAGCAGAAATGGAGGTCAGCTAGAGTGCACAAGCTCACCGTTCACACAAGTCCACACAAGTCCTTGTCCTTTGGGCCTAAATGCAAGGGAGTCTTGGAGTTGCGGCAGGACTCTGGGGACATTCAGGGATAAAGGGCAAGAGGAAATTGCATAGTGATCAGTCTGGTACTGAATAAAATCCTGGCCTGATTCTCCTCCATTCGAGGACAGTGTTGGGGAGGAAGGGCCCCACTTGACTTTCGTAGCTCAGGGACAATATTTGCATTAATTTCTATGCCTGGTTCCCTGGATCATGCAGGTGGTGTAAATTTAGAGCCAGCTCCATGCCAAGTGCAGACCCAGACTGAGTCTCCAGAGAAGTTCATTTCCCATTGGACAAAAAGATTGTTTTGGGGCCCAGCTTTTCACTAAAGATTCAGCTCTTTGAGGTTCCCAGTGTTTCGTGGGGGGTCTCTGTTCTGATTCTCGGCCTCCCCTAGGATCAAGGTCCTCTGCCTGCATGAGCATTACACTTCTAAGTTTCTGGGCAACCCCTTAAGCATCTGAAGCACGCCCCCATACCGTTCTTCAGTTCTCTTCTCATTCCTGGCATCTAGGAACTTCCTGTTTTCTTTTAACCTCTGCTCTGCATTTAAAATACTTTTTATTAAACAATATAGATGTATATGCTTGCAAAATTACCAATTAACTCAGGAAAGATAAACAAGACGCTTGAGTGGTAGTTGCCTCTGGGGAAGAGACTGGGTAGGAGGGGAGCAAGAAAGGGACAGAATCCTTCTTTTCACTGTTTAAACCTTTTAGACGAGGTACCACAGACCCATATCATACATTCAATAATAAATATAATTTTAAAAAGTTAAAACTGTGTTTTGACCAGCAGATTGGATTTTTCTTGCAGGAAATTTTTAGGTTATCTTTTACTTCATTAATTTCCTAGATCTGGAGTCAAAACTAAGTCTTTGTAGCTCTTCTGAAGTTCCATGAACTGGGTGACTATGTGATAAGGGCAGTGAGTTCTATGGGCAGCAGCTCAGTGCCTCATTCCTAGGGAAAATAACCTGGCAGTTCATCAGAAAGTTAAACATAGAATTACCATATGAGCCAGCAATTCCACTCTTAGGTAGGTCCCCAAGAGAAATGAAAACATGTCTGCCCAGAAACTCGAACCCAAATGTCTATAGCAGTATTATTCATGATAGCCAAAAGGTGGAAACAATCCAAATGTCTCTCAAATGGTGAATAGACAAACTGTGGCATGTCCATACAGTGGACTATTATTTAGCTATTAAAAGGGGGCAGAATATTAACACATGCTACAACTTGGAAGAACCTCAAAAGCAGATAAGTAAAAGAAGCTGACATAGGAAGGAAGGGGACAGGACACACCTTTTAAAAGAATGACATAGCCATTGAAGATACAATATAAACTGGTTAGAACCAACTAGGTCCAAGAAGGTAGAAGATTCGACTTCCAGTGGATCTTGAGCCTTTTTATACACTCCATTGTAATACATCAACATTTGCTAAGTGACACCACCCACAGGCACCATGACAGTTCTAACCATAAAGGGCCAAAAAGTGAGCAGTGGCCTGAATCCTAGAAATTTCTGTGCCTTCCCCAAAATAGTTGGAACGAGCCTCCCTCTTGTTAGCCTACGAGCTTACCTAGCCTGTAAAAACACTTCACATTCTGTCTATGAAATGTGTAACCTCCCAGGGTTTTGCCTTCTGAGATGGCTCACACTCTATCCATAGAGAGTGTTCAGATCAGTCCAGTCACTCAGTCGTGTCCGACTCTTTGCAACCCCATGAATCGTAGCACACCAGGCCTCCCTGTTCATCACCATCTCCCAGAGTTCACTCAGACTCATGTCCATCGAGTCCGTGATGCCATCCAGCCATCTCATCCTCTGTCATCCCCTTTTCCTCCTGCCCCCAATCCCTCCCAGCATCAGAGTCTTTTCCAATGAGTCAACTCTTCGCATGAGGTGGCCAAAGTACTGCAGTTTCAGCTTTAGCATCATTCCTTCCAAAGAAATCCCAGGGCTGATCTCCTTCAGAATGGACTGGTTGGATCTCCTTGCAGTCCAAGGGACTTGCAAGAGTCTTCTCCAACACCAACAAATAAATCTACTTCTTACTTATCACTTTGCCTCTTACTGAATTCCTTCTGCACTGAGACATAAAGAGCCTGAGGTTCATTAAGTCCTGAGACCAAGTGTGTGGTTTCAATTAAAAGGGAATTGTAAAGCAGAAACTAACACAATGCTGTAAAGCAATTAGGCTCCAATGAAAATAAATAAGTAAATAAAAGGCAGTGGATTCAAGGGAATCCCTGGTGATCCATGGTGAGGACTGGATGCTTTCACTGCTGAGGGCCTGGGTGTAGTCCCTAGCTGGGGAACTAAAATCTCACCAGTCATGTGGTATGGCAAATAAAACAAAACAAACAAACAAAAAAACCCACGGATTTCTCTGGTGGTTCAGTGGGTAGGACTCCATGCTTCCAACACAGGGGGAGCAGGTTTGATCCCCGGTCTGGGAAGTCATATCCCATATGCCATGTGGTAGCACCATCTCCCCCCAACCTGAATTTTGGCTGGGTTCGAATCCCATTTGAGTTGTGCAGTTTCAAAGACAGACACAAAAGGTCACAATATTGTATGATTCATTTTGTGTGATGTACCCACGATGGGCAAATTCTTAGAAGCAGAAAACAGATGCATGGTTACCAGGGGTTGCGGGGGAGGGCGGGTAGGGAGAACAGTGAGCGATTATTTGATTGGTGTGGTGTGTTTTTATGGGGTGTTGAATGAAAAAGTCTTGAAAGTAGAGGGAGCTGCTGGCTGCATGACACTGAATACACTAAATGCCGCAGAAATGTGTTCTTAAATGGCTCAGTGTATGTGATGTGAATTTCACCTCAACAAGAAAAGCAGTTGCACGAAAACATATGATTATATCCATAACTTTAAAAAACACACAAAATTAAATAATATGTTGTTTAGTTATACATAGATTTTTTAAAATTTTGGCTGCACTGGGTCTTTGTTGCTGCGCAGGTGCGGGCTGCTCTCTTTGCCGTGCACGGGTGGTTCATTGCTGTGGCTTCTCTTGTCGCAGAGCATTGGCTTTAGGGTGGGATTCAGTATTTCAGCTTGAGGGCCCCAGAGCATGGACTTAGCTGCCCCTTGGGGTGTGGGATCTTCCTGGACCAGGGATCGAATCTGTACCCCCTGTATTGGCAGGTGGATTCTTAAACACTGGATTGCTAGGGAAGTCCTTGTTATATATAGATGTTGCAAAAAGAAAAAGCCAAAGGAATGAAAAACACAAAATTCCTGGTGGTATTACCATCTGGTGGGGGAAAAGGAGCACCCAGTGTCTTCAACGGTATTAACGTTCTTTTTAAAAAAATTTTTATTGGAGTATAGTTGATTTACAATTGATTTACAAATATGTTAGTTTCTGCTGTACAGCAAAGCGAATCAGTTATACAAATACATATATCCACTCTTTTTTAGTTTCTTTTGGAATGGATGGCTGGAGTTGTTGGAGGCTAAGCCTCTCTCTCTGTGTAATCTTTCACCGCAGACTTCTTCAATGACGGCGGAGGTATTATAAGAGTGGAAACTGCAAGGCTGAGGCTGGACATCACACAGTGTCCCTTACACAGTATTCCATTGGTTAGGTCAAGTCATACAATGACTCCAGACTCAAGAAGCGGGGAAATGGACTCCTATTCCTAATGGAAGAAGCCAAAAAGAATTTGCGGCCGTACTTAAACTACCTTCATGTCCCACAGTGTCAAGGGTTCTATTTTGTTATCCTTGGCCATTCCAGGAAGAGTCATTGGCTACATCTTGTCTCCCTTGGTTTAGCCTCACCCTAGTTCTCTAGCTTTCACATCTATTCTATAAACTTCTTGATATTTAAGCAGTAAATTGTCTTTCTGGTTAAGTTTACCACAGTCTGTTTCTGAGACCAAGAATTCCAACTGCTAGTTTAAAAGGATCAAAAAATCGTACTCTCACCAACAGTAATGAAGGGTAGAAGATGATAGAACATTCTTTTTGGTTTTTGCTTTAATCTACACTCCTTTATACCCAAACTATCAATCAAACCCAAGGGCATTGTATTAGTTTCCTAGGGTTGCCATAACAAATTACCACTAACTAGGTAATTTAAAGGGGCTTCCCAGGTGACTCAGTGGTAAAGAACCCGCCTGCCGATGCAGGAAACATGAGATGTTGGTTTGATCCCTGGATCAGGAAGATCGCTTGGAAAAGGAAATGCAACCTGCTCCAGTTTTCTTGCCTGGAAAATCTCATGGACAGAGGAGCCTGGCAGGCTGCAGTCCATGCATGCATGTTAAGTTGCTTTGGTTGTGTCTAGCTCTTTGCGACCCTATGGGCTGTAGCCTGCCAGGCTCCTCTGCTCATGGGATTCTCCAGGCAAGAATACTGAAGTGGGTTGCTATGCCCTCCTCCAGGGGATCTTCCCGACCCAGGGATCAAACCCATGTCTCTTATGTCTTCTGCATTGGCAGGCAGGCTCTCTACCACTAGCGCCACCTGAGAAGCCCAGGTTACAGTCCATGGGGTTGCAAAAGAGTCGGACACGACTTAGCCACTAAGCAACAACAACTGGTAGCTTAGACAACAACAATTTATTCTCTTACAGCTCTGGAGGCTAGAAGTCCAAACTTCAGGTTGATGCCCTTTGGGGAATCTGAGGGAGAATCTGTCCCATGCCTCTCTCCTAGCTTCTGGTGGTTGCTAGCAATTCTTACCATTTTGGTCTCGTAGACACACACAGCAATCTACTCTCTGCCTCCATCTTCACATGGCACACTCCCCCTGTGTCTTCTCTTCCTACATTTTCCCTTTTTCATAAGGACACCAGTCATTGGATTAGGGCCCTTCCTAAACCAGAGAACTCACTTTAACCTGCAATGACCCAATTTCCAAACAAGGTCACATTCACTGGTACCAGAGGTCCAGACCTGAAGCTAATTTTTTGGAGGGGGACACAATGCTACTCACAATAGGCAGAATAATGACTTTTCTAGACATACAAAGATTTAGAAATTTCATTTCTTGCATAGCTTTTTTCCTAGGGAATTTTAATGAATGATAAGAGGAAAGTAGTCCTAGTTTACTAGATTATATAGGAAACAATGCTTACCTAGTTGCAATATTATAAACACTGAGAACAGAGATTTGACTTTCAGAATCAGCCTATAATCCTCTGCCATTCAGTATGGCAGATGAGCAAGTGAAACGTATCTAGTGTAAGTGAGAAATTGAATTTTTTAATTTAATTAATTATTTTGGGGGGCTGTGGCACACAGCATGTGGGATCTTAGTTCCCTGACCAGGGATCGAACCCATGCCCCCTGCAGTGGAAGTATGAGGCCTTAACTGCTGGACCACCAGGGAATTTCTAACTTTAGAGACTTTCCCTGACCTTCCAGTGATTAAGAATCCATGCTTCCACCACAGGAGCTGTGAATTCCCTGGTTGGGGAATGAAGATCCCAAATGTGGCATGGTAAGGCCAAAAAAGAAATACAACAAAAAATTAATTTTAAACAACCTAAAATTTAAGATGAATGCAATTCAATTTTTGGAACATTTCCAAGTATACTTGTTTTAACCGGAGTATGCAGATCTACTTTTCAGATTGTAAAATTTTTTTAAATAGATCATGTATTTTTGATGAAAACTGAATGTTCAGATTTAGATATACTGTGAATACTGTGAGTGTAAAATACAATTCTTATTTAGAAGACTTAGTTTCAATAAAGAATGCAAAATTTTAATGTTTTGTATCGGGAACATGTTGAAATGATACTATGTAGACATACTGGTTTAAATATATCATTCAAATTTATTTCCTCCACTTCCTTTTATTTTTTTTTATTAAACTATGGCCACTAGAAAATTATACATGTGGCTTGAATATTTCTTTTGGATGGCATTGCTATAAACAAAGCATGTGAAAAGTAATGATACAGCAGATTGCTTACACAACAGAATCTGAACGTCATCCTTGATGATGTAAAATTTCACATGCCAATGTTGGGAAGTACAAAAAGGAAAAAATTGGCGAATAGAAGTATACAGACATGGGGCTTCCCTGGTTGTCCCGTGGCTAAGACTTTACGTTCCTAATGCAGGAAGCCTGGGTTCAATCCCTGGTCAGGGAACTGGATCCCACATACTGCATCTAAGACCTGGCACAGGGAAATAAATAAATAAGCACTAAAAAAGAGAAGTGTACAGACACAATATCCTCATCTCAGAGAACAAGGCTTTAAGAAACCTTGTCTTGAAATGACAGAATGAGAAACAAAGAGTCCAATGTGTAAAGTCACGAAGTGAGCAGGTGGTTATTACTAAACATAATGATATGATTATATACAGCAGGTAGTCTGTATGTAATATCATGATACGGTTATGTAAGCATATTATTTAGATATATGGAAACAAATGGCTGAAGAATAGTTAGAAGAGGAGGCCTCTGAGGTGGGGCCTCAGGGTAAGGAGTCAGCGAGGCTGGGAGGCTGCTGCTCCACATTAAAAGTCTTTCTGAATTCTGCAATTTTTCTGGGAAAAAGTTTTCAGATACTTAGCTTGGTAACAACCTTAAAGGAAAAAAAAAAAAAGAAATTCAACTCCTGAGAGGTTTCAAGGGGTGACTACACCAAATATTCACTTTTGTCAAAATGGTAAATTCTGACCAAAAAAAGTCCCAGGCCTTCCCTGGTGGCTCAGACGGTAGAATCTGCCTGCATTGCAGGAGACCCAGTTTCAACCCCTGGGTTGGGAAGATCCCTCTGGAGAAGGGAACAGCTACCCACTACAGTATTCTTGCCTCCCACGGACAGAGGAGCCTGGTGGGCTACAGTCCATGGGTTCAGAAAGAATTGGACACAACTGAGTGACTAACACACACACAAGCGGTCACAAATGGCCCCTTCTTTGCCTTCTGCATCTCCTGTTCCTCCACAGCAGACTTGGCACATGGCCACTGCTCCCTCACCCTCCTGTCCCCTTGAGCTTAAATCCGTACCTCCTTTGTCAGCCTGACTCTAGGCTGAACGCCAAAGTGTGTGTTGGTGGGGGTGGAGTGATTGTCAAGAGGCCTGTACAGAGGAGGTCACAATGCATTCTCTGTGATGACGCCCCAGGTATAACTGGGCCAGTGTGAAAGACCTCATTGGACACCAGTCTCCCTGGGAGACCACCGGGCTCACCAGTTGACACCTCTTCTGTCCTCTCTGCCTCTAGCCCAGGCCTTGGCAGGGTTCCTTCCAGTGCTTAGCAGGTGGCTGAGGAGGTGAGAGGTAAGGTGTTGGGAGGGTGTGTGGTGTGAAGGGCTGGAGAAGGAATGGAAGCTTCTAGGACAAGGGACGCTGGGGATGTCTGATGACCCCAGCCCTTCCTCCTTCCCAGTACATGGTGTCACAGCCAATCTACTGCCTGCTGAGGCACCAGCGTCTGGGCCAGAGATGAGGGTTCAATATTTGAAGCTGCATCTGCTGGCCACCTGTGTGCTTACCTTGTGGCTGAAGGTCTTCCTTCTGGACCAGAAGTCTAGCCAGAATGACCTTTGTAAGATGCCCAGAAATAGCTCAAAGACCTGCGACTACCCCCAGAACTCTTTAAGAAAGTGTATCTGTTCATCTGAGGTCCGTGAGGACTCCACCTGCCTCGGCATTCCTGGAGAGTCTGTCTGGCTTGACGAACACTTTGAGATGGACGTTGAGCCCCTGATGAGGTCAGAAGTGCCCATGTCCTCTGATGTTTTGCTGTTGTGGTTGGTCAATGCACATTCTTGGTCTCTGTCCAGTCCCCACCCGCAGCAACCCCAGGCCCCGGCCATCTCTCCCTCCATGGCCTCAGGCTCTAACCTTCTATCAGTGGTGGGAGCCTGGGAAAAGCCCCTATATATCTCCCTCCTGCATTCCTATGAACTTTAGGGCATGGAGTCAGAGGAGTCTGGGAATCAGAATCAGTAGCCACCTGAAGGGCCTTCCACACACCCACTAGACCGTGTGGGGTGCTGGACTTGTGCAGGGGTTGGAAACTCAAAGTTCCTACGGGGCTCTGGCTTTGGCCTAAAGATTGACCAACATGATGTGGTCCTCAGGTGAGTGCAGGGTGAAAGGTGGAGACTAGGAAGGTCACGACAAATCCTCCTCCTCCCCAAAACGTCTATCCTGCTTTTCTTTCCAGGATGAACCAGGTGCCTGTCCAAGGCTTTGAGGCAGATGTGGGAAAAAGGACCACTGTGCGCATTACGTACCCCACGATAGACAGCCCTCAGGATCCTGGTGCTCAGCTGCTGCTGCTTCCTCTGAATTCATCTGGTCTGAAGTGGGTCATGGACATAGTGCAGAAAGACAGCATCATTCAGAAGGCAGAAAATCCTGGGTATGGTGGTGGAGGGTAGGACATTGTAAGGAGGACAGTGGGAACTCCGGAGAGACCCATGCTATCTATCAGGGCACCCTCCAGGCTTACCTAAGTTTGGGGACGGCTGTGTCAAATGATGCTGAAACTCCCCCACCTCAATCTTGTTTTAGATTTCAGATAGTCCAAGTCACCCATGGAAGTAATGAAAAGAAAGACAAGGTGAGGGACCCAGGAGGGAAAAGGGGAAGGAATAAAATGCAGTGGGTTGGGTTGGGTGGCCACTGGATGGACATCAGGTCACCACCCTCCTCCATTTCCCCAGGTCTCAGTGATCAGCCTGAGCTTCCTCCAGTACGTGCAGCAGAGATGGCTGGGAAAACATGGTCACTTTCCGTCTCTGGGGTTCATAACTCTGTTGTATGCCTTGCACACCTGTGACCAGGTAAGACACAGTCTGCAACTCATAGAACTTCAGCCCTTTGCCACTAAAAGTGTCTGTTTTCCTAGGGCCTTCAGGTTAAGTCCAAAGTTGTCTGGCTGGTTTTCAGGATCCTGCGGGGTCTGACCCTTCCACTGCCCTCATCTCTACCAGCACTCTCTACGGGCTTCTCGGTTCCCCAAACTGCCATCTGTTGGGCCTTTCACATGCTGATCCCCTGCCTGCACTGCCCCTCTTGTCTCCCCAGGGAATCCTCTCTCTTGCTTCAACATGATGAGAATCAACTCTCTTTCCTGGGCTCTGGGGGTTGCTCTGCGTGTTCAGAGTCTTCCCTGGGGAAGGTGAGCTCTGTTCTTCTCCCAGCTCCAGGAAACAGCCTGTTGCCCTTCATGTTAAGTGAATGTTTGCTGAAGGAATGCTCTGTGGGCGTGGAGGCAGGCTGGGATCCAGCCTGCTACCCCAGAGCCCTCTTCTCTCTTACCCCATCTCCCAGGTATCCTTGTTTGGTTAGGGGACAGACCAGCTCATGAGGTGGTCCCATTATTGGGATGATAAATATTGGGTCAAGACCAACATGCATAGTTTTAAAGAAGAGCAATAGGTCATCCTTAAGCTCCAGTGCGAGGGGAAGGTTGCTATTTACAACTGAGATGGCCTCCAGCCAGCGTTCAGCCCACTGGAGGCCCCCGGAGGCTGACAGGTGGTCAAGATTGACCTTGGAGTGTCAGAGAGGGATAAGGGCTTCAAAAGTACCCTGGATGAAGATCACTCTGCTATAAAACCCCACATGGTGACATTAAAGGACTACTTTCTCTTCTAGATCCTCAACAGTGAACATTTCATTATGTCACATATATATTTTTACCTTATCAAAAAATAAAATTAAATGAAAAAGAGGAAAAACCAAAGCCTAAAGTTGAAAACACATTAAGTGAACCCAACTATACAGCAAATTGCTAACATAATCACCAGGGAAAGAGGTAAAGTTCCTTTAAAATTCAATACACTGTATATCCTTTGTAGCATAGATTCTGCGGACAAAAAGAACCACAAAGAAATTTTAAATTTTACTCAGTAGACTTTTATTATAATACTGTAATATTTTAATTTATTATAATATTATAAACTATATAATAAATATCATAGAATAAAGTAAACAAGTAATTTGATTAATATTATTAGGAACCAAATACAAAATCAGACAGGGAGAGTAAAACCCCTGGGACATTATAAATTCAAACGGAAAATATCACTATGAGCTCAATTTTATGGTAAAATATACATAAAAATTGTCATTTGAAGGTATACAGTTCAGTGGCATTAAGTATATTCACATCGTGTGCCACCGCTCGCATCTCAAACTCACAATTTTCAAAATACGTTGTCTGTGAGTCCAAAAGCCACACTAACATCCCAGAGACAATGATCAGCCCTGGAATGTGGATTTCATTTTCTAAATACTTTTTCCCTCTAATCTTTCTAAAAGTTTCAGGCCTGGACAAGAAAGGTACAAAGAAAACCCGGGACATCAAATATGGGACAATATTTGATGTATCAGAAATAGCAACTGTCACAAATGAGTCACAGTGGATATATAAAAAATCCTTGAGTCCATATTGACACTCAAAAAAAAATCAAAACAATCAGAGGAAA
Organism: Ovis aries; assembly: GCF_016772045.2. Classification (NCBI taxonomy): domain Eukaryota; kingdom Metazoa; phylum Chordata; class Mammalia; order Artiodactyla; family Bovidae; genus Ovis; species Ovis aries. Next base: position 64,743,042 of record NC_056066.1, on the reverse strand, counting down.
CCATTGTGGGTGAGAAGCATTTATCTTGCCTTTTTGGTAGAAACAGTATTCAAGGTGAGCCAAGAACCTCAGTCAATGAGGGTTTTCAGTCACTGGGTATCCAAAACACATCTACTCCATTTTTACTTTGGCCGCCCAACAACCAACCACACATAACCTGACAAAATGAAAACATCCCTGGCACAGCTGAGAGCATATTTACCTGCTTCCCTAAGGGCACAGAGGTGTGCTCGGTGTCTGGCTCAGAGATAGAGCTGAAGAATTCCCAAAGGTGTGGGCAGTGCCCTTGTCACCATCTTGTTGCAGATAACTGGACCCATATGGCATTGTATAATCATCATTTAGAGGAATAAAGTTATCCACTATGAAAGCAGAGTTTAAAAAACTGGTTGCCCTCCTGGAAAGTGGTTAGAAAAGAATGGAGTAGGAAACTGCTGTCTTCTTTTCTATTTCATTTTTAACCATGTGTGTGCAGTTGTTTCCTTGAAAATAAATGAAATCAAGGGTATTCCCTGGGTCCAGGGATTCCCTGATGGCTCAGATAGTAAAGAGTCTGCCTGCAATGCAGGAGACCTGGGTTTGATCCCTGGGTCAGGAAGATCCCCTGGAGAAGGAAATGGCAACCCACTCCAGTATTCTTGCCTGGAAAAATCTCATGGATGGAGGAGCCAGGCAGTCTACAGTCCATGGGGCTGCAAAGAGTTGAACACGACTGAGCGACTTCACTACATGGTTAGGACACCACGCTTTTACTGCTGCAGACCTGGGTTCAATCCCCGATCAAGGAACTAAGATTCCACAAAACTCATGACAAAAAAGTGAAAGCAAACAGAAAAACTACCCCCACCCCCAAAGTTTGATTGGATAGAAATTTGCTTTAACCACATTACATTTTCTCGTAGGTTCTTTGCTCAAGAGGAAACAAAGGCCCTTCTTTCCCCTCTCTGCCTATCCTTAATAAGTTCACTTTGGGAGTAGCCAGCACCCCCTCAGAGAGGACACCACACCAGCCTTTCTTGCCTTTTTCGTTCCTGTGCCCATTGTACTTGATTTCCATGCCCTCCCTCGTCAGCTGGACCCTGGGCTGACTGCCAAGGTGAAGGCAGTCTTACCCACAAAGCCTACATGCAAAAGCTCAGAGTGTGACCTGAGCGGCAAGGGGGGTGATGGGGGGGGGTCCCTGATACTATTGGGCTGGCATGAAGGATCCTGCTGGGCATCAACCCCTTCTCCTCTGGGGAGGTCACAGGATACACCAAAAGCACCTCTCCCCTCCCTCCTCTCAGCCTCCAGCAGAGCACCCTGCAGGGCTCAGCAGGTGGCTGGGGGCGGTGAGAGGTGACTCGTTATAAGGAGGTGTGGCAAACAGGGTTGAGGAAATGATGGAGGCCATGGGCAGTGTCTGTGGCCACAGCTTCCTCCTTTTCCAGTGCCTGCTGTCTGAGTCAGCCTGCCTCTTGGCCTGTGAGCTGTCCCATGGATAGGAAGGAAGCCTTCATGATGGGCTCTAGGTTGCTGTGCTGCCTCGATGGCTCACCTGTGCCCGGTGCTTCTGCTCTTTAGTCAGAAAAGTCTCACCTGACGGGCTAGCTGGTACGACTCCTGGAGCGGCCATTGGTCCCAGGACCCACAGGTGCAGTCCTTGATGCCACATACCCAGTGTACCCGACTGGCTTGGCAAACACTTTGAAAGGGCCCTGAAGCCCTCCCTTCCTCCACGTTCTGGGATGCTCTTCCTGGCACCCAGGTCGTGCTCTTTCTCTGCCTCCAGGCCCTGGAGATGAGCTCCTCCTCTCAGTGTGTGTTGTGAAGTTCTGTGACACACAGGTTTGATGAGTATTTGCCAAATGAATGAAAAGTTGGATTAGGAGCAGAGGGGAAGCAAGCAGCCCGTTTCATCTTGTCCATTGGATTTTCCCGTTTGGGCTTGGGCGGACTAGCTGAAGAGGTGGCCCTGTATACAGGGAGGAGAGCTAGCGCCAAAGACCCCTGCATGGCTTGCAAAGCACTTTGCAATGGCAGAAGCCGAGAGATTCCACCAGCTCGTGTATGAGACGACTCTTAGCCAGCGACCAGCCTCAGACTCTTGGTAGGACTGGAATATGAAGATACAGGAGAGGGAATGACAGGGAACCAAGACGGGGTGCAGGAACAATGTACGGGTTATCAAGCCCTGAATAAGAGCTTCCCCTGACTCCTGCACCCCAACTAGTAGCAGTAAATAACTAAGGAAGAACTAAATTTAAACACACATTCTTACCCTCTCCTTCCTCCACACAAATGGCCACTAGCTGGGAACAGAGAGTGCCCATACTCAGATGGAAACATGATTGCCTTCACTCATTTCTCTGACCCGTGATCCATTCAAGGGGGTCAACTCTTTGCTTCCATGTCCTTCCACCTGTGCCAAGCTTTAGGTGCTATGAAGGCATATAAAGGGCTGGGGACGTTAATGACAAAGGACTAAGAAGATGTCATAGGGCTTCTCTGGGGGTCCAGTGGTTAAGACTTCGCTTTCCAGTGCAGGGGCTGTGGGTTCGAACCCTCAATGCAGAGGTGTGGGTTTGATCCCTGGTTGGGAAGCTAGGACCCCACGTGCCTTGGGGCCAAAAAGAAAAAAGAAGGAAAAAAGAGGTCATAATGTCCACTCCATACTGGGCTGCCAGTGTGTCAGGTGAGACCCTTCAGGGGGGCTAGGGAACACAGCCCTTTTTTATCTGGAGAAGCCTCACTCCTCACCTCCTAGACCCCGTCAGGGTCTAGGCAAACCTCTCTGGTCCCAGGAGCATAGGGGAGTAAACTGCAGGGGGTCAGGGTCTTGAGACTCCTTGTTCTTGTCTTTTCTTCTCCCTTGCCTGCTTTCTCAGCTTCCTGAGCAGAGCTAAGCCTGCACCCTAGGATCGAGGGGTCGGGGGAGGGATCTCATGGCTCAGAGAACCCTGATGGCCCCTGCTCCTTCCTCCTCCCTGCCTCTGTTCACCATCCCCTAGGCTCTTCAGGACTCAGCATTTCCATATTGCTCAGGTAGTCCCTTCCTCAGCCCTGGGAATGAGTAGGTGGTCAGTGGGACAGGAAGTAGGAGGTGAGGTGTTGGGGGGAACAGCTAAAGGCCTCATGTGTCCTAAGATCAAACAACTAAACCAACTAGCTGCCCCAGGGCCCGGTTCCATGAGCTGAGATGAAAGTGAAAAACCGTTAGCTGCTCAGTCACGTCCGACTCTTTGTGACCCCACAGACTGTAGCCTGCCAGGCTCCTCTGTCCATGGGGATTCTCCAGGAAAGAATACTAGAGTGCGTTGCTATGTCCTTTTCCAGGGGATCTTCCTGACCCAGGGATCGAAGCCGGGTCTCCTGCATTGCAAGCGGATTCTTTACTGCCTGAGCTACCAGGAATGAGGCCTGATGCAGTCTTCGGCTGGGGGTTGCCCTGCTGCTTTTGTGGGTGAGGTTCCCCTACTTCCACAGATACTTCTAGAAGTTCAGCTGCTGGCCCCAGAGTGCATAGCCTGCCTCCACTAACAGGGTGTCTGCCTGGTTTGCTTCATACTTCACATAGGCCCTGAAACTCCTGGTGGAATCCGAGACCACCCTGTCTCCAGAGGCCCGGGCTCTGGGCTGCATCCTCTCCCCGGACCCTTTCTTTACACCAATGGGGCCCAGCCTCCTCTCTGTGCTGGCACACAGGGGTGAAGTGGTGAGTGGTTTGTCTCTTCTCCATGGGTATCAATGCTAACCCAAGTACAGCCGGCCAAGAAGGAACTATTCCAGCTGATATACAGGTCACAGCCATACCGAGTCCTGTTCATGCCTGTCCTGGGCTGTACAGCAGGGAATTCGGGATTACCATTGATGAGCACTGCAATGCACTCTGGGAGGGCAGGGGGCAGGGTGGTAAGCAGTGTGAGGCTGAACCCCAGCACCTCCCTGACATTATCCTTTCCTATCTCTGCAGAATGAACCAGGCTGCATGTCTAGGCTCTGAGAACAGTGTGGGCAATAGAACCTCCCTGCACATAACACACCTGAGAATGCCCTCCACCTGGAGGAATGCCCATGTTCTCCTGGAGCTGAAGCCTCCGGAGCTAGTGTGGGCGGCAGTGGGTGTGAGCCAAGATGAAAGGGCTCCTTTCCTCAGCTGGAGACTCAGAGTTGGAGCAGACAGCCCTCAGCCTTTAGGTGTAAATGTTGATCTTGTCCTCACTCTGCAGTCTGACTGGACTCTCCCCATTGTCTTCACCCTCAATGTATACTACCAGCTTTCCCTTCCCTACTTCATGCCAGCTTCTTCAGCCTTTAAGTTGCTGCTAGTTCCACGTGGGGAAGCAGATGAGCAAAGGTAATTAGCTTCCGACGTGGTGACTGTTGCTCTTACATGCAAAGAATGAATGAAGCGCCTTAAGAGAAGAGGGCGCAGCACTCACCAGACCCAGCGCACCCTGGAAACAAGAACATTGCCCAGACTGACTCAGCTCTCGTGCCCTCTGCTCTCGGGACTTTGGGGCCTCGAGCAGCTGCTATCAAAGCAGAAAAGGAGAAGGCAGGATGGAGGGTGGGATTTGTGGATGGAGAAGACCCACATGCTCAGCTCTGATCTCCATTCCCCTAGGTTCTGGAGATCAATCACACCATCCTCAAGTGCCCCAGGAGAACCGGCTGGAATGATAAGACAGTGAATTCCCATCTGCCGGATTCACTGCACTTGTTATGCCCTGTTGCATGTGACAAGGGAATGGGACCTCGGGCCTGATGCCCTGGAGCAAGGTGGGGTGCTGCCCCAAAGACCTATACTCTTTCCTCCATGCTTCTCCAGATCGGGTCTCTGGGTTTGGAGTTGATGAGAAGAGCAATTGGCTCCATGACTGGTAGAACTCTCCAAACAGATGATCCTACTGTTGGTTAAACAAAGTGTATTTTAGGGACTTCACCAATGTTACAGTGGTAAAGAAACCACCTTCCAGAGCAGGGGACTCAGCTTGGATCTCTGGTTGGGGAATCAAGATCCCACATGCCCTGGGGCAACTAAGCCCATACTCTACAACTACTGAGCTTGAGCTCTGGAGCTACAACTAGAGAGGAAAATCCCATGTGTTGCAACTAAGACCCAACACAATCAAATAAATAGATATTAAAAAGAAAAATGTGTTCTAGGAAGTTGGAGCAGAAAAGCATACACAAGCTAAGAAGGTGAAAGCAAGATGACAGTTAATAACTGAACAGAGGACTAAGCCTGATGGAATATCTGCTGGAGAGGGGAGCCCCAGGCCTGACATCCAGAGTCGGGTGAGGAGCCATTGAGGATTGGATGGGGAGGCAGAAGCAGGTATAGATTAGCTATTTGCTGGATGAAGACTTAGCTTGGCTGCCTCCAAAATGCCCTTCATCTGTTGGAAACCCTCTTCCTCGTCCCAGAAGGTGTATGGGGCTTAAGGCCTCGGCTTACAACCTACAGATAATGGAACTAAGAAACTCCAAGGTAGACAACAGGGTCCCTCTGTGAGCCTCGAAGCTAGAGAACCAGAGTTGGTGACCAAACAAAGTTAAGGAACCTAGAGAAATCAAGCTTGTCCCTGAGAACTCCTAGGAAAGACCAGGTAAGGAGCCTAAGGCACCAGGAATCTGGCTAGAGGTGGGGACCAGCCAGCATCTTGGGGGCTCCAGATTTAGCTTTGCAGCGGGGGAAGGGGTGGTTAAATTGTAACTTTTTACTAAGCATCTGTGCTGAATCCCACGCATGGGCTTTGAAACCAAGCTCCAGCAGTGGCAAACATCCTCCTTCACACTCTGTGTGGTGCGATGGGATGTAATAGGGCCTGAGCCTTGGGTAAATAGGTCTGGGGTACTGTGGTGCTGATCGCAAACCTCCCTACTCTTAGCTGGCCTTAGCTCCATTCCCAGGCTTAGGTAAGATTACGGTTGGAGGGCCAGAGGAAGGTCATGCCTGCTTCTCTGAAGAAAACTGTTCTCTCTTAGGCTTTGATGAAGCTGCCTATATTAGGCCTTCAGCCTACGCACTGCCTCCACCAAGGTCAGGCCACAAGTGGTGAGTCCTGCCATTGTCCATCCTCCTTCCTGGTTTGACGCATGGCTGGACTACAGAGGACCAGAGTCGGATGCATCTGATATGCCCCGAAAGGGACACCCTGAGGACACTCAGCCAGCACAGACGGGGAATGAGGCCAGATAGAACTTCTGAACATGAGACTGACTTTAGCCAAAAGCCCATTCAGTGTTTCTGAAGCCCAGAACAAGTTTAAGTCAAGAACATATGATGGTTCCTCATTACCCCAGAGTTCAAACCTAGATCCCCAAGGCCCTCCCTCATCTCCCTCGCTGCCCATGCCACAGGGCAGACCAGTCTTCTCACCAGAGTGCTTGGCCACCCACCCGAGTCCTCTCCAGCCTCCGAGGGCCAGTTCATACCTTTTGCCTCAGGCCCGGGCATTTCTACGGCACTTCTAGGCAGCACACAGAACTGTCTCTGACTCAGGGATGGGCGTCTGCCTGGTCCTGTCAACTGGGCTCAAGCTCCCTGTGGACAGGGGCTCTGTCTTGTGTGCCTTCTGCAGCCTGTCTCTGTCAGAATGCAGGCAGATGATAAATGCATGCCGCCTGACAGGATATCTTTGGTGAAGCCTTCCTTAATAGATGCTCTTGATGTACTCAGCTATACTGTAAAGACAGCAGCCGAGAACAAATGCCAAGACCCAGGGTTTATTACTGAAGGGGGAGGTGACAGAGGGTGAGGGGCTGGATAACAAGTTCTCGCGAGAGGCTGCAGATACCCACTTGGCCAGGGCAAGGCACTCTCGAGGTGACTGCAGGTTGGCAACAAGTGTTGTGTTCTCATTCCCGTGTGAGTCGGGGCCTGCCCCCTCAGCCTTGTGGGTTTCCTCCCCTCTTCCTGGGAATGTCCGCTGACCTGGGGCGCCCAGGCTGGGTCACAGAGCCAGAACTTGTTCTTTCCCACTGCAACTGTGTGGAGCGGCCACAGCCCACAGTAGCGCCATCTTGTCTGTCTGTGAGCTCCCGGGCTGTGGCTGCTACCTGGAGGTGCCTTGAGCAGGGCTGGGGCTCGGGCACAGCAGGATGGGCCCGGGGGATGTCAGGCTTTGAGTCAGGGACTCATCCAGCTTGCGGGTCTCAGCCTCCAGGACGGTGGCCTCGGGGGCCTGGGCCACGGCCAGGAGGGAGTGAGAGAGGCTGTGGTGCAGGCCCGCCAGCTCGCGGCTCGTCTGCACCGAGCGGGCGATGTAGTCCTGCTTCTGCTTCCGCTCCAGGGCCAGCTGGGCTCGCAGGAGGGCCACCTGGGGGGCAGGAAAACCAAGAGGGCAAGAGCCGTGGAGGACCGTGAAGCTGCCCCCCGCCCCTCTCCTTGCTTGGCTCCTGTGGCTCTTGTCAGACCAGCCTTTGAATCAACTCCACGCCCATGAATCTCAGGATTAGGCTTTACAGTGCATAGGGGAAGGGCTGCTGGGAATCAGAGAATCCAGTGATTGTCAACCGTGGCTGCACAGGAGGCTCAAAGAGGGAGCTTGGAAAAAAAAACTATTCATGTTTTTACATGTAATAAAATGCCCAGATTTTAAGTACATTTTAACATATTTCCTAACATACATACCCATGTATAACCACTATCTCAGTCAAGATACAGAATGCTTTAATTACTATAGAAAGCTCCATCATGCCCCTTTGGGAGATTTTAAGAAACATTCTGACTTAACTAGACAAGATGAGACCTGAGCATCAGTATTTTTTTCAAAGCTCCCCAGATGATTCTAATGTGCATAAGGGTTGAGAATCACTGACTGATCCATTTTTCAGATGGGTATACCGAGGTGGAGTTATTGGGAGCTCAGGGCACATTCAGGATGAGGGTGGGGCAAGAGAGGCTCCTCATCGAGTGCAAAACTTCAGGAGGAGCTCCAGGTCCACAGGGAGGCCTGCCCTGCCTCACCCTAGTCTGGGCCTGTCTCAGCGATCACTTTATATGAGTCTAACAGAATTCAAAGTGAGAGCTTGAGGTCTAGCTATATAGTCAGGCCCTTCCAGTAGTGACTATTGACTTCTGGCACAGATTCTGAAATCAGAATTTCATAGTTTTAATTACTCCTGGGATTTGCAAGACAGGGTGAACCTTCAGGTGAGGCCTCAGAGGCAAGAAGGTATTTGAAACAGGTTCCCAGAGGTTGACCTGAGCTTGGGGTGTGGATCCTGGCGCCTGTACCAGGCTGCTCTGCCTGGTGTGCTGGGGACAGTCCTGCCGGCAAGCATGCATGTGAGGGCAGAGGAGGCCCGGGTGCTTCTGCTTGGTTCAGGCCGTCCTCTTAGAATCTTCTGTCTGCTCCTCGGCCTTCTTCCCTTCCCTTTCTCGGTAGGCAGTCTGGGGCCTGGAGTGTACTTTATTCCCCGCTCCCACCCTAAGCATAGGAGAGGTTAAATGCACTCAGTGCAGCAGGTGGAGCTGGGACTGGGCTCTGCTTGCCTCCCATGGGGTCTGCAGTTCTTTGAGGCACGAACTATCTTCCCTCTCCCTGCTGGAGATGCACAAGGGACCAAGCACATAGCAGACACCAAAGCCTTGCTGTCCGAGTACCAGGGGGGGATAAGAGCCTTAGAAGATGGAACCTTCTGGAACGTACCTCTTTCTGCAGCTCAGCCATGTGTGTGGCATCCGAGGAGACCTTCTGTCCTCCTCTTCCATCCTGGGGGAGAAAAATATTGTTCCAGGGGAACAGGCCTTCCATCGGGGGTTTGTGCAGGCCTCCCATAATCCTGGGGCACCAGGGCCCGGGGGCAGGAGAGGCCTCAGAGGGCCTAAACCAAACCAGTGGGCAACGCCTGTGGAAACCTGATGCCAAATGTCCCAGAGGTCTGGATGGGACTGGCTTCTTCAAGGCACCTCCTCATTTAAAGTACACTGCACATCTGCCTCGTGCTGGTCCCAGGCAGCACGCAAAGGATGCAGAGGGGAAGTGAGACAAGGGCCCTGCCCTTGGGAAACTCTCCTTAAAGGAAGGGGGATGGAGGGCTGGGACGTGCTCAGCCACCAGAGATCGTCCCTGCCTGCCAGGATCCAGGACTGTCGACTGATGGTCATAACTCAGTCGAAAGAATGGTTTGTGGTGTCTTCCCCTAAATCTGTCTGGCCACAGAAAAAATTGAGGGCAGGAGGAGAAGGGGTTAACCGAAGATAAGATGGTTGAATGGCATCACTGACTCAATGGGGAAGCCTGGCGTGCTGCAGTCCATGGGGTTGCAGAGTCGGACACGACTTAGTGACTGAACGACCACCAGAAAACACCTTGGACCCATATCTTGCAAATTCAGTATTGCAAAGGGCAAGGAAGTCTAAGAGGTCCACAAAGCTGCTATCGAGTCCCTAGGTACATCAGGGTGTGGCAAGCACCACACACTGGGAGAGACCAGAAGCCCATGATCTCTGCTCCTAGGAGCCTGAAGCACTGGTCTGGGGGCAGGTGGACTTAACATCAGCAAAGGCTGCTCAGAAGGCAGGGCTGCCAGCCTTGATTCAAGGCCCACTCACTGATGTTGGGCCTCTTTCCTGGGTCAGAGGCAGTGCTGGGCGGGACAGAGCCAGGTCAGGAGGGGCCCTCTGGACTGGCTGAATCGGCTTCTTGCCTTGGATACACATTGCAGAGGACTGTTTCTGGTGGTTGGGCTTGGGCTTTCCGGAAGTTGCACCCAATGAAAATGGACAAACCTGGGGTGTGGGGGATGGTGTTGTGGCTCCACTGCTCTCTAGGACCCCTGTCCTCGATGCACGCATGGACTCCCTCTTCAGTTTCCTCCGCTCTCGCTCCACCTGCAGAGACTGGGTGTGAGTAAGAGCCCAGGGCTTGGGCTTGGCTCTGGGCTGCAGCCGAGCTGCCTTTTTGGGGAGCAGGCTGGTGTGAGGGGTGTGGTGCGAACATAAGGGTCGTGAGAAGCTGAACTGTGCAGAGGAGAGCCTGTGCTGGGACAGGCCTGAGTGCACAGTGCTGCTGCAACAGAGGGCGTGGGGCCAGCCTCCCGGGCTTCTAAGCGGGGCCAGCAAGTCTTTTCTGTAGAACTTCAGGCATTGTGGGCCATTCAGTCTTCGTCACAAATACTGGTGCATCCCCACTTAACTTTATTTTCAGAAATGGAGAGCAGGCCAAATCTGGTCCCGGGCTATTGTTTCCAAACCCCCTGCCCTGGGGGCTGCAGGAGAAGTGGAGATGCGCGCCTTTCTTCGGACTGCGGGCAGGAGCTGAGGACCGGAGTCACCCACCTGCTCCAGGGTGGTCCGCAGCTGGGTGTTGTGCTGCTGCAGCCGGCTCCGGTCAACCTCCAGCTGCGCCACTGCTCGTTGCAGGTGTTCAAGCCTCTGCTCCCAGCGCTGCCTCTCCTCCGCCTCAGGACTTGGCTCCATCTTCACCTCTGAGACCTGAAGGAGAGAGACCTGTCAAGCTCACCAGGGCAGCCCCTGAGACAGGGGGAGGCGGGGGAGCTAGACAGAGGGCAAAGGATGAACCAGGCAGGTGTGCACTTTAGGGACCCAATTCTCAGGGGAAGGGGACAAGCCCCTGGACAGGCACTCCCTCCTGGGCCACCTGCTCTCACCAGGCCCCCAGCTCACCTCTCCCAGCCGGATGCCGGGCTCTCCTCCAGGCCCCTGTTCTGCTCGGCTGGTCAGGCCCAGGCTGTGGAGTCGCTCCTTCTCCAGAGCTTGTCTGGTGAGCTCTAGTTCGTCCTGGGACATCAAGGTGCAGAGCAAGTCACACCATGGTGACTGCACATTCAGAAAGTGAGAGTAACATCCATACATCCACTCCACCCTCCATCCTCAACAGTCTCATCAGGTTTATAGTCTTATTTTTCTTGGCACCTCTCAGCTATTCTAGTCCAGAACCTTCATTTTACAGACGGATAAAACAAAGGAACAGAGAAGGATCTCCCCAAGGATACACGGTGGTTTAGGACTAAAATCTGTCTCCCTTTATTTTCATTTTTTGGCCATGTTGCATGGCTTGCATGATCTTAGCTCCCCAATCAGGGGTTGAACCTGGGCCATGGCAGTGAAATCCCAACCACTAAACCACCAGGGAACTCCCTGGACCTGTTTCATTTTAGATCTTGCCTAAGCTAAGCGACAACTGGGAGCACTAGGTGTGGTGCAAAGAGCGTGGACTCAGGAGTCACATAGAGGCGGGTACTGTGTCATCACTTACCGGCCATGTGACTTGGGTCAAGATAGGAGCTCTCTCCAAACCACAACCACCTTTGTAAAATACGAAGCGTAGATCAAGCCTCTGGGGTTAAACTTCTTTGGATAAATGGGAAGACTAGTGTTTAGATTATTTTCTAGACACTCAAGCATTCATAAACGGCAAAGGTGAAGAGGGGAGACAGAGAAGAGAAACAGATGGTCTACTTGTGGGTAGTGGCTGTCTGGGAGGGAGGAGAAGCTCAGGAGTATGAGACCACGCTTGAAAGTCAGCCTGCTTAGGTCTAATCCGAGTTCTGCCCTTCATGAGCTGGATGATCACCGACAGGTTACTTAACCTCTTTTATGGGTTATTCCTCAACTATAAAATGAAGATATTAACTGTTCCTGCGTCTCAGGGTTGTTGTAGAAAAAGAAAGTGAGAGTAACAGTGCCTGGCATGTCAAATGCTTAAAATAAAAACTGATGCTACTGTGTAAATGTCCATCGACAGATGAATGGATAAAGAGATGGTAAATACATACAATGGAATGTTACTCAGCCATAAAAAGAATGAAACAATGTCATTTGCAGCAACATGGACAGCCTTAGTAAGTAAAGCAAGTCAGACAGGTAAAAACAAATAACATGATATCACTTATACTTAGAATCTAAAAAAAAATGATACAAGTGAATTTATTTACAAAACAGAAACAGACTGGCAGATACAGAAAGCACACTTATGGTTACCAAAGAGGAAAGGGGGAAGAGAGATAAATTAGGAATTTGAGATTAACAGATCTACACTACACTATTATATATAAAATAGATAAACAACAAGAATCTGCTTGTATTGCACAAATAAGCAAACTATATTCACTATCTTCTAATTACCTATTAATACAAGGGAAAAGAATCTGAAAAAGAATATAGGTATATTCAGTTATATATATATTCTATATGTATATACATATATATATATATATATATATATACTCTGCCATGTACCTGAAACATTATAAATCAACTATACTTCAATTTTAAATAATGCTATTGGGACTTCCCTGGTGGTCCAGTGGCTAAGACACCTCGCTCCCAATGCAGGGATCTCAGGTTCAATCCCTGGTCGGGGGAACTAGATCCCACATGCCACAACTAAGGCCTGGCACAGCCAAATAAATGCTTTTTTTTAAAGTGATGCTACTATGAAGAGGGCTACTTCCGAAAAATGTCCTTGAGTATTTTGGGAATGGGGGTACCAACCTGAACTCCATTAATGAGTAAATATGGCTCAGTAATTCACAAGTATAGAGAGTGCCTTCCTGCCCACCTACGTATCTGACTTTTTCTGTGCCGGTAAGAATAGGCCTAGAAATAGGAAAGGAGTCCCACTTACTGAATGCTTCTTTCTTGTGCTCTTATTTATATTGCTTTTTGGACTCAAAATGGCTGTATGGGGCTGATATTATTATTTCATATTTTATCAATGAGAAAAATGAGTCAGAGAAGAAAAAGCACTTACCCCAGGTCACACAGCTACTAAACTGCAGAACTGTATTTAAAATCCAAGAACTTGACTCCAAAGTTCATAAATGAAACCCCTTGTGTGCATATTGTATTTTAACCAGAACAGAGATTTTGGGGCTCCGGGAAGGCTAGTCCCTGCAGGGTTGTGTGTCTGAGGTCGGGGAGGAGGTTCTCCAGTGCTCACATCCAGTCAAGGGACCAGGATATAGAGTTGACTTCTCAGGAAAAATGGGCTGGGCTCCTCTTGGTAAAAGAGATAATACCTCCCTATGTCCAGCAGTAAACCCAGCTCTCCGGATGGCCCACTGTGTGCAGACCTTGTGCTCAGTGCATCGTGAAACATGATTAAGACATGGCCCTGACCTGAGGGTAAAGGTCATACTCTAAGGTCACTTCCTCTGCCATTCAACATCCTGCCTAGAGGAGCCCACTTTTTCTAACTGTTGATACCTCCGAAGTCTCTACTGCTGGCCTCAATCTCATCCTTTACCTTCAGCTCACTTTACAGACCCGCCCACTGGACCTGTCCCCTTGCAGGTCCCACAGGTACGTCCCTCGTTTCCAAACTGACAGCACTATTTCCCTCCTTTTCCCCAAACCCACCTTTATCTCAGTGAGCAGAAACCTGGGCCCTGTCTTTACTTTGTCATTTCTCCGTGTCTCCATCCATACTTCCGATCTCAGGTCACCATCTCCCCGCCGACTCCCACTTACAGCCTCCTACTCGGTCTCCCCAGATCTCCAGCTGTTCCACACGGCAGCCTGAGCCATCTTTATGAACTATTATATATCTGATTCTGTCACTGCCTAGGCCCAAACTCTTCATCCGCTTCCCACTGGTCACCCAGGTCCTCAACATGCTGACAAGCGCTGAACGATGGGCCCCTGCTGTCCTCTACTCTTGCCAGCCTCCTGCTCTATGTCCCAGGCAGCCTCAACTCCCTGACTGACATTCTACGTTCTCTCTCCCCTCCTTCTCTCCTCTCCCCCGACAATAACCTGTGCTGGGCTACTTCCTTACTGGTCCCTTCAGATCTAATCTCAAACATCACTTTTACCAGGAAGCCTTTTGGGACCCAGGAAAGGCGGGGCATCCCTCTAGTTTGCTCAGAGCACACTAAACTAATCCTAATTAAGCACTAACCCCAAGAGCTGCACTGCATTGCACAATAATCGCTCTTCCACTAGACCGTTAACTCTGGGAGGGCAGAGTCTGTGGGTGTCGCCTTGCCCCTTCCACCCCACACTAGCACACTAACCGGGATTCCACTGTGTTGAGGTGTCCGTGACCTCACCTTTTCTCACATCCTGAGGTGCAGATGGCCCCAGAGTCTTACCCGCCACGATGTGACTCACCTGCAGCCTCTGCTGCTCCGAGTCCTGCTCCAGAACGGAGGCCTGTAGGAGCAGGGCTGCCTCCTGCAGACTGCTCACGCTGGCCTTGCTCTGGGCCAGGGACAGCGCCAGGTGCTGGGCTTTCTCCCTCCACTCGATCTCCCTGGCCTCCGTCTGCCTCAGGGCTGCCTGCAGTCGCTCCAGCTCCCGCTGCAGCCTGGGCCCTGAGGAATCGAGCTGGGGAGACGGCTCCTCCCTGGGCGAGGCTTTGTGGCTGCGGGGCAAGTCCTCCAGATCCTTCCTTTGCTGGGCCTCTCGCAGCTCCAGGAGCTCATCTTCCTTTTGAGCCAGGGTCCGCTGTAGCTCCCTTAGGCTCTCCCGAAGGCCCCTGACCTCTTCACCTTCTCTTTCGTGCCTGCGCTCCTGCTTCTCTTGGGCCAAAGACTTCTCCAGCAGCTGCCCCTGCCTCCTCAGCTCTCTCAGCTCTTTGTCCCTCTGGGCAAGCACCTGCTGGAGCTGCCGCATGGCCTCCTGGTGCCGGAGGTCCCCATCTTGGATCTCACCTTCCCGCTTCCTCAGGGTCTCTTCGAGCTGTCGGGCTTGGGCCTGGCAGGAGTCCAGGGCGCCCTGCAAGGTGGCCATGCTGGCCTCCAGGTTGCGGCTCAGTTCGGCCTGCCCGTGGAGATGCTGCTCTTTCTCCCGCAGGGCGGCCTGAGCCTGGCCAAGGGCCTCCTGCAGAGCCTCAGCCTGGCCCCGGGCAGCCTCCTCCTGCTGTTGGGAGGCCTGGCCCTTGGCCCGAAGGGCCTCCAGCTCCCTGTCTCGGGCCTCGAGCAGTGCCTCTGCCTGCAGCCAGCTGTCCCGCAGGGCCCGGGCCTCCACCTCGTGCTCCTGGGCCTGCTCGGCACACTGCTGCTGGAGGGCCCGCAGCGCCTTCTCCTGCTCCCGGGCCTCTGCCCGAAGGTCACCCAGCACCTCCTCCAGGGCCTGGCTCCGCCGCCCCTCCACCGCCAACTCTTCCTGGAGCCTCCGCGCGTGTTCCCTGTGCTCCTCGAGCTCGGCCCGGCGCTCCTCCAGGGCGGCATGCGCCTGCTCCAGGGCGGTCTGCAGTGAGTCCGCCTGCTCCTTCACGTTCTCCTCCTGGCCCTGGGCCTCTTGCTGCTGCAAGGCCTGGAGCTCCTGGGTCCTCTGCACCAGGACCCTCTGGGTCTCTTCCAGCCGCCCCTGAAGCTCCTGCTCTTTCAGCGCCCCCTGGTCCCGGGCTTCCTGCAGGTGCTGCTGCAGGACTGTGATCTCCTGCTCCCGCTGGGTCAGTAGGAGGCTGGTCTCACCCACCTTCCTGTGGAGGCCCTGGAGCTCCTGTTCCAGCTGGTCCCTGTGTTCCTGAAGCTCCTGGATGTGCTCCTGCTGGCACTCCACCTCTTTCTCCTTATCTCGCAGGATCAGCTTCAGGTGCTCCAGGCTTCCACGCTGAGCTTTGCTCTGGCCCTTCCCTTCCTCCGCCCGCTCCTGCCTCAGCTGCCGCTGCGAGACCAGCTCCCGGCCCCGCTCTTTCAGGGCCAGCTTGATCTGCTCCAGGTCTTCCTCCAGGATCTTGTTCTGCCGGCTCCTCTGATCTTCCAGGGCCTGCGTCCTCTCCTTCAGCAGCACCAGCTCCTGCTCCTTCCTCTCCAGGTCTTGACTCAGACGCTCTTTCTGCCTCTGCAGATCCCGGATCTGGTCTCGTTGGGCCATAGCCTCCTGCTCCTTCTCCTGGAGCTCACTAGCCAGAAGAGTGCTGTGGCCCTCCAGCTCCTGGATCTGGCTGCCCTGTGCCAGCAGTTCCTGGCTCCTTTCCTCCAGGTCCAGTGTTAGGTGGGTCAGAGCCACCCTCTGCGCTTCCCTCTGGCCCTCCAGCTCCTCTATCGCCTTTCGCTGGCTCTCTGTTTTATGACGCTTCTCCTCGAGCTCCAGGGCCAGGCATTCCATTGTGACCAGCTGCTTCTTCAGGTCCTGAATCTGCCCTTTCTGGGACTCAATCACTTGGGCCTTCTTCTCAAGTTCCAGGAGATGATGCTCTAGGATGCTCGTCTGCGTCTCCTGGTCCTTCTCAAGCTCCCGGATCCGCTCTCTCTGCAGGGCCAGCTGCTGCTCTCGCTCCTGGACGGCCACGGGGAGATGCTCTAACACAGACCTACACTCCTCCAGCTCCTGGATCTGTCCCTGCTGTAGATCCACCTCTTGGTTCCTTCTCTTCAGGTCCAGAGACAGCACTTCCAACACAGCCTTCTGCATTTCCCGTTGCTTCTCCAGTTCCTCGATCTTCCCCTGCAGAGTCTCCACCTCCCCTTCTTTTTCCGACAGGGCCTGGGCCAGGCGAGCCAGATTCTCCTGCAGAGCCTTCCCCTGGGCCACCTTCAGCTCACCCTGCTCCTGCAGGGCCTGGGCTCGCTGGCGCTCACTCGCCACCTCCTCATTTTTCAGTTTCAGCGCTGAGCGCGCCATCCGCAGATCTTCCTCCAGGGCCACAGCAGCACTTGCCTGAGCCCTGGCTTCTGTGACAGAGGCTTGGAGATGTTCCACCTGGGCAGTCAGGCTCTCCTTGGCTGCCTGCAGTAACTTGCGCTCATTCTGGAAAACGAGATACAAAACCGCCTTAAAGCTGTGCTTCCCTCAAAGTGTCACTCCAACAAGGGCCTTTCCTTTCCTTCCTCTGTGGCATCAGCCTTGTCAAGGATGTGAGCAAAAGGAACTGAATGTTCTAGTTAGGCTGATGCTGTAAAAGAACATCCCAACCACACTTCCAGGCTCTGCTCTGCTCAAAAAAAGTCTGGTGCAAATCAGCCATCCTAGACTCTAGTCCTTCAGGTCAAGGGATATAGATCTCAACCTCAATTCAGAAAGAGTAATTAAAGGAGGATTCACTGAGGCCTTCATAATGGTCCTCAGGGCTGTGGGGACAGCCAGAGAAACGGAGCCACCATTGAAGAAAGCTGGGCACTATATATGCATGGGGTTTGACCAGGGGCTAGGAAGGGAGCCCGAGCCTTGGCCCCTCCCCAGTTCAGTACCACCTTACCTGGGCTTCCACTCCTTGCAGCTCTGCTTGCTGGAGGCGACTCTGTAAGGATGCCACAGTTTCACGCAGTTCCATCAGCTCAGATTCTAGGGAGTTCTGTTTGCCTTCCCACTTGGATTTCTCTTTGGGAAGAGATGGAGGAAGGCCCATGATTGGGGTGGAGGAAAAGATGGATGTACAGGTAGATGGGAGAAGGGGAACAGAGAAACAAAGGAGGAAAAGGCCAAGAAGAAGAGAATTACATCCAGTTTCATAGAGACATGACCCTTCTGCCCACTGCTCTGCTTGTCTAGGCTCCCTGCTGCTTCCAGACCCCTGGTCTGCATCTGCTGCCTGACAGTTGTGCCAACACGTCTCATCCCAATCACATAGCTTCTCAACCCTGGATTCCAGACAGGGTTGAGCTTCATGACATGGGATGTCCTTTTCAGCCAGTAATTCAAGGATTTTGCAGAGGTTCCTAGAGACCAGGGCGGCTCTGCTGGGGGCCCTCCATTTCTGCAAAAGCTCCAGAACCCAGTTCTGTGTATGGCTCTCATGGAGCCCAGTGGGACATTTTAAGACCCAGATCCACTCCCCACGTTGTCTTCTTCTCTTCTGTAGTTGAGCCTTGAGCCTGAAGACCCTCCTCATTCTTTTCCTGGTGGTCAACACCCTTCCCAGCCTTGTGTTGTAGCACAGATACATTCTCCCCAGGTTCCCCCCTTTTCTATTTCCCAAACAAGCTCAGGATCCCTGCTAATCACTTTGAGAACAGTTGGGGATGACAAAATAAGTAACACTGGTAAATGATTAATGACAGAATTTTAAGGTGTTTTTCCAGACTAGGCCTTAGGTAGCCAGTTTTTAAACCTGCAGACAGAGAAAATGGAAGCCTAGCCAGCAACTTCCCTCAGCTCACAAAATCTGTTCCTCCTAATCCTTTCTGCCAGGATGGCCCTCAAAGGCCAAGCAAAGCATGAAAAGTAGTTCATTGGGTTCACCACCCCTTTGGAGAGGCCTCTGGATATCTTCTCGCAGTTGTGGGCAAGCAGTAAAGAGTGGTTCCCAGGCCAATCTCACCCCTCTGGGCTCTCTGCCTTTCCTCACAATTTAGTCGTGTCTGACTCTTCGCAACCCTATGGACCATAGCCCACCAGGCTCCTCTGTCCATGGGATCCACCAGACAAGAATACTGGAGTAGGTTGCCCTTTCCTCCTCCAGGGGATCTTTTCAACCCAGGGATCTTCCCAACCCAGGGATCAAACCCAGGTCTCCTGCATTGCAGGCGGATTCTTTACCACTAGTGCCACCTGTGAAGCCTGCCATTCCTCTCTTCACCTCAAAACCCTCCTGCCTTGAGCTTCTCACCTTCCTCGTTCTGGGAGAGCTGTCTCTGCAGAGCCTGAAACTCTGTGTGCACCTGGCTCTTCTCAGCTTCCATATCACTGAGACGCTGTTCCAGCTTCTGGGCTTGATCCCGCAGATCATCCTGGGAAAGGAAGCACGTGGAACTCAAGCTCCACGTCTTCCATGACATCACCCCAGTCCAGAGCCTGAGCCCTCTAGTCCCTCAGCTTCTGTCAGGGTTTGCCATCGAGGACCTGCTCTCAGATTGCTGGGTTATTTACCTCTGAAGTCACGTGCATCTGGCTCCCAGAAGTGATGACAGGCTCTGCCCCAACTGGCTGGAGCCTGGCTTCCCCTTCTGACCCATCTATCTTTGAAACAGAACTCCTACTGAAGTCTTAGCTCAGGATCCTTCTCCTCTCCCTGAACCACTTCACACTTTAGCTCAAAGGTCACTGCTTCCTTTCTTCTGACCTTCTCAAGTCAGACTGCACTGTCCCTGCCTCCTATTATCAGAATGTGCACCTGTTACTGATCTAGCCAATTCTAGCGCTCGGCTTTATCTCAGGATGAAGCTGGGTTGCTCAGCCCTGTCATGAGCCTTCCTGAGGGCAGAGAGCAGGTGCTTCTCCTTTCTGTATCCCTAGCTCAGAGTGGCTGGTATACTGACAACTCAATTTTCACTGACCGATAGGGTCACCATAAGGTGGGATTTGGAGGACATTTCATATTGTCTTGGGCCTAGAATGTTCCTATAAACAGCATCCTCAGATCTCAGTGATCCCCTTTTGTTGGTTTCTTCTTGGAGGTGTTGGCACCAAGAACAATTCGTGGCTGAGAGGAAAATGATGTAAAACAATATCCCAGATCTACACAGAGTATCACGGTTTACAGGGCTCACTTGAGTCCCTCACTCATTTAATCCTCAAAACCTGGTGAAGCGGGCACAGGGTGCCCTAATTTACTAAAGAAACCAAGGTCCAGGAAGCTGAATGCTTTATTCACGGCTGCCAGGTAGTAAGCAATAGAGGCAGAACTCATTCCAACTCGATGTCAGAAATAAAACAGGTCAGGGACTTCCCTGGTGGTCCAAGGAACCACCAGGGGGTTAGCGTGGCTAAGTCTCCACGTTCCCAATTCAAGATGCCTAGGTTCAGTCCCCAGTCAGGGAACTAGATCCCACAGGCTGCAACTACTAAGACTCAGCACAATCAAATACATAGTTTTTTTTTTTAAAGAAGAAATAACACAGGTCAAACTACGCCATGAGCCTTTTTCAGGGAAGGTGAAGAGCTTGAGGAAGGAGAACAGAGACACATACCCGGGCTTGCTGCGTCTTCCACAGGTCTTGGTGAAGCTTCTGGAGGGCGGCCGCCACTGCCTCAACTGAGAGAGCCGTCAGGAGGGGCCCTCTCTTAAAGAGGATCCTAGTGCCATTCTGGTCTGAAAAAACGAGGAAACACCTCCTGACCTGGCTGCACTATGAAATGAAATAGCCACACCACACCACCCAGACATGGCCCTGGCCTTCCTATCCACCCCTCTCTTCAAAGAATCCCCCTCAGCAGTTTGTTCATCGTGCCCTGGTCTGTATACCTATATGCCAGACGCGTTGATGGGCACTAGAAAATGCCAGCTATCATTTGTTAGGCATTTAATAAGTGCCAACCCAGGGACAGGGGAGCCTGGTGGCCTGCCGTCTATGGGGTCGCACAGAGTCGGACATGACTGAAGCAACTTAGCAGCAGCAGCAGCAGCAGCAGGACAGGAAAGCCTGGCGTGCCGCAGTCCATGGGGTCGCAAAGAGTCGGACACGACTGAGCATGTGAACAAGTGCCAGGGACTGTGTGGGTGATTTTATTTCTGTCATTTCATTAACTCCTCAGAAAAAACCCGAGAGGTGGGTACTTATAACACCCTCATTCTACAGTTGAGAAAATCAAGCTCAGACAGGAGAGGTCACTTGCCCAAGGACACATGTCTAGCAAATGGCAGAGCTGGGGTTCACACTCTGACTGAATCCATCCCAGAGGCTGTGGCCTTGGCCTTGATGCAGTACTGCCTGGAGAACTGCACCCCTCTCCTCCACCCCAGGAGCTAAGCCTGGCTTTGCCCAAAGGCCTGAGCTCCTGGGTGGCTCCTCACCTGGCTCTGGGCCCCAGAGGGAGGGTGCTGAGTCTCCCCCGCCATTCAGCTCCAGCCTGCTCTCCCAGGCAGACCCCAGGGCCTGCTGCAGGACAGAATAGAGGCTGGCCAGCTGGACCTGGGCCTGGTGCCCAGGCTGCTGCTCCGCCACCAGCGCCTCCAGCCGGCTCTCTGTGCTGCGCAGACGCAGCTGTAGTTGGGCCGCCTTGGTCTCCTGGGCCCACAAGGAAGCTCGGAGCTGCTGTTCGGTGACTCGAGACGCCTCGAGCTCCTCCAGCAGCTGAGTCTCCTGAGCCAGGAAGTCAGCCTCCTTTTCCTTCACCTCCTGCTTCAGTAATTCCACCTGCCAGAGAAGAAGTATGGTCACTCCAAGCAGGGAGTGGACACCCTCTCCCTGGACCCTCCCGGGCCCAATCCCACTCGATCCCCAGGGTCTTGGGGTTGTCTGGGGCTGGGAGGATTTCAAGAGGCTCAGCTCTCCAGCAGGAAGGGAGGATCTGGAATGAGTGTCACCCCAGATCTGAGCTACCTAAGGACTCCTGACACGTGGGCCTGGGCTATATGGTCATGGGCTCTGGCCCTGGTCCCCTTGGCAACTATGCCAGCTTCCTGCTATGATTAGAAATCTGCCTGAGAGACCTCCCTGGTAGTCTAGTGTCTAAGACTCTGTGCTCCCAATGCAGGGGGCCTGGGTTCAATCCCTGGTCAGGGAACTAGATCCCACATGCTGCAACTAAAAATATTTTGCATGTCACAACAAAGGTGCCAACTAAGATCTGGGGCAGCCGGAAAAAAAAAAAGAATTCTTCTTGAAACCCTGATACTGAGCCAAAAGAAGACCAGTCACAATAATAATGGCTACCATTTACTGAATGCTTACTGTGCTCCTGACACTTTCTACATTCCTATAGTGATTAAGAATTATCACCCTTGTTTTATGGATGAATAAAGCGATATGCATACAACCAAGAAGCAGTAGAGCAGGGATCACACCCAGGGATCTAACAAGCAGACCTGGGTTCTGCTCTACCACAGTCTACGTCTAGCTCTTACTCCCTTCATGCTTTCCCTCCAGTTCCATCTTCCCACCGTGCACAGGTCTGGGGTCCTGCTGTGAACAGACCAAGTCCATGGAAGGCCTCTTGCTGCCGCAGACCCGAGGGAAGTAATATTTATTCCCCTTGCTGTGTCTTGCCGGGCAGACAAGGTGCACTCGGCACTGGCCAGGCTTGAACAGGCCTGCGTGAGCCCTATCCTCTGGGCACCATGTTCCGGTCATCAGCAGTCTGTTCTTGACTCTGGGTCAGGTTCCCATGCTCCACCCTACCCAGTCCTGGCTTCCCTCTCCCACCGGGGCTGCCAAGGCCCCAGCATGACTGAGCAAGCACCCGCCGACTCCAGAGGCCGGCTTCCACCAGGGAAGAGATTTCCTGCTGGGGTGGGAGATACCTGGGCGCTGAGCTCTTTCTGCCCGGCCTGGGCCTCCTGCATGTCCTGGCGCAGGGAGCTTAGCTCTTGCTGTTGAACAGAGTCAGCCTCTTGCAGAACAAGGAGTCTCTGTTCCTTTTCCACCAGTGACAGAGTCAGGCTAAAAAGAGAGGGGTCAAGTGCAAGTTCGATGCATGAAGCAGGGCACTCAAAGCCAGTACTCCAGGACAACCCAGAGGAATGGGGTGGGGAGGGACATGAGAGGGGGGTTCAGGATGGGGGGATACATGTGCACCCGTGACTGATTCATGTCAATGTATGGCAAAAACCACCACAATACTGTAAAGTAATTATCCTCCAATTAAAATTAATAAATTAATTTTTTTTAAAGAGAGGGGTCAGAGGGCCAGGTCATTCTCTCAGGCAACTAACAACTACCTTCTCATCTGAGTGCTCTAACACAGCATGGATAATTAGCACAGAAACAGTAACGATCATGATTTCAGGCTAAGAATAAAAGCCTGCGTTTATTGAGTACCTACTGATTGCTCCGAGGTTCTTCAACTTCACAATTTACTCTTTGGCAAATTCCAGAAATACCTACATAGTACCTCAAATTCAACACGTCCAATTCTTCCCGTCTCCTCTGCACCTCCCCGCCCCGCAGTCACCCCTGCTACATTCCCCAGCTCAGAATGGCCTCTCCATCCACCCTTAGAAGTCCTGACCACATCACAGCATTCTTCCCTCACCCTGCCTGTGTCCACTCCAAGACTACATATAAACCGATCCCAACTCCCCTAACGTCCCTTAAACCCCTTCCCTCCTCCTCTTCCTTACCCCCTCACCAGGGTTCCAGCTTTGGTATCTCTTATCTGGACATCTGTACCAGCTTCCTATCTCTAGTTTCATCAACAAAAGGGTTTCTCCCCACTCAGACTCCAGGTAACATAATCTGCCAATACCTTCCCTTGGAGATGATGTGATTAATGTCTTCTCCACAAAACCTTCAATTCTATTGTGACAGAGACCATATTGTCTTATTTAAGCTATATCCCCAACCTCTGGCATAGTGTCTGGTGTGTGAGACACGTTCTCCACTAAATGAATGAAGTGCGAGCTTCGGAGACAGGGACCATGCCCTCTCTACACAGTTACCTGTAGAGCCCAGAGATGGAGACATGAGTGTTTAGGGGACCTGAGCAAAGAACCGTCAACCTCACTGTGACCCCTGGATCCAGACGGGCCAAAGCCAACTCCATGGCCTGTTGAGATACCTGGCTTTTTCTCTCTCCAGCTCCTTCTGAATTCGGCTACACTCCTGGGCCTCTCTCAGCTTTTCCTGAATCTCCTGGTCCACGAACCTCTGGGAGGCTTCTTTGGAAAGCAGCTGAGACTTCAAGTCCTCCACCTGGAATGTCAAGAGTGTGAGGACCGGGGATAGGTGGTCAGTGGAAGGATGCTTCTTATCTAAGACTTAGGGTCCTTCAAGCAGCCCATTCCCAATGCCCTGGAGGGCCTGCCAACCCTTAGGTGCTGTTCTTAACTACCTCCTTCCGCCAGCCATTCATAAGCCCCTCCCTACCGTTCAGCCTCATCGCCTGTCTCCCCAGCCTCATGTGTGGTGTATAAAGGAGGCACAAGGAAAAACTCTGTCCAAAGGCCAGGTGATTATATTTTAAAAAAATTAACAATCTGAATACCATATGATACAGGATCCTGAGAAGGAAAAGCAACCTGGTATAAAAACACTGGCTCTGTGGGGGAGGTTGGATCAAGGAGACTGCCAAAAAAATGTGAGGTTTGGGTTTCCCTGGTGGCGAAGACAGTAAAGAATCCGCCTGCCAATGGAAGAGACGCAGGTTCAATCCCCAGGTTGGGAAGATCCCCTGGAGAAGGAAATGGCAACCCACTCCAGTATTCTTGTCTGGGAAATCCCAAGGACAGAGGAGCCTGGGGGACTAAAGTTCATGGGATCACGAAGGATCGGACACGACTCAGTGACTAAACAATAACGACATGGTCCCCACTGAGAGAGGTTACTAATTATCCCAGGGGCCTGGGAGGCACACGCTCAGTTCTGAGCACCCTTCACTTCTCACTTAATACTGGGGCCTCCCCTCCCCACCCCAAGCTCAGGCAGCAGGGCCAAGGTTTCCCCATCCTGCCAGGGGGAGTGGGAGGGCCTGGCTGTGCTGGGGAAGGGTTGCGGGGCTGCGAGAGAGGAGCAGGGACCTGCTTCTGCAGCTCTGTCTTATCCTGCAGCAGGACACGGCCCTCCTCCTGGAGGGTCACCAGGCTGTCTCTGTGCTGCTGGGCTGCGTGCTCCAGCGCCTGCTGAGCCTCCTGGAGCTGGGTCTGCAGCATCCCAGTGGTCTCCTGCAAGGGGAGAAGAGAGCAGGGAGGGGAAGAAAGATTCCTTGGTCACGAAATCTGTGCTGCAGAGACTGTGTCGTATGAATACTGGTTTTTAGGTTGGGTTGGCAAAAGCCGAGGTGGGGCCCAGCTGAGTCGTGCTGCTTCCATGATACCTTGTCACCTCAAGTCCTCACCTCCTTCTCCTGCTCCTCCCCCGCCAGCGCATTGCTCGCCCAGGCCTTCTCGGCCAGGGCACCTCACTCTGACCACTGCAGCAGCTCCTGCCAGGTGGCCCAACTTCCACTTCGTGCTGCCGCACCCACACGCACACGTGTACACACACACAAACACACACACAGTTCTCCCCTCAGCGGCTAAGTATTTAAAAAATACATACAGTAAATCATGTTCCACTCTGCTTTTTCGATACCATCCAACACGTTCCCACTGCCCTTAGAACAAAATCCAACCTCCTTCCACGGCTGACAAAGGGCTCCTGCCCCCAGGCTTATCAAGGGACTTGTCCCGGGTCCTTTCTGCCTGTCCCGGGTCCTTACGACAGCTATTTCTACTGCCTGAACTGTTCTTCAAATGGCTGGCTTCTTCTCTTTTTAATGGTTTTATTGAGATTGAGTTCATATATCTTGCAACTGACCCATTTAAAGCAGATAATTCAATGGTAGTTAGCATATTCACAGGGTTGTGCCACGGTTACTGTGATCATTTCTCACCATTTTTATCAGCTACAGAAACAAACTGCATACCCTCCCCATCCCCCATCCCCATCCCCACTTCCAAGCACTCATCTACTCTCTGTCTTTATAGATTTGCCTGTTTGGGCTACTGCCTACAAGTGGAATAATATCCCATGTGGTCTCTTGTAACTGGCTTCTTTTACTTAGCAAAATGCTTTCGAGGTTCACCCTTAGTGTTCTAAGGGCCTGACTCTTTTCAGCCTTCATGGCTCAGCTCAAACGTCACTTTCTCAGTGAGGGCCCCACTGACCACCTTTGTCCAAAGAAGCCTCCTCTGAATCCGTCTCAGTTACCTCGGCCTGTTCACTTCCTGTACGGCCCTTATCGCGACCCACAATTATCTCACTCATTCTGCGTCCTCTCTGCCACTGTATTAAACACCACGACTGTCAGTTCACCATTGTGCCACACCTTTCTGTTGGTTGAGTGTCAGCAGCTAGCCCGGGGCCCGATGCAAAGAAGTGCCAAAGGGCAGGCCAATGTGGTCCAGTGGCTAGGAATCTGCCTGCTAATGCAGGGGACATGGGTTCGATCCCTGGTCCAGGAAGACTGCTGGACATGCTGCAGGGCAACTAAGCCCGTGGGTCCCAACTACTGAGCCCGTGCTCTAGAGCCTGGGCTCTAGAGCAGCCACCCCAATGAGAAGCCCGAGCACTACCCTGAAGAGTAGCCCCCACTCACCTCAACTACAGAAAGCCTGCACAGAGAAACCAAGACCCAGTGCAGACAAAAGTAAATAAACAAATATTAAAAAAAGAATCCACCTGCCTACGCAGGGGACATGTGTTTGATCCCTGGTTGGGGAACTAAGATCCCATATAACAGGGCAGCTAAGCCCACCTGCTGCAAGTACGGAGCCTGCACGCCACAACTAGAGAGAAGCCTGCACACTGCAACGAAAGATCCCGTGTGCCGCAGCTAAGACCTGACACAGCCCAGTAAAGAAATATTTAAAAAAGAAAAACAAAACGGTATGAAGGAGTGAATCACTGCTCCCTTTCCTCCCTGCCTGGGACCACCCTCCATACCTGCTCCTTTAACTGCTGAACCTTCATGTCCTGCCTCAGCCGCTCCAGCTGCTGGCTGGCTTCTGCCAGCTCTTTCTGGGTCTGCAGCAGCGTCTCCAGGAGGGACACCCTCTCCTTCTCTGTCTCGAGCTGCATCTGCGAAGGGGCAGGAGGGCCAGGGCTTGTTGGGTCAGGGGTCACCATGCTCATCCACGAAGCCACAAGCACACGCCAGGTGCTCTAGCTTCTTCTGGCAAATGGGGTTGGGAGGGTGGGGGTTGCTGAGGGCAGAGGAAGGTTGGGACCACTGACTGAGAACCAGGAAGTGTGAACATTGCCACTGGTTTGCAAGCTGACAGGATGTGGTAAACGGCGGCCCTCCCTCAGGAAGTAGGACATACGGCCAACCCTGCAGCTAACGGTGCCGATCGCCTGCTCACGGGGGCAGAGTGGGAGGTCTGGAAGCCCCTGTAGCCCCACTCCTGGGGAGCTGGAAGGAAGTGGTCCGAGGCAGGGGGTCACAGGGAACAAGCAGCCCTCCCAGCTGCCCACCTGGCACAGGGCGCTCTCGGCCTCAGCCCGCTCTTCCTCCCTCTGCACCCGCATAGCCTCCATTTCTGCCTGCTGTTCCCTTAGTCTCGCTTCTAGCTCTGTCTTCTCCCTCTCCAGGCTCTCCAGAACCTTCTCCAGTTCCTGCCGGTGCCGGGAGCGCTCTTCTTCCTGGTCATAGGAAGGAAACACCGATGGAGCTGAGAGGGTGAGGCGCAGAGGCAGAGAAGTACCAGATGAGAGTAAGAAGTCTACTGCTCACCAGCTGTGTGACCTCGGTGTCTTCCTTACCAAGCCTGTTTTCTCATCTGTGAGGTGAGGCTAATTATCCTGCTTTGCCTATCTCACCAAGTTTTATGAGAATCAAGTGAGATTTATTAAAAAAAGAAATCAGGGGTGTCCTTGGCGGTTCAGTGGTTAAGGCTCTAGACTCCCAACATAGGGGGCATGGGTTCCATCCCTGGTCTGGGAAGATCCCATGTGCCGTGGGGCAACCAAGGCCATGCACCACAACCCCTGAGCCTGTGAGCCACAGCTACAGAGCCCACGTGCTGCGGCGACTGGAGCCTGTGCACCCAGAGCCTGTGCTCTGCAACAAGAGAAGCCACCGCAATGCAATGAAGAGTAGCCACTGCCTGTCGCAAATAGAGAAGGCCTGCGCGCAACAATGAAGACTCAACACAACCAAAAAAACCCCACATAAATTAAGATTTAAAAAAAGCGCGGACATCCCGGTGGTCCAGTCGTTAAGACGCTGTGTTCCCAATGCCGGGGGTACAGGTTTGACCCTTGGTCAGGGAACTAAGATCCTGCATGCCATACCATACCACCAAAAAAAAAAAAAGATATAATACATGTAACAGTGTTTTCTAAAGTAAAAATGTCCCTCACATAAGCTACAAATATCTTATTTTAAAGCAACCACATCATGCTTGGTGTTTATAACAGCAAACTGAAGTGGTGGGCTCATTCTCTGCTGCCCCTTTCCCCTGCTCAGAGTGGCAGAGAACATGTCTAGCTATGATGTCCTCTACAGGATCCAAGACTGTCAGGATGGAGCATCCCAGTCCTCCCAGAGTCCACCAGTGACCAACGACTTCTCTGATTTCCTAGATGAATCCAGCCCCTCGGCCAGGATCTCCGGATGGTGGTGAGGGGCTCTGGAGCCAGGCTGGCCTGGGTTGCAGTATTTACTCCAGCACTGCTAGTATGACCTCAGTTAATTTCTATCACATCTCTGTGCCTCCGTTTCCTCATCTGTAAAAATGAGGATAGGGAATTCCCTGGCGGTCCAGCGGTTAGGACTCTGTGTTTTCACTAACTGAGGGCGCAGGTTCAATCCTTAGTCTGGGAACTAAGATCTCGCAAGCTGCATAGCATGGCCAAAATATAAATAAATAAATTCTGGGTCAAAAAATAAATGTTAGTCGCTCAGTTGTGCCCAGACTCTTTGCGACCTCATGGACTGTAGTCTACCAGGCTCCTCTATCCATGGGATTTCCCAGGCAAGAATACTGGAGTTGGTTGCCATTTCCTTCTCCAGGGGATCTTCCAGAACTAAGGACTTCCCTGGTGGCTCAGACGGTAAAGAATCTGCCTGCAATGCAGGACAGCAGGGTTTGATCCCTGGGTGAGGAACATCTCCTGGGAAGGAAATGGCAAACCACTCCAGTGTTCTGGCCTGGGAAATCCCATGGACGGAGAAGCCTGGTGGGCTACAGTCCATGGCACCATAAAAGAGTTGGATACGACTTAGTGACTAAACAATAACAAAAAGAGTAAAAGTAAAACAGACATTTTCAGACAATTAAATACCAACATACCCTCACCAAAGGTTATCTTACTTCAAGAAGGAAAATAAATCCAAACAGAAAACCCAACATGCAAGAAGGAATGGTGAGCAAAAACAAACCTTGTAAAATTTTCAGGATATCCAACAATGATTGACTGTATAAAATAATCAAAAGGCATAACATATGGTGTTAACAAACTAGTAATAACTAAACACACTAACACAACTGATAGGTGAGGAGGAGAGAAAGCAGGCAAAATGATCTGTGATCCTGTGTCATTCAGGAAAAAGAGTGAATAGATCAATTAACTTGAGATTCTATTCAGTATGTATTTTAAAATATTAAAGAATAACTAAAAGAATAAAAAACACAGTACATATCATCCAAAGTAGCAGAGAGAGAAAAAAGGTAAGAAAAGAATACAGCTTAATCATTCAGTACAATCCTCTAAAAGAAG
Source organism: Ovis aries (assembly GCF_016772045.2). Taxonomy (NCBI): domain Eukaryota; kingdom Metazoa; phylum Chordata; class Mammalia; order Artiodactyla; family Bovidae; genus Ovis; species Ovis aries. The sequence goes on along the minus strand of NC_056066.1, from coordinate 64,714,119 downwards.
TTAAGGTGATCTCCCCGTCCCAAAAGGTAAAAAGACAAGATGAATAGCAAAAGATGACAGAAATAAATCCAAATATACCTATAATCACAATAAAAGCAAATGGACTGAATTATATAATTAAAAAGCAAAGGAAACACAGTTCTGAATTGGGCAAGAATTATTCAAGGTATTCCTCTGCTCCCTTGACACCCTGGAGACCAGGTCTGGCCCTCCCATCCCCTGGGCACATCCACCACCTACCCACTTCTCCTGGAGCTGATTCACCTCCTCCTCATGGGCTGACTTCAGCTGCTGCAGGGCAGCCTGCCCTTCTTGCTCAGCCTGGGCCAGCTGCCTGGCTGCTGTGTCCCGTGCCTGCTCTGCCCGGCTCCGTTCAGTGTCCAGTTCCAGCTGCAGGCACTTCACTTCCCCTAGGATGCCAGGGACAGGATCTGTCTGGTCTCTGAGCCTCTGCCCTCCCATCTTTCACCCTCCTCCCCAGGCCTCATGAGGAATTCCCATCTCAGAGGGTGGGGGGGATAGGGTGTGTGTGTGTGTCTGTGTGTTAGTCACTCAGTCGTGTCCAACTCTTTGCAACTCCATGGACTGTAGGCCGCCAGACTCCTCGGTCCATGGGATTCTCCAGGCAAGAATACTGGAGTGGGTGGTCATTCCCTTCTCCAGGAGATCTGCCTGACCCAGGGATTGAACTTGGGTCTCCTGCATTGCAGGCAGATTCGTTACCATCTGAGCCACCAGGGAACCCCCCTCAGAGGCCGTGGGTCTGGCTCTAATAGCTTCCCACTGTCTTCCTGGCTTTTAACATCCCCGTGGACTGAAGTGCGCCCACCCCAGCTGGGTTCTCACCTTGGATTACTTCCTTGGCTTGAGTGACAGTTTGAATCTGGACCTCCAGCTGCCCTTTGGTGACCTCTGTCAGAGAATGTTGTTGCTGGGCCTCAAAGAGACTGCTCTCCAGTACCTCCTTGGCTGAGCTGTCAGGTTTAGGAATCAGGAGAGTTCTTACCCATTAAGCCCCTTACCCTTCCTTAAGAGGAGTCGGGTTCTAACTACTGGCCACCTAGAGAAGCTAGAGGGGCAACTACAAACTCATAACTCATTGAAACCCTCATACACTTTGGGCAAGGAATTCAGTTTGGCTACGCCTTGCTTTGCAAAGCTCTCTGCCCCTGGTAGAACTGGGGGTGGGCCCTACCTGAGCCCCAGCAGCTGTTCTGTGAGCTCCTGCCGGTCTCGCTCCACGGCCTGCAGCCGCACCTCGAGAGCCGCCTTCTCCCGTGCCAGAGCCTCCTTCTCCTGGACTTCTCGGGCGAGCATTTCCTCCTGGCGCTTTGTCTCTTGCTTTAGCTGTTCCAGCTGAGCTGAGGCTGCCTCCTGCTGGTGATATGTCTGGGGGGACAGAACTGATGAGACAGGCGCAGAGGCAGGACCCCCTACTCCAGGCTGCTATCACCAGATTAGGGTCACTGGACCCACCTCTGTGAGCTGTGCCCTCTCACACCAAGGGCCATAAATCTATCTCCCTGATCTCCCCAGAGTGCCTAGACCAGGAAACATGCTCTCCTTTGAGTAAGACCTTGTGCTAGGGCAGCAAGAGATCTACTTCTAAGGAGCTTTTAGTCTTAAGAAGTAAGACACACACATTACCATGAAGAAGGTGATCAACGCCCCGAGAAAGAGACTCTGAGAAGGGAGAAGGGAAAGCGAAAGTGTTAGTCGCTCAGCTGTGTCAGACTCTTTGTGACCCCACGGACTGTAGTCTGCCAGGCTCCTCTGTTCATGGGATTTTCCATCAAGAATTCTAGAGTGGGTTGCCATGCCCCTCTCCAGAGGATCTTCCTGACCCAGGGATCAAGCCCCCGTCTCCTGCATTGCAGGTAGATTCTTTACCATCAGAGCCACCAGGGAAGTCCTCTGAGAGGGGAGATTACACATTAGGTCAATGAGATGTTTGGTAGGGAAGAAAGATCACCTTTGAGTTGGGTCATTGGTTCAGAAAAAACTAATGGAGCCCCTTGCCATGTGTTAGACACTGTGCTAAAAGCTGGAGGGATTAAAAGCAAATAAGACATAGCCTTGCTTCAAGGAGCTTTTGGTGGAGATACATAAACAGATTATTATAATACAGTATGAAGGCTGTGGTGGTTGAATAAACGTGACGTATTATCAGAGAACACAGGAGAGGCATCTAACTCAAATCGATGGATGTGAAGCAATGGGGCATAAGCGAAGGATTCCTTTAGGAATTCTTTTAAGAAACTGGAAGATGTACCCCAAACTATTAATAGTAATGCTGGTCATTTCTAGGAAATGAGATTTTCCCTTCCTGAAGTTTCTGTAGTGTTTTCGTTTTTTTACAGTGAGCATGTATTATATACTCTCGTGAGATGGTAGCAGTTTTGTCTTCTCACCTCGCTTAGCTTCTCTTGCATTTCTTCCTTCTCTTCCTGGATGCCCCTGAGGTCCGCTTGCAGCTCTGCCCTGGTCTCCTCTGTTTTCTGCAGCTGGGCCTCCAGGCGGGTGTTCTTTTCCCACAGGGCTTCCCTGCTCCTCTCAGCCTCGGCCAGGTCCACCTGCAAAGTGCTTCTCGCCTGCTCTGCTGCCTCCATCCGTCTGCACACAGACTGGTTCTCCTGTTCTAACTACTGGCCAAAAAGGGAAGGGCATCAGAGACAAAGGGTTATGGTTTAGAGGTGAAGAGGTGAGACAGACGTCTACATGAAATATATGACTCTCTTCTCCACAGAAGGACACAGGAGTGCTTATGGGAGAGGAGGACTAAGCACACGTTTGGGGTCTAGAGCCTTTACTCCAGGTACTAGATGTTGGGACAGAGACAAAAAAGGCAAAATCCTGGACTTCCCTGGCGGCTCAGTGAAGAATCCGCCTGCCAATGGGTTCGATCCCTGGTCCAGGAAGATCCCACACGTCTTGGAGCAACTAAGCTTGTGTGCCAAGACTATTGAACTTATGCTCTAGTGTCCGTGAGCTGCAACTACCGAAGCTCACATGTCATGCTGCAACAGAAGCCACAGAAGCCCTGCAGAGCAGCTAGAGAAAAGCCTGGGCAGCAACAAAGACCTAGCACAGCCAAAAAAAATGAACAGACAAAATAAAAAACAAAAAGCAAAATTCTGCTCTTGAAGAATTCAGAATAAGGGAACAGAATATTTCTGGGGCTCAAGGGAACAAGAGTGATTGAAGAGACAGTTAAATCTGTTCTGTTTATTTTTCTAGCACCATGAAGCATGCAGGATCTTAATACCTCCACCAGGGATTGAACCCATGCCCCCTGCAGTGGAAGCTCAGAGTCTTAACCACTGGACCACCAGGGAAGTCTGAGACATGTTAAATTTTTAACCTCTAGAGAAGATTCTGAGGCTTGGGCTCTTCAGCAGATCCTTTTGTGGTGGTTGCTGTTATCTCAAACAACAGGATTAAAGCCTAGTCTTCCTTCTAGAGGGCACAGACTTCCTTCCTGGCCCTGGTGATTTCACTGTAAAGCCCAAAGGTGGTCCTGCTCTAGACGTGGGAGGGGTCTACTTTTAACGGTTGAGCCCGGGCCTTATAATCTTTGCTTTCCTCTGCACTGTAAGTGTTCCTTTTGCTCATTCCAGGACTACAAGGGAGCTGATCTGTCTTGGGCTGATCCATTCGAGAACTGTTCCTTGTCACTGGCCATCAGCTGTGTCTGTCTCTTGCCCTCGGTTGGGGCCCAGTCCTACCCCATATGTCAGAGATCTTTGCTCACCTGGAGAAGCTGCTGGTTCAGTCCAACTTTATCTAAGGCCAAAGCCTCGTTTAAGGCACTGAGTTTGACAGCTGCAGCCCGGAGATCAGCGACCTCAGCCTTCAAGCTGTTCTCAGAACTCGACAGCTCCACGATTGACTGTTCTGCCTAAAAACAGACAGGTAAAGAGCTTTCTCCCCCAGTTTTCCTGCAACAGTGAACAGCTCACATCCCCAACACCTGCTGCTTCCCGTGGACAGAAAGCAGTTAACACTTCATTCCCTCCCTTACCTTCTAAACTTTTCCCTTCATTCATTCATTCACTCTCCCATGCATTCATTGAAGAGTGAAAGAGGAACTCACACAACAGGGGCACAGACATCAGGACATATAAACAACCACAACTGTGATGACACCACAGACAATGGAAACCCAAAGTGCTCTGGGACCTCAAAGGAAACATTAATTCAATTTGAAAGAGTCAGAAAATGCTTGGTTGAAGAGTTCACAGTGAAGCTGGACATTGAGAGATGAGGAATCGTTTGCAGGTAAAGGGGAAGGAAAGAAGCAGTTCAGGCAAAGGGAAGAATTCATACAGAGTTAGAGTCACAAGGGAATGGGTACCACGGAGAACACACTTAGTAGAGCACAGGCATAGGAGAAGTGAGGACAGGGATCTCGGGTGAAAAGGAGGCTAGAAAAGATGGCAGGGGGCAGAGGGCTGTGAGTGTGACACCAAGGAGCTGGGGAGACACTGAACGGTTTTACAAAAGAGACTGACATGACCAGGTTTATACTTTAGAAAACCATTCTAAGTCCAATAGTCTGTTGGGGGGACAGAAACTAGGAATTGAGGCACAAAATAGGAAGGGCCATGGCTTACAAAGTGAAGAATGACGCAGGTTGCACACCCTTTTCCTAGAGACAATCAACTTTCCAAGCCGCCCGCCCCACCCCGCCGGTGAGGGGGAGGCCCACGCACTCTGGCCAGCGCGGCAGTCACTTCTGTTTGCTCCTGCCTCAGCAGCTCCCCTTCCAGGCGACTGGACTCCAGGGCTTCCCGAAGGGAGATCAGTTCACTCAGGGACTCGGACTGTTTGGCTTCCAGGACCGCCAGTGTCTCCTGACTAAGATGAAAAAGAGAAGAGGGCTAGAGGAAATCTTAGGGAGTGGCTGTAATCTGAAAGATGTTGAAGCTGAAACTCCAATACTTTGGCCACCTGATGCAAAGAACTGACTCATTTGAAAAGACACTGATGCTGGGAAAGATTGAAGGCGGGAGGAGAAGGGGACAACAGAGGGTGAGATGGTTGGACGGCATCACCGACTCAATGGACATGAGTTTGAGTAAACTCCAGGAGTTGGTGATAGAGAGGGAGGCCTGGCGTGCTGCAGTGCATGGGGTCGCAAAGAGTTGGACATGACTGAGTGACTGAACTGAACTGATTTGCCTTTGTGATACAAAGGAATGAAGGTGGTCTCTAAAAACTGATAAGGAGAGATCTCCAAGACATAATGTGAAAAAAAGCAAGGTGCAGAACAGTATATGTGGCGTACTGTCTTTTATGCAAGAAACTGGGGGAAATACAAATATATGCACACATTTGCATAACACACCACTAGAAATATGAATAAGAAATTAATTTAAGTGATTACACACAAAAGGAAGAGATATGGGATGGATGAAGTAGAAGGGACAAATACTCTCTCTGTGTATACCTTTTAAAATAGTTTTGCCTTTTGAATTATACAAAATTTTCTTTTTAGCCACACTATGTGGCATACATGGTCTTTACCCCCCCAACCAGAGATCGAACCTGTGCCCCTTGCAGTACCAGCGTGGACTCTTAAACACTAGACCCACAGGGAAGCCCCTTGAATCACAGAAATATTAATAAATGTATTACTGAGTCAAACAATTTAAATTTTAAAACATAAAACTATCTTTGTGGATTGTTGGTTCTTTGCCTTGGTATGGAGAGACCCTTCCTTGCACCAGTCATGATGCTTAGAGTAGTCCTTCAGGATTCCATCGTTTGTGACCATTAGGCGCAAGGAGCTGGGGAACAGGAAAGGAGAGGGGCTACCAAAGATGAAGACGATCCAACCCGTTACCAGGTACTGAAGACCTACCACAGGCCACGCTCTGTGCTGGCATTTCGTAAAACACAGTTTTAATCCTCCCAATGATCCTTCAAGGGAAATATTACCACTCCTATTTTACAAATAAATTAATCCATCCAAGTGGTCAGAGCAATTATTTAAACCAAGCTTCTGCCCAGCTCTAAAGTCCTTGCTTTTTCTATGATATCATATTTGGGAATTCACAGAGAAGCTGGGTCCCTTTACTCTAGAATGTCCTTTTTTAAAAAACAATATTTATTTATTTGGGTGTACCAGGTCTTAGTTGCAGCATGCTGGATCCTTAGTTGCAGGCTGAGGGATCTAGTTCTCTGACCAGGGATCAAACTGGGTCTCCTGCACTGGGAGCTTGGAGTCTTAGCCACTGGATCACCAGGAATGTCCTTGGAATTCCCTCTCTTGACCAGCTCATTTCCCATTACTTCCTAGGATCAGTCCTACTCTTTGGCCAGCCCAGTCTCCTCTGAACATTCATTGTACCTTCCCAAATCCTTTTCTTTGCTAATCTATTCCTTTAGGCCTTGTCCTGCTCTCTGCCAATGATAATACATTAAGGCCCAGCTCAGCAGCGACCCTCTTCTCTGTGCAGCTCTCAGTAACAAACTGTTACCCCTATTCTCCCAGAGGATCTAGCTTGAAGCTCTTTTTAGCTCATGCTTCACCTGGCCACGGTTTACTTGTCTGACTTCCCCATTACACTGCAAACTGCTTGAGGTCAGCGTCTTTATTTGTTTCCCCCCACACGGCCTCAGTTCCTCTGGGTGCTCAGCGAAGTCTGGATGAACTCTTGCATTCATCCTTCTGCCAAGGGTGGAGCGGTAAGCTAAGCTGAACCCACCGCACGCCAGGCTTCCATTAACTCTGCTTTCTCAGGGTGGGGAGGGACGGGGCCGGGGAGGGAGGGGACTGTCACACGCACAGACGCTCCCTCTCTCGGACGGCCAGGTGCAGCTCCTCCTGCTGTTCCTCCTTCTCGCCCTGAGCAGAGTCGCCCTGCAGCTGGAGCTCCATGTTGGTCCTCCGCAGTCGCCACGCCTCCTGCTCCAGCACCTCCAGCTGCTGCTGCAGCTCCTCCCTGGTCTTCTGCAGGAGCTCTCGCTCCCTGGAAGAAGGAGGCCAGACGTGAGCAGAAACCCTGGAACCTAAAAACCCTCCTGGAAGCAGACAGCAGAAGGTCAAAGGAGAGGGGTATCTTCTTCCTTTAAATATCTCATCTTCCCTTTAGAGAAGGAAACTGGTTTGTTTGTGTTTTTTAAATATCTATTTATTTGGCTCTGACAGGTCTTAGCTGTGGCACACGGGATCTTTGTTGTGTCATGTGGATCTTTTGTTGGGGCACACGGACTCTCTGGTTGCTGCGTGTGGGTTCTCTAGTTTCGGTGCTTGGGCTTAGTTGCTCTGCAACATACGGGATCTTAGTTCCCCGACCAGGGATCAAACTCTGGTCCCTTACACTGCAAGGTGGATTCTTAACCACTGGACCACCAGGGAAGTCTCAAAACTGTTTTTTTTTTTTCTTTCCTAAATCATCACAAAGACCCAAAACTGAGTGAGCAGGAGCCAGCAGAATGCAAGGCCAGGCGGTCCTGAACAGCCCTGGCTCTGCCAACCACAAGATGGGAGTGGGAAAAGGCCGGGTGAGGACGGAGCCCGGGAGGAAGTGGGGGGACAAACAGCCCCCACTCACCTGCTGAGAGAGTCCACCTCTCCCTGCAGGTCCACCGTCTGCCCCGCCAGGGTGTCCCGCTCCCCCGTGAGCTGCTGCAGCCGCTGTCTCAGGGCTTCACCCTCTTCCTCCCACTGGTGATGCTGCTGTTGCCAGGAGCTCACAGCTTCCTGACAGCCTGACAGCTGCTGCCTTAGGTCCTGCGGAGGGAGAGGGACAGAAGGGAGGAGCAAGAGGGCAGGGTAGAGACGGATGTCAGAAGCCTGGAAGCAGGGCTGGGCAAGGGGGTGGGGACTGGTGCGACCAAGGTAAGTTGTGAATAAAGATGAGACCAGTCGAGGAGACAGAGCATCAGAGGTGACCGGGTTCTGTGGCTCTCAGCGTCTGAGTGCATCATCTTCAAATGTACCATGTGGAAGGTGGGGTCAGCAGTGAGTAGGGCTGGGACTCTTAGAACTGGAGGACACTTACCCCCACTCCCCAGGGCTCCACTTTGCAGGGTGCAGTGTAAAGTGCATCAAAGCAGAGCATGCCAGTGGCATGGGGAGCGTGCTGGCTCCCATTAGCACAGCTGGGATGTTGGGGAGCACTTCGGGGTGTTGACAAAACTCCTCATCTCAGGGCAATGTAGAGAAAGGGGCAGTCTGGGCTAGGAGGGTACCCGGGGCCCAAATCAGTTTAGATACCAGTCCCCACAGCTGAGGAAGAGTGTGGGGTTCTTACCTGCACAGCCTGGCGTCTCTGAGTCAGTACAGAACGCACCAGAGAGACAGCCTTGTCTGGCTGCTGGGAATCAAACTGGGAGGAGAAGGCACCAGGGTCCAACTGCAAGGAGCTCTCGTGACTAGAACCTTGGGCCATACTGTCCTCGTCTTCTACCATGGCCTGAAACCCAACACAGCAGGGTCACCATCCCACTGACCAAGGCCTAGAGTCCATGCAGAGAACTCATATTCCAGCTGGACAAACCTGATGTTTTCTCTCTCCTGGGGGGGTGGGAGGAGGGCATCTAAGAGCAAAAAAGGGTGGGTTCCTTCAATTCTTCAAATCAACTGTTTACCATTGGTCACCCAAACCCAGGATGAGCATCAGGCCTGGAGCACCCCTTGAACACTCCATGAATAAATGAAAGAAGAGGTTATTGAATCCCGCCGCTGTCTGAGAACTGTAGCCGGCAGTAAGAACACGGGCCTGTTTCAGCAGGCAGGGCCAGCCCACAAAAGCTTAGCTTAGGGTTCCAGTTTTCAAACATACCCAGAGAATTCATCCCCACAAGACCCTCAGTCCAAACTCCCCTAGGCGCACCTGAAAGGACAGGGAGGCCTGGGTAAGGGCAGGCTGGACATGTCATCGTGAACAGGAGGCTGACTGGTACCTGGGTTATATCCTGGATCACTTGCTGTAAAGACAACTTCTCCTCTTGGGCGTTCCTACTAAGAGATGCCTCGTGTTCCATTAATTCTGCATGATTTGCCTCCTGAACAGGGAACAAAATGGAGCCTCTGAGCCAAACTTTCAGAGGAGGATTTATCGTTTCAGGCCCCCAAAATCAACCAGTCTCCTCTGTCTCTTCTGCAACCATACTTTTCCCCTGACCACACTGGAATGCTAACGCTGTCTTAGGACTCGGTGGACAATGTGATGTGGTGATTAAGGGTTCAGATTAAGGGATTAAGGGCTCCGAAGTAGGCTGTCCAGATTAGCATTCTTTCTCTGTCACTTTCTAGCCTGGTAACCTTAGGCAACTCCTTCTTTGAGCTTCCTTCTCTTTAAAACGGGAATAATTAACAGCAACTACTTCATAGATTTGTTCCCAGACTTGAACGAAAAAACTGCATGTAAGTTATTCAACATAGCACCTGTCACAAGGCAAATGTTCATTAAACGTGAGCCATCATTGGATGAAGGATGGCTGCTGTCTCTGGACAGCAAATGGACGGGTGAGACCTAGGGCCAGGGGAGCCTCTAGCCCCAAGGAAGGCCAGTAGTAAATCTGAACTCTCCAAATTTCCCTCCTTCTTCCTACCTTATTGTGCTGCTGCTAAGTCGCTTCAGTCGTGTCCGACTCTGTGCGACCCCATAGACGGCAGCCCACCAGGCTCCCCCGTCCCTGGGATTCTCCAGGCAAGAACACTGGAGTGGGTTGCCATTTCCTTCTCCAATGCGGTGAAAAGTGAAAGTGAAGTCACTCAGTCGTGTCCGACTCTTAGCAACCCCATGGACTGCAGCCTACCAGGCTCCTCCACCCATGGGATTTTCCAGGCAAGAGTACTGGAGTGGGGTGCCATTGCCTTCTCTGACCTTATTGTGCTAGTGAAGACCTTAGAGACAAAGATTTGCAACTATGGGCTTTTTGGGGTTTTTTTGGGGGGGCCTATGCAAAATCTGAACCAACATTTGTAAATTGGGAGATTTTTATAAGCTGAGAAATTCATAAAAATCTACATTTCCGGCATCTCTCAAAAAGTTAACAAATGGGCCACACCAGCCCCATCCCTGTTGCTATTATTGTTCAGTTGCTCAGTCATGTCCAACTCTGTGACCCCATGGACTGCAGCAGGTCAGCCTTCCCTGTCCTTCACTATCTCCTGGAGTTTGCTCAAACTCATGTCTATCGAGTCAATGATGCCAGCCAAACATCTCATCCTCTTTTGCTCTCGTCTCCTCCTGCCTTCAGTCTTTCCCAGCATCAGGGTCTTTTCCAATGAGCTGGCTCTTTGGATCAGGACTGGAGCTTCAGCTTCAGTATCAGTCCTTTCAATAAATATTCAGGACTGATTTCCTTTAGGATGGACTGGTTTGCTCTCCTTGCAGTTCAAGGGACTCTCAGGAGTCTTCTCCAACATCACAGTTCAAAAGCATCAATTCTTCAGCGCTCAGCCTTCTTTATGGTCCAACTCTCACATCCATACATGACTATTGGAAAGACCATAGCTTTGACAAGATGGACCTAAGGCCTCATTCCTACATGGCAATTATTTCTTAAAGTTGAACAGTGGATGCCTCCTCCAGACAGGACAAATGTGTCTCAGGGTCCTGCAGTCCCCACTTCTCCTCTTTTTTTTCCTGTGTACTGAGATCAAGTATCCCCTGTTGTACTAAATATGACCGTATCAGAAAAATCAGAATTCTTACAGCTGAAACTGCTTGACTCATTTATAGTATTTGGGCCATGAGGACATCTGAATTTGGACATTCCTGAACACAATGGAAGCAAAAAGGCGTAAGCAAGTTTGCTTCCCAGCTGATCTCAGTTTAGATGAGAAGACTAGGGATATGCATAGCGATGGTGGTTCAGGATTCGCCTAGAGTCAGAGATACAAAAATTAGAGATGGAAGAAAACATGGAACCAAGCCAGAGGTTCTGACGTCCAACTTAAGAGAATCCCTTTGATAACATCCTTGGCAGATGTTATCATGGACTTCACTCCTTCCCAAAGCGGACTGTTCAACTATCGAGCAGCTCTAGCTGCAGCCGAGGTCTACCTCCCGGTAACTTCTAGTCTGGCAGGGCTTGTGGCCCCCTGGCATATATTAAAACAAACCAGCTCTCTTCCCTGGTGTCAGTCCTTCAGCTATGTGAAGGCAGTCATCATGTCTTCTTCAAGCCCTTCTCCGCCAGGCTACACACTGCCGTGCTCCTCAGGTGTTTCTTGAATGAGTAGGTTTTGAATCTCTCTACACATTTCCCTCCACCCTCTCCTACTTGGCCACTGTGCCTCTTCACGTGTGTCCCACTCTCTCAGAAGAGGACACACTGCAAAGCTCCCCTAAGAAAGTAATATTGATGATGCTGTTGCTGTTAAGTTCCTAGGTCATGTCTAGGACCTATTTGTGACTTCATGGACAGTAGCCACCAGTCTCCTCCGTCCATGGAATTTTCCAAGCAAGGATATTGGAGTGGGCTGCCATTTCCTTCTCCAGGGGGATCTTCCTAACCCCGGGATCAAACCCACATCTCCTGCCTGCATTGCCAGGAAGATTCTTTACCACTGAGCCACTTGGGAAGCCCATAGTAGAAAGAGTAGAGAGCTAATGTTTATTAATAGGTAAATGAATTAATTAATTTTCAAATGGAACCAAAATTAATTTTGTAGCTTCAGGGGATTTCATCAAGGAACATTTAACTGGTATCCTGCACTTCTTGTCCATAAAGGACAGGAACCCACAGGCCCACTCCCAATTCCTTCCCAGAACAAAAGATCACATACCAGGATCTCCATCGTCGCTCTCAGAGCCTTCACCATCTTTTCATAATCTTCATTTTGCTTCTGAGACTGGGTCAGCAGAGCAGAGAGCTCGGTCACCCTGATGAGAAGATCATAGCACTGTCGCCTGGGCATCCATGGATGTGGACAGAGCTATGCAGCACACCCCCAATCCAATAGAGACACCCCGCCTACAGGCTCCCCAGAGTCCCTTGGGCACCCCCAGCCCCTGTACTCCCTGAACACATGATACTATAGCCTTGAACTCAGCAGGGGAAGCCAAATGCCGCTCAGACACATGCAGGGATTTACCACATCTCAAGGCTGGAACACGTGTCTGGGGGCCCGAGAGCTGAAGGAAAGCCCTGGCCCAGGCCCCTCCAGGCCCCACTTGATCTTGAGGTCAAGCACCCTGAAGCCAATGAGAACATCAGAATTGCCACATGGGATAGTTCCACGGTCCCTCCATCCCAAGGTTCTAACTCTGATAGAGAAAAAGGAGGGGCAGTTTGGGAGAGATTACAGTCAACCTCCCTGATCTTAACCTCAAAGTTCAGGGAAATCACCAGCCCTCTTTATCACCTTTATCCTGCAGTGCAGTACTTGGTATTATATGGGTAGCTTAACAAATATTTCTTGAATGAACTCATCCAGGAGTTTAATTTTTGTTTCAAAGTCTTCATAATTTGATTCTGTATCATCTTTAAGAGCCTGAACTCACTGTACAGTCACTCATTTAGTTACTGTATCACTAAATAAGCATTTATTGAGTGTCTACTATATGGCAGGTGAAGTGCAAAGCACTCGGTCACACAACTTGACTAAGATATTCTCTGTGCTTTCCAGTGCCTTCACAACCCAAGAAAACAAACTGCAATTTACATATGCCACCAATAGATGGTGACACTACCCTAGCCACGGGGTATAAACGGAACTCTGTCCTGAGATGACTCAAATAGAGTTGTTTGCTTATGTCCCTGCTCTTCTCATTTTTTTTAATATCGATTTTATTATAATCCAAAAATAAAAGAGCATAGCCAAAACAAAAGAAAAGAAAAACTAAATAATCAATGAAAGTAAAAAAACTATTAATAAATAATCAGTGTTCTAACAAGCAGTTCTAAAGACCACAGTGGGGTACAGTAATGTAACAGGCTATTGAGGTAATCGAAGAGGTGACATTTGAACTATGCCTTAAAGGATAAGGCAGAGAGAGGAGGGAGGGAGGCATTCCAGGCCGAGCTCAGCATCTACAAAGGCAGGGGACGTGGAGGGACTTGGCTGTTCTGGGAATGGCAAGTAGTTTGGTATAGAGTCACCGCCAGCTCTGTGAGTCAACAGGAGGGAAACTGAGCTGTGAGATAGTCTGAGGGCAGAGGGCAGCGACATAGCCCCAGCTGTGGCCCTGGGTTTCACTCTAGACCCTCCTCTGGCACATCTCCTTCCCCTCTCGTGGGAGGAGGGCTCTTCAGGTCTCCCCCACCTGCTTGACTCCCCAAAGCAGTCGACTTACTTTCCCCAAGCGATCCCCTCTTAGGACCCAGCCCATCTCACCGATCCTGAAGCTCCGCCTTCTCCAGATCCCCTTGACTCTTCAGCTGTATTAACTCCTGGCTCCTTTCATGGGCTTCCCTTTCCAGTTCCTGGGTCTTGGCTAGTAGCAGCATCAACTGGGATGGCTCGTTTCCATTCAGTCTCCCAGATCCATCAGACTCCCGAGACGGTGGTACTCCCACAGTCAGGCTCAGGCAAGAGGTCAACAGGGACCCCGAAAGCCTTGCGTGCTCAGCCTTGAGCTCCGTCAGGTCTCTGAGTCCAAGGAAGGAAAGAGCAGACTCCGGTAGGGACCAGGGATAGGAATGGGCAGGTAGAGGTCAGGCCCCAGGAAGAGCGGATCTGGGAAAAACCATCTGAATCCAACAATTTCATCCCTCCCCACCAACTCTCCACCCCTGCCCTCCCCCCACAACCTGACCCCTCCCTTCTAAAGCAGCCCACTGTCACAAATCTGGAGTCGGCAGGGGCAAACCTTCTCCCATCTTATCCCCACACTGACCTGTCAGTGGCTGACTTCATTTCCAGGAAGTGGCGTCGGAAAGTCACCACCTCCCGCCATAGACCCAGAAGGCGACCGTGCTCCCCTTTCAGGTAGCCCTTGAAGAACTGTGTGTTCAGAAACCCAGGTCATATCAAAGGGCAGAGGACATCATTTGTCAACACAGGAGTCCTGGATCCCTCCCGACCACTGCAGGGAAGGGAAGGAGGGACTTAAAGGAGACAGCTTACGAATGGGTATCTATGTTCAGGTGATGCTGAGGTGTTTAATAAAATTAGCAGAGGGATTCAAGAGGGCCTGGGATGCTATAGCCTTCCCTGAGCTAGATTAGAAGGTGATAAACAGTAGCTGCTCAACCAATGAGAGCTATTACCATCATCTGCACAGATTTATAATGAGGATTAAATGATACAACATATATAAATCACCTAATACAAAGCCTGGCACAGAGCAATAGCTCAGGCAACATTAGTTTCCTTTAACTAGGATCTGAAAATGTCTTCCCATTCAATTTCAATAGCTGCCTCCTTGGCATCTAGCTTGCAGACTTCCAGACGAGGGGAGTCTAAACTTTGAGATCCATCTAAAATCTGACCGAGGCACTAATGCAGGGACAGAGCTGCTCTGAGTGTCATGCTGCTGCTGCTGCTGCTGCTAAGACGCTGCAGTCGTGTCCGACTCTGTGCGACCCCATAGACAGCAGCCCACCAGGCTCCCCTGTCCCTGGGATTCTCCAGGCAAGAACACTGGAGTGGGTTGCCATTTCCTTCTCCAGTGCATGAAAGTTAAAAGTGAAAGTGAAGTCGCTCAGTCGTGTCCACCTCAGCGACCCCATGGACTGCAGCCCACCGGGCTCCTCCATCCATGGGATTTTCCAGGCAAGAGTACTGGAGTGGGGTGCCACGCTACCTGCCAGCAAAACCTGGACTGGGCAGGTAAGGACAGAATGAAGCTGACAGCCTGAGCAGGGCTGAGCTGCCAGCATGAGTGCTAAACACGCCCAGAGACTTAAACTACAGCCGGGTTCCCATCCTGGTCCTGAAGTTAACCCGTTCCTCCTGGTACCGACCAGGCAGTGCCCAACATGCACTCCTCTCACTGTTCCTGCCCCGTTTCTCTTACCTCCTGCTCCATCTGCCACTGGCTCTCCTTCCTCATTAGCTCATCCCGGGCCCGGCTCCAGTCGACTGTCAATTTTTCCACATCTTCCCGAAGCGCTTTATTCACCACGTCAGCTTTTTCCATGTGCAGCCGAAGCTGGGTGTTCACCTCTGCTAGACTCTCACACCTGCACTGGGGAGGGGTAGGAGCAACTACTAAACAAAGGTCTGAGCCAAACCCCTGGACCTCTTGGAGTAAGACGACAACCACTGGAACTTTCCACTGCCAGGAGCTGGAGGGCTAAGGCTGAAGTCCTTGGTTCTAAACCATGTCAGCCCTCGAGACAGAGGTTTTCCATCAGCCTTCTCCGCCCGCCAGCCAACCACCCAGGCCAGAAAGTTGGGGCCCATCACCTCTGTTGTTCCGCTTCCAATCGGATTAGCAGCTGTTCCAGGTTTGGCT
Source organism: Ovis aries (assembly GCF_016772045.2). NCBI lineage: Eukaryota > Metazoa > Chordata > Mammalia > Artiodactyla > Bovidae > Ovis > Ovis aries. The sequence goes on along the minus strand of NC_056066.1, from coordinate 64,698,754 downwards.
CTTCCACGCTTTCCCACCTTTGAGGGATCGGTCCCTTAGCCAGATAAAAGCAAGCCTTATTCACCTCCACAGAGAACATCCTGACCAAGTCTCTGATGCCCTCTTCTACAGCAGCCCACTTTCCTAAATTCTCACTTTTATTTTTACTTTTGGCTGTGCCGTGCAGCTTGCAGGATCTTAATTCCCAGATTAGGGGTAGAATCTGGGCCCTTAGTAGTGAAAGTGTGGAATCCTAGCCCCTGGACTGCCAGGGAATCCCCCTGCTTTCTTTTTATCCTTTCTCCCCTTTGTTAGCGATATGTCTCTTTTCTCAATCACTGCATCCTGCAAGTAAATCCACTGTATATCTCTCTCCAAATGTGAACCACTGACTTCTTATGAAAGACAGCATTTGGTAGTGAAAAGAACTTTTGAGTTAAGAAGCATAAGATACAGCTTCCAGGGATTTCCCTGGCAGTCCGGTGATTAAGATTTTGCCTTCCACTGCTGGGGGTGCAGGTTCAATCTCTGGCTGGGGAGCTAAGATCCCATATACCTCACAGCCAAAAAACTAAAAATGGAAGCAATATTGTAACAACATCAATAAAGATTTAAAAAAATTTTTTTCTAATCTTTAAAAAAAAATAAACAAAATACATCTTTCACTAATGGCCTTGGCTTCTATTACACTAATCTTCAGACTTTGGGAAGTTATAACTTCTCTGATCCACAGGTTTTCAGCTCCAAAGTGAAGGTGATATCGTTCCCCTGAGAAAACTGCTTTGCAGGTAAAATGACATAATTCTACGACAATGCCTAAGGGTGCCTACACAATGCCTACAGATCGGTAGATACTAAGTCTCGGTCCTTTCTCTCCTCTGAAGGGTAACGTTAAGGGTCCTTTCTCTCCTCTTCTGAGGGTAACATTAAGATGGTGCTGAGGGGAGCTAGAACAAAGGCAGGTTGGGTTTTTGAAAGGCAATTCTATCCTGCCCACAGCACAAATAAATCCATCTGCCACAAACACATCTTCCCCCGCTACCCCTCCAAGTCTGAGGCACACATCTCTCCACAACAGATAAACACTGACACCTTCTGGAGGAAAAATGCATCTCTTCTTTCGGATTCCACCCTCCTTCCAATCTGGTTCAGATGGTAAAGAATCCGCCTGCAGTGCAGGAAACCTGGGTTTAATCCCTGGATCAGGAAGATCCTCTGGGAATGGCTACCTGCCCCAGTATTCTTGCCTGGAGAATTCCAAGAACAGAAAAGCCTGGCGGGCTACAGTCCATGGGGTCACAAAGAGTCGGAGACGACTGAGTGACTTTCACTTTATTTAACTTCCAATCTGATAACCTTAAATTTCTTAAAGCTGTGTTTTGCTCTTAGCGAGCCCTGGGCTGGAGTCTGTTGAGGCAGGAATAGCCAGGTCCCATGAAGGTATCCGATAAAGCTCTCAGGGGACTTCCCTGGCGGCCCAGTGGCTAAGCCTCCACGCTCCCAATGCAGGGGGCCCAGGTTTGATCCCTGTTCTGGGAACTAGATCCCACATGCCTCAACTAAGAGTTCGCATGCCACAACTGAAAGATCCTGCATGCTGTAACTAAAGATTCCCCACGCTGCAACTAAAAAAACAAAAGAAAAAGATCCTATGTGCCACAATTAAAACCCAGTGCAGCCAAATAAATACTAAAAAACATTTTTATTATTAAAATATTAAATATTAAAAATTTTTTCTAAATATTAAAAAAAGGCAAAAAAAAGCTCTCAGGAGCTGCTGAAAGAGCCACTTCTACCAAACACTGCCTTACCTCTCCCCAGCCTCCTTCAGTCAGCAAACAGGGCCTAACCATACTCCCCGAGGGCCCATGAGGAACACAAAACAGCCTTACTCACCCCAGTGGCTTCCAGCCGCTTCTCCAGCTCCTGGCACCAGCTCCGGTACTGTAACACCTGAGGCAAATGCAGCAGGACCGGGCAATGGGCCGGCTGGTACCCATGGCCCAAAGCAGAGGTCCCCTTGGGGTCGTGGGCAAACCTCTCGGTGAATAAGGGGCTGGGTGACAGGAGTGAGGTAAGGCCGTAACATCTTACAGCTTCCGTTTGGTCATTTAATAATACATTCTCTGCAGCTTTTGTTATGGAGAAGCAACAAGTTTGTGGGCTTGGGAACTGGCAAACCTAAGGTCAGGTCCGATTCTAGGAGAGCAAAGCTAGATGGCTGACGGAAGCCCCGTGAAGGGCATCTTTGAAAGGACACAGTCAGCAGCTGGAGGAGGAGTTGGGAGCATCACAGGAGAGCTGTTTAGGTGTTGCCACCATGTGGCTCTGGGCTCCGGCCAACCTCGTCCATCTCAGCCCCCAGCCCCAGGGGTCCTCCCCTTCCCCTTCCTAAGAGAGCGGCCGCCTTACCTTGGCCTGCAGCTTCCTCACGAGAGCTGCTTGCCTCTGCTGGGCCTCCTGGGAGCTCTTCAGCTTCCTCCATGAGGCTGCCTGGTTCTCGGCCATCTGCTGCTGCAGCGCCAGCACTTGCTCCTCCAGCACCAGCTGCAGGGACCGGGGCTTCATATTGTTCAACCCAGGGCCCCCTGTCTCCATGGGGGCCCCCGAAAGCAAGCCCAACGGCCCCTAAGCAGCCAGAGGCTGTTTATTCCCAGAGCAGTCTCTGAGCATCGCTGGGTCACTTGGACCTCCTCTTGAGCTGGGGACCAAAGCATACACTGGAGTTGAGAGAACTGTCTAGACGACTCACATGTATTCAGCAAATACTCGTTAAGTCTGGCAGACTTGGATTGGACGAAGTAAATAGGTTCTTTTACTACAGCACTCCTCAGAGCTTTTAAAATACTAAGATGGACCTAATCTCTACAGGGATGAGTGGCCATTCCCCAAAGTTATTGGACCACGACACTGGGACCCATGTTTCCTGGCATGCCTTCCAAAAGTCTGCATCCGACCAAGAGCTCCTAGTTTATCAGTGCATCCCTTGTGCCTGGCGCAGTGCCTAATAAACATTTGCTGAATGAATCACGAAAGGTGCTCTTAGGGGATGGGTATAATTACAATACAGTGTGGTCTGTGCAGTAATAATAGATCACAGGGTAGTATGGGAAGACAACAGATGGGCATGTGACCCAACCTAGGTGGGACTGTGAAGGTGTGAATATCATCATCATTGTTTTGTACCTGCTAAGTCACTTCAATCATGTCTGACTCCTTGCAACCCCATGGACTGTAGCCCTCCAGACTCCTCTATCCATGGGATTCTCTAGGTAAGAATACTGTAGTGGGTTGCCAGGCCCTCTTCCAGGAGATCTTCCCAGTCATTGTTAATACTTGTTAAGTGCTTCTATGGGTCAGTCACTTTGTTAAGTGCCTTACACACACTATGTCATTTTGGCATCACAAGAATCTCAAAACATTCCTATGACACTTAAACATTGGTACTACTTTAACTCTTCATACGTGGATGAGGACACTGAGGCTTATAAAGGTTAAGCCTTAGTTAAGAAACTAGAAAGATTAAACAATTTGTCCTATTTCGTACACTTGATGTTTGGTTGACTAGGGATTTGAACAAGAATTCTGACTCTCTGATACAGAATAGCAGGCATTTCGGGCAGGAGATCCAAAATAGAGAGGGAAGAAGGAACCAGCCTCAGGAGGATGGAGGAGGAGCAAACTCACCTCACTCACCAGGAGCTGGGCCAGGACCAGGCAATGGGGGCCAGCAGGGGAGGCCAGCCTAACCAGTGACTTCAGAGAGAGCCAGGAGAGGGGAAGGCAAGATGGTCAAGAAGAGTCCAGGGTGCTCATCCAAGTTCTGTCTCTAAAGAGCTCTGTGACCTGGAGCAGGCTAGCTCCCTTTAAGGTTCCTCATCAAAAAATGAGGGCAAAAAAAAAAAAAGAAAAAAAGAGGCACCCCGCTCCATGACCTCGGAGTTTCTTAGTCCTCTAAAACACCTAGGGCTGGCGGGGAGGTTATAGAGTTCTCTCATTTTATCAGCCCTGAGATACCCATCAGCAGGGCTGAGGAATATCTCTATTTCTAACTGCCTATCAAGAAAAAGGCCTATCAGAGCTGCCTTTTTGGCAGCATCAGTCTCCTAATCTGAAAACAATGGCATATACAGCAAATTCGGATGCAACACTCACACATACAGTGGGAGTTTCAGGGCCCCATGCCCCTTTAATGCCCCAAGCTGCTGATTTCCTACATGCGACCTTCTATCAGGTCCTTCCAGATTTATTCAGGAATAGTTAATCACTTCTATACGTTTTAAAGTTTATATTTAACACACAGAGAGAATATCGATGTTATATCTTATTGTCTGTCTATCTTTTCCACTAATTTGTGAGTTCCTGATAAGCCAAGAGCTGACCAGTTCATTTTGGTCCTTAGCCACCAGGGCTCCCCATGTAGTGCCAGCGGTAAAAAAATACTGCCTGCCACTGCAGGAGACAAAAGAGACATGGGTTCAATCCCTGGGCCAGGGAAGATCCTCTGGAGGAGGGCATGGCAACTGAATTCGGTATTGTTGCCTGGAGAACCCCATGGACAGAGGAGCCTGGCGGGCTAGTCAACAGGGCCACACCGAGGCAGATACTACTGAAGCGACTTAGCACGAACATAGGTTGTCAACAATGCACAATGAAGAAATGCATGTGGGCTTCACTCCCGGAAGATCTAAACCCTTAGCTAGAGGTTACAAAGTGGACTGTTGGTTCTTTTCAATCACTGTGTGGCCTGTACAATGATTTTTAAGAATTCAAATTAGATGCCAACATTTACCAGTGGGAAAATACACCCAAAAGTTAATATTTCTGGTTCCTTTGGAAAATCAGAGTATCCAGTGAACCTTGACTCTCATTCCTACAAGGCCACAGCCAGTTGCAGTGAGACAGCATCTGTCCCCTTTAGATAAGGCATGCTCTTCAGTTCTCCTCAGTCCTGGGCCCCTGCCTGGCTTTGCCTCTCTCTCATATACTGATAGCAGATTTCAGTTGTCATGCCATTCTACTTGTGCTATTGTTTTTCTTACAGCAGAGTTAGGAATACTCAGCTTCCTAATTTACATCACCTCCTGAGCTACTGCAGACAGCTGAGTTTGTAGAGATTCTACTAGACAGCAAGGAAACAGCATAACGTAGGAAGAGCAGAGTGGTACCAATAACAGCTTAGGGGCACCAGCACCCCAGGCTGCCTCTTCCTGGATGACCAACTCGGTCGCTGTGCTGTGCTTAGTCTCTCAGTCGTGTCTGACTCTTAGCAACCTCCTGGACTGTGGCCCGCCAGGCTACATGGGGATTCTCCAGGGGGATTCTCCAGGCAAGAATACTGCAGTGGGTTGCCAAGCCTTCCTCCAGGGGATCCTCCCAACCCAGGGATAGAACCCAGGTCTCCTGCACTGCGGGCAGATTCTTTACTATCTGAGCCACCAGGGAAGCTGAGTCCTCCCTTTCTGCTCTTCCCTTCTGCCAACCCACCATGGCTGTGAAAAGCTGACTCAACCTGTCTCTTCTGGTTGGAGGCACAAAGCTGTTGGGAACAGCTCTTACTGCCAACACTACCAACAACAAGAGTAGCTCTGAGTTGCTTCAAGGGACTGGAAGAGCCTTTTCTCTCCTAACACTGCGGGGGCTTGGCCAGGCTTCTGCAGAGTCTCAGAGGCCCTCAAGACTCCCTTACCCTCCTCCTTTGAATCCCTTCCCTCAAAGCATTAAGCTTATCCATATGAAATTGCCAACATTTGCCCTCTTCTAACCTATAAAAGATAATTTCATGTAATTCAACCTAGTGATATTTTATGTTGTATATATTTATAATCATATATTTATGTATATTATACAAGCCTAATCTATAAGCAGCCCTCCCATTGTTTCTGGAATTCTATTAAATCTTCTTTTAGAATAAGGCTATTGTTAAAGTATATACACTATTTTAGAAAATGACAGTAACACTTCAATAAAGAAATGGAATTATATTAGAATTATATGATTATTTTACTTTAGCAGATAATTTAAAAATTTACAGCTATTTAAAAATTTAGTCCCATCCTCTCCTTTTACAGATAAGGAAACTAAGGCTTATGGAGATGAAGTGATTTCATTTTTGATCATACTTTATATGCCCCATTTACCTCAAAAAATGACTTGACATTGTAGCAAATATACCATACCAATGTAAGATGTTACTAATGAAGGAAATTGGGTGCAAGGTATATAGGAACTTGCTGTACTATGCAATTTTTCTGTAAATCTAAAATTGTTTCCCTCAACCACTTGTAAAAGAATTAAACTAGAACACTTTCTAACACCATACACAAAAACAAACTCAAAATGGATTAAAGATCTAAACATAAGGCCAGAAACTATAAAACTCTTAGAGGAGAACATAGGCAAAACACTCTCTGACATAAATCACAGCAGGATCCTCTATGACCCACCTCCCAGAATATTGGAAATAAAAGCAAAAATAAACAAACAGGACCTAATTAAAATCAAAAGCATCTGCACAACAAAGGAAACTATAAGCAAGGTGAAAAGACAGCCTTCAGAATGGGAGAAAATAATAGCAAATGAAGCAACTGACAAAGAATTAATCTCAAAAATATACAAGCAACTCCTGCAGCTCAATTCCAGAAAAATAAACGGCCCAATCAAAAAATGGGCCAAAGACCTAAACAGACATTTCTCCAAAAAAGACATACAGATGGCTAACAAACACATGAAAAGATGCTCAACATCATTCATTATCAGAGAAATGCAAATCAAATCACAATGAGGTACCATTTCACGCCAGTCAGAATGGCTGCGATCCAAAAGTCTACAAGCAATAAATGCTGGAGAGGGTGTGGAGAAAAGGGAACCCTCTTACACTGTTGGTGGGAATGCAAACTAGTACAGCCACTATGGAGAACAGTGTGGAGATTCCTTAAAAAACTGGAAATAGAACTGCCATATGACCCAGCAATCCCACTGCTGGGCATACACACCGAGGAAACCAGAATTGAAAGAGACACGTGTACCCCAATGTTCATCGTAGCACTGTTTATAATAGCCAGGACATGGAAGCAACCTAGATGTCCACCAGCAGATGAATGGATAAGAAAGCTGTGATACATACACACAATGGAGTATTACTCAGCCATTAAAAAGAACACATTTGAATCAGTTCTAATGAGGTGGATGAAACTGGAGCCTATTATACAGAGTGAAGTAAGCCAGAAAGAAAAACACCAATACAGTATACTAACACATATATATGGAATTTAGAAAGATGGTTAACAATAACCTTGTATACGAGATAGCAAAAGAGACACAGACATATAGAACAGTCTTTCGGACTCTGTGGGAGAGGGCGAGGGTGGGATGATTAGGGAGAATGCCATTGAAACATGTATATTATCACATGTGAAACGAATCGCCAGTCTAGGTTCGATGCATGATACAGGATGCTCAGGGCTGGTGCACTGGGATGACCCAAAGGGATGGGATGGGGAGGGAGATGGGAGGGTGGTTCAGGATGAGGAACAGGTGTACACCCATGGCGGATTCATGTTGATGTATGGCAAAACCAATACAATATTGTCAAGTTAAAAAAAAAAAAAAAAAGACTCAAGTACTGCCCAGGCTTCTTGTGGGTCATGGATAATGTATTATATTGGGAGTTGGTTAAATTCAGCTCACTGTCGGCTTTTACAAATAAAGACTTATTGGAATACACACACACACACAAATAAATAAAACTGTTTCCCCCAAATAAAGTTTATTTTAAAAATGAACAATTTTATGATTAACTCCACCACCACCAATTTTTTTCCCCCACTAAAACAAGAGTAAAAAGATGGAGGGAACAGAGAAAAACTACATCAGGAATTTTTCTGAAATTGAGATTTAGTTCAGAGCTTCCTCAAGACACAGTTCAGCACGTTTCATTAACACACTGCCAGATCAGCCAGTGAGTAAGAAAACTAGCATAGCTCCAAAAAAAAGGTAGGTTTCAATGTCCCTCAGGAAAGGAAAAGGTCAGTAGTTGGCTAAATTGCATTCAATGAGACAATGGATGTCAGTGTGCTTTGTAAACTGTAAATGATGTTATCATTACTGTAGGTAAAGGAAAGATTCCCTTCTTTCATAAATTAAGTTATCCTATAAACACTCATGAATTCCAGCTTAGTATCAGATAACTGGCCACAGTGATACAGAAATAAATATGGCTAACTTCCAACTTTTGCTAGGAACCAGACGGGGAAGGGCAGTGACCTCTGAACCTAGGGTGAAGAGTAACATAAATTATATTTTGTCTTCTCTCATCTAGATTCTTTCAAAAAGTGATTTAAATAAACTTGAAATAGAGGCAGTGCCACCTAAACTTGGAATACAGATGTAAATGTTAGGAGGACTAAGTTGAGGACTGGTATTAAACAGGATTTGTCACTTAGAGCAAAAAAGTAAAAACACTTGAGGCATGGACGTTTTATTTCCTGAGCAAATAAACGATATATATTTGTCTGCACAGACAATTTGTTTCTTATCCCAGAAAAAGAAAATTAGCATACAGCTCCTTATATAAATCGCATATGTGGGGGCTCTCTCTCTGTCCTCTTCCCACCTCTAAGGCTTTTCCTTTAGTCTCTTCTGCTGGTTCCTCCTCATCTCCCCACTATCTAAAGGCTGGAGGCCACATGCCATGTGGCATGGCCAAAAAAGTGAAACAAAATAAATAAACAAATAAAAACTGACATAGTGACTGATTAGGCCATTCAGAACCCTCCAGTGGCTAATCAAGAGTAAAAACCGCAATCATTATATCGGCTTACCTCATCCTAAGTATTTGATCCCTGCCTCCAATTGTTTTAATTCCATTTCTTACTCCTCTCCCCTTTGCTCACATCCCTCCAGCCACACAGCCCTCCTTGCTGTACCTGCTTGGAACACACCAAGCCACACACTCATCTGGGGCGTCTTCTCGTTATTCTCATGATTGGCTCCTTTGCACCTTCAGGTCTCTGTTCAAATGTCACCTTCTCAGGAAGGTATTCCCTAGCCGCCCAATATAAAATACCACCACTCCTCCACACACACACACACAGGTGTTTTTCTTTCTTTTAAATTGTCATACTATGTGCCATGTGGGAATCTCTTAGTACCCGGATCAGGTAAAGGAACCTGTGGCCCCTTCAGTGAAAACTCGGAGTCTTGAACACTGGACTATCAGGAAAGTCCCTGGTATTTTTCTACTTAGCTTACCGTGCTTTACGTGTCCCTATCTGAGTATTATGTGTAATATAGCTAACACAATGCAAATTTCCCAAGAGCAAGAATATTGTTTTATTGATTGCTATATTCTCAGCTCCTGGTATATAGCAGGTACTCTTTAAGCATTTGACCAAATGAATGAATATAGGAACTCTAGGCAACACGATTCATATCAAAGGTCTTTCAAAATGCTGATAGTTCTATAACCTTCTAAAAGGAAAAAATGAACAACAAAAAAGAAAGAGATCATGTAGTTTGTATAGCACTTTACTCCCTCACAACAATTGTTTGTAATCTTCATAAAAAAAGAAACCCTTTGAGAAGAAATTAGTGCCTTCATTTTATGGACAAGAAAACTAGGCTTGAAACACAGAAGGAATATAACTGGTCAGTGACAGAGGAGATATTGAACCCCAATCCTCTTCCATAGGCTTCCCAGGTGGAGCAGTAAAGGATCCACTGCCAAGACAGGACACGGAAGAGACACAGGTTTGATCCCTGGGTCAGGAAGATCCCTTGGAGGAGGAAATGGCAACCCACTCCAGTATTCTTGCCTGGAGAATTCCATGGGCAGAGGAGCCTGGCGGGCTACAGTCCATGGGGTGGCAAAGAGTCAGGCACAACTGAGCACGCACGCATGCAGGCAATCTGCTTCCAACTCTATGCCCTTCCCTTACACCATGCTTCCCCTAAGTCATGAAATATGAAATCACAATTCTGTGAGGGACACTTTCTAAAGGATGTGAAACAATGAGTCTTAGGCCTTCAGCTCTTTGATGGAAAAGGACCAACGAAAGGCAGAAAGTCCAGCAGCAGTTTCTGGCATTGGTTTGGTCATGAACTCAGTCAATTCTTCTTTCTAAGTCTTCTCATGTGCATCATAACTCTGGTCTCCATAATTCATGGGCCTAATGTAAACACCAATTTGACAGACATTTACCAAACCCAAACACAGTCTAGGAATTATCACATGCTCTGGGTAGGGATAGCCTAGAATTCATATCCCAGCTACATTCACTTTATTCTTTGTGGGATTCTAGGCAAATTGATGTAACAGGACCTTGGTTTCGTCATGCATAAGATGTGAAGCTATAGAACCCACCTTATGGAATTGCTCTGACGATTGAATGGGCCTTTACAGGTAATACATTTAGTAGCACCTTTGTGACTATTCGGTAAATATTAGCTATTATTATGATCATCACGTGCTAGACCCTAGGATACAGCTGAAAAAGGCAAGGCAAAACGCCCCAAGTGAACGGCTGTGAAAGAGGACCAGGAAAAGCTAACTCGGTGCGATGTGTCCAAGAACCCAGCAGCGAGCTTACTGCGACTGCAGAAAGCGGTTAGAAAGATTTCCAGGGAAGTGGTATTTAAGTTGGGTCGCTAAGAATGAGAGTTCCAGAGTGGAGCTGCCAGGTAGGACTGGACTTTCGGACAGATCACATGCAAAGCCCAAGTGCAGAGGAAGCCGCGAAATTCTGGGATCCGCCAGCGGGAAGCGCAGGAGAGCGCAGCGCCTTGTCTGACCACTTCGGGCTCGGGAAGATCCCTTTCTGCGCGCACTGGAGCCCAAAGTGGTGGCGGCAACAGGACGCGGACGCACCCGCCTAGGACAGGTCCCAGCCCCTCTGTGGGCCCTCAGGTTCCTCCCGGGTAATCGGAGGCCGCTGGCCAAACGAGATTCCTTAAGGCGCCCTGCGCAGGCCGATCAGTGGGCCTCGGACCGTTAACCCGGTACCTCCCGCCTGCCCTTGAGGCCCCCACCTCACCACGCTCGGTTCCTGCAGATTCCCAAGGTGCTTCTCAGCGTCGGAGCCGCCGAAGCCTCAGCTAAGGCCGGGCCGGGGGCGGGGGCCCACCGAGGGGCTGGGGCGTAGGCCCCGCCCCCCAAACTCCCGCCCTTTCGGAGGGCCCCGCCCCGCCGGGAAGCGTGCCTACGAGCGGACTGAGCCGCGTCGGGGCCTCCGCCATGTTGAGTACTGGCAGCCGATTTACAAGAGTGGCCCAAAAGGAAAAAGGAGAGCCTATTAAGCGATGATGTTAAGATTCCCTCGCCCTAAATGGGGACAGTTAGGGTTTCTGGATTCCAGCAAGGGAAGTTTTGGTAACAGAAATAAACTTGCCCTCAATCATACCCCTTTTGGCTTCGGGGTACACAGTGCGCATGTGTAAGATCGCCGGTTCTAGGTGCGCCTGCGCACTGCTCCTCCCACGAACCCGAGTGTAATTAACAAGTGCGTGAAGTATAAGCGAACCCGCTGCTGCGTCGCTATGAAACCTTACCTTAAGAACCTGAAGCGCCAAGCAGCTTCAGGCAACACAACATTCACACCGTAGTTGCTCAGTGTGATTTGAACACGCATGGCATTGCATAGGGTTTTCTTTTTGCCGGAATATCGTGCATCCGTTCGGAAAAATGCAGATTTTCTGCCTGAGCCTGAGTTTGTAGAAGACTCTAGAAGCGTTATTCCCATAAGTTTTGTGCATAATCAGTGCACTTTTCTAGCAATGTAAAATTCCATTTACTTGTCTCTCTTCTCTATTCAGTGGTTCTAAATGTGTGTGTGTGTGTGTGTGTGTGTTAGTAATTCAGTCGTGTCCTACTCTGAATCGTGGTAGCCCACCAGGATCCTCTGATCATGGGATTCTCCAGGCAAGAATACTGGAGGGGGGTTGCCATTCTCTTCTTCAGGAGATCTTCCCTACCCGGGGATCGAACCCAGGTCTCCCGCATTGCAGGCAGATTCTTTACCATCTCAGCCACCAGGACTTGGAAATTTTTAGTTGGAGTTTAAAAAAATGACGGGAAATTCTTCAAATGCAGACTCAGATTCTACCACTAGAGTCAGTGTTGTGAGGGAAGAAGAGATCCCAAACGTTTGACAGAGAAAAAGATCCAAAGATTCAGTTGTGTGGGAATCAACACTGGGGAGATATTCCCCTAAGAGGTTGTATGCAAGTGTTCACTACAATATTTGGAATGTTACACACATTAACTTCAGGGGTTTTGCACATAACTTTGCCATCTCCTAGATCAGTTTACCCCAAACTTTTGGATTAGCTGATAACTTCTCCTCCTTCGGGTCTCAAAGGATAATTCTTCAGCTAGATCTTCCCTGATCATGCTGTTTAAAGTAATACCCTATCATTTTCTATCGCAGTTCTCTTTTCACAGTACTTTTTACTTGTTTTGGTTTACCTATTATTTTTCTCTCTCATGTGGCCCTAGTGGTAAAGAACCCGCCCACCAATGCAGGAGATTTTGAGGCTAGGGTTCCATCCCTGGGTGGGGAAGATCCCCTGGAGGAGGGCATGGCAACCCACTCCAGTGGTATTCTTGCCTGGAGAATCACCTGGACAGAGGAGCCTGTTGGGGTACAGTTCATAGGGTCGCAAAGAGTCCAACACGACTGGAGCAACTTAGCACACACGCCTTTGAAAGTTTAAGCTTCATCAGAGTTAGGAGACTGACTTATTCTTAGCATTTAACAAAGAGCCTGACGCATGGTAGGTCTAAATAAGCATCCATGGAATGAATGAAGTCAGCTTCAGTGTTACAAAGGTAAATGACAAAAAAACCATCAACAAACCACAGGATACACTTTAAGACCCAAGAAGAATAAACATAGGTTTCAGACTATCCAGACATAACAATAAAGGACAAATGGAGTAGAAGAATATTAAAACCAGAGCTTTCCAGGTGGTGCTAGCGGTAAAGAACCAGCCTGCCAATGCAGGAGACATAAGAGATGCGGGTTGGATCCCTGGGTCGGGAAAATTCCCTGGAGGAGGGCGTGGAAACCCACTCTAGTATTCTTGACTGGAAAATCCCATGGGGTGGTCCACATGGTCTCAAAGAGTCAGACACGACTGACACAAATTTAGCACGCACACACAGGATTAAAACCAAACAGTAATCTTTGATCTTTGCAAAAGGAAATTCTTTAGTTCATTCTCTTATTCATTTATTCATTCACCCAGTAAACATTCTGAGTATCTATTCTGTACTAGCATTGGATAATAATACAATGTATTAACAGCAAGTTGGAAATTGTATTAAAACATAATAAGATAGTACAAGTGGGTATTTTATCTGGGCCAGAACAGAAAGTGGAATTAGCTGATGTATGAGAGTGGATTACATGCCCCTTAGAGATTCTGTAGGCTTTGAGAGTACATCAGCCTTCAACTATCCTATGAAGTGCCAGGAACGTTTGGAACAGAAAAACAGGTGTTCAGGGAATTCCTTGGTAGTCCAGTGGTTGGTATTCCACAATTCCACTGCAGGGGGGCTAGGTTTGATCTCTGATCAAGGAGCTGCTGCTGCTGCTAAGTCACTTCAGTCGTGTCCGACTCTGTGCCACCCCATAGACGGCAGCCCACCAGGCGCCCCCATCCCTGGGATTCTCCAGGCAAGAACACTGGAGTGGGTTGCCATTTCCTTCTCCAATGCATGAAAGTGAAAACTGAAAGTGAAGTCACTCAGTCGTGTCCGACTCTTAGCAACCCCATGGACAGCAGCCTACCAGGCTCCTTCATCCATGGGATTTTCCAGGCAAGAGTACTGGAGTGAGGTGCCACTGCCTTCTCTGCTGATCAAGGAACTAGGATCCCACAAGATGCAGAGTAAGACTGAAAAAAAACCACAAAAACTGTTCATCTACAACACCTGAATCGCTTGGGATCCAAGAGCCCTGTAGGGAAAGACTTAATCCAGCCACAATTAGAGCCTGGCCATGTTCAAACCTGTCTGATGAACTACAGTGGGGGGAAGGCCTCAAAGGAGGCTGGATTGGACAGAGAGATAACAAACCAGTAGAAAGAAAAACAACTCTGGTCCCCTCCAAGTGAACTGGGTTCTTCCTTTGTGCCCTAAATTCCATCTCTGGGGACATGCTTTATAATGTAACCCTTTTTCAGGGCCATAATGTGGGTCCTGAACCCCAGACTTGCTCATTAATTATAGATATTCCCCTACCCCATGCTAAGAGGCTGTCTGGACTGATTGACTTTCTTTCTTTTTAAAATTATATCTGTGAACTTTCAAAGTGAGGAGTTAAAAAACCATATACATATTTTTTTTTCTAATAGTCTAAAATCTATTTTATGGTTCTTTTTAAAAAAATTTATTTATTTGGCTGCACCGGGTCTCGGTGGGGCACATTGAATCTTTGATTTTTGTTGTGGCATGTGGGATCAAGTTCCTTGACAAGGGATCAAACCCAGCACCTCTGCATTGGGAGCACAGAGTCTTAGCCACTGGACTACCAGAAAAATCCTTGTTTCAAAGTTCTTAAATCCTTTATCTAAGGTGTCAAGAGAATGGAGGATAGAGAATTTGTGTGGAAACATTTCTGGCTGTGAGTCCTCACCCTTCTTAGGGAAGCTGTAATGCTCAAAACAAGTGATTGAAAGAGAGGAGTTCTAGGAGGGTTTGAGATACCACATCCAACCCATTGCAACTGGGGAGCATAATGACTGGATCCATCTCCTGCTCAGGAAATCTATCAACAAGAGACAAGCCTGCTAACTGCTTTGGCAGCAGACCCAGGAGGGTGCTGCTATATTGGGGTTATCCTGCTCTCCCAGAATGCCAGATGTGGACTAAGTAAAAGAGAGCCTCGATAGGCCTATCCTGGGTCCTCTTCAGCAGAGCCTCCTAGAGGAATAAAGGGACTCCAGACGTAGGAAGACAAATGACCACTGACAGGTAGAGATGACTTTGCTAAGAGGAGTGCAGGAGAGGGGTCCAGCAGGGAACCCCTGGAAGACTCATAAAAGCTCCCCATGATGCTTTGTTGATGGACAGGAATAGCTATGCTAAGTCACTTCAGTCATGTCCGACTCTGTGCGACCCCACAGACGGCAGCCCACCAGGCTCCCCCTATCCCTGGGATTCTCTAGGCAAGAACACTGGAGTGGGTTGCCATTTCCTTCTCCAATGCATGAAAGTGAAAAGTGAAAGTGAAGTCGCTCAGTCATATCCGACTCTTAGTGACCCCATGGAGTGGAAACATCTGCCAAATCCAGAAAACACAAAGTCAGCTACGACACTAATTCAAATAAGACTTTTCCCACCCCTTTCTCCATTTTCCTCTCCATGTCAACAGCCTGAGTGACTAAGGCTGAGGATAGCAGAGGGGAAAAGTTAAAAAATAAAACAAAAACTAACCAACTCTCAATAATTCCCCTCTTTCTCACTGCAACCTAACTGCCTGAAGCAGCGCTGGGGGCACCAAAGGAAAATAACATCTGTGGGACTTCCCCGATGGTGCAGTGGGTTGGAATCCACCTGCCAATGCAGGGGACACAGGTTCGATCCCTGGTCCAGGAAGATCCCACACGCTGCAGAGCAGCTAAGCCTGTGCACCACATCTACTGAGCCTATGCGCCCAGAGCCTGTGCTCTGCAACAAGAGAAGCCACCACAATGAGAGGCCTGAGCATCGAAACGAAGAGGAGCCCCTGCTCTCCGCAACAGAGAAAGCCTGGGCAAAGCAACGAAGACCCAGCAGAACCAAAATAAATAATTTTTAAAGAAGAATATTGCATCTTGTGTAGCTTGTGAACAACTTGCTGCTTTTCATCAGAGTCCATTCATTTGTCATTAAACAAAATATTGATTAAACACCTACAATGTGTCAAATCCTATGCTAGACTCTGGGAGAGACTGAAAGAATAATCACACATAGACTCTGCCTAAAGCTTCAGTCCACGGACTCATGTGAGGGCTGGTGGGTAATGTATATTTCACAACCTACAGGGTGGTAAATTCTACAAAAATGGAGTGGCTGACTTTGTAGAGGTGGTGACATTGTAATTTGATTGTGAAGGATAAATCTGCTGAGCAGACAAAGATAGGAAGGGTGTTCCAGGTAATTGCATGAAACAGTGACATGCAAGATCATGGGATTATTGGGGAATACTGGGGTTTCCTATGGGCACGCCTCTGGCTGATTCTGCCACTAGGTTGGATCTTAAGAGTCTCCTTGGATTTATAATTAGATAATACAGTCCTCTTCATCAGGTGGGGATCTTCCCCTTGGTCCTGACCCTGTCTCAGTGGGCAGGTCTCACTACAGTCCTTTCCCTTTTCACTGACCAAGTCAAGCTCTATGTACCCACTCACTCAAGCTTGACGTTTCTTTCTTTTTTAAAAAATATTTGTTTATTTATTTGGCTGCACCAGGTCTCAACTGCAGCATGTGGGATCTTCAGTGTTCTTTGCAGCATACAGAATGCTTTAGTTGCAGCATGTGGGATCTATTTCCCTGACCAGGGCTCGAACCGGGGCCTCCTGCATTATGAGTGCAGAGTCTTAGCCACTGGACCACCAGGGAAGTCCCAAGCTTGACATTTCTTGATGTGAGAGCCATCTGCTCACCATCATTCAGAGCTTGGGCAGTAAAAGCATGTGCAGGGACAGCTCCCATAGGTCCTTTGCAGGGGACATGGGTTCAATCCCTGGTCCGAGAAGATGCCACAAGCCACAGGGTGACCAAGCCCACGTGCCACATCTACTGAGCGCACATGCCACAACTAGAGAAAGCTTGCACACAGCAGTGAAGACCCAGTGCAGCCAAAAGTAAATAAATAAAAATTTAAATGAGCCCGTAATTATATTCTAACCTGAGACTCTATCTGCTGCTTCAGGTGATACAGCAATTAAAACTCTAAGAATCTGGACAGGAACCAAGAGGAACACGGCAGGAAGAACACCGGACTTGGAGGCAGACACTCTCCCCTGGGTTTGAATTTTCGGGCTCTGCCTTGTGTCTGGAGCAACCCACCTTCCCTCTCTGAGTCTCAAGTTCCTTTGCTGGCAATGGGGATAATAACACTTAACTATTAGAGTGAAAAGTGGGAGATATAAGTAGACAAAGGGAAGGAGGAGTGAGGAGAGTCTAGCAAGAATCCAAGGTTTCTGAGCTCAAGAATGGCAATGGGTTTCCAGGTCCCTAACTATTAATAGTGGTTACCTCTAGGCAGAGAGATTGGAGAGCGGCCTCTTTCAATTTAACAAACTTTGGTGTTGTCTCAATTTTCTTTTTTTACAAAGAGCATGATTCAAGTTTGTAATTAAATATATATTCAGTACAGGTGTTATTCTTCAATAAAAAGGTTTTTTCAAAGCTTATATTGCACAGAAAGTCATCCAGGAGGGACTTCCCTGGTGGTCCAGTGGTTAAGACTGCCTTCCAACGCATGGGATATGGATTTGATCTCTGTTCAGGGAGATAAAATCCCATGTGGCTCGAGGCCAAAAAACCCAAACATAAAACAGAAGCAATATTGTAACAAATTCAATAAAGATTTTTTTTTTTAATTTAAAAAGAAAGAAACAAAGTCATCCAAGAGAATAATAAAAGTGGTTGTTTCCGAGAAGGAATGAAAAACTGGGGGTCTGAGGTGGGAGGAGGACTTCCTGTGTACTCCCTCATACTATTTGAATTTTTTTCATCATGAGTTTGTGTTACCTTTCTTTCTATTATGCATTAGTTTTTAAATTTCTAAAAATATTTTTAAATATTAAAAAGTATGGAGAACAGTGTGGAGATTCCTTAAAAAATTGCAAATAGAACTGCCTTATGACCCAGCAATCCCACTGCTGGAAACACCGAGGAAACACACCGAGGAAACCAGAACTGAAAGAGACACATGTACCCCAATGTTCATCGCAGCACTGTTTATAATAGCCAGGACATGGAAACAACCTAGATGCCCATCAGCAGATGAATGGATAATAAAGCTGTGATACATATACACAACGGAGTATTACTCAGACATTAAAAAGAATACATTTGAATCAGTTCTAATGAGATGGATGAAACTGGAGCCTATTATACAGAGTGAAGTAAGCCAGAAAGAAAAACACCAATACAGTATACTAACACATATATATGGAATTTAGAAAGATGGCAATGATGACCCTGTATGTGAGACAGCAAAAGAGACATAGATGTGTAGAGCGGACTTTTGGACTCTGAGGGAGAGGGAGAGGGTGGGATGATTTGGGAGAATGGCATTGAAACATGTATACTATCATGTAAGAAACGAATTGCCAATCTATGTTGTGATGCAGGATACAGGATGCTTGGGGCTTGTGCACGGGGATGATCCAGAGAGATAATATGGGGTGGGAGGTGGGAGAGGGGTTCATGTTTGGGAAGTCATGTACACTCGTGGCGGACTCATGTCAATGTATGGCAAAACCAGTACAGTATTATAAAGTAAAATAAAGTAAAAATAAAAATAAAAGTTTTAAAATAAAATATTTTAAATAAAGAATAAAATTGAAAGTGTATGGTTATTTTGGGGACCACACCAATAACAGGTAAAATACGCATACACCCAGATTAACACCCTGCAGGGAGTGGGATGAACTGACCTGTTTCCAGATTATAGTATCTTCAGGGAGTGGGATGAACTGATCTGGCTAAAGGGCCCACAGTACTCTGACAAGGTGCAGTTCCTGAGGAGCTCAGCGGGGGGAGCCATTGAGAACTCAGTGGAGAAGAGCCCACAGGAGTGGCAGCTCCAGGGAAGTTGAAACAACACAAACCAGAATGATGATTGCAGGGAGGATTAAGTGGCTCTGCACCTGCTGGGGCTCTCTGGGCTCCCTGGATGGGGATGACCCAGGTCCCACAGACTATAAGAAGCACAGATGGAGGGCCCGGGGCCCAGGGCCCTTCTCCCAACCAATCCTTTTCTCGTAGAGTGATGCCAGGAAAAATCAATTCTTGTTTGCTGTGGGGAAGAGCACTGGATTCAGAGTCATGAGTTTGAGTTGATCATTTTGGGCTGTGTGACCTTGTGTCAATTACTTAACTCCTCTGAGACTCAGTTTTCTTTTTTGTAAAGAAGGAAAATACTAACAACTCTTTTTTTTTTAAACCATGATTTATGGTGCACCTACTATATGCAGGTGGCTGAAAGAAAGGTGCTCTACATGTGTAAATACATTTCGTTCTTATAAGCTGTCTGTGGAGCAGATTTTCTTTACTTTCTTTTTTTTTAAAGTAAGAAGTGGATTTATTTAGAGAGAAATACACTCCGCAAAGTGTGGGCCATCTCAGAAAGGCAAGAGAGGCTGAAGAAGATATTTTTATACTAATTTTTACAGGCAAAGAAACAGATTTAAAGAAGTGATTTTTTTTTAAAAAAAGACAGTAATTATAGGTAACATTTATGTAGTGCTTACTATGCACGAGACACTGTTCTAAGAACTTACAACAAAAATCTGTAATAACTCTGAGGCAAGTATATTATCATTAGCCTCATTTATATATGAGGAAACTGAGGCACAGAAAGATTAAATAACTGGCTTGAGATTACACTGCTGGTAAATTAGGGAGCCAGGATTTGATTGTAGGTAGTCCAGCTCTTAATTGTTATGTTAGACGAATTTCCTGCTGAACACTGTGCACCCAAATCCCCACTGCACTAGAAAGAAAATCCAGTCTCTTTTCTCTGGCTCGTGAGGCCATACTTATTGTGGCCCTGGCGTGATCTGACCTCATCTCCTATCAGTACCTCGGCACTCTGTTTCAGCAGCACTGGCTTCTCCTGGTTCCTCTGATATGCCAAGCATATTCATGCCCCAGGGCCTTTGCATCTGCTGTTCTTTCCACCAGAAACGACCTTCTCCCAGAAGATCTCCCTTTGTACTGCTCATTCCCTCACTAAATCTGGATCTCTGCTCACATATCACCCCCTCAAAGAGACATTCCCAAAATAGACCTCTCGGACTTCCCTGGTGGTCCAGTGGTTAAGAATCCACCTGCCAATGCAGGGGACATGGGTTCAATCCCTGGTCCAGGAAGATCCCATGTACTGCGGAGCAACTAAGCCTGGGCACCACAGCTAAGCCCACGTGCCTGAAGCCCATGCTCTGCAACAAGAGAAGCCACCTCAGTGAGAAGCCCATGCACCAATACTAGAGAGTAGCCCTCATTCACCACAATTAGAAGCTAGAGAAAGCCCATTCACAGCAACAAAGACCCAGTGCAGTCAAAAATAATAATAATAACACAATAAAATAGACATCTCTTTGACTCTGCCTAATTTTTCTCCAAAGCACTAGAGTTTTCTGCAGCTATACATTTGTTTGCTTGTTTTTCTGTCTCTTCCACCAGAATGTGAGCACAGACTTGGTAGTCTTGTCCTTTGTTAAATATCCAGTGCTCAGGCCCAGGAGTACATAAATGAATGAAAACCCAAGGTCATCCAATTGGTTCATGGCAGAGCCAGGATGTAAACTGAGTTATCTGATCCAGTAACCCAAGATTTTAGCCACTGAGCTGTGCTGAACTGACTGACTCCAAGAAATAAGAGATTCAGATAGTTTAGTATAAAATAGATAACTAATGAGAACCGACTGTATAGCACTAGGATCTCTACTCAAGGCTCTGCGGTGACCTAAGTGGGAAGGAAATCCAGGAAGAGGGGATATATGTATACACATAGCTGATTCACTTTGCTGTATAGCAGAAAATAATAGAACGTTGTAAAGCAACTATACTCCCCTCCCCTCAAAAGAGAGAGAGAGAGATTGCTTAAAGAATACAAAGCAACTTTGCAAATTGCTAAGTGTATGAAGAAAGGAAAAGATGATGATGATAATGCTGATGATTCAGTTCACTATTGGCTCATCTGTGAAATGGGTATAAATAATGCGCTGGCCTGCCAAATTTAAGAGGATGGCTTGTGGAGTGCCCATGAGATGGATGGGGAAACAGGTATAAAAGTTAAAGGCTCTAGACAGTAGAAGGTCATTTCCATGCCAATGGCTTCCCAACATTCCTAGCCTCCACCTCGAGTCAGACATTAATATCACTGACAGGCGAGGGGGAGGTAGGGGGACATGGAGGACTGAGGGACTCTGCATCCCTGTAATTAAACATGTTGGGACTGAAGCGCTGCCAGCAGCAGCATCTGGTTGTAATTACCAGAGGGGACTGAAGTGATTAGTCACCTTTATAGTGAGATCCAGATGGGTCCCCTGGGCTCCTCCCTGGAGAGGGCCTTATAAGCAAGCTCAGAATCCCCTTTCCCTACTCCCACCTCATTTCTGGAGTTCTCTGCTCCTCAAATAATAGGCCTGCTCCAACTCCTCCAATGTCCCCACTTGACTAAAAGCCAAGAAGACCACAGTTGCCCCAACCACTCTTTCATTTCTTATGTTTCTAGAATCCAGGTTAAGAGTCTTTGGTATGGGACTTCCCTAGTGGTTCAGTGGTTAACAATCTGCCTTGTAATGCAGGGAACATGGGTTCCACGCCTGGTTGGGGAACTAAGATCCCACATGCCAGGGAGCAGCAAAGCTAAGACTGGTGCCGTCAAATAAATGAATATTTTTTAAAAAGATTCTTTGGTATAAAGAGTATTGGAATAGGAATTAGACGTTCAGTTCAGTTCAGTTCAGTCGCTCAATCATGTCCGACTCTTTGCGACCCCATGAACCGCAGCACACCAGGCCTCCCTGTCCATCACCAACTCCTGGAGTTCACCCAAACTCATGTCCATCAAGTTGGTGATGCCATCCAACCTTCTCATCCTCTGTCATCCCCTTCTCCTCCTGCCTTCAATCTTCCCAGCATCAGGGTCTTTTCCAATGAGTCAACTCTTTGCATGAGGTGGCCAAAGAATTGGAATTCATCTTCGGCATCAGTCCTTCCAGTGAACACCCAGGGCTGATCTCCTTTAGGATGGACTGGTTGGATCTCCTTGCAGTCCAAGGGACTCTCAAGAGTCTTCTCCAACACCACAGTTCAAAGGCATCAATTCTTCAGTGCTCAGCTTTCCTTATAGTCCAACTCTCACATCCATACATGACCACTGGAAAAATCGTAGCCTTGACTAGACGGACCTTTGTTGGCAAAGTAATGTCTCTGCTTTTCAATACGCTATCTAGGTTGGTCATAACTTTTCTTCCAAGGAGTAAGCGTCTTTTAATTTCATGGCTGCAGTCACTGTCTGCAGTGATTTTGGAGCCCAGAAAAATAAAGTCTGACACTGTTTCCACTGTTTCCCCATCTATTTCCCATGAAGTGATGGGACCAGATGCCTTGATCTTCATTTTCTGAATGTTGAGCTTTAAGCCAACTTTTTCACTCTCGTCTTTCACTTTCTTTCTTTCTTTTTTTTTTTTTAATAGAAAGAATGCAGTTTTATTAGAATTCTGGCACTGAATCCCAAGTGGACTTTTTAAATGTAGTTACTTTTAGAAATAAGAAAGAAGCTGAATTCAAACACTGGTAGAAAACAGTTGTTTTTCTATTAACCATTTCTTTCTCTCACCTTAATAAATTCCAAGAGCACACTTCCTGCGAGTGCATGCACGTTTGCTAAGTCATATCTGCTTCTTTGAGATCCCATGGACTACAGCCCTCCAGGCTCCTCTGTTCATGGGATTTCCCAGGCAAGAAAACTGGAGTGGGTTGCCATTTCCTCCTCCATCGTCTTTCACTTTCATCAAGAGGCTCTTTAATTCTTCTTCACTTTCTGCCATAAGGGTGGTGTTATCTGCATATCTGAGGTTGTTGATATTTCTCCCGGCAATCTTGATTCCAGCTTGTGCTTCTTCCAGCCCAGAGTTTCTCTGTATAGAAGTTAAAGAAGTAGGGTGACAATATACAGCCTTGACGTACTCCTTTTCCTATTTGGAACCAGTCTGTTGTTCCATGTCCAGAGCTTCCTGACCTGCATACAGGTTTCTCAAGAGGCAGGTCAGGTGGTCTGGTATTCCCATCTCTTTCAGAATTTTCCACAGTTTATTGTGATTCACACAGTCAAAGGCTTTGGCATAGTCAACAAAGCAGAAATAGATGTTTCTCTGGAACTCTCTTGCATTTTCGATGATCCAGTGGATGTTGGCAATTAGATGTTAAGGCAATTTAATGTTTCAAAACTTCAATTTCCTCATCTGCAAAATCAGGGTACTGACAGTGCCTTCATCACAGGTTATTGTGAAGATAAATAAGATAAAAATACAGTAGGATACAAAGGCCAGAGTCTAGTTTACTCTAGTACATGCTCAACAAATAGCAGCTATTATGATTTTCTAGGTACCAGGCTAATCACTTTTTATAATTTATGTAATTGAATCCCCACAAACACCCTGTGAGGTAGGCACTGTCATGATCCCTGATCAGAGTTTTAGAGAGATTCAGGGGCTTCCAGAGATCACATAATGCACTAAACCATAAACCAGAAGCAGAATTCAAACTCAGGCCTCTGGTGTTTATCTCCAGAGCCCTGAGTCCTTATCAAGCCATATTTAGAGACATCTTTTTTTTTTTCCTTTTTCTGGCTGCAGTGCATGGTACGTGGGATTCCCTGACCAGGGATCAAACCTGCACCCCTTACATGGGAAACATGGAATTTTAACCACTGGACTGCCAGGGAAGTCCCAGGGATGCCCTGATGGTTTGTTTTATTCATCCCTTCATTTATTCACTCCCTCAAGCTTACAAATTACTTAATAAGTGGTGAGACAGAATCCTTCCCTTTAGGGAACTCAAGAGTCTGGCAGGGAAAGCACAATATGTCTAAAAGTAACTATACCTGAAAGTAGAAAATTGTGACTTTGGTATATAAGGGTTGGTTAGAAATCCATTCATCCACATGACACATTGAGAACCTGCTATGTGCTGGGCCCTATACCCAGGCCCTGGAATAATTGAAAGATAAATATGGTGTCATCTAGTCATAATCTAATGGGGTAGGCATGTATGTAAATAAATTATTACTGCCCTAAGGAATTAGGCTATGATTTTTAAAATATGAAAAAAGGACACAGAGTAGAAGAAATGACCTGTGTCTAAGATGGGAGTGGTTTAGAGGCAGAGCTGGATAATTTTGTGTGCCAAAGTGGAAAGGGTGCACAAAATGTGTGATGGCAATTCAGAAGTGTGTATTTTCTGGTGGAAGAGGGAAGGCTTCATGGAGGAGAGGGCAAACAAGTTGGTGCTTTTTGACGGGCAGTTTTTGGGGAGGGAGGTGGGAGAGCAGTCTGGAAGCCAGTTCTAAGGGACTTCTCTAAGGACAGGTTGTGAAGTTCTGCAAGGATGTGGGGGTGGAAAGCAGAAAGGAATGCCAGAGATGATGGCTTAAGTGGGACAAGTCAAAAGGGAAGCCAAGTGTTGGGCGACTGGAGGGACAGGAAGGGATTCAGCTCTTCTTCAGGTGAAAGTGTTAGTTCCTTAGTTGTGTCCAGCTCTTTCCAACCTCCTGGACTGTAGCCTGCCAAGCTCTGTGCATGGAATTCTTCAGTCAAGAATACTGGAGTGGGTTGCCATTTCCTTCTCCAAGGGATCTTCCTGACCCAGGAACTGACCCCCGGTCTCCCGCATGGCAGGCAGATTCTTTACCATTTGAACCACCTGGGAAGCCCTCAGCTTTTCCTTTTTTCAAAAATTTTTATCACTCAATTTTATCTGAATGGAATCATTACCCTTAATTCTTATTTTATAAGATTTTAAGAAATAATCATTTCCTACAGTATTTAACTTAGAGCTTACGTGTACATGCTCAGTCGTGTCCGACTCTTTGCAGCCCCACAGACTGTAGCCCGCCAGTCTCCTCTGTCCATGGGATTTCCCAGGCAAGAATACTGGAGCGGGTTGCCACTTACTTGACCGTCTCAGCTCTTCCTTAAAGCTCCTGCAAAGAAGTGTCTGGCGGTGCGTTGATTTTTTGAGATGGGGAGGTAGAGCTCTCCTGGGGTTTCTGACCTAGGAGCACCAGATGAAGCTTCAAGAAGCCAAATTATGTAGCTGTGCTCTGAGGATCAGTGAGGATCTGGACATATAACAATGAAAACGTTGGCTGGGCACCTGGACACCCCAGCCGTGAGTTTTATCTTCCTTCATTCATTGAATGCTTACTGAGCTTCTATTCTGTGCCAGATGTGCTAGGAAACCAATCTGGTGACCTCAGAGTACAAACAGATCTCTATCAGGCAGGCTCAGAGAATCTAGGGTTAAGAAGGAAGCCTAAAAAATAAATAAAATAAAGGGACTTCTTTGGGGGTCCAATGGTTAAGACTGCGCCTCCACTGCTGGGGGCATGGGTTTGATTCCTGGTAGGGGAACAGAGATCCCACATGCCACAAGGCAGGGCTAAAAATAAAAATTAAAGAAAGAAGGAAGCCTACCTGATGACTGTTTCTGCCACTTCTATTTCTCTCACAGTCTGTTGCAGTGAAATATTCAAAAAGGGGTAATTGGTTCTGTTTGGGGATCTGGGAAGGCTTCCTGGTGGAGGTGAATTTTCAGCTGAAGCTCTCAGGATAAGAGGTTCCTCCTGTCGTGGGAGTAAAAGGCGGATGTTCTAGGTAAAGGGAACAGTTTCCCCGCTTGAGCCAGCTGGAGTTCAGACTTCTTCCAGAGCTACTAATACCAGAAAAGCACTGTGTGGGAATCATTTTTTCTGCCTCCTGCAGAGGCCGCTGCTGCCCCAGGCTGGGGCTGCCACATCTGGGACTCAGCCAGTCCCTCACAACAAAACTGAGCCTGTCTTTGCTGGGGTGGCGGTGAGGTATAGACACTCTGGACGTGTCTCCATCCAAGGAGTGGGCTTGGGGGCGCCCCCCAAAGCCTGGAGAAACCATCTGAGCTCAGTCAATGGCATTTGGGGGAGGGGTGTAGTGGGTACCGATATTTTTCTGGCTCTGGGTCACCACAAGTTTATTAAAATAAAAGAAACTGTGGGTGAATTCTGCCATCTGTGCTGCCCTCCCCCCTACCCCCGACACCAACAACAGAACAGGTCCCAGACTAGATGTGAAGGTTGCTTTAAAAACACCCCAAGGACTTAACTGAAAACCCACACTCTCATGCCTCTGGGGTTTAAGATCTTTGAATCTATTCCTAGCATCTCTCCTTGGGAAGGTGGGGTGGGCCGTGACATGGAGGTGAAGACCCCAGAGTCTGCTCCATGGGACTGAAAGTCTCCCCCCACCACCCCGCTCCATTCTAGAATCCCCCCACGGGGCTCTGTGCCAAGAGCCCCCGTGAGCCATGGCCTCAGAGGGCAGCGGTGATTTTTTTCACATAAATATATCGCACTTAAATGAGTTTAGACAGCATGACATCAGAGAGTAATTAAATTGGTTTGGGTTGGAATTCCGTTTCCAATTCCTGAGTTCAGGTTTGTAAAAGATTTTTCTGAGCACCTGCAGGCTTGTGTGTGTGTGTGTGTGTGTGTGTGTGTGTGCGCGCGCGCGCGCGAGTGTGTGTATTTTCACTGGAAAGGATTCAAAAGTTAGCAGCATTACGCCATTCTTCCTTCTTGGAAAAATCCCTGAGCCTTATACAAGCCTCCTTCAGGCCCTCAGTCAGTTGTGCAGGAGAAAGGGGGCGGTCGGCTTTCTCCTTTCAAGAACGAGTTATTTTCAGCTGCTGACTGGAGACGGTGCACGTCTGGATAGGAGAGCATTTCCACTATGGGACTGGATACAAACACACACCCGGCAGACTTCAAGAGTCTCAGACTGAGGAGAAAGCCCTTCCTTCTGCTGCTACTGCTGCTGCCGCTGCTTTTGAGGGTCCGCTCCTTTCATGGTTTTTCCTGCCAAACCAGAGGCACCTTCGCTGCTGCCGCTGTTCTCTTGGGCATCATTCAGCGGCTGGCCAGAGGATGAGACTCCCCAAACTCCTCACACTCTTGCTTTGGCACCTGGCTTGGCTGGACCTGGAATTCATCTGCACTGTGTTGGGTGCCCCTGACTTGGGCCAGAGACCCCAGGGGGCCAGGCCAGGACTGGCCAAAGCAGAAGCCAAGGAGAGACCCCCTTTGGCCCAGAACATCTTCAGGCCAGGGGGTCACAGCTACGGTGGGGGGGCCACCAATGCCAGGGCCAAGGGGGGCACTGGGCAGACAGGAGGCCTGACACAGCCCAAGAAGGATGAACCCAAAAAGCTGCCCTCCAGATCGGGTGGCCCTGAATCCAAGCCAGGACACCCTCCCCAGACAAGGCAGGGAGCCACGCGGACGGTGACCCCAAAAGGACAGCTTCCTGGGGGGAAGGCACCCTCAAAGGCAGGCTCTGTCCCCAGTCCCTTCCTGCTGAAGAAGGCCAGGGAGCCTGGGTCCCCGCGTGAGCCCAAGGAGCCATTCCGCCCGCCCCCCATCACGCCCCACGAGTACATGCTTTCGCTGTACAGGACGCTGTCCGATGCTGACAGAAAGGGAGGCAACAGCAGCGTGAAGTTGGAGGCTGGCCTGGCCAACACCATCACCAGCTTTATTGACAAAGGGCAAGGTGAGGGGGCGGGGTGGCCGGGGCACGGCTCAGAGGGAGGGACATCTGCATGCATGGAGGGGGTTTTAGAGGCCAGACACTGCACTGGGGGGAGACGGTGTGTGCCTCTGGCCCGGGGCGGTATCTGGGATTAACCTCACCCACACCAGGTCCCAGGCTGCTGGCATGTCAGAGACAGATGGCACCTGGGGATCCCCAAGTGCAATTCCTGCAAGATGTGGAGGGGGTTCCTGAAGCCTGGGAAGGAGACAAGCCCTGCCGGTTGGTGGCAGAATTGAGGACCAGCCTCTTAAACTCTTAATTACCAGGCCACACTCTGTTCTTACTGAGTTGGTCAGACTTCTAGGCTGCACGGGGTTGTAGGTTTTCTTGGATGGCAGAGAGAGAAACGAATCTCAGAAGCCCATGGTTCTGCCACTTTCCCTTCAGGCAAGGGGGCAGAGAAGGTAAGACAGGTGAAGGGAGGAAATGAGGCATCTTGGAGTCAGGGAATTATCTTCAGATATATGGGGTGGGGTGAACAACAGACCTGGGCTCTAACTCACAGTGTGACCTTGGGAAAGCCCCTTCTCCCTCCGGGGTCTCAGTTTCCCCATCAGTACAACTCTGTGGAGGTTGGATGGGGTGACTTCTGAGAGCCCTTCCAATATGAAAACTTTATGTCCTGTCCTAGACACAGATCACTTTTTATCATGAACCCAGGAGACAATCTGCTCCCCTCATTTCACATTTCTGCCCTCCTAGCATCACTGTCTTGGCTTGTCCCCTCAACTTGCCATGTGATTTCAGCAAGTCCTTTCCCCTCTCAGGGCCTGAGTTTATCCATAAGAGTGAAGAAGGAGGTTGACCTGATGGCTAGGGGTGCTGGCAGCTCGTGTGTGTTGGTTCTGGGAATCTTGGGACTTTGGCTGGCAGGGTGGGGGAGGGGTCAGAGAGGGGAAGAGGCTCCTCATTAGAGCTGGCCGGTGGGGGAGTGACAGAGGGCGGGGGAGGCACAGAGGCAACGGGTCTGCTGAGGTGGGGGAGGTGGTCTGGCTGCCTGCCCAGCCAGAGAAAGCTGTGACCCCTCGGGGAATCATAAAGTAAGTCCTTGTGCCCCCCAGCTCTAAGGGAGCTTGGAGGGGGAGAGATGGGGAGTTTAAAGGCCTAATTAGTCACCTTCTAGAGCAATATTATGAGTGCTTCCCAATGGCAAATTGGTATTTAGGAAGGAGGGCATGTTGATTTGGACATACCACTGAGCTTCTTGTACACATGCAGAGCCTTATGTTTGTACATACATGGTGAATCACACTCACACACACACATACACAATGTGCACACGCACGCCTGACATATACACACAGAACTTTCTTACACATATACAGACACATATATTGGGTTGGCCAAAAAGTTTTTTTTGGGTTTTCTGTACCATTTAATAGAAGAAATCAAAAGAACTTTTTGGCCAACCCAATACATACATACCCTTCACATAGTCACACAAGCCCAATCATACATGCATATAACCTGTCACTCAAATATGCATTACTTTCCATACTCACATGTGGACCCAGTCATACATATATATACACAAACTGTCATTCACACACACACACTCACATACCAAGCAGAGTAAGAAACATACACCACAAATCATTAGACTAGCCAGGAAAATTGAATCATAGACCAGTTTGGTCATTAACTTGCTGTGTGACCTTAGGCAAGTCACTCTCCCTCTCTGTGCTTCATCTGTGAAACAAGAGCACTAAGATCTTCTTTAAGGCATAGTACAGTAGAAGCAGCTCAGGATCAGGCATAACAAGTTCTAGGCTGGAGTTCCAACCGTGCTTTTTGCCAGCTGGGTGACCTTGAGCAAGTTACCTAACTTCTCTGAGCCTCAGGTTCCTCCTCTGGAAAAACAGAAGAGGTGATTATAATGATCACCCTGCCTCTCTTACCAAAGAGATATCATACTGGATAGCAGATGGGAGAGAGACAGACAGAAGGCAGTTCTAAGGCTGAGGGACCTCTGCTATGCGTGTCATTGACACAGACACCCAGAATCACTCATATCCCCCACAGTCACATCTATAGATCTTGACTGTGTGGGAAGCTCCCTTATTTTGGAAAACGCTCTCCATGATTTGGGTCTTGGCCTTTGTTGGAGTGGGGAAGAGGTTAAAGAGAGCTCTCTTTGGGGAAAAGAGCCATGGCCCTCCCCTAGGCTGCGTGGTGACTGGCTCCCTTGGTGAGCCTGCGGACAATGACTTCTGGGTGTTCTCTCTAGATGACCGAGGTCCCGCGGTCAGGAAGCAGAGGTACGTGTTTGACATTAGTGCCCTGGAGAAGGATGGGCTACTAGGGGCTGAGCTGCGGATCTTGCGGAAGAAGCCCTTGGACGTGGCCAAGCCAGTGGCCCCCGGCAGCGGGCGGGCTGCCCAGCTGAAGCTGTCCAGTTGCCCCAGCGGCCGGCAGCCGGCAGCCTTGTTGGATGTGCGTTCCGTGCCAGGCCTGGACAGCTCTGGCTGGGAGGTGTTCGACATCTGGAAGCTCTTCCGAAGCTTTAAGAACTCAGCCCAGCTGTGCTTGGAGCTGGAGGCCTGGGAACGGGGCCGGGCCATGGACCTCCGTAGCCTGGGCTTTGACCGCGCCGCCAGGCAGGTCCACGAGAAAGCCCTGTTCCTGGTGTTTGGCCGCACCAAGAAACGGGACCTGTTCTTCAATGAGATCAAGGCCCGCTCTGGCCAGGATGATAAGACTGTGTATGAGTACCTGTTCAGCCAGCGGCGAAAGCGGCGGGCCCCCCTGGCCACGCGCCAGGGCAAGCGACCCAGCAAGAACCCCAAGGCCCGCTGCAGTCGGAAGGCGCTGCATGTCAACTTCAAGGACATGGGCTGGGATGACTGGATTATTGCGCCCCTGGAGTACGAGGCTTTCCACTGCGAGGGGCTGTGCGAGTTCCCCTTGCGCTCCCACCTGGAGCCCACGAACCATGCGGTCATCCAGACCCTGATGAACTCCATGGACCCTGAGTCCACGCCGCCCACCTGCTGTGTGCCCACGAGGCTGAGTCCCATCAGTATCCTCTTCATCGACTCAGCCAACAATGTGGTCTATAAGCAGTATGAGGACATGGTCGTGGAGTCCTGTGGCTGCAGGTAGCAACACTGGCCTCTGTCTTTCCGGGTGGCACGTCCCCAGGATGCGGGTCACCAGAGTCCCTCCCTGCACTCCTGGAATCACAGGGGGATCCAGAAGCTACAGCCAGGAGCATCTACGCAGCCCCCGTGAAAGGGGATGCCAACAGCCTTGCTCAGTTGCTAAAGATCCCTTTCTATCCACAAGTCCCCCTGTCTGGGGATTTTTGCCTTCTGCTTCTCTGATTGGCAGACACAGGCCCAGGGAGACAGACTTGGAATGGGACTGAGACCCAGGGGACCTTGCTTTCCAATTAGACTCAGCCCATGACCTCTCCTTACCTGGGCCTTCTCGACCTTGGCACTCTCTAGGGAGGCCTCTCCTTGGGAGACCCACAGGTGCCGTCTCCCCCTCGTATCTGGTGACTTTCTGCCCCTGGAGGCAGATGGATGCTAATTGGGTAGGGGTGGGAAAGAAGGGGAGCGGGCTTGGGCAGGGTGAGGAGTGGGAGGCTGTTAGACTGTTAGATTTAAATGTACATTGATGAGATAAAAAGCAAAACTGTGCCTAAGACTGTGGCAGATTTCTTGTCTACCCCGGGGGACCCAGTGACCCTTCAAAGAAGACTGACCCAGAGAGGGGATGTGGGCTGCCTGAAGTGGAATGGGACAGAGAGCACAGGCTGAGCTGGGCCAGGGTTTCACCTCTCACTCTATTCCCGATTTTCGCTGAGAGCTCTGTCCACTCTGCTGGGGCCTGGCAACAGAGGTCGGTTTCCTTTTCGACATTCCTTAGTCAAGTTTGTGTCTCCAAAATGAATCCGTAAGTGGGAGAGAACTTGAGGATTTAATTTCCACTAAAATCACCCCCATTTCATACTCACCCCCAGCTTATACTCACAGAATTCACTGGTCACCAGTTAAAGGGGTCCTCGACTTCCTCTTCACCTATTGGGGCATCTCCTTTGTCACTGATCACTATTCCTCACGCAATCTTGCCTGTGGCCCTGCTACCTTCCAGCTTGGCACCCCTTCCACCCCCTTACCCCAACTCTGGAAACAACTGGAGCCCCTCCCCTTTCCACTATACAGGATATAGATACATAATTATCCATTAGACAAGTAAGCTCCCCATTGACCTTATCGACCTTAGACAGACCAATGCCAGACACAGCCTGACAGTGTTTCCTTATGGGGCCTGGCCCAGAGTCAAGACCCACTTTCCTCCTCCACTAGAACCTTTGGGGAGGAGCAAGGCATGAACTCTTGGGAGGGGAGCAGGGCCCTCCGGTAGGGAATTGTGGGCACCTGAGTCCTCATTCTAAGGGCTTGGGACCAGGTTCTGCCTGGCTGAGGAGGGAGGACCAAAAGAGGAGAACCTAGGCTTCTGCTTCCCACCCAGGGGGCCTCAAAATTTTCCCCACCCCTCTCCAGCTGGGGCTTTGATTCCCAGGGCTCCTAGCCAAAGCTGTTTCAACAGTAAGGATGCTTGCCCAGCTCTGGGCAGATTCTGTGTCCCTTCCCTCAAGGCCTGAAACCTGGGTTGACAGATCCTGAAGCAAGAGTCCAGGGCGGGGGATAAGGGGTGGGTAATGTACCTTCGAGCTGCCTCCCTGGCTTGGAGGCCATTCCCTGTCCCTGAGAGGCCAGCCTGAGCCTGGAGCCTAGCCCTCCCTGGCTGGGTTTCGTTGTGTTTGGCTGGGGGGCAGGCCTGTAAGCTCTGGAAGTAAACAAAGGAGCTGCCACGGCAGACAGAGTTCTGGTGTATGTGAGAGGAGAGTGAGCCTGGAAAGGAGGTGCCGGGGAGGCCACGCGGTGGGCTGGGGACACAGAGAGGGCAGTGTAGAAGCAGGGTGGCTGGCGACGCAAGGCAGAGAGGCAGGCCCCTGATTTTCAGGACGATACATCCCTAGTTTCTTGGAAAGTCTAACAGATCAGAGGTCTTCCTGCCTTACCCCTATCAGAGAGGCTCATGACATCTCAGCCATGGTGCTCTTTCTGCTGAAGGCCTGGGCATTGATTTGACTGTTGTGGCCCTGGCTTGATACCTTGGGAGCTTCCTCTCCCACCTCTACCTATCTTAAAATTCTCTTCCACAAAAGAACCATTCAGCCTGTGTACATTTCCCAACTAGACTGTTGTTCAGTCGCTCAGTCGTGTCTGACTCTGCAACCCCATGGACAGCAGCACACCAGGCTTCCCTGTCCTTCATCATCTCCCAGAGCTTGCACAAACTCATGTCCATTGAGTCGATAATGCCATCCAACCATTTCATCCTCTGATGCTCCCTTCTCCTCCTGCCTTCAACTTTTCCCAGCATCAGGGTCTTTTCCAATAAGTCAGGTCTTCGCATCAGGTGGCCAAAGTATTGGAACTTCAGCTTCAGCATCAGTCCTTCCAATGAATATTCAGGACTGATTCCTTTAGGATTGACTGGTTTGATCTCCTTGCAGTCCAAGGGACTCTCAAGAGTCTTCAACACCACAGTTCAAAAGCATCAGTTCTTCAACGCTCAGCCTTCTTTATGGTCCAGCTCTCATATCCATACATGACTATTGGAAAAACCGTAACTTTGACTATATGGACCTTTGTTGGCAAAGTAATATCTCTGCTTTTTAATATGCTGTCTAGGTGTGTCATAGTTTTTCTTCCAAGAAGCAAGTGTCTTTTAATTTCATGGCTGCAGTCACCATGTGCCGTGATTTTGGAGCCTAAGAAAATAAAGTCTGTCACTGTTTCCACTGTTTCCCCATCTATTCGCCATGTAGTGATGGGACTGAATGTTATGAGGAGCCAATCAGCGATAACTGTGGATGGGAACAGTACTTCCATCCTAACCATCTGATTTATTGAACTGCCTCCTTGGACATTTATGGCCACCAGGCACCCACCTCCAGTCCCAGTCATAACAGGCTGCATACTTGTATAGGATATTCTTGAGCCAAAGGGTACAAGAATTATATCATTCTTTAGAGTTCACAAATACTCTGAGTCATTCTGTGGCAGCACTGATGGGCTCAAAGGGCAGCCCGGTTTCAAATTTCAAGATTTTGTCACTTCTAGTTACAGGCCTTGGGCAAGTAGACTAATTCCACCAACTTTGATTTCCTCTTTGGTGAAAAAGAAAAGAGAGGGGAAGGGTAAAACAATATACCTGTTTCATAGGGCTAACTGTTAGGATACGAAAGACACTCAACACAGTAGCTGGCACTGAGGTGGGATGCCACAAATATCAGCTGTTACCATTAGTGTGCCTCAGACAGTCTAGTGAAGCAGGCAGGGCAAAGAATATCACTCCTTATGCTCAGTTGTTCAGTCATGTCTGGCTCTTCGCAACCCCATGGACTGTAGCCTGCCAGGCTCTTCTGTCCATGGGATTTTTCAGGCAAGAACACTAGAGCAGGTTGCCATTTTCTACCCAAGGATCAAACCTGCATCTCTTGTGTCTCCTACATTGGCAGGCGGATTCTTTATCATTGTGCCACCTGGGAAGCACCCGTACTACACTTGATCTTAGCCACCTCCATTTTTACAGAGGAGAAACTGACAAACCAGAGAAGTAACTGTAGGTCTTTGTATACTTTGCATCATTCTTGCTACTTTTCTGGACATCCAGTTCCACTGACCCCAGTCTTGGAAATTAATTGAATTATCTTCCTGGGATTTGGCTTCCTGGTCTTAAAAGTATCTCCTTAGGGACATAGCTTGTTGTTAGTTCCCAAGGAGAAATAGCTAAGCATATAGCTTAGGACACGGAAAATGGAAAGCCCATAGTGGAGGAAAGAGATGAGACCCCCAGCCCTCTGATGCCATCTCTTGGCTCTTTCCGCATCCCTGTGCCGTGGGGCCACAATAAGCTAGGGAATCAGCTTTTCTAGGGCTTGGAACACACGACCTTGGGAAGTCTCTGAGACTTCACTCAGCTTCACAATTGGTTCTTCTGATCTGAATATGGATGTGAGGAAGCAGAGTAGTCATATACAGTAGGAGTCAGGCAGATCTGGGTTCCAGTTCTGGTTTTACCATTTTCCAGCTGAGTGACTTTGAGCAAGTTATTTAACTTCTCTGAGTCTTGGTTTTTCTAACTGTAAAAGAGGGATAATAATATCAAGTTTAGCGGGCTTCCCTAGTGGCTCAGTGGTAAAGAATCTGTCTGTCAATGCAGAAGACACTGGTTTGATCCCTGGTCCAGGAGGATCCCACATGCTGTGGAGCAACTAAGCCTGTACACCACAGCTATTGAGTCTGCACTCTGTAGCCTGGGAGCTACAACAATTAAAGCCCTTGCACTCTGAAGTCTATACTCTGAAATAAGAGACGCCACCACAATGAGAAGCCCAGGCATCACAGCCAGAGAGTAGCCTCCACTTGCTGCAACTAGAGAAAAGCTCGTGCAGCAGTGAAGACCCAGGACAGCCAAAAATAAAATCATTTTAAAAGATATCAAATTTAATGGGCCTTGGCTTCAGGAAAGGGGCTATTCATTCATTCCATACATCTTTGACCCATCTATTCATTTATTAACCAATAAATATTTATTGAGGGTCTGCTGTGACCCAAAACTGTGCTCAGTGTTGGGTAATAATAACAACTACAATGTTTATTGAGGGTTTATTATGTACCAAGTACTGTCCTTAGCACTTTACATGAAATCTCTTATCTTACAATGCTCATGCCCTCAAGTTCCATGCATGAATGAAAGAGAAAATAAAGATCCCAAAGGATGCTAGAATGGTAAGATAATATACTGAATCACAGGAAATGAAATAGGGGGAAAAGTCAAGTTACGCATCAGAATGCATGAAACCAACTATACATGCACAAGAGTTGAAATGTGATCTCACAGTTTCTGATGGGAAAGAGACAGTGCGGTAGGTAGCCATGAATTCAGTAGAATCAGTTGAATATAATGTGGGTGCCTAAGTGCAAATACAAGGGTGGGTTTCATTAAAAGACATGCACTGTACAAAACCCAAGGGAACTGTGGTTCTGCTCTGTTAGCAGGACTTGGGGAGTGTTGGGATCGTTAGTGTGAGGGAGAAGCAGAGTCAAGGATGAATCTTGTGGTTTTTAGCTTGGGAAACTGAGGGGATGGTGTGCCCCTCAACAACAAAGAAAAGAAAGAATACGGAAGGAGGAACAGATTTTGAGAGGAAGATAATGGGGTCAGTTTTGAACATGTCAAGTTTGAAGAAATTTTACGAGGTTGGCTTTAAAATAGCCATTGGAAAAAGAGCAATTCTTCCATGAAGTGATGTGTAGAAGAAAGGACATATGCATGTGATACACGCAGGTTTGTGAGCTGGGTGGTGGGAAGCTGAGTTTCTTTTTGTTGGCTTCTAATTTCTATTTTCTCTGTGAAGCAGGAGGTGAGGCCAATTGTTTACAGACAGTAGGAAGGGGTCAGAGTCAAGGAATGTGAAACAAGTTCCTAGTATGGGTTAAATGGTGTCCCTCTAAAAAATATGTTAAGTGGGACTTCTCAGTGGTCCAGTGGTTAAGACTGCACACTTCCAATGCAGGGAGCTCGGGTCTGACCCCTGGTTGGGGAATTAAGATCCCACGTGTCATGAGTCAAGACTGAAAAAAATTTTAAATATATGTTAAAGTCCAACCTCCCTGCTCCTAATATGTGAATATAACCTTATCTGGAAAAAGGGTCTTCACAGGTATAATCAAGTTAAGATCATTGGGTGGGGGCTCTAATCCAATACGACTGGCGTATTTATAAGATGTGGGGCTTCCCTGGTGGCTCAGTGATAAAAGAATCCTCCTGCAATGCAGATGTGGATTCTATCCCTGGGTTGGGAAGATCCCCTGGAGGAGGAAATGGCAACCCGCTCCAGTATTCTTGCCTGGAAAATCCTGTGGACAATGGAGCTTGGAGGGCTACAGTCCATATGGGTCACAAGAGTTGGAGACAACTGAACAGGCATGCATGCATTTACAAGATGAGAAGAGTCACAGAGACAGGAACAGAAGGAGAAAGCCATGTGATGACAGGGGCAGAGATTGGAGTTTCGTAAGCTGTAAACCAAGAAACACCAAGGATCAAGAGTTCCCTGATGGCCTGGTGGTTAGGATTTGGTGCTTTCACTGAAGAGGCTTAGGTTCACTGGACCCCTGGTTGGAGACCGTCAGGCATGCAGTGCAGTGCAGCCAAAATATAAAAACAAATACCACCCCCCCAAAAAAAACCCACCAGGGATTTATAGCAATGACCAGCAGCTAGGAAGAGGCAAGGAAAGATCCCCTAGAGCTTTCAGATAGAATGTGACCTTGATTTTCGACTTCAAGGCTCCAGAACTGGGAGACAATACATTTCCATTGTTTTAAGCCACCTGGTGTGTGTGTTGTTTGCTATGGCAGCCTTAGGAATCTAATATAGTGTTATTAATAAACAGTAGTTTTGGAGAAGAGAGCAGAGATAAGCATAATAAAGGTTGGTATCCATATTTGGTGGTATCAATAGGCTCTTTGCATGGTTTTTTGGAGAAGAGAGCAGAGATAAGCATAATAAAGGTCGGTATCCATATTTGGTGGTATCAATAGGCTCTTTGCATGGTTTTCTCCAGTAGAACTTAATAATCTAGATGCAGGCATGGAACAAATGGACAATTAGAGGCAGGAAGTCTCTCTAGGTGGGGTGGGGAGAAAGACTTTTGAGCAAGGGAGTTACACTGGCAAGAGGCAATTAGGCAATTAAAGTGACAGACTGTATGATGTAAGCCAGATAGAAGGAAAGGGGAGAAAGCTGACAGACAACTGTGTAAAGAGGAGAGATAAAAAGCCTGGAGGTCTCAGTGGGGTAGAATGACAAATGTACTAGGAATGAACAGATGCTTAAAGAATAGGATGATGAGAGAATTCCTAGGTGGTACAATGGTTAGAACTCTGTACTTCTACTCCAGGGGGCATAGGTTCAATATCTGGTCAGGGAATTAAGATCCCACAAACCACATGGCATGGCCAAAAAAATAGTGGTGAGAATCCAGAATGGAATAAATCAAAAATTTCATAACTAATTCTGGTGGTAAAGTTCAGGAATTGGCCATGGCATTGGGCAGCTGGACATTTCACAGAAATGGATCGTACTCATACAATACCCTTTAGTGACTGACTTCTTTCACTTAGCATAATGTTTTCAAGGGTCATCTATATTGAAGTGTATCAGTAGTTCACTCCTTGTCGTTGCTGAGTAATAATCCATTTTCTGGATATACCACATTTTATTTATCCATTTCATCAGTTGAAGGATATTTAGGTTGTTTTTGGCTACTTTGAATAATTTTGTGATGAACATAAATATGCCAGTTATCATGTGGACATATGTTTTCCATCCCATCTGTCCTAAATCGCTTCAGTTGTGTCTAACTCTTTGCAACCCAATGGACTGTAGCACGCCAGGTTCCTCTGTCCATGGGAGGACAAGAATACTGGAGTAGGTTGCCATTTCTCTCTCCAGGGGATCTTCCTGACCCAGGGATTGAACCCAAGTCTCTTAATGTCTCCTGCACTGGCAGGTGGGTTCTTTACCACTAGCATCGTTTTAATTTCTCTTAAATATATGCCCAAGAACCATTAAGTCTATGTTTGTAATTTACAGGAACTGCAAGACTATTTTCCAAAGTAGCTGTATAGTTTTACAATCCCATGCATGAGTTATCCAGGTTTTCACATCCTTGTCAGTACCTGTATTACATATCTGCCTGATTATAGCCACTTAGTGCGATGTGAAGTGGTATCTCATTATGTTGTGTGTTTCCCTAATGACTAATGATGTTGATCATCTTTTCATTAGCTTATTGACGATTTGTGTATCTTCCTTGCAGAAATGTCTGTTCAAATCTTTTACTCATTTTTGACTGGGTATTTTTTTTTTTTTATTACTGAGTTGTATAGCTCTTTGTATATTAAGGATACAAATCCATTATCAGATAGGTGATTTGCAAACACTTTCTCCTAATTTGTATCTTTACACTTTCTTGATGGTATCTTTTGCAATGAATAGTTTAAATTTTCATGTAGTCCAATTTACCTAGTTTTTCTTTTGTGTGCTTTTGATGTTGTATTTAAGGAGGTTTTGCCTAAAACAAAGTCCAAAGACTTACTCTTATGCTTTATTGTTTAGTTTTTATATTCAGATCTATGACTCATTTTGAGTTAATTTTCCATATGGTGTGAGATACAAATAAAATGTCATCCTTTGGCATTGTCTTTAAAAACTGTTGTATGTATCATACTTTCACAATCATAATACGCTAAGGGCAAGGACCAAGTTTCACTTCTTTGTATTTCCCATAAAACCAACAAGTAAATTTTTTTTTTTTGGCAGAAGATTTTAAGAGTGGTTTGGATGTTTTTCTTTCAATGTTAAATGGAATTATATAGATACAGTACGAAGTTCAAATAAGACAAAAGGATATAGGTAGAAAAAATATGTCTCCCTTCCAGACCTAACATCCTAGTCCCCTAACCCTCTTCCTCAGAATCAGGCACTATAACTACCATCACCAGTTTCTTGTGTATCCTTCCAGTGATTTTTCTGCAGCTATAATAACACACAGAATAGAATCTAAAGTCTTTATCATGGTCAACAAGGTTCCCCGGGATCTGGCTCCTAGGACCATCTTGTCAACTT
The DNA here is from genome assembly GCF_016772045.2 of Ovis aries. Taxonomy (NCBI): domain Eukaryota; kingdom Metazoa; phylum Chordata; class Mammalia; order Artiodactyla; family Bovidae; genus Ovis; species Ovis aries. Next base: position 64,659,484 of record NC_056066.1, on the reverse strand, counting down.
CATCTCTTATCATACTCTTCCTTATTCATTTGGCTCCAGCCAACGATAAGCTCCTTTGTCTTTCTTGGAAACATCAAGCATTCTCTCATGTTGGGACCTTTGTACTTGCTGTTCTCTCTGCCCAGCATGTTCTTTTACATGGGTCACTCTATCATTTCATTCATATTTTTGATCAAATTCAGTATGGCCTTACTGGATCATTCTATCTAAAATAGCACCCTATTATATTTTGTTCTCACCCTTCTTAGCAGTTACCATACCTGATATTATATTTATTTGCTTATTGCTTGTATTCTCCACTGAAATATAATCTCCATGAGGGCAGGAACTTTGTTTTATTCTCTTTTGTATCTTCAGAATCTAGATCTGAGCCTGGATCATGGTAAATGCTCAGCACATATATATTTGTAATGTATGATTTAAAAAAAATATGTATTTATTTGGCTGCCCTGGGTCTTTGTTGTGGCAAAAGAGATCTTTAGTTGTGGCATTAGGGATCAAGTTCCCTGACCAGGGATTGAACCTGGGCCCCCTGCATTGGGATTTCCTTATTTGAATTCAAAATCTGTTGTAAAGCAGCAGACACAATTCTCAACATTAACACGTTGGCCCGGGAACTGCTAACGAACATACAGTGCAGTGGTGCTTCAAGAAGTTTTGCAAAGGAGACGAGAGACTTGAAGATGAGGAGTGTAGTGGACAGTCATCGGAAGTTGACAACAACCAGCTAAGAGCATCATTGAAGCTGATCCTCTTATAACTACATGAGAAATTGCCAAAGAACTCAGTGTCAAACATTCTATCATTGTTCAGCATTTGAAGCAAATTGGAAAGGTGAAAAAGCACCCTTGGTAAGTGAGTATTTCATGAGCTGACTGCAAATCAAAAAAATCTTTGTTTTTAAGTGTTGTCTTCTCTTACTCTTACATAACAACAAAGAATCATTTCTTGATCGGATTGTGATGATTGACGAAAAGTGGATTTTATATGACAACTGGTGATGACCAGCTCAGTGGCTGGACCAAGAAGCAGCTCCAAAGCATTTTCCAAAGCCAAATTGCAGCCCCGCCCCCAAAAAGAGTCACAGTCACTGTTGGGTGGTCTGCTCCTAGTCTGATCCACTACAGTTTGCTGAATCCCACTGAAACCATTACATTTGAGAAGCATGCTCAGCAAATCGATGCAATGTACCAAAAACTGCAATGCCTGCAGCCAGCATTGGTCAACAGAATGGGCCCAGTTCTTTTCCATGACAACATCAACTGCATGTCATACAACCAACACTTCAAAAGTTGAACCAATTGTGCTATGAAGTTTTGCCTCATCCACCGTATTCATCTGACCTCTCACCAACTGACTACCACTTTTTCAACTATCTTGACAACTTTTTGCATGGAAAATGCTTCCATAACCAGCAGGAGGCAGAAAATGCTTTCCAAGAGTTCACTGAATCCCAAGGCACAGATTTTTACTCTATAGGAATAAATAAACTTATTTCTTGTTGGCAAAAATGTATTGATTGTAATGGTCCCAACTTTGATTAATAAAGCTGTGTTTGAGTCTAGTTATAACGATTTAAAAATCATGGTCAGAAATCACAATTACGTTTGCCCCAACCTAATATTTTCTAAGGACGTGAAAACAAGCATTAAAAAAAATCTGGAAGGGAATTCAATTTTAGAGAGGGTGGAAAGTTGGGATCTAAGGTGGTGGTAAAAAGGGACTGTAGCTTTATCTGTAACATGCTAATTTTAAGAAAAGAGAGTGTAAGTAGAAATCTGACTTTTAATTTAAAAGTAATAAATTAAAATTTATAAAGCAGAGAGCTACAAACTTCAACTAGATCCTCCATATTTCACTAGCCCCTTTTTCTTTCAGTCTCTGTTAAACTTTTCTTCTTCTGAACGACAATCTCATACCATCTGCCATCCTTTGAACAGAAAATTCTCCTGCCAAGAGAAAATAGAAGCCTTAAGAAAGGAAATTAAATAAGCCTTTTCTCCTGTCTTCTACATCTTAGTTCATTAACCTTATGTGAATTATTCACTTGCTCTTAAACCTGGTGGCTCAGACAGTAAAGAATCTGCCTGCTATACTGGAGATCTGGGGTCGATCCCCGGGGGGCGAAGATCCCTTGGAGAAGGAAAGACTACCCACTCCAGTATTCTTGCCTGGAGAATTCCATAGTCAAAGGAGCCTGATGAGCTACAGTCTATGTGGTTACAAAGAGTTGCACACAACTGAGTGACTAACACCTTCACTTTTCAAACCTGTATAGTTTTTGTATCACATTTGCATCTTTAAACTGATTAACAAGAATATTGCTTTTATCATTTATAATATGTGATGCCACTTGTCCTAACTTCCCTGTAGGAGCACTTTGTTGTTGTTTAGTCACCAAGTCGTGTCTGACTCTTTGCGATCCCATGGACTGTAGCCTGCCAGGCTTCTCTGTCCATGGCATTTCCTAAGCAAGAATACTGGAGTGGGCTGTAATTTCCTTTTCTAGGGAATGTTTCTGACCCAGGGATTGAACTGGAGGCTCCTGCACTGGCAGGTAGATTCTTTACCATTGAGCCACTAGGGAAGCCCGTAGGAGCACTGTACCACTGTTTTCAATTCCAAACACATAAAGTGCTCACTTGAGCGGAGAAAGCATATCAAAGGTAGTTTCCCACGTTATTCTTTAATTAAGCTCCTTGTTGTTTCCTTCATAGCCCTTAACGCAATTTTAAACTATGTTATCTTTCTCATTGGCTTACTTTTGTGTGCACAGCCCTCTCACCACATCTATGAGCTCCAGGAAGCCAGTATCCACACCTTAGGTCCAGCACACACTGAACTGGTCATAGGCCTATAGTCAATGGGTCTATATGTTGACTGAATGAAAAGTAAGGAAGTCCTTCAACATTCTGCCCCTCTGCCCCCCATAACCCCAGGAACACCCACACCTTCTCTCCCCTAATGTTCCTGGGTACAATGAATGTAAGGGGTCTTCTGGCTAAAGCCATTCTCTCTCACCTCTGGAGGAAACGTCTTGCATCCTTGCATCTTCTATATCTTCTTCAACTTTATAATAATTTCCTATCAATACTCAAAGATGCTCCCAATTGCAACCAACCAACCAGAAACCCCTAACGTCCCGTTCTCAGGTTTCAAGTCAGCATGTGATCACCCTCTTCCCCTGAATTTCAGAACTCAGCCGTGTCCTATGTCCCTCCTTCTCCTCTGGCTCGTTTCAGGGAGTCTTAAAAGTGTTGGGATTTCCCCAAAGATCCTGTACTTTTCAACCGCTGGTGAAAAGGCGGTAATCCTAGTGGGGACAGAGTTTGGGAAAGAGGAACTCCGACAAGGAAGTGCTGAGGAGTCAGGCGGGTTAAGGAGAAAGCTACGAAAAGCCCGAGGCAGATGTCACAGAGGACTGGTGTTGTGGAGACGACACGGGCCTCTGTGACGCTCCTGACCGAGACTAGACAGAGTGGGAGGCGCGCGCTCGCGTTCCGACTGTCCAGCCGCGCGCCCGGGCCCTACCTTCTCGTGCACAGCGGGGAAAGCGCGCGCTCGTGCGCCCAGCGGCCTCCGTGCGCCTGCGCTGCGGTTGCCGGGCACCAACCGGCGAAAAGACAACCTAGTGGAGGGGTGGTGGCAGTGGAGATTCCGGAAGCCCATCCTTCACCCGGAAATGGTTGTCGAGAAACATGGCGTTGCTGGTGCGAGTCCTTGTGAGTGAAGGAGTAATTATGTGCGGTCGCCCGCCGGCCTCCCGGGTTGGAGTTGGAGAGGGCGGGACGGGAACAACTGGACAGAAGTGCAGGAGCGGAGCCTGTGCGGTAGCGGGGCTACTCGGCCGCCTTTCTGTGGGGAAACTGAGGCAGCTTCCCACTCCCCCGGTCCTCGATTTTTCCGTGCCTTCCCCGTCTTTGGTGAAGGGAGGAGAGTGACTTCAGACCTAAATTTGATGAAACTTGCTTTTCCTCGGTCACCACCTGTAACTCCTTCCCTTCAGGGAGAGAGAGATCCGCGTTCTAATTCCTGTTCTGTCACTAATGCACAGGGTAACCTTGGGCAAGTCACTTTAGGGCTTCAGAATCCCTAGGCGCAAAGGGAGGACGTAAATCTGCAAGTACTTTGAATTCTGAGGTCCTCTGGCTTTATCGTGGAGAAGGAAATGGCAGCCCACTCCAGTATCCTTGCCTGGAGAATCCTATGGATGGAGGAGCCTGGTAGGCTACAGTCCACGGGGGTCGCAAAGATTCGGACACTACTGAGCTACTTCACTTTCACTTGCTTTATCAGAGAGATAGTAGATTCATTCTTAACCGTAAAGCTAAGTGGAATACTGTTACAGGTTGTTGGAGTGAAAGCTGAAGGAGAACTTGGGTCATATCCGTTGTTTTTACTCTGCCTAGCGCAGTGTGTGGCACATCATAAGTGTTAAATATTTGTTGAAGGAATGAATGAAATAAGTTAGGAAGAACTATTATACGCTTGACTAATTAACACCCATATGGGAAGCTGCTGCACCTCTTGTGCTTCAGTCCTGTCCTAGTGGATTCTTACTTCTAGGAATTAAATAGAACAAACCTTAGGAGGATACAGAGCTTGGTTTCTAGTTATGGAAGGATGGGAGAGTTTATACTTTCAGCAAGTCTTTAAAAAACTAGGTCAAGGGCATTATTTTTTGTAGCAGATCTCTAGTCTTTCCCATTCTGTTGTTTTCCTCTATGCATTCCTGCCTCTAGCTTTCCTTTGAGTCACTTGTATTAGGAACACTTGTTTCTAATCTTTTTATATGTGGCTTGTATGGACCACATTTTACTTCTTGTATTTCTTGTCAGCCTAGCAAAGTGCAGTGCCTTCTATTGTTGTGTTGTAAATGTTTGTTTGAAATGTAGCTCCTTCAAACAGAAAGTCGCTCACTGAAGTAATTGTTGATGCCAGGGCAGAAATTGATTTGGATCTGAGGACTGCTGAGGAAATGGCAACTAGGATGTCAAAAGTGTTTTTAAGATGGATATTGGGGAGGGGGGCAGATGAGAGTTTTGTTGGGCTGTAGATGTGAATGAATACCTTGACTCCTCTTGGAAGTTAGTGGCTGCCCCAGCTGAGCCAGCCACTGAGCTTGTGGACAGTTGCAGGTTCATTCCTTCTTCGTTGGTAGCATCCATTGAAACCACTTCTCTAACTGCTATTAGCTGAATCTCCCCTCGCCCCATTTATCTCTTTCTAGTCGTCTTTTTAAGTAAAAAACCAAGAGTGGATAAGGAACATCTCTTTCACTTTATACTGTATACTGTAATTCTTTGAAGTCTTATCATGTGTTAAAGTGCAGTATGTGACAAAGCAACTTGGGACTAGAGAGTGACAGTAAACAGGAAAGTAGCAGATATTTATTGATCCCTTATGCCGAACAGGCATTTGGGTTAGGCATGGCGAGGAATTCACAAATAAAAGGAAAATGCACCTGTCTGGGAGTCGGAAGGGCCTTGTTTGAAAGCTTGGCCCCATTACCAACTATGGGTATGGCCCTGAGCAAGTCAACTAATTTCTCTGAGCTTCAGGTTTTCTGAAGGGTAAATTTGATAGGGATGATCAGAGAATCAGTTGATACAAGTGATATTTTAATTGCTTTTCTTCCCTTTTATTCAGCAACTATTTTGAGTGTTTAGTATGTCCTGGGAACTCTCCAGTGGACCCAAAATGGCAAACATAGACCTTATTCTCGTGCTTATAATCTAATAGAGACAAAAAAGAAAACTACTAATACAATTCTTGAAATGCTGTGATAGAAGTCTGAGCTAGGTGCTCTGGTAGCAGAGTAGAAAGGCAGCTAGCCCACACTGAGGATGAACATTTAGATACTTAATGAGAGAGCATTAGCTGGGGAATAGAGGAAAGGGCATAGAGCAGAAGCATTAGCTTGTGTTACTGTGCTAGACAGTCAAGGAGCTGTAAGTAAATCTCTTTGGCTGCCGTCTATGGGGTCACACAGAGTCGGACACGCCTGAAGCATAGGGGCCCTTGTGGGGAAATGGCAGGAGAGGAGGCATTACCTTCCATGTCAGTGTTAGGAGTTGGAGATTTATCTTAAGGCAGAGGGAAGCCATTGAAATATTTTAAACAAAGGGAGGATTTATTTTTAAAGGTTTTTTAAAAATATATTTACTCTTTTTTCTTATTTAAAAATTTGAAATTGAGGAATAATTGACATACAGTAAATCACATTTATTTAATTGTATAATTTGATAAGTTTTGATACAGTATATACCTGAAAAGTCATAATCATAATAAAATTAATGAACATATCTGTCACTCCCCCAAATTTCTTTGTGCCTTTTTCAGTCCTTTTCTTGTATTTGTCTGCCTATTTCCAACCACCCTTGATCAGGGGGAACACTTTGTTTCTCCTCTCATTTTTAAATTGAAATTAAAATTTTATTTTGAAAGTCCAAAAAAGTAAGAAAAAAATTCGACGTAGTAAACACTCATATATTTACTACTAGATTTTTGTTTTAATAGATCCTTTTTTTTTTTTTAAATCATAGTGGCCATCATAGTGGGTATGAGATGATACCTTCTTATAGCTTTGATTTGTATTTCTCTAGTGATTACTGCTGTTAAGCATATTTCTTTTATGCTTATTGGCCTTTGTGTATATCATTGGAGAAACGTCTATTCAAGTTCTGTGCCCATTTAAAAAAATAATTAGATATTTCTGGCTGTTCAGGGTCTTCATTGCTGCATGTGGACTTTGGTTGTGGCGGGTGGGGGCTACTCTGTTGCAGAGCATGGGCTTCTTATTGCAGTGGTTTCGCTTGTGGAGCATGGGCTCTAGGTGCACAGGCTTCAGTAGTTGCAGCACATGGGCTCAGTAGTTGTGGTTCCCAGGTTCTAGAGCACAGCCTTGATATTTATGGTGCGTGGACTTAGTTGCTCCAAGGCATGTGGGCTCTTGGATCAGAGATCAAACCTGTGTTCCTGCATTGGCTGGTGGATTATTTTTTTTCTTAATGTTTTAAAATTTTACTTATTTTTGGCTGGGTCTTCACTGCTTTGCACAGTCTTTCTGTATTTGTGGCAAGCGGGGACCACTCTAGTTGCAGTGCACAGGCTTCTCATTGTGGTGGCTTTTTGTTGCTGAGTATGGGCTCTAGGGTACAGGGGCTTCAGTAGTTGCCAGGGTTTAGAGCACAGGCTCAGTGGTTGTGGCTTATGGACTTAGTTACTCCTTGGCATGTGGGATCATCCTAGATTAGGGATCAAACCTGTCTCCTGCATTGGCAGGTGGATTCATTACCACTGAGCCACCAGGGGAGCCTTGTGCCTGTTTTTTTAAATCAGGTTATTTTTTTGTTTTTGAATTGTCTGAATTCTCTATGTTTTTAAGTCAGTCCATTATCAGATACATGATTTGCAAATATTTTCTCCCAGTCCATGGGTTGCCTTTTCAGTTTACTGATAGTATTTGATGCACAGAAGCTTTTAATTTTAATGAAGTCCAACTTAACTTTTTTATTGCCTCTGCTTTTGGTACTATATCTATGAAATCATTGCCCAATCTAAGGTCATGAAATGTTTCCCTTATGTTTTCCTCTAAGAGTTTCATAGTTTTAGGCCTTATGTTTAGGTCTTAGATCCATTTTGAGTTAATTTTTATATATGATGTAAGGTTTTACTATATTTTTCGTTATTTTCTTAGTGTTTGCTCTGGGAATTACAACTAATAACTTAATTTCCAATAATCTAAATTAAATACCAGTGTGATTTCAATAATATATAAAAATTATGATTCGATATTTCTTCATTATTTCCTTCCACCTTTGTGTCAGTATTGTCATTCAAATTACATCTTTATACATTGTGTGTGCTTCAGTACAGATTTATAGTTATTGTTTTATGCAGTGTCTTTTAAATTAAAAATGAAAGTAAGAAAATTATGGGCAAAATATTTATACTGTTTTAAAATGTATCCAAATATTTACCTTTATTAGTGCAATTTATTTCTTCATGTGGGTTTGAGTTTCTATACTGTCAAAGGTATCATTTCAGCCTGCAGTTCTCCCTTTAGTATTTGTTGTAGGCCAGGTCTGTTGTTGACAGATTCTCTCAGTTTTTGTTTATATAGAAATTCTTAATTTTTCCTTCACATGTGAATGATAGTTTTGTTGGGTATAGAATTCTTGTTTGACATTCTCCCCTCTGCTCCTTCCAACATTTTGAGTATTCATCCCACTGCCTTTTGGCCCCCATGTTTTTTGAGAAATACAGCTATTAATATTATTGAGGATCTCATACACAATGAGTCCCTTCTCTTACTGCTTCCAAGATTTATATCTTTCCACAACTTGATTGTGATATTTTAATGTGTGAATCTCTCTGCATTTGTCCTATTTGGAGTTAGTTGAGCTTCTTGAATTTATAGATTGTTTTCCATCAAATTTTGCATATTTTCTGCCAGTATTCACATATTTTTTTTTCCTGTTCTTTAAATTTCTCTCCTCTCCAGCTGACACTCCTTTTATACTTAATGTTGGTATGTTTGATGGTATAGGTACATTTGATGGTAGCTCTCTGAGGCGCTGTTAAATTTTCTTAGTTTTTTTTTTTTCTTTCTGTTTCTTGGGTGGATAATCTCAATCTATTTTTAAGGTCACTGATTCTTTCTTTTGCTCAAATCTGCTGTTAAACTTTTCTAGTGACACGTTCATTTTCTTTATTGTTTTTTTCAACTCGAATTTTTATTTGGCTTTCTGTTAAAATTTCTCTTTATTGATATTCTTTACTTGGTGAGATAACTGTTCTCATACTTCATTTTAGTTCTTTAGACATGATTTCCTTTAGGTGTTAAATTTTTTAAATAGCTGATTCAAAGTCTTGTTTGGTTGGTCTGATGTCAAGGGTTCTTCAGGGGCAGTTTCTGTTGATTTTTTTTTCCCCTTGTATGAATCATACTTTTTGTTTTATTGTCTTTCATAACTTTTTGTTGAAAACTGAACATTTTAAATAATATTATGCGGTGTTGGAGAAGACTCTTGAAGGTGCCTTGGACTGCAAGGAGATCCAACCAGTCCATTCTGAAGGAGATCAACCCTGGGATTTCTTTGGAAGGAATGATGCTAAAGCTGAAGCTCCAGTACTTTGGACACCTCATGAGAAGAGTTGACTCATTGGAAAAGACTCTGATGCTGGGAGGGATTGGGGGCAGGAGGAGAAGGGGACGACCGAGGATGAGATGGCTGGATGGCATCACTGACTCGATGGACGTGAGTCTGAGTGAACTCCGGGAGATGGTGATGGACAGGGAGGCCTGGCGTGCTGTGATTCATGGAGTCGCAAAGAGTCGGACACGACTGAGTGACTGAACTGAACTGAACTGAACTAATGCGGCAGCTCTGGAGATCAGGACTTTTCCCAGAGTCTGCTGTTACTTTTCTGTTTAGTGACTTCTCTGAATTAATTCTGTCAAGTCTGTATTCTTTGTTGTGTGCTCTCTGCTCATTTAGCTTAGTGGTCAAGTAATGATTGGATGGAGATTTCCTTAAATGCCTGGAACCAGTAAGTCTCTCAGTATTTGTTGAGGGGCTGTGTGTGCATTTAGGTGCATGCTTTCAGTATTCTGCCGGTCATTTGACTGTTCTGCCTTAACCCTCACTTCCTGCTTGTGCAGTACCTCAGGGCCAACCAGAGATGAGAGCTTTAGGGCAGTCTCAGATCTTTCCTTTTCTGGGGGTGGACACAGACCTGAGCATCCACATGGCCTTCAGATTCCCAGGAATGTGTCAGAGCTTTTCAAGGCTCCTATCTCATTCCCTTGATTCTCCTTTAAACTTTTGGTTAGCCTTTTATTTTCCCAAGTATTATCTACTGCCTCAGGCAGTCACAGAGTTAAACAGTTGCCTCTGTTTTGATGGTTGGATGGCATCATCAATGAACAGGAGTTTGAGCAAACTCCAGGAGATAGTGAAGGACAGGAGAGCCTGGCATGCTGCAGTCCACAAGGTCGCAGAGAGTCGGATGTGACTGAGCGACTGAACAACAACAAACGAATAGCTCCTGGGGAAAATGGTTTTCATACCGGGAGAGTTCGTCTTGGACAGATGGAATCTTCCAGGGAACTGCTAGACAGATCAAATAATTCCAGACATTTGTGAATAAGGTTTGAGGAGCTTCAAGCCCATTCAGGATTCAACTTTTCTCCAGAGAAGACTGGCTCCTTTTAATAAATATTGCTGTTTGGAAGCCAAGTTTGGATGCTCCATGTAGTCATTGCAACTGGGGTTTCATTGCTTCCAGGCTTTATCAGTACAGGGGTAGGAAATACACGTATGTGTGTACATATACACGTGCTTCCCTGGTGGCTCAGTGGTAAAGAACCCGCTGACCAATGCAGGAGACACGGCTGTGATCCCTGGGTTGGGGACATCCCCTGGAGAAGCAAATGGCAACCCACTCCAGTATTCTTGCCTGGGAAATCCCATGGACAGAGCAGCCTGGTGGGATGTGGTCCATGGGATCACAAAAGAGTCAGCCTTGGCTTAGCAGCTAAACAACAACAATATACATATACATAAATACACATATATGTTGATTTCTTTATTTATCTCTCTATATTAAAAACTCAAAGCAGTTACTCTAAATCCAGCCCAGTAGCACAGGGTTTATTCTATCCTTTTGCCTTTTCATATTGGTTAACTCCTTTCTCTGATAGAAACCCAACCCCTCATCCTTAACATATTTACTGATTTGCTCAAATCTTGCATTTGTGAATTTACATACTCACTAAAATTTATTTGTAGCCCAAATCAATACTTGTGCTTTTGCAGTTATTTGTGGACATGTGCAGAGGGGTGAAAAATTTGACTCTAACTTTCGTATTAGTAGCTGAGGTGATACTTTGACTTTCTGTTTCAGCTCTTATACTGTAAACAGATATCCTTTTCATAGTCTATTTAGTGACTTTTTTTTTTTTTGCATTTTTGTGCTTTTGTTCCTGACCTGCCTGTGTAAAATGCGTCCCACATGTAGTGCTAAAGTGCTGTATAGTATTGCTAAGTGCAAGAAGGCTGTGATGTTTCTTATGGAGAAAATTCATATGTTAGAGAAGTTTTATTCAGGAGTGAGTGATAGTTCTGTTCGCTGTGAGTTCAATGTTAGTGAACCAACGTATTTGACATAATGAATTAACATGTATTAAATAAAGTATCTTTAAACAGAAACACACAAAACAAGATCATATATTGATTGGCTGATGAAAACGTGTGACCAGAGGCTTGGAGGAACCTAATTCTCTGTTTCTCCTAGGAGCAGTGTTTCATTGTTTGCTAACTCTGTTTGTGGTCACTTTGTAAAACGTAACTATGGGGAATAGGAGAATTGACTATCTGTAAAGTCTTTTCACAGCTCATGAGTGAGCAAAGTAAAATATTGTGTGTCTTTAAAACCACATGAAGAAACAGTCTGTGGGTTGATTGAAGTGTAGTCAGAAAAAGAGCGAATGTGTCAGAATATTTTGAAATACAGTGTAAAATCACCTGCAAATTGGAAATGCACAAGAAATGCAAACATAAAACCTATCTTTAAAATTTCGGTTTTGAAATGTTGATGACACAAAAGGATGATAAAACCAGTTCCCACTTATAATGGTATTTATAGTATCCTAAGTTAAAATAATAATTTTAAACCACTGGAACTTTTTTCTGAACTTAGGAGAATTGAAGTTTGCTAATTGTTGTAGACCTAATGTATTAGTACCTGTAAGAGGATGATCAGTACTTCCACAGATTTATATATTTATAAATGAAGTGTGGGGAGAGATGGGAAGAGAAAAGGACTTAGTAGAGTCCTTTTCCCAGTAGAACCAGAATTTGCCGTCTAGGTTGAAGCAAATGAGCTCATGGGTTGGGTAGAAGTGAAGAAGAGAGTCTCAGAGGAATTGACTGCACAGGGATTAGCTTGTGTGGAGAGGAGCAGTAATTCTCAAAGCAGGGAATATGAGTCAGGTTTTGGAACTGCTGAGTGGAGAATGCAGGGCAGGATATGTAAATATATTGATGGGTCTAGAAGAATCCAGTTGGTAAAGATCAGGTGTTTTGACTACAGAGGTACTTGGAGGGACTGCAGGCTTTTGAGAATGGGAATTCCAGGTTCAAAACAGTATTTTGAGAAAATGGTTCTTGCTGCTGTGATAATTTGCTGGGGAAAGAGGAGTTTCTTACATAAGTCAGTAACAGTTGTTAATAGCAGTAATGAAGCGTTTGTGTGTGTGTTTTAGTGTTACTTAAGTGCTTTCACAAGTGGTCCTTGGGATACTCCTGTGAGGTAGCTTTTATTATTACCACTTTAAAAGAAAAAGTATTTATTTGGCTGTGTCGGATCTTAGTTGTGGCATGCGGGATCTTTCATTCTGCATGTAGGCAGGCTTCTCTCTAGCTGCAGCCTGCAGGCTTGATAATGGGCTCAGTATTTGGGCTTATTTGCCCCTTGGTATTTGGATCCTTAGTTCCCCAACCAGGGATCGAACCCAAGTCCCCTGCATTGCAAGACAGATTCTTAACCATTGGACCACCAGGGAAGTCCCTATTTTCACTTTTACATAGGGGAAACGGAGTGTCCAGAGTGTTGAGTCACAGTTTCATGGTCACACAGCTGTTTAATGGTAGGCTTGCAATTTAAACACCTCAGTTTCAATTAAGGATTTGGGCACATAACTATTGTTAGAGGATTAGAGAAGGAGAGGACAGAGCTGATTGCTCCTTTCTTTTAAAAAGAAGTAGTATTGGCATGAGACCAAATAGGATCAAATATTAGAGAAAATTTTGTTGACGTTGGAAAACATATGATGAAATTCTTCAGAAACTCCCAAAGTTTGCATTGTTCCTAGTTGTAATTTCCTCTTACCCTTCCCCCCACCCCCCAACCTCGTGTTTGGGCCTGAATCTGCTGAAGTTTCATCTTACCATATATTTACATTTTTAGGAAAGGAACTGTCTGACACTGAATGATCTGCTAAATGTGTCAGCTGTTAGTAAACAAGAAGCCAATAATTGTATCTCATTTGAAAACAATCCCAGCAGGTGAAACCTCTGCTGAAATAAAATCCTGTTTTTAAGCTTTAATTTTCATTTGAAACATATGTTGCTGTGAGTAGCCTGTTAGAAACAGTTACACAGTTTTAGAAATGAGATACTTTGGAAAGCATCTCTAGGTTTAAAATTCTTAACACCTCTTTCCCTGTTACCCCTGGCCCTTCCTGCCTACTCATGAGGAAATGGAGATTCAGCTTCAAGGTAATATTTTATTGAGTTGGACATACTGCAAAGTATATTTTTCCCCTTAAAATCCTGAAAGGTTAGGGATTTTCATTTATTTTATAGAAGAGGCAATGAAGACTCAGTTCACTGACAGTGGAGCTGTGAGTCAGATCAGTGCTTTCTAAGTACAGGACTCTTCCCATAGTATTATGCTGTATTTTAATTGGTTCAAGACTAGGTCACAGAGTGTTAGAGCTAGGACTTTGGAGATATTTCCTTTACCTTTTCATTCCATAAACGAGCTTGGATCCAGGAATTGGGCTGCTTGGATTCAAATCTTAATCCCAGCATGTATTAACCATATGATTTTGGGAAGTTACTTATCCTGTCCTTACTTCTATTTCTTTATCCATATACGTGGGATAGTAACAGTAGTAACGTGGATTTGATCCCTAGTCCAGGAACATCCCTGGAGAAGGAAATGGCAACCCACTCCAATATTCTTGCCTGGGAAATCCCATGGTCAGATGAGCCTGACAGGCTACAGTTCATGGGGTTGCAAAAGAATCAGACACAACTCAGAGACTAAACAGCAACAATAAATATTACTAATGATTGTTAAGAGGAAAATGAGCATCATAAAGGTTTCAGTCAGTTTAGTTCGGTTGCTCAGTTGTGTCCAACTCTTTGCGACCCCATGAATTGCAGCACACCAGGCCACCCTGTCCATCACCAACTCCCAGAGCTTACCCAGACTCATGTCCATTGAGTCGGTGATGCCATCCAGCCATCTCATCTTCTGTCGTCCCCTTCTCCTCCTGCCCCCAATCCCTCCCAGCATCAGGGTCTTCTCAAATGAGTCAACTCTTTGCATGAGGTGGCCAAAGTATTGGGAGTTTCAGCTTCAGCATCAGTCCTTCCAATGAACACCCAGGACTGATCTCCTTTAGGATGGACTGGTTGGCTCTCCTTGCAGTCCAAGGGACTCTCAAGAGTCTTCTCCAGCACCACAATTCAAAAGCATCAATTCTTCAGCGCTCAGCTTTCTTCACAGTCCAACTCTCACATCCATGCATGACCACTGGAAAAACCATAGCCTTGACTAGATGGACTTTTGTTGGCAAAGTAATGTCTCTGCTTTTCAATATGCTATCTAGGTTGGTCATAACTTTCCTTCCAAGGAGTAAGCGTCTTTTAATTTCATGGCTGCAGTCACTGTCTGCAGTGATTTTGGAGCCCAGAAAAATAAAGTCTGACACTGTTTCCACTGTTTACCCATCCATTTGCCATGAAGTGATGGGACCAGATGCCATGATCTTAAGTTTTCTGAATGTTGAGCTTTAAGCCAACTTTTTCACTCTCCACTTTCACTTTTATCAAGAGGCTTTTTAGTTCCGCTTCATAAGGGTGGTGTCATCTGTATATCTGAAGTTATTGATATTTCTCCCAGCAATCTTGATTCCAGCTTGTGCTGCTTCCAGCCCAGTGTTTCTCATGATGTACTCTGCATAGAAATTAAATAAGCAGGGTGACAATATACAGCCTTGACGTGGTCCTTTTCCTATTTGGAACCAGTCTGTTGGTCCATGTCCAGTTCTAACTGTTGCTTCCTGACGTGCTACTTCTAAAGATTATATTAAAGTAGCTGAGTTTAAACTAGAATCTGGATCTTTGACTCCTAGTATTGTAGTTGATGGGGCTTCACAGGTGACACAAAGGTAAAGAATCCGCCTGCCAATGCAGGGGACGTGGGTTTGATCCCTGGTTTGAGAAGATCCCCTGGAGTAGGAAATGGCAACTCATTCCAGTTTTCTTGCCTGGAAAATTCCATAGACAGAGGAGCCTGGCTGGCTATAGTCCATGGGATCGCAAAGAGCTGAATGACTGAACAACTAAGCTCACACACACATGCACACGCATTGTAACTGATGCTTGGTAAAGTGTTTTCAGACAGTTTGTATGTCTGCTCTTCATTATGGCCCTATCAGGTCTACAGAGAGAAACCCTTGGATTCCCCAGAGTTGGTTCCTAGAATAGAGATTTCCAGTACTGTGTGCAGGGATGCCATTTATACAGTGGATTGCATTTCAGATTCGTAAAATAAAGCATTCTTCTCATTGAGCAAGATAGAGCTCCTCCTGTCTCCAGTCGAACCTTTCACTTTCGTCCAGAGACCTTTTTGAGGTCAGTTAATGCCAGAGGGGAAAATTGGACCTCACTCATAGCTCTAACAGCCATTTAGTATCCCTTTGTCTTGGAAGTCAAGTTGCCCAAGTATATTTTCCCACCCTAAAAATTTAAGCCCTAGTTTCTTCATTATTTTGGGGATAATGGTAATGCCAGCACTGTTCCGTGTAAAGGGATTTTATGAAGAGCAGATAAATCAGTATTTATGAAAATGATAAACTAACTGTAAAATGCCTGAATTAGGTTTATTTTGTTACTGTTCTAAGCGGAAGCTCATGTCCTACAGTTCGAGTCAGCTCTTGCCAGAGTCCTTTTAGTCTGTGGTAGGCAAGGGTGCATTTTATCTTTGGAGAGATGAGCATGGGCAGCCTTGGTCCTGGTCCTGTTTTGGAAGTTCTCCTTTCATTTGCCCTGTTGTAGAAGGATTTCTAGACTTAGATACACTCTTTGCCTTCTACACATGGAGTCTGATATAGATTCCTGACTATGTTTTTCTTTCTCTAGAGGAACCAGATTAGCATCTCCCAGTGGGTTCCAGGATGCAGCCGATTGCTACTTGTGTCTCGTACACAGGGACAGCAGGGCAGGACTCTGTCTGGTACTTTCCAGGTAAGATTTGTTGTTCCTTTGCTTGCTATGAAAAAACCTTAGTGTTAATGTGCAAATGTCATGTATTTATAGATTAACCAACCAAATTGTGTGATGGAAAAACCTCATGAGACCACTTCTGGGTCTCTGTGGTGCCAGCTCAGGACTGATCCTTACTGTATGGTGTCTAGGGCGTGGCTTCTAAATACCCCAGTGGTGGAACTTAGCCTAGGATACCATGGTCCAGTCTGATGATTTTTACTGTTGGGAGTGTTTCCAGATATTCATCTGAGAGTTAACCTTTCTTCGGTTTTCTTCTTGTAGCCACTTTTACCTGGAGTAAGAAAATGTTTCTTTTTTTCCTTTTTATGAACATAAAATTAGAGGAACAATTATTTGAGGCCTTAGTTTACCACTGATCACCTGATCCATTATAATGTAGTCTACTTTGGACCCTCGTTGAGGATTTCTTTCCCTGATTTTTGCTAATTATACAAATAATTCAATAATAAAGGTAATAAAAATCACCCATGACTTCAAACCTGAAAACATCTGCTGGTCCTTTTCCAGTCTTTGAGTGTGTGTGTGTGTGCTAATTTTTTCCTTAGGTACTTGAACAAATATCTACAGAATTTTATGTTCTGGTGCTTTTTCACGTGTTAGAGCAGACATTATTCATGTTTTAGACATATTCCATAATTAAATTTTGAAATGACTACATGTTATTCTATTTATTTAGCCTTTATTTATGTTAAAATTATTTCTAATTTTTTTGCCATAGTAGACTTTAATGTGGTTACCATTTTCTTGCTGTATAGTTTTTCTTATTTTAAATTATTTATTAAGGATAAACTAGGAAAATACACCCTAGGTCAAAGGGTGTGAGCAATTTTCCTCTCCAAAAAGTTGTTTTAATTTATACTGCCACCAGCAGTGTTTATATAACTAGTTTTTCATCATTACTTCCCCTAAATTGTATTTAAAAAAAAAATGTATTTATCTTCTGTCTCTGGTCTTAGTTGCATCATGCGGGATCTTCGTTACTGTGCATAGACCCCTCCGGTTGTGGCTTGTGGGCTTAGTTGCCCTGAGGCATGTGGGATCTTAGTTTCCTGACCAGGGTTCGAACCCACGTCCCCTGCATTGAAAGGCAGAACCACTGGACCACCAGGGAAGTCCCTAAACTGGATGTTTTTTAAAAATTTAAACTAATTGGGTAGAAAATATTATCTTGTTTTGCTTAGCATTTCTTTATCAGGGTTAAACATTTTTCTGTGTTTATCAGTTGTATTCTGGTTTGTAAAAACTATATGCTTTTATCATTTCTTCATTTATCTACTGGGAATTTATTTTTATTACCACTTTATGTAAACTCCTTTTGTAGCCATTGATCTTTTCATATTTAATGCAATGAAGATTTATTTTTGATGTATAAATTATATACTATGTAATTTATTTATATAAATATGTTAACATATTTAAAATGCAGGGTAATTCCCTTCAATTAGTATATAAGTCTTGCCCTTCTGAGAATGTCTTGTTTGTCCCTGTATTTCCTGGGTTTCTAACTGAGTCTGGCACAGAGGAGGCAATAAATGAATGAATGAAGAATATATTTGTGCGGAAGAGGGATCTATTTTAGATAGTCAGGTAGCTATTTCTTTTCAGAAGTTTTTGGGCTGTGTTCTGTTTTTGTCTGTGTATGCATTGAAAAATTATTTATTTTTGGCTGTGCCTGGTCTTCATTGCTGCCTGGGCTTTTATCTAGTTGCAGAGACCGGGGGCTACTCTCTAGCTGGGGAGCCTGGACTTCTCTTAGTTGCAGAGTGCAGGTTCTAGAGCGGGCAGTTTCATTAGTTATGGCGCTGGGGCTCAGTAGTTGTGCATGGGCTTAGTTCCCCTGAGGCATGTGGAATCTTCCTAGACCAGGGACGGAACCTGTGTTCCCTGCATTGGGAGGCAGATTTTTAACCACTGCACCACGAGGGAAGTCCTAGAAAATTTTAATAGAATTTATCCTGTAGATTTAAATCATTTGTAAATAATGTGTGCATAGGAGGTGAAAGGGGGAGCTCATTTTATCAGTCTCTGACTTGGGCCTCATTCTTTGAATCAATAAACATTTCTTGGGTACCTAATATGTACCAGGTACTGTACTAGGTTCTCAGACAGCATTATAGCAAGGCATCCATGTAAATAACTTGGAGTTGTTTATCTCATACTGACAAGATGTGATTTCAGCCATTGTAAATAAACTGGACATTTTGTCATGTTGACCATACCTCCCTGGTACATCTTGCCAGTTTTGAGTTCTGGTTGGAAAACTCTGCCTCAGAATGACATCCTCAGGCGCATGTCCGAGAGGGAGGCAGATTTGGCTCAGAATGAGGAAGAACCTTGTGTTAACTAAAATTGTGGTGTAATGGAATGTGTTGGCTATATTTGGCAAAGTAAATTTACTCTTACTGGAAATATTCAAGCAATGATTGGAAGACTGTGTTGGGGCATGACATAAAAGTATCTTTCACTGGGTGAATGGTAGTATCAGAAGATCTCTAAGGTAATGTCCATTGCTATAATCCTTCTATTGTTTTCAAAAGGCTAGGGACGTTGGATTCTCAACTATCTTTTCTAAATAACCTCTTGAAGTTCTATCATACTTTGATGAGTCTACTTTAAAATTTTTTTAAATTTTGAAATAAATTAAACATAAAAATGTGATAAAAATAGTAGTGTTCCCATATATCCTTCATCTAGCTTCCTTTAATGTTAACATCTTATGTGACCATAGTGCAGTTATTGAAACCAGGAAGTCAACACTGATGTAATGCTGTTAAATAATCTGTATACCTAGTCCAGTTTTTTCCTCCCATTAATTCCTTTGTTGGTTCTCGGTTTGGGTTTGTCTAATATTTTCTTAAAATTAAATTAAGGCTATGCATTTTTGGAAAAAGTGACATTGTTTCCTTCTCAGTGTGTCTTATCAGGGGATACATGATGCCAATATGTCTTATTACTGGTGATGTTAACCTTGATCACTTGGTTATTAAAGTTACTATTTTCCCCTTTGTAATTAGTATCTTGTGAGAAGATACTTTGAGATGGTACAGATTTCTCATCATACTTTTGCTCATTACTTTTAGCGTCCATTTTTTAGGTTCTTTTTTTTAATGGTATGTAATAATTACTTTAAAAATTATGATAAAATACACATAACAAAGTTACCACCATTTTTAAGTATGCAATTCAGTAGTGTAAAATATAGTCACAGTGTTAAACAGTATATATCTAGAGATTTTTCATCTTCCAAAACTGAAAATGTATACCCCCGCCTGCCATTGGCAACCACCTTTCCAGCTTTCTGCTTCTATGATTTTGACAACTTTAATGCTACGTATGGGGCTTCCCAGGTGTCACTAGTGCTAAAGAACCTGCTGGCAGTACAAGAGACACAAGAGATGTGGGTTTGATCCCTGGGTGGGCCCTGGAGTAGGAAATGGCAACCCACTCCAGTATTCTTGCCTGGAAAATTCCATGGGTCGCAAAAGAGTCAGACATGACTGAGCAACTGAGTACAGTGCTACATATGAGTGGACTCATACAGTATTTGTCTTTCTGTTACTTATTTTGCTTGGCATGAAGTCTTCAAAGTTCATTTGTGTTAGAGCATGTGATAAGATCTTTTTTCTTTTTTAAAAGCTGTATAATATTCCATTGTATTTATATATTACAGTTTCTGTATCCATTGTTCTGTCAGTGGGCATTTGGGTTGCTTCCACATCTTGGCTATTGTGAAAAATGCTTCAGTGACGATAAGTGTGAAAATATCTCTTCAAGCTCCTGCTTTAAATTTTTCTAGTTTTTAATATTTAGCTACAAGTGGTGTTGCGGTATCATGTGATAATTCTATTTATGGTTCTTGACTGCAGTAGTCATTACTGTGGTGTTTGCTTGATGGTCATTTTCTAATTCCATCAATACCTACTCCATTTGTTTACTGGAATTCTACTGTAAGGATGAGCTGTCATTTCCTCTCCATTTATTTGTTTATTCACTTATTTTGTTTGTATCAGTATGAGCTAATGGATATTTATTCTGTGAGTTATAATCTATTCTCATTATTTATTTTGTCGATCAAATTGTCCCATGTTTGGCTGTTGAGAGCTGCTTCAAGTTCTTTTCTACGTTCCTTCAGTTTTTGAACACTTCTTTATTTCTTGGGCACCACAAGATGTTTCAGGTTCATGCTGTATTTAATTTGCTCTAGTCCTAGAGTCAACAGTTTCCCAGGGGAGCCCTGGTTCCTTTTATTGGAGAATAATATTAGGAATATTTAGAAATTAAGATCTGGGTGCTGCATGTACATTAGCCAATGTTGAACTCTACTTAGGTTTTTGAAATCAGCTAGGGGAGAGAAGAGAGCTCTGAATATGTTTTACCTCTTAAGGAACTTTACTTTTTTGAGCCTTAGAGTCCTTATTTCTAAAATGGGAAAAAATAGTATCAACTTTGCAAGATTGCTGTGAGATAACGAAAGTAAAACAGCAAGCATACAGATGCTGGGCATATGGGAGATCTTTAGTAAATTGTAACTATGGTTTTTGTTGCTATTTATGTTCATGCTGCTTGGGTAAATTTTCTCCTCATCTTGTAAATGGAAACTTAAAAAAAATTTTTTTGTCCTAAAACTACCTTAAGTTGCAACCTCTCCTGGGTCTTAGTTTCCTCATCTGTGAAAGGAAAAGGTTGGATTTAGAAGATCTCTGAGATTCCTTCCAGCTCAAGTGTTGTTATTCTAAGTTACTCCTTAGTTCTTTAATTGCTTTTTCTCCAAGCTAAACAGCCTCAATTTGTTTTAACCTTTCCACTAGGACCTTTTATTCATCTCTTTGATCATTCCTGTGGTTCTTTTCTGGACCTTCTCCAGATTGTCCTTCTATTTGAAAAAAAAAAAAAAAAACCCACCTAGTTTTTATTGAATGCTGACTCCATGCCCAGAATGGTGTTGAGCAGTGGGACAGAAAATAAAAGAAGTACAAGATACACTGTGCCCTGGTGGAGCTTATAGTTTTGCTAAAAGGACCAGATATTCAAGAGTTGCTGAGTCTTTCTTTCCTTTTCCCTTTTTCCTTCCCTCCTTCCGTTCATTACTTCCTTCTTTCCCTCCTCTCTTTCTCTATTTCTTTCAGATCAGGAAGGTCTTTTCATTTTTAGAACCTTTTTGGAAGCAAAAAAGAGTGAAATTTTAGCATTTCACTTACTGAGGGGCTCCTTGCAAAGTTTGCCATTGGATTTGTCTGGAACAGGTCTTCATATTTGTTTTATGCATTGAAGTTTACCCATCTCTTTTACATAGATTATTTTATTTGGTTCTAAAACAAACATATGAGATAGGCAAAGCTGGAGCTTCTAACCCTGTTTTTTTATCTTCCACTACCCCATGCTTCTCACCTTTGTCTTTTCACTCACCTTCTCTATGCTGCTGTCATCTTAAGGCTTATCCATGATCTCTTTTCTGATGACTCCAGATCTTTTTGATCTCTCAATTTCTATTTTTTATTGAAGTATAATAAAAATACAAAAAGGCATAAGTCACAAGTATGTGACTCAATGGATTATCCCAAAGTAAACATAACCAGCTCCCACATCAAGAAATAGAACCCCAGAAGTTCCCAGAAGTTCCTTGATCCCCTTCTAGTCTCTATCCCTAACCGAAGTTGAGCAGTCTTCTCTTTGAACACCAGAGTAGTTTTGCCTTTCAAACATATGGTATGTACTCTCTTTTCTTTGTCTGCGTTCATTCAGCTTTGTTTTAGAAATTCACCTATGTTACTCTGTGTCCTAATAGGTTATCCATTCTCATTGTTGTATAGTATTTTGTTGTCTGACTACCACAATTAATTTTGCACTTATTTATTGATGGATATTTAGATTGTTTCTAGTTGGGCTTTTATAAATAGGGCTCTTATGAGCATTCTTGTATATGTTTTTGTGAGGATATATACACATTTCTATTGGGGTATATACTTAGAAATGGAATTGTTGAATCTTACAGAATGTGTATACATTCAGCCTCATAGATACTGCCAAATAATTTTTCAAAGTGATTGTATCATTTTATACTCGCATCAGCAGAGTATGAGAGTTCTAGTTGCTCTATATCCTTTCTGATGCTTTGTGTGTGTGTGTGTGTGTGTGTGTGTGTGTGTGTTTGGTGGGTGGTCTTTAAACATTTTAAAATATGAAAGTAAAGTGAGTTTTCTTTCTCTTCTCCACAAGGTTATGAGTTCCATAGGGTAAGGATTGTTTTATCTTAAAACCTAGCACAAAGGCTGGCATATTATGGGTATTTAATAAAAGTTGGAGGAAACATATATGCATGATATATGTATAGATAAGAAGAAGAAGGATATATAGTAAGGGCTTCCCTGGTGGTTCAGCGGATACAAATCTGCCTGCCAGTGCAGAGGATGCAGGTTCGATCCCTTTCATCCCTGGATGGGGAAGATCCCACAATGCCGAGGGGCAGCTAAGCTTGTGTGCCCCAACTACTGAACCCACAGGCTTGGAGCCTGTGCTTCGCAACAAGAGAAGCCACATGTATGAGAAGCCTGCATACTGCAACAAAGAGTAGCCCCTGTGCAGCAAGGAAGACACAGCGCAGCTAAAACATAAATAAATACATTTATGGAGAAGCATATAATAAGAAATAACCTTACCAGTGGCTAGGTTTGTTCATTCAACAAAGATTTAAGTGTTTGCTGTGTATAATGCACTGTACTTGATTCTGGTAATACAGCTAGTTCCTACCCTCATGAATATTTTTGGTGGTGGTGATAGAAAATAAATATGTGTGTAATAAAAATATACTTGTAATGAGTACTATGAATGATATGAATAGGCTACTGCTATGATAGAGAATCATGGGATGACAAAAAAACTGTTTTAGATACAATAGTCAGAGAAGGCCGCTTTGGAAAAGTGACAGTGAGTATTTTGGGGTATTTTCTCTCTCTTTTTTTCTTTACAAAAAGTTACTTGGTATCTTTTTGGTTTAAACAGAGGAAAAATTAATGTTTTTAAAGGTCAAGGGAATCTTTTTTAGGGGGCAAGGGCAAGAATGGTTAGTACAAAAAAGTAAATGTATGTGTTTATAGGTATGTTTAGGTATGGGGAAACTAGATGTTTTCTGGGGAAGAAAAAGATCATGTCATTTAATATAACTTGCCCCAAAGCACAGCTTGTTGAGACTGTTGGTTGTGTTCCTTGAACCTGTTTAAGTGTTTCATGTTCTAGTGGGCCATTACACTGATATATGTGATATAATAGGAGTTGTTCTGTGTTTAGTGTTACACAGCCTTCTTGATACCTGTGAATTTAAGTGTAAGTCCTTGGCACTGACCAGAAGAATCCTGACTGATCTTTTAATATTCTTGTTTGGAAAGAAAAGTAAATAGTAACTCTCCACATTTAGAAATTCCATTTTTTCCTTCATTAGTATTAAAGGAAAAATCATTTTCATTTCAGTGTGTCCCTTCTCTTGGAATAAAACAGAAAGGAATCCTCCTGCTACTTCTTCCCCACCACTTTATATTGTAAAGAAAATATAATAGTACTGACAGTTTGGAAACTAGGTTCCTAAACTCTTACATTGTTCTACCAGCATAGTGCAATAACTCTTTTCTGTGTATTCCATTTTAGACTTGAACATATGCATTTGTGCGTCTACCTATAATTGTATACATAAATGTGTTTTCACATTGCTAAAAATAATCTCTTGTAAACTGGATTTTAGGTGATAATGTCGTATCAGTAAAGGTTCATCCATTGTAACAAGTGTACCACTCTGTTGAGGGATGTTGATAGTGGCAGATATTGTAAATGTGTGGGAAGGGGTATGTGGGAGCTGTCTGCACTTTGGTGAGAGCCTAAAACTGCCTTTAGAAATAAAGCCTATTAAAAATCTGATCATTTGATTTCTCCATTGAGTGACTGAACCTTAATTTAGTTAACCACCTCATTTCTCATTGGACTTATTCCTAAGTTTTCACTCTTGTGAATAATGGTATAATGAGGATCGCTTGCATATTATTTTTTCCATAGGAATTTATTTTCAAAACTATATTTATTGGTCTTGATTATAACATTACCAATATTGGTGGGATTATGGTGAGGATTCCATATGGCACTTATGTACAAGGCACATTCATTGTAAGGTGCTTACATAGTGCCTGGCACATAATAGTTTTAACTAATGGCTTCCCTGGTAGCTCAGTTGGTAAAGAATCCGCCTGCAGTGCAGGAGACCCCGGTTCAATTCCTGGGTTGGGAATATCTGCTGGAGAAGGGATAGGCTACCCACTCCCGTATTCTTGGGTTTCCCTTCTGGTTCAGCTGGTTAAGAATCCGCCCGCAATGCGGGAGACCTGGGTTCAATCCCTGGATTTGGGAAGATCCGCTGGAGAAGGAAAAGGCCTCTCCAGTATTTGGCCTGGAGAATTCCATGGCCTGCATAGGCTGTGGGGTCTTGAAGAGTCAGACACGACTGAGCGACTTTCACTTTCAGTGGCTTCACTTTCAGTGACTGTTACATTGCAAAAGTGCTTTCAAATGCAGTGCAAACGTAGAAGGAACACAGTTTTGATCTGGACAACAGTGATGTTGACAATGATGATGAAAACTTCTACTGCTTACTGTGTACATATTTTGTGAAAGGTATTTTATATTCTTTTATTTATTCAGGTATTCGCCAGATCAAAGTACCTCTGTTCACATTAACCTTCTAAGTGTGTGCTCAGTGTTGCTTACATCTGTTTGTTTGGTTTTTTTTTTGCCCTTAAATCTCCTGGGCCTCCAGATGAGCCAGGCCCTAGCATGTGGTGGATCAGTACAAATTCCTGGAGTAGACATTGAGCTGAGGAGGAAGTATCATACCACAAGTAAGGTGAGACTTAATGAGTTCTTTCTATGTCTGTAGCATGCTTTCACACAAGTGTTCTTATTTGAAACTCAGCAAAATTGTTACCTGGATGAGGCAAGAAATTTTATTGAATGCAGAAGATGACGTTTAGAGAAGTAAAGTAACTTGCCCAGGGTCACAAGGATGGGAGGAGACAGACCAACTGAATATTGGGACCTAAGGCTTCTGATCCCATGTCTTGTATTTCTTCCATTGTACTCTCTAGCTTAAAGAGCACTTTAGAGGAAAAGTCATAGTTTTTTTTTTAATAAAGTAATCTTTAATTTCTGGAGAATTTCTTATTAGTTAGATAGCCTGGCTTCATTTAGAGAGGCTTAGCATTAGAAAGGTTTTCCATGGAGTTTATTTGTGAACTACAAAATGTATCTATAGTCATTAATAAAATTTGTTATACTAAGAATACAGGAGTTTAAAAACATGTTTTCAGTGCTTGCTTTGGTTGATTATGTCTATGATTTTGTCTGCTTTCAGATAATATTTTTCTTTCCTTTTCCTATAATGTCAATAAACATAGAACATTCCTCTTAAAAAAAAAAAAAAAGAACATTCCTCTTCTCAGAATTGTTCTTGGGAGGTGGAGGGGTCAAGGTTTCTTTTTTAAAACACTATTTTCTATAGAACTTAAATGGGGTGGATATGTCTGCTCTGAAATTTGGAGGACACTGGTTAAGATTCCAGATATGTTTGTACTGAGTGAAGAAGTACTCAGAAAAATGAGAATTAAAAATTCTGGGTGAAAAAAATCTAAGCAATAAAAATTCCCCTTAGACCTAATGAGAAATAAAAGCATTCTTTTAAGAAAATTTTTCTTGAAACTGATTTTTGATTCCTTCTTTTTTATTAAATAGCTTTCTTCTGCCAAGGATTCACCACAGCCTGTTGAGGAGAAGGTTGGTGCTTTCACAAAGATAATAGAAGCCATGGGATTCACGGGACCTCTGAAATACAGTAAATGGGTAAAGTCTAAGTTTTTCTCATTTTTCTTTTTGAGCTTTGTGCTTTCTTCTCTGTGCAGAAGTTTTTTTTTTTTTAAAGCTTCTGCTTTGCTTTTTGTGAAATGTATGTATTATTTTGAGAGCTTTAAAACATGTTGTATCCCCTTGTCTCCCATTCTAAGTCAGGTCTATACAGC
Source organism: Ovis aries (assembly GCF_016772045.2). Lineage (NCBI taxonomy): Eukaryota > Metazoa > Chordata > Mammalia > Artiodactyla > Bovidae > Ovis > Ovis aries. The sequence continues at coordinate 64,633,347 of NC_056066.1, read as the reverse complement.
ATGTGGGGCTGAAATACTGCCTCTACTCCCTTAACTTGTTTCCTTAGAAGTATCTCAGTAGCCGGCAAATGAATAAGACTGGTCTTTCCAGATCTTTGCCACGTGAATGCCATGTAGATAAGTTCTAAAGAGTTAGATGGGCCAAATGTTCTGATGGGCAGTGTTCTTAAGGAAACATTACTTTCTATGATTTATAAGTGATTTTCTGTAGGTCATGGTAGGGATTTTCTTTAAAATTTTGTTAATGAGCATTTTTAAAATTAATCAATTCTGTGATTTATTGTAATTCATATTATGGAGGGCTGTCTGGTGTGTCATTCCTCATGAGATCTTGGCCTCACACATTATCTGTTATATAGTACTTGCTATAAATGAGTGAATGTCTTCTTTGCTTCAGGTGCTACTGCCTCTGGACTTTTATAGAAATGCCTCTAACCAATTAAAGTAATAAAATACAAGTCACTGGATTTTTCTCAGCCCAGTTATCTTCTAGTACTACCATTTTTTTCTACAGTTATGGCAAAAGTAGCTTTTAATACTTTTCAAGGTTGCTAGAATGTTGGTTAAGCCTGATCAGTCATAAGTTATAGTCATGTCATAATCAAAGCAAACCAATACAAAGCAGTGGAGAAGACTTTTCTAGAAAACACCATAGCTTTGCCCAAAATGACTAAATTATTTCACTTACACCATTTTAACAAGTTGTAGTCAAATTATTTAGAACTTCAGTTTTATTGTGGACTCTACTTTTAGTTTTCTCTTGAAATGTCTGGCTGTCTTCCTAACAGTTCTAACTGCAACACATACAGGCTTTTTTCTACACCTGCCCTTTTACATAAATTGAACAGTGATTCTACCAGCATTTTGTCTGTAAGGGGCTTTGAAAAGTATAGAAGATAAGACTCATATACTCGGTTATAATAATGTTCCTGAGACCCTAAGGTTATGAAATGCCTTCTTAATCATTAATGAAATACTACTTATGCTCCTTAAAGTTATCTCCTTTTACATCATAATTCCTTCACAAATGATAATCATTGGTATATTTGGTAATATTAAGCAGGATCTTTTCCTCTATTTAAAAAAAATTGCAAAAAAAAAAAGATTTGCAATCATAGCATTTGGATTTAAAAGCTTAGTGTTTTGTTTGAAAGTAAGAAATTAAAAGGGAAATAAGAGCAGAAAGAAAAAAAGAGAAGAGAAAAAATGGACTGTTTTATTAATTTCTTGATGGTTGAGTTCCACTTGGTTGCTTCCATATGCTTTGTCTCGTCTGTATTTTTATGATTCCAGAGGGAAAGTTGGCTACCATTTGGAGGATTACTAAATCATCAGGAAAATTTCTTCACCGTTTTAGTTTAAGTTAGTCTCTAATTTTTCTTGGTTCCCTTGTGACCTCAACTAAGTCTCTAATTGCATTTAAAAAATCTTTTGTGATGTGGCAGCATCTGTTGCCATATAACCTTCATTTTTGTGACATCAAAACATCAAAGTATGACATTCTAGTATAATTTGGGTGGGAAAATGTAGGTACAACTTTCCATTTTGAAAGAGCCTTTTTCAGCAAATGTTGACTCAGAAGTCTATGGCAGACACTTGTATTGGGGCTGCACTGGCAAGAATCTTTGAATTTTGTCTTTTCACATGTCTTTCATTAGGGAGTAAAATGTCTGCTTGTCTCTCCACATCAGCAGTGTCAGCCATCTTTCCTCCATCTTTTTATGTAATGTTTTCAAGTGTGGTTCCATTTTTCTTCTAGATGCGTATTCAGGAATTTAAATGTGGCTTTTCCTTACCTACTTGACTATCACTAAATAACCTTTTTTTTTTTTTTCATTATCTTTATGGAACAGTAGATAAGGATAACATTTAACAGATTTAGCCACATGTCATTGAATAGGCAGTTTCCAGATTAGCATTAAGCCAAAAGTTATTCCTGTTCTGAAGGACACTGACAAACTGGAATGCATTCAGAAATGGGCAGTGAGCCTTGTGAAGCCTTCAGAAACTTGAATGAAGAGTGGTTGAAGGAAATAGGGATGCTTTGCCTGGAAAGAGGAGACTAATGGTTCTTCTCAGATATTTGAGGAAGAAATGTTAAAAAAAAAGAAGGAGAGGGACTTCCCTCTCGTGGTCCAGTGGTTGAGACTGTTTGCTCCCAGTACAGGGTGCCCGGGTTCAGTCCCTGGTCAGGGAACTGGATCCCACATGGCATGACTAGGAATTCAGGTGTCACAACCGAAGATCCCGTGTGCCACAACTAGAATCCGGTGCAGCCAAATACATAAATGCTGCTGCTGCTAAGTCGCTTCAGTCGTGTCCAACTCTGTGCGACCCCAGAGACAGCAGCCCACCAGGCTCCCCCGTCCCTGGGATTCTCCAGGCAAGAACACTGGAGTGGGTTGCCATTTCCTTCTCCAATGCATGAAAGTGAAAAGTGAAAGTGAAGTTGCTCAGTCGTGTCTGACTCTTAGCGACCCCATGGACTGCAGCCTACCAGGCTCCTCTGCCCATGGGATTTTCCAGGCAAGAGTACTGGAGTGGGTTGCCATTGCCTTCTCCTAAATACATAAATAAATATACTAAAAAAAAGGAGAGACTTACTCTGAGGTATTCCAGTGTGCAGATCATGTTTAATGAATGTTACACAGAGCAGATTTATGTTCAGTATAACAAAAATCTAATAAGAATTGTCCTCCAGTGGACTAGGTAGCCTCACAAGGTCATTGGGCTTGTTTGAACAGGGGCCCAGATAGTTGACCATGAATCAAGAATGCCGGAGAAGGAATTCCAGTACAGAAGAGAAAGTTCAAATTACTTCAAAGCCCCTTCCAACTCACACAGCTGTGAGTGCAAGCCTTTTACTAGATTCGTTTTTCATCTTGTAGGATGGTACAAATGGCATCAGTTATTGGGAAAGCTGATTTTCATTTCCCAAAGCTGTCTTAGGTGCTTGTGTTTTAGTCAATTAGACTGATGGAGTCTTCCAAAGTTAGAATGAAATAAACATGAAGTCATCCGAGGACCAGAACAATTTGTATTGACTGGATGGAAATTTAGTCCACCTACTTCCTTAACTTATATTAACACATGAGTCTTGAAGAGGTTCTTTCCCCGAGTTGCTATTTCCAGTCCCTGTGTGATGGTCTTAAGGGACTTGCTTTAGAGATTTGTCCAGGAAAATGGCTCACCCAAGTATAAAGGCTTGGCTTTGCTGCAGGAAAAGTGAGGAACTATAAAATGCTCCTCATTGCCACAGTATGAGCACTGTATAAATACACTGGCCAATCTGGTGAGGTCTTCATTATTTGTAATGAATGCTTGCTTCATGAACGTGTGGTGGGGAAAAACCTCTTTCTCAAGGAATGATGTGGGGCCTTGCAGGCAAGTGTGCCTTTCCTTAGGCAAAGTGATTAATTATGAAGCAGAAGACTGTATATAAGAATTGAAAGGAAACTGCAGATTTAAAAAAAGTTTTGACATGGGCCATTAGGAATTTTACTTGAAACTATAACTGTGTTGGGACTTCCCTGGGCATCCATCCACTGGTTAAGACTCTTTGCTCCCAATGCAGGGGGCGCATGCCACAAGGTGAGGCCTAAAATAAAAAAGAAAAATTTTAAATGTGTCATGATAGTTAAACTAGGCCTTAAGTTCCATGAAAGGAGTTTTTAACTGCTTTGTTTATTGCTGTATTTCCTAGTGTCCAAATTAGTGTTAGGCACTGAGTTAGGTGCTCAATAAATTATTTGTTGACTGAAATGAAGAGCTTACAGATGTCCTAAACACTCTGTTTCAAGGATAATAATAGGCCTGTCAAGGCCAAGTCATTTGGATCATGGTATCATTAGGATATCATTAGTTTGGCAATGGTATAGACCAGTACTTCTCTAAATGTGTTCTATATAAAATACTCCCCTAAACTGTAGGTGTTAAAAGTGAAACATGCTGCTTTTTTAGGTTGCTGATATGGTGAATTACACTGATTTGTGAATGTCGAATCAACTTGAAATTCCTGGGATAAATTCCAGTTGATCATGATATGTTCTCCTTTAAAAATACTGATGGATTTGATTTGTTAGTATTTTATTAAGGAGTTTGAATCTGTGTTCATGAAGACTATGGTTTTACTGTTTTGTTTTCTTCTGATGTCTTTGGTTTTGATACCAGGGTAATATTGGATCATAGAATGAGCTGGGATGTGTTCCTTGCTTTTTTTCTACAAGAGTTTATGTAGATTTGATACCATTTCTTTAGATATTTGATAGAATTCTCTAGTGATGCCCTCAAGCCTGGAGCTTTCTGGGAAGATTTTTAACAACAAATCCAGTTTTTAAAATAGTGGTAGGAAGACTTCCCTGGTGGTCCAGTGGTTAAGACTCCATGCTTCCACTGCAAGGAGCTCAGGGTTCCCTGTTGGGAAACTAAGATCTCGCATGCTACACGTAGAGGCCAAAAAACAGAAGAGATGGGACTATTCATGTTATTTATTTATTCTCGTGAGCTTTGGTAGCTTGTATCTTTTGGTGAGTTTGTCCACTTCATCTAAAATAATGACATTTATTTACTTACAGTTGTTCATAATATTATCCTATTACTATCTTTAGGATATATAGTGATGTTCCCTCTATTCTCTGATTTCCGATATTGGTAACTCATGTCTTCTCTGTTTTCTCTTTCTTTTATTAAAAAAAAATATGTATTTATCTATTTATTGGGTCTTAGTTGCAGCACAAGGGATCTCTGATCTTAGCTGCGGCACGCAGGATCTTCTCGTTGCAGCAGGCAAACTCTTAGTTGCGGATGTGGGATCTAGTGCCCTGGTCAGGGATTGAACCCAGGAACCCTGCACTGGAAGCTCAAAGTCTTAACTATTAGACCATCAGGGAAGTCTCTATTTTTTCTTTTTATTCCTTGTCCATTTTTTTGTTGTTTTCCAAGAACCAGCTTTGGCCTATGATTTTCTGTATTATTTTTGTTTTCAGTTTCATTAATTTCTGCTCTTATCTTTATGTGTCATGCTGCTTGCTTTTAAGTTTAAATTGCTCTTCCCTTTTAGTGTCTCACCAAGAGTTTTGTTTAAATGTGGGCTTCTTAACACTGATATATTGCCCATAAAAATATACCTGATTTCCATTGGTTATATGTTGTTTTGTTTTCCCCCATATGAACTTTAGGCTAAAAACATTGAAAATATAACATTTCAAATTAGCAAATGAAAAAATCTTAATTGCAATCAAAGACATAATACTTTATTTTATAACAGGTATTTCTACCCATGAGAAACTGAGATATGAATATTATGTAGTAGTGAATATAGTCTGTCCTTGGTGACATTGAACCTTAATAGCAAAACTGCTCTGCTAAAATTTTAGGTTGGTTTTTCCTCAGTTGCTACATCATTTGCATATATATATATTTTTGGTCTGTGCATATTTGAGTAAATTTCTCTGTCATTTTAAAGAAAAATAAGCTTCTACAAGCCTTTTGTTGATACACTAATTGTATCCTTAAGGAAATATTTTGAAAGTCCTTAGAAATTCTTGTTCCTTCAGTGCTGAGTTGGTCTTCAGACCTACAGTTCATAAAAATTTACTTTTCATTTTTAGATTTATTTTTTGAAGACATAATGTACATACAGTAAAATATACAAATCTTCAGTATACAGCTCATGAATAAATTAAAATCACTCACATTAAGATTCTATGAGAATTCTTGGTGTTTTGGGGAATAGTAAACAGTTGATCCTTTCACTATATTTTATATTCATTAGAAACTCTTATTTAAAAAGTTGCTGTGTTTATTGTTGTTGTTCAGTTGCTAAGTTGTGTCCAACTCGTGACCTCATGGACTGTAGCACATAAGACTCCTCTGCTGCTGCTAAGTCGCTTCAGTCACGTCCTACTCTGTGCAGCCCCAGAGACAGCAGCCCACCAGGCTCCCCCGTCCCTGGGATTCTCCAGGCGAGAACACTGGAGTGGGTTGCCATTTCCTTCTCCAATGCATGAAAGTGAAAAGTGAAAGTGAAGTCGCTCAGTCGTGTCCGACTGTTCTCGACCCCATGGACTACAGCCTACCAGGCTCCTCCATCCATGGAATTTTCCAGGCAAGAGTACTGGAGTGGGGTGCCATTGCCTTCTCCAAAGACTCCTCTATCCTCCACTATCTCCTGGAGTTTGCTCAAATTCATGTCTATTGAGTCAGTAATACTATCTAACTGTCTCATTCTCTGTCACCCCCTTCTCCTTTTGCCTTCAGTCTTTCCCAGCATCAGGGTCTTTTCCAATGAGTCACCTCTTTGCATCAAGTGGCAAGAGTATTGGAGCTTCAGCTTTAGCTTCAGCAACAGTCCTTCTGATGAATATTCAGTGTTGATTTTTTTTAGGATTGACTGGTTTGATCTTCTTGCTGTCCAAGGGACTCTTAAGAGTCTTCTCCAGCACCACAATTCTTCAGCACTCAGCCTTCTGTATGGTCCAACTCTCACACCCATACTTAACTGCTCTCCATATCTTTGACTATATGGACCTTTGTCGGCAAAGTGATGTCTCTGCTTTTTAGTACACTGTCTAGATTTGTCATAGCTTTCCTTCCAAGGAGCAAGTGTCTTTTAATTTCGTGACTGTGGTCACCATGCACAGTGATTTTGGAGCCCAAGAAAATAAAATCTGTCACTGCTTCCACTTTTTCCCCTTCTATTTGTCATGAAGTGATGGAACCAGATGCCATGATCTTAGTTTTTTGAAAGTTGAGTTTCAAGCCGGCTTTTTCACTCTCCTCTTTCACCCTCATCAAGAGGCTGTTTAGTTCCTCTTCACTTTCTACCATTACGGTGGTATCATCGGCGTATATGAGGTTGTTGATATTTCTTCCAGCAGTCTTGATTCCAGCGGGTGATTCATCCAGCCAAGCATTTCACATGTACTCTTCATGGAAGTTAAATAAGCAAGGTGACAGTATACAGCCTTGACGTACTCCTTTCCCACTGTTGTTCCATGTCTGGTTTTAACTGTTGCTTCTTGACCTGCATACAGATTTCTCAGGAGACAGGTAAGATGGTCTGGTACGCCCATCTCTTTAAGAATTTCCCACAGTTTGTGTGATCCACACAGTCAGAGGCTTTAGTGCAGTCAATGAAGCAGAAGTAAATGTTTGTCTGGAATTCCCTTGCTTTCTCCATGATCCAACAAATTTATAAACATAGTATTCTGTTAGGATCAGCAAACTATAAAACTAGGGAAAATACAGGAAAAAATGACCCCCTCTTTCAGGGTAAAAAAAAGACTTATGGAATAGATAATAGTGCTTCTGAGGGAAGATCAAATGATTGAGGGTTTTGTTTGATTTTGGTCAGGAGAATGGGTAATTTTTTAATATAAAGGGTTTCAGATCATAAATAGTTAATGTGGATGGTTCTGAACTATGGTTTAGAGGCTCAAATGTGGTAAAATGGGTTTGAATTAAAGGATATATTTCCTCTAAATGTTAGAAAAATCTTTTCGGCATTTTGATGCTAAAATCATAAAATCTAGAATTTTTTGAAGTCCGAATGTCTTGATTTAATAAAATAAAGCTATCTATATTGTTTAGCTATTAAATTTGCCTAGAGACAGGTTTGGACCCATCCTTCTAGTTGAAAAGTATAAAATTCTGTGACCCACATCTAATGGTACCAGAACATTCACTTGGTCATGTCTTGAGTTTGTTTTATTCTCTTTGTCTAGAAAATTAAGATTGCAGCCCTGCGCATGTATACCAGCTGTGTGGAGAAAACTGACTTCGAGGAATTCTTTTTAAGTAAGTTACTGTTTTTGAAAGTTCTGAAAAGGAAAAATGAATCTACTGTTCATTTTTATGTTTGTGTCTTGTTCAGATAGTTTTCTTTTTTAAAGTAATAGTGAAACAGGTTTTCTTGCACAGGATATATAATAAAAGCTTCCTATTTTTCTTCTAATAGAATAAACAGAGGCCAAAAGAACCTTATAAATAAGATGTTTTATTTGGGAAAAATAAAGCATTTGGGGAAAAAAAAAAGTAAAAATTTGTCCAGTACTTCAACATTATCATCCCCTTTGTCCACATATGCATGTTTTACATAAGAGTATTCAGAGTAAACATACTGTTTTACATTCTGTATGTTTTACTTAGCAGTTTTGACATGAACTTTTAGCCAGTGATTCCTCTTTTATTTCTAGTTTATAATTGTTTTAGTTAATCCTGGAATATGCCTCATGATTTTTCTTCTTTCTGTAAAAGGACTATTGGGTCAAAAGGTACGTATAATTTTATTATTTTTATCCCATTGATAAATTGCTTTCTAAACCAGTAGATGATCATCACTAGCAGTTGATTGTATCAATACAATACTCATTTTGTTGCTGTAAACTGTTGTAGTTATAAACAAGTCATTTAAAGCAGATACTTATAAAGTCATTGGGAAAGTTTAAACTGTTTCCAGTTCCACAGATTTTGGAAGGAAATGTGTGCTGTGTACCTCTTGTGGTAATAGCCATTATCCTCAAAGCAAAAAACACTTAACTATATGTTCGTGATATTTTTCATGGACAGCAAATAATTAATATATAATTATGTTAACAACAGTGAAGAAAGAGATGCAGCTTTATTTACTATTTTTTAAAATTAGGTGCAAGTTGTTTTGTTGAGTTTACTTTCAGCAGATTAATATTATATTAGAAACTTAAAATACTATGCTGAGTTGTAATCCTAATTTAGTATCTGCTTTCCATTTCCTATTTACTCATAGTGAAGAAAGAAAACCTTCCTGCTGCTTTTTCACCTCTAGCAATTTTTTATTTTAGGAGAAACTAGTCTGAAAGGAGAAAATATTCTTTCTCTACATGATGAAGAAACTGTTAATTTTAGAAGCTGGATTTTTCTTGAATAGTTTAAGTCTGTGTGCTAAAATATTTTTCTTTAGATCTTTTTAAAACTTCCTCCTAGACATCTATTCAATATTAAATATCTCATAAACTTTATTTTGAAAGGATGTTTACTAGCTGTCTTTGTTTAGCTAATCCTTATTAAATATTCTTGAGTTAATATTATAATGTTAAATAATGAGACTATTATTACATACTTAATGTATCATGTTTCAATTTATAATCTGTTGTAGACTGCTTATAAAAATAGAAGTTTATTAAAATGAGTATCCATTACATGTTAATAATTCACACTTAAATGCTTTTACGTTTGTTTCCTTTCGGAGTTATAAAACCTTGCAAGACTGGAGGGCTTATATTCTTATTTTAATTTTTGTTTTGTTTTCAGAAACAATTGAAACTTAAAGAGGCTAAGTGATTTACCCAAAGTTGCTTACTACTCAAGCCTTGATCCTATGCCATCTGGCTTAAAATCCAGGAATTTTTCTGCTATAACCTATTGCCTGTGAATGAATATAATTGCAAGATAGAATTATAGTCCATTTTAACATTTTGTTTTATAATTCTTTGTATTTTATAATTTTTAATTGAGAACTACCTCCATGATGTGTTCTATTAATTTTGTGAGCTGCTGTTTATATATTATTAAAATGTGTACACCCTAACTTTACCCTTCGAATTAGTTTTCTAGGGAGGCAGTACATTTTTCAGTGATAGCACTGTTACTTCAGGTTTTCTGAGACTCACTTTGAGAATTACCTTTTAGACTTATGTTCATTTGTATTATGCTCTGTTGTGGTCCATTTTTGTCATTTGTGGTTAAATTTCAGAATCAAACCAAAGTGGTTCCAAATTGTGGCCAGTGAGTACAAAGGGAGAAAATCTGAAGAGTACCACTTAGAGGCAGACAAAGAGTATCTATAAAGTAATGAGATTGACTTTCTTTCATTTTGGATTCTAAAGAGTAGGCCAGACATGTGTGTGTGTGTGTGTGTGTGTGTGTGTGTGTGTGTGTGTGTGTGTGTGTGTGTGTGTGTGTGTGTTTTAGGGCTTTACTTTTAGAGTCTGTGTATGTGTGTGTGTGTGCGCACGTGTGTGTGTTTTAGGGCTTTACTTTTAGAGCCTTAGGTAGTGGTAGGTGTCATTTTCACTCTTCCAGCAAAAGTGAGGCCAGTTGTATGTCATGAAGTTTGAGTTCTTTACTCAGTAAATGTATGTCTGTCAGCCTCTCGGACAAGTCCTCATAAAATGCCAAAGCTACAAATACTCTGTCATGTCAGAGCCAAAGTGTTCAGAGGTCTTGATCTAGAGGCCTAGATGCTGAGGATTCTGACTGGGGAGATACCTTAATAGTCCACTGTTGTTTCCAAGATGTTCTGATGATGTCACTGTGGCATGAATGAGTGTACCCTCTGTGAGCAGGCAGTGTTTGCTAACTGGAGTTTTGGAGATCAGTTCCATTATAAAGAGCTCTTTTGGGGCAGAGGTGGTCAGTCAGTCAGTAAAGCTTGTGTTTAAAACCACACTGTTGTCTGCAAACTGCTTTGTCTGTAGCCCTAAGAGCCCTTGTACCTTGGAGAGGAGACTCCTTAATGAGTCAATTTTGAGTTAATAAAATTGAGGTTCTACCTTTATCTCTTTCTGCTACTAATACTCAGCTATCAAATATATCAATTTTGTATAAGTTTGTGATGTCTTTTTTTTTAAACTTGAAGAAAAAAGATTGAGGTTCATCATCAATAGATGAAATCTTAATGAGTTTTTTCAGAGATAGTTTAAACACTACTGTTTAAACAATTCACTAAAAAACAATAGTGAATGTGTGCTGTGCTTAGTTGCTCAGTTGTGTCTGACTTTTTGCGACCCCATGGACTGTAGCCCATCGGGCTCCTCTGTCCATGGGGATTCTCCAGGCGAGAATACTAGAGTGGGTTGCCATGCCCTCCTCCGGTGATCTTCCCTACCCAGGGATTGAACCTAGGTTTCCCTCAGTGCAGGTGGATTCCTTACCAACTGAGCCACCAGGGAACTCTGGTGAATTCATAAAATTCAAAAAATGTTCACAAAAGTGAATGTTTATTGAGTACCTATTAAACATTAACCACTTTGTTAAATATTCTACAGGCCTTATCTCATTTATTCCTCACAAAAACCCTCTAAGGTAGGTTCTCTTATTCTCCCATTTTTATAGAGAAGAAAACAGGTACTGACAGGTAACTTTGCCCAGAGTCACATAGCAAGAAAGAAGTAGAGTTAAGGTTTTGAATCAGGATGTCTGACCCCAGTGTCTTCATTAAACATGCAACTATGTTAGTACTGCTGCCTCATAACAGTAATGAATTAATTTAATTTTCTCAACTGACGTTGAGGAAAAAAGTATCTAGCCTCACATAATAGTTCACTGAATGTATACTGGAGCTAAGTGTGATTATGGGAAGGCCTTGTGATCATGGGAAGACCTATAGCAGGTTTTAACTTTGAAGTGCTTAAAGACATTTCATAAAGCTAAAGAATCTGCTGTTTGTTGAGTTGCTCACAAACTTTCAGTGGTCTTGTTTTTCAGGGCTTTAGCATGTGCTTTTCTGTTCTGACCCCAGTGGGTACAGGGAGTCAGTCATATGCCAGCTCTTTTCCCATCCTCAGCTCTGAGCTGTCCCCCAGAGGGAAAATTGTGACCCAAGTCCAGTTGCTGGCCTGTCTGTCTGTCTGCGCTTTCCAGCTCAAGAACTGATTCCCTCTTTGAGAAAATTGGAAAGGCTCCTGGAGGCTGCTGAGAAGCTTTGATGTAGAGGTAGCAATTGAACAGATTGTCCTTTAGAAGCAGCCAAATTTCATTTTCCAGATTGAAAGACAGACTTCCAAGAAAACTTTTCTTTTTAATGTTTTGTTCTAGCATCCAAAAAAGACCCAACTTCAGATCCGGGCTCGAGAGTTTCTCATGGCTATTCTTGTTCTAGGTGGAGGATGGTTGGCCCACTCTCAGATGGCATGTGTCTTAATAGCTGAATGACTGGCCAGGCCAGCCTTCACCTCCCTCCTGCCGGGCTCCAAGAGGAAGTCCACTTGACAGCTGCTGGGCACCTCCCAGTAAGCTCACCAGAGTATTTTGGTGTCAGTTTGTGACAGACCTGGACTTAAACGCTATCCTAGCCACTAGCTTGTTAATATTGTGGCTGCCCACAAGTTCCTTAGCTCTTTGGAGCCCGTTTCCTCATCTCTAGAATGAGGCTTCTAATACCTTCCTTCAGTGTTGAAGTGAGGATTAAGTGAGATAATATACTGACATGACCAACAGTGGGCTTGGCAGGAAGTTTGAACCCTTAGTGAATGTTAGTTTCTGATCCTAATATTAGGCCGTTAGCAATTAGACCATAGTATATGGAATCAAGCAGATCTAAATTTGATCCCAGATGTCTGATTTCACGGCTGTGTGACCTTGGGCAGTTGTCACGATCTCTCCAGTTTTCTCACCTGTCAAATGGGGATAATATCAATACCTACCTCATAGGAATGTTGGAAGGGTTCATTGAGCTAATGCATGTACCTTTCATTGAATCTGGCACATACATAGTAAGCCCAGAATGAATTCTAGCTCTTCATTATTCTTGACGTTGTTAGTGTGCCTCACTAAGAGCAGGGGTCCTGCTCTGTGTTTTCTATCTTAGTGGCCCCTGTTTGTGATCATTTAATTCATAGTATACTTCATTGTTTGCTGAAGGGCAGAAGATACTACTTCTTTCTCGAGTCATTAATCCAAGGGACAGAATCAGATTCCCACTGATTCTCTTTTTATCTTCTTGTTCCACCATTTCTCCCCATCATGTAATAAGGAGGACATATTCACTGGGGGGCCCTTCACCAAGCCAGAGGCATTTCTTAAGGATCTGAGAATTGAGAGGCTTGGATATCTAAGCACTGACCTGATTTTTGGTATCTTAAACCAAGGAGAAGTCCTGCCTGGTTTATCATTCCTGGGGGTGGTGAATGGCGTTTTGTTAGATATCATCTGCTTTCTATTCAACTGCAGTTCCCTAGAGCTCTCCTTCTTCTTCCCAGTCATTTATTTTGGTTGCATCATTTAGCATACTCATGTTTGTAGCACATTGGGTTACCTTAAAAAAATAAAACAGGAAAGGGATATAAGAAGAACTTAATTTCTTGGTAGAGCTCAAGTAAAAAAAAAACAAAACCTTATACATGGGACTTCCCTAGTAGTCCAGTGGTCAAGAGTCCACCTTGCAGTGCAGGAGATGTGGGTTTGAACCCTGGTCGGGGAATGAAGATCTCACATGCCAAGGAGCTTAACTAAGCCCACGTACTGCAGCTATTGAGCCCTCACACAGCTAGAGAGTCTGCGCGCCACAATGAAAGATACTGAATGATGCAAGGGAGATCCCATGTGCCGCACCTGTGATGCAAGGAAGCCAAATAAATTAACACATTTTTTAAAGAATATGTTAAAAAAAAAAAAAAAGCCTATACTTAAGTGGGGGTAGGCAAGTGGTGTCTGCCCAGCTTTCCAAAAGAACTGAGACCAGGAAGGGAAAATAACATTGACTCATATGGAAGTTAGAAGGAATTACAGATTGTCCAGGCCGCACGATACAAAGTGAGAAAACTGAGGCCCAGAGAAGTGATTTTCCAAAGGTCACACAGCAGGGTGGTGATGGGGCTGGAACTAGAGGCCTAGTTGTCTGACTACATTCAATGTTCTTTCAACCCATAGGCTTGACTTGTGGTTCCATTGGCCTTCTCTCAGAGAGTGCTGTGACTGCCGTATATTTTGATTGAACAAATCCCTACCAATATTTCAAATACAGTCCATATTCCTCTTCTAAACCCTCACATATTTATACTTCATTATTATTTTCTAGGGTGTCAGATGCCTGATACATTCAATTCATGGTTTCTTATAACTCTGCTTCATGTCTGGTAAGTGAGAAATTTAAGTGAAGTCACCATATATATATATATATATATTTTTTTTTTTTTTTTTTTTAAACACTGCAGACTTGTTAAGGTATAGCCTTCAGTAGAGCTGATTATATGAAATGGCAGTTGTTCAGGCATTAAAAACTGTTCCTTTCATTTTAATAGCTGGTATCTTATGGCACATTTTTTATTAAAGGTCAAAGCATAGTCCCAGAAAGAAACTAATATTTGTAGGAGTTTCTCAAAGAACACCTAATCCAGTGAACAATGCTATCAGTATCTCTAAGAGACCCTATGGGCTTGGGTGGAAAGTTCTTTCCCTTGGCTGTTTTAGGAAAGTTCACATTTACGTAAAAGTGGTTTAAATTGTGAGCATCCGTGGTCATTTTCATTGCTGGTCATCAGAAACCTATAACAAATTATAGCACTGACATTTACGCCTGTACCTCTAAAATGTGCATACAGGTTAGATTCATGCCAGGTTTGTTGCATGTAAAAATATTTAACACCTTAAACAGTATATTTTTTCTTCAGCTGCAAATTACGTAGCCAAAAAAAATCAATTTTTCATCTAATGTTACACAGTATTAAAGGTCAGAAGGATATAGGAGAGGCGTTGGAAGTGGGGGCTGGGGAATGTATTTATTGAACTGCCAGATCTTGGGAAAGTAAATTCTGGAGAACTAAGTTTACTACTTTGACCATAGTGAGCATCTGAGGAACGTGGGGAATGGTTGCCTTGTCAAAAGGACCCTTGTTTGAGGCTGAGCTTTGCATCACAGGACTGACTGCTATATAAAGACTTTTTGGTTTTGATCACCTCTGAAATATTTCTTCTGAACTTGCATAGTCAGTAAGATTGGCTCAAGGGTCTAAGGTGGCAGTTTATGTTGTTTTTTCCTAAACCAGTAGTTTATTGAGTGTACACTGTGTCCTGGGCAGTCAGTAAGCTATGTCAGGAAGCTCCCAGTCTAGTGAGGGAGATAAGACATGCGTAATAGTTGGTTATAAATCAGAATGGCCAAGTTCCGTAATAAATCTGAGGAAGTAGTGCCTGTGGGATCACAGAGGAGGCAGCAACTCTCAAAACCGTTACCTGGCTTTTGAAATGTGCCGTGTCTTAGTCAGGTAGCTGCAAAGGCAGACTACCTTTGGTCTGAATGGTGAAGGTTAGGAGAAGTTCGGAGTCGGGGGAAGCTGGATGTACTGAGAGGAAAACAACTTTTTCAAGAGGAGGGCACTGCAGAGGTGGCCCTGGGGAATTACCCAGTGCAAAGGTGGGAGGGTTGAGAGGAGGCTAGGCTGTTCCCAGAGGAGCTCAAAGATAATATTCAAAGCCAGTATGAAAGACTCTTTCTTGCCCAATAGCCAGAGGTATCAGCATGTTAGAGGGAGTGGATGGCAAAATAAAAAATATAATCCTTGTGATCGCATCCCAAGGTCAGTACCTGACTAATAGCAACTGGGGCAACCTTGTAACTACTTGTAGTTCTTTCAAGTTAGCCATGATTTCCAAATGTGCCTGCTGAGTCCCCCTTGCTGAGATTGATTTAATTTCTCAGAGGCCTGGGGAGTACTATCACCAGGTAAGTAGGGGGAGGGAGGCTTGTCTACACTTGGTCTCTCTTCCATCCTTCGTCCTTGGTTCTCATGATCCGCAGCTTTGTTGAGATCAATCAGTAGCTTTTCAGTTTGAATCAGCAAACTCTGTGTTAAGGACTGGCAGGCACTGGAGAGAAGGATGTGACACAGTGTGCACCTTCAGGAAACTTAGTTGAGTGGAAAGCAGCCCAGTACAATTGCCTGTAATGGATGACGATGAAAGAAGTGCTGTGTCCAAGGCACACACAGGTACTGTGAAAGGACACGAAGGTGTGACTGAGTCCACATTTGGTGGATGAGGGGAGTATTGGGTAAAGAGTTGCTGTGTGGTAGAGGTGACATCGGAGAAGACGATGGCACCCCACTCCAGTACTCTTGCCTGGAAAATCCCATGGATGGAGGAGCCTGGTAGGCTGTAGTCCATGGGGTCGCTAAGAGTCAGACATGACTGAGCAACTTCACTTTGACGTTTCACTTTCATGCATTGGAGAAGGAAATGGCAACCCACTCAAGTATTTTTGCCTGGAGAATCCCAGGGACGGGGGAGCCTGGTGGGCTGCCGTCTATAGGGTCTCACAGAGTCGGACACGACTGAAGCGACTTAGCAGCAGCAGCAGCAGAGGTGGCATATGAGATGTACCTTGAAGGGTGAGTAGCATTTCTGTCAGAGAAAGGAAGGCACTCTTAAGTTGTGGGAGTATTAGGGGCGAGACATAGAACATGTACAAGAACATGGAGCATTTGAGGGCAGCCACGTTGTCTGCAGCATCTAGAAATGTAGTGGAAAAGGGTCACCAGAAGAGTAGTTTAGGATCCAGTGTGCTATGATCCAAGAAGAATTAGGGAAACTCTCTTCTAAGGGTTAGGGTTCTTAGAGGAAGTAAGGGATTCACCCAAGGACTGCAGGAAAGCTGTGTTCTTCTAGTCCTGTTCTATTAGCTTGAAACTCTAGGAGGTTAACTAAGGGGTCACCAAGTCCAATGTTACCAGGCTCAGTGGACTTGGTGGGGATGGGTAGGATTCAAATACCTCCTGTGAGTGGTACTGTGAGGGAGAAGTGGGGAGGCTTAGAAAGCAGTCATAAAAATAGAAAGAATTCCCCACTTCCGAAAAAGCCCCCACAAACACTAGAATACTCTCGCTTAAGTTCCCGAGGGTGATGATACCCTGTTGGCCCTCAGAATAGGGACAGGATTTCCCATATCCTGTTAGTTCCCTGGAGGAGATGTTGATGTCACCCTTATCCATTCTGCTTTCTCTAGGTCCCCAATTTTTGTGTGTATTGGGATTTAGGACTGGGAACCCTTCAGTTCCCAGACAGCCCTTACCAGTTGTGTTTTCTTGTAACATGCAGCTGTGGTGACTGTGTGTCCTTTGTCTCTGCTAAACAAGGTTAGTATTCACTACAGCTGCTGAAAAAATGCTGGCAGAGGTTGCTGGGGGTGCTTTCTAGCATCTCCACATGGACTTGATAAAAACAGGCTTCCTTCTCTGTTCCCTGTCTGAGGCAGTGGTGTTGAGATCCATTCAGGTGCCCACGCCAGAAACCTGGAAGGCCACCTTTTTCCTCATTCCCTTTATCTGGTCAGGCACCAATCACTCACCTCAACCTCTTTTGACCATGACCCATAGTAACAAATGTATTTTACCTTGTAGTCCAGAACAAACAGATATATGATGCAAAAATTTTATAAAACTTATCCTTACAGCATAGAATAATCTGATATTTTCTGTTTCATTTGAATTCATTTAAAACAGAAATGTAAGATATCACCCACTAATTGATTTCACTGAATTACAAGCAACAGGTATTTGGACTTCAACTTCCATCTTCCTGTGCCATAGATCTTCTCAATACAGATTGGAGTCTCACACACACACACACACACACACACACACACACACCCTTCTTAGTATTTTCTGTTGTTCTTGGGATGCAGTGTGTTTCCTAGCATGGCATTCATAGTCCACCAAATACGCTACCTTTACCACACTCATCTGGTGCCATTCTAGGTATCACTACCACCACACTGCCTCCCCTGCAAGAAAAAATAAGTAGAAATGTTTATGTATGATAGAAATATCAAGTCTTCTGAACAAACCTTTCTTCTGCCTAGAAAGCCCTTCTCCTTCCTCTCCACCTGACAAACTCGTTTTTCATTCAACAGCCAGCAGATATCATCTCTTCTTTGAAGCCTTCCCTTCCCTTCAAAGGCAGAGTTAGTTCCTCTTCTGAGTTCCCTAAGTCTTTTAGACACCTCTATTATAGCACTTATCACATGACATTTTGAAATTTCATCATAATACTGTCTATCTTCTTTGTGGATGGTGAATTTATTGAGAGCAAGAATTAGTTTTATTATTCTTTTGGAAAAATGAGATACTTTTTTCCCTCAGTCCCATATCTTACTTGAGTTCACATTGATGGATGTTGATTAAATAATCTGTGGCTCGAAATCTCTCTTTGCTCCTGTGGCAATTGGAAGGGTCCTGGCCACTGCCTCTTGGTCATATGAGAGAGACAAAGCTCTGCTCCTACTTAAGTTTCCCTGGGTGGTGAGATATATATAGATGGGATTCATCTTAGTGTTCAAAGTATTAATAGATTTGTAGAGACCCTGATTTTAAAATTTGTCATGAAACCCTACCAGTACTCCGTAGATACAGAAATTTATTTTAGAAAAGGAAATGGGGAATTCGCTGATGGTTCAATGGTTAGGACTCCAGCCTTCCACTGCAGGGGCCCCCAGTTCAATCCCTGGTCAGGGAACTAAGATCCTGCAAGCCAAAAAAAAAAAAAGTAGTGGAACAAATAAAATTAGAATATGCCTAGGATGGAGGTGGGGTGGAGAGGAAAATACAGACTGTATTTTTTTAAATTATCAAAGTCAGGTATATCATAGATATAGTAACTATTAGGTCCTTTACAGTATTGTTTTAAAATTTATTTACATATATTGTCTCACATTTTTATAGCTACTTTATTCCTATTACATATGAGGGCTCAGAGACAGAAAAGTCAGAGAGCTTGCCCACAGAACTAATTAGTACATAGTAGACAGGAAATTCAAATATGGGTCTAACTCAGAGTGTTAAGTTCCTTTCTTCACTGGTAACTGAAACTATCAAAGTAGCTAATTAAATAATTATTACTAATTAGTACTAGTAATATTTAATATTAATACTATTTATAGGGGCTTCCCCAATAGCTCAGTTGGTAAAGAATCCACCTTCAGTGCAGGAGACCCGGGTTCAATTCCTGGGTTGGGAAAATCCGCTAGAGAAGGGATAGGCTACCCACTCCAGTATTCTTTGGCTTCCCTTGTGGCTCAGCTGGTAAAGAATCTGCCTGCAGTGCAGGAAACCTGGGTTCGATCCCTGGGCTGGGAAGATCCCCTGGAGAAGGGAAAGGCTACCCACTCCAGTATTCTGGCCTAGAGAATTCCAGGGTCGCAGAGTTGGACACGACTGAGTGACTTGACTAATACTATTTATAACTGATATAGGTATTTGCTTATTCTTTTTTTAAGACTGTTCTTTTATTATTTATTTTAATTTTATTTGTTTTTTTGGCTGCATGACGTGCGATGGTTCCTTAGCCAAGGCTTGTACCTATTATACTGTGTGCATTGGAAGCACAGAGTCCTAACCACTGGACCACCAGGGTAGTCCCAGTACCTGCTTATTCTTAAATATAAATCCGTAAAATTACAGCATTTATTTTCTAATTGAACCTACTATATGCAGCAGATTTATTCCCTGCCCTCATGGGGCTAAGGGTGTGGGAGAGACACGTTAAACAAATCATTAATAAAAGAGAACTGGGATGGATGCTGTGGGAGTCGGCGATAGGGCTCTGTGGAAGAAGAGGGATCCAGAATTTAGTTGGAGGTGGGTGGGTCACTCAGGGAGGGCTTTGTCGAAGAGATGGCATTTAAACTGACACCTGAATGAGAAGTGCAAGTTAGCAAGTCAAAGAGTTAATGAAAAGCCATTACAGGCAGAAGGGCCTCATTGTTTTCAATCATCTTACCAGGAGAGCCCTTTTCACAGATGAGGTTTTATGCTCATCCACACTGTATGAATAGATAAAAGGACCGCTGAGTTGAAGAAGTGGGAATGGTGTGCTCACTTCAGGTGTTCGCCACATGGCCAGTGGTAGGGGACTCTTATGTAGGTCCACAGAAACTCAGAGCACAGTTTAAAAACCACAGATCTAGTCCAACTTCCTCTTTTTACAAATGGGGAGATATTTTGGCCGTTTTAAAGGATTTGTCACAGGCTTCTTTATCATTAATGGAAGATTTGAGACTCAAATCCAAAACTGACTGTGTGAATTGCTCTTTGTGCAACACTATGCTTCCTGTCTGCGTGTCCCCTTTTGGTAGTCATGGGATGGGAGTCTCTTGTCCTGAATTTGAGCTGCACAGCACTGACCACCAACTCTCTGAAATTGTGTTTCTTAGCACTCACTATCTGTGTCCTGAGAGAGGCAACAAGTAAACCTGGGAATCGTATAGGGTGCCAGGTGCTGTGTTTGATAGGATCTGTTTGTTGATAGACATACCGATCTTATGGGAGCTTGGGGCAGTGGGGCAGCCTGGGATAGTCAAGGAGCCTTCTGGGGTCTAGACCTAAAGGACATGGAGTCTTGAGAAATTATTAGGAGAGGAAGAATTAATTGTAGGATGTTCCAAGTGAGAAAGAAAGATGAGAGAATGGTCACTAGAGGGAGAAAGCAGGAAGAAGAGGGGAAGCATTTTGTTATTTGTTTTTTATTTTAAGATGGGGGAATACTGGAAAATTTTTATAAGCCTAAGGGAAGAAGCCTCTGGGAAAGAAGAGAAAGAAGTAAAGTGTGGAGGTGGAACGGGTTGGAAAACAGACTAGTTCCAGTCTCAGTCCAGCCAGAGAACTGCCCTGGCAGGCACTCCTGGCCTTTGCAAGAGGGCTCTTTAAAACCACCACAGCAGTTTTGATGTAGCTGTAGGGCTTTCGAGCTCATGCTGGATTCCAGCAGCTCCAGACCTGCTATATATGGTGAGCCCTGGCCATGTGCACATCCTCTCTCTGTCTCCCCCAGCCAAAGTCACTCTGTTCAAACACCCACACATGTAGCTTTTTGCCCAAAGGAAAGGCCTAGGCAGCATCATTTTACCAACATTGCATAATCTCCGCACATTGGTACCTGCTACCCAGGAGCTTGTTCTTTACAGTGGATCTGACAGGCAGGCCGCAGGCCAGGTGTAGCTCTTAGAGGAGGTTCTCTGTCAGGTGAGATGGCTTCAGGAAATGCCTCGCCCCACTTGTCTGTCTGCCCACAGACTGTCGTCTGGCCCTCATGCTCCCCACATAAAGGGCAGGCTTGGTGGGGAGGGAATTTAGGAAACCAGGTGGAGATAGCCATGCATACAGCCCCAGGAAAGGGCCAGCATGCCAGCTCACTAATAAATAAACTCATTCATTAGCGCACTGCGGAGGCTTGAGTGTGGCCATGTAAGCCCTGTTCTCTTGGCCTCGACTGGTGGCGGAGTCGGGGAGACAGGCTACGTGAAGGTCCCTTTGGGATTCCTTCCTAGCAGCCAGAGTGACAAACCCGCCCAAGTGCCCACTAATCTTCATTGAATTCAAAATCAGATCCTCTTTGAGCAGCTTATAAACTACCATGAGGGAGAAACAAGGCCAAAATACAACTGGCATTGTCAGGAGGCCCAAACAGAGCAAGCAAGACAGGATGCTAGAGCTGCCAGGACATGGCAGGAGGTCAGCGTCAGGAATAACAAGAATTCTTCCCTCCCAGATTAGGCAGAGGAGGAAAGTGTGGCGAGGAAACCCTCCTTCCTTTGAACTCTCCAGGCAGTGCTGTTGTCTTCCTCTGGGTCTGATCTAGCAGGAGGGGCCCCTTGGAGCTATGCTGTCCCAGGCTGCGGGAGCAGTTAGCACTGACTCTGCCCTGGGAGGCGCTGTGGCTGGAGGGAGCAACAGAGAGCTCAAGCCTCACTCCAGCTCCCCTCTCCTCCACTGAGCAACCTGAAGTTTCACCTCCTCAGAGTGTCAGTTTTCTTTCCTGGGAGATGGGGACAGTTATACTAGGTAGATGGCCAGTTATACTAGGTACATTGTGAGACAGTGAATGCAAAGGTATCTTACAGTGACAAGTCTCAGAGGACTTAATAAATGGTAATAATCATCATTACTATTTGCCATAAGGCAAAATTTACATCTTAGCTCTTTATATTTTGAGACTCACTAGTGAGTGAGGTCCACTCCACCACCGCGTCTTTTTGACTCAGTGAACAAACAACAACAACCCAACTTTTAGAGATATTAGAGAACCATCAGACTAGGGTTTGAATACTTTTTTTTCCCTTTACTTTGCTAGCTGGATTATTTGCTTTCCTTATATGTAAAAGAGATCAGTATTATTTATGAGGCACTGGAATCACTGAGAGACAAGGATAGTACTGTGAAGCTTAAAACCTCAATAATAAATTGTGGGTTTAAGAACATCATCAAACTTGGGAGGGGCAACTGGAATCGCTCCTAAACAGAGAGTAGTTAATGCATAGATTAAGCCTTTACTCAGAGTTAGGTACTTTGTAAATACTTGTTGAATGAATGATTAAATTATTTAACACAGGAATATAAAGATTACGAGATTGTTTCTTTTTAAAAAGTTTTTTTTTTTTTTAAGAATTTTTAAAAAAGACTATTTTGGGGGGCAGTTTTAGATTTGAGCGAAATACTGTCACTTTTTAAAGTGTCTATTGCATTCTTAAGGGCAATTTTTACTATGTTTTAGCGTTGAAGTCTCCCCTCCCCCTCCAGAACGGCTCTGAAATTATGACATTTAATCAGTAGCAAAATGTAATTTGACCTCTCAACATTTAAGCTTTATTATAAGGAATGCATCCATGATATAAATTGAAGTAAAGCTGTCCTGATCTTTTATTTAAACCTACTATTCTCAATTGTGGAATAGTTGACTTAATGACTCGAACATTACTGTGTATAGGCAGAGCCTATGACGTGTGTTGGCTTTGTTTGGTAGTGGGTACCATGACCATCAAATCTTTTTTTGTTCTTGTTTACCATTTTGAACTTTTTTTACTTATTTTCTTCTTACCTTCCGACAAACTTTAACCTCTTTAATCATTCAGGAGGTCCTGATAACTGTATTTTGCTAGGCTGTCTTTTAACTTGCACTGGGTAGCTATACCTTCCTTGTTGAACTGCTGTTGTGTTTGTTCTAAATAACATTTTTAGGTTCTTTTAGGCTGCCAGGAGTTCCTGTTTGTGTTGTAGGTATGTTTGCCTTGGGTTAGCGGAGAAGACGATGGCACCCCACTCCAGTACTCTTGCCTGGAAAATCCCATGGATGGAGAAGCCTGGTAGGCTGCAGTCCATGGGGTCACTAGAGTCAGACACAACTGAGCGACTTCACTTTTACTTTTCACTTTCATGCATTGGAGAAGTAAATGGCAACCCACTCCAGTGTTCCTGCCTGGAGAATCCCAAGGATGGGGGAGCCTGGTGGGCTGCCGTCTATGGGGTCGCACAGTGTCGGACACGACTGAAGCGATCTAGCAGCAGCAGCAGCAGCCAGTCTTTCCCCTTCTGGTGTTTTATTTCTAATATGATGCTAGTTTTGAAACTTAAATTGTTGCCCTTGTGAGGATTAAATGAAAAACAGAGGAAATGGATTCTGGAAGGTTTGTTCTAATCATTAAAGAGGCAGAAAAACAGTGTAACTCTGGGATCAGATAATCAGGGTTCAGATCTTAGTTTTGACAATTAGTTTTGTAACTCTGGGCAAGTTACTTTTCTCTAAGACTCAGTTTCCTCAGCTATTAAGTGGGGACAGAAGAATACCAGTCTCTTATTACAGTTGTTACAAGGATTAAATGAAATAATGTATCTGAATCACTTAGCACAGTGCGTGGCATATGCTGATGTTAGCTCTCTTAATTATAGCATTTGTCCATTTTTGCCGTTAAAGGATTTTTTTTTTTTTGCTTTCTTCCTATTTCTTAGTCATATTAGAATAGGAAAAAGTTGCCAGATAAACTGAATTCAGCCTAGATCAGATGTTAGCCTAATAATTGCTGAGTAAATGACCACAGCACCATTATCCTAATGAGTTTCACTGGGATAACTGTAGTGTCTATGGATGAAACATAGAGCTGGAGTTGAGATATCTTCACCTCTATCCTTCTGTAACAGATTGTTTTTTCAATATAAGAAAAGTATGTATAGAATGCTATCACTATGGAAAATGGAGAGAAAAGGGAAGCTACTATTTATGTAAAAAGAGTACATATACATATAAGCTTGTGTGTGTATAGATTACAGCTGGAAGGTTTCTTAAGAAGATGCTAACTTTGGTTGCCTTAGTTGGAAAGGAACTTGGTGGTTAGGAGATGTAGTAGGTTGGGACGGAACTTATGTTTGTTTGTTTTTAACATGTGCATATATTATCTATTCAAAACAGTTACTAAACAAAGAAAGGAGTAGATTGAATGTGTAAGCTTCAAGGTTAAGTGTCCTAAGAATTGACCTTCATCTTGGTCTGGACATTCCAGGCAGCTGACTTGTCTAAGTTGTGGGCCCCAGCCTTCAACTGTGCTTTTTCCTTGAAGAGGACAAACACAAGAGTTCTTCATAACAAGACAACTTTTCTGTCCTTAACTATCTAGAGAATTTGATTCACAAATTCGGGGCAAAAATAAGTTGCACGTTTAGTTAGCTGAATTTGGTGATGGTAGATGAATGGACAGCCCTGTGGATGAGAATCTTATTTTCCCAGTAGGACTCATGGTTATCATCAGCACATTTCCTGTTGATGAGAAGACTGCTTGTTTTATTTTTGTAACTATATGTGCTGAAATTTACTGTAGAACTTTATATTTGATAGTGTTTTCAAATTGTCCTCAATTGTCTACTGAACTAATTAGGTTCAGTGTTTTAGGAGTAATTAGAATTTGCCCTTCTTCCATTTACCATGCTTGAATCTATATTTTTTAAACTTTTAGTTACCAGCAAAATTAGGTGGAAGTGGCAGCAAACTTTGCTGTTGCATTTCTCTCAAAAGGCAGGTATACATTTGGCTGAAATTTCTACATCAGACTGTTGTGAATACCATAGTTCTCCTGAAGTAAACATTCTTGTCATTTTCCAGGCTTGGAAAGAAAGGGTTTCCAGCTGGGAAGAAAGGGTTAACTTTTGAGAGACTCATCTGTTCTTAAAGCCAAGGTGCTAATCTTACTATGCCCCTTCTTCCTGAAAGACACTCAGTGGCTCTCCTTTGTCTACTTGGTAAAGCCCAGACTGTTTAGCCTGACATTTCAAAGCCCTTCATGACCTTTCTGGCATATTTTTCTGTTTCCTATACTTGTCCCTCCACAAAATTTAGGTATTGTTTCCTTACAAGTGTTGAGCTTCCCATGGCCCTGATTTTGCTCATAATGTTCTACCTGCTAGAAATGATCTTATTAATCTTTTACCTGTACAACGTCAGCTCACCTTTCCAAGCCCCAGGTGCAGAGTTTCATTTTCTTTTTTTTTTTTAACTTTTTATTTTGTATTGGGATATAGCTGATTAACAATGTTGTGATAGTTTCAGGTGAACAGCAAAGGGGCTCAGCCATACCTATACATGTATCCATTCCCCCCCAGCCTCCCCTCCCATTCAGGCTGCCACATAACATTGAACAGAGTTCCATGTACTATACAGTAGGTCCTTGTTGGTTATCCGTTTTAAATACAGCAATGTGTACATGTCCATCCCATACTCCCTAACTATCCCTTGTCTCCATCTCTCCCCCCAGCAACCATATGTTCCTTCTCTAAGTCTGTGAGTCTCTTTCTGTTGTGTAAGTTCATTTGTATCATCTTTTTAGATTCTACATATAAGGAATGCTATACAGTGTTTCTCTTCCTCTAACTGACTTCAGTTAGTATGACAGTCTCTAGGTCCATCCCTGTTGGTGCAAATGGCATTATTCCACTCTTTTTAATGGTTGAGTAATATTCATATATATATATATATATATATATATATATATATATATTTATACACCACATCTTCTTTAACCATTCCTTTGTCAATGGACATTTAGGTTGCTTCCATGTCTTGGCTATTGTAAACAATGCTGCAACGAATATACAGTGTTTCATTTTCCATGATGTTTTCTCTGACCCCACTTAGCCAAAAGTAATCCTCTCACAGTCTTGTGTTCCTTTTATGACACTAAGTTCTTTCTTAGAGCTCTGGATCCTTGGAAGCTGGGCTCTTGTTAACCATCACTTTAATCTCCACACAGTAGAAACTCAGTTTATGTTCACTGAGTGAATTAAATGTCAGCCAGCATCTTGAAAGCATCTTTAATTTGCTTTACTTTTTCAACCCAGATAACAATTTGACTGTTATCTGTAAAGGCTATAGAATAAACTGCTCTGGAACAAAAACCACTTCACTCTGTGTTGATACAGTTAGTAAGTTTATGATCTGAGAAAATCTGTGCCTTTTAAACCTCAGAGGGCAGGTGTATTAACAAACTACAGAATTTTCATATAAATGAATTACATTACCTCACTATTGCTGTTGATGAATTGGCCTCTGACAACACTTAAGCATCAAAACGCATAGCGTCTTTTCAGGTGGAGAGGCTGACATGAGAGATTTGGTTAACTTTAAGAAAAATCTTATGAAAAAAGGACTGTTGAACTTTCCCTGGTTTGTTTCTGCCTTGGAATATACCCTGTATCATATAAAGTGGCCACATCTTTTTCCGTGACCTGTTTCTATTGTCACAAAATGTTACTTTTTATGCACTTAACAGGGTCCTGAGGTTATAAATTTAGAATCACAGCATCAGCAAATCCCAAGGTCGCAAGGGACTTTAAAGATCATGTAGTCAGCCTTCTGTCAGATAGATAGCCAAGTTGTGAATTCTCTACTTTTTGAGGTCATCCATTCTGTTATTTGAATCTTCAGAAACTCTCCTGTTAGAAAGTTTTTACTTCCAGCATTTAATGTTGAGTAATTCTTTCTCCTTCTGTGACCTACCCATGGGTTCTGATTCTACCTTTTGGACAGTCTAATCACTTTTCTGTAATATTTAAGGCAACTGTCCTGTTTTTCTCCAGGTAAAATATCTTCTGATCTTTCTTTGCTTCCTTGTGTATCTTAAAATATAATGTTCAAAACTGTGGACATATTCCAAGTGGAGTCTGACCTCTGCTGAACAAAACAAAAATCTCACTTTGTACATGAAGATATTATATTTGCATTACTGTATCTAAAAATCACATTAATTGCAGTGGGCAACCTTATCCTCTTGATTTCCCTTGAATGTATACTGTCATCATAAGCCTGTAAGGCTTTCTCATACCCAGATAGGAGTGACACACCTATCCTGTACCTCTACAGCTGTTTTTTTAGGCCCAACTGCAGGATCTTAGATTTATCCCTGTTAGAGTCAACCCATTGAAAGAGTCTATTAAGTACTTTTGGTTCATGCTTAGGTCATCTGACATATTAGTCTTCCTGCCCCACTTCTTGCAATCTACAAATCTGATAAGTTTGTTTTCTCTTCTCCATCTTAGTCATTCATGGAGATGTTGAGGCAGGCCAGGATGGAATCATTCCATTGGACCATACTATTGGTGCTGCCGCTGCTGCTGCTAAGTCGCTTCAGTCGTGTTGTGCGACCCCATAGACGGCAGCCCACCAGGCTTCCCCATCCCTGGGATTCTCCAGGCAAGAACACTGGAGTGGGTGGCCATTTCCTTCTCCAATGCATGAAAGTAAAAAGTGAAAGTGAAGTCGCTCAGTCATGTCCAACTCTAGCGACCCCATGGACTGCAGCCTACCAGGCTTCTCCATCCATGGGATTTTCCAGGCAAAAGTACTGGAGTGGGGTGCCATTGCCTTATCCATACTATTGCTAGTAGGTTTAAATGAGCATTAATTGTGTATGGAGATAGGATTGTCAGTTTAGATCAAATACTCCATAATTGTAATAGAAATTGTCTTTTAGGTAAGTAGTCTTATTGTAGCTGCTTAGTTATGTTTAACAAGAGATAATAGAACTATATATGGTCATAAGAGTGAGATTAGGAACTAGCTTGGAAAGTTAGTGACCCTGCTTATATTCTTATATATGATTAAATATAATATTACATTTATTAATTAATAAAACATAATTCTTACATTCTTGGGGCTTCCCTGGTGTCTCAGACAGTAAAGAATCTGCCTGCAGTGTGGGAGACCCAGGTTCGATTCCTGGGTCAGGAAGATCCATTGGAGAGGGACATAGCAACCCACTGCAGTGTTCTTGCCTAAAGAATTCCATGGACAGAGGAGCCTGGTGGGCCACAGTCCATGGGGTCAGAAAGAGTTGGACATGACTGAGCTACTGATGCTTTCTTTCTTCTATTCTTATGTAAGGTATTAAGCAGAGAACATTCTGGACTGATGAGAGGCAATGTGGTATAGGGGAAAGAGCCCTAAACTTGGCCCTGAAAAGTTTTATTCATTTATTTATTCAGCAAATATATATTGTGTGTAAGTAAGGCTATACTTAAGCCTTAGATATACAGTGATTTAAAAAAAAAAAAACTGAGACTTTGTGTTTGCCATCAATGGAATGTACATTCAGATGGGGAAACAGTTTGATAATTATACAGATGAAATCATAATACTTTCTGTGATCTATCTTCTAGACAAGTACTCTCCAACAGAAATATAATACAAGTCACATACTCAACTTAAAAGTTTCTAGTAGCTCCATTTTAAAAAGTGAAAAGAAAAAAATGAAACTAATTTTAATAATGGGTTTTCTTTAACTCAGTATACCTGATATTTCAACATGTAAGCAATATAAAAAATTTGAGATATTTATATTCTTTTTTCTTGAACTAAATCATTGAAATTTTAAACTTATACCACATCTCAGTTTGAACTAGCCTGTTTAAAGTGCTCAATAGCCATGTGTAGCTAGTGGCCTTCATATTGGACAGCAAAATACTATCCCCACCTTTATAGACTGCTCTATGGTATTGGGAAAATCACTTTCCTTATTTAGAACTCCTGTTTTCATCAGTAGAATGAAGGATTAAGACTTACCTTTAAACAGCTAAAAGTGGTCCTTTTCATGTATGAGGGAGTCATCCAAGGTGCTATAACAATCTATGTCTTCATGAGTGGTACTTACATGGGTATATATGTAAAGATTCATCAAGTTGTATACTTAAGACACCTATACTTTTCAGTATCCATGTTATCACTCAATAAAAGTTTTTTAAAAAAAATCACTTCTAATTATTTTGATTCTGGGCCCTTCAGTAAAATTTCTCAGATGAACTGATCTTCAGTGGAAACATGTGATATGAAAAATGCCAGCAGCCAGTGACTCTTTATGTCTTCTTCCCACCAGGATGTGTCTAGTCCGAATGAAGCAGGAAGGCCGGAGTGGGAAATACATGTGTCGTATCATAGTTCATTTTATGTGGGAGGATGTTGAGCAGCGTGGCAGAATCATGGGGGTAAGTGACTACTATCAGGTTCTTCTTGTCTTGGAAAACTCCATTGAGCAACTGCCTGACTTGAGTTGAAGTTCTGATGTCAAGTGGTAATTCAACTCTACTCGCTTTTGCTTCTGTGGCTTCTGACAAGCTCCGGATGCTTTCTGTGTTTGCACACGTTATCATGGTTTGTCAGTGTGAGCACATCCTGTGTTCAGAGATGGGATTATTAAAAAGCAAATCATGGTGATAGGAGGGATGGATTTGGTGAATAGATGAAATCAAATGATAATCCAGTTTTAGGATACTGTACCTGTGATACCAGTTCATTGTTCAGTTCACAATTAGTTTGGATAGAAAGATCCTGACTGGGGGCCGGCACTATCCTCAGGAACTTAAAAACAAGCTCCTTGATCGCTGACAACCTAGAATACTTTGGCAAGGTATCTACTGAAAAGGTCCATTAGTATATTTAATAACCTGAGAAAGGAGAACCTATGTATGTATAACATAGAATATGATGACAATAGAAAGCCAGAACCAAAACATTAGAATACAATAGATTATATAAGTACCAATCTCTTCCTTTGTGTATATTACGTATTTTGTGTATCTACACCATGTTTTAATAGATCGTAGTTCCTATGGTTTTTCCCATGTCATTGCCTCACAACTTGGGAGTATCTAAAGCCAGACTATCAGACAGGGTCATGCAATGGGGTGACCTGGTTTCTTTCATTACAGAGGAGAGTTCTGTGGTTTTGTGTGTATGTATTTTATTATATATGGTATCATTCTCTGTGCACTTACTTGCAACTTTCTTTTTTTTAAACTGAACAATGTGTCTTGGAGATCTTTGCATGCTGCATGGGATTTAAGTGGGAGATCTCCCTTTTTTCACTTTTATCTACTGTAATTATTTTCACACACTTCCTATGTTATTGTCTAGTGGTATCATATGTGCTAAATCTATGTGTAAAATTGTAGTCTTTGATACTAAATGATGGAAATGATGGTTTCCTTTGGAGAATTTGGATTGAGAGTATTTTCAGATTCTCTTGTCTTTGAAGGAATTGGGTATACAGAAAGCACAGGAGACATGGGTTCACCTTTAGAGAGCTTCATTGACACTATCTCTGGGAAAACAGACCATCAGCATTTCTACTCATTCTGAAAAGATGATAGTATATTTCACAGTTTCCGCTGCTGTCATCATCATCATCCAGGGGAGTCCGTATCCCCCTGTCTTTGTAAGGTACTGTTTGCTTCACGTTTCTCACTGTCATGCCTTACTGCTGTATAGCTGCCCAGAGTGGGATCAACAGCCTTTAAGCTATTCATCCTGCTGAGTGTTCCACATTCCTTTAAGTACTTACTAGCCAACTCTGTGGCAGTATACAGTGGACATACCGTAGTGCTGGTGGTCTCAAATCATCCCTTTTAAGGACGACCAGTGATACCCCCCTGGCCAGCTAAAGTCTCTGCTGACTGCCATGCAGTTACACAGTAGTTAGTCTGTTTTCTTATCACTGTTGACTAAAACTCTTCTGGGAGTTGAGCCACTAGAACCATGTGGGCCATAGCTGTCCCCAGCTTGAATAGCCTTATGAGCCATAGATTGCTGACTCCTAGACCACAGGAACCTTTTACTCTACCCAACTTCTACCCCCAAATGAATTTCTTTTTGGATCTACATATAAATGGGGCTTCCCTGATGGCTTAGCGGGCTAAGAATCCACCTGCAATGCCTGAAAAATCCCATGGACAGAGGAGTCACAAAGAGTCAGACACGACTGAACAGCTAAGCACGCATGCACACACACGTATATTTATCTCCATCACAATTTTCAGCACTTTGAACCTTCTCCCATGTTACTTTATAATATCCCTTCTACTTGACTGTATGCTTCATAAAGGCAGGAAACCTATCTTACCCACATTTTTTTGTTTACACAGTGAACAGTGGTTGAATAAATACTTGTTGGATGAATTAATAAATTGAAATTTATTCTGAAATTGTTTTAAAGCCAACTTATTTGTCAGATAGATCATACTTGGTTTGTTAGTCTTTGGTTCAATTGTCTGTCTATGCAGTCCTGCAGGAATTAGCCTTTCCTTTTTTTCCACCCCCCATTTTATCCAACCATTTTTTGTCTGAATTGTTCCAGATATTATGCTGTCTTAGAGAGAAGTGTGTTAGATCAGGATTTCTCAAACTTTAATGTACCTGTAGTTTACCTGGGGATCCTGTTAAAATACAGATTCTGATTCAGTAGGTTTGGGGTGAGGCCAGAGAGTCTCTTTGCTTTTCTAGAAATCTTCAAGGTGATGGCAGAAGCACTGGTAGGGCAGGATGGGGAAGGAGCAAGCACACTTTGAATAGCAGGGTTTTAGATGATCCATAACGCTCCCCAAGTATAGACTGTTAAATTTGTCTTCATGAGAGAATTGCCAAGCTCCAGTTTAGTTACAAAGACTATAAAAGATGATGATTGAAAAATAATGGAGACTTGAAAGAGTTGGGGAATTACTATTTTTGTATTTTCATTATAACTGATTTGCTCCTCCCTTTCCAATGTCATGCTATAAATAGACACCCTTTATACAGTCAAGACAATTATATATTAGCCAATTCTGAGTTGTGAGTGTGATTGTGTGTGTGTAGAGGGGACCTCAGTCTTTGGTGTGTGTATGGCCTAAAGAAATGGGAAGATTAGGCTGGACAAGAATGGCATGTGGCTGGAGAAAAGTAGCAGGCAGAGGGAGCCAGTCTGGCCTGGTTCTGACCCTGGCTGGCAAATCTTTTCTCCTCCCCTTACTTCAGTTTCTTGGTTTAAAAAAAAAAAAAACTTGGGGGGCGGGGCATGTGCCTACGTGGTTTCCAAGTTTCTTTTCCAAGCTTTGAAAATCTATGATGTGAAGGTGGTAATTTGCAAATCTATTTTTGTGTTATTTGGCATCTTTAAGAAAACTCATATGAAAAGTAGAATTTATAAGACTGATCAATGTAGTGGTGATTTTTCTTCTGCCAAAGAATTCTTAGAGCCATTACATTACTTGAGTGGACTGGTGTAAGGAAGATTGAGAATGTGAATTAATGACACATTAGAAATCTGGGTCAAGAAATCCTTTGAATTAGAGTTCCAGTCTCATTTGGTGGGAAAATTTTCACTTTCCAAAAATTTGCTTTTTACCAGCTGTTTAGGAGCCCAACTATTGTGAAAAATAAGGCAGCCTCATATATCATCAGTG
Source organism: Ovis aries (assembly GCF_016772045.2). Taxonomy (NCBI): domain Eukaryota; kingdom Metazoa; phylum Chordata; class Mammalia; order Artiodactyla; family Bovidae; genus Ovis; species Ovis aries. The sequence goes on along the minus strand of NC_056066.1, from coordinate 64,601,134 downwards.
AAGCTGGTATATAAAAAGCAAGTGTTAAATTTGAGGTTACAAAAATCACATCAATAATTTAGAGAGTTCTCACTTTTAAAAAAACATTATTTGGGATTTAAACATATAAATTAGCTGTGGAAATAAAGTTCATTATATCACCTCATCTGGTCTTGTTTTATTTCATTAACTGGTTCTTAAAAACCTTTGTGAGCTGAGTTGCAGCTGAAGAGGTTGGAGACCATTTTTCCTTGGGCCCTTGCCTCACTCCTGAGTGTTGTTGGTAAGAGTAGAGAGCTAAGACTTGACACAGCTGTAAAAACAGACAGCGCCTTTGGCCTCAGCGCTTTCTCCTGGTGCAGGCAGATTTCAGATGTAAATTTCACTTTCTGCCTCTCCTACTAATGAAGTAAGTTTCTTTTGCTGGGTTTGCAGCCAGGTGTGTCCAGTCTTGTGGCTAACCAGGGGCGCTTTACTTAATTTTTCCATTTGTGACATTTCAACCAAACTTAAAAAACAAACATAAAAATTAGCTCAAGGCAGTGGCTCAAAGTGTTAATGGTAACCTTAGGCTGGCTAAACGACTTCCTCTCAGTTCTGCCCTGCCAGACATCTCCACCTTGTGGCTTACAATGAGCAGGTTTCAGCTTTCCAAACTGTGGAGACAAGGTGGAGGGGGTGGGGATGGGCTTTAGTTAACTAGTTGCACATTTATCTCTACCAGTGGTCCCTGGCATGACAGTTGCCTCAGCAACATTTCTTGCTGAGGACAAGAAGCATTGCTGAGGACCGTCGCCTCAGGTGATTTCTTGCTAGCAGCCTTCTGGGATTAGGATGAACCTCCTGTGACCACACTCTCCTGCTCCTCGCTCTAGCAGAGCTGCTTGATGGGGGATGGTGTAGAGGGCCTAGAAGGAGGTAGAGGAGCTGTGGGCTGAACTGGACTCCTTTGTAAAATTCTACTTTGCTTTTCAGAACCAGCATTTCGCTTTGCAAGGTCCTCTGTGGTCATACTCCAGACTACCTTTCCAAACTCATTTCCCCTAGCTCTTCTTGAGCCTTAAATATGAGAAACCCCTAGCACGTGTGCCTGGCACACAGTAAGCACGCAGTGAACATGACATTCCATCGTTGCTGCACATACTTTTCACTGTAGCCAAGCTGAATGTCTTGCTCTTCCTGTGTTTTGTCTTTGCTCACGTGGTATGAGGATGCTAGATTGCCCTAACACGCCAGCCTCAATTCCTCCACATCCCTCCACTTCGAATTGGAAGCCAATCATGGTTTCCCTTAGCTGTAAGTACCTTTTTAATTTACCTATACCCTTCATTGGAAAAGACCCTGATGCTGGGAAAGGTTGAGAGCAGGAAGAGAAGGGAGCGACTGAGGACGAGATGGTTGGATGGCATCACCAACTCAATGGACATGGGTTTGAGCAGACTCTGGGAGATGGTGAAGGATAGGGAAGCTTCGAGTGCTGCAGCCCATGGCGTCGCAAAGAGTCGGACACGACTGAACAACAACATACCCTTCTTCTGGCTCTTAACTGCTTCTGCTTTGCATCACTGTCATTCGTGTATATTGACCACCTTCTGGGTGAATTCCTGGGGGGTGGGATCACATGTATCCTTCTTTATACTCTCCAAAGTGCTAGTCATTGCTCCTTGGCTGAATGTATGCCTTCTTCTGATGGAAGAAGATGGTTCTGAAAGCCCATTATAAATGTTGGAAAAAGTGGAGTGGGGAGGTATCCTTTTTATTCTGAGAATATTTATTTACTCAGTCTTAAATATGGGAAGAGAAAGAAATAAGAAGTTATCTCCATTCTCAGTTTTCCTTTTTCTTTGTTTATGCTTTCTCAATCTTCTAGTGGAATTATTTGATTGAAAAAAAAAAACCAATATATACACAAAGTGCTTTATGTCTCTAAACCAGCAAAGGTTTTGAGTCTGTAGAAGGTAATAGAATTACTTATACTTTAGTTTTTCTGGAAATTTCCTTCCAGGCTTCTATATTTCCATTGCCATGTCCTCCCTCCCCCCCACAAAAATCTTCATTCAAACTCCTCTATTTTACCATGAGGTAAAAAAGTTTGTTATACTTTGCATCTCTAGGTCAGAGTTAAAGCTCAGTGCCAAAGGTATTGTGTAAAAGGCAAGGACCACTTTAAAGATATAGTTTTTTTGTGGCCAATAATATGAATGGTTGAGTGTAAATACAGAGCAGTCCCCTGGGCTCAAAGCTTTTAAAATAAGAATACATGTTTGTTTTCCGGTATCAATCGTTCTTTTGAATGTTTTCTAAATGTCCTGAGCAGTTGGAATGGATACTTAGTTATTAGGGGAGGGAAGGCTAAATTCTTAGAAGGCAGAGCAATTCTATTTTGGAATTAGCTCATGAGTTTAAGCAGGGACCAACTGAAGATGTACCTCTAGTGGATAAGTTCCTTTCTCGACACAGGTTTCTTATCCTTAGGCCTTAATAGGTAGCAAGAGTACCTTAGGTGTGTTTTTTTTAACATTTATTTGGCCTCACTGGGTCTTGGTTGCAACACGTGGAATCTAGCTCCCTGACCAGAGGTTGAAAGCAAGACCCCTGTTTTGGGAGTGCAGAGTCTTAGCCGCTGGACCACCAGGGACGTGGCTTTAGGTAGTTCTCTAACTGATCGGATGCCTGGGTGTACACGCCCAGGATGCTTGTCTAATGGCTCAGGTTCCTGACCTTCTGAGTGACATACTGGATTCACTCCACTTCAGGGAGGGCCCGTGAAAGAAGTTATAAACCTTTCTGTATTTGAAATTATAAATGGTGAGTTTCCTGAGGTCTAATTCCTACTTGTTTGTCTTTGTATTTCTACAGTGCCTCGACGGAGCTTTGTCTTTAGTAGGCATTCAGCAAATGTTTCTTGACTAAATAAATGAGTCAGTGAATTTGATATCTACTCTTTTATCTTCAGTTTACCTCCTGAAATTTCTGTAGAAGAAAAGTGACCATTTTTTGAAAATTCCATTTGAATTTTGAATTTTTTGAATTTGAATATTTCCATTTGAAAATTCCATTTTTCAAAGGCCTGGCTAACTCAGTGCACTGACAGAGTCCTGCCTTTCCCTAATACCTTCTTAAGTGCTCCTCATGCTAAGTACTCCCAACTCAGCTCATCATTTCAGAACTGTTTACCTCTCTAATCCATCACTTTTTTTTTTTTTTTTTTTTTGCCTTCACTGTCTTTTGTCCCATGGTTATAAAACTGCTTAGAGCCATGTTTGTCAGGCACAGCTAAAGTCATTTTCCATACCTCTCTTTTAGGGGTTGCTAATGCTGTGTGTTAGTTGGGTTTCCCTGGTAGCTTGGCTGGTAAAGAATCCACCTGCAACGCAGGAAACCCTGGTTGGATTCCTGGGTCAGGAAGATCCCCTGGAGAAGGGAATGGCTTACCCACTCCAGTATTCTGGCCTGGAGAATTCCATGGAGAGGAACCTGGCAGTTTGCCTGTTCTTCTTGTGTTTCTTGTCTCACTTCTGATGTCGTCAACACCAATCCAGTCCCCCAAGCTAGAATTCTTAGAGTTGTCCTCAACTCCTGCCTCGTCCTCTGCATTCAGCTGTCTTGTTACTTTTCCACCCCAAATACCTCTGGATTTTATCCTCTCTTCTGTTCTTTTGCTTCATGTCAGTCCTCATCATCTCTTCTTTACTGGGCATGGCCTCCTATCTGTTATTAATAGTTCTGGACCTTCCTCCTCTCATGAACCCTGCTGTCATGTAAGCTGCCAGAGATGTTTCTAAACCCCGCATCTGATCATATCCCTGCTCTGTCTAGAAATCTCTGAGGGACAAAATTCAGACTTCTTAGCAGTGACATATAGAACCCTTTGTAGTTATATTAGAGGATATTCTTGTTCTTAGAAGATACCTGCTGAAGTATTTAGGGGTGAAATGTTTTGATATCTTCAAATGATTTAGCAAAAGAAGAAAGGGTATGTGTGTATGGATAAAGGTCCAGCAAATGTCACAGAATAGTAAAAACTGTGACTCTAAAGTTCATGCAAGTTTTTGTTGTATTACTCTACACCTTAAAAAAAAAATAAGTTTGAAGCTTTTCAAAGTGAAAAACTGGGGGAGGGGCCTTCACATTCTGTCTCTAGCCCACCTTTCTAATCTAATTCCCAACAAACTTCTCCTACAGGCAAATGGTCATGATTGAGCATGTGCACAAACACACTGAGCATGTTCCACTCATGCCGTAGTTTCACTGGTGCTATAATATTCTGTGTTCCTTTCTGCCTTCATTCACACACTTCTCTCTATCTGAAGTGGTCGTAACCCTGTCCCCTCTGCTTATGGCACTCTGAGACACAGCTGGATAGTACCTCTTCCAAGAAGCTTTTCCCAGCAACCCCCAGTAATACTAGTGTACTTGCCACTCGCTTGTCTGTATTCCTCCCGCACTTTGCACAAACTTCTGAAATAGGGCTTGTCATTGCTGTACTGTAATTACGGGTTTGTGTAGGTCATACCCATTATATGGAATGAGGATCCCAGGACCCCTAGTGCCTAACACAGAGTGCCTAACGTAGTTACCCTTCAGATACTTGTTGGGTGTATGAGCTTGCTTCTATTATTAATCTCTGGCCACTACTATCTCCCAAATACTGCCTAAAGATGGTTTATTGTACCTGGATTCGGTTTCTCTGACCCATCCTCCACCTGCCCCCCTCAAAGGTTCATGTTTCACTCTCTGCCTAGCCTCAGGGAATCTCTGGCTCTCTCATCATTTATACTGTTTTTTTTGACTGTGCCAAGTCTTAGTCACAGCATGTGGGATCTAGTTTCCTGACTAGGGATTGAACCCAGGCCCCTCTGCATTGGCAGCTCTGAGTCTTAGCCACTGGACCACCAGGGAAGTCCCCCATTTATACTTTTAATCCACTTTATAGGATAGATGAACCTTAGAACATTAGACTTGGAGCCTCAGAGACTCTCTTGGTCTGAAGGTGTTCAGGTGTGGGTATTTTGGAAAACTTCTCCAGAAGATTTCTGATGCTCATATCAGGTTAGGGACTACAGATTTGTCCCCGCCCTCTCACTTCTGTGGTGAGGAAATGAAGTTCCAAAGAGTTCATCAATTTGCCCAAGGTCACGCAGCTAGCCGACAGCAAAATGAGGGTCAAAACTAGGGTATGCTGATTCCTAGTTCAGTGTCTCCCTTACTGTACGATGACACCTCTCGGGGGGTCAGGAGGAGGAGGAAATCAACTTCCTGGGAGGGTCCTTCTCCCCTGTCAGGAGGAGGGGAAATCCACTTCACGGGAGGGTCCTTCTCCCCTGTCGGGGTGGGGGGGGGTCAGGAGGAGGGGGAAATCCACTTCATGGGAGGGTCCTTCTCCCCTGCCTTTGCACCAGAGACTTCTAAAGACCCAGAGGACAGCTTTCCTTGAATCTGGAAGTGTGCTGTTTCTCCAATGCAGTCCCACGCCTGAGGCCCCTTTATTTGGAATTTCTAATCCAATACGGCAGAGGTTTCCTACTCCACAGGACTGATAGAGATTAAGGGAGGGGGAAAAAAGATGAGAATGCGAACAATGTTCTGAATTTGTTTCTTTTTCCAGCCTTTAGAGCCTGAATGTCTCCACATCGTCTGAATTTGCCTTAGTTGATTTTGCAATTATTTTTCAGAGACTCCTTGGTTATTTCTTTTTTTTTTTTTAAGACTAGAGGAACACCGTGCTTGGAAAGGCTGGGCTGGGAGACTAACAAAGGCAGTATTATACTGTGCACGGCAGAGCCAATAAATGAATTCAGGAGACACCTAGATGTGTTTCTAGAGGAGGGCATGAGGGGGAGGGGTCTGGTGCAAAGGCAGAAAGGTGGATTAAGATAAATTAAAATGGGGCCAGCATGTTGGATCAGGGGACAGCGTCTTCCTGTTCCCACCATCGCTTAAGATTTTTCATTCTGCTTCATATGAAAGTTAAAAGTAGTCTTGACCATATAACCTCATACTCTCCCATCCCCCACTGTCCTGTTCAGGAAAAGAACTTAGTCTAAGGGCTATTTCAGCCTGATACAGCTATGTTTATTACTGGAGTAGTACATCTATGGGACATTCCTGGGGAATCTTAGACTGTTAAAACTGGAAAAGAACCTTGAAATAATCTAATCCAGGGATTCTCAAAGTGGCTTCCAAACCAGCAGCCTCAGCACCACTTAGGAACTTGTTATAAATGCATGTTTAGGGCTCCACTCTGGATCTGCTGAACGAGACACTCTGGAGGCAGGGCCCAGCAATCTGTATTTTAAACTTTTAATGTTATATTGGGGTGTAGTGGATTAACAATGTTGTGATAGTTTGGGGTGAACGGCGAAGGGACTCGACCATACATATACATGTATCCGTTCTCCTCTAAACTCCCCTCCAGGCTGCCACGTAACATCGAGCAGAGTTCCCTGTGCTATACAGTAGGATCTTGTTGGTTATCCGTTTTAATTATAGCAGTGTATACATGTCCATCCCAAACTCCCTAATCCCTTTCCTCCATCCTTCTCCCCCCTACCCCCCCGCCCAGCAACCATAAGTTCGTACTGTAAGTGTGTGAATCTCTAAGCAATCAATATTTTAACAAACCGTTCAGTCTGAGAGCTACTGCTCAAGTCTGATCCTGTCATTTAAGTGGTGGAGAAACTGTCTCTGGGAGAGTTGAGTAAGCTTGAGTTAGAAACCAGCTGAAGAACAGAACTCAGGTCTCTTGATGGCCAGCTCTTACTCATCTCCCTGTGAAGAAGAGCAGGATCTGGGCATGGACTAGTGACATGTGAAAGTGGAGGGTTTCAACTAATGCAGAAAGAGTTCCCCAGTAGTAATAGCTAATGTTTACTGAGCACTTTCTCTTGGCTGTGCATTTTTTAAGCACCATTTCAGTTTGTTTACAACAGTCTTAGCTGTGAGATCCTATCCTCATTTTACAGATGAAGAAACTAAGGATCAGAGAAGTTAGCATTAATATATTAGTTCCCTATAGCTGCTGTAAGAACTTACCACAGATTGGTGGCTTAAAACAGTAGAGCTTTGTTCTCTCATAGTTCTGGAGGCTAGAAATCATTTTCAGTAGGCTGTGCTCAAGGGAAGAATCTCTTCTTTTGCCCCTTTCAGCTTTTTGGTAACTGCTGGCACCCCTTGGCTTGTGGCCACTTCACTCTGATCTCTGCCTCTGTGGTCACGTTCTTTTCTTTTCTTCTGTCTGGGTTTAAGCACCCTCTTCCTCTCTCTCATAAAGGTGCATGTGATTGCAATTAGGCCCACCTGGATAATCCAGACTGATCTACCCATCTGAAGACCCTTAATCTAATCACAGCTCCGAAGTCCTTTTTTGCCATATAAGGTAACATTCACAGGTTCTAGGAATTAGGATGTAGCTATCTTTTAGGAGACCAGTATTCAGCCTACTGGTTAGGTGACTTAACCAGACTTAACACAGTAAATATAAGAGCCTAGATTGAAACCCAAGCCTGCCAGACTCTAGAGCCCATGCTCTTAATCATGACTCTACTGCCTGAAAAGGTCACTGCTAAAAACTATGGTTCTAGCATTAGCTTTAGATTTTTTTTTAATGTTTCCTTCTTCCCCAAACTTGCATAATATTACTTGTCACATAACTCTGAACCTCTGCATCCTTGAGCAGCTCTGGCCCTGACTCCTTCAGTTCAGTTACTAGAGGGCAGAGCTTGTGTTCCCACCCGCCCCACACACACACATTTTTAAAAAGGGAGATATAATAATAATTCATATATCATAAAATTCACCATTTTGAATGTGTTTTTTAGTAAATTCACAATGTTATGCAACCATCACCACTGTCTTAATTCCAGGACATTTTCATCACTTCAGAAAGAAACCCTGTGCCTGTTAGCAGTTACTCTCCTTTTTCTCAGCCCTTGGCAACCACTGCTTTCTGTCTCTATGAACTGACCTATTCTAGGCATTCCATATAAATGGAATCATAATATGTGGTCTTTTGTGTCTAGTGTCTTACTTAGCATAATGTTTCAACGGGTCATCCATGTTGCAGCATGTTTCAGTAGTTCATTAATTTTTATGGATAATCTATTGTATGGATATACCACATTTTATTATCCATTCATCAGTTGATTGACATTTGGGCTGTTCCCACTTTTGGCTTATTTGAATAATGCTGCTGTGAACATTCATGTAACTGAACATATGTTTTCAGTTCACTTGGGTATATATCTAAGAGTGGAATTGCTGGGTCATACAGTATGCTATGTTTAGCTTTTTGAGCAACTCAGGTATTGTATTTCATATCAAGTTATTTGAATTCCTAGAGTGACATTGTTCGTTTGTTCATAATGAAGTAATATTCTCATAATCTGTAATCTTAATCATATTTCTTATCTAATTGCCAAATAAATATTTATACCTACAGTTTTTGACAGTAAAGAGAAAGGATGGTGTGGTATAATGGAAGGAGTTCTGGCCTGCCCGGCTGTTCTCTGGGTGAGCTTGAGTACGTCAGATCACCTCACCTCTCTGGGGAGGAGGGCTAGATGATTTCTAAATTCTCTTCCAGACTTAACATTTGCAACTCTGTGAAAGTCTGAAAAGCTAGCCTTGTGTTAAATCCCAGAGCTTATGTTCTGTTTTTTTAGCAGTTCATCATTCTCTGTCTGATTTCTGTTCCCAGACACAAACAAAGTTTTACCCATCCATCCATCCATTTTATTGTGGTCTGCTAGCTTCCAGGTACTATGCTAGGCACTGGAGATACAAAGATGACAAAGATATTGTCCCTGAATCCCCAGTCTAGTAGGAGAAGGCAAACATATAAACAGGTGATTACCATGTTAAGAGATGATGATATTTTAAAATTGCTCTGCCAGAGTAGAAAAGTTTGGGTAGATGACATTTGCATTGTATTTTTTCGGATGACTGTTTGCTAGACAAGAACATTTTGGTTAGAGCAATGGTATAGGTAAAGGTAGAGTGGCGTGAGAGGACGAGAGCATGTTTGCCTTTGTTAGATGGCTTTTTTCCTTCTTTTCCTGAAGTGGTGAAAACAAACTGTTCGGACTAGCTCTGTTTTGAGATCCTTCTGTGTGTCTAATATCCGCAGACTCATCAACTCAGTGGCCTGTAGAGGAACATGTTTTGTCTAAGTCCTGGCCACCTATAGGTCTTGTTCCCTTTTTCCTAAGAGCACTTCAGACTCAATTTCTGAGTCAGGAGATTCACTGAGTGGGTAAGGAACTTTGATCAAGATTTGGGTTTTCTCCATCCTACCAGCTTAGTTTGCTCTTGAAAATGCCCTTTCATCCCCCTAAGGGTTTTAGCTACATAAAAATATTAGGTGCATAAAATTTTACAATATGATCAGCGTAGCACAAACTAAATTTCTCACCTTTGACTAGAAACATATATATGGAAGGCTTTGTGCTTTAAGCTGCCCCCTTCCCAGCCTCCTAGCCTTCAGGAGAGGTCATAGTACAGCTCTTTCCATAGTCACTGTTCTCTTCCTTTTTACTGGAGGGCAAAACTAGGGCAGAGAAATAATTTTTATTCACTTCTGAAAGGTTACAGTAATAAAGAAACTCTTGTTAACATCAGAGAACGTTGCAGCCAAGAGTTTTCACAGTCTGGCATTGTTTATTTTACATGTAATTTGGAACCTTCTGCACTCTTAAAATATTGGCACAAAAATGTTTTAACTGTTGAAGTGCTTCATTGCATGCAGTGGTAGTGTGGTGTCAGAGTGGCAGCTGGACTCTGGAGAGCCGTTTGCCCCATTCCTGTTGGAAAGAGAAATGGTGTAATCTGCATACGTGTGGGTGTGCAGATACACACTCACTTGTGTATATATAGCCTCTCTGCATTGAGAATTAAGAACTTTCTCTGCCATGATGAACTTCTGTGCCTCCCTTTATTTAACAATGAGAAGGGTGTAACAATCCCGCTTTCCTGTTGCCGTGGCTGCCAGAAAGTATAGCACTTCCCTTATTTGGATATTTTGATATAATTGTTCATTATCCCCTTTCTCTCACACATGCTTTGTTACTTAACTCTTTTCTTTTACATTTATCCATCAAAGGATTTTTGTTGTTGTCTTGTTAGGTTGAAATTAAGATTTGAAAATAACTGCAGAAGGATCCCACATATGAGATGGGAAGACTGCTAGGCTGGTGACTGGGCTTCATGAGGTCCAGGTCCAACTTTTCTCCCAGAGTTTGGAGGACCTTCTTCTTCCCCCATCTTCTTTGTGTCCTGGGGGCTTAAAATAGAGCTATGTATTAGCCTGGCCCTTGCTGAGACGCAGGGTTCCCCAGAGCTGGTGATGCTCTTTGTAACCTGCCTGGGCTGGGGACATTGGCCTGCTGTCCCTAAGCTTTTCTTCCTCGAAATCTGACACCTTGTTCCTTGGCCTCCACATTGGAGCCTTGGCAGAAGAGGCAGAGGTTACCCCCACCAGGTGAGCTCTGCCTGGCTGTCTCCAGGCCAGGCCCTTCTCCACGGAACTCCAGCAGGTGGCTCCTTCTCCAGGAGTTCCACTCCAGCTCCGAGAAAAGGATGCTCTGCTAGCGTGGGTACCACAACCGTCATGCCCTGCTCCCACAGGCTGTAGACTTTCTGTCACAGTCAGCCAGGGATCCCGCACGCTCTAGCCCAGATCAGCTTTCAGTGCCCACCAACAGCAGATGAAGTGCTCAGGACCTTGCAGCCCTTCTTGGTTCAGTGAGCTCTTTTCCCTTTTGGAAAACACTGCCTTTGGCTTCTTGACCCACAAGAGCAGTGCCTGTGATGGAGAATCCAGAGGAGTACGTCACATGCAATTTCGGGCAGAGGAAACGGGTCTTTTCCTAACAACCTCGTGAGGGCCCCTGTGTCGGCTGCTCTCCCCCTGTAAGGTATGGGCACTTTGTGCTTAACTGTCCAGAAACCATTTTCCCAAGCAGTTACCTCCCGTCATATGGGCTTTGGAGCCAGACAGACCTGGGTGCTAATTCCTGCTCAGCCGTAGTGTGGCCTTGAGACCCTGAGAAAGTCACTTAACCTCGCATTTCTTTCTCTGTATACCACACAGTGTGTGATTTAAACAGTATGATCTGGTAAAGACTTAGCACAGTACTTGGCACATTTTAATCACTTGATAGGATAAAGGCACTGTGTTCGGATCTTTTCTACAGCACCTGGCATGGGCTGCCTTGTTTCATGAGGATTTGTGTACATACCTGTCACTCCCCACTGGATTCTGATTGCTGGAGGGTAGAGATTGTATCTTTTGTCTTTGTATCACGTGTCTGCCTGGCTTGGGTCATGGGCATAGCAGACACTCAGTCACTGCTGGCTGAGTCTGTTAGGATGTCTTGAACAGACAGGGCCGGCATGACTGTTTCGGTTTCTCCATCTGAACCTGGGGAAATAGTAACCTCTTATTTTGGAGCCTTTGAGGACAATTTAAAACAATATGTGTGAAGTGTTTGGAGTCCTTTGAAAGCAAGGTAGTGGGGAAATTAATGGTGTTTTTGCTGTTCTTGGGAAAGCCCTTTGTGGTTCCCAGCGAATAAATTACTTGGAGTGAGTTTTCTAACACCTCCTATTCTGCTCTGTTCACTGAGGCTTTTTAAAAATAATAATAATAACTGTCTGCTGTAATGCTTTTTTGCTGCAACTTATAAAGATATATAATTTTGGTTTTGGACTTTTGACCCCTTTCTGCTCCCAGGGGAGAAATTTCTATCAAAATAATAAAAGGTGTAAACTGTGTGTGTTGCCCTTTTTCTGGGCCTGGGGTAGCTCAGCCTCTGGGGTTAAGAATCAGCGGGCTTGTGGTTTGTACCTGGTTACAGGGCAAGTAGGAGGCCATTCCCATTAAGAGCTCAGTGGTATTCTAAGTGTCTCCCCAGTTCCCATTCCTTTGCGTCCTGTGCCCTTTTGCTAAGGGTCTTCAGTTTTCACATGAACTCTGTTTTCTGGGGATTGTGAGCACATTTGTTTATGGCTGTACCTCTTCTCTTTAAAAGACAGAAGATGTTTATTATCTGCTCTACTTTAGGTCCCCAGCTGAGTTGCCTAGCAGAGAGGATCCTCTCTCTAGAGGAAACGGGATGGGAGAGGGGAAAAACCATTCACTAGTCTTGGAGCTAGAAGGGCAGGGAACTAAACTTGGTTCTACCATTAGTTAGCAGATGCAGAACTTGGACCAGGATATTTCTTTTCTTTTGTTTTTAGTACTTATTTTTTTTAGTTATTTGGCTGCACCAGGTCTTAGTTGCAATATGCAGGATATTGTTTATGGTATTGTGAATGCTTAGTTGTGGTGTGTGGGATCTAGTTCCCTAACCAAGGATCGAACCTGGGCCCATTGCATTGGGAGTGCAGAGTCTTGTTAGCCACTGAACCACCAGCAAGAGTCCCTGGACCAAATCATTTCTAAAGATCTTTCCAGCTTGGGGGAAAAAAAATCTATGAGATAAGAATTTTCCAACCCAGGGGAGAATTGAATGAACAGTAGTTTGCAACAATTCCCACGTGTTTGCTAAGCCTCTGTTGCCCTGTAACCCTGGAAGAACTGGCCCTGTTCTTAATAGCCTCAACTAAAAGGCTCATGAGAGACCAGAGTGGTTTGAGAACAAATGTGGGTTTCAGACATGCTAGAGTTGTCTGGGTAAGAAGCAGTGGGTAAATGTGGATGTTAGAAGAATCCTCCCACTTGGCAATGACACCTACCCCCCCACCCCCACCCCGCAATGCCCTGCTCTAGGAACTGTGTAAAGGAAGTTCAGACTGCTCTAGCTGGGGGTAGGAAGCCCCAGTCAGGACTAGCCCTAGCTGATCAGACTTGCAAAGCAGTCACTGATTATGTTTTGTGCAGGTTCAGTGACTGCCAGTCTCCTAGATGCTTGTCAGCCACAGGGATAATCCCAATTCAGCCTTTTCCAATTGAGGATACTTAGTCCTGGCCAGGAAAATGGCTTCTTCAGTACATATTAGTAGCAGGGCAGAGATTAAATCTCACTGCTGATTCCCTCGGTTGCTCTTTTCATTACATCATCCTGTCACCTTTGCCATCATCCTGCTCCCTTTACCATCCCTAGAACTACCATACACACCCTCCATTTTTGTCTTCCTATCTTACAGACCTCATTGGTTATTCTTTTAAAGTCAGTGTTTCTATGTCCAGGGCAGTGCCTCGCACGTAATAGGCCTTTATCAGATGTTAGTGGATGAGTGAATGAACTTACCCAAGTCTTCCTAACTCATTCACTGACCCTAAATTGTTAATGGATGCTAATACAGTGGTGTCTTACTGGTCCCCGGGGACTCTCTGTGCGTGTGTCTTCTGGAGGAGTGGTGGCAGCAGCGCTGGGGAGGGAGCTCTTGGGTCAGGCAAGTGGATGGTGCTCCTCACTCCATGTCACACCGCAGAGTAGGTGGCCACCTTCTCTTTTCTCCTATGAGTTTAACCCTTCACTGGGCACTGCCAGAGGGCACTGGCTCTGCTAAGATGGGGGTACCTATGTGAGAACAGTTCTGGAAGCCAAGAGGTCAGACCCAGAATACATGAGAGCTGTACATTGATTGTAGCTGCCCTGGATGTGCTGTGAATATTTGTGGATCCTTTGGTGAGACAGCTAGTAATATAATACTCCTCCTCTTGATTGCTTCCCTAAAGTGCCTGCTGAATGGTCCTGTGGGGTTGGTTAGAGCTGAAGGGGCCCAGCTGGAAAGCAGGGCCTTCTTTCTCCATGTCGATTGCAGTCTATTGAGCTGATTTTGAATGTTCGCAGTATGTGCCACAACCGTGACATCTGCTCAGAGGAGCAGGAAGAACTACAAGGAATGCTTCTTAAAAACGACCACTAGCCGCACTTCAGTTGCCTCACACTCACCAAAATGCGGCTTCACCGGTTCCCCGGCCTCTCGACTCTCTTCATCTCAGATCCATCCTGCAAATCATTAAACAGCCTAGTTCCTCTTCCTAAACACTACTTATGTCAAATACTCATCACACAGCAACGCCCAGTGGCTCCGCAGGGCCTGCTAGATGTGCACCAAACCCCTCAGCCTGTCTTCAGGCTCCTTGTGATTCACCATCATTTTTCTGTCTTTCCTGCCTGCCCCACTTTTCTTCCAGTCTCTTCCTGTCTTCTCCTGAAATCTTTCATAACTCATCCAGATTTACATTTGTGTCTTATTCTACCAGTGAGATTATAAATTTCTTTTCCTTTCTTTTTTGAGTTTACTTATTTTTGGCTGCACTGGGTCTTCATTGTTGTGTGGGCGTCTCATTGCTGTGGCTTCTCTTGTTGTAGAGCATGGTTTCTAGGCTGTGTAGGGCTCCAGTAATTGTGGCCCATGGGCTTAATTGCTCCGGGGCATGTGGGATCTTCCTGGACCAGGGAAGACCCGTGTCCCCTGCATTGGCAGGCAGATTCTTAACGACTGGACCAGTTGGGAAGCCCTATAAATTTTTTAAGTACTAGGATCACAGGCATCCTTAAGTAACCTCCTTAGTGCACAGTGCAGAGCATGGTACATTGTAAGTACACAGGAAATGCTTCTTGATTTGATTTAATTTAACAAGTAATTTTGTTGCATGGTAAGGGGCTTCAAGGGGAAGAAAAGAATGAAGTAAAGATAATCCTTTTAAAAACTAACATGTGTATTGAGATATCTGTGCTAAGTAAAGTATGTTCTGAATAACATTTTCTTGATTAATTTTCCTCAGCTACTCCCCTGACCCCTCCCCATCTGGCAGGGTTGTATCCATGATACACATGGAGGCCCGGGGCCTCCCATTCTCCCTTCTGACAGTGCCCAGATCTCTGCACCATCAGGTGTTCTCTCAGTGCCCGCTCTGTGTTGGGACCACGTGGACTTATCCTCCAGGAGTTTGCAATAGAGCTTCCATCAACCATCCCAGGTTCTGTCCTTGAGTAGTTCTTCACATCAGTGCTGGCCAGCTGTTAGCAACAGCAGGCTCACCCCATCCCTATATCTGTACACCACACACAGGTGCTTCTCATCTTAGGGATCTGGAATGACAGGATTGGAGTAATAACACTAAATTACTGTCTAGCATCCTGTGTGTTTTATTGTGCTTATTGTGAGCCCTCCTCCCTTCCTAGAATGTAAGCTCCAGGAGTTCAGAAGTCGTGTCTCATTTATTGCTGTCGCCTCAGCTCCTAGAACAGTGGTTGGTACATGGTTAGCACGAATATACATTTATTGAATGATGAAGGTATTGTTGATTTTTTTTTCCTTGAGGTCCAGCAACATTATTAATTTGTATGGCTCTGTTAAGGATTGTTTTCACATAGTATTCATTTGTCTGCTCATTCATTTATTTGGTCTTTAACCGCATGCTAATCCCTAAATGCTGTTGGTAGAGAGTATATTATAGAGAAATGATCTTACAGGGTTTACAATCTAGTCTCTGCCAAGAAGAGAAATGAAGTTGAATCTTTCGTAGGTTAATTCCCAAACTCAATAGATGAACAAGTAAGATAGAGTTCACCTGGTTTGTGTTGCCTTATGTTCTGTTTTTGCCGTAGACGTTACCTGGAGAAGCTGGCACAGGGCAGGGCTGAGCGTGCTGACAGGATGGTGCAGGAAACTGGGCAGCCCCCAGTGCCGAGGGGAGGGACGGAGACTGTCAGGCCCCGGGCTCATGGCGGAGTGGGTCGCGCTTGTCACCTCCTTTCCAAGGCAGTGTCATGGAGTTTGAGAGCACTTGGGCTCAGGTCCTACCCCTGCTTGTGTCCCTGGGCACGGTCTTCATCTGTGTGCCTCCGTTTTCTCCGTAAAATAGGAGTAGCTGTGTTACCTGCCTCACCTTCCAGCATGGTGGAGGGGAATGAGTCAATACATGAGAGACTCTCTGAACTGAGATAGGTGTTTGATGCTATAAGCTCTATTACTTAGCTGTTAAGCATTTTTTTTCTCATGCAATAATCTAAAAAGAAAACAGAAAGGCAATTTTGCATAGTTTGAATGGAAAAACAGAGACTCAGAGATCTGTCTTTCCGAGTCACAAGGAGGGAAATGGAGCTCCTTGGGCCCAGAATTTACTTAGACGTCAGAGCATTTCTTCAGTTTGAGTGGGGCTTGAATACTAGAGAGAGAGCATCTCTTTAACAGATAATAGCGTTCCAGTATTTGTTTTTCTTTTATAAAATGCCTATCCTTTTAAGAATGTTGTATGGGAAAAAGAGGAAAAAGAATTACCTTAAGAGATAAGGTTGCAGAGCTCATAAGGCTAAGTGTCCTTCTATTGTCAGGGGGTATTTGGATGTCATTCCTTGCCTCACCCTTGGATTCCTCATTACTTGAGCAGGATTAATCATATCACTCCTCCTCAGAATCCAGGCTCAGCCATTCCCAGTTTACTCCTGAAATTAATGAAATTATTCACTCAGTTGTGTCTGACTCTTTGCGACTCCATGGACTGTAGCCTACCAGGCTCCTCTGTCCATGGGATTTTCCAGGCAATAGTCCTGGAGTGGATTACCATTTCCTTCTCCACGAGCTCTTCCCAACCCAGGGATTGAACCTGGGTCTCCCGCATTGTAGACAGACGCTTTACGGTCCTAGCCACCAGGGAAGTCAAGGTTCTGTAAGCTACCAGATGAACGGCACATCTGTTTTGAGCCTTAACAAAATGTTGGACTAGGAGTCAGAACACCTTGTTTCTGTGAACATCTTGAGTGTTTATGAGCTGAGCAATAATTAGGCAAGTCATCTGACCTCTCTGAGCCTTTGTATCCTCATCTCTACAACAGGGAGCAGCTTTCTCAGATTACCACAGAGTCAGTATTTTGGAAGTTGTATGGTGTTGAACAGTAAGCAGTAAGGAAAGAACAGTGACAGATAAGCATTCTGTGATCCAAACAGAACAATGGAAATGTCCACTTTTCTGTTTGGGGCTGTGGACCTTGGTCTGACTTCCTCTGCCCTGCTTGGGTCACCAGTTAACATGTATGATTCAGTTAATTAGGGTTGCCTGTCTCTTTCACTCTCCATTCCTGCAGAGAAGGAGAATTCATGACTGATAAAAAGGGATAAGAATCTCAATATCAGGAAGGGACTAGATTTTGGATCTTCTGAAAAACCACTGCAGTCCAGGTAACATGATGTCTGTCTTGGAGTCGCTGAGTGGGAATGGACTCTGGCTGGGGCCAGTGTTGCCTTTAGGTCCTCTATTTGTTTAGATCCTCAGTACCCAGGACAAGTGAAGAGTGCCCAGGCTCTGTTAGCAAAGAGCTCTTGAACTTTTTAAGTATTCATTTTCAGCTGTTTGGCTTGTATGTCTATGCACTTGAGATGGCCAGCATTGATGGGGAACAAGCATCCTCTAGTTTTCCACTGTCCCCAGTCTGCCTAAATTTAAAGAAAAACATTAAAAAAGCTAAGTTGTGCCTGAAGCTTTTCTGCGCTTACAGATGCAGTCATGAGGTCCAGGGAGCAATTGGGAGCCTGCAAGTGTCTCTGGAAACCTCCATGTGTCCATATCTTCTTGCTGATTAAAATCAGATCTCATGGCTGCAGGTAGAATGCAGAGAACCCAGAGGAATGACAATCACTGACACATAGTGAACAGATTAGTGGGAGAAAGGGGCCCAGGCTCCTCCGCCCTGGTGTGCTATACTGCTGCTCCGTTGGAGACGCCTGCAGGCTCAAGCTAAATACACATCTTGCTCGTATTACATCTTGTCCAAGTAAGATTTTCCATTACCACAACATAAGAGACGTTGAGGGCACCGTGACTGCTAAAACCCTGCAAGACTGGTTGTCTGTGCTTAGTGCCGCCGGGGTCAGCAAGTCAGCAGCTGAGGATTGCATGTAACGGTTGCATTCTTTTTCTCAGCTGGCGCTCAGTGAGGTCTGATTCTGTGCAAGTCTCACCTTCTGCTCCACATTCACTTGATAATCAAATCCTGTTGATCTTGCTGGACTTTTTCCTCTTTATTCCCTTTGTCACTTATATTAATTCAGTTTCTTACCAACTTTCACCTGAGCCATTGCAGCAGCCTCCTGGTATTCCTGCTTCCAGTCCTTCCCCCAGGTATATGGTTCGTACTTGCCAGGTTACTTCTCGAAAACAAATCTATGCAGGGGCTTCCCTGGTGGTCCAGTGGTTAAGAATCTGCCTGCCAGTGCAGGGAACACTGTTTTGATCCCTGGTGCAGGAAGATCTCACATACCTTGTATGCCACAAGTACTGAGCCCCAAGCTGCAACTACTGAAGCCTGACCACCTAGAGCCCACGCTCCGCCGCAAGTGAAGCCACTGCAAGAAGCCCATGCACCGCCATGAAGAGTAGCCCCCACTCCCCGCAGCTAGAGAAAGCCCGTGCACAACAAAGACGAAGTGCAGCCAAAAATAAAAATAAATTAAAAACACAAAAAAGAACAAGGAAACCCCCATCTATCCAATAGCACGGAGAACTATATTCGATATCTTGTAATAACATAAAATGGAAAAAGAATCCGAAAAATAATTAAATATAATTATCCATATTTATATATGTATGAGTCACTTTGCTGTACACCGGAAACTAACACAGCTTTGTAAATCAACTATACTTCAATAAAACAACAATAACAACAGATCTCTCCATGCTGCTTCCCTGTGCTTAGAACTCTTTGTCTTTTCTTCATTTGGCATTCAGGGCCATTTACAGTCAGACATAAAGTGCCTTTCCAGCTCTGCCTTCTTCTTCCCATCATGAGCTCTTTGTTACAGATTTTCCTCTGAGGATGCTGTAGTTGTTCAGCTCTCTGTGACTGTACACATGCTATTCTTTCTGTCTGAAAAGTACAGATCCCTCTTCATGCTGTAATACCCAGTGTGATAAATATTCTTTCACTTCCGAAGCCTTTGAGTCCCCAGACTCCCCACTGCCGCTTTTAACCGATGGTGTGCTGTTCCAATCGTTCGCTGTCTGTCACAGGTCTTTCGCATGAGATCACGAATTTTTTGAGGACAGGTACTGGGTTTTACCTGGTTTCATCTTCTATACCCAGCATGCCTAAAATATGGTAGGCACTCAGGATATACTTATCAAACATGTTGAAGGCAGTGAAGAATTCTGCATTCAGACAGCTTATGGTCTAGCAAGGAATATAAATTGCTTCATGACACTACAGCTCAGAATCGAGAAATACCATGAGAGGTTTTAATAAATACATATACATGGTTAAGTCACAGGTTGAAATACTTGTGTGGGAAGAACCACTTGTAATTGGAATTATCTTTTATTGTGGTGAAATACACATGTTGTTTATCATTTTAACCACTCATAGATAGGTATACAATTCAGTGGCATTAGATACAGTCACAATGTTGGGTAACCATCACCACTGTCTATCTAGCCCCCAAATTTCTTCATCCTTCCTAGTAAAGACTCCATGCCCATTAAGTCAGTCCCCCATTTCCACTCTGCCCAGGTCGTGGGAACCTCTGTTCTACTTTCTGTCTCTGTGAATTTGCCTGTCTTGGGTACCTCCTATGGGGGAATGATACATTATTTGTCCTTCTGTGTTTGACTTATTTCACTAGGCATAATGTTTTCAAGGTTTGTCCATTGAAACTGGAGCCTGTTATACAGAGTGAAGTAAGCCAGAAAGAAAAACACCAATACAGTATACTAACACATATATATGGAATTTAGAAAGATGGTAATGATAACCCTATGTGCGAGACAGCAGAAGAGACACAGATGTATAAAACAGTCTTTTGGACTCTGTGGGAGAAGGCGAGGGTGGGATGATCTAAGAGAAAAGCACTGAAACATGTATAGTATCATATATGAAACAGATCTCCAGTCCGGGTTCGATGCATGAGACAGGGTGCTCAGGGCTGGTGCACTGGGATGTCCCAGAGGGATGGGATTAGGAGGGAGGTGAGAGGGGGGTTCAGGATGGGGAACACATGTAAACCCATGGCTGATTCATATCAATGTATGGCAAAAACCACTACAAAATTATAAAGTAATTAGCCTCCAACTGAAATAAATAAAAAGAAAAAAACAAGGTTCATCCATATTATAGCGTATATCAAAATTTTATTCCTTTTTATGGCTGGGTACTATTCCATTGTAGGTATATACCCTTTTTGTCTGTCCATTCATCTGTTGATAAACACTTTGTTTCCGTCTGTTGGCTAGTGTAAATAATGTTGATATGAACATTGGTATACAACTACCTGTTGCAGTCTCAAGTCTCAGTTCTTTTGGATATATAGTGAGGAGTGGAAGTACTGAGTCATTGGGCTTCCCTGGTGGCACAGAGGTTAAAGCGTCTGCCTGCAATGTGGGAGACGTGGGTTCGATCCCTGGGTCAGGAAGATCCCCTGGAGAAGGAAATGGCAACCCACTCCAGTATTCTTGGCTGGAGAATCCCATGGACGGAGGAGCTTGGTGGGCTATAGTCCACGGGTTGCAAAGAATCAGACATGACTGAGCGACTTCACTTTCACTTTTCACTTTCAGGGTAGTTCTATGTTTAACCTTTTGAGAAATCACCAAACTATTTTCCATAGCAGCTGTACCATTTACATTCCCACCAGTAATGCATGAAAATTCAAATTTTCCTGCGTCCTCATCAATGTTTGTTATTTTTCTTTTTAAAACATTATAGCCATCCTAGTAGGTGTAAATGGAATTATCCTTTGTTTATGCTTTAGATAGTTGTCTTGATAACTGGTTTTAATTTGCTTATGGGCCATTAGTGACCACTGAAAAATTAAACAGTTTTCATTTTCACTTTCCAAATCTTGTATTTAATGACAGAAAACCAATGCGTTAGCACTTGTTTGCAGAGCATAAGTCCTTTCTTCGATTTGGAAATATAAGCAGAAAAGCACTTCTTTGTTTCCGAATTACTCTTCTATAGCACTTGTGATAGAGCAGGTGGGGATCAAAGGTCTGTTAATGTTCACATCACAGAGTTAATCGGCTGTTATCTTGTTAACATGAGAAAGAAGAACTTCAGTCGCCCACTTGATGTTTTCTTACCCTGGTAACCACAAAATTCTTGCTCTGAATCTCAATCACAAACTCCTTTTTACTTCAAACTGCTTGTGTATGCATTTTGGTTCCAAATCTAGAACTCTAGCAGATGGTAGTAATAGAACTAGAAGTGGTCTTGAAACTTGTTTCAGTGGAAGAGGTTGCTTTGAGAGAGGTATGGAGTTTGAGAGGTGATGCGAAAACAGACTAAAAGAACAGGAGTTGGACGTCCTCAGGCTAGAGTCAAACGGTGTTTGCAAACCATGAAAGCAGCAGCAGCATGTATCAGAGCTGTTCAACGCCTTCCCAAATCTTCGTACTCAGAGGAGATTATCTTAAAATTGGTAAAGTGCCTGGGCATCAATAATATAAGAGGTAATCATGACGGAAAATACTGTATTGATTCATTTTACAGACATGTGCTGAGCAGTGTGGCCATCTTTGCCCTCAGGGAGTTTGCAGTCTAATGCAATGAATGGGTGAGGGGGGCAACTTGTAAACAGATTATTAAAATAATACAGTAAGTCTTCCTGATAAAAATATTAACAGAAAACTAATTTTTTTTCTATAAAATGGGGACAGTAAACACCCCCTTTTTAGAATTATTGTGATGATTAAAGCAATAACACATACAAAGTTTTTAATACAGTTGCTGGCACATGGCAAGCATTTAGCAAATGTTAGCTAATGTTATCATTCAGTTCAGTTCAGTTCAGTCGCTCAGTCGTGTCCGACTCTTTGCGACCCCATGAATCGCAGCACGCCAGGCCTCCCTCTTCATCACCATCTCCCGGAGTTCACTCAGACTCACGTCCATCGAGTCCATGGTGCCATCTAGCCATCTCATCCTCGGTCATCCCCTTCTCCTCCTGCCCCCAATCCCTCCCAGCATCAGAGTCTTTTCCAGTGAGTCAGCTCTTCTCATGAGGTGGCCAAAGTACTGGAGTTTCAGCTTTAGCATCATTCCTTCCACAGAAATCGCAGGGTTGATCTCCTTCAGAATGGATTGGTTGGATCTCCTTGCAGTCCAAGGGACTCTCAAGTCTTCTCCAACACCGTAGTTCAAAAGCATCAATTCTTCAGCACTCAGCCTTCTTCACAGTCCAACTCTCACATCCATACATGACCACAGGAAAAACCATAGCCTTGACTAGACGGACCTTAGTCAGCCAAGTAATGTCTCTGCTTTTGAATATACTATCTAGGTTGGTCATAACTTTTCTTCCAAGGAGTAAGTGTCTTTTAATTTCATGGCTGCAGTCACTGTCTGCAGTGATTTTGGAGCCCAGAAAAATAAAGTCTGACACTGTTTCCACTGTTTCCCCATCTATTTGCCATGAAGTGATGGGACCAGATGCCATGATCTTTGTTTTCTGAATGTTGAGCTTTAAGCCAACTTTTTCACTCTCCTCTTTCACTTTCATCAAGAGGCTCTTTAGCTCCTCTTCACTTTCTGCCATAAGGGTGGTGTCATCTGCATATCTGAGGTTATTGATATTTCTCCTGGCAATCTTGATTCCAGCTTGTGTTTCTTCCAGTCCAGAGTTTCTCATGATGTACTCTGCATATAAGTTAAATAAGCAGGGTGACAATATATAGCCTTGACGTACTCCTTTTCCTATTTGGAACCAGTCTGTTGTTCCATGTCCAGTTCTATCTGTTGCTTCCTGACCTGCATACAGATTTCTCAAGAGGCAGGTTAGGTGGTCTGGTATTCCCATCTCTTTCTGAATTTTCCAGTTGATTGTGATCCACACAGTCAAAGGCTTTGGCATAGTCAATAAAGCAGAAATAGATGTTTTTCTGGAACTCTCTTGCTTTTTCGATGATCCAGCAGATGTTGGCAATTTGACCTCAGGTTCCTCTGCCTTTTCTAAAACCAGCTTGAACATCAGGGAGTTCACGGTTCACGTATTGCTGAAGCCTGGCTTGGAGAATTTTGAGCATTACTTTACTAGCATGTGAGATGAGTGCAATTGTGCGGTAGTATGAGCATTCTTTGGCATTGCCTTTCTTTGGAATTGGAATGAAAACTGACCTTTTCCAGTCCTGTGGCCACTGCTGAGTTTTCCAAATGTTATCATTATGGAGAGGTTTTATTGAGTTGATGATTGACAGTATATCTATTGATTGCACGCAACAGAGACCACAGCTAATTTAAACAAACAAAGGCTTATTGGGGGCTAACTGAGGCTGACAGGATGGAAAGCACGGTTTAACAACAGGCCTCAGGTAGGAAAGATACAAGGGAGCTCAGGGATCCTAGTGTTAGCAATAGGAAGTTAGTATCCTCTTTGGGCTTCCCTGGTGGCTCAGAGGTTAAAGTGTCTGCCTGGAATGCAGGAGACCTGGTTTTGATCCCTGCGTCAGGAAGATCCCCTGGAGAAGGAAATGGCAACCCTCTCCAGTACTCTTGCCTGGAGAATCCCATGGAAGGAGGAGCCTGGTGGGCTACAGTCCGTGGGGTCGCAAAGAGTCAGACACGACTGAGCGACTTCACTTTCACTTTGGGATGATCCAGCTTTAGCTGTCTTTTTATCTTTGGATGTTTCTAATCAGAAACAACACTCTGATTAGATTAACTTAGATTCTGGGCCCATCTCTGATGAGGAAACAAAGTTCTAGGATCAGCAGCCTACTAGCTCATGGAGTAGGAGAGGAGTAGGAAGGCTCCAGGAAGGGATACAGAAAGAATGAGTGATGTTCATTCAGGTAGTATCAGATACTTCCAAGATCTGCTGATCCATTGAGGCTGATGATATAAGCCATGAGGCCAACCCACGGAATAGCCTCTTGAGTATTTCTGTTGGCCATAGAATGGACTGTCCTGCCCTGTGACTGGTGCCAACGCAGTGTGATCATTCCTATCTGACATTCTTCATTGAAATTTATCTGGTTTCCTCATGTTTATTCTTAAGTACTGTAGCTAAAACAAAAGACTCGACTATTTCAATAATAGAGGAAGGAAAACTTTCGGAGCTTTGTAGACTGCATTTCTTTTGATATATTCAGTTATGATTATCCCTATCACACTTCTCAGCTCCTGATCAGGAATTTGTTCTGGGTCTTAATTATGACTCCATAGTCAGACCCTCCTTCATCCTGTTATTTTGTCCTAGATATGATCCTGTGCATTTGACCTTGTTGAGTCTCGTCTTGTTTCTAAGATGATTTTTCAACACTTCAGAGGCATTTTCATTTTACTTTTGTTTTCCAAAGTACTGAAATTAGCAGTTGGAGCTTTGTGCTTATGTGATTCTCCATTTCCGATATGACTCATCAGATGCAGAAAGGTGTGATAACTGGAGAGAAGATGCTAGATTTAGGTACCAGCTGTCTGAGATAAAAGTTCCAGCCCTGACTGCTAACACACAAGCAGGGTGTGACTTTGGGGCAAGTTACTTAACATCTTTGAGCTTCTGTTTCCTTGTTTATAGATTCAGGATAACAATCAGGCTGAGATCTTGGAGGGCAGGGTTATTATGGTTGTGAGGCGCAAATAAGATCACACACATGAAAACATTGTCAATTCAAATGTGATGTGTGTTCATCATTGCTGCCTCCACTATTATAATTATAAGCAGTACAGAGAGGGCCCACCCCCGGCCCCCAAATTGTTTCCTTTAGTTGTTAAAAGAGCCACTCTTTGAAGCCAGCATTGATACCTCTATCAATATGCATGAGACGTGTTCAGAAACTTCAGAAATTAGAGATTATGGCTATCTTCCTCTCACCTTGTGTGTCTTGACATGGAAGAAAATTAACTTGGCATGATAGTTTGATCTTCCCAGGACCTTACTGTACCTTATCAGCTTCTTTTCAGGGTGATTATGGGCTTGTGGAAATGTTTGAATGCCTTGTCAAGACAGTAAATGACTATAACTTCCACAGACAGCCATCTCTTGCTTTGCTGTTTTCCATGTCTGAGGAAAAGGCTCCTGTACTTTGTAACCATTCAGAATTTAATATTGAGAAATTCACAGCTTTGTTTTTTAGAACATTATCAAGCTATACAGATCTTGAATATTCAGATCCCAAGCAGTAAAACTGGGACTTTCAAAACATACAAATAAATAATAAGGAAAAATATTTTTAAAGGCATTTCAATGTAGCAAGCTTCTCTTTGTACATTAAACATTTGAAATTTTATTAAGATGAGATGTAAGGATTACCTCATGCCATGTTTAGGTTGGTTTTTCATCACAACTGGCACATGCTGTACTCAAATATTCACATTTTCTTTTAAAAAAAAGGAAAAGAAAATGTCCATCTTTTATTATTTTTCCTTTTCTTCTTGGTCTTAACACAGTTTTCTCTGGACCTGCTGAATGCACACACAACGCACAGAGTTGTTGTGTTGGGTTTTGTGATCATTGCTAAAAGATCTTCAGTAGATCTTTCATTTATAATGCAAGTGAGTTACATGCACACGTGTATTTGGTCTCTCCATGTGCCCTTGTTTTCACTGCTTCTGTGTATTTCTTATAATGTTGCACAGTGAACTCATTTCTAACATTAGATAGGCTGATGTTCAGTGCACATTAGCCTATTGCCACGCAATGACTATAGCCGTGGTGTTGACATTGCCAAGTGTTGCTGTTGTCATTACTAATCCCTAGAAAGACAACTGAAACTTGCCATCCTTTGTGCTGCATTATAGCCTTACATTGAATTTGATATGTTATTAATGCTTCAGTCAGCAATTCTGGGCACCCTTTATCATTCTTCCATTCTAATAAATTCTTATTACCCTGCTACTGTTAGCAGCTTTGCCTCAGTAGCCTTAACATTCATTATTACCTTCATGCTCATCAGTTCTTGTGTTGCCCTTGCTAACTTTCTTTCATTCTCTTCTCCTGCACCATAATTATACCTTTCCCCTAGTTTACCCAGGAATGGGGCTTAGCTTTTACTGGAGATGTCTGATGTATTAATATTAGTAATTGGCCACTGATCACCCATCTGGTAGCCCACTCCTAGCTACCTTTGTAATTGGGAATATCTGAGTTGTTTTTACCCACAACCACAGCAGCACTAGTGGTAAAGAACTTGCTTGCCAGTGCAGGAGACACGAGACATGGGATTTATTCCTGGGGCAAGAAGATCCTCTGGAAGAGGATTTAAAATGGCAAACCCGCTCCAGTATTTTGGTTGAGAAATTCAGTGGACAAGAGGAGCCCAGCAGGCTACACGCCATGGGGTTGCAGAGTCGGACACAATAAGTGACTGAGCACACACAGCACGCACACGTGGTAGCTTTTAGCCCCGCGTCTACTGATAACCTGAGATGTAGGGCACATGGGAGGGCAGCCGCCTTATTTATGGTGTTTGTTCCAACATAGGTAAGCACTGAAGTCGAACTGCCCTGTATTCTAATCCTGACCCACTGTTTCCTAGCTGTATAACCTTAACCTTCCCAGATAACAGTTTCCTCTTCTCTAAAGTGGGGATAGTTAATAGCACCTATCTCAGTCACTGGGAAAGACTTAGTGAGCTTATGTGTATAAAGCTCTTATCGTGGTTCTTGGCACGTGGTAAACAGTGAATTATGGGGACTGTTTCTGAGACGCTTTTGTAGCACCTGTAGACTGGGGAGACAGGAGGCTTTTTAGAAGACATCATTTGTAAGCTAAGTCTTAGAAGATAAGAAGGAGTTAGCATCCCTGTGGATAAAGAAAGGAGGATTCCTGGCAGCAGTATGCTTGAGACCCAGGAGAGAACATGACATGTTTGTGGAAATTGCACATCGTTTACTCTGACGGAGGGTGAGATAGAAGTAGGGAGACGGGAGGAGGTGAGGCAGGAAAGACGACCAAGAACAGATCACTAGGAACCTTACAGAGCTCACGGAAGAGTTTCAACTTGATCTTTCATCAGTCCCTCCATCATCAGTTCCTCTGTTAAGCAGCCACATAAATGTCTTTAAGAGCAGCGACAGGGAAAAGGGGAAAGAGGGCAGCAAACTGGCCTCAGACGAACTGGCATCTCTTTAAAGCAAATATTCCTCCTTGAGAATACTACATTAATTAAGCATGTGCCTTGCAAGATTCATTATTGCTTTACTTGTGTTCCCTGTTGGTTGTCTCATTCATTAATCTGCTGATTAGTAACCCTGAACTCTTGTCCCCCATGCCCCACCACCATTTTTGCATTGCCTTTTTAATATACTGTGCTGTTCCCCCGGGACGTAAACTCCAGGACCCGTCCCTGCCTGCTCGTGTTTGTTTTCTTTGCCCCTTGTGCTTGCCTCTGCTGTAACATTTGTAGTATGTGTTAAGTAATCCTTAAGGTAACATTTTTATTATGTCATAAAAAGTGCATGGCAAATATATTATAACTCATGGACTTTGTTTAAAAATGAACGGATAATTTATTGAGTGTGTTACATGAGCCTCGCTCCCCTCCCCATTTCAGCTGAGACTTGCTGCTCATTTAGCCTAGCCTCCTATCGAGTGCTCCCACCCTGTGACATGCTAGGAAAGCAGACCCATGGTTGGCTAGAAGTGACATCATAGTTTATGTACTCAATAAAAATTTAATTAAGTCATTACAGGAATTGCAGTCATCATTTAACCCTCTGATTTCTTCTGTTTCGTTTATTATTAAACATTCAGTAATAGCAGTCACCAAATCCTGATGGCTTATAAAATATCTGCATGAATTTTAATAGCTTAAATAAATGGGAAAATATGAGTAACTGATATAAAAGGAACCTTTTCCTTGTGGTGGTGCTATATGTATGGGTTTTTATAAAAAAGCAAAGCATAATAGAAAGGAGAAGAGTTTAATAAGACAACGACCCAGCATTAGCTGGAGAGAGTTTCTCATCTGATTTGTCTGTGCATGGGCAGGGTGCTCCATATGGAATTATCTGGCAGTGAGGACCTGCACACCAGCAGACAAAAGCTTAAGTGAGGGAATAAGATCCCAGCAGAGGTTCTGTGTGTTGTCTGTGCTCAGTCGCTCACTCAGGTCTGACTCTCTGTGACCCCATGGACTGTAGCCCGCCAGGCTCCTCTTTCCATGGGATTCTCCAGGCAAGAATACTGGAGTGGGTTGCTATTGCCTTCTCCAGGGAATCTTCCCGATCCAGGGATTGAACCCACATCTGCGTTGGCAGGTGGAGTCGTCACTGCTGAGCCACCTGAGAAGCCTCAGCAGAGGTTCACCAGAGGGAACATCCAGCCCCCTCGAGCTGCTGGGCTGGTTAGAAGGGCCCTGCAGGGTGAGTCCAATAGTTCAAGAAGCTGCTGTCACTTAGCCTCACCTGTTGCCTGCAGATCATGTGTCTGCATTGATGGAGCTTCCACCCTCTTCCAGGAAGGGCCGTTTTCATGATCTAATCCTGCTTCAGTGATGAGATCTAAAAACAATTCCTAGCTGTGGCAGCTTGCCACCTCTCAGCTGGAGGTGAGGGGAGAGGCAGCTTATAGGTCACCAGAGTTAGAATAGAGAACCAGGAGGTAGAGGATCCTTGCTCATAAGGAACTGGACTCCTCCTCTCCATTCCTTCTGGGCAATAGTGGGCCAGAACTCAGGTGTGCATCCCAAGAGGAGAAAGGATGTCTGTATGTAAATGAGTCTTATTGGAAAGCAGAAATTGAAATTTGTATGTTAATATGTTGGTGATCTCTGGAAATGCCTTGCACATGGTGAAATCAGTTCTAATCTTGGCTCTGAGACTAAGTTGATGTGGGACCTGGGGGGCAGAGTCCCTTTCCCTTTGGGGTCTCAGTTCACCATTTCCTCAACGGGATGAGCAAGGTGACGTCTGAGGGCCCTTCCAGCTCTAAAGCTGACTGGTTTGATGTAGCACACAAGCCAGCTCTGCTGAGCAGGTTCAGTGAATGTTTACCTCAGACAGTTGCTGCCTTTGTGCTCGACATCTCTGACATCATCCCTTTGTGGCCCTGATTCTTTTTTTTTTTTTTTTAAGATTTTTTTTTGATATGGACCATTTTTAAAGTCTTTATTGACTTTGTTACAACATTGGCTTCTGTCTTATGTTTTGGTTTCTGGGTGCGAGGCTTGTGGGATCTTAGCTCCCCAACCAGGGATCAAACCCCCACCCCCTGCATTGGAAGGCAAAGTCTTAACCACTGGACCCTCAGGGATGTCCCACTCTGGTTCTTCTTGCACAGTTAGAATGACTCATAGGGGAGGAGGAAGAGGAGCCCCTCAGCAGGAGGATGGGTGGTAGTCCCACCGTCTTCTTGCAGAAGGAAGTAACTCGATTCTGGCCTGTTTCTCAACGCTACCTTAGCCCATACTGGAAGATGGCACAGTAAGAAGTTCTGCAGTTCTGAAATTTCTGAAACACGAAAGGTACAATAAACAGAAGCAATAAACGGGAAGGAGCAATAAACGGAAGCAGACAGAAGGATGTGACTGGATAGAACACGCTCTGTGTGGCACTCAACCCTTGTGAGGATTTAGTCCTCAGCATGCCAGCCCTAAACCCTGCTCTGGCCAGGCACTAGCCTAGGTGTTGGGGTGTTAAGATTCATCAGATGGAGTTCCTCATGGCCTTTGAGCTGCTCGAAAACTAGTGGGACAGGTGTTGTGTCCCCAGGAGAAGTGTGGACAGAGAGCTCTGGGAACACAAAAGACGGATGGCTGTTTTGGCCTGGGGTGAAGGTGGGGTGGGAAAGGTCATGGATTGCACCACTGTCTGCATCCAGTCTCACATTTTCCAGTCTTGAGTCTCACAATTCTCTCTCTCTCTTTTTGAAAATTGTCCATGACTATAAAGTATTGGAGCTGGTTTTAGTTTTATATAAACAAACCAGAAGGTATTACTCATAATTCCTTGCATTTGCAGAGCACTTTGCAGCTTACCAAGGCTTTCAGCATACATCGTGGAATAAATGAATGAGTGAACAGATGAATGAAGTACATGCTAATTCATTTGCTGTACAAACCAGTCCTCTGTGTAGGGCATTTCAAAGACAAGGACATAGACTTAGATAAGGTTACTTGACTTGCCCAAGATCACATCCTAGGTATACAGCAGAATTATGACTTGAACCCAGGTTTTCTGACTAAATCCAGATCCTTTCAGTACTCCTTTCTGTCCTTCTTCAGAGACCAGTGATAAACCACAGGATGAAATCATTCAGTATTTGATTTATGACCCAAAGTAAAATCATCTTCCCGGAGGCAGGAACCTGCTGGAATGTCAGGCACATGGACTTGGGATTCAGACTGACCTGGATACTTCATCACTACTTTGCTGTGGGACCTAGAGCTCATCACCTCACCTATCTGAGTGTCAGTTTTCTGTGTCTATAAAAGCATGATGGTAGCATATCCACCTCTCTGGGCTCCAGTGGCAGAAGAGATGATGTCCATAGAGCACATGGCCCATCACAGGTGCTCAGTAAATGGAGAAGATGATGGTGGGCAACAGTCATGGTTGTTAAGCACAAATTTTATTCTCCATATAAAGTTCCAAATGACTGGGTTGTTTCTTAAACTTGTGAATTTAAATAGTCAACGAGTCCTTTCTGTGTATTACGTTTGACACCAGGTTTTCTGCTGGGATGCCAGAGAGGAGTGAAACATGGACCCCTTTCTTTAAGCATATTCCTGGAGGTCAGATTCCCGGAGTCAAAGTGTCATCCTCTAGAAGAGGTTTCGTGAACTGCACTCTGGGTTCCGCAGGCTCACCTGGCTGTTCTCTGAGAGGAGTTCTACCTGAGGCTCCACAGTCTCACTGACATTGACCGTTCACATGAACAGTCTCACTAGTTCAGCCCATCCTGTTCTCCCCCACTCTTCACAGCCTCAGGGGCTCGCCTTTCTCCTCGGCATCTCACGCACAGCCCGGCCTCTCTTTCTCCTCTTCCCACCTCTGGCCACTTTGCTTGTGCTTTCGCTGCAGCAGACTCCTTTCTGTTCCTGCCCGTTCACCCTTCCTCATTTTCTTTCCTGCCCCTGCACCTTGTACAGCTTATTCCCTGTGTCTCGAATGTCCTCTTTCCTACCCCCTAGCTCTCTCGTCAGACTCCTCTTCCTCTGAGGTCCAGTTAAACATCGCCTCCTTAGAGAACTTCCCAGCAGCACCACCCCCCTCCCCTGCCCCAAGCAGAGACCATTTGTACTAAAATTTACTTATCACTCCCCACTTTGGGGATAGAATTTGAGGTAACATGTTGCAGTGTGATTATTTTTTTTTTATTAATACAGGTCTGTTTTTACTAGACAATGTGCTTCTCCAATCAAGAAGCCGTTTCTTTTTCTTTGTGTTCATAGGATCCAGCACAGAGCCTGACACATAGTTGGGGCTTAGTTCATAAAAATGAATACTGCTTTGTATAATTCAGGACCAAAGTCTAAAAGAAGTTGTCAAATTGGGGAGAATCCCAACAGAGCAGGGAAATAGGAGGATGGGGCAGGAGTTTGACCTGTTAGGAGCCTTCTTTCTCAGTTCTGCTGTCTGTGTCAGTCAGGAGCCAAAAATCATACTTTATAGTTTTTTTCCTTTATTTTATACTTTTGTTTTTGCCATTTTGTTTCTGTAGGTTAATTCCTATATCCTGAAGAAGAACATGATGCTTATGACAAATAATTTCTATGCCGCAATCTTAGGATATGATGAGGTAAGATGGTTTACCAAGCCTCAGACAGAACAGTGGCCTCCCCCAACAAAGGCTGTTGATGAGAACTTCTGAAAGAAGCTTCAGGGGCCATCGTCACTGCCTGCCATTATTTTACTGTTTTACTTCGTATTTTACTATTTCCTCACCTTCATTGACTCAGCAACCAGAATGAATGTGCCCAGAAGTTTGTCTAGTACTTGAGAAAGAAAGCACTACGTAGTATGGTCAGATCATTCAACTAGCCGGCATTTATTGAGTGCCTGTGGGGTGCTGGATGAAGGGACACAGGCAGATGGGTCAGTATCTCAGCCCCAGATGCTCCAGAGAGAGGAAGGCACGCCCACATCAGCAGCACAGTCTGCCAGACAAGTCA
Source organism: Ovis aries (assembly GCF_016772045.2). Lineage (NCBI taxonomy): Eukaryota > Metazoa > Chordata > Mammalia > Artiodactyla > Bovidae > Ovis > Ovis aries. Next base: position 64,569,162 of record NC_056066.1, on the reverse strand, counting down.
CACACTTTGGGGGGCTTCAGTTATAAAAGCAGTATGCACTCATTTGAAAATTCATGAAACTCTGCCTAAATGGTTGAAATAGAAAATAGAAGGCCCCCTTTCTTGCCTGCCCAGCTCCCTGCCCTTGTTAATAGTAGAGGAAAACCTTGTTAATAGTTTATTGGGTGTCCTTACAGATGTTACCTGTACATACACAAGCACCTATGGATTTGTTTTCTTTATGCAAATGAAAGTTATACTGTGCTCACCATTCTGTAACTTGCTTTTTTTAACTGCGCAATGTATCTTGGATGTCCTACCTAATGACATTTAGATCTGTCTCATTTTTTATTGCAAAATTTACATAACATAAAATTTACCATTTTAAAGTGTACATTTTAGTGGCGTTGAGTATATTCACGTTGTTGCGCAGCCATGACCACCAGCCGTCTCCAGAACTTTCTCTGATCTTCCCAAATAGAAACTCTGTGCCCAGTAAATAATAAATACTATTCTATTCTCCACTCCTCCCAGCCCCTGGGCCACTAGCCTACTTCCAGGGTCCTCCAGGGCCATTGGCTTCCTCTCAGTTCCTCTAGACCTAGGCATCTCAATTTCTGGAAGGATGCTTTTTTTGTGTCGTGAGGGAAAACAAGTCGATATCCTAGTAGACTGTGGGAAAACTATTATGCAAACTAATTTTTGCCTTCTAGGCACCCATTTTTTTCCTGCTTCCTCCCTCAGACCAGTCTCCCATTTGTCTTCAGCTTACTAGCATTGTGGTGGGAAGAGGGCTGAAGTGGGGCTCGCTGAGATATTCAGCCGCTTGTATTGTGCTCCTGCTCTGTGCTAGCCACCACGTCCTGACTCGAGCTGGTCAGCGCCATCCCGTGACCTCACATCAACCACCTTCGCTCGAGAACCTCTGAGTGCACTTATCTTCCCAGCCAGGGTAACAGTTTCCACCTGGTCATCAGAGCCAGGTGTGGCAAGAAACTGTTGACAGTCTGGACCAGTCACGTTGCTATCATTGTTAATCTGAGTTCTGAGTCATCCTTTTCCTCCTAGTTGATTATAGACTTGCCCCTTCCCAGCCATCTCGCCCATCACCGAGGCTGTCTGCGGCAGGCCCTGGCTCCGGGGGCTTTTGCTGTCCTGTGCTCTGGGCTCGTTTTCTAAGTCCTCATAATGCTCGCTCCCACTCCTGTTCCCTCTCATGTAGCACACATGAGTTGCTGCCAGCAGCACTCCGGCATGTGCCCAGGGCACTTCAGACACAGGCAGGCTGTTGTGTTAGCAAATAGCTTGGAGAACGGTGATGTGCCCGAGCTTGTTCTTGGCTCCTGTCCCCATCTGCCGGAAGAAGTTGGTTTTCCCGACTCAGCCATTGTGCCAGGACAGTCTCTTAAGCTGTGGAATTGTAGGGGTGTTTAGCAAGGGGGCATTTGAGACAGGTGAACAGTCTTTCCTTCAAACTGCCCGTACCCCCTACTGGACATGGCCCTTCTGGCAGCAGACCTAAGGCCAAACCTCAGGTACCACAGTGCCCCTGGGGCCTGACCACAGCAGGACATCGAATAAGTGATCCTGGCTTTTTGTGTAGCGTCCTTACCACTTATAGAGCCTTTCATGACCATTGTCTCTTAATTTGTGGCACAGGTGTTATTTTGGTCGTTCAGGTTATGAGAAACCAGGGCTCAGGAAGAGCTAGTGGCTTTCCAAAGGGCACACAGCTGCCAAGTGACAGAGCTGCCATTTGAATTCAGGCGGTCCGATCCCCAGATCCCACTGTTGCTTCAGTTCTGTTCACAGCTGCACACCGAAGCCTAATCTTCGTGTCACACTGCACAAAACACCTTTATGTTCTCTCTCATAATTCAAAGATGCTATAAGTAGGGCAGGGATTTTAGTCTCTGTTTAACAGATGGGAAGGTTGAGACTTGGGTTTAGTAAATTGCCCACCATCTCTGAGCTGGGGACTGACAGGGCCAGGATAAGATCTGGCCTTATAGCTGACTTCCAAGGCCCAGTCAGCACTTCCTCTGGTTCCACATGCTGCCTTGGCACCTGGACAGAGCAACTTCTCAGGGCCTGTCCCTCAGTCACCCTTGCTCAGGAAGAAGGACCCTCCCCTCTCCTTCCTCAGAGCTCCAAGCTAGAACATGGCCCTAGTCCATGATGCAGGCCTCTGTGATATTTGGGCTTCCCAACAGCGTGCTCTCTGCTGTGCCAGGACAGCTGATGGTAGGCACACACAGGTTCTGAGCACTCCCCTGTGGCCCGTGGCAGTCCTGCCGGACAGCCTGTTCCTCTGCTGTGGAGGAGGCCGGGCCACCCCAGAGCTGGGTGACAGGGAGGCCAAGGTGCCGGGCTCCCGTCCCCAAAGACCTAGTTGCTGTGCAGATGTGTGTCCTTGGACCAGGAGAGGAAAACCTGTAACACTCTGTTCTTAGGAGGAAGCGTACACTCATAATACGGTGAATCCATTCCTTGTGGACGGCGCTAGAACTGCTGCTGCTCCCACCTCTCCTTGCGGGTGTTGGCTGGGCCTGGCAGTGCTGTAGGCAGCTGTGGCCCAGGAGGGCCCATCAGACGCGACCCCGTCTCTGCCTCCACCTTTTTATCCAGCCGCTTGGCCCCTCTGGGTCCTGCATTCTTCCTCTGTATTGAATGAAGGGGGAGGCCACATGCCCTCTCAGGCCCCTCCCAGCTCTGCCACGCACTTGCCCTGTTTCCTCTGAGCCGATCCTAGGGTTGCTCGCATGTTTGCGATATCCCCAGCTTCTGTCTCCTGGCTCTGCCGTTCACCCCAAAAGACCAGTTGTGCTGTGTGTTCCAGGGAATCCTTTCAGATGACCGTGGGCTGGCGGCCGCCCTCTGGAGAACCTTCTTCAACCAGAAATGCGAAGACCCTCGGCAACTTGAATTGTTGGTAGAGTATGTGAGGAAACAGGTGAGCAGCCCCTCCCCTCCCCTCCAGAGTCTCCTGGACAGCAGGTCCTTCCTGAGGTCTGTGGGTGCTGGCTTCAGAGGGTCATGAGAGGTTGAGTTCCCAGACTCCAGTCTGAGGGAATTCTGACCAAATCATGTCAGCAGCAGGCACGGACAAAGAGCATCTTCTGGGAGACACAGGTTTTCGAGGCAGAAGCCTGACGTGTCTCTCTTTGCCTGGCAAAGCAATAAAGCTCTCCTTTTCTACTTCACTGACCCCCTCCCCAGAAAAAAAAGAGCCCCTTCTTTGGATCCAGTCATGAGCCAGGTCAGGGGGCGGGGAGTAGGAACAGAAGAACAAGGGCAGAGTGGCCTGCTGCTTTCATAAACCTGCAGGTGTTCATTCACCACACACTCGGCTGTCTGCCGTGTGCCCAGGGCTATGCTGGATCCTGGGCACACACAGTCCGCTTGTAAAGCCACAGCCGGGGGTGCAGAGCAGCTCCCCTGTGTACCCACTGTGAACCCCTGTCTTCTAGCAGAATTGGGCTCCAGACAGCATCCCATGATCCTCTCCCCACTGGGTGCTGCCACCTGTCGTCAAGCAGGGTTCCCCCACTTCATCCCTCACTCCTCTGGCTGCCCAGGGCTCCCAAAGCTTCTAAGAGAGAGCTCTCGAGTGAGGACTGCTTAACTACATAGTTTCCCTTGAGTCCAGGGAGAATTCACTCCTGTTCTCTCTGCCCCCTCATTCTGTATTGCTGAGAAATCCATACGTTAGAGACGAGGGAACTGAGTGGCAGGCAAGAGGCACATGTAGGCTTTTCCAGGGTCGCCCAGTGAGTCAGGCTGCACAGCTGGGTGATTCATGCGGCCACTAGAGGCTCAGCTGCTCCAGACAGCTCATCAGCTCAGCCTGTCCCATGAGTCACACCTTTGCTTTGTGGGCCTGGCCCCTGGACCTGAAGGGGCCTCACCTCACAGTCATTCCCTTATTCACCTGTGTCCATGGCCTGCAAGCCTCCAACAGCCAGGAAACGGAAGGCCAGGCTCTGGCCCCGAGGAGAAGACAGGGCCAGCAAGGCCCAGCTGGGTGATCACTGGAAAAACTACATACTAGGGCTCTTCAGACCCAGAGGGTAGAGAACCCCAGAAGCCAGGACTTCTGTTTGACCGTTCTTCAAATCTGCCAGAGCCGGGAAGAAGGCAGTGTGGCCAGAGGACCCCACCCACAGAGAACTCTGAGGCTCACACTGTTGACTGGACCCGCCCTCAGACAGGAGCAATTGGCAAAGCAAATGCTATGTTTTCTGAGAGACCAGCCCAACTTTTCCATTGGCTGCGGTGGGCTTGTGCCAGGGGCCACAACAAGGGCACAGCTGGGACCTATCTGAGGGCCCTGAAGGAAGGGACTGCCACACCAGTCCCCCCGTAAGAAGTCCCCTAGTGCCCTGATGAGAAGAAGGCAATAGGAGAGCAGTGAGGGAGCTCTTAGGCAAGCAGTGAGCTTTGTTGGGGACCCAGTTCTGTCAGCAAACCTTTTGAGCACCTATTGTGCCAGCCATCCTGTTGAGAGCGCAGAAATTATTAAGACCCAGTCCTGCCCTCAAGGATCCAGCTTATGATTTGACAATGAAGCCCGTCAGGCACAAGGCTCCCCTGGAATAAGTCAGTCTTCGATGTGCGCAGGCAGGAACAGAGTGCTGTGGAAGGCTGAAGAAAGGAGGGACTAAGTCTGAGCGAGTGAATCAGGGAAGACCAGGAGGCTGGTCCTGGCCGTGATGCCAGTTAGTCTGGTAGATCACCCAAGAACCAGAGATTAAATTGAGAGTTTCTACCCAGGAGATGGGCAAAGTGGTGGCATTAAGGACAGAATGGAGTAGTTGAAAAGAAGAGTGGGTTGTGAAGTGGCTCATTCGTGCCCGACTCTTTGCGACCCCCATGGACAGTAGCCTGCACCAAGCTCCTCCATCCATGGGATTTTCTAGGCAAGAGTACTGGAGTGGGTTGCCGCTTCCTTCTCCAGGGAATCTTCCTGAGCCAGGTATTGAACCCAGGTCTCCCGCATTGTAGACAGATGCTTTACCGTCTGAGCCAGGGTTTTAGGGAAGATAATAATGTCGGTTGATCTCTTGCCCTGGAGGACAGCAGAGCATATCTGGAGATTTGGAGATCCAGGCCCGAGGTATATGTGACAGACGGGGTGAGCACGAGGTTTCAAAGCCTAAATACGAAGCAGCAGGAGTGGAGGGTCTCTTGGGATAGGGAGTTGGATCTGAGGCCTAAGGTGAGGCTCTTGACTCCTGCCACCTCTCCTTGCCCCCCAGTTGCCTTCTCACCCTCGCAGTGGAACCTCATCTTTTGAATCCAGTGCTGACTCCTGCCCTGATCCAGCTCTTGCCCTGGAGTTTGCCTATCTCCTGTAAAGCATTTCTCCTCTCCTTACTAGCAGGAGCTTGGGAATCCTCCCAGAGGAGGCCTCTATCGCCTAAGGCCTGGCCGCTCATTAGAGCGCCTGCCTCTTGCCAACTGCCTGACCACCCCTCCCTGCAGCTGCACATGTGCTCTGTCAGTGTCCCATCTCCACATTGTTCAGAGGGATAAACCTCCTGGGCCATCCTAGAGGGGTGAAGCTGGCGCCCACTAACCCTGGGGTCAGAGCCTACTAGAGGAGAGTAGAAGCATCCTTTTTTTTTTTTTAATTCCAGTGACTAGCAGTTATTGACTTCCCTGGTGGCTCAGTGGTAAAGAATCTGCCTACCAGTGCAGGAGATGTGGGTTCAATCCTGGGTCGAGAAGATCCTCTGGAGGAGGAGGAAATGGCAACCCACTTGAGTATTCTTGCCTGGGAAATCCCATGGACAGAGGAACCTGGCAGGCTGCAATCCATGGGGTCACAAAAGAGTCAGACACAGCTTAGCAACTAAAGAACAAACTAGCAGTGTGCTTATTAAGACCTGTGGGGTACACATCACTATTTATGTGTCCCTTTCTCAGACAAGAGAACTTAAATTAACAGACACATACACAAACACACCAAGGACATGTCTCCTCCAGCACACACTCCATGGAAAGTTCCTGCAGTTCAGAAAGTCAGTGCTTGTGTGTCAGACATGTGTCCATTCAGAAGTACAGCAGGGAATTCCCTAAGGCCTGAGAAAGGTTCCTTAATGACTTGTTTCTTCAAACCCCCTTAAATGAAATAATCTGGGCAATCAGAGACCACCCTTCATCCCTGGGCTTGGGAGCTGGGATGGTCAGAAGCCCCTCCTGCCCCTCGCTCCCCCCCGCCCCCGTCCTCTCATTTGGGAGGCTCGTTTCTTCCACCACCTCACACGCCATCTCACGTCTGTCCTGCTCTTGTGACTTTCTCGTCTGGTTGCAGATACAGTACCTGGACTCCATGAACGGTGAGGATCTGCTTCTGACAGGGGAGGTGAGCTGGCGCCCTCTAGTGGAGAAGAATCCTCAGAGCGTCCTGAAGCCTCATTCCCCAACTTATAACGACGAGGGTCTTTGATGGGCTGGTCCCTCCGAACAGCTGGCCAGCTAGCTTTGAGGAACTGCCAGAAGAGAGGTGCCTGTTTGGCTCAGGATCCTGCAGGAAGTGGCCTGAACTGACCTTTGAACAGCATCTGTCAAATACCTGGCCCCATTTGTGTTGATTTTCCTCTTAGTACGCCCAGGAGTCTGATCGGGTGGGGTACAGTGCTGGGAGAACCCTTAGCCCTTCTAAGGTGTCCTCTCCTTCAAGAGAAGCCCTGAGCAGGAGCTCCCTGCACACGCTCCCCAAGTGCCCTCCAGAAACCGTGTGATTGACTACAGAAGGGAAAGGGGGTGGGTTCAGTAGGGGACAGCTGCCTCCCCTCAAGGACCCACCGTGGCCTAGAAGCAGTGAGTAATGCTGCTGAATCAGGCTGGGTGCCACACGCTGTCCTCCAGCTTTGAGCCGTGGGCTTGAGCTGACCATTAAAAGACCCAGAGACGTCTCTCTGCCATGGTTCTTCTTTATTCCCGGGTCTTTTAGAAACACACCTGAGGTGGCGGAGGCCATGAGTTGAGCAGCAGTGCCAGCTCAGTTAGAGACAGGAGCAGAGGAGGTTCGGGTGGGGTGGGGTCTCTGCTGCTGCTTCTGTCTCCAGTTCACAGAGAGGTCACTGTTCTGGCCAAGGCATCTCCTGCTGACCCCGTCCTCGGGGACGCAGGCGGCCTGTCTGGCCAGGGGGCTTGTCACATCCTGAGGCCTCAAGACAGTTCCCTTTGTCACACACACCCCCACTGGACTGGGGTAGAGTCATGCTGTCTTTCCTCCCTTGGCTCCCCTTACATGAGATACTGTGGGGAAGAGAACGCTTCCTGGCTTCATCGCACCACCCCAGGGCCCCGCTCCGTGCTCAGCCTTCCGCCCGCTTCCTAGCTTCTGGAGCACGTGCTGCGGAGCCCCCGTGGTCTGAGCCCCTGATGACTAGTCTCCTCCCCCTGAGTGTGGGTCATCTTTTGGGGGATTTTCTTTAAATTGAAGAAGGGGGTGGAGAACTATATCGCCCCTCCCTCCCCCCCCCCAGTCAAACTTCCTTCATTTAACTTGCTATAAAATGAGTCATATAAAGAAACTCTATATGGATGAGGTATATCCCACTTCTGTGAAAACATTACAAATCAAACGGCCTTCTCTGAGTTTATTTAAGATGCTTTTGTTGCACGCGGAGCTCCAGAGTGAAGCCTCCTCTGTGTGTGTTAGATAATAACACCTTGTAACTCATTACAGCTGGGCACTATTTACATAAACCAGAGCTGAGCCAGGCAGGAATTTGCTGATTAATTTATTTTTAATGGAGTGAAGTATACCATGCACCAAAATAAACTTTACTGTGTGTACCTAACTGCTCCTGGAATGGATGGAAAAATTAATGGAACAGATTTTGGCTCCCAACTCTACACATTAATTTATATATAAAAGTTATTTGAGCCTTAACCCATTTGCTGCCCAGGGCAGCTCCCTAACCACAGAGCCCAGCCCACAGCCCTGGTTCAGCTACCGGGCTTGCTTTAGAATCATGGAATCTCTGATTTGGAAGGAACATTAGTGGTCATTTAGTCCAGCCCTGGTCCGCAACTGGACTCCCTTTCTCAACATCCCTGTTGGCCTGTGCCCACACGGGCCCTCTGTGAATACCTCCAGCAGCAGATGGTCTCCACCTGCAGGGCCAAGTCCTGTATCCACAAGATGAGTAATCATTAAACACTGCAACTTGTAATTCAGAGCCATGTTTCAAAAAGCCAGGTCGATCTGTCACGTCTCTGATGTTTCCAAAGCCCTCGCTTCCTGGCCATGGGCATCTTGGAGGCTGCCAGGCTCTTCTTATTTTTGTGAGTCTCTAGCCCATTTCTTCTCTGAGCAAACTGAACCACTTAGGCTAACCCTGTATGTTTTCTCTACCTGGAATCCTCTCCCCTCTTCTGTCTATAGAAATCCACATATTCCCCATGCCACCTCTCCTGTCCACCCCAGGCAGTATCCTCCAGTGGAACTGTTTTTTTACATATCCGCCTTCCACCCTGCACTGTGAGCCCCTTAAGAGTGGGCACTGGGGTTTGCATCAGTCCGCTTTGTTTCTCCGGCATCTAACAGCATGCCTGGACGTCGGTAGGCATCCGGTGTTTCTCCGGCATCTAACAGCATGCCTGGACCCCGGTAGGCATCCGGGTGATCTTCGATAAATGAAAGAAGGAATGACTGACTAAATCACCAACCAGGAGCCCCTTTCTGGACTGTTCTCAGTCTGTACTACAGCTTATTGTAACAGTTCAGTATGAAGTGCCTCCCTTGGCCTTCAAATAAGAATGAAAGCCAAACATTCTTTCTATAGCTAAATGCTTTTCTATTGCAAATTGTTATACAGAACAAGTGAGAGATGTGGTTTCTTGCCATCAGGGATATTGCTCTCTAGGAATAATTTTGTCTTTTATTTGTATTCTACATACTTCCAGCCCTGGGTTGGGAAGAATCCTTGAAGAAGGGAATGGCAACCAATTCCAGTGTTCTTGCTTGGAGAATTCCATGGACAGAAGAGCCTGGCCGGCTACAGTCTATGGGGTTGTAAAGAGTCAGACACGACTGAGTGACTTAACACTTTTGCATACTTCCAGAAAAGATAACAGCAGATTAAGAGATAACAGGTGTAAAAACTGCAAAACAAAGTTTACAAGATGATACAAATATCAGGAGGGAAAATAATCATGTTATCACATGACTTGGGGGGCAGCCTATCAGCTGTCTCAAGCAGTCCTGTTAAATAGGTATTGTCCTCCTCCTGGTCTTTCTCCCCTTTACGCAAGAGAGGGGACTATGGCTCAGGGAAGCCTGGAAGGCTACCCAGCCCTCATCTTCAGCCCCGGGGCTCTCGCTCTCTTCCCACCCAACACTGCCTCCCGCAGGTCAGTGAGGAAACCTGCAATTGAGGATAAAACCTTGCTCTGGGACTTCCTGGTTGTCCAGTGGTTAAGAATCCGCCTGCCAATGCCGGAGACACGGGGTCGATCCCTGATCCGTGAAGTTCCCACATGCAGTGGGCAACTTAAGCCTGTGTGTCACGACTACTGAGCCTGTGTTCTGCAATAAGAGAAGCCACCTCAGGGAGAAGCCCGGGTACCGCCAACAATGAGTAACCCACCTCACTGCAACCAGGGAAAGTCTGCGTGCAGCAGTGAAGACCAAGCACAACCAAAAATAAATTTTAAAAGAAACACAAAAACCTTGCTCTGGGCTCCCTAGAAGCCAACAGCAGAAATGAGGCCGGCCGAAGGTTGTATAGTTCCCACTGTCACATAAAAGGAATTACGCTTACTAATCAGAAGAAACAAATGTTTTCCTTAATCTCAGAGAACAGTGTAGGGTTTTTAAATGAGAAACCCTGAACAGTGTAGCAAATAGTACCCCTAAGCTTTCAGTATTGCCTAGAATTTTAAACATTGCAAGTATTGCTTTCTTACATCAGTTCAGTCGCTCAGTTGTGTCCAACTCTTTGCGACCTCATGAATTGCAGCATGCCAGGCCTCCCTGTCCATCACCAACTCCCGGAGTTCACTCACTCACGTCCATCGAGTCAGTGATGCCATCCAGCCATCTCATCCTCTGTCGTCCCCTTCTCCTCCTGCCCCCAATCCCTCCCAGCATCAGAGTCTTTTCCAGTGAGTCAACTCTTCTTACATCAAGCTGTGATTAAAGCCCAGCCCACCCTTCAGCCAGTATTTTTCCTGTTTCGGTTCTGCGCCAGACGCTGCTTGGTATTTTCACTTAGTATCTCATTTAATCCTCTGACAATTCTATGAGGTAAGTATTACCTATAAGTTCGTCTTAACTGCTGAGGAGGACTGCAGCTTGGAGAGGTCCAAGTTTATCCTGCATGTGGACTCAGGCAGTCTGACACTCAAGTGCAATGCTTTTAGTTCTAGAAAAGGAACATGGCATGGGGAAAGCCAGTTGTGCTCCGTTGAAAAGCGAAAGGAAACCTAGAGCAGTATTCCAGCTTCTTGGGTTTCTGTGGGTGAATTAACAGGAAAAGTCAGTACAGTGTTCAGGCTCCAGAGTCAGAAAGCCTTGAAGGGAGTTGGGACGTAAAGGATGGGCAAGGTTTAGGCAGGTGGAAAGGAAAACAGGAAGTGAGGGTCTGTGGCACAGAGCTGGGAACTTTCAGACTGAATGGACCAGCCGAGTTGGTGGTTAAGGGAAGAAAAGGTTGCAGAGATCCAGGTGGGACCACGAGTCAAAGCCTGGTAACTGTGTCAGGACTGTGACCTGGTGGGAGTGAGGATGTGCAGCGGTGTGCAGGGTGCGCAGTCAGTCAGCAAGGATTCCGGCCATCTAGGCTTGAGGGCCTGGGGGCAATGGTAGAAATGTAAAGGAGTTCAAACTCCAAAGATGCACATAATAAAATCGTCAGGACTTCATGCCTGACTGAACTGGAGCCTGAAGAGCCGTCCAGAGCTTTCCTGGGAGCGGGCAGATGGCAATGCCTGGCAGAAGAGGGGAACTTGAATCCTCTTTGTTGTGTGTGTGTGTGTGTGTGTGTGTGTTTCACAAGTGCTAATTACATTATCCTATGAGACAGGCCAGGGAGGTCTACTGAGGAGAAATCAGAGTGAAGCTAACAGCCTCTGTGTCTTCCGAGCCCCACCCCGCTGCTTTGGTGCAAGTGTTAGCAGAGGAGTTGGGCTGCAGAAGATGCCACAGGAGGGCGAGGGCATAGGGCAGGCTTGGATCTCAGGGTGGGGGTGGTTAAGGCCTCAGGGCCAAGGACTTTGGCCTTGTCTTGGATATAGAAGGGACACTTTATGAAATTGGATGTTTCCAGGAATGAAATGAGGGTAGACCAGGGCCTGGGGTGGGCGTGGGAGAAAACATTCACAGTGATGCAGGTTGGGTGGGGGCTGTGGTAGGAAGAGCAGGAACCAGTGTGGCAGGTGAAGCCTGAGATGGGGCTGTGGGGGGTTGGGGGGTTAGGGATGGGCAGCTTCCCTAGGGAGGAGCCTCTTAATGGAGCAGGTTGCAGAGCCTAGGGGCTGGGAGAAAGTGGGTGAAGCTTAAGTGCTTTATACTGTTCCAGGGTCAAGACTTCCGGGAGCAGGTTATGGCAACAGTTGTGAAATATTGGGAGGTGCTCTTGATGAGAAGAAATGGAGGGAGATTGGGCAGGTGTTTTCAGGACAGGAAAAGACTGAAGATGTGCGTGGGGCTGGGGAGGAGCCGGATCAAGTGTGAAGCAATGAGTAGGGTAGGAAACTTCTCACAAGTGTGAGGAATTATTGTTAGATCCCTCTGAAAGTGGAAACCTGATCTTGAGAATAAGGGCCTGGCTTTGGAGAGGAGGAGGGAGCCCTTTCTTGAGACCAGAGATTGGAAGACGCATGGGGGGCAAGTGATGTCTGTGATGAGGGCCAAGAGGGAAAGGAGCTCCTGATGCCCAGGAAACGTAGAGTTAATCAGCCCTTGGGGCTGGGGTGGGGAAGGGAGGGGAGCAGGCAGGTCTGTGGACAGTCCCAAAGTGAGCTCTTCCCTTGGGAGCAGCCTTCTGCTCGCTGCTCTGGTTCTGCCTACTTCAGCCTTCTCCCACTGTATCCCACCGTGCCTTGCCCACTTTTAATTTCACGGCTGCAGTCATCATCCACGGTGATTTTGGAGCCCAAGGAAATAAAAATCTGTCACTGTTTCCACTTTTTCCCCATCTCTTTGCCATGATCTGGATGCCATGATCTTCGTTTTTTGAAGATTGAGTTTTAAGCTAGCTTCTTCACTGTTCTCTTTTACTGTCACCAAGAGGCTCTTTAGTTCCTCTTTACTTTCTGCCATTTGAGTGGTATCATCTACGTATCTGAGGCTGTTGATGTTTCTTCAGGCAGTCTTGTTTCCCGTTTGTGAGTCATCCAGCCTGGCATTTCGCATGATGTACTCTGCATAGAAGTTACATAAGCAGGGTGACAATATACAGCCTGGACATACTCCTTTCCCAATTTTGAACCAGTCAGTCAGTGGTTCCATGTCTGGTTCTAACTGTTGCTTCTTCTCCTGAATACAGGTTTCTCAGGAGGCAGGTAAGGTGGTCTGGTATTCCCATCTCTTTAAGAAGTTTCCACAGTTGTGAACCACACAGTCAAAGGCTTTAGAGTAGTCAATGAAGCAGAAGTATATGTAGATATTTTTTTTTAACCCCCTGGCTTTTTCTATGATCAAATGGATGTCGACAATTTGATTCCTCTGCCTGTTCTAAATCCAGCTTGTACATCTGGACGTTCTCGGTTCATGTACTATTGAAGCCCAGTTTGAAGGATTTTGAGCATCACCTTGCTAGTGTGTGAAATGAGCCCTAGTCATGATCATTGGACACGACTGAAGCGACTTAGCAGCAGCAGCATGATCATCTACTCCCTCACTCCACCCGGGTGTTAACCACCCCTCACAAGTTTTCTGTGGCTTCCAAGGGACTTCCCTTGAGCCACGCTGCTAAGCCCAGGCCCAGAGCCTGCCCAGGTCAAGGGCCTCTGTACCTCTGTTGAAGGGAGAAAAGAGATCCTGGCTGGGGAATTTCCAGGAAGAGAATCTTCAATCACTGACCTGTAATGTCAAACAGTGATAGAACACAATGTGAGCACTAGAAGGGACTTGGAGACCTCCAGCCCAGCCTCCTCTGGCTCTATAGATGGGAGGCCGGGGCCTGGAGAGGCTCACTCAGGGTTCCACAGTCAAGAACCAAACCCCTGACCTGTGTGGGCTTGCTTCTTCCCTCTTTTTCTCTTGCCCTGCAGCCAGAAACAGCTCCTTCACTTCCCAGTCACCGTCTGAGAAAGAGCCAGCCAGAGGGCTGTACTCTAATTGGGGATGGAAGATAGGACGTGGTTCGTCTCAGTTTCCAGAGTGGCTCATGAGCTATAAACCCCAAGCAATGGGTTCATACCTTGGCTTACTCTGTGGCTTATAATTACCTATGAGTCTGCCTTCCTTGCCAAACTGAGTTCCTTCAGGGCACAGACCATGCCTTATTCATCTTTGGGACCACAGTGCTGGCCTAAAGTAGGCATTAAATACATGTTGGGCAGACCAGATAGGCAGAGGGTGAGGGGATGGGCTGGGTTGGGGAGGGAGAGGTGGCTGGACCAATGATGTTGGGGCAAGGTGGCAGGGAATCCCCGGCCGTCCAGTGGTTAGGGCTCTGCTTTGAATCTCTGATCTAAGAACTAAGATCCCACAAGATGTGGGGTTGGACAAAAAAAAAAAGTTGAAGACTTAAGAGAGCAATAGATAATATTTCTTTTTTGAGAAATAAGAGACAGGTGGAGGTGCCTCTTTGGAGGCATTCTGTTTTGGAAAGGTGGTTGTGTCTGGGTCTAGACTGTGGATGTTGTGATGATGGGGTCTCAGCCTTTCCGCACGTCCCTTCTTCCACCCCCTCTACCCATCTGTCCACATATCCCATCCCACCTGTCCTCATTCATGTTTCCTTCAAGGGAGAGAATTCCCAAATCCCCTCTCCTGGAGGCGAAGTGTGAGAGGACCACTGCGGAATCCTCACTGGCTCCACCCTCCGCAGAGAAGGGGAATGATTTGTCTTTCATTCAAAGACAAAACGGTGCCTTTAGCAGTATTTCTTTTTCTGTATTTCTTTATTTTGGGCTGTGCTGGGTCTTCGTTGCCGCGCAGGCTTTTCTCTAGCTGCGGCGAGTGGGGGCTGCTCTTTGTGGAGGTGTGTGGGCTTCTCCTTGCGGTGCCTTCTCTCCTTGCAGAGCACGGGCTGCCGAGCACAGGCTCGATAGTTGTGGCGCGTGGGCTTAGTTCCTCTGCGACATGTGGGATCTTCCTCCATCAGGGATCGAATCTACGCCTCCTGCCTTGGCAGGTGTGTTTACCACTGAGCCACCAGGGAGACCCCCACCGGTACTTCTGATAAAGCTGACTGGAGAACATAGCTTTTGCTCTCTGGCCAAATGGACTTTCTAATATCTTCCCAAAACTAAACATGCACACCCCCTGCCCCCCAGGACAGAACCTTCTCTGGAATTTTACCGTGAGAGACAGAGATACCCAGAAATATCTGAGCCCAGCTCCTTCCCTCAGCCACCAAGTGAACAAATCATTCCCCTTCTCTGTGGAGGGTGGAGCCGCTGAGGACTCAGGAGTGGTCCTCTCACACTTCGCCTCCAGGAGATGGGAGTGGGAAACATTTCCTGAAGGAAACATGAATGGGGACTGGGATGGGATACGTGGATGGATTGGTAGAGGGGGTGGAGGGAAGGATGAGGGAGAAAGGCTGAGACCCCGTCATCACAGCATCCACACTCTAGACCACCTTTCCAAAACAGAATGCCAGAATCCTTATCCTTGTGATGGTGCTTGCCTGGCATGCATCCGCGTATGCGCAGTGGAGAGAGGACCTTGCCTCCCGTGAGCTGGGATAAGAGGCCAAGTCTCAGAACCACAGTCCACTGACACGGCCCAGGGTCACATTCACCTTCAGGACTGGCCTGTGGCCTGGAGGGGCTCACCAGGAGGAGCTCCTCTGATGTTGCTTCGTTTGTTGTCAGGCCTTCCCAGAGCCCCTGCCCCTTCACGGCTGCAAAGACTCTAAACCACCATGTCCCGAGCCCCTCATCCTCCTCCCAGTCAGGCCCCTGACACAGGGAGTCCACTTATTCCTCTCGACAACCTGGTGAAAGAGACGGTATTGGCTTCATCCTACAGATAAGCCACCGTGACTCAGTGCTCAGCTCACCCATTAAGTGCCAGAGCCGGTGTGGCCTCCGGAGACCTTCGTGGTGCTTCAGAGCAGCTAAACCACAGCATCTGGCTTGTTTCTGGGACTCTGGTGCTTTGGGCCACTCTGCCCTGCATCCCCCCACCCCCCACTGCACCCAGTTCCTTCAACAAACCTGTCCCTGCCCCTCTAGTCCTCCAGCCTGGCACACTCAGCCCACCACTCCACACATCTTGAAATCTTTCTCCTCTAATTCCCAGCACGAGCCAGTCTCTGGGAATCCTCACAACTTGTCCCTGTGTCTAGCTCTTAGCTTTGCCTTGATTCAAGAGATTTGGGGGACTTCCCTGGTGGTCCAATAGTAAAGAATCTGCCTTCCAATACAGGGGACATGTGTTTGATCCCTGGTGGGGAAACTAAGATCCCAAATGATAGAGCAACTAAGCCCTCGCCCTGCAACTACTGAGTCCACGCACCTCAGCTAGAGCCTCCGCGTGCTGCAACTAGAGAAGCCGTGTGCTGCAACAGAGTCCACACGATGCAGCTAAGACCCAACACATCCTAATTAGTTAATTATTTTTTTAAAAGAGATTTGGGCATACTCTGGCTCCCCTCCCAGCCCTGGCTGCTCCTTCCAGGAATCTTGTCTTCTCTGACCCAGAGGTGCCCCAGTAAAGGTGTGTGGCCATGTTGGCATCAGATCTGTTTGCAACTGAAGGGCTGCAGCCCAGCCTCTGCTCCTACCATCCAAACGACATTCACCTGCTCAGGCGCCACTCAGCTTGTGAGAACAGATAAGGCTAAATAGCCCCCAGAATGGTAGAATGATGCCTGAACACCTCCTGGACAGGAAGATCTTTTTCTTCTTCTTAATAATAGTTATTAAGGAGCCTGTTCCCGACACACTGCGGCCAGGTCTGGGCTTAGCTATCCACATGGCTCTCGTCACCCTGGGTCCCCACCCCAGGCTCAGCCCCAAGGCTAGGACCTACCTGTCTACCCTCCCACTGCCCTTTACCCACTCAGCCCATCGAGAAGGTGAGTTATTCTGCAGCCCTGGGGAATCTGGTTTGATTTACATGCTTTTATTGGCTTGGCCAATAAGTTCATTAGGGGTTTTCCATAAGATGTAATGGAAAAACTCAAATGAACATTTTGGGCAGTCCAATATTATCAGGGTATCAGGGATCCCTTGGAGCCCTTTTCAGCTCAGTCTTCCTATCCTGGTCCTTCTCAGCTGAGTTCCCTTGTGCAGACACTTAGGCCCATGGTCTAATGTTAGGGTCAAAGAGCACCCCCGCTGCCGGATGCTCATACACCCAGAAGTGCACCCCCACCCACACATGAGAGCACACACAAGATGTGCATGTAGGTAAACACACTGATGTGCAGCTAAGGCAGCCAAGCAGACGCACAAACATCACAGATAGATAGCAGGTAATGTGTGTACGTGCACAGGTACAGGGTACAGGCACACCTCATTATTGCACTTCGCTTTATTGTGCTTTACAGGTATTGCATTTTTTACCAACTGAATCTTTGTAGCAACCCGGAGTTCTCAGATGAGGGTTAGCATTTTTTAGCAATAAAGTATATTTTTAAACATTTTTTGTGTCCCTGTCATGCAGCAAGTGGGATCTT
Source organism: Ovis aries (assembly GCF_016772045.2). Taxonomy (NCBI): domain Eukaryota; kingdom Metazoa; phylum Chordata; class Mammalia; order Artiodactyla; family Bovidae; genus Ovis; species Ovis aries. Next base: position 64,552,366 of record NC_056066.1, on the reverse strand, counting down.
AGTTCCCCAACCAGGGATGGAAATTTCACCCCCTGCAGTGGGATCCCTGAGTCTTAACCACTGGACCACCAGGGAAGTCCCAGCAATAAAGTATTTTAAAATTATGTATTTTTTTAGACATACTGCTGTTGCACACAGTAGACTACAATGCAGTATAAACATAACTTCTGTATGAACTAGGAAGCCAAAAAATTTGTGTGATTCACTTTATTGAGATATTTGCTTCATTACAGTGGTCTGTAATAAATGGTCTGAACTCATGATATCTCTGAGGCATGTCTGTATATGTTGAGCCATATGAAATGTGAAATTGCCAATATTCGGTGGGTTTTTTACTTACAGAAATGGAATCTAATACAAATGTGGGCATGGAGGGAAATATATATAAAAAAATATAGAGCCAAATTTTTACACCCATGTTCAAGCAGCAGCATTCACAGTAGCCAAAAGGTGGAAACAATTTAAGTGTCTATCAGTGGGTGAGTGGATAAACAATGTGGTATGTACACACAATGGAATATTATTCAGCCTTTAAAAAGAAGGAAGTTCTGTCACACATGGTCGAACATCAGTGAACCTTGAGGATGTTATGCTAGGTGAAATATGCCAGTCATAAAAAGACAAAGACTGTATGATTCCACTTACATGAGATACCTAGAGTAGTCAAATTCATAGAGTTAGAAAGCAGAGTGGTAGGGGAACTTCCCTGCTGGTCCAGTGGCTAAGATGCTGCATTCCCAATACATGGGGCCTGGGTTCGACCCCTGGTCAGGGAACTAGATCCCACATGCCACAGCTAAGACCTGGTGCAGCCAAAAAAATTAAAAACGAGAAAAAAAGAAAGTAGAGTGATGGCTGTCGGGGGCTGGGAGAGAGAGAGAGGAAGGTACTAAGGCTGTTATAGGGACAGAGTTTCAGTTGTGGAAGATGGAAAAAGTTCTGGCAATGGATGGTGGTGAGAGGTGCATACCAGTGTGGGGGAACCACTGAACTACATACTTAAAAACAGTTAAGATGAGGGACTTCTCTGGGAGTTCAGTGGCTAAGACTCCGGCTCCCAATGCAGAGGCCCTGGGTTTGATCCCTGGTCAGGGAACTAGATCCCACATGCCACAACTAAGACCCTGGTGCAGTCAAATAAATTTTAAAAAGTAAATTAAAAAAAAATTTAAGATGGTAAACTTTACATTAATTAAAAATAATTTTAAAAAAGAGCCAAAAATACGTATCATCAGGTAGATACGTACACACCGAGGGATAAACCACAGAAACTCAACAGCACCGAAATGTGCCTGCTCCCCTCCCAATAGTGCTTCTCGGACCCAGATAAGGCCCCTGCGCCCCCCTCAACAGATCTGGAGATAAGGCCCTAATGAAGGCCCTGCTACCCTGGCTACCCCGACAGCTTATTACCCTCCCACGGTCTGGCTCTGCTTACTCACCCCCCCACCCGTCATTCAGCCTCCCCACCTCCAGAAGAGGACCTCCTTTTATTTTTTTGGCCGCACAGCATGGCACACGGGATCTTAGTCCTGCAACGAAGGATCAAACCTGTGTCCCATGGACACAGAGGAGCCTGCGGCCGGTCTGGGCATGGCCACAGACCGCTGAAGCAAGTGCAGCCAGCACTGAGCAGGGTCACGAGACACGGCCTGAGGTCTCCTGCCGCCCTGGCCATCCTCACTGGACCTCGTCCGTCCACAGAAAGGCGGTGCCTCGGGCTGGCACTGGGCACCGCTGCGACCACTCCTGCCCAACCTGCCCCCCCAGTGAGCTGCCTGCTGCTGACTCCTTTTCTGCAGCACAAGGCCTCTCACCCTGCTCCTGAGGGCTCTGGGACTTTGGCCCTTGATGGTGGCAGAAAGCAGAAACTTGCCTCCAGACCTGCTTGCCTCCGAGCCATGCAACGTGCGCCCTGATCCTCTCAAACGATGTTCTCATAACGATTAAACTTTTTCAGTTTTATTTCTTTTTGGCTGTGCTGGGTCTTCGTTGCTTTGCATGGGCTTTCTCGAGTTGTGGCGAGCAGGGGCTACTCTAATTGCTGTGCTCCGGCTTCTCATTGTGCTCCTGCTGTGGAGCAATGCCTCTAAGCACATGGGCTTCAGTAGGTGCAACCCACAGGCTCGGTAGTTACTGCTTGTGGGCTCTAAAGCGGAGGCTCAGTAGTTAATGGCTCACGGGCTTAGTTGCTCCACGGCATGTGGAATCTTCTGGACCAGGGATCGAACCCATATCCCCTGCATGGGCAGGCAGATTCTTATTCACTGAGCCACCAGAGAAGCCCATAATCGTTTAATATCCAGCCCCTGAGGAGGGTTAGGGTTAGAGTTAGGGTCTGGCCCCACCAGGTCAAGAGCTTTCCCAGAGTTGAGCTTGTTGGAAACAGCCATCTGAACAGAATTTTTCCGGAGTGGAACAGCATTTTTTACCGGGACTCTGGAAGGTCAGGGTTTGGAGGAAACTGCTAGGAGTCTGGAGGGGAAGGAGCAGGTGATGCTGGGGTGGGGCTGAGGGGGATGGGGAAGGAGAGTGTGCTGAGGGCCTGCCTTTCTCTGGGCGGGCGAGTCCCAACAGCAGGCAGACAGGTGAGGCTGACCCGACAGGTTCCTGAGGCCGGGGGCAAAGGGGTGGAGCATGGCTCTGACATAGGGTGACAACAGACCCGGGGCCCTGCCACACAGGGCAGGCGGGGCGGCAGGCAGGCCCGCTGGGATCTTCTTCCTGCCGTGCCCAGCCCAGGGTGCAGGCCATGGAGCCCGCTGGAGGGTGAGAGGAGCTGGCGGGTGGGCGTGTTCGGAGGCCCAGGGCATGGCGGGGCCGCTGAGGACCCGGGTGGAAGAGCTGAAGCGACCTTGGTGGCGGGAGAGCGCCCCGCTAGTGCTGCAGCACAGCGAGGCAGCCCGGCTGGCCGCCGACGCCCTCCTGGAGCGGGGCGAGGATGCCTACCTGCGGGTCATCGCCGAGGAGCGGGAGCTGCCCTTCCTGAGTGCCCTGGACATGGACTACATGACCAGCCATGCGCGCGGGGGCCCGGAGCTCGGCGAGGCCCAGGGACCCGAGGCCTTGGGGCCTGACCGCCTCAGCCTGCACTCCGAAGTCACCTCGGGCACTTACTTCCCCCTGGCCTCTGACATAGACCCTCCGGACCTGGACTTGGGTTGGCCCGAGGTGCCACATGCCACGGGCTTCAGCCCTACGCAGGCTGTGGTCCACTTCCAGCGGGACAAAGCCAAGAGCATCAAAGACCTTCTGCGTTTCCTCTTCAGCCAGGCCCGCACGGTAAGAGCCCCATCTCTTCAGACACCCATTTCACAGATGTGCAAACTGAGGCCCAGGGACGGAAAGGGACCAGCACGCAAGGCCACCCAGCAGCTTGGGGCAGCACTGGGACAAGAACCTCTGTGCCGAACAGATCACAAGCTCCTAGAGGTTTTATTTACCTTGGTAATCCCTTGGAGGGCTTCCCTGGTGGCTCAGATGGTAAAGAATCTGCCTGCAATGCAGGAGACCTGGGTTCAATCCCTGGGTTGGGAGGGTCCCCTGGAGGAGGGAAAGGCAACCCACTGCAATATTCTTGCCTGGGAAATTCCATGGGCAGAGGAGCCTGATGGGGTACAGTCCTTGGGGTCGAAAAAGAGTCAGACACGACTGAACGATGAAGCACAGCACAGCACAACCCCTTGGCACTCGGGGACGCTATGGATAAGCTTAGAACAGGGGATGGGCCTCAGAGATACCACAGACACCCAGAAGACAGGTGCAAAGGGTGCTCATTGCAGAGAGGAGTCCTCTCTTCTGGGGAAGAAGGTCCATGGCTTCCATCAGATTCTCAGAAAGATCTATGATCCTAAGACAAAGAGCCCCAACCTCGGTGAGCATCTGAGCCACCCCCTTGACTTACAGAGGAGGAAACTGAGGCCAAGGAGGGGATGGTACTTACTCAGGGAGGTCCAGTCCATTGGTGAAATGGAGCCAGGGCTCAGGTAGACAAAAGAGGTCTAGACTCAGGCCCCAAGACCGAGGCACAGCCCTGACGTATGGCCCCAACCACGCCTTGCCCCTTGTGTACCGTGTCTCCCCTGGCCTGAATCAGGGGAAGGGGCACTGGAGCCTGGGCCTCCACTTGGTCTTGAGGGCTGGGCTTTTAGCTCTGCACCCAAAGGAAGGAGGAGAGGCGGCTGCTGGGTTCAGGGATGGGGAGCAGGGGCTCAGGAGAAAGGGAAACGGGGGAGGGCAGATAGGGGTGCTGTAGCCACAGACTAGCACAGCCTCACTCCTGGAGCCCAGACCACTGACTCAGGAGGCAGGGGGATGAATCAGATGACCCCAGGCAGGGTTCAAGGCAGGTTAGCCCCAGTGCCCTGGCTAGGGGAGCAGCCTGCAGGGAACCCACTGCAGATGTTAGGGGCCAGGATGCTGGGACCTACCGGGACCTCCAGAGCCTCCCTGACAAGTCTCCCTATGCCCCAGGCAGGGGAGGGCAGGGCCTAATTGGCAGCAGGAATGGGGTTATTAGTGAGCGGCTGCTGTCATCACTTCTGCCCCTTTGATCTTTCTTGCTTGTCCTCCCCACCACCCCCCATCATCATTCCTGGCCAGACCTGTGCCATGGACCAGGGCATCCCTCAATGCTTTGGTTCCTCTCATCTAGACCCTCCTCCTCTGGGCCAGGAGCCAGGCTTCCACTCTGGGCTGTCACTGACTCTCGGTGACCTTAGGAAGTGCTTCCTCTCCCTGTGGCCCAAGGTCCTTGTTTGTTAAGGAAGCAGCAGGAAAGGGTCATTTATTGAGCTTCAGTTGCATGTTGAGGCTTTTCACGTTTGATTCTCCATAACTCAGAGAGGTAGCTATCTTTACCTCCATTTAACAGGTGAGGAAGTCGAGGCACCCAGAGGTGAAGGAACTCACCCAAGGCTGTGTCACTAGGAAGTAGCAGACTGCAGGTTTGAACCCAGTTCTGTCTGGCTCCAGAACTGGAGTGCTTTGCTCTGCACCTGCTGCCTCTCAACCTGGAGAACTGGGAGGGGAGGTTCTCACAGCAGACAATGAGCATAAAACTTGGTCCCAGTTGGTGTGGGTGGTAAAGGTCACAGCAACCTCTGCAGCTTCCCAGAGGAACAGATGGGTCTGGCAAAGGGCCCCGAAGACCCTGGTCACTGCCCGCAGCTCTGGTCCATGACAAGGAAGCCTCAGAGTCACAGAGTGACAGCTGGAGCTAGTGGGGGGTTAGTGTGAGGTGCTGGCCTGGGAACTGAGGGCTGGGTTCTGCTTCTGACTCTTCCCCTCTCTGGGCATCAGTCCTCACTTATGTAGAGGAGACCTTCAGACTAGTGCAGCTGATCCACGGACCTCTTTGAGAATCTGACAACAGATAAACAAAGTGTCCTTAGGTAAATGCACACAAAAACTTTCAAACATGCAATAAAAATCAGTTAAAACAAAAAAAAAACAAAACCTTTCAAACAGCCTTCTGGGCTTCAAGACAGTGAAACCTCCCTCTTTCTAAGTCAAACCCCCCCAGGCTGGGTCACCACTAAGAGCCCTCCCAGTTCAGATGGTCTCACAGGCTCTGGCCTCCTGCTTTGCAGTCCAGTGCCTGTTTCCTGGGATCTGGCCGCTGCCCCCGGGCGGGGCTGAGTTCTCCTTGCCTCCACAGGTAGTGGCTGTCGTGATGGACATATTCACGGACATGGAGCTTCTGTGTGACCTCATGGAGGCCTCCGGCCGGCGCGGTGTCCCCGTCTACCTGCTCCTGGCCCAGCAGCACCTGAGGCACTTCCTGGAGATGTGCTACAAGATGGGCCTCAACGGAGGGCACCTGCCGGTCAGCAAGGGATGGGGCAGGAGCCGGGGCCTGGGGTGGGCTTGTCCATGAGCGCTGGGAGCCAATGGGAGGGGGGCTGGCTTCTCTTAGCTCTTTCCGGTCAGAGATTCCGTGGGATTTGGACATGGCTTGAGCCCCGATCTCTCAAGGTCACCCCCAACCCCCTTCCCTCCTTGGCTCAGAACATGCGTGTACGGAGCACATGCGGGGACACATACTGCAGCAAGGCAGGGCGCCGCTTCACGGGGCAGGCCCTAGAGAAGTTTGTCATCATTGACTGTGAGCAGGTGGTGGCGGGCAGCTACAGGTGAGTGAGCGGGATGTGGGGGTGCACCTGGGGCTGGGCCATGGGCTGGTGAGGCTGCCTGGGAGCTGGCAGCTTTGAATTGCCCTTCATTCATCCGTCCTTTCCAACATGGACTTCAGTTCAGTCGCTCAGTCATGTCCGACTCTTTGCGACCCCATTAATCGCAGCACGCCTTAGCAGCCGCCTAATGTCAGGCATGGTGCAGGGCCCAGTGGCCAGTGTGGGGAGCAAGAGAGCCCCGGGCTGGGCCCTGGAGAAACTCACTCTGTGGAAGGATTACTTTAATGCTCCAGCACAGGAAATGTTGTTGTTGTTGTTTAGTTGCTAAGTTGTATCCGACTCTTTGTGACCCCATGGACTGTACCCTCCAGGCTGCTCTGTCCACAGGCTTCTCCAGGCAAGAATACTGGAGTGGGTTGCCATTTCCTTCTCTGGGGGAATCTTCCTGACCCAGGGATTGAACCCGCATCTCCTGTCTTGGCAGGCGGATTCTTTACTGCTGAGCCACCAGGGAAGCCTAGAAAATATTGGTGTTGGCCAAAAAGTTTCATTCAGGCTTTCCTGTACCATCCTATGGAAAAACCTGAATGAACTTTCTAGTCAACCAATAACTCTTGCACCTTGGAACTGGAGGGACTTCAGGGAACCTAGACCTTGGTCCATTTTACAGATGGGGAAGTTAAGGCCGTGACGGGAAGCCGTGTGTCCAAGTCCACTAAGCCGAGCAGCAGACTCTAGAGTCAGAGCTCTGCCCTTCACTTGGGCCCTCGCGGTGCTGGTAGTGGTGGTGGTGGTTTGGTCTTCCTCCCCTGGTTGTGACTCCTGCCTGGTCCCGAGGGCCTGCACTTTGCCTCCTGACCCTGTCTCTCTGCCCCCAGCTTCACCTGGCTTTGCAGCCAGGCCCACACGAGCATGGTGCTGCAGCTGAGGGGCCGCATTGTGGAAGACTTTGACCGGGAGTTTCGCTGTCTTTATGCTGAGTCCCGGCCTGTGGAGGGATTCTGTGGAGGTGAAGATCCCCCGACCCCCAGGGCACCGCGCCCTCCCCCAGTGGCCTTGGCTTTTGGGCCAGGAGTCCCCAGCACCACATCCTCATCACCCTCCAGCACCAGCCTCAGCAGCATCAAACGCTCACCTCGCATGGGCCACTCGTACCTCGCTCTGCCAGGAGGCGGTGACCACACTGACGTGGGTGTGGGGTCCTCATCCCCCGGCCCTACCCGCTGTGAGGCCGATGGCCAGCCCTCCCTGCAACGCCAGCTGTCAGACCCTAACCATGGCCCGCTGCTAGGGCCCTACAGGGCCAACCTGAGCAAGCTGGGGGCATCCCCCTGGTGCCAGTCTTCCCCTGCCCTCAACCACAATAGCACCAGCCCCGTGACCCTGGCAGGGGGGTCACCCCTGCTTGCTTGCTCCCGCCCTCTCCTCCCGTTTCCCTGGAGTGTCTCAGCTCTGCCCCAGTTCCCAGAGAATGGGGTCGCAGGAAGCCAGGAGCCTAGGCCCTCACGGGGCCGCTGGGTACCCAGCACAGCCCTGGAGACACTGGAGGAGAACAAGGCATCTCTGAGTCAGAGCCATGGCCACCTGGATCTCCTTGTTCCCTTCCCCAGAGCACGAGAAGCAGGAGGCCCTGATTTGGGGGTGGCCCGCAACTCAGGCTCTCTTTGGCCTGGTGAGCAGGCACCAGAGGACAGGAGGTTGGCCCCAAATCAGAGATACAACCAACTGGATTTCCTGCCCCAGGCCCAGGGTGCCAGGGGAGCCCCTGAGTCAGGCTCACCCAAGGTTGGCAGGTGGACCCCAGAGGACAAGAGGCTGTCCGCAAACCACAGCCATGGCCAACTGGACCTCCTGGTGCAGTCCCCCCAGGCTGGGGGCTCCAGAGTGCCCCCTGAAGCCAACTCTCCGGCCAGGGCTGGCAAGCAGGGTCCAGATGAACGACGGCAGACCCTGGGCCACAGCCAGCTGGACCTCATCACAAAGTTTGGTCCATTCCGGGGTGAGGGGCCTGGGCCCAGTGAACTTCCTAGGCCGAGCCCTGCTCGAAAGGCTGGAGTGGACTTGGGGGAGGAGAAGCGGCGGACACTGGGCCACAGCCAGCTGGACCTCATCACCAAGTATCATCAGTTGCAGGGGGCCAGGCAGGAACCTGAGCCCAGCCTCTCCGGGGGCCCTGCAGGTGGCCAGCGCAATGGTAACAGCAATGGCCTGTCTGAGGATGAGAAACGGCGGACCCTGGGCCATAGCAAACTGGACCTCATCACTAAGTACAACAAGTCCAAGTTCAAGTTGCTCCGAAGCCGCTTTGAGACCTAGTTGTGCTCCCAGAAAGGGACATGTCTGTCTTCCACCTACTGTGACCAGATTTGTTCAGATCCCAGACTCTGGGGAGGAAGCTCGGGTAGGAACTGTATGGGGAGAGGGATCTAGAAGCCCAGGTTAGACATTCCCGGGGCTCGGGATTCTTGTTCATATACGCACATGCGCACACATAGGAAAATGGAATTTACAGTTACCAGGCACCTGCCACTTGTCAGTGTGCTGGGCCCTCCATACCGGTTACTTCTCATCATTCATCCTCACTCACACTATCCTACAAGATAGATTCTGATAGGTATACAATTCTAGGACCATAGGTATCATCTTCCCTATAATATAAATATGAAAGCTGAGACCTACTGAGTTTGATGACTTGCTTGGAATCAGGTTCAAGTAACTAATGGGGCTCAAATCTTTATTTCTTAAGATTGTGTTTTTGCACAGATGGGATACACAATATCAATAGTTCCCATGTCCTCATACACACAAAATCCATATATCATAGAGGTGCCCCAAATACCTGCACAATGTACACTGCACACTGACAAGGTTCACACCCACAGACACAGTCCACGTGATAAACCAGAACACTCAGGATCCTAGTTATAGTTAATAAATGTCACTTGGCTAAATGAAGCCAGTACACATTCAGTGCACACTGTAGACCCCTCAGGGTCAACAGACTATAAATATGCACTTAACCACATACACACACACACACACACACATACACACTCATGGGCAGGCATGTACCATCCAATAACTTTTTCTACCTAAAGCTGTGTATCCAGTCCTGTGCTGACATGCAGCAGGGCTCCCAGTCCCTGGAAGACAAGGATTCAGTGCATAAATCATTGGTGTTTCTAATGAAAGGCTAACCAGTGACAGAAGGTGGTAGAGAATGAAGGCCAGAGAGTGGTGGTGATGATGGAGTGGTGTGAAAAATTTCTTAGAGGAGGCAGCTTTTGAGCCAAACCTTGAAGGGTGGGAAGGACTTGGATGGATGGAGGTGAGATTTAGAGGAATTCCTGGGAGAGGGAACCCAATGAAGAGAGACCAGGGAGAAGACTGAGGGAGTGGGTCTGAGATGAACTGCAGAGGACGGAGAGGACACAGATAGTCAGACTCTAACACACACACACACACACAATCATCTTGCTTAGTGTTGCCAGAAGTATAGGCTGTCAGATGTGGGTCCCTCTCCTGAGTTGCGGCCTGCCTGGGAGTGTATTTGTGATACAAATCAATAAAAGCAGACAAGCTCTGACCCGGAGGCTGCCTGGTGTATTCTGAGAAGGCCGAGTTACGACTATGCAGGTGAGGGACAGGGGAAAGGCACCATTCTGACCTTTCCCTGGAGGAAAGTGAACGGCTGTAGGAGGGTGGGGGTGGCAGGGAGCAGGGTAGGAAAGGGGTTCCAAGCTTCTCTCTGCTCTCACTGAGAGTGACATCCTGAGAGACCCTGGGACTTTAGTGTGGGCCAAGTTCATCCGTCCACCAGAGCATGTCTCTTGACTGCCACCATCTGTGGGTGGGGTGGGGTGGGGGCAGAAATTGGCCTGCTGAGTGTGATCAAGCCTGTGCAAAGGGCACAAGTGGAAGCCATCAGCCCCCAGACCCTTGCCCACTCTGGACGCCCCCCCTCGCCGCCCCCCAACACTCTGCTTCATCCACCGTCCGCTCTCCAATACCTTCTTCAGTACAATGATTTCCTTTACTTCCTGGCTGTGCCTCCTCCTCCAGCCTCTGGCACATCTCATTTCTCCCTAATGGACACCTTCTCCATGACCTCATCCACCCCAGGCATCTCAGGCCTTCAGTCTCCCCTGGGCTCCAGATTCGGCCTGGAAATCTGTCCTGTACCTTACTCTGTCCCTCACCTCCCCCACACCTTCTCTTCCTCCCTAGGCTTAAGTTCAATAAATATATCTCCAGCATTAACCCATCTTTTGCGAGACCTCCTGGCTCCTCCATTCTGATACCTCACATCCAACCAGCACAAGTCTCTGTCAGTTGTTCCTCCTACAAAGATCCCGATTGAATGAATGAATAAAAGAATGAATGAGAAGCTTGCTGGAGGCGGGGCCAGGAGGGGGTCTGGACCGAATCACTTGCAACCATAGAGTCCGCGCAGGGGTTGGGAGCTAGAGTGGCCGCATGCGTGGAGGCGTGCGCCACGCTCTGTCGGAAATCCCCTAGGGTGGAGGCGGAAACGGAAACCTACAGAGGGGAGAGGAGGGCTGTTGCCGCGTGTGGAGGTTGCGTTTACCTGGTGAGCGGTTGTCGCTGGACACCGGAAGGGTCAGCTCGGGGCGCCCGGAGTCGTGAGGGGTGGGGGCCGGAGGATTCGGGACCAGAGAGTCTGGATGGGAGCGGTGGGCGGGACCTGAGGGCTGAGGGCCGAGTGGGGCGGGGTTGCAGTGGGGCTGACGCATGGAGGCCGGGGGACGATGACCCGGACCCGGCGTCGAGGCCGAGGCACACGGTCCCGGGAGAGGATCCACAGGCCCTGAACTCCAGTCCCACAACCCCTAGGCCTCATGGCGGTCCGTGCGTCGTTCGAGAACAACTGCGAGATCGGCTGCTTTGCCAAACTTACCAACTCCTACTGCCTGGTGGCCATCGGAGGGTCGGAGAACTTCTACAGGTGCCATGGGAACCCCGGGCCCGCGGGCAATGTGTGGGTGGGTGGCGGGTAGAGGTCCTTGGAGTCGGGCTCCGACAGAGTGAGGAGGGTTCGGGCCCCTTAGCCCCGTGATCATTGAGTCCGTGTCCCCACAGTGTGTTCGAGGGCGAACTTGCTGGTACCATCCCCGTAGTGCACGCGTCCATCGCCGGCTGCCGCATCATCGGGCGCATGTGTGTGGGTAAGCCGGCTGAAAGTCGCCGAGGGAGGGAGTGGAGCCTCCCAGCACCTTTAATCTTCCCCCTAGAAGGGACCCGGAGGACCCAGGGATTTCTAGGCTTTCATCCATCATTTCCAGCGACTACAGAATCTCTCAATTCTGTGCCGGACCCGGTCTAAGTGTCAACAGATCAGGGACAACCTCTGGCAAAGGTTTCTGGATCATTGTAATCAAAACGTCAAGGGCTTTCACTTTTACACTTGTTTCAGTCCTTCACTGAAGACCCTGGGAGGTAGGAATTACTGGCCTAATTTGACTGATGAGGAACCTGAAAATCAAAGAACCCAGGTGACTCCTCCGGTTCCACACCTAGCGTGAGGCAAAATTGGATTGTCATCTCTCCCTCCCTGGCCACTGACTCTGGTAGATTGCTTCCTCTTTCTGAGGGTCCATTTCTACCTCTAAAAAATGACAAGCTAAGATTCTGGGGCATCCTGTGCAGTTACTTATTTAAAGCTTAAGTTCTATTTACCAGGTACCCCTATATCCATCAGCACTGTTGACTCTGGTCATTGGTCCATCCTTTGAACTGCCTCCGTTTTCCTTTACTGCCACCCCTTATTTGTAGTTCTGCTCCGATAGGAGTTTTCCCTTTATTTTTTATTGTAAGCCTGATGATTTTGGACTCTTGAGTGTTTCTTATTCAGGCAGAAGAACACTCTTATCTCTGGACTTGGTGATCTTTTGACTTGAAGCTAGTTCTTATATAATAAGAGAGAACTTAGCCTGATCATTGGTGGTTTGTTTTGTTTTCTTTTTTTTAAAGGATGGGAGAAACTCATAGTTTAGAAGTTCATAGTTGTGTCCTTGCAGAGTTAGGCAGAGGTTTAGACGTTGTTGTCACAATATAATTATAGTTCATTCATGTTGCTGTGTACTCAGTATTGTGTAAATGTACCACAGTATATTCATTCATCCTTTTGACAGTGGGTATTTGGGGTAGTTTTCAGTTTGGTCTATTATGAGTAGTGTTGCTATGTTTCTTAGTGAACAAATGTATGTATTTCTGTTGGATATATAATATCTGGGAGAGGAATGGCTGGGTATCCAGTGTAATAGATGATGTCACATAAGTATCTGAAGTTGTTGCCCAATTTACACTCCTATTGGTTGCTCCATATATCTTTGCCAACCGTTGGTGTTGATGTTCTTTTTAAGAATTTAGCCATCTGGTAGATATGAAGTGTTACCTCTGTTTTTAAGTAGCAAAATATACAACTAATGCCCAAGAGCCCTTCCTTTTGGTCCTGGTCATCCCTGGTGGATGATGGTGAATTGGGCAGGATGTTTGGGACAGACTCCTAGGCCATCTCTGGCCTGCCCAGTGGGACTCCTGGTTGCATGGGTGCTTGGCTCAGTGGTTTGGAGGACTGGGGTCTGGATCTAAAGCTTTCCTGGGGAAGCTACCTGGACTGGGTTGTATCTTTAGGCCCCAGTGCTCAGCAGGTCTTGTGAATTTACAGTTCATCCTTGCACAACCTGCCCTAATTTGGGTCTCTCCAGGGAACAGGCATGGTCTCCTGGTGCCCAACAACACCACTGACCAGGAGCTACAGCACATTCGCAACTGCCTCCCAGACAGCGTGCAGATCCGGCGGGTGGAGGAACGGCTCTCAGCCCTGGGCAATGTCACCACCTGCAACGACTACGTGGCCTTAGTCCACCCAGACCTGGACAGGGTGAGGCAGCCCAGTTTAGCCCGAGAGTCACAGGATATCAGCCTAGTCGGTGGTTAGCCACTGTTCTTGCCTATCAGGCAGGAATTTGGGGTATCTCATGTGGCTTCTATTTACACCTGGGCTCCTGCAGTTCAGGCACTGCTTGGAAGAGTGAATAGAGGCCTTTCGTGATGTGACCAGCTAGGGAAAAGAAGCTAGGGAGTGTATTAATCCACCCTGTATTAATCAGGGAGATTGACTCATTCAGTCTTGCAGCCAGGGCTGGAGAGAAGATTGACAGTTGAACTCTTGCCTGTGGGTTAGAGGGAAAGAAGGTGATGTGGAGACCAGCCTCTGGCTCTTCAGGGCATGCATGGCTTTGTAGCTGGCCTTGACTCTGCTCCAAACTGTATTCCCTCCTTTTTCTGGGTGAAGCTTCCATATGCAGCTGCATAGCAGAGGAATGAGCTTAGGGAGTCACGCCCTGGGTGGGTCTGGGTGTGGAGGCCCTGGGTACTTTGATCTGCTTGTTCTGTGCTGAGCACAGTACCTTTGGCTAACAGGAAACAGAAGAAATCCTGGCTGATGTGCTAAAGGTGGAAGTCTTCAGACAGACAGTGGCTGACCAGGTGCTGGTAGGAAGCTACTGTGTCTTCAGCAACCAGGGAGGGCTGGTACATCCCAAGACTTCAATTGAGGACCAGGATGAGCTGTCTTCTCTCCTTCAGGTCCCCCTTGTGGTAAGCAGTCATGTTCTCTGACCTCTGTTTTCTGCTGGAGCAGATCCCTTTGCCCAGTATTTGGGAATCTGGTTGCAGTTTGGGGTTGAGACTGTGGGTCAGAGACCAGGGATTGGGGAGAGTCCTCATGACTTGGGCTGTTGGTACCATGATCCTCACTGAACCATCCTTTGGCAGGCAGGCACTGTGAACCGAGGCAGTGAGGTGATCGCTGCTGGGATGGTGGTGAATGACTGGTGTGCCTTCTGTGGCCTGGACACCACCAGCACAGAGCTGTCAGTGGTGGAGAGTGTCTTCAAGCTGAATGAAGCCCAGCCTAGCACCATTGCTACCAGCATGCGGGATTCCCTCATTGACAGGTATCTGGGCCTTTCTTCTGTTGAGGGGACAGGAGGGAGATGCCGGCTATAATGGGAGCCACACTGTTTATACTGGTAGGTTCTCCTCTGTGAGGCTACATCCACATAGTGCTGAGTAGGCACAGGGTACAGTCCACAAGCATTGCCTGAGTATCTGCCCATTCCCATCTTTGAGGATACATCAGTGTATCCCTTCTCTAGGCTGTCTTGCTTTATTGCTGACCACCTTCTTTTAAGGGCTTCCCTGGTGGCTCAGAGGATAAGCAGAAGACCCAGGTTCGATCCCTGGGTTGGGAAGATCCCCTGGAGAAGGAAATGGCAACTTACTCCAGTATTCTTGCCTGGAGAATGCCATGGACAGAGGAGCCTGATGGGCGACAGTCCGTGGGGTCACAAAGAGTCGGACACGACTGAGCGAGTACACTTACTACCTTCTTTTATAGTTTTTAATATGCCTGTGTGTTGCTGTATCCAGCCAGTAGCCTGAGACAGGAAAGATCTTTTTATTGAGGGAAGAAGGGAAGGCTGCTTTGGTGCCTAAGGGACTTGGGGGTAGATGTGGTGAATGCATCAGAATCACCGTCATCAAAAGTGGGTTCTTGAGCCCTAACTCTGGAGATTTTGGAGTGTTAGGCTCTAGAATCTCCTCCTTTGGAAGGCATCAGGTGCTGGATGTTTAGTACCCCCTCCCCTGCCTTTTGTGGCTCTGGAGGCTCCTATGAGACACTTAACTGGAGTCCAGGAAGGTTTTAGGAAAGACAAATCAATCAGCCTGGGCTTTAGGGAATAAGTGAAAGTGAAAGTGAAGAGCTCAGTTGTGTCCGACTCTTTGCAATCCCATGGACTGTAGCCTACCAGGCTCCTCCCTTCATGGGATTCTCCAGGCGAGAATACTGGAGTGGGTTTGCCATTTCCTTCCCCAGGGGATCTTCCCCCCCCAGGGATCGAACCCGCATTGCAGGGAGATGCTTTAACCTCTGAGCCACCAGGGCTTCCCGGTAATTGAATATACAGAGATAGGGTGGGGAACTGTGGAGGGTGTGAAGGGGAAAGGTTTTATCCCCAGGGTTGAGGACTGAATGCCCCTGTCAAGAAGTTTTGACTGTAGTAGGTGTTTTGACCTCTGTTCTGTGTTGGGATGCTTCTTAATGTGGATTCTTGACATCATCTTTCAAATCCTGATTGCCTCAGTTTGGTGTAGGACACAGCCATGTGTAGTTATTTCAGTAATCCTTCCTGGGTGATTCTGATGAGGGCAGTTTGGAGACCACACTGACAAACTGCTCTCAGCACTGGAAAGCAGTTGAAAAGGTCTGAGCAGGAAAATGGTACCAGTGGTTTTGTCATTTGTTTAACAACTTTTATTTTTTAATACCTACTATGTATCAGACAATAATGATGTGGTGATGAGTAAAATATACCCTCCCTCCCCTTTTGGAACATTGACCCTCATAAAGAAAACAGTACTTCACAATTAACCATTTAATTAAAGAACAAAACAGAGAAACTTCTTAGCAACTGAGAACAGAAAGAAATTTCTGTAACCTGATAATTCAGGTCAATTCAGTTGCTTAGTCGTGTCCAACTCTTCGCGACCCCATGGACTGCGGCATGCCAGGCTTCCCTGTCCATCATCAACTCCTGGAGCTTGCTCAAACTCATGTCCATCGAGTCGGTGATGCCATCCAACCATCTCATCCTCTGTCGTCCTCTTCTTCTCCTGTCTTCAAGCTTTCCCAGCATCAGGGTCTTTTCCAGTGAGTCAGTTCTTCGCATCAGGTGGCCAAAGTTTTGGAGTTTCAGCTTCAACCTGATCATTGTTACCTACTAAAAAAAACTACACCAATGTTGTATTTAATGGAAAAACTTCAGAAACTGCCAGGCAGAACTGCCTACAGGCAGCAGCACTGGTCAGCATTGTAGTTACTATTTTAAAAAAAAAAAAGGGTATTGATAAAGCAGAGACAAACTCATTAGCCTCCTTTGGCTTTGAACCTGTTGAATTTGAGGTGCCCATGAGACCTCACAAGGACGGTGTCAGATAAGGGATGAGAAATGTGTACTTCAGGCAGTTCCCTGGAAGCCCAGTGGTTAGGACTCACTGCTTTCACTGCTGAAGGCCTGAGTTCAGTCTCTGGTCAGGGAACCAAGATCCCATAAGCTGTGAGCAGGCTTTTACAATCATGCAAATGATTATCACCTCCAGGAAGAATGTTCTGGCTCCAGTCTTGCCACTAGAGGATTTGTGATCTAGTCGTGTCTCTTCCCTCTCTGAGCATCCCCCACCCTTCCCTTGTCTGATTTGGTCTGTTGGACTTGACCTGTGAGGCTCTGATCATGATTAGCAATTTGAATAAGTTATTTTGAGTTCACCTGCTTGAGTGGAGAAGGAGTTACTGTTCCTTTTTAAGCACTGAGAGTCCTGGACTGGATTGTTACTTGTGGCAGTGGTGGAATCTGCAAGGGGCTCTTCAGGGCAGAGCTGGAGCAGAGGTCCTGGGGTGAGGGTGGAGGGCACCCTCACCCTCCACGCTCAAGCACCTGACACCTACTGACAACACTCCTTTCTCTCTCTCCAGCCTCACCTGAGTCACCTTCCATACTGGTCCCGGCTCGGACTTTGGCTCCCTCTCAGTGTTCCACCCAGTCTGTCCTGAATGCTGGCAGGGCAGTGGCAGAGAACTCACCTGGACTCGTGGCTGTATGCCCAGCCTTTCTTCATCTGTGCCCATCTCCTGAATCTATAGTTACTGCAGAAATGTGCCACGTCATGCTGGCTGGCAGGTCCTATGGCTTCTGGCTGAGAGCTCTGTTGTCTGTGCCACCCCATTAAAGGACAACTTCCTCTGGCCATTCTGAATGTGTTATTTGGGGATTTCAACGTGTACTCAGCCCCCTCATCATTGTTCCAGGGGGAAGGTGGAGTAGGATGCACACACCCCTTAGTTTTACATGCCCCCCCATCATTAGCTTCATCCCAGGGCAAGAGAAAGAAACACTCCATTATACTACCGTTTCCCACATGACTTCAGCCTTATTGTTTTGGCTTCAAAGAATAAGTCTGTTTCAGCTCTCCCGTACGCCAGTATGAGGATCCTGACGGGCTTTGGGGCACCTGGCCACAGGGCAGCATTGTCCTCCTTGACCCGCAGTGGTGGATGGAGGTTGTTGGCCTGGCTGCTAGGTGCCCTGGACAGCCTCAGACTCTTCGGTGCGTGTGGCGCCAGGCTTGAAGAGGCGTGGGTAGTTGGGGCGGATCTCCGAGTTGCGAGTGGGGCGGGGCTCCGGGACTTGGGGGCAGGCGTGGCCGGTTGTTGGTGGGTGGGGTCGGGTATGCTGGGCCCCGCCCCTGCGCCCTGAAACCTTCCCAGGCGCTTAGGGGGCGTGGTTCGTGCGCCGTGACGTCAGGACGCCAGTGCCTCCGGACGGTGCCTCGCTGGCGAGCGGCGAGCGCAGACCCGCGCTGGGACGGTTCCGACCCGCGGCTCCGGCGTTGCGAGGTGAGGGGCGGGCCCCAGAGGGGTGGGGCGGGGCAGGGGTGGTGTGCAGCCGGCCCCGCACCTGACGGGCCTGTCCTCCTGCAGAACATGGGCGCTCAGCTGAGCGGTGGCCAGGGCTCCACGGAGCCGCCGCAGCCCCAGCCGCATCCCCAACCCCAGCCTGCGGCGCCGGAGGACCCTGCTCGGCCCCGGCCAGAGCCCAGCCCCTGGGGGCCGCTGGACGACGTGCGCTTCCTCATCGCCTGCACCTCCTGGTACTGACTCGCCGCCCTCCGCAGTTAGCGCCCGCCGCCTCCTGTCGTCCAGTTCGCTTCTCCTGGTCGGGCCCTTGTCTCCCCACCTTCGCCCACCCTGGAGGCGCTCGGAGAGTCGGGGAGTCGAGGGGAACTGGAAGGAAGCCGCCTCTGCAGCCTCGCCCGGGGGCGCTGTCTTTCCTCTGGCCCCTCCCGCTACCCTGGATTTGTTCGCTCCTTAGCCTGCACCCAGACTAGCTCAGATTTTCGTGTTCTTGCCCACCCCACAGTTTCTCTGGCCGTCTGGGTCCTGGGGCAGCCTTCTCGTCACTGGCTTCCAGAACCAGGTCAGGACTCTTGGTAAGAAGACCCCAAGGCTACTGACCTCACCTCACCTCATTTTTCGCTATCACCAAGAACTGGGCTCTTGCTTTTGTCCTGGTCATAGCACCT
The DNA here is from genome assembly GCF_016772045.2 of Ovis aries. Taxonomy (NCBI): domain Eukaryota; kingdom Metazoa; phylum Chordata; class Mammalia; order Artiodactyla; family Bovidae; genus Ovis; species Ovis aries. Next base: position 64,534,064 of record NC_056066.1, on the reverse strand, counting down.
TGTGTTTTGACTTCAGAAAAGACCTTGCCGCAGTGACCCTGCCCATCCATACCTCTCCTGGGAGAGGTGCCATCTTGGGTGGCCACCCTGGCATTATCCGGTTGTATCCCTGGGAACCCAGTTACAGAGGGCCTCCAGGGCCAGCCTTTTGGAGAGAGAGGGCATCTGATTTTGGGGGCTGGCAGATGAGATGCGTTGGGCAGCTCCCAGACACCCCAAGCATCCTGTCTCCCAGAAGCTTCTTCAGGCCACTCAGAACCTGATCCCTGTTCCGACAGCCCAGGGAAATGACACACTCTGTATTTTTGTTTTATTTAGAAATGATTTAAAAAACATTATACAAAGGCTGATCAGTTTAAAATGTGACTGACACTGAAATGCTGTGATGTTCCCCAGACTGTGGGGAAGCTGGGCTCTGGGGTCCCCAGTGCTTTGCCCCTCTGTCTGTCTGCCCTGTCCTGGGTTGATGGACAAACAGATGACCCCAAGGCAGGAGAATCCATGACTGGAAACCTCCAGGCTGAGCCCTCTCTGGGCCTGGCCCTGCGTCCCTCACATCTGCAGCCTGGGCTGCCTGCCTCCATCTCCTGCTCTTTCTCAGCTGACCTCAGTAGTACCAGGAGCCAGTGGGGAGCCTGGGGGGCCTAGAGCTTTCGCGAAGTGAGAGCACCAACCTGAGGAGTGGAGAGGGACCAGGGAAGGGGGAAGGGAGGCCGAGGAAAGATGGATAAAAGAGACACTTCTGATCTCATCTTGGACCCTGGAGGGGTCCACAGGTGGGGACCCAATGCCCAGCAAGCCCACTAAATGGCCTGGGCAAGTAACAGCCTCTCTGTGCTTTGTTTGAGGGCACAGTGAGAGTTATCCTTGGCCTCCCAAGGACTACATGAATTACATGTGAGTGGACAGGTGAGCTAATAAAGTGCTTTGCAAAGTATAAAACACTGTACAAACCTATGAATCACTAATATCTCCACAGTTGTTCCCCACCCACCCCAGGGAGCCCGCCCTTGACCAAAATGAGAGGAAAAAAAAAAAAAAAAAACGATGACGATGGAACACAGTGGACCCATATAGGTGTCTCTGGGACAAAAGAGATTTTGCTCAAGATGGCTCCCAGAGGCCCTGTCTGCTACAGGTTAAGCAGACCCAAAGCTCAGAGGCCACAGGGTGGGGGGCAAGGCCTGTGCAAGCTCAGAGGCCCTGCCAGCACCCCCAAAGACTGACATCTCCTCATGGATTTGGCAGAGAGCCTGTGGACATCATTGAGCCCACTGGTCCTGCCTCTGACTCCTTAGCGACAAGCAGGTCTGCCTCTTCCTGGGTTGATGTGAGGCAAGCCAAGCCCTAGGAATTCCTGCCAGAGACAGTGAAGGGCGGGCCCCTAGGCTGGGGGCTGTTACCAGTTATGGGTGCCCTTTTCCAAAGAGCAGTGCAGGGTGGTGGGCCTAGAGAGTTGGGTTAGCAGGGGCCAAGCTCATGGTATAAACACTGCTTCTGGGCTGAGAAATTGAGTTGGTCTCAGGGCACCTAGGGGTGCGGGCTCTGAGCATTTCAGAAGACTGCCCTGGGCCCCTTCCCCCAGGGTCATGAGAGTGTTGGCCTGGAGTCATTTCTGTCTCACCTAACCCATCAGGCTGAGCTCTCAGGCCACAGGTGACAGGCTGGAGCAGGGCAGGGACTTGGGGGATGGTGAGAGAGGCGGGAGAGTAGAGGACAGCTACAAACTTAAATCAGCCTCCAGAGAGGGATCAGCTCCTGCTCCCACCCTGTAGCTTCATCACCAGGGCCCAGCTCCTGGGGTGTTGGGGCACTGGAGGGGCCTTAACAGCACCTTTGTCCTTATCGCTGGGGGGAGGGCTGGCCTTGCCAAGACAGTCACCGCTAATTCACCTAAAGCCTCAAGCAGCCTTTGCAAAATGGGACTTTAAACAATAGTGACAGGACACTGAAATATTCACGATGTGACAGCTGGGTCCTTGTCAGACCCAGCTGGGCCACAGCCCTGCCTGCAGCACGTGACCCTAAGAGGAGACCCTGACGTGTGGAGCAGGTTTCCTGAGGGGTCTGCTGTGACCAGCAGGGGAAACCCAGGCTTGCTGCCCACTGTGTCGGCGGCAGGGGTCCTGTAGCCGTGGAGGGCAGTGGGGGTGGGGTGGGGGGACATCTGACCAGCAGGTGTTGGCAAAGGGGGACCAGGACTGGTGGCATCTCCCAGATGGGGCCGAGGGCTGTGCTGGCTTCCCACAGAAGGTGCTGGGTCCAGCCAGGTACAGCGCCGTAGTGCCCCATGGACCCCACGGGGCGCAGTGACCACAGGGCCTCCTCCTGGCATGGGCCCTGCCTCCTGACGGGGCCTGGCCTGTTCCCTGGAGTAGGGAGCAGTTACCCAGGACAGAAGGCTGGCAGCTGGGCGCCAGGCACCCACCCTGGGGCACAGCCGCCATCACTCCCTGCCCCATGTTCAGCCCAGGCCAATGCACCACCACTTCAGCTACGTGACCCCTGGCCTAGGGCCCTGCTGGCCCCGATGGGCAGTGGCCAGAGCTGCCCCCCAGACCCTGGTGAGGAAGGGCCTGGCCAGCCAGACTGAGTGGACAAAGAGGGCTCTGGGCTGCTCACACCCACTCCTGGACTGGCTGCTTATAGTAGGTGACAGGCTGAGGGCCCGCCTTGTTCTTGAACTGGAAGATGGTGTAGACCAGCACCAGGATGCAGAGGGACAGGATGCAGGGTATAACCACGGCCACTGCGTTGACAGAGCCCGGCACGTCGTTGATGGTCACCATGATGTCCACGTCGTCCTGGGGCAGCCTCCGCTCCTTGCGCCGCTCCGCCTCCTTCTGGTTGCAGCCCATCCAGTCCCGCAGGATGTTGCGCGGGTAGCCTGGCTCCACGCTCAGCTTCTGGTTGTCAAACTTCCAGTAGTCCCGGCCCTTATAGAAGTAGGTGTAATCTGCAGAAACACGGCCCAGCATCACCATCCCGACACTTCCTGCACCTGCTCTGGGCCAGCAGGGAATGGCAAGGGGCTGTGGCAGTGTGGAGGAGGGGCCACCTCTCCCCCCCAAGAGGAGCCCACGAGCAGCTCTGAAAGCGGGGGTGGGCGCATGCGTTGGTGGGGACAGCGTGTTGGAATACCTGGAGTGCCTGGCACACCCTGCAGAGGGTGTGGCTAATCAGGGAGTATGACCTGCCCAGCTGCAGAGGCACCCAGATCCGCACCAGCCCACTCTGTCATCTCAGAGGTGCTGGGAAGCCACTGAGGGGCTTTAGGTAGAACTGGTGAGTTCGTTTTGTGTTTCCTAGACAAGGACCCTTCTCAGCCTGGGGTCTCAGCCCTGTTGTACTATGTCCATACCCCCTCAGGCCCCCCACCCCAACATGGGTCAGATGCAGCCCCCACTCAGGGCTTGGACAGCGCTGCCTCCACAGCTAGCTCCAGGGCTGTGCCCGCTCCTGCCTGAGCCAAGGGGGACAAGGAGCCAGAATTCTCTTGTCGACAGTGGACACCACCTCTTGGTAATTACCTTGCCTTTTTGGGAGCTTGGCACACATGACTTCACAACACAGATTGCAGGGTCACTGGGACCCTGCTTGGGGAGGGGATGGAAGGCATGGAGGCAGCAGGGATTGGCAGCCACCACAAGGCTCCCTGCAGCAGCCTTATCGGCTGAGCCAGTCCTGAAGGAGAGCAACTCACGTTCTCCCATTGGCCGACTCCTCACCCTGGCTGGGACTTTCATTGGCTAAGGTTCCTGATGTCACCTGTCTCTGAGGCTCCCCCAAAGAGTAAGGCCACGTGTATCAAGCATCAGCTACACGGGAGAGCCACCAAATAGCAGCTCCACCCCCCCATTAGCCCCTGGCTTTCTTACCAGAGACTTCGCCTTGGAGAGCCCTTCCTGACAACCCTCTATCACAAGGCCCTCTGTTCAGATGCTCTCTCTCACGTGCTTTCTCTTACTGCCTTTGTTGCCACCTTACTTGTTTTTCTGCCTCTAGGCTGGGAGCCAGAGATGCAATGCACATCTCATCCCAAGCTCCATCTCCAGCCCTCCCACACAACCTGGCTCTCAGTAATTACTGTGGAGTGAATGAATGCCTGTCATTCCATAAAAACTGAAACATCCTCAACAAGATGATGATAAAGATAACAGCTGAAACGTACGTGGCACGGGCCAGCTGCTCTACGTAATTTATGATCATCCTCACAAAGCTCTGTGAAGTAGGGACCATTGTTATCCCCATTTTATAGATGAAGAGACTTAAGTGCTATGCCCAAACTCATACTGAGTAGTGGAGGTGGGATATGAAACCAGCCAGGTTGGCTCCAGAGTCTGCTTTTGACCAGATCAGTGGAGATGAATTCAACAGGCATTCATGGATTCGCGCTCAGCACCTGGCAAGTCCCAGCTCCTCCTCCTCTTCTTTTTGGTTGTGCTGTACAGCCTGTGGGGTCTGAGTACCCCAACCAGGGACTGAACCCAGGCCCTCGGCATTGAAGTTCAGAGCCCTAACCACTGGACTACCATGGCATTCCCTCAGTCCTTTTTCTTGACAAGCTTCTAGTCTAGTGGGGAGAGAGGCTCTGAGTCAGCCTGCCACCAGGAGAAGCTAAGAAAATATACATTAGAAAAAAAAAAAAAGGCTTCTCTCTGTTATCTTCAAGCCCTGTGAAAAAGCCCTTTGGATCACCACATCCATCATTTCAGATCTGATAACTCAAGGCACTCCTAGAGTACTCCCGAGGACCTCTGCTTGGGAAATGCTGCCGGAGGGAATGAAGTCAGTCTATGAAAGCCTCTCTCAGTTGTGAATGATACCTGGACATGAGAAACTGTGACTTGGCAGCTGTTAAGAGAAGATTAAGTGACTGTGAATGTCGGTCGATATGAGGCAGTTGTCTTTGCCACCAGATGATATTTTTCAAACCTAGATATCATGAGAGTACGCCTCCAGTGGGCGGGCCCTGATGAGGCCTACACTAAACCAGATCCCCCCAAACCCGGCCGGGTTCTTACGTACATCCTTCCTTGCTGATGAAGGCCCCTTGGGGAGCCTGGGGGATGCCCTTCCACACGGTGATGGGCTTGGGGTAGCCAGGGTCCGTGGCCCGCCGCTCCTCGCTGTAGCGCCAGTACCGCTCGCCTTTGAAAAAGTAGGTCTTGCCCACAGGTTCCCAGCGCAGAGCCGTGTCAATGCCTTCTCGGGGCAGACAGCTGCCCAGCTCCCCCAGGCTGTGGGGGTATCCAGGCTCCACCGTCACCTCCTTAAACACCCAGTACTTGTCACCTGTGGCCAAGAGGAGCCCAGGATTAGCTTTTCTCAGTCATTCAATGCCGGAGATTGTGCTTAGATCCACTTGCCCATCATCTACTGGGACTGAAGTCATTCATGAAGCCAGTGTCAAGGGGAAACAGCCCTAGGCCTGCTTGATCCCCCTGGCGGGGGCGGCTGGGGCCCCTTGGCCCAGGCAGAGCTTAGAGGGCAAGAAGCCGGAATCTGGTGTCAGGTCCTGGGCAACTCGCCCCACGCTGCCCCGGCTCTGTGCCCCACCCTCTTTCCGTTTCATGTGACTTGCTCCTTAATCCTTTCTGGGTGACCTCAGCCTCTCCTGGCTTCACACACACACAAGTACTCACCTTCTACCAGTGACACCCAGCTCTGAGGCTGTGGCCCATGGCTGCTCTCCCAGTGGACCTGGGCCCCAGGCCCAAGACCCTGATTGCCCACCGACCTCTGGGAATTTCCAGGTCTGCTTCCAGAGTTCCTCATCTCCACCGCGAGGGCTCCCTCCCTCACCACCTCTCTGCCCTGCAGCATCCCCAAAAATGTGGCATCCTTGGTCCTCTTTCCTCCTCCTCTCAGCACTCAGCCTCTTGCAAGGCCTTTTCCATCTCCTGACCTCACTGCTCCTCCCGGCACAAGCCTTAGAGACATCGCCCTCCTCAACTCCAGAAATGGCCTCTTACCTCTGCCCCGATTGCCGCCTGCCCTCTGGCTCTCTGCTGCTCACAGAGAGTGAATGCTAGCACTGACCTAATGGATCGAGACCACAGTCTGGCTGGGCAGCCAGGGCTCTCGGGTCGCTCCCCTAAACCACCCTTCCAGGTGTGGCTCTCGCGCGGCACTCCAAGGCCATTCAGTGGGCTTTCCAAAGGACTTGAACTACTCCTTTGGGCATGCTCTTCCTTCCCCTTGGAATGCTTCCCTCGCTTCTTGCTAGCTGTATCTTATCCTTCTGAGGCCTGGCCAAGTCAAGATAACTGAAGTGAAACAACCCAGCACAAGCTGGGTGAGCTGGACAGCTAGCTCCCCTCCCGCATTCCCTGATTTCTCCAGCCTGTGCGGCCCCCTCCCTCCAGGCTGTTACAGAGCTCACGCGGTGGCCTCCCATGGAGCATGGATGCCCTTCAGTTGTCCACCATCCTCTACCCTGTGTGGGTGAGGCTTGTCACCCCACCAACTCTGGCACATAGAAACCCTCAGCGGTCACTCCCTGACTTAACTGCCCTGCCTGCAGAGGTCCATCCAGTTAGATGTCAGTGTTAGGGCTAGAAAGACCTTTGCAGGAGATCCACCCTCACCCCCCGCACCCCACCCTCCCAGCCCCGTCTTGCCTCTTCAAAGGTGGAGAAAGGGTGTCCTGAAAAGAGAAGGAAACTGTCCCACCCCTCCGCACAGACCATGTTACCTTTGAAGAAGACAAATCTTCCATCCGCCCTTTCATAGGCTGCGTCTATGCGGGCGGGCAGGCCCTTCCAGAACTGCTCAATCTGCATGGGGTAGCCTTCCTGCACCCGGTTATTGCGCAGGCGCCAGAACCAGCGATCCTGGAGGTTAAGATGAGGAAAGAAAGAGGCATAGCCTTTGAACCCAGTGATCTCAGCCCTGGGTCTCGGGCCGCAACAACCCAACACCTTCCCCTGGTCCCCCCCTTGCAAGACTCCATGAAGTCTGTCCATTTACTGCATCTAAATTTCGGAGCCCAATGCTGAAGCCAGGATGCTCATCACCTCTCTTCAATAAGTCATCCAATGGCTCTTGTTGCCCAAGGGGTCGCAAGACAGAGCTGATGGACAGGCCTAGGGGGAAGAGGAGGCAGCGTGGAGCTGGAAAGGATGGTGCGGTGCCTGAGTTGACCACAGGAGGGCAGAGGAGAGTTACTGACATCAGAGGGGCCCTTCCTGAGGTTGGGCAGCAGGGGGCGCTCATTGATGCCGGGCGGAGTGCCCGCCTCATGGCTGGCTCCAGCTGGCAAGCAGGGCGAGGACCATGGGAAGCAAGCTGTGGAAATTCCCCCAAGCCCTGGCTGTGAATTCAGGTTCATCCTCTTACAGTTGCTTGACCTGGGGCTCAATACTTGAAGAGCCTCACCTGCACTGTCGTGTGCTTAGTCGATCAGTTGTGTCCGACTCTGCAACCCCGTGGACTGTAGCCCACCAGGCTCCTCTGTCCATGGGATTCTCTAGGCAAAAATACTGGAGTGGGTTGCCATGCCCTCCTCCAGGGGATCTTCCCAACCCAGGGGTCAAACTCAGGTCTCCGGTGTCCAAGGCAGATTCTTTGCCATCTGAGCCAGGTAATAATGAAGGGAAAGATGATAGTGCCTAGAACAGTACAGGGCACATAGCTGATGTTGATTAAATGGTAGCTCAACAGGCCAAGTGTGGAAAAAAGCCCTCCTCTGCACACTGGCACCTTGTCCCACTGCAGTCCTGGTTGGTAGGCACTCTGGGCGAGGCCTGTAACTTCCCAGGGCCTCAGTTTTCTTATGTGTCAATGGGAATGATAAAACCCAGACTTGCTTAGGAATCATTCAGCTGAGGATCCAAGGGTACAGAAGAATGAACATGATACGTAAAAGATGGTTCAAAAGCTAGAGAAGATTTGCTTTTTTTAGGTGTCTTACAAAACACTTTCACACCCAGCTTTTTAAACCTTATTTTGACTTTCACAACTCCTGTTAAGTAGATCTGAGATAGACAGAGTCTTAAGGAAGGCCTAGTAACTTTCTTTGATCCTCACAGTCAGAGCAGGACTGGGGTGGACCTCTGTTGCCTGATTCTTGGTCAGAGCTCAAAGCTTGCTGGGGAGAATCCACAAGGCGGGTGGGGTGGGGCAGCCCTCCACAATCCCCCAGAGTGCTGGAGACACGCTGCCCAGAACCCCATCAGTGGAGGCTTCTCGTCCTGGGGGCTGGGAGTGTGCTCAGCAGGCAGTTTTCACCTGTTAGCCTTTCTGGGGATGACCTCAGCTCCAGACAGCTCCCCCAAGGTCATGGCCTCCTTTGTCCAGGGACTGAATAAAGTTCCCGCCATTCGGGGCCCAAGTGGGACAACTCTCACAGGCTGTTCTAGTTCCAGAGCTCTCTGCGGGGGTGGCCAGGTCTGCAGTGGGCCTATTAGTATTGCTTGTTGCCCAGTAGTCTCTGTGATCCCATGACTACAGCCCACCAGGCTCCCCTGTCCATGGGATTCTCCAGGCAAGAATACGGAAGTGGGTTGCCATTTCCTTCTCCGGGGGGATCGCCCCAACCCAGGGATCAAACTCGGGTGTCCTGCATCGCAGGCAGATTCTTTACCACCTGAGTCACCGGAGAAGTCCCTCTAGTGGGCCTAGTTGCTACTCATTAATGTCTTCTCCTCTTGCCCTGCCAGGCCTCCCTTTCCTCCTTCGCAGAGATGTGGGTCCCAAAGGTGCATCCTAGTCAAAATCCTGCATCGCAGGACTACCCTAGCAGAAGTGGTTAAGACTTCGCCTTGCAATGTAGAGGGCACAGGTTCGATCCCTGGCTGGGGACTAGGAGCCCATGTGCCTCGGGGCCAAAAGGCCAAAACATATAACAGAAGCAATATTGTAACAAATCCAACAAAGACTTTTAAATGGTCCATATCAAAACAACCTAAAAAAAAAAAAAATCCTGCATCCCAAACACTGTCCCAGAGTCGGCTTCCCTGACAACCAACTGCAACACAGGAGCAGGCCGCCACCCTGTCAGCCCAAGGCTAGAGAGACCCGAGCAGGACAAGGGACGTAACCTGGCCAGCTTTCTGTCAGGGGCGCCTCAGAACCATCCTCTCAGCCCTGCCAGGACCAGAGACAGACTCAGCCATGGCTGCACCAGCCCCTACTCCAAGCTGGTGTTGTCACAGCCACGACTTGTGGGATCTGCACACACCCTTCGTTAGAGCAAGTGACTCCCCCAGCTCTCAGGGGCAGAAACTGAGATCCAGACGATGGACGTGACAGAGTCACAGACCAGAGGCCAGACTCCAGCACTTTTCCCGCAGCGTTGACCCCTGGGAGGGGGCAGGCCCACCCATCTTCCCCCTTCCCTCTTGAAAACAGTCCAGTGACCCAGCAGCGCCAGGAAGAGATGCCGTGTCCTGGCCGCTGGACTTGCTCCCGTCCATCTGGGCCCCCCCGGAAGGCCTAATCCCAGAGCAGCTGCTGTCTCCCACCCATGGTGGGGGAAGGGGCGGGAGCGGAGCACCAAGGTCCTACCTTAAACACAAACATCTCGCCGCGGAAGAGGGCCACCGTGTTGAAGTTGCCATCACAGATGTTGGGTTTGGCGCCCGGTGCGGCTGGCCGGTCCCCGAGGGGTGGCCGAGGGGGCCTGGGCTGGCGCTCGTGCTTCCTCTCGGACGGTGAGTGGATCCTGCGCACCGGCAGCGTGGGGAGGGGCCTGGTGGGCTCCAGGGGCTCGGCCGGGGGTCCTGGAGAGAGGGGCTGCATCTTAGGGTGGGGGCAGCCGTTCCCCGCGCCCCACTGCTGTTGCCTCCGCGTCGCCAGGCAGCGTGAGACAAGCCTGTCACACTTCTGCCCCCTATCCTTTCCCCCTCCCCACTGTTTACAGCCCCAATCTTTCAGAAAATAGATGACAACGTTAAATGAGAACGCTCATCTTCCCCCCCCCACCCCAAAGCCGAGACCTCTTTCTTCTCTCCTCTTACGAGAGAGTAGGTGTCCCTTCTTTGGCTCAGTGTCCCCTTCCCTCCCCGCCTGCTCCCCTCTTTCTTCACTCTGCTCCAGTACGGCTTCTGCCCCGTGACCCGTGGAAACTCCTGTCAAGATCACCCATGACCTCCATGTTGCCAAATCCAACAGTTACTTGTCTTAAGCTTTGATGGCCACATGAATCATCCAGGGGTCTTGATAAAAATGCAGGTTGGGGTTCAAGAGAATCTGGGTGGGGGGCCTGCCATTCTGCATTTCTTCACGCTCTCAGGTGAGGCCAAAGTTGCTGGTCTGAGGCCCACACTTTGAGTACCAAGATCATAGAAACGCTTTCCTTAAAACACTCTTCTCTCTTTTCCAGAACCCTGCACTCTCTTGGTTTTCCTTCTGCCTCCGTGGACTGTTCCGGCTTCGCCTCCTTTCCTGGCAGCCTTTCCTCATCTACTCTGCTCTACGGGTCAGCACAGCCCTGGGCCCTCTTCTCATCTCTCTGTTTTGGTCCCTAGGTGCTTCTCAACTTGGGTTGCAAGGATTAGGATTACCTGGAAAACTTTGAAAACCCTGATGTTCAGAAGGCACCCCAGACCAGTTAAAATCCAATCTCTGGGGGCAAAGCCTGGGTAACAGTATTTTTTAAAATTCAAGTCCCAAGATGATTCCAATGGGAGGTCAGGTTGAGAATCACTGCCCTCTGTGATCTCTTCTAGGTTCACAGCTGTAAAGACTCCTGATGTTAGAGCTGTCCCATAGGATGCTCTGTGATGACATAAATATTCTGTATCTGGACTGTCTTTGTAGAGCAGCCTCTAGCCACATACGGCTGTTGAGCGCTTGAAATGACTGACTAGGTATTAGCGTGGCTGCTGCTGCTGCTGCTAAGTCACTTCAGTTGTGTCCGAGGAACTGAAATTTCAATTTTACTTAATTCTAATTAATATGAATTTAAATAGCCACATGTGCCTAGTGGCTACCATATTGAACACCAAAGATCCCAAATCAATATCCCAGCCCAGATCTCTGAGTGATAGGAGTCAATCCCATTGCTCTGTGATTACAAACGCCAGAAACCTTGGCATAATCCGTCCCCACACCCCCATGTCTACTCTATCAGCAAATACAGTCCATTTTACTTTCAAAACACCTGGCAGTCCCCACCACCTGTCCAGTCCTCCGTGGCTTCACCTATGGAGATCCTATCCATCCTCCAGGCTTTGGGTGAGGACACCTCCTCTGCCAGGTTCTCAGGGCCCCAGACGGAGCCCTCCTCCCACGCTTCACTTCCTGGGGTCTGTGGGGGTCATGCTTTATGGACATGCATCTGCCCTAATAAATGGGTCTTCCCGTCTCAACCGCCTTGACTAGCACAAGAACTTCGGCACCAGTGTGAACACAGCATGCAGGGGGGGCATGGTAGCAGGCCCCTCAAATCTCATCAAGGTATCAGCCTAGTTTCTTTTTTTCTCATTTAAGCAAAAAGCTCTGGTGATAATACTCATCCTGTTGTACCGCCATTACTTGGGTGGACGTGTGACTCTCTCGGCTTGAGGTGGGACCCCTTGAGAGGGAACTGCAGAAGGTAAGGGGAGGTGCGTGGAGGGAAGGTAAGTGGAGGAGGGGGAATGCACGGCCCACTTGTCACTTCTGTCCCTCCCAGTGGCAGCTCGGGCCCTCCCCTAGGTTTCCCAAGTGTTCAGGAAGGGAGGTGAGGAGCAGCCTTGCCCTCTCTGGTTAAGCAAAGACACCACAGGTCTGTAGAAGTCAGACAGTGGTCCGAGACCGCAGTGCTCCCGAACCCCACCCCTCCCTCGGCCCAGGCAGTGGCAGCCCAGCCTCGGGGGAAGCGCGGCCCCTCTCCCCTCCACACACCGTAGATCTTCTGGACGCCCTGGAGGTCGTCCTGAGGCAGCTTGAAGTTCCGCGTCTCCATGTACTGGTAGAAGGGCGCCATGATGGCACTGGGGTCGTTGGAGTGCTCGAGGCCCAGCGCGTGGCCCAGCTCATGCACAGCCACCAGGAAGAGGTCGTTCCCTGCAGAGGGCGAGATGGGGAGGTCCTCGGGGCGCCCACTTAGGTGTCAGGGGCAGTCAATCCATTACTTCAGCAACACCCAGCATAAGCTTTGTCTCAGGCCCTGTGCCGGACACTGGGACGTACAGAGAAGTTAAGACATGTCCCTGCCTTCCAGAACTTTCCATACAGTGGCAGTGGTAGGGCCAGAGCAAAGAAAATAATGAAAGTCGTGTTCCAGGTGCTTCAGTAGCTGTCTCCAGGGGTCAGGTGAGGGTTCTGGGGAGGAGGGCGGAGTTATTGACACGGAAAGAAGACGTTCAAGGGAGAGCTTCACAGAGGTGGAGTTTCAGGTAAGCCTATAAAGATAACAAATTAGTCCGGAGAATGGGTTCAGTGGGAAGGAGAGGAAGAGGGGTGGGGGGGCCTTCCTGGCAGAGGGAACGCCTGTAAACAAGGTCCAGGGACAAGCAGTTTCACTCCACTTGGCTCCGGAACAAAGCAGGAGGGGAGGGCCAGAGGGAGATGAGGTCAGCCCGGCTGGCGGGCAGGGCTTGTGATGCCTGCGCAGGAATTCGGATTGGTTTCTTGGTCCGCAGGGGGTTTGAGCAGGAGTGGGGGTGGTGGCATGATGTAATCACTCCGCAGTGGGAGGAAGGATCAGTGGGTGATGAGACCAGAGGCGGGGAGATCAGAGGGGTCTGTCTGGAAGTAAGAAAGGGCCTGTGCCAGGAGGAGGGAGCGGGACGGGCAGAGGGGAGTCCTGGGGGCGGCAGGCTGGCCGTCATTTTCAGAGACCCGGGGGGGTAGGCGGGGCTTGGGTCTCGCAGCCGCTCTCAGTCCTAAGGTCAAGATCAACGCGGGGATTCAGATGCCCGTGAAAACAGCAAGGTCCAGGCGCTGAAAGTGGGACGTGCGATCCCCAGTGTGAAGCTGAGGCAGCGAGACAGCAGACTGGTCGTGAGCCGGGCCCCAGAACAGGGCAGGGCTTGCTCATTTCCAGCTCGACCGGCCGCCCCCCCACAGCCTTGTGAACTTGCCCAGAAGGTCTACCTCCCGAACCTCAGTGTCCTCATCTGGACGACGGGGAGATCATATCTACCCCGGAGGGCTGTGAGAGGATTGGACAGGATAAGACAGGTGACAGCAGTTGTCACCATTCAAAAGACAGAAGCTCGGTCCCCGGAACAAGCCCACTGTCCAGAAATGAAGCATGAAGCCATTGGGGTTCCAGCAACCAGATCCTTTTAAAGTCAACTTCCTCGAGTGTCTTGATCAAGCCTGGGACTGGGCAGGGCCTGAAGTTGCCCTGGCCTTGAGAAAGAAATCCAAGGGGCAGGAAGTTGAGCAGGCTGGCATATCAACAATCCTGACTCATATATGTCCGGTTACAGACTCCTGCTGGTGTTGACCTCTGGCAGTTGAATGTCCCTTGAGCCCTGCCTCTACTGTCCAGCCCTAACAGATGGTAAAGAACCTGCCTGCAATGTGGGAGACATGGGTTGGATCCCTGGGTTTGGAAGATTCCCCTGGAGAAGGGAATGGCAACCCACTCCAGTATTTTTGCCTGGGAGATCCCATGGACAGAGGAGCCTGGTGGGCTATAGTGCCTGGTGTCGCAAAGGGGTGGACACGGCTGAGCAACTAACCCTTTCACCTTCAAGGCATGTCACAGCCCATTCCTGCCACCTTGAAGTGCAGGGGAGGCTGCTAGGAGCCCAGGAGGTGCTCAGGAGTCCTTGCACCCACTCCGGCCCCAGTGTCAGAGGTCAACTTGCCCTACGGCCACCCAGCTGAGGGCCCCCTGAGGGCCAGAGGAGGCCGGGGATTGCGACTGGCCTTCCTGGCTAAGGTCTTGGGGAGAAAGAAGAGCCCTCTGGGGCACACGTGCCCGCCTCCCGCTCTGCTGATGCCACCATTGCCTTCAGCGAAGGGGGATGGGTGAGATCAGGGCAAGGTTGGCCAAGAGCCTGGGGCTGGCCTTCTGCTGGGGCAGGGCAAGCTGGCATGAGGAGGCCAGGCCGCCCCCAGTTGCTTCCTCAGGTCCTGGCCCCTCTGGCAGCAGGGAAGGGTGAGCTCATCTCTGAGCTCCATCCCAAACAAAGGCGGCTGCTAGCGCCAGCGGGAGGCAGCTCTGCTTCCTGGGGTCCAGTCCTGGCTCTGCTCCTGGCCTGTTCCACGACCTGGGACAAGCTGTTCGGGCCTCGGTCTCTTGACCGGGCTCTTCCTCGGCGGGTGGGAGGTGGGAGGGTGTCCTCAGCTAGCAACCAGGGAGCAGAGCCTGAGCACCTGGCCAGCCTCTAACCCTTGGTCCTGTGTCTATTACCTTGTGAGCCTCTGTGCCGGGTCTCGGCAGAGAACAGGAGGAAGTCTTGAAGGAAAGGGGCCTGTGGATTTGCTCCAGGGACCAAAATGGCCGAGGAGAGCTGGGGAGCCAGCATACTACTCCACAGAAACCTGAGAGAACTGTTCAGCTGGGGGGACACTCAGGGAGATGGAAGGAGAGAGAAGAGGGGCAGGAGAACTCCTGGAGCTTTTGAGGGGAAAAGCAGAGGGATGGAGAAGACCCCCGTGCTTAATGAGCAGGAAGCAGTTAGGGCCTTCACCATCCAAGAGGGTGAGAGGCAGAGAAGTGGCGTGGTCAGAAGTGGTGTCCCTGGGGGGCAGACTGCCAGGAGTCCTGGCTCTGCCCTGTCCTAGCAGTGTGACATTTTAAATCTCTTCATCTGTAGAACAAGGGGGACTAGTGGTACCTTCATCATAAAAATGGGGTGAAGATTAAAGTGGCCAGGTATGCACAAAGTGCTCTCACCACCTCCAGGCACAGAACTATTGCGGTTAATTATCAGGGTCACGTTGAGCTGTGACCTCTCTTCAACAGGGAGAGTTCCCTTGAGCTGGGCGCTCAGGTCCTTTGGGCCTCCTAGCAAGCACCCAGCAGTCTACTCGGCCATTCCAGTATACCTGATCTCAGCTTCCTTCCCTTCTCTTAGCACCTCCAGCTTTGGTGAGTCCCATCTCACTGACTCCTGCACCCCCCCAAAATGGTATGTGCTAAGTCGCTTCAGTCGTGTCCTACTCTTTGGGACTCTATAGACCACAGCCTGCCAGGCTCCTCTGTCCATGGGATTTTCCAGGCAAGAATACTGGAGTGGGTTGCCTGCCGTGCCCTTCTCCAGGGGGAGCTTCCCGACCCAAAGATGGAACCTGCATCTCTTATGCCTCTTGTATTGGCAGATGGGTTCTTTATCCCTATCACCACATGGGAAGAACTCCAAAATGGGACAGCATTTCCTTTTGCCTCTATTCTTTTGCCAGTGCTGTCCCCTCCACCTGGAACAACCATACTCCTTCAGTGTTCAACCACATCCTCCAGGAAACCTTCCTTGATTTCCCCAACTGGCAGCAAGTGCTTCCTTCTCTACCCTCTCCCAGCAGTTTACCCGTACCATCTTGATGGCCCTGACCTCTTTCCACCCTCCATCACACCCAGGAGCACACTCTCTTCTGCCCCAGGACTGTGAGCTCCTCTAGGGAAAGCTCTGTTCTTGAAAAGGTAAGGTGACAGCTGCCAGGACAGAACCATGCTGAATGGTCAGTATTTTCCCAGCTGCAGTCTTTGGACGACCTGCAGCAGAACCAACTGGGGCGACTGTTAAAATTCAGAGTCCTAGTTGTGAGACAGCTCATGTTTTCTTTGGACAAGAGTCAGAACTTTGCTCTGGAAAACCAAGCATAAACTTTCCAGATGCAGCTCATAACCCCAGCAATAGACTGCTAGAAACGGGAATGCAGCCATTGCCTGGGGACAACCTTTGGAAGGAGACAAAAGGGACCAAGATTGATTGAGCACCTGTGTGTTATCTCATTTAATTTCCACAGAAAATCAGTGAGGGTGTGAGTGCAGCCTCCTGGGAATTTTTTTAAATATATGCTTATTTTGTTTGGCTATGCCAGATCTTAGTTGCTTAGTTGTGGCACGTGGGATCTAGATCTCCAACCAGGGATTGAACCTGCATTGGGAGCATGGAATCTTAGCCACTTGACCACCAGGGAGGTTCCCCTGCTGGGAATTTTTGGTTTGTTGGCTTTCTGCTCTATTCTTCTGCCACTGCCTGTGTGAACTTAACCACTCAGAATGATCCTTTCCTTACCACCCTGCCAGTCTAGTTCCCAGGGTGAGGAGCAGTCTCTTACAGTAGCTGCGAAGGGCTGGCCTTATGACTCTTCCGGTCTTGTCACCTTCCCCAGGGCTGGGCTCCCTCCCAGCCTCCTCTGCTCACTTCACTGCTTGATCCATTGGAAAGAGATGAAGACATGGGGTGCCTGGGAGACTCCTCGAACTTAGCTTAAAGGGGTGGTGGGCCAGATTGCCCTTCACACAGACTCCAAAGAGGTGGGGAATTAGAATCATCTACACATTCCAGGAGAGGTTCTCCAGGAGCACCTTCTAAATGCACAGGTGGAGGACATTCTGTTTAAGAAGTTTGTGGTTAGGGCTTCAGGTCACTTCAGTCGCTCAGTTGTGTCCAACTCTTTGCGACTCCATGGACTGCAGCACGCAAGGCTTCTGTGTCCATCACCAACTCCCGGAGCTTACTCAAGCTCATGTCCATTGAGTCGGTGATGCCATCCAACCATCTCATTCTCTGTCGTCCCCTTCTCCTTGCTCCTTCAGTCATTCCCAGCATCAGAGTCTTTTCCAGTGAGTCAGTTCTTTGCATCAGGTGGCTAAAGTGTTGGAGTTTCAGCTTCAGCATCAGTCCTTCCAATGAATACTCAGGACTGATTTCCTTTAGGATGGACTGGTTGGATCTCCTTCCTGTCCAAGGGACTCTCAAGAGTCTTCTCCAATACCACAGTTCAAAAGCATCAATTCTTCAACGCTCAGCTTTTTTTATGGTTCAACTCTCACATCCATCCATGACTACTGGAAAAACCATAGCTTTGACTAGACCGACCTTTGTTGGCAAAGTAATGTCTCTGCTTTTAAATATGCTGTCTAGGTTGGTCATAACTTTTCTTCCAAGGAGCAAGCTCAGCTGGTAAAGAATCTGCCTGCAATGTGGGAGATGCTGGTTCAATCCCTGGGTTGGAAAGATCCCCTGGAGAAGGGAAAGGCTACCCACTCCAGTATTCTGGCCTGGAGAATTCCAAGGGGTGGCAAAGAGTCAGACACAACTGAGCAGTTAGGGCTTAGGCATCCTTTTTTAAAATAAAGTCCCCTGGGTGAATTTTATAATGGTTGGGTCAGGCTGACCCACCTGTACCAACCATTCAACCTTCACATCACTAGGAGCGGGACAGCCTGCAGCACACGAGCTTCCCAAATGTGATGCAACAGGGAGGACCAGTGCCACCTGGGGAGCATTCTCTCCAGAAGAGTCAATCCAGCCAGGCTTGTTGATCTAATTATTGTGTGTACCTGCTAAGTCACTTCCGTCGTGTCTAAATCTGTGTGACCCCATGGACTGTAGCCCACCAGGCTCCTCTGTCCATGGGACTCTCCAGGCAAGAATACTGGAGTGGGTTGCCCTGCCCTCCTTCAGGGGATCTTCCCAACCCAGGAATCGAAACCACCTCTGTTGTATTGGCAGGCAGGGTGTGTGTGTGTGTGTGTGTGTTTTTTAAGAAAACATCTGATTATTGATATTCAGGACAGACAGGGAAGAGAGAGATGGTAAGAGTGCACCTAAGTCAGAGAAAGACAAGTATCATGATATTGCTTATATGTAGAATCTTCAAAAATAGGTACAAATGAATTTATCTGCAAAACAGAAATAGTTACAGATGTAGAAAATAAACTTACAGTTACCAAGGGGTAAGAGTGGGGAGACTGGGATTGACATGTACACACTGCTATATATAAAATAGATAACTAATAAGGACCATATAGCAAAGGGAACTCTACTCAATTCTCTGTAATGGCCTATATGGGAAAAGAATCTAAAAACAAAGTGAATATACGTATAACTGGTTCACATTGCTGAAAACTTGGATCTAACACGACAGTGTAAATCAACTATACTCCAATAAAAAAGAAACAATTATATATAAGAAAAGTGAACCCGAATCTAGTTGAGTCTAATGCCTATACTTAGGACAAATGACCCAGTTTCTTCAACAGATACAGGGATGAGAAAAGCGAGGTGACTTGTAAATGGAAAGCACCTTGAGAGACGTGTCAACCACGAATGATGTGTGGATGGTGTTTGGATCCTGATGCAAGTGAACAACTGTAAAAGCCATTTTTAGGTGATTTGGGAAAATGAACAGATTGGGTATCGGATTTTAAGAAATCATTATTAATGTTGTTGGGTTTGATCATAATTTTGCGGTTGTGTTAAAAATAATCTGTTAGAACTCAAGGGGTCCCCTGGTGGCTCAGATGGTAAGCAATGCAGGAGACCCAGGTTCTATCCTGGGTTGAGAAGATCCCCTGGAGAAGGGAATGGCAACCCACTCCAGTATTCTTGCCTGGGAAATCCCATGGACGGAGCAGCCTGGTGGGCTATAGTCTGTGAGGTCACAGAGTTGGACACGATGGAGTGATTAACACTTTCACTTTTTTTTTTTTTAAACTTTTAGAACTTAGAGTATGAACTTATGGTTGCCAGTGGGGTAGGGTGGGAGAGAGGGATAGACTGGAAGTTTGGGATTGACATGTACATGGTGTTATATTTAAAACAGGTAATCAACAAGGACCTACTGTAGAAAGAAATGTCTTTTAGCAAGAAGAAAAAAAAAAATCTGTTAGAGGTATGTATTGGGTTGACTAAAAAGTTCACATGGGGTTTTCCATAACATCTTACAGAAAAACATGAAATTTTTGGCCAGTCCAGTACTAGCGTATTTACAGATACGATGACATTGTATTTAAATTTTTCTTTAAAATATATATTTAAAAAAATCAAGGTAGGGGGAAGGTAGATGAACCCGTACAGATGTAATGTTGATAATTGCCGGATTAGGCTGATTGGTGCCTGGGGGCTCCTATTATCATTCTTCCTACTTTGTGAGCGTGAAATTTTTCCTAATGGAAATTTAGAATAGAGAAGAAAGCCACCAAACAAAAAGTTCCCAGGAAGCTGCCCTCAGTGCCCTCATTGAATTTACGCAGAAATTAAACGAGATAACACACAGGTGCTCAATCAATCTTGGTTCCTTCCGTCTCCTTCCAAAGGCTGTCCTTAGGCAACGGCTGCACTCTGGTTTCTAGCAGTCTATTACTGGGGTCATGAACTGCCTCTGGATAATTCATGCCTGGTTTTCCAGAGCAGAGTCCTGACTCCCATCCAAAGAAGACATGAGCTGTTTTGGAATTTCTATCTGAATTGTTGATCGTCGTTCACGATGGGGTGGGACCGACAAGAGGGTGTCAGGATGGTGGCCATCCAATCCTCCCCACATACACCCCCAGAAGTTCTCTGGATTTGGGGACTGGCCCAAGGTCTCCACCAGCAAGGAGCATTGTAGAAGTGTACACCCAGAGCTGGGAAGGGCAGGGCAGAGGAAGAGTGTCTTTAATCATTCATTTATCTCTCTCAGGGCCCTGACCGTTATCAGCTAGCAGTGCCTGGCACATAATGGGGGCTCAAAAATGTTAGTTCTCCTCTCTTTATACTTTATCAGCGAGCGCAGACCGCTAACTGGTTGACACTTATCCAAGAATAAGAACGAGATAAAGAATAGGTGTTTGGAAAGCCGGGAAACACATTGAGAACACAAGGGAAGGAACGCCTGGGCAGAGGAAGTGGAGCTGGATGGGAAGGAGGGCCAAACAAGAGGGGAGGGGACAGGGAGGAATGAGCAGCTTCATAGCATCGGCCAGGCCATCCCCTGGATCACCCTCCGACAGGCAGGCCGAGTCCGGGTCCCTGATCTATGCAATGATATGAAAAGCTTTCAAGGAGGTGGTCTGCAGCAGACACAGCCTCTGAGGAAACGTGTGTTTAAAGGCTGCTCTCAGCCTGAAGCATTGCCAAGGACAAAGAAATCACTAAGGATTCCCAAATTTAAGAATTGGAATCTCCAGGGAAAGGGCCTGGGAATCCACATTAATAATAAGAACCCCCAGTTGATTCTTATGATCAGGCAAGTTAGGGAAACTGCAGATTAAGACAGTGTTCCTTGAACGCCTACCTCAGAAGCCCTTGGGGAATTTATGAGACCACGTGCAAATTCTCACATGCAAATTCCTGACCCCAGAACCAGAGAACCAGAATAGCAAGAGGTCAGGAATTAATAAAAAAAAATTTCTAGGTGATTCTGGTGTGCCCTACAGTGGGAGAGGCATGGAAACAGCAGGATGGCTAAAAGTATGTGCTCTGGAGTCAACACACCCGGTTTGAAGCCTTATTTCCCCATTCAGCAACTGTAGGCCCTTAGTAGGGACCTTACCAGGTTACTTACTGTTTCTCTACACCTCAGTTTACCTATCTGTAAAATGGGGATAATAATAATAACATATACGTATTATATAGTATGTGGAAAATATTTGACTAGACCTTAGAATATTAACATCCTGATTCTAACCCATTATAATCTAAAATAGAATCAAATCAAATCCTCTGTCCCTCTTCCCTCTAGATCCCTACTGGTTTTCTTGGTACTGCTACATCCTTCAGTATAGTCTGCTTTGTGACAGGGTGACTTCTGTACACATCTGTCTATCCCACTCGACTCTGGACTTCTAGAGGGCAGAGACTGTGTCTTTTTAATATTTTTATTATTTACATTAAAAAAAACTTGTATTTATTTATTTAATTGGCCATGCCGTGTGGCATGTGGGATCCCGATTCCCCAACCAGGGATCGAACCTGTACCCCTGTTAACCACTAGACTGCCAGGGAAGTCTCCTTGGCAGTGTCTTTTTTAAATGTTCAGAAACATGCGTCATGTTCTATTAGAGTCAGAAGAGGTCACCTACTCCAGCCTCTCATCTGACAGATGAGGAGACAGGATGAACAGTTCGCTCAGGTCACATGGCCAGGTGGTTGAGCTTTAGTTGAGCCCCTGCAATGCCACCTACTAGCTATGCCATATGAGCCTCAAACTCATCTTTAAAATAGGCATAATGATGTACACTTGCCTACTTACCAAGCAAGTGACTTACAAGTAAATACTGATGAGGAACTCTTGCAACCTGAGGAGTCTCGTTATTACTCCTACACAGAAGATGCTGGAGTAATTACAGGGCCTGTTATTCACCTGTGAGGTCGACGTAAGGGTGACTCAGTCATGTCTTCCCACAGCGTGGCCTTTGAAGCCTTCATCAGTCAGGCCAGAGCCTACCACTTTCAGCTTTAATCCCCATTTAACCTTTTCCTCCAGCCTCTGATCCATTCCTTCATCTTCTTAGTCATGGCCTAAACTTCCTCCTGACTCCATTCAATTAGACCATGAACCAAGTGATCTGACTCGTCTCCCTGCTCCAATGGATCAAGTGTTGACCACAGTTCCCACCCTCTTAGGTTCTCAGCTGTTTGACAAGAATCTCTGGAAACCAGGAAACTCAGCTATGGAATCCTCCAAGCTCCTCCTTAGGGCTTCTTTTCCTGACAGCCAAGCAATCCCCTGTCCCCTCACGGCCTTACCATCATGGTTGGCATTTCCTAATGTCCACGGCTCGTCTGAGTCGAAGTGAGTGTCTCCACCAATCCCTGGACCAGGGAAATAGGCATGAGCCAGGAATCCCCCTTCTCCATCAAATGGGGAGCTGTCGCCATGGAAACCAGAGGCAAAGAAGATCATGATGTCCGCCTCCTTCCGGTCACTTTTGATCTCGTGGTATGGCACCTCTTCAAAGGTCAGCGGGGTCACCTTCTGCCACACATCGAAAGCCTGGCGAATAGCTTTCCGAGTGTCTAGCTCACCCACCTTTGGGGTGTAGTTGTGAATGCTGGTGAGAGAGGGGAGAAACCACAGGGAGGAACAGACAGGGAATTAGAGACTAGCAGAGCTAAAAGGAACATGAGAAGCTGTGTGGGCCTAGAATTCTGCTGAGCTAGCCCAGGGATTGAGGAAGAGGCCGGTTAGACAAGGCTCTGGGTCCTCACCCTGCCTTTTACTTGGTGCTTTTGTATTTGATCTCTGAAAAAGGTAATGTTGAATTTGTAGAAAAAAATCAAGTTGGTGCATGGCATTTTCTAATTTTTAAGTTTTTCTCCTAATACAGAAAATATGTACATTTATAAATGTTATAAAAACTCTTACACTGTAGAGAGTTTAGTGGAACATCCCTTGCTTTGAAAGGGGGTGAGGGAAGGAGAGGGTGGGGCAAATTGAGAGAATAGCATTGATGTACATACACTGCCATAGCTGAAGCCTCTATATAGCAGCAGCAGCTCAGTTCGGGGCTCTGTGTTGACCTAGAAGGGTGTGATGAGGGAGGCTCAAGAGGGAGGGGATATGTGTGTGTGCTCAAGTTGTTTCAGCTGTATCCGACTCTTTGTGACCCTATGGTCTGTAGTCTGCCAGGCTCCTCTGTCCATGGGATTCTCCAAGCAAGAATACTGGAGTGGGTTGCCATGCTTTCTTCTCGACCCGGGGATTGAAACCGTTTCTGTCTATGTCTCCTGCATTGCAGGCGATTCTTTACCCAGTGAGCCACCTGGGAAGCCCAGATATGTATACATACAGCTGATTCACGTTGTTGTACAGCAGAAACTAATACAACATTGTAAACCAATTATACTGCAATTAAAAATAATTTTTAAGTCTTTGGCCCCAACTACTACTATTTGTCTACCTAGAAGCTAGCACAGGGTGGCATCTGATTGAATCAGTTGTGTAAGATTACTGTATCCATATTGCATGGTTCTCCGTGATGGAGCATCACCACTTCTGGCTGCGCTGTCCCATGAACACCTGGGGCAAGGACTATTCACTCATTCTACAGATAAGGAAACTGAAGCCCAGAGAGGTTGCAGGATATGTTAAGGTCAGAGTTCAGCTAAGAGGCAGTTCTTTCTCTTAATCTACTCTACCTCTTCTGGAGGACTCTAAGAGGTTTCTAACCCAGATTCTTCTTAAGTTTCCTTCTCTTGTCAGATTTCTGAAAAGATTCTGTTCTGGCCTCTACCGCTTGTGAACAGGAGAGCCCTTAGTAAGTTAGTAAGTGGTAGTCACTCAGTCATGTCCGACTCTTTGCAATGCTATGGACTGTAGCCCACCAGGCTCCTCTGTCCATGGAATTCTCCAGGAAAGGGTACTGGAGTGGGTAGCCATCCCCTTCTCCAGGGGATCCTCCTGACCCCAGGATCGAACCTGGGTCTCCTGCAGTGCCGGCAGTTTTTTACTCTCTGAGCCACTAGAGAAGCCCCAGGAGAGCCCTTAGCTCAACTCGGAAGATCTCTGTCTTAGAGCCTACTCCTGAACCAGGGGATCCACCTGAGATGGAATCAGAGACTTGAGAGGTGCCATCCAGGGCCCAGCCAAGCCTGTACTGTGCCTGGCCCTGGATCCACCCCATCTGAATCCAGATGTCTGAATCTCCTGTGATGGGTTCCAGCATCCCTGCCTGTGGTCACTGGTCTGACTTGGAGCCTGCTCCTGCTTTGCCCGTGGTTTCCCCAGAGAGTCAAGGGATAACACTGTTGCAGTTCACCCCCCAGCTCTTTATAGTCCTTAAGAAACAACTGGAACTCTGTGCTGGGAATCTCAGCTGAAGTCCATCAATCAGGCCAAGTGGGAAAGGGATCCAGATGAGAGGGAGTGGGGTTTGGCAAGCGGTGGTAGGGAGGATGAGTTCAGCCATGGTTCTTTAGCCCAGGTGAAAGTTATCAGACAAGTCATACCCCACTTTCCGTAACTGAAAATGCTAGGAATCTAAACAGAACATAATTCATGAGCCTCTAAAGGACCAAACAAACCTGAAGTTGGAGACCCAGCAATCACTGGATGCTACAAGAAGGACAAAGTCATAGGCTCTCGGAGCCAGGCCCTGATCACAGACCCACCTACAGTGTGAACTTCAGAAACTCAGGCCGGGAAATGACCGCGTGAGGGTGGAGCCGAAGCCAGGGAGGAGGAGGGGGCGGCGAGGCACCTGTAGGTGATGTGTTTCTGCCTCCATTTCTGTCCCGTCAGGGCATAGCGCTTGTGTCTCCGCCTTCGGCTCAAGTGCGGGTGATCTGGAACACCACACCGGGGTTTCTTCATCCACCTGGGCAGAGAGAGGGCACACATCCACATAGACACTGTGGTCACTGGACACTCTAGGAAGGCACTGCAGCGTCCCTGGTCCCAAGCTGAATGGCAGCGTTTTACATTCAACCTAAACTCTGGGCCCCTGGCTCTGATGGGGTCCCCAACAGGAACACCATCGATTGTTCGTCTGTTCATTCATTCTTAACTGAATACGAAGAAGCACTGCTGCATGATAGACTCGGAGTCAGAAGACACGGGCTTGCTAGTTCCAACTCTGCCACTAATCGCATGAGTCCAGGCCAGTGACTGAATCAATGGGAGCCTCAGTCTCCTCATTGGCAATACGGGAATTACAGTTCTCCCTGGTCTTAGCTTGTGCAGAGCCTTCAAGGAGGGAGTGCCTGTGGACATACTCTGTATGTGAAATCAGATCACATCACTCTTTGCTTTAAAACTCCCGATCACCTGGAATAAAATCCAAATTCCTCACCTTGGGACTTCCCAGGTGGTCCAGTGGTTAAGACTCCACGCTCCCAGGTTTGGTTCCTGGTCTGGGAACTAGATCCCACATACTACAAAAGTTCACGTGTAGCAAGTAAAGATCCTGCATGCCGCAGTGGAGATTAAAGATCCCGAGTGCCGCGACTAGGACTCAGAGCAGTCAAGTAATTACATATTTTAAAACAATCAAAACAAACTCCTCGCCTTGGCCCACGGCCCCTACATGATCTGTGATCACCCCCTCTACCAGGCACCTGTATCCCCTTCCTCGCATCCACCTGCTCCAGCTCCAGTGGCCTCCCTGCTGTGCCTTGAACATCCTAAGGTCATTCCAGTTCAGGGTGTTTGCATTTGCTGTGTCCTCTGCTTGCCATGCTCTTCCTATAAAGTAAGGGAAGGTTTGTTCCCTTACTTTATGAAGGTCTCCACTCAAACGTCACCCCTTCCAAGAGGGCTTCCCTGCCACCTTATCTAAAATAATAGCCTCCCCCCACTATCCCACCTCTAACTGTTTATTCTGCTTGATTTTGCTTCATGTCCTTTATCACTGCCTGAAATGACATCTTATATTAGCTTGTTGTTTATCGTTTGTCTCTCTTACCTGATTCTAAGGTCCATGAGGGCGGGAACCTTGCCTGTATTCCCAGTGCCATCACAGTGCCTGACTTGGGAGGTGTTCAAGGGTGATGGCTGAATGAATGAATGAGAACTAGCCCAAGGCAAAAAGGCACAGCTTGGAAAACAGTAAATTTTATATCACTCCAGATATTCAAAAAGTGGCTGAACAGCCATAGAGCTTAGAGTGTAGTTATCCACAGCACTTAACTATGTTGTACTGTGATTTGAAATCTATTAGTTTATTGCCTCAAATAAATAGTAAATTTTCTGAGGACAGGAATGAGTCATATTCATCATCCTGTCCTTAGAAGCTAGCCTTGTGCTAGGAGCTAAGTAAATCCTGATGACGATTTGTTATCAGTTAAGTTGCACTGGGGAACAGTGAGCCTGGGACTTCTTTGGAGATGTGAACTAGGGGCCCGGGCAGGAGATTTAAAAGATCATGGCTGATTGGAAGGGTCACCCTTGCATCTCATGTCCCTTTGTCGCCCTAATGACCAGCTCATTGAACTAGAGATTGAGATCGCTGCGGGGGGAAAACTGTCTGACCTCATTTCCAGTGGTTGAAAGCAGTTGCCTTTGGCAATAGAGAGGAAAGGAGACAGAGACTATTTTAACCAAATATTAAAAGCCCCTTGAGGGACTTAACCAGGTCCCACTCATTTTGTATCGACCTCACCTAGAATGCCCACACTCAGAAATTAATAATAAAAGACTAAATAGTGACGGTAACAGGCATTGATATAACTGTGTATAATTTTCAGTGTTCATTCTCCTTTTTAAAAAAATTAATTTGAGGGGCTCCCTGGTGGTCCAGTGGCTAAGTCTCTGGGCTCCCAAGGCAGGTGGCCTGGTTTTGTTCCCTGGTTAGGGAACTAGATCCCACATGCTGCAACTGAGAATCTCCCCTCACCCCAACGAAAGATCCTTCGTGTTGCAACCAGGGCCCTCGCAACCAAATAAATATATGTTAAAATAAAATAAAAAAAACAAATTTGGTTCTCAAAGCAACTCTGTGAAGTAATCAGAAATGATGGACCCCGATTTTACAGACCAGGGAAGAGACAGAGATAACGCCAGTAACTTGCAAAATAGGACAGAGGGTGAGGCAGGGCTGGGACTCTGTTGAATGAATGAATGAACTATCAACTATGTACCCGAACAAACAAAAGTCGGGGTTTTTCTTTTCTTTTTCCCTCTGCTTAGCACTAGGCTGGGCTAGAGGAGCTATGTTTGTTGAACGAATGAAGCAGTGAATAATGTATGACATTTCCCAAGGCAGACACTCAAAAATAATCCTCTGAGGGGGCTGATCTAGCTTCCTTTCACCGACAGTCCCTAGGAAGAGACCCAGGAGGCACCTTTGCTACAGCAAAGTGGAGCTAGACCTGGAAGAGCCCCGGGGTGGGGCAGGGAGGCAGCAACACCCGAGGTCACAGAACTGGAGCTGAAACGAAGGTCTCCAAGTTCTCCCTGCAAACACGCTCCCCACTCAGGTCTGGGATTAAGTGTGAGCACCTTCTCCCTTCCCTTGCCTCCAAAACAGCGTCCCCAACCCTGCCCTCCTTCCTACAAAGAGGGGGTGCAGAGCAGAGCGGCAAGTGGGAAACGCCAGCCCCCTCCCTCCGCCTCCTCCTCTTGCTGCCACCTGCCACTCCCTGAACCCGGTCCAGCGGGCCTGGGGCTTCTGGAACAGAGCGAAACCCAGGGCCAGGTGGTGCCTCAGCAGAGCCACCAGTGCTGCAGCCACAGGAGGCGCTGCCATGAGGCCTGCGCAAAGGCCTCAAAATAACCTCGGCTTGGAAAGGCCGCAGGCCCACGGCTTCCACTTACTCACAGCATCACAGGAGCCGTCAAGTGTATTGTCTCAGGGGTTTACAACCTCACAGTCAGAGGATCTGAGGCACAGGAATGCTCGTATGGGACTATGGGATCATAAAACCCCAGACTCACCAAATTTTATTTGAAAGCTTGAGGCTTAGAATAATGGAATCTAGAATCTGAGAGTCAAAATCCAACATTTCCCCTCCATCCTCTCCCCTCTCTCCCCCAACCCTTTCAGTAAATGAGCAAGCTGAGACCCAGAGAGATGATTACCTCAAAGAGTGACTCAGCCAAGGGGTGGATTGATCCTGGATCCACCACTGGCTGGATTTCCTGTTCTCTGCCAGCCGCCTACTTGCCTGCATCCTCCCCAGGCCCTGCTCTGTCCTTCCACCTGAGTTCGGGTACCCCCCACCGCCCTCCCCCGACCCCCCCCCCCCCCCCCCCTCCCTCCCCCGACCCCCCACCCCCACCCCCCCTCCCTCCCCTGACCCCTACCCCCACCCCCCCTCCCTCGTGAGGAAACTCTTTCCAAGCTCTTGACCGAGGCTTCCTGGCAGTAATGGCTTTTCTTTTCCTTTTTATGTCTTTTTAAAAAATATCTTTTGATTTTGTAATGGGGTACAGCCGATTAGCAATGTCGTGGCAGTTTCAGGTGAACAGCGAAGGGACTCAGCTGTACATATACACGTATCCATTCTCCCCCTCAAACTCCCCTCCCATCCAGGCTGCCACATTTACACTGAGCAGATTTCCCTCGGCTATGTAGTAGGTCCTCGTTAGTTATCCGTTTTAAACACAGCAGTGTAAACATGTCAGTAACGGCTTTTCTTAAATAACTTTAATAACGTTCATGGCTATTCCTTAGAGACAAAAAAACTCAACTCTCTCCCATCTTAAATACACATTCATCCCTCTCTAGCCACATCTCTTCCTCCTTTCCTTCACTTTCAGCATTTTTTTTGTTTGAGGGGGTGGGCAGGCTTATGGGATCTCAGTTTCCCGACCAGGGATTGAACCCAGGCCATGGCAGTGAAAGCCTGGAATCCTAACCACTGGATCAACAGGAAACTCCCATTGCTCAGCTTCTTGAAAGTTGCTCCTATGTTTGCCATCGCCGCTCCTCACCTCTCCTTCTCTGTATCACATGACTTTGCTGCCATCATGCCACGGAGGTTTCAACGCCCTCTCTGTTACTAAACTCAGCAGACACCTTTCAGCCTCCTGTTTGACCACTGCGGCAGCTGACCCTGCTGACCATCCCCCCTGCCCCTCACAATGACCATGGCATCCCTGCCGGGCTTCTTCCCCTTCTCAAGTGGCTCCTTCTCCTGGGGGCTCCACCCTCGTCACTCTTCTCTCCCTCCTCTTTATCTTCTCCCTGAGTATAACACCATCTGTGTGGTTTGGCCTACTTGTCATTGCCTCCTAAGTATCTCCCTGAGATTCGGTGTTTCCTTCTGCGTTCTAGACCAGCAGAGCTAGCTGATGGTGTTTTTCACTAAATGGGGAGCACAGGGATGAAAGGACCAAGCCCACTGCCCAGCTCATGCAGACATTCAGCAAATGTTTAATAAATGGGAAAAGTGGAACAAGACTTGCCATCGTTACTCTAGAATTTCCTGTATCTAGTGAGATGCCTACATCTCAGGGATGCCAGAAGGGTGACTCACAGACCCACAAGTTATTAGAATCAGAGGAGATTTAAGGCCACCTATAACCAAACCCTTTACTGTGCTGATAAGGAAACTGAGGCCCAGAAAGGTCAAGAGTCTTGTCCAAGGTCACACAGCCAGTTTGCGGCAGAACACACCCCCAGCTCACGTATGAGAGGGCACCTTGGGCTACTCCCTCCCAGCTGACACTCAGGAGTGGAAGATGGGAAGGCAGAATGGGTAGGGTATACAGATGAGGCCACGACAAGTGTGAACCCAAATGTAACTCTGGAAAGTTCAAAGGCACAATGTCCTGTGCAAATCTTACTCGATTGTTGTCTGATCCAACACACCGGTGACAGGGATCCCGTAAAACTGCTGCATTGTGGCGACTGCTGACTCTAAGGCCTTCCCTGAGTGCAACGCAGATGACTGTGAGTCATAGGGCAGCAGATAGCCGTAGGACTTTAACCAGTTCTGAAAGACATGCAAAAGAAAAGAACGCATCATTCGGGGAAGGCTCATTTGCCCTTGAAACTAGGGACCATTTTACCCAAGGGACTGAAGGACTCATGTTCTGATTTCTGTCTCCTTCACTCCCTCCTGCAGACGCTGTCAAGTGAGGCTCCAAAAAGCACAGCTCTTGTTGGCTTACTCTTCTGCTGTCAAGCTTCCGCTGAATCTCTATTGGCTATGGAATAAAGACTAAAATGCCTCGAGCCTTTCCAGCACCCCGTCTCTTCCCCATGTACTCAGTGGTTTCCACTGGCTCATGACTAGACATGCAAGAGGACCAGAGCAGTCCCTTCTCTGAAGCACAGTGATTTGATGAACACTGTGCCCCCCAGACACCCGCTGTATCTAGAGACAGAGTCTGCCGTAGGAACCTTGTGTAGAATTATCTGTAGATAATAGATTATCTGTAAATAATGAGATTATCTAAGTCTTCATTGCTAATCCCTCCAAAGAAGTAAGCTATAATTAATAAATAGAAACAAAATAAACCAGTGTATTAATTTAAATATAACTACATAAATATGAGCATAGAAAAAAGTCTAGAAGGGCACACATAAAAAATAATGATATAGCTATGTAAGAGAATTCTTTGCTTTTAGGAAATATACACTGAAGTGTTTCAGCTTACATAAGGATGCAATGCATGAAGTCAGCAACATTTTCTTTAACAGATTCAGGGGAAAAATTAGAGAAAGAGAGAGGGAGGAGAGAGAGGGGGAAAAAAATGTGGTAGAATGTTAAGAGATGAATCTGGGTGAAAGGTGTTTAGGAATTTTTTGTCCCATTCTTGAAAACTTTTTTGAAAGCCTGAAATAATGTCAAAAAAATTTTTTTAATGAAAAAGGAATGAACGTGATTAGCCTTTGTGATAATATCATGGGGGACTTCTTTTTCCTGTGCTTATCTAAGTGTTAGGCATGGAGTAATTAAGTAAAAAAGGAGATAAACTTTAAAAGGGCAAGAGAATCTGAAAGTAGCTTGGATGAAGAAATTCAGACAATGAATCTGAAGGTCGGAAAAGTAAAGAGTATTTTCATTGACCAGCTAGAAATCAGAAGCCTGGGAAATATCTGTGGCATTAATTGGAAAATGAAGAAAACATCCATGTGTCTATGGAACCCACAAGCATGTCCTGTAGAGAGTAGATGTACACGCTGGTCTCTAAGTCACATGGAAACTGCCGCCCATCCTCAGAAGATTATCCTGAACACCGAGTGAGCAAATGAAGAAAAAAGACCTTAGGAAACTGTATTAATGCTCTTCCCATCTACAGTTTTGTTTCTTTTAGAAAAATATTATTTACTTATTTGGCTGCACCAGTTCTTAGCTGTGGCACACGGGATCTTCCATCTTCATTGTGGCTTATGGAATCTTTCTTTTTTTTTTAGTTGCCGCATGTGAACTCTAAGTTGCAACATGTGGGATCTATTCTTCCATCAGGAATTGAACCTGGGCCCCCTGCATTCCTCACTGCATCGGGAGTGCTGAGTCTTAGCCACTGCACCACCAGGGAAGTCTTCATAATTTTGTTTCTTTGTTTCTGTATGAACATCTTATTGTGGCTGTGTCTGTTATGACAAGTCAAATCAAGCCATTTTGGGAAGGAGGCAGACCAGAAACTATAAATAAGTTATTATTTATTTCACCAAGGAGGCTGTCACATTTTTATTGCCTTGTGATGAAATCCATCTGACTGATTAAGAACAAAATAGTCAGAATAATAAAGTCTTAAAACATCCCCAAGAGAGCAACAACCTTACTCTTTCATCAGAAATCTGCAACCTGTTTTTCATTCTAAATTTTGGCACAGGGTTTCAATACTTCTTGTGCTTCCCCCAGTGCTGAATCTCTGTCATGCCTTTGTACGTTTTCCCCCTGTATGCCTGGCAAAAATCTTTCATTATTTTAAGGTTAAGCCTATAAATTACTCCCTCTGGAAGACTTAACCTCACTCCCTAGCCAGGCACTTTCCTCCTCTTCTGTGTTCCCTAAATCCCCTGTTATAGACAGTATAGTTCTTGTAATATTGCTGCTGCTAGGTCACTTCAGTTTTGTCCAACTCTGTGTGACCCCATGGACTGTCCATGGAATTCTCCAGGCCAGAATACTGGAGTGGGTATCCATTCCCTTCTCCAGGGGATCTTCTCAATCCAGGGATCAAACCCAGGTCTCCTACATTGCAGGCAGATTCTTTACCAGCCACAAGGGAAGCCCAAGAATACTGGAGTGGGTAGCCTATCCCTTCTCCAGGGGATCCTCCCAACCCAGGAATTGAACTGGGGTCTCCTGCATTGCAGGCAGATTCTTTACCAACTGAGAGGGAAGCCCTCTTGTAACATTGGGCTCCAATCATTACTGTATTTATCAGACTCTGAACTCCTCCAGGGAAGGGTCCATGTTTTACTCATCTCTATATCTGGTGCCCAGGGATCCCCTGACGCAGTAGTTGATCATTGTGTCCATTCAATGAACATTATTGGGCATGGGCTACCTAGTAGGCACCGTGCATGGCTCTGGAAATGCAAAGATGAATAAGGAGCTCACCGACCAACAAATAAACCCATCATGAAAATACAGCACTAAAAATCAGATGTGTAGAGAGTTCCATAGAAGAACAAAGTAGGGGGCATGTTATCCACACGGAGGGGTGGGGATGGGGAGCAAGGGGAACTCAGGAGAGGCTTCCAGGTGGTGGCGGTATCTCAATCTTTTTAAAATTAACTAATTTTTGGCTGTGCTGGGACTTTGTTGCTGTGCATGGGCTTTCTCTGGCTGCAGCGAGCTGGAGCTACTCTCTAGTTGTGGTGTGAGGGCTTATTGCAGTGGCTTCTCTTGTTGCAGAGCATGGGCGCTAGGGCACGTGGGCCTCAGTAGTTGTGACACATGGACTTAGTCAGTCCAAGGCATGTGGAATCTTCCTGGACCAGGGATTGAACCTATGTCCCCTACATTGACAGGTGAATTCTTAACCACTGGACCACCAGGGAAGTCCTGAGCTAGGTCTTGAAGGATATGTGCAATTATATGGAAGTGCTGGAGAGCATGGCACATTCTGAGCAGTATTTAAAATGGTGGGAACTTGGGAAAAAAGAGTATGGTGATGAGTGGAGAGGATTGGAAAGGAGGGGAGTGGAGAGAGATGATACACTATTAATTATCTGTTCACAAAGTGGACAAATCACAGAGAATCACTCGTGACTTGACTGTGGTCTCGGATTAGCCAAAAAGCTCAAAACATCTGGAAATGGACATGACAGGGCAACTGACAAGTTACCTGTCCATTCATCAAGCTCCAATTTCTATTCCCAGGTAAGTTACATCATCAAAGTATTAAATCCCTGTACTCTATTCCTCAGCCCCTTCCAGCCAGAATGCCACATTATGTTCTTTACAGAAACTTCACTGAAGAATTGTTGGATTGAATAAACAGGGCACTATCATGGGAAAGAGGCACAAAATTTTGAGGTTGAATCCCAGTTCATCACTTGCCAGCTGTGTGACTTTGGGCAAATTGAGCATCAGTTTATTTGTGGGCTTCCCTGATGACTCAGATGGTAAAGAATCTGCCTGCAATGCAGCAGACCTGGGTTCGATCCCTGAGTCAGAAAGATCCCCTGGAGAAGGGCATGGGTACCCACTCCAGCCTTCTTTCCTGGAAAATTCCTGGAGGAGCCTGGAGGGCTACAGTCCGTGGGGTCACAAAGAGTTGGACACGACTGAACAACGAACACTTTCCTTATCTGTAAAATGTAAACAATGACCCTCCTCTACAAGATTGCTGTTAAGCTGAAATGATTGAATGTACCTGACATAATCACTCAAAAGTGACTCGTTTATTATCCCCTTGGACGGTGTTTCTGTTACCTTTCATAAAATCAAGGTGGAAAAGACGGTCTTTGACTCCCTCTCTGCCTTTTAAAATCTGGTTATCCTGCCCTCCCCCTGGACCGACAGCCGCCTTGAGGCTGCTATGGGGGGCAGCGTGTCCACTGGCTCTCGGTGAGCTGTGGGGCTGACCACCTCTTACACAGCACTGAGAGCAGTGTGTGCAGAGAAATGACAGCTGACTGGAATCGTCCTCTTCGCCCTGTCACTCAGCTTTACTGAGACCAAACACAATCCCTCTCTATCAAGCTTTACCTTGAGGAATATGGCGTCTCTACTGGAGACTCTGTGTGCTTTCTGGTTTCAGCAAATGCATATTAGGTAACCCAGTGGTTCTCCTTTTTGGCCTTTCTGCTGGGAATCTTTTGGTCAAATTTATCACGTTTAAGTGTGGAACACGGTGATGCTTGCAATTAGCTGTTACTTTTTTCATTTTTCTGACCACTAAGTTGTGTTTTATCCTTAAAGATCTTACTTAAAAAGATTATTTCACTCTGTAAACTGCCTCAAACCCTTCCCAAAAGAGGTGTGGTACCAGTCTAAAATCCAATTCCTTCTTATTTGTGGACTCCATTAGTTAATTCTCTTAAAATCCAATTAGGATGAATTACAGTATCTGGGAAATAGCTAGAGAACTGTTTTTAAAAAAAAAACACTAAGGGGAAGGTTTTTTTCAAAAAAATTATTAATTTTTGGCTGTGTTGGGTCTTAGTTGTGACACTCAAGATCTTCCTTGGAGAACGTGGGCTCTGTGGTTTCCCACACGCAGACTTAGTTGCCTCACAACATGTGGGATCTTAGTTCTCTGATCGGGATTTAACCTGTGTCCCATGCATTGGAGGGAGGATTCTTAACCACTCTGGATCACTGGGGAAGTCTCGGCTGGGGAACTTTGGACAGATGCTTCCAACAAACTGGTCAACAGGGTATATTTTGTAGCATCTGCCTTCAGGCTAGTATGGAATTTGATGATTTTCTCCCCTCCTGTCCTCATTACTATGATATTGTAGGAGACAGGGAACAGAGAATTTTTGGCATAAACTCTCTTCTAAAATTTGGGGGGATTGAAAGGAGCTCCTAATTGGTAAAGGGCAACCAGGTTTACCCAGCTCCTCTTTTGGATATTCAAGCGAAGTGTTAGTGTTCGTCTCTCAGCTGTGTCTGACTCTTTGCGACGCCATGGACTATAGCCCGCTAGGCTCCTCTATTCCTGGGATTCTCCAAGCAAGAATACTGGAATGGGTAGCCATTCCCTTCTCCAGGGGATCTTCTGGACTCAAGGATTGAACCCAGGTCTCCCGCATTGCAGGCAGATTCTTTACCATCTGAACCACCAGGGAATTCAAGCAAGGAGCATCTCAAAGCCAACCAGGAGCTATTATGAAGGTCACAGAGTCTAGCTCAGCAGGGTCAGGAGTTAGGATCTAAGTTCTCAGACCTTGGCCAATGTCTAGGTCATGGACAAATGCTGGAATGGATCTGCCTTCACTGGGTTCTGCTTCCTTCCCAGGTTCACTGGGGACAATTCTCAGGCTCAGGGGCGGACCCCTAAGAGCAGAAATGGGAGCAGAAGGGGCTGGCCAAATGACAGCTCTAAGTCAGGGTCGTTGAGACTGGACCTGGTGTGTGTGTGGGGGGGGGGGGGGGGGGGAGAGTGTGTGTATTACAAGGTGGGAGGCTGAAGACTATGCACTAGGGGCGAGACAACTTCCGCTGTTTAACCCTGTCTCTACTAGTCACCTGCTCTGTGACACAGACAGTCCTCTGACTTCTCTGAGCAGAAGTTCCTAATGTCGAAGCAAGTCTTCTACACTGCAGTCACCCCCAATCCAGAACACTCTCTCCCCATTCACACTTCCAGGCTATTCCTGCTGCCAACAGAACCCATTCTCTTTAGGCATGCTAGCAAACTCATCCTTCAAAGTCCAGCTGAAATGTCACCTTCTTTGGAAAACCTTCCTAGGCTCTCCCTGGCAGAGCTAGTGGGCAACCCCCTTCCCTTCTGCAGTGCTTAATTCTCTGCTGCTCTAAACACAACCTGCACAGTGTATCACACCTGTTGGTTGATATGTTTTCCCCACTAGATTGGTTCCCAAGGAGCAGAGACTGTGGTATTTACTTTTATATCTGCTACAGTACTTAGCACAGTGCCTGACATAATAATTAATCAGAATGAGTGAATGAATGAACGAATTAACAGTTGGTCCGGGAGGTACTGTGTGTGTACTCACGAAGGGATTTCATCTAGGGAGGTTTAATGAGTAATACACACGAAAGCACTAAGCACAATCCATGGTATCGATTCTGCTCTGAAAAAACTATTTGCTGAAATTCCTTCTTTTGTGGTTTGACTTTGCTTGATGAGGCAACAGGCTCCATGGCCCCAATCAAAACAAGATAAAATTCGCTAAAGGAAAGAAGCCCCATTCAGTGTTAAACAGAATGACCTAACTTTCATCTTTTTACACCTGGATCCATTAATCCACCACCAGCCACGTCAGAATTCTAAACTTTACAGCTCAGTTAACTAACTCTAAGACGACGTCTGTCACCCTTTAAGTGCTGAAAGAGGTGTCAACCCACAGGAAAGTGAGAAAGATCTCAGAGTGCGAGCAGAGACCAAAATAGCTGGGCTGAGCCGGAGACGCAGTGATCACAGGCAACACCGCGTGATTGGTCCGCTGGCCAGAAGGCGGGATTTTGGTTCCGGCGAAGCCTAAGCTGAGAAGCGGAAGCTGAGACGTCGAGCGGCAGTGGCAGGCAAAGGAGAGAGTGGAGAATAACAAGGAGAAAAAAAAGTGGCCTGGAGTGGGAAGGGAGCGGCAGACAGCAGAGGCGGTGGTGAGATCAGAAGTGTCAAAGGAGGCGGCCAGAAGCAGATCAACTGGTGTGCTGCCGTTTGCTCTTGGCAAACAGAGATGGCCATTGGGGAGGAGAGAGATGGATGGGCCAAGACAGGATGTCCCCTGGGGGTATTCAGGAGCCTCACACCTGGTTGGGCAAACCAGATTGTACAGGCCTGGAGCCGGGGAATGATTAAGATCAGGTGTTTGGTCAGGAACACACAGGGTGAGAAAGTAATATCAAAAAGGTCAGAGGCAAAGTCTACAAAGAAGGGACAGGCAGGAAGGTATTAAAATTGGAAGCATGGACTGGAATGAGAAACAATCAAAGATCCTGATCAAAGAGCTGGGGCAGCTGAGGTCATAATCTAGGGTGAGATGAAAGGAACAGGAAGAAGGGATTGACCTCAACATGGACGGGAGGTCCAAGTCCAGTTCTAGCCGTTGTAGATGCAGTGAGTGCATGCTAAGTTCCTTTTGTGTCTGACTCTTTTCCATGGGATTCTCCAGGCAAGAATGCTGGAGTGTGTTGCCAGGCCCTCCTCTAGCGGATCTTCCCGACCCAGGGATCAAACTGGGGTCTCCTGTGTCTCCTGCATCGGCAGGTGGATTCTTCACTGTTGAGGCGCTGGGGAAGCCCTGTAGATGCACAGACAGTGACAAGCTAGAGCATGGCTGAGGACGAGTGGTCAGGAAAGTGAGGCAGCCATTCACAGGAAGTGTAGCCCACGAGGAAAGATGAGGGATGTTTAGGCTGGAGAAGGGAGGGCTGCAGGGGATAGGACTGTCTTTAAAAAGCCAAATGGCTATGGATGAAGGAGATTTATTCTCGTTGGCACAGAGGGCCAAGCTAAGATCAGCACAGGAGATCACAGGACATAGATCCAGACTCATGAAAATAAACTGCTTTTTAATAGAGATGTTCTATTGAGTTGGCCAAAAAGTTCATTTGGGTTTTTCTGTAACGTCTTATGGAATTATAAATTGTACTATAATTATAGTAACCACAATAACGTTGTTGTTTTAGTTGCTAAGTTGTGTCTGACTCTTTTGTGACCCGCCATGGACTGTAGCCCACTAGGCTCCTTTGTCCATGAGATTTCCCAGGCAAGAATACTGGAGTGGGTTGCCATTTCCTTCTCCAGGGGATCGTCCAGACTCAGGGATCGAACCTGAGTCTCCTGCATTGGCAGGCAGATTCTTTACCCCTGA
This sequence comes from Ovis aries, assembly GCF_016772045.2. Lineage (NCBI taxonomy): Eukaryota > Metazoa > Chordata > Mammalia > Artiodactyla > Bovidae > Ovis > Ovis aries. The sequence continues at coordinate 64,496,887 of NC_056066.1, read as the reverse complement.
GCCACCAGGGAAGGCCCCAAAATGACAACAGTTACTATTATTAGAACATTTATTATATACCTGGCACTGTACCAGGCACTCCAGACTGCAACAATCCCACAAGGTAGGAATTATGATCCCCAATCTGCAGATAAAGAAACTGAGGTTCAGAGAGGTTAAATAATTATCCAGAGCCACAAGGCTAATAAGTGGCAGGATTCAAACTCAGTTTTACCTGAAACCAGGCATTTCACACTATTAGGTCACTAGTCAGGCATCCCGTTCCCCTTCCAGGACTTTCTGGACCTCACACTCCTACAGAGCAATGCCTGATCTCAGATCACAGTATGCTCAATACCCTTTGGCTAGATTCCTATGCCAGGCTGTGGCATCAAACCAGAAGCTTCTTATGACCCAGGTTTCCTCCCTCTCCTTGGCCCACATTGTCTTTTACCAAAGAACTATTGGCTCTGCCTCCTAAACATCAAATTTGTTTCCATCTATCTCTTCATTCAGTAAGTCTTTACTGAGGACCTACTTACTAAGGACCTCCATGTCCCAGGCATGTGGTCTGGGCTCTGGCATAGAACATCAAACAAAAACACTCTCTTTACTTTCTAGCTACAGTCTCACGGATGAACCATGTCACAGTCAGTGCTATGAAAAATAAAGTAGGGTGAGGATACGGTGAGTATGGGACAGCTGTTTTATAGAGAACAGTCAGGGAACGTCTCTGTGGAAGTCACGTGAGAGCAAGGGAACTGCAGGAGGCAAAGGAATTCCAGGAAGAGGGAACAGAAAGTGCAAATACCCTGAGGCAGCTTCAAAGGCTTCCCATCAAGAGCTTTCATGGAAGGGGGAGACTGGAGGTGTAAGTCAAACAGTGCAAAGTGTCAGTTACACAAGATGACTAGATCCTGGAGACCTACTGACCAGCATAGTGCCTACAGTTAACAATACAGTAGTATACACGTACAACATTTGCTAAAAGGGCCTCTCCTTTAGTTCTTAGCAGAAGATGACGATGATGCTGATGCTGATGATAGAAATAAAGAGGGCAGGAGGAAACTTTCGGAAGTCATGGATTTGTTGATGGCATAGATTGTGGTGATGATGTCACAGGTATTTACTTATCTCTAAACTCATGAAGTTGTATGCATTAAATATGTGCAGCTTTTTGTCTGTCAATTTTACCTCAATAAATTGTTTTTTTTTTTTTAATCGAGGCATCATGATATGGCTCCTGACAACCTCTGCAGCCTCTTTTACCACTCCCCACCTAGCATTCTGTGTTCTAACGCTTCCGGATTCTGACATACATAGTTCCTTCTATCTAGATCACTCTCTTCTTTCTCTGGGGAAGCCTTCTTTGAACCCTTAACTCAGGAGTTCCACCTACATCCCTGGTCAGTGTTCATCCTTCTTATCACAATTCTTTTTTTTTCTTTAATTTTTTCAGTTATTTATTTATTGGCTGTGCTGGGTCTTTGTTGCTGTGCATGGGCTTTCTCTAGTTGCAGCCAGCAGGGGCTACTCTCTAGCTGTGGTGTGTAGGCTTCTCATTGTGGTGGCTTCCCTTGTAGTTGAGCACAGGCTCTAGGGTGCGGGCTTAGTAGATATGGCACGTGGGCTTAGCTGCCCCAAGGCACATGGGATCTTCCTGGACTGCGGATCAAACTCATGTCTCCTGCATTGGCAGGCAGATTCTTAACCACTGGACCACTAGAAGTCGACTTGTTGTTCAGTTGCTCAGTCGTTTCTGATTCTTTGCAGCCCCATGGACTGCAGCATGCCAGGCTTCCCTGTCCTTTACCATCTCCCAGACCTTGCTCAAACTCATGTCCATTGAGTCAGTGATACCATCCAACCATCTCATCCTCTGTCATCCTCTTCTCCTCGTGTCTTCAATCTTTCCCATCATCAGGGTCTTTTCCAATAAGTCAACTCTTTGCATCAGGTGGCCAAAGTATTGAAGCTTCAGCTTCACCATCCATCCTTCCAATGAATATTCAGGATTGATTTCCTTTCAGATTGACTGATTGGATCTCCTTGCAGTCCAAGGGACACTCAGGAGTCTTCTCCAGCACCACAGTTCAAAAGTTTCAGTTCTTTGGTGCTCAGCTTTCTTTATGGTCCAACTCTCATATCCATACATGACTACTGGAAAAACCGTACCTTTGACCATATGGACCTTTGTCAGCAAAGTAATGTCTCTGCTTTTTAATATGCTGTCTAGCTTTGTCATAGCTTTTCTTCCAAGGAACAAGTGTCTTCCTCATCACAATTCTTATCACATGGTATTACAGTGGAATTGCTTGTCCCCTCTCCCAGACTACACAGTGCCCAAGGGCAGATGCCATAATCTGTCTTCTTCATTACGGTATCCCCACAGCTAGCACGGGGCCATCAGAGACACCTATGTACTGGATGAAAACAAGTTGAAGCACTCAGGGTGAGCATGAATGATCGCTGGTCAGAATTTGCTATAGAAGAGTTTCTCCACTTCAGCAGTATTGATATTTTGGGCCAGATGATTCTGTTGTTGGGGTCTGTCCTGTACATTATAGGACACTGAGCAGCACCCCTAGTTTTTACAAGATGCCAGCAGCAGCCCCCACCCCCCCAGCTGTGACAACCAAAAATATCTCCATTGGTCTAAGAGTTTCCTCAAGGGTGGGCAATACTGTCCATGTGAAGAACTATTATAAAGGGATTCTTATATAGAATATTCTGGAATATTCTATACTGCTTCTTTCAACCCTAAATTCTTCATTTTAAGGAAAGCAGTAGGCATTCAGTCAATAGCCTCCTAGAATGGGGCTCAGAAGGAGAGCTGCTTTCCTTATGTGAGAAGGTGGACATGAACAGGCTTCTGGTGGGGTGTGGTGAGCAGTGAGGAGCGAGGCAGGTGGAGGGGATGTTTAGGGTTATGGTTAAGGGCATACCGTCTGAAGACACAAGGCATTGGGGTCAAATCCTAATTCTCTGGTTTACTTGTGACATGACCTTTGGCAAATTATTCAGCCTCTTTACTGCTTACATCAAGCTCCATGTTCTTAGCACGTGCCCCATGGAGTGGTTGTGAATATTCAATACTAATACGTGGTATGAAGTGCTCAGTAAAAGATAGCAGTAATGATGGCTGTTATTTCCCTGATAGGTGACAATCCCAAAACCCTCACCCCGCCGCTGCAGCCCCAAGCACCGAGGCTGTGTTCCCTCACTGGACGGTCCTTGCACATCATGGCCTGTCAGCATGGCACCATCCAAGGAGCTTGTTAAAAATCCATGTTACCAAGCGCAGACTTAGACTTACAAAATCAGACCCTCTGAAGCTGGGGACTGGGAACCTGCATTTTAAAAATATGAGCCCTGGGACGTCGCTGGTAGTCCAATAGTTAAAATCTGCCTGCCAACGCAGGGGACACAGGTTCGATCCCTGGTCTGGGAAGATCCCACATGCTGTAAAGAGACTAAGCCTGTGCGCTACAACTACTGAGCCTGCACTCTAGAGCTCGTGCTCCACAACAAGAGAAGCTACTGCAATGAGCAGCCTGCTCATGGCAACTAGAGAAAGGCTACACACAGCAAAGAAGACCCAGTGCAACCAAAAATAAATATATATGTATATATATATTTTTTTAAAGGGAGCACCTAAGGTGACTCTATTGCCTACTGAAGTTTGAGAACCACTGCAGTAAGGACAGCTGGGAGTGATGACTTTGTGCCATGAAGAACGAGCATGTTGTGTTCAGTATTGCCTCTGATCTACTAGGACAGGAAGCATGTCGCCATTTCGGAAAGTCTTCTACTAAAGTTGGCTCTTGAGCCAGCCCTGGCCTTCTGTGCCTCAACTCTGTTCACATCCCTGGGTCCTTTATCTGCCTATCTCCCCAGCCAGCCCTGACATCTGCAAACAGTCCGTCAGCAGCTACAGCCCCAACACTGAGATTGTACTGTGTCGTTGCAGACTGGCATCAAGCCCGCCCTAAGATCTTCCTTTCCTTTTCATTGCTATGTTAGCTCAGTCCTTATGAGTGGGTTTTGGTCTCAGTTTCCCTGCCTGGCACTCAGGTCCTAAACTGAGATTGCCAGGACCTGAATCTTTTTCTCAGGATCTTGGATTTCTTGAAGGACAGGGAAGCCTGTCTGCTGCAGTTCATGGCATTGCAATGAGTTGGACATGACTTAGTGACTGAACAACAAAAAAGCTTTTAGAAGGTCCCAGCACACAGGAAGCGGTCTCTCAATGTCACTGTCTGTATTTTTGCTCCTACCCTCTCCAGTAATACAGGGACCATCACCTTTGGTCGTTGCTGCTAGACTGAATCACTGTGTCTCTTTGGTGACTCCTCAGAGGTTAGCCTCATCACTGTGGCAGTTCTCTGCAACTCCTGTCCCACCAAAATCCTGCTTCTTTCTCTGCCCACACTACTGAGGTCCCAGCCTTGCCGCTGAACCCATCTGTTCAGTTCGGATCAGTCGCTCAGTTGTGTCTGACTCTTTGTGACCCCATGCACTGCAGCACGCCAGGCTTCCCTGGCCATCACCAACTCCTGAAGCCTGTTCAAACTCATGTCCATCGAGTCGGTGATGCCATCCAACCATCTCATTCTCTGTTGTCCCCTTCTCCTCCTGCCTTCAATCTTTCCCAACAGCAGGGTCTTTCCCAATGAGTCAGTTCTTTGCATCAGGTAGCCAAAGTATTGGAGTTTCAGCTTCAGCATCAGTCCTTCTAATGAATATTCAGGACTGATTTCCTTTAGGATTGACTGATTGGATCTCCTCTCAGTCCAAGGGAATGTCAAGAGTCTTCCCCAGCACCACAGTTCGAAAGCATCAATTCTTTGGTGCTCAACCTTCTTTATGGTCCAACTCTCACATCCATCCATGACTACTGGAAAAACCATAGCTTTGGCTAGACCAACCTTTGTTGGCAAAATAGTATCTCTGCTTTTTAATATGCTGTCTAGGTTGGACATAGCTTTTCTTCCAAGGAGCAAGCATCTTTTAATTTCATGGCTGCAGTCACCATCTGCAGTGATTTTGGAGCCCCCTCAAATAAAGTCTCTCACTGTTGAAAAGAACCCATCTGAGTTATAACTGATTTTTTAAAACTTCAGACTTGAGGGCTTAACCATGCAGTTTATCTAGAAAATGCGGTCGTTGATAAATAATTTAAAGATTATCTAATTTAACATGCTTATTTTGCCGGATAGAAAAATTCAGCTGAGGGAGAAATGACTTATCCAAAATCACAGAGCAAGTTGGTGGAGAAGCTGCAAACATAGCCTAATGGCCCTGCCTCCCAGGAGCATCCCTGCTGCCGTGCTACACCCTCCACACTAGCTCTGGTTTGTCTCCAAACGCTGTGTTGTTTTTTTTCCCCACTTACAGCCAGTCTAAAAAGGGCTCTCAGGATCGCCCACAACGCCCAACTTAGCTTCTTGACAAACACCTTAATGGTGCAGCATTGCCTCTTGGCTGCCACCATCTCTTGAGTGGGTGGTAAGTGCACTAGCGGGAATTCCCTGGCGCTGTGCAGTGTCCTTGGCCCACTCCCAGGAGGCCACCACAAGCCAGAGAGTTGCCCTGCCCAGGGAGGTGGCACACTTGGGGTTTTGGGTCAGCCCTGGGATGTCTGAGTTTCCCAGTTCTGGGCAGGCCTCCTTCCAAGGCCAGGAGTATAGCCATGCACTCATTCAGTCTCTGAGAAGCGAGGGCCCTTGTCTTCCTTGTCCTTTCCAGTGCCTTCCTGTAAATCCGCCATGTTTTCTGTCCTCTTGGGCTTGACTTATTGATGAGTTTAGACAAGGGAAGAGGGTAGACAAAGACCGTGGTCAGGCCTTAGTTTCTCAGCTGAAACGCAGACAGCTGAAGTAGATAACCTCTAAGTAATTATATAAGGTTCTATTACTTTAGCTTAATTAGATTGAGCATGGAGCAGATCCTCTGGTTCCTCACCACCAGTCTTAAAGTCCGAGCTCCTCAGCCCAGCACTCACGAGCCTCACAGTCTGATGCCAGTGCACCTTAGCCTCTGACTTGTATGCCCCACCCTCCTACTGCCCACCTCATGGGCCCCCTCCTCAAGCTACTGACCTACCTGCATCACCTGAACACAACCTGCAAGTTCCTTTCTCTGTGTTTTTTTTTTTTTCACCCCCTCTCCCTAGAAGGCAAACATTCACTCTCTGATGATCTATTCGGTATTCTTAGAAAGCCAACCTGAATGCCACTTCACCTGGGAGCACTATCCAGGATTAAATGGACTTCCTCTGTGCTCCAGAGCTTCCTTGGTAGCTCAGCTGATAAAGAATTTGCCTTCAATGCAGGAGACCTGGGTTCGATCCCTGCTTGGGGAAGATCCCCTGGAGAAGGAAATGGAAACCTACTCCAAGTATTCTTGCCTGGAAAATCCCCTGGTCAGAGGAGCCTGGCAGGCTACAGTCCTTGGGGTCCCAAGAGTCAGTCATGACTTAGTGACTAAACCACCACCACCACCTCTGTGTTCCCATGTGTATCTGTTGCTTACAGCATCTTTCATAGTCCATCATAAACGGTGGTCTCCATGCCTGTCAGTCCCACTGAACTCTTATTCATGGAGCTTACTGGAGGGGGAGGTAGACATGCAGAGACGAAATGCTTCATTTCAATGGTGATAAGTAGAATAAGGGAAAAGGAGAAGGTGTTGGGAAAGAAAGCCAGTGACATGGGACTTCCCTGGTGGTCCAATGACTAAGACTCTGTGCTCCCAATGCAGGGCGCCCAGGTTCAATCCCTGGTCAGGAAACTAGATCCCACATGCCACAACTAAAGATCCCACATACAGCAACAAAGATCAGGGATCCTTCATTACCACAAGTAAGACCCACTGTGGTCAAGAAAATAAAATTATATTTTAAAAAAGTAAGTATGATGACCTCCTGGAGGATGTATCATCTCAGCTGAGACCTGTATACAAGCGAAAGAGGTCAAGGTGAAGGTCAAAGAATGAGCACTCCTGGAAAAGAATATCTTATTGAATTCCTGAATGGGAAGAAGCCTGCATATTAGGAAAAGAGAAAGAAGGCCAGGATAGCCAGAGATTACTGAAAACTGAAACTGTTAGTCACTCAGTTGTGTCCGACTCTTTGGGACCCCATGAGCTGTAGCCTGACAGGCTCCTCTTGCCTGACTTCCCAGGCAAGAACACTGGAGTGGGTTGCCCTTTCCTTCTCCTGGGGATCTTCCGGACCCAGGGATTGAACCCAGGTCTCCTGCACTGCAGGCAGATTCTTTACCGTCTGAGCCACCACAGAAACCTAACCTCTCAGGGAGGTTACTGAGAAGCTGGCATAAAAGGGAGCAGAGAGCTGGGGAGGATTTGGTGATGCAGGGCCTCAGAGGCCTGGTGCTGGGTGCAAGGGGCTTCATGATCCTGCTTGTTATACTTTCAACATGTGTCTGAGATTTTTCCATAATAAGAATGATGAGAACTGGCTGTAGTATAGCAATATTAGTTTAGCTTTTACCTTAAAAACCATTTTTAGCAAAGTGAAAGTGGAAGTCACATATCAGATGTTTTTGTTTAAAAATTTTTTTTAGTTAAATATTGCAAGCATTCAGAAAGGCATAAAAATAGCTTTTTTTTTTTTTAAATCCTTGGATAATCACTTATTGGCTTTGTTAAATCTTGACTTTGCCATATTTGCTTCAGATATAACTGGCCCCTGTGTAGATTTATTTTTAAAAGGTCACTCTGGCTGCCACGGGAAGAAGGATTAGAAGTGGGCAAGAGAGGCTGATCAGGTGGGAAGTTTCTGGAAGCCAGACAAGACAGGATGGAAGTTTAAAGTGGAGGCAGTGGTGGTGGAGAGAAGCAGTTACAGGGATGATTGGTCCAGGAGGTGGAGGTGCTAGGCTGGCTGCTGGTTCTCCTGAGGTGGGCGAGGGGAAGATGAAGGGAAGGATACCTCTTTCTGGTCCATTGCTTTTGGAGCACAGAGAATGGTGTGTGTATGAGTTTGTTGTACGGAAGTGTTTTAAAGTTATTATTACTAACAAAGTTGTGCCTGCCTGGTTTTCTCTACCTTGTTTGTTATAACAACATGTCTGATCTTTGAGAAAATACTATCTTTTGTATACATGACTTTGCTGTTATCCCATAGATCGTCAAAGCCGAGTTCCAAATTGCCCTTTAAAATGAATGCATGAGACTTCCCTGGTGGTCCAGTGGTTAAGACTCCTCACTCCGAATGCAGGGTTTGATCCCTGGTCAGGGAACTAAATCCTACCATGTCACAACTAAAGATTCTGCATGCCCCAATGAAGACTGAAGATCCTATGTGCCGCAACTAAGACCCAGTACAGTCAGATAAATAAATAAACACATATATTTTTTTAAAAAAATGAATGTACGAAGTAATGATGAAGAAACACCAGGGAAGAACTTGAACAAAATCAATCCTGAGATCCAGTGAAACCAAAGGATTTGTTCCAGAATCACTCCACTGGGGAAGGTCAGAGCTGGGGTGCACAGCTTTTATCCACACACTAGAACAGGAACACAGACCTGGGTTGTGCTAAGAAAGCTAAAAGAGCCCCAGCAGGGGCCAGCACCCAGCACCACTTGGCATTGGTGCCTCCACCCACTCAACACAGCTGAGTCTCTGAGCAGGTCACTTCTCTGCTCAGAAACCTTTTATGACTCCCCTCAGCCTTTGGACAAAAGCCAATTTCACAATCTGCTCTTAGCCTCCCTTTCCAGACTTTTCTCAAACATTCTTACTGGAAACAGCAATAAGCCAAGGCCTCAAGCACATCCAATTCTCCACCAGTCCCTAAATATGCCCACACTTGTGTGGAGCCTTGGCTCATGTTTTCTGTCTCGTGGACTACCCCACTCACCATTCTTTGTCCTTGTCCTCCCCCAAAGCTTCATCTTTGATACAACCTTCTTCCTAGAACATTCCCTGACCTCCCCAACTACATCTCCTGCTGTTTTGGCGCTTGCCCAGACCTTGTTTAAACTTCTAGCCCACATTCATCCTTCTTCAAAAAAGGTACTTACTTTTGCATGCCAACAACTTTTTAAAATATAATTTTATTTAAAATTCATTTTTTTAACTGGGGTATAATTGCTTTATAATGCTGTGTTAGTTTTTACTGTACAACAAAGTGAATCAGCTATAGGTATATATATATATATCCCTCCCTCTTGAGCCTCCCATCCTCCCAGGTCATCACAGAGACCCCGCTGAGCTCCTTGTGCTGCACAGCTGCTTCCCAGCGGCTGTTTATTCTGCACATGGTAGCGTATATGTGTCAATGCTACTTTGTCCACTTTTCCACCCTCTCCTTCCCCAGCTATGGACACAAGTCCATTCTCTATTTTTGCATTTTCATTCTTACCCTGCAAATAGGTTCATCTGTACTATTCCAACCACTATTAACAGAAGTTGGTCTGGGGGACTCCAGTGGTTAAGAATTCACCTTCCAATGCAGGGGACTCAGATTTGATCCCTGGTGAGGGAACTAAGATCTCACGTGCAAAAGCACAACTAGGTCTACACGCAGCAAATCCTGAGCCTGCCTGCCTCAATGAAGACCTGATGCAGCCATACATATACAAATATTTAAAAAAAAAAGATGTTGGTGGGGGACACAGACAATATAATCAATTTAAAAATATTTATCAAGTATCTAGAATGTGCCAGGCAGACACTGTGCTAGGTGTCATTGGCTACAGTCTTATTAAGAATTGGTTCCTCTGGGTTTGAGTCTAAACTCTATCATATCATAAAGCTAGATGTTTCCTAAGATTAACCTCTATGGTACTATTATAATTTACTTTTATTTTCTCTAAAACTATCTCCTTCAATGACTGGAATGGCTAAAGGTTATTACAATATTCCAGAATAGGACAGTTTGGTATAGAGGGGAAAACACTCAGGTCTGGGACAGAAAACCCTGTTTCTGGCCCTTGGTTTATTGTTTATTAGCTCCACATGGGTCCCTGGACAACGTGTGGATAAGTCACATCTCTCTCTGAGTCTCCATTTGCTCCTCTATAAAATGAGGATGATATCTTCCCTGTCTACCTTACGGTGCTGTTGCCAGGATCAGATGGGGCCACATGCATGAAAGCATCTGGAAAGTGCAAAGTACTGTAAGATATGAGGCTGTTAAAGTGACAGGAAAAAACACAGTCATAATAAGAGAAAATGAATGAAAGATACAGCAGATTAGACTCAAGTTAGGCAAAAGGAAGAACTTCCTTGTGGTGAAAATTTTTTCTGAATAGCTGCTTTTAGGGAAAGCGTGACACTTTCTATTTATTTGTTTAATTTTTGGCTGCACTGAGTGCCATGCGGGATCTTAATTCCTCAACCAGGGATTGAACCCGTGCCCTCTGCAGTGGGAGAACGGAGTCCTAGTCACTGGACCACCAGGGAAATCCCTGAGAAGTTATTTTTTCAGACAAGAATGAAGATATATTGGAGGCTATTGATCACATTGAAATAAATTTTTGGCTTGGGAATTTGTTAGCACTTCCCATCCCTAGACTTAGGTGGCTAGGTGGTATTCTGCGAATACAGAAGATGCAGGAGACATGAGTTCGATCCCTGGGTCGGGGAGATCCCCTGGAGGAAGATATGGCAACCCACTGCTGTATTCTTGCCTGGAAAATTCCATGGACAGAGGAGCCTGGTGGACTACACCCCATGGGGTCACAAAGAATTGGACATGACTGAGCACGCATACGTACATATGCACCTCTAGACTCGCTCAGGGCTCTAACTTTTCTTGACTGCAGGTGCAAACTGAAGAACTTTCTCCATCTGCCCAGAGCAGACTCTCAAAACCAGATGAGAGAGCAGGAATCCATTAATCCCTGGGACCGGGAGTCACTTTCTGTGCTCATGTGGCCAGTGGTGATGGGTTTACCACTTTCTGCCTATAGCGACCTTCCTCAGAATTAAATTGGAAGTTAGGAGGGCCAAAAATCTATTCGTGGGGCACTCAGCTAATAATACGAGAAAGAGATGTTTTAAATAAACCAAATGCAGGAAGCCAGTTAGAGAATCAGTGGGACCACCCAAAGTGCAAAATATAAAAGAAAGACTCAAGAAAGCAAAGGAGAAAACAGATTGAATGAATTGTGGGCGGGGGGGTGGGGGGGGGGGGGGGGGGCTTTGTCTTTTGGTGATAAAAGGTTGAAAATATGAAATTGAAGCCAAGGATAGTGAAATTGCTTTCAACTAAGGAAGTCAAGAGACCAAGGAAAAGTTCTACTTCAGGCTTAGTGACCTTGGGCAACTTACAGCAATTCAAGAAATACCTGTTAAGTACTGCTGTGTGCTTTCTAGGTGATCTCTAAGGTCATGGCCACCTCTTAATTCCTCTCTATTGTATGCCACTACCGCTAGATGACAGCCTACCTGAAGAGTTGTGAAAGAACTCAAGGGTATCATCATAGAACCACTGTCAAGAGGAATAACACTAATTTCACTGAAGGAAGGATAGGGAGGCAATGGGTCTTATCCCTCAGATTTGAGTGTCCATTTCAGATGCATGTAACTCTTTGGCATAAAGGATAAAGAGCAGAATCATGGGTTGCTTACTGAGTAATTAACAATGAGCACTGAGGGACTTCCCTGGTGGTCCAGTGGCTAAGACTTCACCTTCCAGTGCACGGGGTGCAGGTTCCATCCCTGACTGGGGAACTAAGATCCCACACGCCTTGCTGTCAAAAAACCAAAACATAAGACAGAAGCAATATTGTAACAAATTCAATACAGACTTTTAAAATGGTCCACACTAAAAAAAACAAAAGCAAACAAACAAAACACCAACAATGAGCATCAAAAGTTGGGGACTGTGCTGAATCTAAAAACATAAAGTGGGGTGGTGGTGGTGAGGGGGTAAAATAAGTAAATAAAAACATAAAATGCTTTGGTTGGGGAAGGTCCTGCCTAAGAACACAACTTTTTTTTCCCCTAAATGATGCTTACTTTTTTTTTTTTTTAAATAACAAACTGTCTGGAGCTGCCTCAAAGTGCTCCTCTTAGAAAAGAGAAGAAAATGCCTAGAGAAGTCAGGGAGAGTTTCCTAGAGAGCAGAACTTAAGTTGGAACTTTAAGAAAGGAGACAGACAGATGCGGGGAGGTACAGATGTAAACAGCATGTGTAAATGTCCAGCGAAACACAGGTAGATTGTCTTAGGATAAAGAAGAGATGGGCTTGTCTGGAGTAAAGATGTGTATGGATTGAACAGGGGGAAAGGCAGCTTCTAGTGAGGAGGTAGGGAGAAGTCAGACTCCAGAAACCTTAAAAGACAGAGGGAGGACTAAGCAATGTTATGTGCTGGCTGAAAAGCAACAATATTTCTATAAGGTTTCAATCACATGATCCACTCGGATTCAGTGAGAGGATAATAGTGTGCAAATCATTCAGAGAAGCAGTGGATATAATTATCTTACAGAAAGTTTTGGATGATATATTAGAAATGGAAAATGGAGTCATTGTGAAATTGAGGGTGATTTTTTTTTAAAACCAAAGCCTGAGAACTCAGAGAGAGACAGAAAACAGTAGAAGAAAAGAAACAACAGGAAAATAGAAGGCAAGAAATGAACAGGTGGATATAAATAAATAGATGGAGCTGGTCACGTCTCTAAATGAAGGGAGATTAAAAATGCAGGGGGCCCCAAGAGACCATGCCAGGACTTGTCTGATTTAAATTTTTTATAAGTGATCCAGAAGAAGTAGAGCAAAGTGAAAATTTCAGGGCTGCAGATCGTATTAAGCCCTTTCAGGTAGGGGGATGCTCTGCCAAAGGACAGAGAGAGAGAGCGTGTCACTGAAGGAATGTACTGAGTGGGATGCAAAATGGCAGATAAACGTCACCCTGGGGAAATGTAAGGTAACAATGTGCTCTGGTAAGAATAATCCACGGATAGGGTGTTGTGTTCCAGGCTATCAGTTTTGGCCCAGGAAAGGGATCAGGGAGCTGCTGTGGATTGTTTCCTAAAGGCAGTGTCCTAATATGTTGGGGTCAGGAAGGCTGACAAAATGATGCACAGAAGTGGGAGGGGACCTAAAAACCAAAGAGGAAATCATTCTCTATTGTATAAGATGAGAAGGTCCCATATCTGGGGACAATGATCAGGTTGACATCTATTGAAAGTTAGGGCCCTAGGATAGCTAGAAAAGGGCAACTAAAATGACTCAGAATGAATGTGGCTATTCTAGAGGTGGTCTATTGTAAGCAGGAAACTTTAGCATGAAAAAACAAAGCCTAAGAGAGGTGGAATAATCAAAGCCTTTATAAAACTGATAAAAATAAGGAGTAGGTAGCACTACTCTCCCTTCAGATCCTAACATATTCAAACAAAGAGCTTGTTCTTAATGCTTGAAATATCACAGGAATAAACGGGTTTCAAAGTTGCAATCATTTAGCCCCATCTCTTTGTTGTTGTTGAGCTGCTAAGTCGTGTCTGACTCTTTGCAGCCCCGTGGACTGTAGCCCGCCAGGCTCCTCTGTCCTTGGGATTTTCCAGGGAAGAATATTGGAGTGGGTTGCCATTTCCTTCTCCCGACCCAGGGGTTGAACCTTTGGCTCCTGCCATGTCTCCTACATTGCAGGCAGATTCTTTACCGCTGAGCCACTGGGGAAGCCCCTCTCTTTTTGTATTAGAGATGGCAAAGTTCAGGAAGGAAATGGCCCAAGGTCACAGAAACCATGGTAGGATTAGAAGCCCAGGCCTCCTAAATCCCAGACTGGGGTCTTTCCATCTTACCCTGTGCGACAGGGAAGACTAAAGGAATTCTACTTTTTATAGGGTATAAACTCATGAAATGCATCAATAAAGCTGAAAACACAAACAGGCTAAGGAAAGTTTTCACTCAGAGTCAACAACAATTATAAGGCCTTTGGAAGAAAACTACCAGCAAGACTAAAGACTTTCTACACACTTTGATTTGGGGGAATCATATACCTCTTCACAATCTGAAGAAATTAGGGATTCTCTCCAAGAAAAACACATTTGCACATGCAAACACACTTTTATACAAGATTTCAGACTCTGGTGCCCAGTTAAGAATCCTTGTTCTGGCAGATTCTTCTGAACAGACTGCTTCAACAAACACAATCCATCTCTTATGATAAGTGAGGAAATTACTCTGATATTCTTCATCAAAAAACAAACAGCCCACCCCACCCCACCCCCAAACCTACTGTCTCAACCTCACTTATCAGAATTACTATAGGCTGGAAGAGACCAAAGAAATTACCTAGTCCAATGCCCCTGCCCCAACTTGTGTGACACAGGATAATGTCACAGTTAAATATGTGGGGGAAAAAAAATGTGGAGACTAGAGTCAGCCTGCCTAGGTTAGAATTCCAACTCCATCACTCACTAGCTGTGTGACCTTGGGCAAATTACTTAGTTCTTGGAGTCTATATCCTCATCTGTAAAATGAAAATAATTACAATGATCTCATAGTTAGGAGGCTTAAACGAGATAATTCTTATAAAACTTAGCACCAGGCCTGGCACATAGTGAGTGCTCAGTAAACGCTAGCTGGCATGATTGTTATTATTATGCTTGTATCCATGCAGGTATTACGCATGCATCCATCCAATCCCCTCCCGGAGCTTTTGCTTGCACATGTCTGTGATGAGCAGCTCATCTCCTCCCAAGCTGGTCGAGCAGCTCCGATTGTTACAAACTTGTTCCTGTATAGAGCGAAAGCTGCCTTCTTGCAACCCTTACCCCCGCCCCTGTGGGCCCTAGTTCTGTCCTGCGGGGCCACGCAGAGCAAGTCTATCCTTCCTCCACGTGACAGCCCTTCAGATAGGAAGACAGTGATCGAGTCCTTCCCCGGTCCCCCGCCACCGCCCCCCCCCCCCGCCCCAATCTTCCCGTCTCCACCTCGAACATCCTCGGCTTCTCCCAACCCACAACAGACTGGCTGCGCTTACTATTTACTCCCAGGCGTTGTACGGTTTCCCTCACACATAGTCATGCAGGCCACACACCCCACCGCCGCCACAACAATCCCGACCCTCCCGCTCCGCCCCCGCCCGCTGCCCCTGTCCGCGGTGCTGAAGCGGCTCCGGGCCCCGCGGGCCTGCGCGGCCCTCCCCGGCCCCCGCCCTGGGTCTCTAGCCCGGACCCCAGGCGTCGACCCCCGGCGCGCCACCTCGGCGCCCCCGGCCCCGGTACCGCCCCCCCCCCCCCGCCCTGCCCGGAAGCCCCGAGCCCGCAGCCCGGCCCGGCGCGCCAGCCCCACCTGCCCGGCGAAGGGCGCCTCCGCCTCGGCCGCCCGCGCCGCCCGGTCCCCGGGCCCCGCCGCCGCCGCCGCCCGCGCGGCGCCCGGGAGGCAGCAGAGCGCGGGCAGCAGCAGCAGCAGCCGCCCCGGGGCCCGCCAGCGGCTGCAGCGCGGGGCCAGGCCCAGCGGCGGCGGCGGCCCCGGCGCGGCGCGGCCGCCCCGGCTCTTCGGCATCCCGGCGGCGGGGCCCGGCCGCCCGGCTGCGATGGCGGCGGCGGCGGCGGCTCCGGCCGGGTCCTCCCGCTGCAGCCGCTGCGGAGCCGCCGAGTCACCGCGCCGCGGACACGCGCCCGGCCCGCCTGTCTCCGCCGCCGCCGCCGCCTCGGCCGCCAGCGCGCCCCCGCCTCCGCGCGCCCCGCCCCGGCGGGGGGCGGCCAGGGGCGCGGGGGCAGCACCCAGGCGGGACCCGCGGGGGCCGGGGGCTCCGGACCAGCCTCGGGACGCGAGCCGAGGAGTGGCTCTCGGTGCGGGTCGCAGAGGCCAAAAGAACAGCTCCGGAGGCAGGGTCCAAAGAGATGGAACTGGAGGAGGGGGCCCGAGGGGCAGCCCTGTGGGAGGGGGAAGAAGCTAAATAAATAATCCTGGAAGCAGAACCGCGCCACGGCTCTGGGGGAGGATATCTGGGATTCGGGGTCCGAAGCCAAAGGCTGAGTCTTGGGGGAGAGGGTCTGAGGTGAGGCGGGGGTGACACCGCAGGCGGGGGTCTGGGCCTGGCAGAGGGAAGTGAGGCGCTGCCCTGGGGTAACGGTGAGGTTGGAGGGAATGAGCAGAAGAAATAGCCCTGGAGAAGAGGGTCTGAGAGGGTGGCGGTGGAGAAGGGAGGGCAGGGAGGCTGAGAGACTAGAGAATAAACCTGAAGAGCATTTCAGGGGGCAGACCTGGAGACAGCAGGTGGCAATAAGGGGAAGCTCATCCTCTCACCCCCGGAGCGAGAGACATTAACCAGACATCTTTCATCCCAAACCACCCGTATCTATCGAACACTTTCTCTCTCTATATATATATGTAGGGCTCTGGGCTACTTGGGATTAGAAGAAGAAGAAGAAGAAGAAAGAAGCCGGTTCCCTGAAGTGGAGAGGTTTATAGTTTGGTGAGAAAACATAACCGGGAGGCAATCAAAGTGTCAAAAAGCATACATGCAGCTGCTCCAGGGATCAAAGGGGACTTGATGGGGTGGTGAAGTCAGCACAGCCATTATCGAGGTCAGGTGGGGCGACTCTGGCTAAGCCTTGAAGGAAAGGCCAGCTTTAGACGAGGGAAGGGGAATGAGAAGGCAGGATATTGGGCAAGAAGGTGAGGGTGTACAAGATATGGTTGGGCCAGTAGATCTGTTTCTCTGAAGCAACGGGTTTTCCCATAGGAAAGTGCTGGGAAGTAGGGAAATAGTCCAAGACTGTAAATCCTAGGGGAATGGATTATGTTCTGAAGGGCAATGGGAGTGGTGGTGATTGAAGGCTTTTTTGAGCAGAATGGTGTGTGGAAAGTGGTGTTTTATGGTTACCTGTAATTTGGAGGTGTCAGGCTTTGGAATCAGATCTATGTCCAGATCTTGACTCTGTTCCATTTTTATAAAATGATGCTGATATTACTGCATAAGGTTGCTGTAAGGATGAAGTGCTTGGCACCTAGTAGGTGTCGCATATTAGTTCCCCTCCCAGCGTACAAAATAATGACCAGAGGAGGCAGAGAGATTAGTCAGGAGATTTCTGGAACTGTCTAAATACAAGGAAATGATGGTAACAGACAGAATTAGCACTTATTGAATGCCTACCATGTATCAAGTACTGGTTTAAGTCCTTTAATGTTTTGTATCTCTAACCATGTTTCATAAGTGGCAGAGCCAAAGCAATCTGATTGCATAACTCTTTTTTTCTTTTAGAATGAGGCCATAAAAAAAGACATTTAAGAGATACTGAACAAAGGAGAGAAGGAAAGGAGTTTGGAGTAATGGCAAACCCAGAAAGATGGGTGATGATATCTTTACAGACTTGTCATAAGGAGGTACAGGCTTGAGGGAATCAACAAGGAGTTTGGTTTTAGGCTTGCTGTGGTTGAGATGACCCCTGAGATGGGTACAGCAATGAGTTCAGAGGAGGATGGAGAATAGATATTTTGGAAACATCCAGGTTAGTATGATAGCTGAATCTGAAGGATAGGAGTAGAAAAGAGAAAAGATTGAGGAATCAGGGTTGTGAAGTACATATGTGTTAGTTGCTCAGTCATGTCCAACTCTTTGCAACTCCATGGACTGTAGCCTGCCAGCCTCTGTCCATGGAATTCTCCAGGCAAGAATACTGGAGAGGGGTGCCATTCCCTTCTCCAGGGGATCTTCCCGATCCAGCGATCAAACCCGGCTCTCCTGCATTGCAGGTGAGTTCTTTACCATCTGAGCCACCAAGGAAGGAAGAGAAGGATTTCAAAGCAAGAGAGAGGTGTTGGTAGTGTCAGGGAGATTACAGAGCTGGAAGACTACATCCACACCATTTGCTTGAACAGCTCATAGTCTAGGAGGGAGACAGACATAAGCAAGTCATTTTGGTTATGTGATAAATTACAACAGAAATGAGAACAAACTCTTATGGAAACACTGAGGAAAGAGCAACAGACTGCTCAAAGTTAGAAGATTTGGGAGCGGGTACATTTCAGAAGGAGTAAATAGCACATTCAAGGAGTGAAAGGAAACAGACTGGACTGAGAGTCTAAGGACAAGATCTGTCTTATTCATCTCCTTATTCGTAAGGCCAAATGCTCATTGAAATGCAAATGAGAATGTAGGGCTCCAGTGGTCCATGAGCCAGCTTCCAAGGGTGGTGGACATGAGTGGCAGTAGGTAATTGGTGATAAAGAAAGAAGAGGCTGGATGCTTATAAAATGTCACCCTAAGGTAGGTCCCTAGTAGGAAAGGTCTAGCGAGCTTTGTGAAGCCAGCCCATGAGGGGGTTTAGCAGGCTTCAGAGTGACACTCTAAGATGCGGTCACTAGAGGGCTGACTTCTCTTTTCCCCTCTTCATGGAAAAAGCACTGGGCTTAGTCAGTCAGAAACCTGGATTCAGTATTGGCTGTCACTAATTTGTTGTGCCACTAAAGATTTGTTGTCACTAATCTTTGGGCAAGTCATTTCATCTCTTTGAGCCTTGGTTTCCGCATTTGTAAAGCAAAACTAAAGATCCTGACTTCTCCACTTCATGCAGAGGACCACATAAACGCTTGGGATACACTTTGTAAACTAAACAATTAATTGAGCAGATGTTAGGAAAAAGTTACATATTGATAACCTTATCAAGAGGCATTATTTTCATCAGTGCTAGAGCTCCCTATAGGGAAACTGGAACCCTCTCTTTCCTTGACCTCCTCTCTTAATTTTTTGTTCAACAAATATTTCTGAGATATCATTTGGGTGCTAGCTGGGGTGGGGGACATAAAGGAGATTAAGTTATAATTGCTTCCTCTAGAAACATAGTCAGTTTTGGAGATAGATACATAAATAGACACCAAGCAGATAAAATAGTATGTCCATCACCTGACGCAAGGAGCCAGCTAAAAGACCCTTCAGTTCAGTTCAGTCACTCAGTCGTGTCCGACTCCTTGCAACCCCATGAACTGCAGCACGCTAGGCCTCCCTGTCCATCACCAACTCCCAGAGCCTACCCAAACTCATGTCCATTGAGTCAGTGATGCCATCCAACCATCTCATCCTCTGTCATTCCCTTCTCCTCCTGCTCTCAATCTTTCCCAGCACCAGGGTCTTCAAATGAGTCAGCTCTTCACATCAGGTGGCCAAAGTATTGGAGTTTCAGCTTCAACATCAGTCCTTCCCGATGTTGGGAAATATGAAAGCAAAAGGAGAAGGAGGTGGCAGAGGATGAGATAGCATTACCAACTCAATGAACATGAATTTGAGCAAACTGCAGGACATAATGAAGGACAGGGGAGCCTGGCGTGCTGCAGTCCATGGGGTTACAAAGAGTTGGACACGACTTAGCAACTGAACAATAGCAAAATGAAGAGGAATCAACAAAAGACACTGAAAAAGAAGAAACCCAGGAGAGTGAGAAACTCTGGAAGAAAATATTTTAAGAAAGAATGAACAATTGTGTTACATGTTGCTTACAGATCTAATCATATGCAGATTAAGAAATAGTCATTGGACATGTAAGTAAACTAAATGTCCATTAGTAGGTGAATGGATAAAGAAGATGTGGTACGTACATTGAATGGAATACTGCTGCTGCTGCTAAGTCGCTTCAGTCGTGTCCGACTCTGTGCGACCCCACAGACGGCAGCCCACCAGGCTCCCCCATCTCTGGGATTCTCCAGGCAAGAACACTGGAGTGGGTTGCCATTTCCTTCTCCAATGCATGAAAGTGAAAAGTCAAAGTGAAGTCGCTCAGTTGTGTCCGACTCTTAGCAACTCCATGGACTGCAGCCTACCAGGCTCCTCCATCTGTGGGATTTTCCAGGCAAGAGTACTGGAGTGGGGTGCCATTGCCTTCTCCAAGAATGGAATACTACTGAGCCATAAAAGGAATGAAATAATGGTTTTGGCAGCAACATTGATGGACCTAGAGATTATCATACTATGTGAAGTTAAGTCTAAAAGAGAAAGACTAATACCCTATGACATCACTTATATGTGAAATCTAAAGTAGGACACAAAGGAACTTATTTACAAAGCGGAAACAGACTCCCAGACATAGAGAACATTCATGATTATCAAGGGGGAGGGATGTAGGGGAGCGGTGGATTGGGATCTGGGGATTAGCAGATGCAAACTCTTATATATAGAATGGATAAGCAACAACCTACTGTATAGCATGAGGAACTATGTCCAATAAGCCATAATGGAACAGAATACGAAAAACAATATGCATTTTAAAATGATCCTTGTATTAACTGATGTGGAGGAGTCAGTGATCTTGAGAAGAGCAATTCTGGGGCATGTAAGGGATGGAAATCTGATTTGGAGTAAGTGCAAGAGAATAGAAGAGGAATTGAAAATGTTGAGTGTGTATATATACCTTTTTCAAGCTTTGCTACAAACGGAAGGAGAACATGTGGCAGCTGGAGAAGTAAGTAAAGTCACAAGAGGGTCAACTGTTTTTGTTTGTTATCAATATGGGAGAAATAATGATTAGATGCTGACAAAGAATGCTCCAGTAGAGAGAGAAAATTTGATGCTGCAGGAGAGGGGGAGCATTGCTGAAGCCACGTCCTTGAACACACACGTATACATGTGGAGAGCTGGCTATGAGCCAGGACGCTTCATCCACAGTTAGAGGGGAGAAGAGGGTTTGTAGGAGTGCAAGCTTGGTGCCAGAGTGGCAGAGAGTAGAGGGGAACTTGCACTTATTGGCTGCTTGCTTTTGTCCAGCATTGTGCTAGGTGCTCTCCTCATAATAGTCTTTGATATAAGAGGGAGATGGATTATAAGGCTGTTGGCACAAAGGTACAAAAGTTGAGAACTGCACTAATGTTCCTAAAGTTTTAAGACACTCTGCTCTGTGTGTTCCCTCCCATAGAACTTTTTCTTTTTTTTTCTAGATCACCTTGGCTTCTCATTGCAGATATCAGAATGCCTTCCATTTGGTGATAAAGATACTTTGCTTGGCCAAGCTTGAGTTAATCCTTGACTCAAACTTGAGAAAATCCTTTCCTGGGACCATCTGTGTACATGTCTTCGTAAACATCTAATTTTATTTTTAAAATAGTTCTTTTTTTAAAAAAAAAAACACTTGTTTTATTATTAATATTGTTATTTCATTTATTTCTCTATTTTTTGGCCGTACCATGTGCTATGTGGGATCTTAGTTCCCCTACCAGGGATTGAACCCTTGTCCCCTGCTTTGGAAGCTTCGGAGTTTTAACAACTGGGCCCACCAGGGAAGTCCCATAAATGTCTAATTTTAGCAGGAACCCAGCTAAGTCAGTTTAACTAGAAGCCTCCCCTCTCCTCAATATCTGATTACCCTCAATATTTAATCAGGTCCCTTATCCTCCACTATCTCTCAGGTGATGTCTGATTACCCTGGCTTATCTTTAGCAGGAATCCTGTTAGGTTGCTTTAACCAGAATCCCCTTACCCCTGCTGTTTCTTAGCATCTTCTAGTAATTTTCTATTCCCTGCTCTTTGCCAACAAATTCCCACTTGCCCATTCTGCATTCATAGTTGAGCCTAATATCTCTCCCCCAGGGCAAAATTCCATTGCAGTGGACCATATATCTATTGTGATAGTTCCCCTCGGAGAATAAAGTCTTCCCTACAGTGCTTTAACAAGTGTCACTGAATATTTTTCCCCTTTAACACTGAGTAGGAAGAAAGTAACTTGTTAGCTCAACGGCAGTTTAGAGATGCCTGCTTCTTCTAAAGAAGAAAACCGTGGAGTCATGCCCACAGTCTGCAGCACTGGGCTGTTCTTGGTACTGAAGGGCCCTGGGCCTGAAACTAGGCAAATTTACCCAAAAGATAATGACAGAAAGAAAATAGAGGAGAATGGTGTTCTGATTTTGAGTCTGAAAGGAAGTATAGCTGGGAGGTTGGAGGGCATGATCCATCTCAGGAAGTCCTAATTTCTCTCCTCCCTCTGAATTCCTAGTACAGCAGCTGATATTTAATGAGGGCTAATTATGTGCAAAGCAGTTATCTTCATTACATCACTTAGTCTTCACAATTATCCTGTGAGGCAGATTCAAAGAAAGGATGAGAGGAGAAGTGACCTACCTGATGATACACCTGGAAAATGGCAAAAGCAAGACTAAAACCCAAGTGTCTGACACTAAAGCTTGTGTCTTTAACTCCTTGTTCCTTTGTACATTCACAAATCACTTTAAAAATTCTATAAACATTACTAAGCATTACTATTCTGAAAGGTGCTATGGTGAATGAGACTGTCTGCAGGTAGAAGAGCTAAGACTTGAGCATGCATGTGGGCGTGCAAAGTCGCTCAGTCCTGCCCGACTCTTTGCAGCCCCATGGACTGAAGCCCATCAGCCTCCACTGTCCATGGGATTCTCCAGGCAAGAATATTGGAGTGGGTTGCCACGCCCTCCTCCAGGAGATCTTTTAGACCCGGGGATGGAACACAGGTCTCTTACGTCTCCTGCACTGGCAGGCGGGTTCTTTACCACTAGCGCCACCTGGGAAGCCCTTGAGCACAACCTGTGTCAAATGACCACAAAAAGTTACAACATCCTCTAAGATTTCAGAGAGGGTGAGGTCACTCTGGCTGGGGAAAATCAGAGATCAACAAGGCTTCCAAAAGAAACAGCATTTGAGATGAGCCTATCTAACCAAGTAATATGTTTAAAACTAATTGTTTCATGTGCAATATACACTGACCATTACCACACATGTGTTTAAAACTTATAAACAATGACAAGAGTATGTGAAGTTTTAATGGGCAGAAAGTGGGGATTAAGGCATGGAGGAAGGAAAGGATCTGATTGTTCAAGATATAGAGAGGTCTTGGTTCAATCTTCTACCTCTGTCTCAGAATCCAGCCTCAAATAACTCCGGGTTATTTTCCGCTTAGATTTTTTTCCCTTAGGAACATCCTCAAAGTGATGTGCATTCAATAAAACACACTCAGTCATTTAAGAAAGTGAGGAAGTACTTTACAAACTGTTAGGAAATTCTTTCCAAAATAAGATGTTAAACGAAGGAAAGTGCAGAATACTGGGTATAATGGGGAAAAAAGAGTGTGTGTGGATATGTGTGTGTGTGTATGTGCAATCCCTTGTTTACAATAAAATATGGAAAGATACCCAGGGCACAGATAATAGTGATTGCCTTCCTAGAGAGGAACTATGTGGCTTGAGGATATGGTGAGAGGAAGATTTTCACTGTATACTTCTATGACTCTTTAACCATGTAGGTATATTATCTATTAAAACTATATACATATAGCGACTTCCCTAGTGGTCCAGTGGTTAAGGTTTCACCTTTCAATGCATAGGGTGTGGGTTCAATCCCTGGGTGGGGAGCTACGATCCCACATGCCTCAAGGCCAAAAACCAAAACATAAAACAGAATCAATATCATTACAAATTCAATAAAGACTTTAAAAATGGTCCACATCAAATATAAATAAGTAGATAAATAAATGGGCTTCCCTGGTGGCTCAGATGGTAAAGAATCTGCCTGCTGTACGGGAGACCTGGGTTCGATCCCTGGGGCAGGAAGATTCCCTGGAGAAAGGCATGGCAACCCACTCCAGTATTCTCACCTGGAGAATTCCATGGACAGAGGAGGCTGGCAGGCTACAGTCCCTGGGGTCGCAAAGAGT
The DNA here is from genome assembly GCF_016772045.2 of Ovis aries. Lineage (NCBI taxonomy): Eukaryota > Metazoa > Chordata > Mammalia > Artiodactyla > Bovidae > Ovis > Ovis aries. The sequence goes on along the minus strand of NC_056066.1, from coordinate 64,473,312 downwards.
TGGACATGACTGAGTAACTAACACTATCACTTTCTTTCAAAGGAAAATAGGTACCAAGTGTAGCTCCTGCAGAGGTGGGGACAGAAAAGCAAACTTAGTTACAGACAAGCAAAGCTAGGAGCACTTACAGTAAAAAAAAAAAAGAAAGAAAAGCTAGGAATGTTCAGACCTGCTCACTGTTCTATCTAACTTCTATCTAGATAAATAAATAAATTTAAGTTGAACTTCTGAAAAACTAAGTGTATTAGTCTCTAAAGGACATTACCTGAAAGGAGGGTGTTTATATTATGATAAGGGGACTTCCCTGGAGATCCAGGGGTTCAGACTCTGCCCTCCCAAGGCAGAGGGTGAAGATTTGATTCCTGGGCAGGACCAAAAACTCACATGCCACCAGTGGTACAGCCAAAATAGTAATAATAATAAATAAATATATTATGATGTGGTAGAAGCAACAGCAGTTCACTTAGGTGATCAGTTTTGAAATTTCAGTCCTTGATTTTCATCGCCAAAAAAAAAAAAAAATCAGAAGTAAAGTAAAAAGAAAAAAACCAATACGTTAAAGGTGAAATATTTATTATTAATATTCTTAACATAAGACAGCTCTTTAGAAACCAATAAGAAAAGGATCCATGACCAAGCTCAGAAATGGCAAAGGATAAAAGGGGCTTCATGTGAACAGAAACATGGGCTTATGCTCTTCTTTTTAAAGTCCAACTTCATTTGTAACTAGAGAAAGGCAAATTGGAACAATGAACTGTTGCCTTCTCACCTGTGAGACTACAAACACCAAAAAGCTGGATATTACAGAGTGTTAAAAAGGGCATGGTGAAAGTACTTTGAGAAAGAATATAAATTGGTAGGTTCTCTTTGGAGCACAAATTAGTGATGCTTTTCAACCTGGAAAATAAGAATGTGCTTTTGACTCATCAATTCTCATTTGGAGAATTTATCCTAGACGGATAATTCTTACGTATGTACTCAGACAAACGTATAAAATTATTCATTGCAGCATTCTTTGTTACCTGAAAGGAGGGCATTTATATTATGATATGAGGACTTCCCTGGAGATCCAGTGGTTAAGATTCTGCCCTTCCAAGGCAGAGTGTGAGGATTTGATCCCTGGGCAGGAGCAAAAACACATGATCAAAATCAACCTAAATATTTTCCAACTGGGGAAACTGCTACATCTAAACAGAGGAGTGCTAGGTAGGTGTTGAAAGGAAGAGTGTGCTCCCATATGACTGTTATGACAAGATGAATTTACCTCCTCTCATTATCTGCTGTTTGGACTACAGTGTGCTACCAGATTTCCCTGCCTTTATCTTGCAGGACTTGCTACATAATGTGCAGGCCCAGGGCACAAGAGGAAATTTCAGGGCCCCTTGTTTAAAAACCATTATGAATTCCAAGATGACGACAGCAGAGCATTAAAACAAGTGTGGGGGCCCTTTTCAGTGTGAGGCCCTGTGTGACCACAGAGATTGCACATCCAGGAAGCTGGCTTTGCTCCAGGAGTGACAGCTTAGACACTGGCTGCCAAAATGGCATGCAGTTTCCTCTGCCTCTACCATCTTTCTACCACCATCTGATGCCTGTCTTGTCTGTTAAGAAGTAACTCAAATTACGGGGGAAATTTTCCCTTGCACTCTCTCACCCAAGACACTCTTTCTTCACTGCTACTCCAAAGCTTCTAGATTGTTTTATTAACTTTTTTTTTTTTCCCCTTTTTGGCTGCAGGTGGGACTTGTGCCCCCTGAATTGGAAGCGCTGAGTCTTCACTACTGCACATCCAGGGAAGTCCCTGTTTTATTAACTCTTTAACACAGTGTATTATGATTATTTGTTTCAAAATCTCTCCCTCTAAGCTTCTCAAAGGTTTGGCTTATGCTTGTTTGCATAACCCTGGAACTTCATACATTGCCTGGACATAGGAGGTGAGGAATGAATGAATAGGAGTGGATAAGTTGGGGGTGTGTGTTAAATTATCAGTCATATGGTTTCACGCTTATATTTTGCCTTTATGTTGCTAAATCAGATTAGATTCTAATTTCACTGAGGTCAGCAGGCCCCGATGACTGGCTTTTGATTCTAAGAGCCATGATAGTTTCAAATGGTCCCCTGAAGGGGAAGAAGGGGCTTGAAGCCTTTGGAGGAACTGAAAGTCTTTGGAGGACCCCCCCAAGTCACCCACCCCTATCTCTGCATCTCCTTTTATACCCTTCAGGCATTTAAAAATAGGGGTTTGATTTCACCAGGTCCAACTGACCCCATCAGTCAGTTCCAGGAACCAGGCAGTAGTTTCAGATTGCCTTTAATCCTTTGTAACACTGGCTTTCAAATGGAGGTATGTGATACCCCTATGCTATAGGGACTTCCTATGGGGTTCTCAAGTACTCATCATTTTTAAGGGAATTTATTTCCAGATCCTCTACTTCTGTATATATTCTACCAGAGAAAGTTCTGGGCTAGAGGCTTCAAGCTGGCTTTTGCTTCATAATTGTAGTTCTGCTAGCCTTCATAAGAAAGGCATATCCTGGGCCAATCTGAATCTTACTGTGGTACCAATTGCCTGGGGCAATTAAAAATACATTTATTGCCTGGGGCAACAAAAAATCCTGGAAGTGACAAGGGGGCAGCATTTCCCTGAGTATCAGTTTCTGAGAAAGATCTTTTCTTTTTAAGTATTAGTGTAATGACCTATAACCCTATTAGTTTCAGTATACAATATAGCGATTGATATTTCTATATATTACAAAGTAGTCACCACAATAAGTCTAGTACTATCTGTCACCATACAAAGTTATAACAGTGTTACTATGTTCCTTATGCTGTGCATTTCATCTCTGTGACTCATTTATTTCGTAACTGGAAGTTTGTACTTAATCTTCCTCACCATATTCCCTCCTCTCTGGCAACCACCTGTTTGTTCTCTGTATCTATGAGTCTATTTCTGTTTTGTTATGTTTGTCCATTTGTTTTGTTTTTTAGATTCCATATATAAATAAATCATATGGTATTCGTCTTTCTCTGTCTGACAACTCACTTAGAATAATACCCTGTAGGTTTATCTATCCATGTTGTCGCCAATGGCAAGATTTCATTCTTTTGACGGCTGAGAAATATTCCATTGTATATATACACCATATCTTCTTCAAACGTTCATTTGTCAATGGATATTTAGGTTGCTTCCATATCTTGGCTATTGTAAATAATGCTGCTATGAGCATTGGGATGTATATCTTTTTTAATTTATGGGTTTTTTCTCCCCCCACAAAAGTACCTAGAAATGAAATTGCCAGGTCACATGGTAGTTCTAGCTTTAATTTTTTGAAGAACCTCCATCCTGTTTTCTGTAGCGGCTGGACCAATTTCACTCCTACCGATAGTTCATGAAGATTCCCTTCTCTCCACTTTCTCATCAACATTTATTTGTTGTCTTGTTGATGATAGCCATTCTGATAGGTGGGAGGTAATATCTCATTGTGGTTTTGATTTGTATTTCCCAATAATTAGTGATGCTGAGTATCTTTTCATGTGTCTGTTGGTCATCCACGTGTCTTCTTCAGAAAAACATCTGTTTGGGTCCCCTGTTCATTTTTCACTTGGATTGTTTATTTTTTTGATGTTGAGTTGTATGAGTTCTCGTTACATTCTGGTTATTAACCCCTTACCAGATATATCGTTTGCAACTATCTTTTACCACTCAGTAGGCTGCCTTCTCATTTTGTTGACAGTTATCAGGGAAATATCTTTTCATTATAGGGGACATCATTTATCAAAATCATGTTGAGTGGTATGTGGAAAAGAAATTGTATGAAGACCATCGGTTCAAAACAACACATTATGGTAGCCTCTGGAGGGTTTCCTAGGAGGTCCTGGCCTGGTCTTCTCAATCTCTGGGCCTCTGCAACTGGACTTCAATTTTATCAGGAGGGTCAGGTAAATAATTTTTACTTGATTTCTTTTTAAAAAATAATTAACTAATATATTTAGTTTGGGCTTCTCTGGGTCTTTGTTGCTGCATGCAGGCTTTTTCTAGTTGCAGCAAGTGAGGAGTACTCTCTAGTTGCCTTGAGGTGCGCAGGCTTCTCTTTGCAGGGGCTTCTCTTGTTGCAGAGCATGAGCCCTATGGTGCTTGAGCTTCCGTAGTTGTGGCACACAGACTTAGCTGCCCCGTGGCATGTGAAATCCTCCTGGACCAGGGATTGAACCTGTGTCCCCTACACTGGAAGATGGATTCTTAACCACTAGACCACCAGGGAAGTCCTTACATGATTTCCTTTTTAAAAAACTTATTTATTTAATTTTCACTTGATTTCCTCATAACTTCCAGTGCAGTTGGCAGTCTCCCTCTTAAAATGCATTCTTCCCAGGGCTTTTGCACCATCATACTCTGATTTACCTTTCTACCTCTACCCTTCACCTTAAGTTTCCTTTTCTAGGACCATCTCTTCCACTTGACCTTTTCAATTCAGGAGTCTTGCACTTCAGTTATAATCCCTCTTCTCTTTCCGTTTCGTTTCTGTTTCTTGTTGCCTTTGGTTATTTGTATTCCTAGCAATTTGTGCTGACAAGTCTTTCTCTGTTGCTTTCGCTTAAAAGCAAGACTTTGAGGGAATTCCAGTGGGCACTGAGTAATATTCTGCAGACCCATAATCCAGCCCCTAAACCCACTTCCCCTCCTCTTTCTGCTCTTTTCTTACTAAGAGATTTCATCCTTTAACCACAATTTTCCATACCAGCTGCATCCCAACAACTCCCAGATTTCTTATTCTAGCCTAAGATCTTGTCCCCAAATTCCTAAATCCTGTTGCTTATTACACATTTATACCTGAAGGTCCCACAGAATTCATGTTAAAAAAACCCAACAACCAAACTCATGTTTGTCCTATTAAGAATATCATCTTCTGCTAAGCTTCCTCAACTGAGTCACAGTATTGCATCGGCCTAGTTCATGCAAGAGGCCTGGAAGGCATCCTTGATACCTCCTTAACCTCCTCCATAGCCAATAAACATCCTATTCCTATGAATTACACTTCATGCATGATTCCCCTAAGCCTCCAGACTAGGCTACATACCTCCATTCTATACCCTCATATAGCACCTTATACTTTATAATACTTATTCAAATTGTAACTATATAATTATTTGTGGAAGTCTCTCCCCTCTTATGTCATAATCTCCAAAAGCACAAGGACCATGCCTGCCTTTTTTCTGACACATGGTAGGATCTCAATAAATATTTGTTGAAAGAAAGAAAGTGAAAGTGGCCCAGTAGTGTCTGACACTTTGCGACCCCATGAACTATACAGTCCATGGAATTCTCTAGGCCAGAATACCGGAGTGGGTAGCCTTTCCCTTCTCCAAAATGAAAGTGAAATTTGCTCAGTCGTGTTGACTGTTTGCGACCCTGGGTCCATGCAATTCTCTGGGCCAGAATACTGGAGTGGGTAGCCTTTCCCTCCTCCAGGGGATCTTCCCAATCCAGGGATAGAACCAAGGTCTACGGCATTGCAGGTGGATTCTTTACCATCTGAGCCACAGGGGAAATCCAAATTTAATTTTGTTAATTTAACAAATACGAACACAAATTGTAGTAGCTATGCCTGTCTTGGGCCTAATGCTATGTGCCCAGTAGGGGGCAGCAGAGTACAGCTAATGGAACGCATCTCGTCCTTGGTTGTTGAAAAGGGTGACTCTGAGGAAATGATTGAACTTTTCTGAGACTCTATTTTCTTCCTCGGAAATTAAGGTTAATTCTTGTCCCCACAGGTCAAAAGAGATAAGTAGATATAAAAGGGCTTTAGTGCAAACAAAAGAGAGTGTTATTGGAGTCAGTTATGATAAATATTTGTTGAATAAACGGAGACAGAGGAAGAGGATCTGGTTACACTCTGGAACAGATGTGAGTGGAGACTGGACAGTCAGAAGAGATGGAATGAAAGTTCAGGGAAGAGGCTGGCCTGAGTCCAGAGCCAACCGGAGGCAAAGCTGTGAAGTTAACACAGTGCGCTCTTGGCAGGCTCCTGTCTCTGCTCTGATTACTGCCTGCGCCCCCTTCCACCTCTGCCCTCTAGTGCCCTATCACTCACTGCGCTGTTGCAGCCCATTCTTTCCCTTTCCTTTCATCAAAGTACGTCTGTCCTGTGTCCCAGCCCCTCAGACGCCTGCGCATTGCCATCCACAACGACAGCCAGTTAACCCAATAAGGGGCCCTGGCTAACACGGCATGGCAGGTAGTATCTTATTTTATTGCCCCCAATAATAGGAGTTGGACTTTTTCTTTTTAAAGAAATTAATTAACTAATTACTTTTTTAGGAATTTGACAAAGACACTTGCTTCTTGGAAGAAAAACTATGACAAACCTAGACAGTGTATCAAAAAGCAGAGACATCACTTTGCTGACAAAGGTCATATAGTCAAAGCTATGGTTTTTCCAGCAGTCATGTATGGATGTGAGAGTTGGGCCATAAAGAAGGCTGAGCACCGAAGAATTGATGCTTTCGAACTGTGGTGTTGGAGAAGACTCTTGAGAGTCCCTCGGACAGCAAGGAGATCAAACCAGTCAATTCTAAAAGAAATCAACCCTGAATACTCGTTGGAGGGATGGATGGTGAAGCTGAAGCTCCAATACTTTGGCCACCTGATGTGAAGATCCGAGTTATTGGAAAAGACCCTGATGCTGGGAAAGACTGAGGGCAGGAGGAGAAGCGGGTGACAGAGGATGAGATGGTAGGATGGACTCAATGGACATGAATTTGTGCAAACTCCAGGAGATAGTGGAGGACAGGGAAGCCTGGAGTGCTGCAGTCCATGGGGTTGCAAAGAGTTGAACACAACTGAGCGATTAAAAAGCAACTCAAAAAGAATACATTCTAGGGACTTCCCTGGCAGTCCAGTGGTTAAGATTCCATGCTTCCAATGCAAGGGGCATAGGTATGATCACCGGTCAAGGAGTTAAGATTGATCACTGGTCAATGCTTCTCAGACAAAAATTTTTTTAAAAAGAATAAATTCCAAATGATGAAGCTTTAGCTTCTGTGGAATAAGAAAAAATGGAAAGTTAACAAGGATTAAGGCAGTCCTACAGAGTATGAGGTGGTTGCATAACATCATTGACTCAATGAACATGAGTGAGCAAGCTCCAGGAGGTGGCAAAGGACAAGGAAGCCTGGCGTTCTGCAGTCCATGGGGTCACAAAGAGTCGGACACAACTGAGCGACTGAACAACAAATCTTGGTCTCAAGAAAAATAATTATACAAATACAGAATCTGCTAGATGTGCCTTGAAAGCAACATGAGAAAATCTTCTTAAAAAATTCATAAAGATATACATCCATCCATTCTTATAATAAATGTATATGTATCCATATATACAACTTAATTGTAGTTATTATCAGTACAGTTGACTTTTTGGTTTATAGCTGTGTGAGTTTTGACAAAGGTACCGTCATGAAACCAACCACTACAGTAAAAATACAAAATGGTTCATCATTCCCTAAAAATGTCCATGTATTGGGACTACCCTGGTGGTCCAGTGGTTAAGACACCAAGCTTCCACTGCAGTGGGGCCCGGGTTAGATCCCTGATTGGGGAACTAAGACCTGAATTCCACATTTGTTGTTCAGCCGCTCAGTCATGTCTAGCTCTTTTTGATCCCATGGATGGCAGCATGCCAGGCTTCCCTGTCCTTCAGTGAAGATTGTTGAGATTTCTGAAATATCTGAGGTCGTTGAGATTTCTCCCAGCAATCTTGATTCCAATTTGTGATGCATCCAATTAATAAATACATAAAATAAAAATATCTTTTTAAAAAAAGGCCCATCTATTAACCCTTTGTAGTCCAAACTGTCTTCCACCCTTAAGCCCTGATCACACTGATGGTGTCTTTAGCCCTATAGTCCAATTTATCAAGTTTTCCTTTAATGAACTTTAATTTTGCATTTAAGAATTCTGTCTAAAGTGACAAAGGTTTTTCTCCCTTGCTTTCTTCTAAAAGTCTCATAGGTTTTCATTTAGGTCCAAGATTCATCGCAATTAAATTTAAAAAATAGAAAGTGTAAGATACAGGTCAGGTTCACACGTTTATATAAGAAAGTCCAGTTACTCTAGCATCATTTGTTGAAAAGGTAATCTTTCCCATCACACTTTTGTAAAAAAACCAACTGACTGGATTTGTGTCAGTCTGTTTCTGGACTCCCTGTTCTGTTCTATCGATCTATGCATCTATCCTTTTGCTAGACTATGCTACATTTATCAATGTAGTGGTATTTCTCCACCACTGTTCTACTTTCCCCAAATTGTTTTAGCTTTCTAGTTTATTTGCTTTTCCATATAAATTTTAAAATCAGCTTATTGATATTTACAAAAACTCCTGCTGGGATTTTGATTAGGATTGTGTTGAGTCTGTATGTCAATTGGGGAACTATTGACGTCTTAACAAAATTGAGGCTTCCAACCAATGAACATGTTGTATTGCTTTGATTTCCTTCACTGATGTGTTTTTCAGCATAAAGATCCATCATATATTTTGTTGTATTTATCCTTAAGACTTTCATTATTTTGGTGCAACTGAAAATTATTATTTACTTAAATTTGTTGGGACTTTCCTGGTGGTCCAGTGGCTAAGACCCCACACTCCCAATGCAGGGGGCCTGAGTTCAATCCCTGGTCAGGGAACTAGATCCCACACACCACAACTAAGAAGATCTTACATGCCCCAATGAAGATTGAAGATCCAGAGTGCTGCAACTTAGACAAGGTGCAGCCAAATAAATATTTTAAAAAATAAATTAATTTTCCAATTGCCGGTATATAGACATATAATTAATTTTTTTCAATTTTATTTATTTAGGCTGTGCCATGTCTTATTAATAGTTGTGGCATGCAGGATCTTCAGTTTCGGCATACACACTCTTAACTGTAGCATGTGGGATCTAGTTCCCTGACCAGGGATCGAACCTAAGGCCCCTGCATCTGGAGTTCAGAGTGTTAGCCATTGGACTACCAGGGAAGTCCAACATATAATTGATTTTTATATTATGACTTTGTATCCTGTGACTTTGCCAAATTCATTAACTAGTTTTAGGAACTTTTTTTTGTAGATTTAATAGAGTTTTCCATATAGACAATTACGTTGGCTATTAATGGAGACAGTTTCATTTCTTCCTTTCCAATCCATGTGTCTTTTTTCCTCCTTGCCTTGTTGCATTAGTTAGAATTTTCTGGATAATATTGAATAGGCAAGAGTGAATATTGTTCTCAGTCTTAGGGAGAAGTCATTCAGTCTCGAAGGATGATGCCCATTTGCTGACTGTCCTTCTTTTAGGTTAGGGAAGTTTCCTTCTATTCCTAGTTTGTTGTGAGATTTTATGATAAACATGTTGAATTCTGTTAATGCTTTCCATCAGTTGAGATTAACGTGTTTTTTTCTGTTTTAGTCTGTCACTGTGGTAGTGGGTAAAGAATCTGCTTGCACTGCAGGAGACCTGAGTTCGATCCCTGGGTCAGGGAGATCCCCTGGAGAAGGAAATGACAAACCACTCCAGTATTCTTGCCTGGAGAATCCCATGGACAGAGAAGCCTGGCAGTCCATGGGGTCGCAAGAGTTGGACATGACTTAGCAACTAAGTCACCATGGTGAATTACATTAATTTATTTTTGGATGGTCTATCAGCATTGAATTACCTTGAGTAAACTCTGATTCATAGTGAATTATGATCCTTTTTACATGTTTCTGGATATGATTTGCTAGTAGTCTGTTGAGAGCTTTTGGTCTATGTTCATGTGGAATGTTGGTCTGTAGTTTCCCTGTAATGTCTTTTTTTGTTTGTTTGTTTTTTTTTTCATTTTGGTGTCATGATAATGTCGGCCTCATAAAATGAGTCGCACAGTGTCGCTCCCTTTTCTCTTTTCTGGGAGGGTTTGTGTAGAACTCTACCACTTTGTCTACTAAACACTTCCTCAAGTGTTTGGTAGAATTTGCCAGTGAAACCATCTGGATCTGGTATTTTCTTCGTCTGTGAATTCAATTTTCTTACATATTGTCCCACGGTTCCCCAAATGGTTTTCTCCTCTGTGATGTCTTTTATAAAAATTAAATAAATTAATTAACTTTTGGCCACGCTGGGTCTTCGTTGCTGCGCGGGCTTTCTCTAGTTGCGGTGCGCAGGCTTCTCGCCGCAGTGGCATCTCTTGTTGTGGAACACGGGCTCTAGGGCGTGAGGGCTTCCGTAGTCGTGGTGCCCGGGGTTAGTTTCCCCGCTGCCTGTGAGATCTTGCCGGACCAGGGACTGAACTGGTATCCCCTGCATTGGCAGGTGGATTCGTAACCACTGGGCCCCCAGGGAAGCCCCATATTGTGGCTTTAATTTGCATTTCTTAGAGTCACTTTTTTATTCCTCTATTTCTCTCATGTCGCATCCAATCTGTCAGTAAATTCTGTCACCTCTGTCTTCATAGTATGTCCAACATCCGAGTACTTTCACCATCTCTCTTCACACCCTGGTCCACGGCACCATCGTTTTTCACCCATATTATTAGCATAGCTTCGTAACAAGAGTGTATGTGTCCGTGGGGCTCCCTGAGTGTGTCTCTGCTCCCTGAGCTCTCTCTTCGCCATGGTAGCCACAGTGACGCTCTTCAAACAAAGTCAGATCACATCACTCCTCTTCTCAAAAGCCTCCAATGGCTTCCCATCTCACTCAGCATTAAAAAAAAAAAAAAAGTAGTTATAATTGGCCTCCGAGGCCCTTCATGATCCTGCTGCTTCTTTTCTCCTTGGCAATATCCCCGCTCCCCAGATAAACACACTTCCTAACACACACAAATAAATGAAACTTAGCCCTCAGGACTTTGGCAGTTGCTCTGTCTAGTCAGATTAGATTGTTGCTCCCACAGCCATGTGATGGTTCATTCTCTCTCTTCCTTCAGATCTCAGCTCAACAGTCAGATTTTAGAGGTCTGTCCTGACTGTGCTATACAAAACAGCAACTCATCACCCCTGGCACTCCTTATCCCTTTGCTACTGTCCCTCACCTCCTTTACTGTTTCTTTTATAAATTAATTTTTATTGGAGTATAGTTGCTTTACAATGGTGTGTTAGTTTCTGCTATACAGCAAAGTGAGTTAGCCATACGTGTATACAAATCCCTTCCCTTTTGGACTTCCTTCTCATTTAGGTCACCACAGTGCATTAAATAGAGTTCCCTGTGCTACACAACACGTTCTCCTTAGTTATCTATTTAGTATACGGTATCAGTAGTGTATATATGTCAGTCCCAAACTTCCAGTTCCTCCTACCAGCTCCCCTTCCGCACTTGGTATCCATACATTTGTTCTCCACATCTATGTTCTTTTACTTTCCTACCTAGCAGTCGACAGTAAGTTCTACAGGACAGGGGCTTGATTTTGTTCTCTATTACAGTCCCAGCTCCTCCACACTATGTCTTTTTGGAATAAATTGACAAGTTGCGGTAAATTCAGAAAAATAATACCAATATACTAAAAAGCCACGTCACGTAAGAAACCCTTGAGGGAACCAGAGATGTTTAACTTAGAGAAGACTTGGGGGAATAGGATCACTGTCCTTGAAGCTATGCAGGGCTGTCACATGTGATTTTGGAGATCAGAATTTAGACCTGACCCGTTTGAAGGCTTTTAGTGACAGGGAGCTCCCTACTGGGTGAGGCTGCCAGTTCTTTCATTGGAGTGCTCTGCTAGAAAGTTACACTGAAGTAACATTTATTCCTCTTATTCAACTCTTGGCGACCCTATGGACTATAGCCTGCCAGGCTCCTCTGTCCATGGAATTCTCCAGGCAACAATACTGGAGTGAATTGTCATTTCCTTTTCCAGGTTATTGTCCCTACCCAGGGATTGAACTTCGGTCTCCTGCATTGTAGGCAGATTCTTTACCTTCTGAGCCCCCAGGGAAGTTCTAAAATCTGTTCTCTAGAGCTCCACAGATCAAATATCCTTCCCTCTTCACCTGTTACTGGATGGAATGAGATACCATGGGAGGGAATTCCTGGAAGTCCAGTGGTGAGGACTCCAAGGTCTCACTGCTAAGAGCCCTGGTTCAGTTCCTGATTGGGGAACTAAGAATCCACATGCTTCAAGGTGCAGCAAAAAAAGAAGAAGAAAGAAAAGAGAGAGAGACCAACGGATATGCCTGAGGAAATTTTAAAAACTAAAGAAAAAAAGTGACAAGATTTCTGTTTCGTAGAAAGGAATCCATGCTAAGTCGTTTCAGTTGTGCCTGACTCTTTGCAAACCCATGGACTGTAACCCACCAGGCTCCTCTGTCCATGGGGTTCTCCAGGCAAGAATACTGGAGTGGGTTGCCATGCACCCCTCCAGGGGATCTTCCCAACCCAGGGATAGAACCCACATCTCTTATGTCTCTTGCATTGGCAGGCGGGTTCTTTACCACTAGCATTGCCTGGGAAGTACATACACACACAGAATTGTTGCTGGTTTATTTTGGTGGAGAGGGCTTTGGAGAGGAAAGAGAAGGAAGGGAGATGAGTTGATGGCTCGGGACTGGTATCTTGGGGAAAAGGACAGAAATATCTACAGGAGAATTTGATTAAGTGTCTGCTAATGGCATCATGATAATTTTTACCAGGCTCTCCATTAATTAATCAGTAAAATATCCCTGCACTGTAGAACTGAATCTATTTGAGGAGGGAATATACAGAAATCTTGAGTCTGGTAAGTGTGGAGTGAGGCTGAGGCTGTTACATGTAGGTCCACATACTCCAGCCCTTCAGCTGTACGAGGGGATATCAGAGGAAGCAGAGTTTGGATTCCGAACACTCCAAGTGAGAATAATAACATCTGCCAGGAAATGAGAATAACAACATCCATCAGGAAATGAGAATAATAACATCCACCAGGAAATGAGGATAATACCTGCTCTTCTTTCCTAATAAACTTATTTGGCAGATCAACAAAAATTTTAACGAGATAATAGAATAAAAATGTTTCTGTACTGATAAAACTGTATACAAAAGGAATTATTATTACTATTAACTAAGCAGAAGACTGGATGACATAACTTCATTTCTCAAAAAATCTCAATTTATTCATTCATCTAGCCATTTGTTGTCTTTCTTCTAAATTCCTGGCACTGTTCTAGTTACTAAGGCTACAAGGACGAACAAGCGTGTTTGATTTCCCTAGTTCAGTTCAGTTCAGTCGCTCAGTCGTGTCTGACTCTTTGTAACCCCATGAATCACAGCACGCCAGGCCTCCCTGTCCATCACCAACTCCCGGAGTTCACTCAGACTCACGTCCATCGAGTCCGTGATGCCATCCAGCCATCTCATCCTCTGTCGTCCCCTTCTCCTCCTGCCCTAAATCTTTCCCAGCATGAGAGTCTTTTCAAATGAGTCAGCTCTTCTCATGACGTGGCCAAAGTACTGGAGTTTCAACTTCAGCATCATTCCTTCCATAGAAATCCCAGGGCTGATCTCCTTCAGAATGGACTGGTTGGATCTCCTTGCAGTCCAAGGGACTCTCAAGAGTCTTCTCCAACACCACAGTTCAAAAGCATCAATTCTTCGGCACTCAGCCTTCTTCACAGTCCAACTCTCACATCCATACATGACCACAGGAAAAACCATAGCCTTGACTAGACGGACCTTAGTTGGCAAAGTAATATCTCTGCTTTTGAATATGCTATCTAGGTTGGTCATACCTTTCCTTCCAAGGAGTAAGCGTCTTTTAATTTCATGGCTGCAATCACCATCTGCAGTGATTTTGATTTCCCTAGAGGAGGAACTAATTACCTACTGCCTGTAGAATTAAGTGTAACTTCTTAGCATGGCATTCTTTCCTTCTTTCTTTTTAAAATTGGCTTTGCTGCCCAGCATTCGACAAGGGATCGAACCCGCGTCCCCTGCAGTGGAAGCACAGATTTTTAACCAATGGGCCACCACAGACTGGCCCCAGCATGGAGCTCTTAATCTGGTACTTAAATGATCCATTTTATGTCCCAAGACATTTATGTAGACTATATTCAGAGCAGCCAGATCAGACCATTTATTATTTTCCAAACATATGGTGCTCCTTCACCCTGTTTGCCTTTATGCTACCATATCCATCCACAATCCACTCATTATTCATTCATCAAACAATCATGTATTGGACTCTGTTGTCTCAGAGGCCTCTTAGGCTTTCTTCATTTTCTTTTTTCATTCTTTTTTTCAATGTTTTGTTCTGTGGCACTGATTTCCACAGTTCTATCTTCCAGGTTACTTATCTGTTCTTGGAAGTGAAAGTGAAAGTTGCTTAGTCATGTCTGACTCTTTGTGACCCCATGGACTGTACAAGTCTATGGAATTCTCCAGGCCAGAATATTGGAGTGGGCAGCTGTTCCCTTCTTCAGGGGGTCTTCCCAACCCAGAGATCAAACCCAGGTCTCCCATACTGCAGGTGGATTCTTTACCAGCTGAGCCACAAGAGAAGCCCACATCTGTTCTTAGGCCTCAGTTATCCTGCTGTTGATTCCTTCTAGTACATTGTTCATCTCTGTTTGTTTGTTCTTTAGTTCTTTTAGGTCTTTGGTAAACATTTTTTGCATCTTCTCCATTCTTTTCCCAAGATCCTGGATCATCTTTACCAACATTAATCTGAATTCTTTTTCTGGAAGGTTGCATATCTCCACTTGGTTCAAGATGGTGGAATGGAAGGATGTGTGCTCATCTCCTCCTGGGAGAGCACCAAAATTGCAACTAGCTGCTGAACAACCATTGATAGGAGGACACTGGAACCCACCAAAAAAAAGATACCACATGTCCAAGACAAAGAAGCTGCTGCAATGGGATGGTAGGAGGGGCACAATCATAATAAAATAAAATCCCATACCCTCCAGGTGAGCTACCCACAAACAGGAGAACAATAACATCAAAGACATTTTTCCACTGTTGAGAAGGTTCTGAACCCCATGTCAGCCGTTCCATCCTGGGGATCCAGCAAAGGGACTGGGAATCCCCAGGGAATCTGACTTGGAAGGCCAGCAGGACTTGATTACAGGACTTCCACAGGACTGGGAGAAACAGAGACTCCAGTCTTGGAGGGCACAAATAAAATATTACGTGTACCAAGACTCAGGGGAAAGGCGCACTGACCCCACAGGAGACTGAACCAGACCTGCCTGCTAGCTTGATTAGGCCCCATTTGTTTATTTTTACTTTTATTTCTGTTGCCTTGGGAGACTGACCTAAGAACACATTGCTACAATTTATGTCAGAGAATGTTTTGCCTATGTCCTCTTACAGAAGTTTTGTGGTGTCTTTTCTAATATTTAAGTCTTCAAACCATTTAAGTTTATTTTTGTGTATGGCATGAGGAAGTATTCTAATTTCATTTATTTATATGCAGCAGTCCGGCTTTTCAAACACTACTTACTGAAGAAACTGCCTTTTCCCCATTGGATCATCTTGCCTCCTTTGTCAAAGGTTATTGACCATAGGTGAGGGGCTTTATTTCTGGGTTCTCTATTCTGTTCCATTTATCCATAAAACCATACATATTGAATTAAATTAAAAGGAGGGAGAAGACTGCAAGCCAAACTACCCAGAAGGAGGCTTTGAGAATATATGAGGGCATTACTTGTTTAAATTTATTCCAGATTTGTTTACTTATTGTGTAAACTCAAATTGGGCCTTCAATAGGCTGGCTACTGATGGGTAGGCCTAAGCCAAACATTCTGCGGTTGTTCCAGGAAGAAGAATGGGATTTCTAAAACTCTTACAGTTCCCAAATGCCAGCTGTCTGGACTTAGGAACTTAAAATTCTCGTTATCAGAGCTGGAAAGTAACTCAGAAATTTAAGTTCTCTTTTGGCAGAGTGTGACTTAGCCAAGGTCACATAGCTATGAACAAATACTCACATGTATAAGCATAGGCAACAAAGTGAAGTGAAGTCGCTCAGTCGTGTCTGACTCTTTGCGATCCCATGGACACCAGGCTCCTCCATCCATGGGATTTTCTAGGCAAGAGTACTGGAGTGGGTTGCCATTTCCTTCTCCAGGTAACTTCCTGACCCAGGGATAGAACCCAGGTCTCCCACATTGTAGACAGATGCTTTACCGTCTGAGCCACCAGGGAAGCCAAACCTTCTATTAACTCTTTACTGTGTAGAACTTTCTAGAAATGAGAATCATATCATCTCCCTAGAAGGTCAGAGTTACTCATCCCACTGTTTTTCTGATGCTTTACCTCTCCTTCTTCGGGATGTGAACAAGAACTTTCAGAAAAACCCTGCAAGTAATCCCATTACCTCTACAACTTATGACTCCTGTCACCTCTCACAGCATGGTAAAGGAGCATTAATTCAGGATCAAAAATCAGAAGTCCTAAGTTCTAGTGTCAGTTTTCATACCAGATAACTGTGGAACCTCGGACAAGCTGCTTAGTTTGTCCCAGCTTCAGTTTTTCCATCAGGTCAAGAGTGTATGACCTGATGAGAGTACATGGTGTAGGAATGCAAGAGATTTCAGTTCATTAATTTTGTATCTTGGAACCTTACCAAATTCACTGATTAGCACTGCCATTTCTGGTGGCATCTTTAGGATTTTCTACGTACAGTATCATGTCACTTGCAAATAGTGATTACTTTACTTCTTTTCCAGTTTGGATTACTTTTATATCTTTATCTTCTCTGATTGCTGTGCTAGGACTTCCAAAACTATGTTGAATAATTGTGGCAAGAGTGGACATTCTTGTCTTGTTCCTGATCTTAGAGGAAATACTTTCAGTTTTTCACCATTGAAAATTATATTTTCTGTGTATTTTCAATATATGGCCTTTATTATGTTGAGGTAGGTTCCCTCTATGCCCACTTTCTGGAGACTTTTTGTCATAAATAGTGTTGAATTTTGTCAAAAGCTTTTTCTGCATCTATTGAGATGACTGTATAGTTTTTATTCTTCAATTTGTTAACATGGTGTATCATATTGATTGATTTGCATGTATTGAAGAATCCTTATATCCTTGGGATAACTCCCACTTGATCATGGTGTATGATCTTTTTAATGTATTGTTAGATTCTGGTTGCTATTATTTTGTTGAGGATTTTTGCTTCTATGTTCATCAATGTGTGTAATTTTCTCTTTTTTGTGTGTGTGTGTGATATCATTGTCTGGTTTTGGTATCAGGGTGATGGTGACCTTGTAAAATGAGCTTGGGAGTTTTCTTCTGTAGTTTTTTGGAAGATTTTGAGAAGGATAGGTGTTAGTTCTTCTCTAAATGTTTGATAGAATTTGCCTGTGAAGCCGTTTGGTCCTGGACTTTTATTTGTTGGAAGGTTTTTAATCACAGTCTCAGTTTTATTACTTGTGATTGGTCTGTCCATATTTTCCATTTCTTCGTGGTTCAGTCCTAGAAGCTTATACCTTTCTAAGGATTTGTCAATTTCTTCCAGGTTATCCATTTTATTGACATATAGTTGCTTGTAGTAGCCTCTTATGACCCTTTGTGTTTCTGCGGTGTCAGTTGTAATTTCTCCTTTTTCATTTCTAATTTTATTGATCTGGGCCCTCTCTCTTTTTTTCTTGATGAATCTGGCTAAAAGTGTATCTATTTTGTTTATCTTCTCATAGAACCAGTTTTTAGTTTCACTGATCTTTGCTACTTTTCTTTGTTTCTATTTCATTTATTTCTGCTCTGATTTTTAGGATTTATTTCTTTCTACTAATTTCATTTTGATACACTAGCAATAAAAGACCAGAAAAAGAAATTAAACTGTAAAATACTGATGAAAGAAATCAAAGATGACACAGATCAAGAGAGGTACTATGTTGGTGGATTGGAAGAATCAATATTGTGAAAATGGCTATACTACCCAAAGCAACCTAGAGATTCAGTGCCTTTCCTATCAAATTGCCAATGACATTTTTCAGAAAATTAGAACAAAAAAACCTTACAATTTGTATGGAAACACAAAAGACCCTGAATAGCCAAAGCAATCTTGAGGAAGAAAAACAGAGCTGGAGGGATCAGGCTTCCTAACTTCAGACAATATTAAAAAGCTACAGTAATCAAAACAGTATGATACTGGCACAAAAACAAAAATATAGTTCAATGGAACAGGACAGAAAGCTCAGAGATAAACCCACACACCTATGATCACTTAATCTATGACAAAGCAGATAAGAATATATAATGGAGAAAAAGTCTCTTCAATAAGCAGTTTGGGTAAAACTGGACAACTATATGTAAAGAATGAAATTAGAATACTCCCTAACATCATAACAAAAACTCAAAATGGGTTAAAAACTTAAATGTAAGGCTGGACATTACAAAAACTTCCAGAGGAAAACATAGGCAGAACACTCTGACGTAAATTGCAGCAAGATCTTTTTGACCCACCTCCTAGAACAATGAAAATAAAAACAAAAATAAATAAATGGGACCTAATTAAACTTAAAAGCTTTTGCATAGCAAAAGAAACCATAAACAAGATGAAAAGACAACCCTCAGAATAGGAGAACGTATTTGCAAACAAAGCAACCAACAAGGGATTAATCTCCGAAATATACAAATAGCTCATGCAGCTCAATGCCAAAAATAACAAGCAACCCAGTCAAAAAACAGGCTGAAGGGACTTCCCTGGTGGTCCAGTGGCTAAGACTTTGAGCTCCCAATGCAGGGGGCTCAGGTTCAATCCATGATCAGGAAACTACATCCCACATGCCACAACTAAAGACCCCACAACTAAGACCTGGAGCAGTCAAATAAATAAATAAATATGTATATTTTTAAATGGGCTGAAGACCTAAATAGACATTTCTCCAAAGAAAACTTAACAGATAGAAAGAGGCCTATATTTCTGTTTTTGTGCCAGTACCATGCTATCTTGACTACAGAAACTCAGTCCCATATTCAGGCTGCATTTCTACCTCTAATTCTCTTGCTATTTCCACACCATCTGCAGTTGCTTTCTCTGCTGAAGTCTTGAACTTTTTGAAGTCACTGATGAGGGTTGGAATCAACTTCTTCCAAATTTCTGTTAATGTTGCTATTTGACCCCTTAATATACATGTATCTTTTTTGACTGTGCCAAATGGCATGGAATCTTAGTTTCTGGACCAGGGATTGAACCCCACCCCCTGTACTGCAAGTGCATATTCTTAACCCCTGGACTGCCAGAAAAGTCCAGCCTTGTCTTATATGTCTTTAATGGCATCTAGAATGGTGACTCCTTTCTAGAAGGTTATTAATTGACTTAGCCTAGATCCATCAGAGAAATCACCACGATGGCAACTATAGGCTTACGGAAAGTATTTCTTAAATAAAGAAAGTTGAAGTTGTAATGACTCCTTGATCCATGGGCTACAGAATGGATGTTGTGTCAGCAGGCATGAAAATAACATTAACCTCACTGTCTATCTTCATCAGAGCTCTTGGGTGACCAGTTGCATTAATGAGCAGTAATATTCTGAAAGGAATCTTTTTTAAAATTTTTATTCCAAAGAAGTGGATCTCAACAGTGGGCTTAAAATATTCAGTAAGCTCTGTTGTAAACAGATGCACTGTCATCCAAGCTTTGTTATTCCATTTATAGAGCACAGGCAAAGTAGATTTAGCATAGTCTTAAGGGCCCTAAGATTTTTAGGATAGTAAATGACCAGTGGCTTCAACTTAAAGTTACTAGGTGGATTAACACCTAACAAGAGAGTCAGCCTGCCTTTTGAATCTTTAAAGCCAGGTATTGACTTCTCTTCTTGAGCTATGAAAATCCTAGATGGCATCTTCCAATAAAAGGGTGTTTCATTTACACGGAAAATCTGTTGTGTGGTGTGTGCTGCTTTTCTATGTCTATGGAATTCTCCAAGCAGGAATATTGGAGTGGGTTGCCATTTCCTACTCCAGGGGATCTTCCTGACTCAGGGATCGAACTAGTGTCTCTGGTGTCTTCTGCACTGAAAGGCAGATTCTTTTTACCACTAGTGCCACTGGGGAAGCCCACTTGTTTAGTGTGACCACCTTCATTACTTATTTTCACTACATCTGGGTAATTTGCTGCAACTTCTATATCAGCCCTGAATATTCATTGGAAGGACTGATGCTGATGCTGAAGCTGAAGCTCCACTACTTTGGCCATCTGATGTGAAGAGCTGACTCGGAAAAGACCCTGATGCTGGGAAAGATTGAAGGCAGGAGAAGGGGATGATAGAGCTCTGGGAGATGGTGAAGGACAGGGAAGCCTGGCATGCTGTGGTCCATGGAGTCACAAAGAGCTACTGAACTACAACTACATCAGCATTTTTACTTTACCTTGCACTTTTATGTTGCAGAGATGGCTTCTCTCCTCAACCTCATGAACTAACATTTGCTAGCTTCAAACTTTTCTTCTCTAACTTCCTCACCTCTCTCAGGCTTCATAGAATTGAAGAGTGAAAGTGAAATTTGCTCAGTTGTGTCCAACTCTTTGCGACCCCCTTGACTATACAGTCCATGGAATTCTCCAGGCCTGAATACTGGAGTGGGTAGTCTTTCCCTTCTCCAGGGTATCTTTCCAACCCAGGGATCGAACCCAGGTCTCCCTATTGCAGGCAGATTTTTTTTTTTACCAGCTGAGCCCCTAGGGAAGCAAGTTAGGGCCTTATTCTGGATGAAACTTTGACATAAGGGAATGTTGTGGCTGGTCTGATCCTCTCTCCAGATCAACCTTTCTCCATATCAGCAATAAGGCTGTTTCACTTCTTTATCATTCATGAGCTACTGAAGTAGCATTTTTAATTTCCTTTAAGAACTTTTCCTTTGTAATCACAACTTAGTTAACTTTTTGGTACAAGAGGTCTAGCTTTCAGCCTAATTTGGCTTTCAATATGCCTTTCTCACTAACCTTGATAATTTCTAACTTTTGATTTAATGTGAGAAATGCACAACTTTTCCTTTCATGTAAACACTTAGAAGCCATTGTAGGATTATTACTGGCCTAATTTCAATACTGCTGTGTCTCAGGGAATAGACAGGCCCAAGGAAAGGGAGTGACACAGAGGAACGGTCAGTTGGTGGAGCACACACATTTAATAAGTTTGCCATCTTATATAAGCAGAGTTCATGGAGCCCCCAAACAATTACAACAGTAACATCAAAGATCAGTGATCACAGACCACCATAACAAATGTAATAATGATGAAAAAGTTGAAATATTGTGAGAATTAACAAAAATGTGACACAAAGACAGGAGGTAAGCAAATGCTGTTGGAAAAATGCCTCTGGTAGACTTGCTCAATGCAGGGTTGCCACAAACCTTCAGTTTGTAAAAAAACTGCAATATGTAAAATAGATAGCTAGTGGGAAGTTGCTGTATAAAACAACTCCCAGTCTGGTGCTTTGTGATGACCTAGAGGTGGGGGTGTAGGGAATGGGAGAGATACTCAAGAGGGAAGGGATATATGTATCCTTATGGCTGATGGAGTCGGACACCACTGAGCAACTTCACTTTCATGCATTGGAGAAGGAAATGGCAACCTACTCCAGTGTTCTTGCCTGGAGAATCCCAGGGATGGGGGAGCCTGGTGGGCTGCCGTCTACGGGGTCGCACAGAGTTGGACATGACTGAAGTGACTTAGCAGCAGCAGCAGCATAGCTGATTTACCTTGTTGTACGGCAGAAACCAACACAACATTGTAAAATGATTATACTCCAATAAAAAAAAAAAGAAACACAAACCCACAACCCTACAACATCTGTGGGGTGTAATAAAGCAAAACACAATAAAACAAGGTACACCTGCATTGAGATATAACTCACATACCATAAAATTCATCCATTTAAAGAATGCAATTCAGTGTTTTCTCTATCTTGTGCAACTATCATCACAGTCCAAATTTAGAATATTGTAATTACCCCAGAAAGTAACCCTGTATCCTTTAGCAGTCACCTTCTCTCAACACCTCCTCCTCCCAACACTAAGCACCACCAATATATTTTCTATATCTATGGATTTCCTATTCTGGACATTTCAGGTAAATGGAATCATGCAAGATGTGTTTCTTTGTGACTGGCTTCTTTTATTTATCATAATGTTTTCAAGGCTTATCCTTGTTGTAGCACATTATCAGTACTTCATTCATGTTTATGGCTATGCAATATTCTGTTGTAGAAACACACCACAGTTTGTTTATCCATTCATCAACTGATAGATATTTGAATTGTTTCCACCCTTTGGCTGTTATGAACAATACTGCTATGAACATTTATGTAGAAGCATTTGTGTAGACATATTTTCAATTCTCTTGAGTACATTCCAGGAATGGAATTGCTGAGTCAATTGAAAAGTACGTTTAACTCCTTGGGAACTGTTCAATGACTTCCGAGGTAGGCGTACCATTTTATATTTCCAACAGCAATATCTGAGGGTTCCACTTTCTCCACATCCTCACCAATACTGGTTTATTGTCTGTCATTAAATTTTAGCCATTCTTGATGGTGTGAAATGGTATCTCAGTATAGCCTCAATTTGCGTTTCCAACATGGGTTTGGATGAACTCCGGGAGTTGGTGATGGACAGGGAGGCCTGGTGCACTGCGGTTCATAGGGTCACAAAGAGTCGGACACGACTGAGCGACTGAACTGAACTGAATGATTAATGATGTTGAACATCTTTTCATGTGCTTTTGACCACTGACATATATTCTTTTAAGAAATGCTTATTCAAATTTTTTGCCTGTTTTTATATTGGATTATCTTTTTATTTTTGTGTTATAAGAGCTCTTTATATATTCTCAATACTAGATCCTTATTAGATATACGATTTACAAATATGTTCCTCTATTCTGTGGGATATGTTTTCATTTTATTGATAGTGTGTTGTGAAGCACCAAAGTATTTTATTTTGATGAAGTGCAATTTATCTATTATCTTCCTTTGTTGCCTGTATGTTTTGTATTATAGCTAAGAAATCACCACCCAATCTTAGGCCAATATTTACACTTACGTTTTCTTCTAAGAGTTTCATGGCTTATATTTAGTACTTTGATCCATTTTGAGTTGATTTGTGTTTTTAGTGTAAGGTTGGAATTCTGACTTCATTCTTTTGCATGTTGATATCCAGCCATCCCAGCACCATTTATTGAAAAAATTATTCTTTCTCCATTGAATTATGTTAGCAAATTGGAGAAAATCAGTTGACCATGATATAAGGGTTTATTTCTGGAGTCTCTGTCCTTTCCCATTGATCTATATGTCTGTTGTTATGCCAGTAAAATACTCTGTGGATCACTGTAGCTTTGTAGTAAGTTTTTAAATCAAGAAGTGTTAGTCCCCAACTTTTTTTTCCAATATATTTTTGTGGGCTATTTTGGGTCTCTTGCACTTCCATATGAATTTTACCAATTTCTACAAAAAAAAAAAGGCAGTTGAGATTTTAATAGAGTCTGCATTGAATCTGTAGATTAGTTTGGAGACTATTGCTGCCTTAATATATTAAGTCTCTGATCAAGGAATACAGGCTGTTTTTCATTTATTTAGAACTTCTTTAATTTTTTTCGATAAAGATTTTTACTTTTTGTTTTAAAGATCTTATGCTTTTTTTGTTAAATTTATTTTTAAGTATTTTATTCTTTTTCATGCTATTCTAAAGGAATTTTTCTTCTTAAATTAATTATTGGATGGTTTATTGCTAGTGCATAGGATTACAATTTGTTTTTATATATTGATCTTGTATTCTGCAATGTTGCCAAACTTGTTTATTAGCTCTAATAGCTGTTTTTAGTAGATTTTTAAAGATTTTCCACATATAAAATCATGTCATTTCTGAACAGATATACTTTTATTTCTTCCCTTCCAATCTAGGTGCCTTTTTTCTCGCCTGATTTTATTCTTACCTGTAGAACCTGAAGTATTGATATAGTATTTTTTAAAAGTAGGTAGAGCAGAAATTCTTGTTGTTTCTGATTTTAGGGAAAAAGTTAAGTATGATGTTAACTGTGGGCTTGTCTGTAGATAATGTTTATAAGGTTGAACAAGTTCTCTTCTATTTCTAATTTGTTAAGTGTGTTTTTCATACAAGGTATTGGATTTTATCAAATGCTCTTTCTTCATCTACTGACTGGGTTGATTTTGTCTTTTATTTTATTGATATGGTGTATTACACAGACTGACTTTCATAAATTGAGCCATTTATCCCTGGGATAAATCTTACTTTATCATGGTATGTCATCCTTTTTATATTTTGTTGGATTCAATTTGTTAATACTTTGTTAAGAATTTTTGTGTCTCTATTAATTAGATAGCTGTAGCTGTCTTGTAATTCTCTATCTGGTTTTGGTCTCAAAGTAATACTGGCTTCATAGGATGACCTGGAAAGTGTTCCCTCTCCTATTTTTTGAAAGAGTTTATCAAGGATTAATGTTAGTTCTTTAAATGTGGTAGAATTCACCAGTGAAGTAATTTGGGCCTGGGCTGGCATTTTTTTGTGGGAAGTTTAAAAATTGCTAATTCAACATCTTTGCTTGTTATAAGTCTAGTTTTACATTTTCATGTCTTCTTAGTCTGGGTCAGTTGTTTGTATTTTTTAGGAATTTGTCAGTTTCATCAGTGTTATCTAATTTGTTGACAAACAGTTGTTTGTACTAGTCCTTACAATCATTTTAATTTCTGTGATAATATTTGTAACTTGATCTTCTCTTTTTTCTTGATAAGTCTAGCTAAAAGTTTTGTCAAATTTGTTTATTTTTTCAAAGATCAACTCTTGTTTTATTTTTTATAGTCTCTATTTCACTTATCCACTCTAAAGCTTATTAATTCCATTCTTCTACTAGATTTAGGTTGAAGTTGCTCCTCTTCTTCTAGCTTCTTAGATGGAACGTTAGGTTACTGATTTGAGCTATTCCTTCTTTTTTAATATAGGCACTTAAACCTATACACTTCCCCCATCTCTAACTAATCTAGCCACATCTCATAAGTTTTGAGATGTTTCACTCACCTCAAACTATTTTCTAGTTTAGCTCACGAAATTTTTTTTGACCCATTTTAAAATTTAGGAATGTGTTGTTTACATACAAATCTATGAATTTGCCAAATTTTCTTTTTATTGATTTCTAACTTAATTCCACTTAATCCCAAAGAACATACTTTTAATGATTTTCTTTTTAAATTATCGAGACTTGTTTCATGGCCTAACACATGATCTGTCCTTGAAAATGGTCCATGTAAACTTGAGAAGAATATATATTCTGCTGTTGTAGGATGGAGAACCCTATAGATGTGTATTAGGTCTAGTTGGTTTATATTGTTCAAGTCTTCTGTGTCATTGATTTTCTGTAATTATTTAAAAATGGAGTACTGAAGCCTGCAATTATTATTGCTGGATAGGAATTTGCCAGGGAGAGAAAAGAACGTGGCATGAAATGGCACGACCAGAAAGGACAAGGTATGGTGGGGAAACAAGGGTGGCTTGAAGAGGATAGAAGGCAGGTTGAGAGAGGGGGAGGGTACTGTAGACTGAATGTTTGTGTCTCCCCCTCCCAAATTCAGATGTTGAAACCTAATCCTCATTGTGGTGGTATATGGAGGTGGGACATTTGGGAGGTGATTAGGTCATGAATGGGATAAGTACCCTTAGAAAAGAGACTCCAGAGAGCCCCCTCCCCAGTTCTACCTTATGAGGACACTAAGAAGATGGGCACCTGTGGACCAAGAAGTAGGCCCTCATCAGACACTGAGTATGCCAGCAGCTCAGTCTTGAACTTCCTAGCTTTGAGAACTGTGAGAAATAAATGCTTTTTCGTTTAAGCCACCCAGTCTGAACAGACTGAGACAGAGGGGTTGAAGATGAAACTAGAGAAAAGATAGGTTGGTGCTGGTTTATGGAGAGTCCTAAACTCCAAACTAAGGAATTTAGATTTTATCCTATACACAATGGAAGAACTAAAGAATTCTGAACTGAAGACTGGCATGTTATCAGAAGCATTCTGATGGCAACTTTTCGAGGGGACTAAAAGAGAGTCAGATCTAATTCTAACAATTCAAGTTAGAGTTGGTGAAAGCCTGAACTACTGCAGCTCCAGCACTGATGAAATGGATGATGTAACATCTCAGAGCATTAGTACATCTGACTCACACTCCAAGACTTCACTCTTCCAGGCTGGTTTCTTCCCACCTTCTCCTTTCCGTTTTGCCTCCTCACTTGGGAGAAGGGTTGGTACAGTCTTGATCTGGATGTGTCCATGCCAGGCCCTTAAACTTAGGGTCGATGGGTCTTAGTCTACCTGCAGCCGAGAACTTCCCTGGTGGGCCAGTGGTTAAGACTCCATGCTCCCACTGCAAGGGGACAGGGGTCTGTCTCTGCTCAGGGAACTAAGATCCCACATGCTGCAGGGTGTGTCTGAAATAAATAAATAAGTACAATGCAGCTGAAAGGGGAAAGAAAACTTCAGCAGTTTTCTATCCAACAACATGTGATAATTTTCCAGGTTTTTTTTTTTTTTTTTTTCCACCTAGAGAACACTCCTTCACCAGGTATTAGAGGTTCAGTACAACAAAACCCCAGCCTACTCTCGAGTCTCATTTTCCACTCTCTATTCTCTAGCCCCACTGGGCTGGTTATCCTTCCTCACATCTACTCTGTTTTTTTTCTAACTCTAAGCCATTATTTAAGCTGCTCTATGTTTTCTATCTGTGCACAGTCAGATCTTACCCTCCATAAAACCCATCCCTTCCCCCCACACATTCCTCTGATGCTCTGTTTTGGAAAGAGTTGAAAAAGCATAAATTCTAGAATGTGAAGGCATGGGTTTGAATTCTGACTCTCCCACTTACTTTGTTTACTTACTTTCCTTTTTACTCTTCTAACTAAGCCTATTTCCTAATTTAAAATGAGGAGACTGCCTTTCTTAAGAGATCTTACGCAGTATTAAACTATACATGAAAGTTAAAGAATTTAAAAACTATAAAGCACTATGTAAATCACACCATAGCATCTTTATATGTTTCTTCCAGATATTAGGATATCTCAACACTTTTTTTTTTTTTTTTGGCCCTGGGTCTTTGCTGTGGTGCTTGGCTTTCTCTAGTCGAGGTGCATGGGCTCCAGAGCATGTGGGCTCAGTAGCTGCAGTCTGTGGGCTTAGTTGCCCCGTGGCATGTGGGATATTAGTTCCCCAACCAGGGATCGAACCCAAGTCCCCTGCATTGCAAGGCAGATTCTTAACCACTGGACCACCGTGGAAGTCCCTTGTCTTGTATTATTTTTATTTGTGTATGTTTTATCTTGCCAAGTAAACAATGAGCTCCTCAAGAAGGATCATGTCTTAATCACTTAGTATTGTACTGACAAATATTTACTGGATGAATAAACGCATTGATAAGTAAATGAGTAAATACAATAAGAGATATAGGAACATTTAGGGTTTTGTTTTGCCAACATCTGAAAGCCTGTCTTCTTAATGAGAGATAGGGTCCCAACTCCCACAAGAGAAACCAAAGATGCTTAAAGTTTCCCTCTCCATCACCCCCTTGTAACTATGGCAAAGGCAACATGATCCAGGCATGGCCATTTGAATGCTTTCACCAGGACTTTGAATCTTGAACAAATAGTGTAAGACACAGGGTAGAATTTCTTTAAGATGACACCATGCAGTGGTGATGAAAGCAGTGACTCCAGCTGTGGTTTCTTTAACTAGATCATTACAAAAATGAGGAAGAGTCTATCATCATGGTCTAGTCAAAAGACTGAGAAATTTTCTGTTTGGAAACAGACACAGAGAGAGTCAGTCACAGGTTGGAACTTTGGGAAGCAGATGCCAAGACAGGATTTGAAGTGCAAGACATTAACTAGGGTCAGGAAATAGGATTGAAAAGAGAAATCAAACTATAATGTAGGTCTGACAAAGACCCAGGCTGGTTTCTTTGCACCAACTAGATAGGAATCACGAGAGACCCCTCCAACTGGCATGGAGACTGGCCTTTCCTGAGGCCACACAAGCAGGTCCCTGAGGTCCCCGTCGTAACTCGAGAGGAACCTGCCACAACCAGGAGGTTCTCCCCTCCAGGCGAGATGAGGCCCTTTTCCGCTGCAGCGTCTCGAGGGAAATCACACCTTCACTCTTGAACCGCGAAAGGGTCCTTAACACCCTTGCGTCAACTCAAGAAGTTCCCCGACATACCCATCTCCACCTGAGAGGAACACCGAGGGTCCCGCTACAATTCAAGAGGAGCGCCTTTTCCCCTTCCTCCAACCTGGTGGGGAGCTCTGGAGTAAATACAGCTCATCAGAAATACAGTGGTGTTTCCCTGTATTTCAGTGACTTCCCTGGTGGTCCACTGGTTAAGAATCTGCCTGCCAAGCAGGGAACAAGTTTGATCTCTGGTCCAAGAAGATTCCACATGCGCTGGAACAAGTAAGCCCGTGTGTCACAACCACTGGGCCAGCACTCTGCAGCCTGTGAATCGCAACTACTGAGCCCAAGTGCTGCAACTACTGAAGCCTGTGAGCCTAGAGCCTGTGCTTCACAACAAGGGAAGCCATCGCAATGAGAAGCCTATACACTGCAACGAAGGGTAGCCCCCACCTGCCACAACTAGAGAGAACTCGAGCACACGACAAAGACCCAGCACAGCCATAAACAAACAAAATTTAGAAAGAAATACAGTGGGTCAGAATGGCTGAACCTTTATACTTTATACCCTGGCTTTGCTCAGTCACTGGGTGAGAATGCTCCCAGGATGGGCATGACCTTGTGCAGGACTGTGCTCTGCAGTGAGACAGACACTAAAGGAACGGGAGCCTTTAGAGGTTATCTACTGATTATATTCTCTATAGCTAAACAGTACATCTTTCCTTGAAGGCAAAACTGGGTGGGACACCTGTTGTGCCTACCAGAGAAAGAGATGAATTGTGACCTTGTGAACAAAGCAATAGAGTGGAAAGGAAGGAGAGGATTCTACAGATACTGTATTTTGTAGGTGGGGATGAAGGGGAGTAAACAAAGGTTAACACTGAGGTCTCTACATTGATATGATTTGATGGTAATTCTGTTTAACCTGGAGTAAACAACAGATGAGAGAGAACAGGATTGAGGAGATAGATAAGGAATTTCATTTTGAACATGTTGACTTTGAAATGTCTGCAAAATATTGAGGTAGAGATGATTTCAAAAATCAAGGCAAATATGGGTGGATCAGGAGCTCAGCAGCAAGTGCCAGATTTATTAAGTATACATATATTGTCTTATATGGTGGTAGGGTGGTGGTTTAGTCACTAAGTTGAGTCTGCCTCTTGTGACCCCCATTAACTGTAACCTGCCAGGCTCCTTTGTCCATGGGATTTCCCAGGCAAGAAAACTAGAGTGGGTTGTCATTTCCTCCTTCAGGGGATCTTCCCGACCCAGGAATCAAACGCACTTCTGCACTGTAGGCAGTTTCTTTACTGCTGAGCCACCAGAAAGCCCATTTATCTTATATATACATAAAATTTAATACTCATAATGCATCTATGAGGTAGGTATTGTTATACCCTTAAGGGTTATTTATTACACCCTTTTTGTATATTTTATTATACCTTTTGTTTATGAAGTGAGGAAGTTAAGTGCCTGGCTCAAGGAGGTAAAACTTGAGTCTGTCTTATGACAAAGCACATGCTCTCAAAGACATCATGATGTTTCCCCACGGAAACCACCATATGTAGACAGTATTTGAAGTCATGGAAGTTAATAGGTCACCGGAAATGGTACAGTTTAAGGGGGGACAAAAGGAGCCAAAAAAGGAATTTTTAAGGAAGTCAACATTTCAAAGGTGAATTGAGGAAGCTGACACATACAAATGGACTGACTGAGTGGCCAGAACAGTTTTTAAAAGTGAGAAGTATGCTATCTCAGAAGTTAGGGTGAAAAGAAATTCCTAGTCCACAAAGTGAATTGTTGCAAATGTCATGGAAGATGAAGGTTTCACATGTAGAGGTCACTGATGATCTTAGAGCAGTTTATAGACAAGTCAGATTGCAGTGGATTGGATAGCGAGTGTGACATGAGGAAGTAGAAGCAAAGGGTTAAGGAATTCCCTGGTTAGGGAACTAGATCCCACATGTTGTAATTAAGACCTGGCACAGCCAAATAAGTATTTTTTTTTAAAAAGAAGTTCTCTCTTTCTTAAGAAAAGGTGGGAGGGGGGCGGTATGAGCTACTTTCCCCAAAGTTTTGCAAAGTAGAGGAAATAATGCTGTATACATAAGTAAGGAATTTTATTAGTTATTATTATTGATTACTTAATAACTCCTTGGTCCCATATTACTTGAATTTCACACTTCCATCATTTCTCTGGTTACCACTACCTCTATTGCACCAGTGTCTCTTCCCAAATCTAACTAACATAACTGAAAGCACAGAATGTTGGTTATTTGGGTTGTGGATGACTTGTTTTACTTGGTCGTGTGTTTTGAATGCCTCAGATTCTGTCTTTGAAAGAAGGGCCATAGACCACCTCTGTTGCCCCAACTCCATCATCTGTTTTCCACGAATACAAATAAGCATTCATTTCCTAGACCAATTCAGCAAAATATAGGAGTTCTTTGGTTCTTAGCAAGTCGAGTACCCTGTCTGCCTAGGCTCCTCTCCTTCCTTCCCCCAAACTCTTGGCGGGCAGATCTCAGAGAAGAAATGAGCTGCCACTCTAAATCTTCCGGAATATAATGTCCCAGACGGAGAGTCTGCACAGTTCTGCAGTGAGCTGAATCAGTCTAGCCTTTTTCCAGCGAGGGCTGGAGATAATCAACACCGCCGCCGTCCACCTGTGCACAGGAAGATGCCTACAGCCACTCCAGTGACGATGAAACAGCCCACCAGGACGCCCAGGACCAGTGAAGTGTAGGAACGGCCTGTTTGGCTTCCTGCTGAACGTGGGAAGAGTTAGCTTGAAGAACATACCCCCAAACAAGTGAGTCCATGGTTTTAGTCAAACCCCAAAGGATTTCTTCCCCAAAGGATTTCTTCCCCAATGGAAGTAGCGGAGGGGCTAGTTTACCAATTCACATAAGATGTGTGTACTCAGTCCCAAATCGCCAGCCCTGGGCCTCCTGTTGCTCAAGGTATCCATCTTTCAGTTCCACCCATTTGCTTGGAACCCACCCAAGGTCCCTCCCTGAGCCCATCATACCTTTCAAGTTGTTCGTGGTGATGTGTTTCTGAATGTATTGCACACAGGTGTCCTGTAGAAATTCCCGCAGTTCGTACCGAGTTCGATTGTACTTGTTTAGCTGGTCAACCGTGTAGGTGACCACTCTGGACGGTGCATGAGGTTCCGCCACCCATGAGGCTGTCTTCGGCTGGAAATTTACAAAGGAGCTTCCATTCACAGCCACTTCGAAGAAGACACGGGCTTCCGAGCCCTCAGGAGGCAACTCGCAGCCCAGGGAGCAGCGAATGATCAGAGGAACTGTAGGTAGGGGATTCAGGATCAGGGGACAGTGTGGAAAAGGTGTCAGGTGTGAGGGGGAAACGGAGATCAGGGTGTAAGGTGGACCAGGGACAGGGATTCCCAACAGGGACCCCCTCGAAGTCTTGCCAAGCAGGAAAAGGGCCTGACGGAAAGTACAGTACGTCAGCTAGGATACCGACTCTTCTCCAGCCTCAAGCACCCACCCAGCAAATCAGCAAAGGCAACGCCGGGCGGGGACACCCATCCCAGTACTCGGCCCCGCCTCGTTCTTCCATAAGCCCGCCCCCCTCGTTATGGCCCGCCCACAGGCCACGCCTCCCACCTCAAGGGCCCGCCCTCGCCAGCCCCGCCCCCGTGTGCGTCACTCACAGGTCACGCCCCGCTCCTGGTGCACCACCTGCACCAAGCCCACGAACTCCTCCAGGTAGCGATTCAGGTATCTCTTCGTGAGTGCCCAGCTGTCGGGCTCCTGCAAGGGCTGCAGCTGTTGGATCGAGACGTTGTGGCCTGGGCCTTCCAGCACATGCGTCAGGACCCCCCCCAGCGTCGCGTTGCCCCAGTGCCACACTTGAGAGGGGTTGCGGAAGTAGGAGACCTGGATCATTTGGAGCTCCCACGGGCCTGGGGGCGGAAGTCAGAGCGTCTGGTCCGGGCCGGCGTGGGAGGGGTCAGCGTGTAACTCGATATAATAACTCCCCACCCAGAGTTCAGCCGCCCACCTTCTTGGCCCTTTATAAACATAAATTGCCCTCCCACCCTTCCACCCATTTGACGCTGTCAAGTAACTCTGTCAGGAGCGCAGGACAGGGGTTATTATTATCTTTGTTTTACAGGTGAGGAAACTGAGGCTAGACGTGCAGAAGCCAGTTGCCTCAGGATAATCCAGACAAGTGGAAGAGCCACTCTGACCTCCTTTCAAGCTCTCACCCCTTCCTCCCCCCCCCCCCCCTCCCCATCCCCCCGCCATTTCCAGTTGGTTATTAAATCCTGGTGGCTCAGACACCTGCAATGAGGGAGACCTGGGTTCAATGCCTGGGTCCAGAAGATCCCCTGGAGAAGGAAATGGCAACCCACTCCAGTATTCTTGCCTGGGAATTCCCAAGGACAGAGGAGCCTGGTGGGCTACAGTCCATGGGGTTGCAAAGAATCGGACACGACTGAGGGACTAACACATTTTCACATGAAGACCCAATTTCATCTCCTATTCTCTGCCTGTTCTGCTGCTGCCCTACTTCAGGCCTTAGTCGTTCTCATCTGGACTGGAGTAGTGATTTCCTCGTCCCCTCCACTCATCCTTTAGTCTCATGCCTTTTTATCTGACCTCCACCTGGCCCAGAGATAACATTACATCCTTCTGCTTAAAATCTTCCAGGGACACACTCCTCAATCAACAGCAACGACAATAATAGCTGCTGCTGCTGCTAAGTCGCTTCAGTTGTGTCCGACTCTGTGCGACCCCATAGACGGCAGCCCACCAGGCTCCGCAGTCCCTGGGATTCCCCAGGCAAGAACACTGGAGTGGGTTGCCATTGCCTTCTCCAATGCATGAAAGTGAAAGTGAAGTCGCTCAGTCATGTCCAACTCTTTGCGACCCCATGGACTGCAGCCTACCAGGCTCCTCCATCCATGGAATTTTCCAGGCAAGAGTACTGGAGTGGGTTGCCATTGCCTTCTCCGAATAATAGCTATTAAGTGCTTATTATGACCTGGGCACTATACTTTACATGCACTATTATCTTATTTGTGCCTTCCTCCCATTAAGTTGATGTAGTAGCTACTATTATTAACCCCATCCATATGGAAAACAGACAAGTGGCATAGGAGAGTTAAGATTAGCATGCAGGGCGTCTGAATCCAGCACTCTTAGCCACTCGACTACACTGTCTCCCTATAAGCTATCTGTCTATAGATTCGATCCAAAGTCTTTAGCCTGACATTCAAAGCTTCCCGAAGGCTGGTTCCCGCACCCCCCACCCCTGTCTCTCCCTCCTCCCAGCTCTTTGGGTCTCTTCCCTATGCTTAGATAGTACTTCAGTACTTGGAGTCTGTCATGCTGGCTTTCGGCTGACATGTGAATAGCATGGCAGGGTTGCTCTGCCTCTTGGCAAACTTCTATTCATGCTTTAAGGCCCAGCTCTATTGCCCTCTCCTTAGAGACGTTTTCCTAATGCTTCTCCTCTTTACCCTCCCATACACAGTGAGTCAATTTCAATGATCCCAGATTCTGCATAACTGTCTTCAAACACACAGACTTCCATCCCTCTTGGCACTGGAATCATGTCTGATTATCTCTGCCTCCTACACCTGCCAAGGGCCTGGCATGGAATTGGTGCCCAGAGAATGTCTGAGGAGGGAATGAGTCCCAGTTTGTAAATCTGGGGGTGTCTCTGTCCATGTCTGCATCTGAGAAGTTGTGCTCTGTATCTGTAGATGTGAATAAGTATATCTGTGTGGGTCATCCCCAGACAAGGTTCTTACCTGCTAGGTGACCAGTCTCCTTTGTAAAATGGAGATAATAGTATTACCCACCTTGCAAAGATTTTGTTGAGGTTAAATGAGTCAATATACGTATTAAGTGTAGTGAGCACTCATTGAATACTGGTTATTTGCTGTCTCTTTGGGGCAGGGGGTGGGAGAGCAATTATAATGCAGGGTAGAAACTCCCCTTCTCTGCTTAAGTGCAGCCACTGTGACAGCCTGATCCCCATTGAGTTTTCCTACTGACTGCAGCTTGTCGCTCCCCTGAGTTTCCCCTCACCAGTCTTCCTCCACCATCTCTAGTCTCCTCTTCTGCCTCCCAGTTCTCAGTCCTAGTCTTTCCCCCAAACTCCCATCACTTCTCAGAGTCTCTCTCATTCCTTCTATCTCTCGTCTCATCTCTTTTCCCATCTTCCCTAAACTCACCTCCATCCACCATCACCCTCAGACCTCTCCCTCTCCAGACTTCACCCACCCACCTCTCCCCTCTCCCCATGGCTAATTCTCTCACCCTTTCTACCAGCCCCTTTCCCATTTGTCTAGCGTTGTTTCCCCCTAGCCTCCTCCATCTCCCCCTTCCCAGAAGCTAAACTGTAACTTCCTCACCTTGGCTTGGGGACACAAACCAGTCCCCAGGATCGCCTTCCCTCTGGAGCTATCCAGCTGGCTGCAGGCCCAGAACCTAGGGGATAAACTCTCCTCTGGTCTTGCCCGGGCACCCAGATAGGCTGAGTCCCAGGAACCATCCCAGGACAGGACATATGCCCTTGACTCACCATCTGAGGCTTCCTGGCTGCGGAGGGCCCAGCCGGGCAGGAGCAGCGGCAGCAGGGGCAGCAGTGTTGTCAACATTCTGTGCTGAGACTCTCAACCCCACCCGGGCTCTTGGCTCTGGCAGACTGGGGGCTCCGCCAGCTGCTGCCTAGGGGAAGAAGAAATGAGGACTGTTTGGGAGGGGAGGAGGCTGGAAGGTGGCCAGGGCTTGGGAGGAGAAAGAGGGCGGCAGGCTTATAAAGTGTTATTCTTACCGTCTCATTTCCTACTGGGGGGCCGGCCTCCCTCTTCCCCTCCCTCTGCCCCACCCAGCATCACACCCTCCCGCCCAGACCTGCCTTTTCCCTTTTCCCTGGGCCGCTTCCGAGGAACAGTGAGCGGAAAAGGGGGAGAAGGGCCAGAGAGAAGTCCTGCCCTCGATGAGTCAGCGGGTGGGGCATCTACTTAAGAGCAGATTTTAGGATGTTGAGATCAGCATGCTTCTGATGGGGAAACTGAGGCCCAGAGATTACCCAAAGTGTATACATCATGGTGATGACAGATCCAGGGTTAGAATTCAGTTTTCCAATATGTTGACTACATTTTATCGGAATTTTTAGTAAATAGTAATTATACAGTCAGGGATCTTGTTCTCAGAAATAGTCACAAAATGAAGATAAAGCAGCTTCATGCAGCATTGTTTGAAACAGGAGAGAATTATAAACCATCTAATTCTCAATAGAGAACTGGTTCCTTGCAGTAATATTTTTCAAAATGAAGTCACAAACTATTAGTAGGCAATGAAGACAATTAGGCAGTTTATTATTAGCAGGGTTTTTCCTTTGAATGAAATAGAACAGTATAAAAATATTCAATGCATCACCCTTAATCAGGGTAAATATTATTTCATGAAATATTTGTTGAACTGTACATGTGTGTGTATTGGTTTTGTGCGTGTAGGTTTCTATGATGGATATTAAGTAGCAGTATAAAGTGTATTTCTTACTCTAGGAAGCAAATACAGGAAGTCCCCTATACACAAATGAGTTCTGTTTTGAGAGTGTGTTTGTAAGTCCAATGAAGGTAGCCTGGGTACCCAACTAACACAATTGGCTATATAGTACTGTACTGTAATAGGTTTCTAATACTTTTCAGACAAATAAAGCAAACACAAAAAATAAAAAAAAAATTTTAATCTTCTGGTACAGTTCCTTGGAAAGTACAGTAGTACGATATAACAGTTGGCATACAGGGACTGGCATGCATGTTTGGATCTTTGAACATTTGCAACTTGCAAATTCATATGTAAGGAACTTACTACCAATGCCCACTCTATCTTCATCATATTACTTAGCACTACCTGAAATTATATTACTTATTCATTTACATGGTTTATTGTCTGAATGTCCCATCAGAATGTAAGGTCCATGAAGATAGAGGCTATCCATCTTATTTGCTTCTATACCTAGAACGGTGCAAATAATAGCATAATAAATAATAAACATCAGCTAGTGGAGGACAGAATGAGATAGTTATAAGATGTAGAAATCATCAAGAGTAAGTTATGGAACATTATGTACAGGTTAGAACCACTTACGTGTCAACCATATACACAGCAACTAAACAACCTATTTCTTTGTGGGAGTAAATGAATCTGGAAGGATATACATCAAATAGAGCAATGGTTTATCTCCAGGGAAGGGCCTGAGATTAAAAGAGTGTGTGTGTGTGGTATATGTGTTAAGGATGGCAGTTTTGTGAAAGGTTTTCTCTATTTTGTGAAGGATTTTATCATTCTATCTGTATTGTTTGAACATTTTGCATCTAGAATGTGATCATGTAGCTCTTGTTGAATTAAAAATAGATGTTTCAGTAACAAACTGTAGTAGAAG
This sequence comes from Ovis aries, assembly GCF_016772045.2. Taxonomy (NCBI): domain Eukaryota; kingdom Metazoa; phylum Chordata; class Mammalia; order Artiodactyla; family Bovidae; genus Ovis; species Ovis aries. The sequence continues at coordinate 64,436,797 of NC_056066.1, read as the reverse complement.
AAGGCGGCAAATCACCATGAGCTGATGTGTTGACATGAGACCCTGATAAATGGAAAAAGGAAGTGTGGAACAACACATATAGTATTGCTGTGCTGTATGTAGTTGCCCAGTCGTGTCTGACTCTTTGCGACCCCATGGACTGTAGCCCACCAGGCTCCTCTGTCTATGGGGATTCTCCAGGCCAGAATACTGGAGTGGGTTGCCATGCCCTCCTCCAGGGGATCTTCCCAGCCCAAAGATGGAACCCACGTCTCCCACATATAGCATTGGGTTGGCCAAAAAGTTCATTCAAATTTTTCTGTAAGATATTACAGAAAAACCCAAACAAACTTTTTGGCCAACCCAATAAAATTCCATTTTAGTTTAAAATTTTACTTCTGTCCATGTAATCCATATATAATTCAACTATTATATTAAAAGAAACTTTATGTGTGTACCTATGTATTTGTATATGCATAGAAAAAAATGCCTGCAAGGGATCAGTAGAGAGTACCTCTGGGAAATGGGATTAGGTAAAGGGCTGATGGGGGGATTTTAACTTTTTATTTTACATACTATTCCTCAGAGGGAGAGTTGATGTCATAGAATTGGGGCAGACCTTGGGTACATACCAGGCTCCCAGTTTCTGAGCTGAAAATATACAGGAATATCCATACTCACCTCTCAGCTATTATAAAACAACATAGAAAGAACAATTTTTTGCAGCTTATCAAAACAATCTAGTCTGAAGGAGAAGATGGGCCTTGTTTTCCTGAACTAGGGCTCAGAAAAAGCAGAATTTAAGTCACTGCCAATTATATTGTCTCATCTTTTATACAAAATTCAGATCAGTTCAGATCAGTTGCTCAGTCGTGTCCGACTCTTTGCAACCCCACAGATTGCAGCACGCCAGGCTTCCCTGTCCATCACCAACTCCCAGAGCTTACTCAAACACATGTCTATCAAGTCAGTGATGCCATCCAACCATCTCATCCTCTGTTATCCCCTTCTCCTCCCACCTTCAATCCTTCCCAGCGTGAGGGAGTCACTCTTTTCTAGTGAGTCAGTTCTTCACATCAGGTGGCCAAAGTATTGGAGTTTCAGCATCAGTCCTTCCAATGAATATTCAGGACTGATTTCCTTCAGGATGGACTGCTTGTATCTCCTTGCAGTCCAAGGGACTCTCAAGAGTCTTCTCCAACACCACAGTTCAAAAGCATCAATTCTTCGGCACTCAGCTTTCCTTATAGTCCAACTCTCACATCCATACATGACTATTGGAAAAACCAAAGCTTTGACTAGATGGACCTTTGTTGATAAAGTAATGTCTCTGCTTTTTAATATGCTGCCTAGGTTGGTCATAACTTTTCTTCCAAGGAGCAAACATCTTTCAATTTCATGGCTGCAATCACCATCTGCAGTAATTTTGGAGCCCCCAAAAATAAAGTCAGCCACTGTTTCCACTGTTTCCCCATCTATTTCCCATGAAGTGATGGGACCAGATGCCATGATCTTAGTTTTCTGAATGTTGGGTTTTAAGCCAACTTTTTCACTCTCCTCTTTCACTTTCATCAAGAGGCCCTTTAGTGCTTTGCTTTCTGCCATAAGGGTGGTGTTATCTGCATATCTGAAGTTATGATATTTCTCCTGGCAATCTTGATTTCAGCTTGTGCTTCATCCAACCCAGTGTTTCTCATGTTGTGCTCTGCCTATAAGTACTCTGCATATAAATTTATACAAAATTAGTATGAAATTATTCATACTTGAAGAGGTCATTCACGCCTGAAGAATTTTATCACATACACACACAGGCCCCCAGCATTCAGCATAAGGAGTAAAATATTACCAATATAATTGAAGCCCCTTCTATACTCCTCCCTAATGCATCTCTCTCCCCCATGGCCCACCACCAAAGTAACCACTAATCAGAATTTGTTATTTTTTACAGCCTTACATTTCTGTATTCCTATATGGCATACGCATTTACTCTTAAGTAATATATGCAAATATTACTGCAAAAATTCTGCAAAAGTTGGGCTTTATGTAAGTGGTATTGAAGTGCTTGTATTCCTCTGCAGTTTGCTCTTTTTCACCTGACATATTTATAAGGTTCATTCACGCTGCCATGTGTTGGTTTATTCATTTCCACTGCTTTATGACATGCCATGATTGTGAACGTATCGCAATTTATTTATCCATTTTCCTGTTGTTAAACATTTCAGTCTTTCTTTTCTAGCTTTTTGCTATTATAAACAACATGAATGTTCTTATAAACATTTTCTTGTGCATGTGTGGGAGAGCTTTTGTAGATACAAACCTGGGAGTGGAATTGCTGAGTCGTAGGGTATATGCACATCTTCAGTTTGATTAGATATTGCCAAGAGTCAGACATGACTGAGCAGCTTCATTTTTCACTTTTCACTTTCATGCACTGGAGAAGGAAATGGCAACCCACTCCAGTGTTCTTGCCTGGAGAATCCCAGGGACGGGGGAGCCTGGTGGGCTGCCGTCTCTGGGGCCGCACAGAGTCGGACACGACTGAAGTGACTTAGCAGTGAGTTTGTGCACTTTTGCTCTGCCTTTTGTCTCCCTTTGGGGCTTGAAGGGTACTTTGGGATAAAGTATATGATTGAACCAATTCGGGATTGAAGGCTGTGAGTCTTTGATCTAAGTAGATAGGGCCTGGGTTACTAGGATTATTAAAGTGGATCCATACCAGAACTTCCCTGGTGGTCCAGTGTTTAAGACTCCATGCTTACAATGCAGGGGATGAGGGTCAGGGAGGGAACTAACATACACATGCTAAGTGGCCAAAAACATAAATTAAAAAATAAATAAAAATTTTAAAAAGTGGATCCATTCCAATACACACAGAGCTAATTACAGAGAGGTCTTTCTTACCAAGCTAAGATCTGTCGTGGACACAGTAACAGCAGCCACAGCTGTTTCCCAAGCACCCTCTTCACACACTAGTGCCCTGAAAATTAAGCAGCAGAGATGGCAATTATTATAGGTAACATTTATCGAGGCTAGGAACAATTTTAAGATCTTTACACAAATAATCTCACATTATTCATATGCCAGCCCTACCAGGTAGGTTTTATTAATGTCATTTTATAAATAAAGAAACAGAGGCTTCTAGAGGGTAAATGACTTACCTAAGTTCAGTTCAGTTCAGTTGCTCAGTTGTGTCCGACTCTTTGTGACCCCATGAACTGCAGCACACCAGGCCTCCCTGTCCGTCACCAACTCCAGGAGTCCACCCAGACCCATGTCCATCGAGTCAGTGATGCCATCCAACCTAAGATCATACAGCAAAAGCTCTAATATGAAACCACATCTCTCTGATGCTGAAGTTCATGAATTTAAGCGCCACATAGTATCTCAAAAATTGGGGGAGCTAACTCTCCATCAATATATTTTTGAACACATGCTTCCAACATGCTTGAATATTTATGTTATATACATCATGCCAAAAGTTCATACCAAGTGTTAGACCCTTATAGCTTCCTCTGGGGTAGGTAGCCCCAGGATCATTGTCTCCATGTGACAAATTGGATAATTAAAACACAGAAAGGGTAATGAACTTGTCCAAGGTCACAGACCTGAGAAGTGCAGAGCAGGGACTGGAACTCTTAAGAGGATGGGAAATGGGATTGGGCACAAGAAGAACAAGGGATGAGGAAGCTGGTAAGTGGGGGCAGCTCAAGGGGTGTCCCCATTCCCTTTCTAAAGCCAGGGATGAGAGTGGTAAGAGAAGTGAAATGCTGCGCTTGGAGCCAGAGCCTCTGCTGCGTCTGGCCTGGGTGGCTGAGGGGGCAGAAAACCACCAAGCAGAGTGGGCACGGGGCCAGACGCTGGGATTTGACTGAGACCTAAGAATGAGGGTCCTGTGAGCGAAGGGAAGTGAAGGAAACGAGGAGAGCACCTGCAGGGGAAAGATAAGGGAGACAGGAAGCTGAGTGGGGGCCAGCATTGGTGCAGCCCCAGTGGGTGAGGAGAGGCCCTGCCAGGGCCGCAGGAGCTAGGCTGAGCTGGGAACTGGCAGGGTGCCCGGCTGGACTTCAGAGGACCAGCCCTCTGCCTCTGTGTGAGCTACTAAAGAGAGGCAGCTTAACCAAACAGGCCCAACTCAGATAACAACAAATAACAAGAGAGTGTGCTTCCTTCAGGGATCACCTCCCCCTGAGGATGTGAAAAAATAACAATAATATGTATTGAAGCTTATTATGTGCTAAGCGTTGTAGAGTACTTGTGTTTTATTCTCACTAGTGCCCTATGAAAGCTATGAAGGCACAGTCATTACTCCCATTTCACAGATGAGGACATAGAGGCACAGAACAGTGAACTGACCTGCTGGAAGACACCCAGCTGGCGAAGACAGATCTTAAATCCAGATGACCTGTATCCCAAATATGCTTTCTAAACTATGAAGCCATCCTAAAAGCGTAAATGAGATGACTCATACAAAGTACCAGAACACAGTACTTATTCAGTAGGTGGAAGAGATAAGAAAGGAATTGGCTTTGGGGGCAGCAAACAGAACTGACTGTATAGCAGGAAGAATGGAGGATAGATATTAAATAGGATTTCCTGAAAGAGAGGCAAAGGAATAGAGATAAATCTTAGTCAAGATTTCACCCTGTACACACTCGCACAGCTCAACTTAGGAAACATGAAAAGATGCCCCTAAAGTAGGATGTTTCCAGCTCCTGCCTTCCCAGCAAGTGGTGAGAGCCTAGCATTCCTGGCTTGGCACCTGCCCATCTTTCCAGCCTTATCTTTCCATGTATTCCAGTCTCAGCCAAATCTGCTCCTCTTGGTTTCCTGAGCAGAGAACACACAAATGTTATCTTTTCACTTTATCTTGTCTTTAGATAAACAGAAGTTTCTAATAATCAATTTTATCACCTTTTCTGTTAGTCTGGGAAATCCTTCCCTACCCTGGGATCATGAAGATATTCTCCTATCTATTTTCAAAAGCTTTATAGTTATATCTTTTGTCTTTAGGTGTATGGTGTGAAATAGAGATCAAGATTAGTTTCCTTTATGTGGATAGCCAATTGTCCCAACACCTCTTCTTGAAAGTCTGCCCTTCCTTACTAATTTGCAGTGACATCTGTGATTTACAGTTAGTTTCTTTTGTTTCAATGGCCTATTCTTCTCTCCCTGCCCCAATGCCACATTCTCTCAATTAGTATAAACATAATACATCTTCAAATCCATAATACATCTGTTTCAAATCCTGAAAGATGATGCTGTGAAAGTGCTGCACTCAAAATGCCAGCAAATTTGGAAAACTCAGCAGTGGCCACAGGACTGGAAAAGGTCAGTTTTCATTCCAATTCCAAAGAAAGGCAATGCAAAAGAATGCTCAAACTACCACATAATTGCACTCATCTCACAAGCTAGTAAAGTAATGCTCAAAATTCTCCAAGCCAGGCTTCAGCAATACGTGAACCGTGAACTCCCTGATGTTCAAGCTGGTTTTAGAAAAGGCAGAGGAACCAGAGATCAAATTGCCAACATCTGCTGGATCATGGAAAAAGCAAGAGAGTTCCAGAAAAGCATCTATTTCTGCTTTATTGACTATGCCAAAGCCTTTGACTGTGTGGATCACAATAAACTGTGGAAAATTCTGAAAGAGATGGGAATACCAGACCACCTAACCTGCCTCTTGAGAAATCTGTATGCAGGTCAGGAAGCAACAGTTAGAACTGGACATGGAACAACAGACTGGTTCCAAATAGGAAAAGGAGTACGTCAAGGCTGTATATTGTCACCCTGCTTATTTAACTTCTATGCAGAGTACATCATGAGAAACACTGGGCTGGAAGAAACACAAGCTGGAATCAAGATTGCCGAGAGAAATATCAATAACCTCAGATATGCAGATGACACCACCCTTATGGCACAAAGTGAAGAGGAGCTGAAAAGCCTCTTGATGAAAGTGAAAGAGGAGAGCGAAAAAGTTGGCTTAAAGCTCAACATTCAGAAAACGAAGATCATGGCATCTGGTCCCATCACTTCATGGGAAATAGATGGGGAAACAGTGGAAACAGTGTCAGACTTGATTTTTCTGGGCTCCAAAATCACTGCAGATGGTGACTGCAACCATGAAATTAAAAGACACTTACTCCTTGGAAGAAAAGTTATGACCAACCTAGATAGTATATTCAAAAGCAGAGACATTACTTGGCCGACTAAGGTCCGTCTAGTCAAGGCTATGGTTTTTCCTGTGGTCATGTATGGATGTGAGAGTTGGACTGTGAAGAAGGCTGAGCGCTGAAGAATTGATGCTTTTGAACTGTGGTGTTGGAGAAGACTCTTGAGAGTCCCTTGGACTGCCAGGAGATCCAACCAGTCCATTCTGAAGGAGATCAACCCTGGAATTTCTATGGAAGGAATGATGCTAAAGCTGAAGCTCCAGTACTTTGGCCACCTCATGCAAAGAGTTGACTCACTGGAAAAGACTCTGATGCTGGGAGGGATTGAGGGCAGGAGGAGAAGGGGACGACAGAGGATGAGATGGCTGGATGGCATCACGGACTCGATGGACGTGAGTCTGAGTGAACTCCGGGAGATGGTGATGGACAGGGAGGCCTGGCTTGCTGCGATTCATGGGGTTGCAGAGAGTTGGACACGACTGAGCGACTGAACTGAACTGAACTGAATACATCTTCATATCTTGCAAATCAAGTCTTCCCACCTTGTTTTTTGAGAGTGTCTGTTGAACTTCTGTACATAAATTTTGGAATCGTTTTAACAAGTCATTGGGATTTTAGTTGCTATTATTAATTCATATAACATGTTAATGGCTTTGGGGAAATTGACATCTTCACAATATTGAATCATCTAACATCTGATAGAGTATATATCATCATTTATTTATATCTCTGTTAGTGTCCCAGTGACAAAGAACCCCTAGTGATAAAGAATCCACCTGCCAATGCAGGAGATGCAGGAGACATGAGTTCAATCCCCAGGTGGGGAAGATCCCCTGGAGTAGGAAATGGCAGCCCACTCCAGTATTCTTGCATGGAAAATTCCATGGAGAGAGGAGCCTGGCAGGCTACAGTCCATGGGGTCAGAAAGAGTCGGACATGATTGAGCAACTGAACAAGCACGCTGCTAGGGTCTCCCAGTGTTATATGAGTTTCTCTCTAAACATCTTGCCCATATTTTGTTAGATTCCCTCCCTAGGTCCTTCATATTTTAAAATGTTATTGACAGTGGTGGCTGTGAAAGTCATTCAGTCATGCCCGACCCTTTGTGACCCCACGGACTACACAGTCCCTGGAATTCTCCAGGCCAGAATATTGGAGTGGGTAGCCTTTCCCATCTCCAGGGGATCTTCCCAACCCAGGAATCGAACACAGGTCTCCCACATTACAGGGGATTCTTTACCAGCTGAGCCACAATGGTATTTATAAGAAATTTCATGTTCTTACTGTTTATTGCTATATATAGAAATATTGGGACTTCCCTTACGGTCCAGTGGTTAACCCTGGTCCAGAAAGATTCCACATGCTGTGGGGCAACTAAGCCCATGAACCACAACTACTGAGTCCATGCTCTAGAGACTTAAAGCCTGTGCTCCAAGCCACATGCCGCAACTGAGCCTGAGCACCCTAAACCCTATGCTCTGCAGCGAGGGAAGCCACCACAGTGAGAATCCTGTACACTACAACTAGAGAGTAGCCCCTACTCGCTGCAACGAGAGAAAGCCTCTGCAGCAACAAAGACTCAGTGCAGCCAAAAATAAATAAATAATTAAAATACTGATTTTTTTTTTGTTGCATTGATTTTGTATATGGAAACCTTAATTAACTGCTTTATTTATTCCAATAATTTTGGGGGATTCTTTTAGATTTTCTACACGCATAGTCACATCACTAGTAGATAGTGAAAGTTTTATTCCCTCCTTCCTAATGTTTATATATCTTTTTCTTAACCTTGTTTTGGCTCTGATCTCTAGTACAATGTTAAATAGAAATGATACAAAATATAGATGAGTATTCTTGTCATTTTCTTGGCTTTAAAAAGGAAAGTTTTTTATGATGTTTGTTGTATAAAAAAATAGAGACCCTTTAATAGCATAAAGAAGGTTCTTTTTATTTCATTTGCTGAATTTTTATCATAAATCTTTTGAGTTTTTCAAATCCTTTATTATCATCTAATGAAATGATCATACGATTTTCCATCTTTAATTTGTTAATGGGGCAAATGGATTAAATTTCTAGTGTTAAACAAACCTTGTAATGTTGAACAGTTCTTCATGAGGTATTATCAATATAACATATGTTTTACTATTCTGATGTTTTTCTCAACTTTCCCAAATGGAGAGTGAGTCCTTCAGAGCTCTCCTTGGATATCACCTCCTTCTGAAAGCCTTCCAGCTTGCCCCCAGCTATGGAACCAATGGAACACTGCCTCCCTATGTAGCTTCATTATTGCTATATTGTCACTTTTTATCCCCTTGTCTTCTCTCATGGACTATAAACTTCTTGAGTGATCTTTGTGCACTCTTCTCAGCCCTCTTCCTCCTCCCAGGACCCAGAGCAGAGGTGGTATCAAGTGTAACACCGAGGATGAGGCCATAGGTTCTGGGGTAGAGCTGCCTGGGCTCACATCTCAGCTTGGCCACTTGTTAGCTGTGGGATTTGGGTCATGCCACTTGGTCTCCCTGAGCCCATCTGTTAAATAGGGAGAATAATAGTACCTAACTCATAAAGTTGTTTTGAGGATATTTTTCTTGTTATCTTAGTCCATAGCAATTGCCACTACAGTCTATGCTTCTCTCTCTCTCTTTTTTCTGTGCTTTGCTTGCTCTGAACTACCCACGATTTATTTCCAAGAGTCTCCTTTTTCTTTTTTTTTTCACCACACCACTGCTTGTGGGATCAGCTTGTAGGATCTTAGTTCCCCAACCAGGGATCCAGGGATTTAAACTGGGCCACAGCAGTGAAAGCGCTGACTTCTAACCACTGGACTACCAGGAAACTTCTTATTTCCAAGGGCTTCTGAGAGCCATCTCATCTTCCTTTGTTTCCTCTAAAACTATTCTTAAGCTGCTTTGTTCTTTCATTCAGTGGGCATTTATTAAACAATTACTGTGTGCTAGGACCTGAAGCAGACTACCAAGCAGAGGAGAGAGATATAGAGGCAGTCACTGATAACACAATGTAATAAATGTTAAGAGAGAGGGCCAGGGAGATGGAGGACTAGGGCTGGGGAGCATGGATGGGGATTGAGTTTATGTGATAGAGTCCTCTAATTTAGCCTGGGTATTAGAGAAGACTTCTCTGAGGGCTTGATGCCTAAGCTGGTCCTGGAGGGTGAGTAAAGGATGGGAGGTGGGGGGAAGGCAGAAGGTGTGGGAAAACTGATCTCAAATAGAAGGAGAAAATGCAAAAGAAAATAATGCAAAAAGAGAAAGAATATAACATGCTTGAGAAATTGGTAGACTCATTGGAAAAGACCCTGATGCTGGGAGGGATTGAGGGCAGGAGGAGAAGGGGATGACAGAGGATGAGATGGCTGGATGGCATCACCGACTCGATGGACATGAGTTTGAGTAAACTCCGGGAGTTGGTGATCGACAGGGAGGCCTGGCGTGCTGTGATTCATGGGGTCACAAAGAGTCGGACAAGACTGAGCGACTGAACTGAACTGAACTTAAGCATGACCAATTTGCCTTGATTCATGGATATAACATTTCAGGTTCCTATGCAATATTGCTCTTTACAGCATTGGACTTTGCTTCTATCACCAGTCACATCCACAACGGGGTGTTGCTTTTGCTTTGGCTCCCGCTCTTCATTCTTTCTGGAGTTATTTCTCCACTGATCTCCAGCAGCATATTGGGCACCTACTGACATAGGGAGTTCCTCTTTCAGTGTCCTATCTTTTTGCCTTTTTATACTGTTCATGGGGTTCTCAAGGCAAGAATACTAAAGTGGTTTGCCATTCCCTTCTCCAGTAGATCACATTGTGTCAGAACTCTCCACCGTGACATCCGTCTTGGGTGGCCCTACATGGCAAGGCTCATAGTTTCATTGAGTTAGACAAGGCTGTGGTTCATGTGATCAGATTGATTAGTTTTCTGTGACTGTGGTTTTCAGTCTGTCTTCCCTCTGATGGAGAAGGATAAGAGGCTTATGGAAGCTTCCTGATGGGAGAGACTGACAGAATCTGGTTCTGATGGGCGGGGCCAGGCTCAGTAAATCTTTAATCCAGTCTTCTGCTGATGGGTGGGGCTGTGTTCCCTGCCTGTTATTGACCTGGGGCCAAACTATGGTGGAGGTAATGAGGGTAATGGCGACCTCCTTCAAAAGGTCCCATGAAAGCACTGCGACACTCAGTGCCCCGACCCTGCAGCAGGCTGCCGCTGGCCACTGCCAACCCATGCCTCCGCTGGAGACTCCTGGACACTCCCAGGCAAGTCTGGGTCAGTCTCTTGTGGGGTCACTGCTCCTTTCTCCTGGCTCCTGGTGCACACAAGTTTCTGTTTGTGCCCTCCAGTAGTCTATTTCCCAGTGATGTGTAAGTTCTGGCAGCTCTATAGTGGAGTTAATGGAGACCTCCTCCAAGAGGGCTTATGCCATGCCCAAGTCTGCTGCACCCAGAGCCCCTACCCCTGTGGCAGTCCACTGCTGACGCACACCTCCACAGTTCAGTTCAGTTCAGTCACTCAGTCGTGTCCAACTCTCTGCAATCCCATGAATCGCAGCATGTCAGGCCCCCCTGTTCATCACCATCTCCCGGAGTTCACTCAGACTCACGTCCATCGAGTCCGTGATGCCATCCAGCCATCTCATCCTCTGTCGTCCCCTTCTCCTCCTGCCCCCAATCCCTCCCAGCATCAGAGTCTTTTCCGGTGAGTCAACTCTTCTCATGAGGTGGCCAAAATACTGGAGTTTCAGCTTTAGTATCATTCCTTCCACATAAATCCCAGGGTTGATCTTCAGAATGGACTGGTTGGATATCCTTGCAGTCCAAGGGACCCTCAAGAGTCTTCTCCAACACCACAGTTCAAAAGCATCAATTCTTTGGTGCTCAGCTTTCTTCACAGTCCAACTCTCACATCCATACATGACCACAGGAAAAACCATAGCCTTGACTAGACGGACCTTAGTCGGCAAAGTAATGTCTCTGCTTTTGAATATACTATCTAGGTTGGTCATAACTTTTCTTCCAAGGAGTAAGCATCTTTTAATTTCATGGCTGCAGTCACCATCTGCAGTGATTTTGGAGCCCAGAAAAATAAAAAGTCTGACACTGTTTCCACTGTTTCCCCATCTATTTCCCATGAAGTGATGGGAGCGGATGCAATGATCTTCATTTTCTGAATGTTGAGCTTTAAGCCAACTTTTTCACTCTCCTCTTTCACTTTCATCAAGAGGCTTTTCAGCTCCTCTTCACTTTGTGCCATAAGGGTGGTGTCATCTGCATATCTGAGGTTATTGATATTTCTCTCGGCAATCTTGATTCCAGCTTGTGTTTCTTCCAGTCCAGCGTTTCTCATGATGTACTCTGCATAGAAGTTAAATAAGCAGGGTGACAATATACAGCCTTGACGTACTCCTTTTCCTATTTGGAACCAGTCTGTTGTTCCATGTCCAGTTCTAACTGTTGCTTCCTGACCTGCATACAGATTTCTCACAGGAGACACTCAAACACAGTCTGTCTCAGTCTCTGTGGGGTCTCTGGGTCCTGGTGCACACAAGGTTTGTTTGAGCCCTCTGAGTGTCTCTGGCAGGTATGGGGTTTGATTTGATTCTAAACGTGAATTTGCCCCTCCTACTGTCTTGCTGGGCCTTCTCCTTTGCCCTTGGATGTGGGGTATCTCTCACAGCTGCTCAAGCACTGCACAGCCACCTTTTTCAACTGACTTTTAAGTAGGGTTTTTGCTGCAGGGGACTGTCTGTTCTCAACTCTGGGATGTGCTGAAACAACAGTCTGGTTCCAAATAGAGAAAAGAGTACGTCAAGGCTGTATATTGTCACCCTGCTTATTTGACTTATATGCAGAGTACATCATGAGAAACCCTGGAATGAAAATGCTGTGAAGCACAAGCTGGCATCAAAATTGCCAGGAGAAATATCGATAACCTCAGATATGCAGATGACACCACACTTATGGCAGAAAGCGAAGAAGAACTAAAGAGCCTCTTGATGAAAGTGAAAGAGGAGAGTGAAAAAGTTGGCTTAAAGCTCAACATTCAAAAATGAGGATCACTTCATGTCACATAGATGGGGAAACAGTGGAAACAGTGATAGACTATTTTGGGGGGCTCCAAAATCACTGCAGACGGTGACTGCAGCCATGAAATTGAAAGACACTTGCTCCTTGGAAGAAAAGTTATGACCAACCTAGACAGCATATTAGAAAGCAGAGACATTACTTTGCCAACAAAGTTCCGTCTAGTCAAGGCTAAGGTTTTTCTAGTAGTCATGTATGGATGTGAGAGTTGGACTATAAAGAAAGCTCAGCGCCGAAGAATTGATGCTTTTGAACTGTGGTGTTGGAGAAGACTCTTGAGAGTCCCTTGGACTGCAAGGAGATTCAATCAGTCCATCCTGAAGGAAATCGGTCCTGAATATTCATTGGAAGGACTGATGCTGAAGCTGAAACTCCAATAGTTTGGCCACCTGATGCAAAGAACTGACTTATCGGAAAAGACCCTGATGCTGGGAAAGATTGAAGGCAGGAGGAGAAGGGGACAAAAGAAGATAAGATGGTTTGATGGCATCACCGACTCAATGGACATGAGTTTGAGTAAACTCCGGGAGTTGGTGATGGACAGGGAAGCCTGGAGTGCTGTGGTCCATGGAGTCGCAAAGAGTCAGACACGACTGAGCGACTGAACTGACTGACTGAAGTGTGACCCAAACAGACCAGGCGGTGGGGAGGGAGAAGTGGTGTGAAGAGGTAAGCAGGAGTCAGATGAAGACTCTGTCATGCTACACTAAGGAATTGAGACTTTATCTCTTTTTTTTATTTTTAAAAATTATTTATTTATTTGGCCGTGCCAGGTCTTAGTTGTGGCACCAGGGACTGAACCCTGGGCCCTCTGCATTGGGAGCTTGGAGTTTTAGCCACTGGACTACCAGATTTTATCTTGAACTAATTCTCACCCCTTTCTTTGGCCCACCTAACACCTGAGTACATGTCACCTACTCCAGAAAGCCTTCCCTGTCGTGCATCCATGTCTGTCTTGCATATTTCCTCTGTTTTACCATAAGCCTTTCTTTTTCCTCATCATAGCCCTAACTTCTTTCCATGATAATTGTCTAAGCATCTTTCCTCCACACCAAAAGCTGTAAGAGAGCAGGGACTACTTTAACATTTCTGTAACACAAGACTAGTAGAGTACCTGGAACATAGTAAGTGCTCAATAGATATTTACTGGATGAATGAACAAATAAATAGAACAACTACAGAAGGAGAGAAAATTATGAGCAGCAAAATGCCTGGCACAAAACTGGCCCTTAGAAAATGATTTAATCTTTTAGCATGTATCAGTTTTTCATCTGGAAAATGGGGATAAAAAAGAAATTACCTCAACTGGATATCATGGGTCTGTGAATTGCTTAACCCAGGGTCTCACGCTTAGTGTAAAGGACAATTCTCTGCGTGTTAAAAACGTAATTCTCATACAAATAGACAGTGAGCTTGGATCAAAATTTCATTTAACTCATTAGTAAGGGGGCTAGCAGGATGACAAAGCCAGTTCAAAATAGAATATAAAAAGTTTTTTTGTAGTCAATGAAAAAGAAAAATTTTGCAATGAGATTGCTAATTTATATACAAAAGGATTAATGTCCTACGGGGTTAAAAAACATAACCTTTAGGATCATCTTCTCTACCAGACGGAAAAGGAAATCATCTCATCTTATTACTTCACAGAATTGTGAAATGTCTGGCCCCAATCATTTGTGTAAATAGTGTTAAATTTATCTTCGGAGGCAAATGACTTCTTTCTAATTGGTAAGTTTGTTGGTTTGTTTTTATTTTTTAACTGTACTGTACGCTGTGTGGGATCTTAGTTCCCCCACCAGGGGTAGAACCCTTACCTCCCGCATTGGGAGCAGGGTCTTAACACATGGACTGCCAGTAAGGTCCCTGAGGCAGATGACTCTTAAGTAGATTTGCTCATCAACATTTTATTATGACATCAAAAGGTCACTAATCATCTTTTTAGTTTAGTAACATGTTTTAGATAGTTTTTCTTAACACTGGTAAGTTTAGTTTAATAGATACCATTATTATAATAAGGATCCCAGTAAATATTAGCGGAAAGAATTTTTGTTCCATTAGGCTTTTTTCCTTCTCTCCAGCATCTACACTGCTGGTAGACTGAGAGGGGAACCCTGCAGGGCCCTGTGCTATTTCTTCCCTTAGCCTGGGGCGGTGTCAGGCTAATTATGTGTCATTAAATAGGCAGAGGAAGTATCTGCTTTGGGCATCAGTAAAGCAGGAATGTACCCCTCTCTTCTCCCAGGATAATTTTTTTTTGGTAAGAACTGGATATTTCCAAAAAGGTAGTGAAGTAGACACCATGGGAAAAAATCAGAAAATTTGAGTACCATTATACTATCCTTGGAAGAAAAGTTATGACTAACCTAGACGGCATATTCAAAAGCAGAGACATTATTTTGCCGACTAAGGTCCGTCTAGTCAAGGCTATGGTTTTTCCTGTGGTCATGTATGGATGTGAGAGTTGGACTGTGAAGAAGGCTGAGCGCCGAAGAATTGATACTTTTGAACTGTGGTGTTGGAGTAGACTCTTGAGAGTCCCTTGGACTGCAAGGAGATCCAACCAGTCCATTCTAAAGGAGATCAGCCCTGGGATTTCTTTGGAAGGAATGATGCTAAAGCTGAAACTCCAGTACTTTGGCCACCTCATGCAAAGAGTTGACTCACTGGAAAAGACCCTGATGCTGGAAGGGATTGGGGGCAGAAGGAGAAGGGGATGACAGAGGATGAGATGGCTGGATGGCATCACTGACTCGATGGACGTGAGTCTGAGTGAACTCCGGGAGTTGGTGATGGGACAGGGAGGCCTGGCGTACTGCGATTCATGGGGTCGCAAAGAGTCGGACACGACTGAGTGACTGAACTGAACTGAACTGATACTATCTATTTTTAGGGGGTCCATTTTTCAATTTAGAAAATTGTGGTAAAATATATATAACATTGGAGAAGGAAATGGCAACCCACTCCAGTATTCTTGCCTGGAGAATCCCATGGACAGAGGAGCCTGGCAGGCTACAGTCCATGGGGTCACAAGAGTCAGACATGACTTAGTGACTAAACTACCACCACCATGTATAACATAAAACTTACCATCCTAACCATCTTAGGTGAACAGTTCAATGGCATTAAGTATAGTCACACTTTTGTGCAGCGATCCATCTCCAGAACTCTTTTCATATTGCTAAACTGAAACTTGGTACCTATTAAACAACAACACATGGCCCTTACCCCAACCCCTGCCAACCATACTTCTGCCTTCTGTCTCTGTGAATTTGACTGCTTTAGTACCTCATATAGATAATGGCACACAATATTTGTTCTCAGGGACTTCCCTGGTAGTGCAGTGGTTAAGACTCCTTGCTTCCAAGGGACACGGGTTCAATTTTTAGTTGGGGAACTGAGATCCCATGTGCTGTGTGGTGCAGCCAAAATTTTTTTTAATACATAAAATAGCATCAAAATATTTTTTAAAACTTTGTTCTCTTGTGACTCACTTATTTAACTTAGTATCATGTCTTTAAGCTTCATCCAAGGTAGCACGTGTCAGAAGTTCTTTCCTTTTTAACACTAAATAATATTCCATTGTATTTATATCATATTTTGTTTATCCAGTTATCCATTCATGGTTGCTTGCATTCTTCCATCTTTTGGCTATTGCCTTCTTTTAGTTTATAGTATAAGATTGTTTTTGTTGCATTTGAGGGATGGATACCATTATCAGGGCTTGAGATTTCAAATATTGTAATCTAGCTCAGAGCCTGGGACCGACTAGACTGTGAGACCATCTGTAGTCACTTCTTGGTTCTGTACTTTTGCCTTAATACAACCAGGATGACTAGGTTTCTCTAGGCAGATTTTTAGCCACATGTCCCTGTTCACATGGAATATGAGTATTAAAAACATGTTCTGGGGCTCTGATGTGCTCTAAATTGTGTATACACTGGGGATAAGGGGAATTCAAGCATTTCGACAAAGCAACAGATGGAAAATTTCCCAGGAATAAACTAGTTATTTCTTGGCAGTCCAAAAGTATGTCGTTTGCAAACTTTGCTCTGGGAGTTGGGAGAATCCACTTGAACAATATGACCTCTTGATGCTAGAAAAGGAATTCCCGGATACTTCCCTGATCAAAGTAATGAAGAGTACGGGGTCAAATGAGGACTAAAATGCCTTGGCTTCCAGCTTCAGGGAATTGAACATTTTTTCCCTTATATTCCAGCACAAAGAAAGGGAATAGTGAATGTATCCCGACTTTTTAATTCTGTTTTGGACTTTTATTTATACAATTGTCACCAGTTTCATCAATGTAGTAGAATATAGACTAGCGCTGAACCTTGGCTCTATTACTTGTTCAGTGTGAGACGCTGATTATTACTAAACCTCTCTTCAGTTTTAAAAATCTATGTCTCCATTTTAAAAATCTTTAAAATGGTACTAATAATAGTATTGTCTCAGAGGATTGAGGTGAGGACTAATATCCCAAGAACAGTGCCTGGGACATAGTAAATGCTATATAAATTCTTATTCTTATCAATACATTTTTGCCTTCTCCTCGTTTCCTCTTTGTTATTATTACCATTATTATTTAGTTGGTAAATAATCACATTTTATTTTATTTGGAGTGTCTTCCTATAGTTTCTGGGGGAAAATTTATGTAGTTAATGTGTATTGAATTCTGCTTTCTGATTTTTTGCAGTAACTCTATGGATCTGTTAATAATATTTTCCTTATACTGAAAGGTAGTCTTATTCTCTCATTTTCCAGATTTGGAAACTGAATCCCCAAAAGGGAAAGCGACTTGCCCAAGAGCACACAGAGACAGTGACTAAAAAAGGACTTCTGACCATGAGTCCACAGCTTGTTCCGCTTGACACAGAGTGCAAGGATACTGACCTTATATTAATAAAAACACTCTGCCCATCCTCCAAACACCCACAGGAAGACTTGAATGCTCTATGATTCCAAGTATTCTCCAAAAGATGTCTTTCCTTTCTATCAAAATTGCAAGCATTTCAAGGGAAAGGTCTGTGCTTGACTACCTTATCATCTTCATTGTATGCCCAGCACTATGCTTCAGGCTCTTGAGGGCAGAAATTATTGCCTAACACCTCAGATTGTTAGGGGCAGATGCTCAATAAATAGGACTAGTTAATACACCCCCACTTTAAAAAAAGAGGAATAAGATAGTGGAGAAAAGAGAATATATATTAAGAAATCAATATGTTCTGGTCACCATATTACAATTTCCACCACTCTTCCATTTCCTCCCCAGATATTCTTTACAGCATTATCAATTTCCAGATTTTGAATCAAGAAATTAAGGTTACTCTGAGTTTTCATGAGTAAGTATTCAAGATTGACATTTCCCTGGTGAACAACAACCTTTCAGAATCTCATATGATAACCATGGAGTGAGAGGTAAAGCCCGGAATGAAGAGACCTAATACTTTCTAGAAGGTTAAAAAAAAAAAAAGTTTTTTTCTCATGAACAACCATGAAATCCACTATATAAATTGTGAAAATAAAAGTCATGATCGTATGACTTTTTTTTGCTTTGAGGCTGTGGGAAAGTTTTGCTCTGACAATGTGGAAACATACATTTTCATCAAGCTAAGAAAAAGAAAACAGGGACTTCCCTGGTGATCTAGTGGTTAAGAATCTGCCTTCAAGGCAGGAGATGCAGCTTCCATCCCTGGCTGGGAAGCTAAGATCCCACATGCAGTGGGGCGACTAAGCCATGGGCCACAATGTAAGATCCTGCATGCCACAGTGAAGATCCCATGTGCTGCAACTAAGGCCAAATACATTTTTTAAAAAAGATCTATATTATAAAAAAGGAAAAAAACAAAGAAAAATTACGAATATTTCAATCATGCTAATAAAGAGAGACCCATCATTACCAAATCCAGTTAACCTGATTCCACTCTCCCTGTGAACATTTAATCACACTAGAGTTTTGAATGGAGACAAGATAAGCTACAGGACTTATATGGAGAAGAACAATTAGGCCTGGGCAAGTTTCATAGCATGAAAGGGCTCAGACCTTAAAAATGCTTAATACCTGTGCTAGGCTAAAAAAAAAAAGTGGTCCCCTAAAGGTAATTAGGTCCTGTGTGTGTGTGTTAGTTGCTCAGTTGTGTCTGACTCTGCAATCACATGGATCGTAGCCCAGTAGGCTCCTCTGTCCATGGAATTCTCCAGACAAGAATATTGGAGTAGGTAGCCATTCCCTTCTCCAGTGGATCTTCCCAAACTAGGGATCAAACCCAGGTCTCCAGCATTATAGGTGGTCTCCTTACTATCTGAACCACCAGTGAGGCCCAGTTAGGTCCTAGTCCCTGGAATCTGTAAGTATGCCCTATTTGGATTTGGAAAAAGGGTCTTTGCAAATGTGATCAAGTAAAGGATCTTGAGATGGGAGATTACACTGTATCATCTAGGTCAGCCCCAAATGCAGTCACAAGTGTCCTTAGAAAGGCAGACAGAGGCAGAGGGAGATATGATCCAGATCTACAGAGGAGGAGGTGGTGTGAATATAGAGGCAGAGATTAGAGGGATACAGGCCAGGAATGCCAGCAACATTCTCTTCTCCCGGAGAAGCTGAAGAGGCAAGCAGCAGATTCTTCTCTAGAGGCTCCAGGGGGAGTGTGCCTCTGCTGATATCTTGATTTTGGCCCACTGAAACTAATTTGGTCTCCAGAACTGTGGGAGAGTACATTTCTGTCGCCTTAAGCTACCCAGTTTATGGTAATTGTAATTAATTTGTTACCATGGTCACAGGAAGCTAATACCGTGCCCCTGTGTTGTTATCCAAGTCTCAGTTTACTGCCATCTCCTTCCCCTTCCATCTGGTACTTCCAAGAAGAGTTTCCAAAAGCATCCTACTGTGTTTTGTGTATCTCTTCTGCCAGGCACTGTGACAAGTACTTTACAGGTTCACTGAATCCTCATAAATCCTATTAGGTAGATCCTTAAGTTACTCCTGTTCTACAGATGAGTAAAATGAAGTTCAGAAGAGAAGCTGGTGAAGCCATACTCAGGAAAATGGAAAAATGGGTCCCACCTTTCTTGAAGCTATGGTGCCTGATAACCCACAGGGCTGCAGCCACCGTGCTGGTCCAGAGGACTGGGAGTGAGAAGGTGATGGAGCTAGTATTCCCACTCAGGTCTGCTTAGATTTAAAGCCCATACTTTTAACTTCTATATTGTACTACCTCCAGCTCTCTGGGTTAAATCAGGGTTTTAATTCTCATATCTACTGCTGATGTTTCGGCAAGTTCATCTGAGGGATATTTTCAAGGAGTCTGTACCAACGGAAGCCAAACATGTCTTTGTTTAACCAAAGTGCCACTTTTTAGAAAAGAGAAGAGAATGGCCAATTTTAGCATCACAGAAAGCTCAGTTTAAAAAGACATCAGAGATCCATTTATTTAAATTCTTCATTTTATATAAGATGAAGCTGGGTTTACAGAAGGAGACGGGCTTGCTTAGGGTCACCTACAGAGGCCTTAACTGGTAAAGTTGGAATTGAAGTCCCAGTTGCACTTCAAACCTGATTATACTGCACTGTTCAAAGTCAAGTGTGTTGCTATGGTCTAAAAAGCTGATGAAATTCTGGGAACTTGCAAGCAGGAAAATGGAAAAATGGGTCCCACCTTTCTTGAAGCTATGGTGCCTGATTTTCACCTAGGATAACCCACAGGGCTGCAGCCACTGAGCTGGTCTAGAGGACTGGGAGTGAGAAGCTTCTGCACTGGGACAGAGACTAGAGACCATGATAATGTGACCACATCCCAAATGGGAAAAAAGATATGACAAGAACTCATGAATTCCCAGAACTGAAGAGATTTCTGAAAATCTTGACAGTAGCAGATTTGGACAAATAAATGAAGGTTCAGTTCAGTTCAGTTCATTTCAGTTGCTCAGTCATGTCCGACTCTTTGCGACCCTATGAATTGCAGCACGCCAGGCCTCCCTGTCCATCACCAACTCCTGGAGTTCACTCAGACTCACGTCCATCGAGTCAGTGATGCCATCCAGCCATCTCATCCTCTGTCGTCCCCTTCTGCTCCTGCCCCCAATCCCTCCCAGCATCAGAGTCTTTTCCAGTGAGTCAACTCTTCGCATGAGGTGGCCAGAGTACTGGAGTTTCAGCTTTAGCATCATTCCTTCCAAAGAAATCCCAGGGCTGATCTTCAGAATGGACTGGTTGGATCTCCTTGCAGTCCAAGGGACTCTCAAGAGTCTTCTCCAACACCACAGTTGAAAAGCATCAATTCTTTGGCGCTCAGCCTTCTTCACAGTCCAATTCTCACATCCATACATGACCACAGGAAAAACCATAACCTTGACTAGATGGACCTTAGTCGGCAAAGCAATGTCTCTGCTTTTGAATATGCTGTCTAGGTTGGTCATAACTGTTCTTCCAAGGAGTAAGCTTTGGACAAATAAATGGAAGTAAGTTGTATCTTATACTTAGCAGAGTACTTGTTTGGGAAACTCAATATGTCTAATTATAGTAAAGGGTGGACATTCTTTATCCATCTTTAAATGCATCCACTAATAAATATTAAATCCCTGCAGATCTCTGCTTTCATGCATAATAAGGTCGTTTTTTTAAGAAGATAATATATTTAAAGTACTGCATAGAGTCTTGGTAACAAGTCCTTTAAAATGCTGTTACTAAGAAAGAACTTGAAGATGTCACAAACAGATGGAAAGATACAGTGTGTTCTTGAATTGGAAGAATAATATTTTTAAATGGCTATACTAACCCAGGAAATCTATAATTTGATACAGTATCAATCTACCAGGGCATTTTTCACAGAACAAGACCAAATAATTTAAAAAACTATATGGTAATACAAAAGACCCTAGATAACCAAAACAATCTTGAGAAAGATCAACAAAGCAGGAAGAATCATGCTCTCTGACTTCAGATCACACCATAAAGCTACAGTAATCAAGATAGTATGGTATTGGCACAAAAACAGAGACATTATGGTCAATTAACCTATGACTAAGGAAGCAAAAATATACAAAGAGAAAAGACAGTCTCTTCAATAAGTGGTGCTGGGAATACTGGGCACCTAGATATAGAAGAATGAAATTAGAACATTCTCTAACACCACATACAAAAATAAACTCTAAATGGACTAAAGAACTAAATGTAAGACCTGAAAACATTAAATTCCTAGAATAAAACATAGGCATAACATTCTTTGACACAAATCATAGCATTATTTTTTGGATCAGTCTGCCGCAGCTAAGGAAATAAAAGCAAAAATAATCAAATGGGACCTAATCAAACTCAAAAGCTTTTGCATTGCAAAGGAAACCACTGACAAAACAAAGTGACAAGCTACTGAACGCAGTCACTTTCCTGGTGGCTCAGACGGTAAAAGCATCCGCTTGCAATGCAGGAAACCCAGGTTCAATCCCTGGGTCGGGAAGATCCCCTGGAGAAGGAAATGGCAACCCACTCCAGTATTCTTGCCTGGAAAATTCCATGGATGGAGGAATCTGGTAGGCTACAGTCCATGGGGTCGCAAAGAGTCGGACACGACTGAGCGACTTCACTTTCACTGAATGGAAGAAAATGTTTGCAAATGATATGACCAATGATAGGTTAATTGAAAATATATAAACAGCTCATATAACTCAATATCAAAAAAAAAACAAACAACCCAGTTAAAAAATGGGCAGAAGATCTGAACAGACATTTCTCCGAAGAGG
Source organism: Ovis aries (assembly GCF_016772045.2). Taxonomy (NCBI): domain Eukaryota; kingdom Metazoa; phylum Chordata; class Mammalia; order Artiodactyla; family Bovidae; genus Ovis; species Ovis aries. The sequence goes on along the minus strand of NC_056066.1, from coordinate 64,414,822 downwards.
TAATGCAGATTATCAATAGACACACGCAAAGAGGCTCAAAACTGCTAATCATCAGGGAAATGCAAGTCAGAACCACAGTGAGCTATCACCTCCCATCTGAAAGAAGGGCTGTCATCAATAGGACCACAAATAGAACTACCATATGACCTGGCAATTTCACTTCTGGATATACATCTGAAAAAAATGAAAACACTAACTGAAAAAGATACATGCACCCTAATGTTCATACCAGTATTATTTACAATTACCAAGATATGGAAGCAACCTAAGTGTCAATCGACAGATGATTGAATAAAGAAGATGTGGTATTGATATATTTATTTAATGGGATACTACTCAGTCATAAAAAAGAATGAAAATTTTGCCATTTGCAACATCGATGGATTTGGGAGGGCATTCATTCAGTTCAGTCGCTCAGGCAAGTGAACTCTTTGTGATCCCATGAATCGCAGCACTCCAGGCCTCCCTGTCCATCACCAACTCCCAGAGTTCACTCAAACTCATGTCCATCAAGTCAGTGATGCCATCCATCCATCTCATCCTCTGTTGTCCCTTCTTCTCCTGCCCCCAATCCCTCCCAGCATCAGGGTCTTTTCCAATGAGTCAACTCTTTGCATGAGGTGGCCAAAGTACAGGAGTTTCAGCTTTAGCATCAGTCCTTCCAGTGAACACTCAGGACTGATCTCCTTCAGAATGGACTGGTTGGATCTCCTTGCAGTCCAAGGGACTCGCAAGAGTCTTCTCCAACACCACAGTTCAAAAGCATCAATTCTTCGATGCTCAGCCTTCTTCACAGTCCAACTCTCACATCCATACATGACCACAGGAAAAACCATAACCTTGACTAGACGGACCTTAGTCGGCAAAGTAATATCTCTGCTTTTGAATATGCTATCTAGGTTGGTCATAACTTTCCTTCCAAGGAGTAAGCGTCTTTTAATTTCATGGCTGCAATCACCATCTGCAGTGATTTTGGAGCCCCCAAAAATAAAGTCTGACACTTGTTTCCACTGTTTCCCCATCTATTTCCCATGAAGTGATGGGACCAGATGCCATGATCTTCGTTTTCTGAACGTTGAGCTTTAAGCCAACTTTTTCACTCTCCTCTTTCACTTTCATCAAGAGGCTCTTTAGTTCCTCTTCACTTTCTGCCATAAGGGTGGTGTCATCTGCATATCTGAAAGTGAAAATGGAGTCACTCAGTCATGTCCGACTCTTTGTGACTCTGTGGACTGTAGCCTACCAAGCTCCTCTGTCCATGGGATTCTCCAGGCAAGAATACCAGAGTGGGTTGCCATTTCCTTCTCCAGGGGATCTTCCCGACCCAGGGATCAAACTCGGGTTCCCCGCATTGGAGGCAGACGCTGTTATTGATATTTCTCCCAGCAATTTTGATTCCAGCTTGTGTTTCTTCCAGCCCAGTGTTTCTCATGATGTACTCTGCATAGAAGTTAAATAAGCAGGGTGACAATATACAGCCTTGACGTACTCCTTTCCCTATTTGGAACCAGTCTATTGTTCCATGTCCAGTTCTAACTGCTGCTTCCTGACTTGCATATAGGTTTCTCAAGAGGCAGGTTAGGTGGTCTGGTATTCCCATCTCTTTCAGAATTTTCCACAGTTTATTGTGATCCACACAGTCAAAGGCTTTAGCATACTCAATAAAGCAGAAATAGATGTTTTTCTAGAACTCTCTTGCTTTTTCCCTGATTCAGTGGATATTGGCAATTTGATCTCTGGTTCCTCTGCCTTTTCTAAAACCAGCTTGAACATCTGGAAGTTCACGGTTCACGTATTGCTAAAGCCTGGCTTGGAGAATTTTGAGCATTACTTTACTAGCGTGTGAGATGAGTGCAATTGTGCAGTAGTTTGAGCATTCTTTTGCATTGCCTTTCTTTGGGATTGGAATGAAAACTGACCTTTTCCAGTCCTGTGGCCACTGCTGAGTTTTCCAAATTTGCTGGCATATTGAGTGCAACACTTTCACAGCATCATCTTTCAGGATTTGAACTAGCTCAACTGGAATTTCATCACCTCCACTAGTTTTGAGTGCATTATGCTAAGTCAAAGAAAGATAAATACTGTATAATATCACTTATACATAGAAGTATAGTTTTTAAAAACCCAACAAATTAGTGACTATAACAAATAAGAAACAGATTCATAGATATGCAGAACAAACTAGTGGTTACCATTGGGGAGAGGGAGGTGAGGAGGGGCAATGTTTTAAGGGTAGGGGATTAAGAGGTACAAACTGTTATGTATAAAATAAGTTACAAGGATCTATTTTACAACACAGGGGATATAGATGATATTTTATAGTAACTATAAATCGAGTATAACTCTTAAAGATTGTGAATCACTATACTGTAACATGGAGAAGGCAATGGCACCCCACTCCACTACTCTTGCCTGGAAAATCCCATGGATAGAGGAGCCTGGTAGGCTGCAGTCCATGAGGTCGCAAAGAGTCGGACATGACTGAGTGACTTCACTTTGACTCTTCACTTGAATGCATTGGAGAAGGAATGGCAACCCATTCCAGTGTTCCTGCCTGGAGAATCCCAGGGACGGGGGAGCCTGGTGGGCTGCCGTCTACGGGGTCGCACAGAGTCGGACACGACTGAAGCGACTTAGCAGCAGCAGCATACTATAACATATAATATTATACATCAACTATACGTTAATAAAAATAATTAAATTTAAGAAAGCTTTAAAACATACTGTTGCTAAAACATTCATTAATGATAGTAGCTATAACAGCCACTGTCTTTAAGACACGTTGATCTTCGCTTCAGAGACTATATGTCCCAAGCTTCTCTTCGCTTGAGTTCCACCGCCCATTGCATTCTGGGGCTTGTAGTCCGGAAGTGAGTGGATGATTCATGGGCACGCAGGCGTAGTGCTGCAAACTCCCGGAAGAACCCGCTGGGGCTCGCAGGATGAGCGGGTGGTGGTGGCTGCTGCTGCAGCGGCGGCGCTGACAGGACTCGAGCTCTATGCTTTTCCGGCTGCTCGTCCCGCTTGGCCTCCTGTGTGCACTGCTGCCCCTGCACCATGGTGCACCCGGCCCTGATGGCACCGCACCCGACCCCGCCCACTACAGGTGAAGTGGGGGGTCAAGCTCCCTGCCCTTCCATAGTTGGGGAATGGGAAGCCCAGACTTGGTCCCTTCCCTAGTCCCTCCATCCCGGGACCCCCATCCTGACCTGCTGGGACCCAGCTACTGGGCTCCTGGCAGAAACCAGGTGATAATTCCCACTTTCCGTCTTGTTACTTGTCCTTTCCCCTGCCTGGTTTCATTTGGTGACTCTCTGCCTTATTTCTCGTACCCTGCACAGGGAGCGAGTCAAAGCCATGTTCTACCACGCCTACGACAGCTACCTGGAGAATGCCTTTCCCTACGATGAGCTGCGACCTCTCACCTGTGACGGGCACGACACCTGGGGCAGGTAGTGCGAGGGGAGGAGCAAGGGGGAGGCCTGGATCTAGCAGTCTGGTCCTAGGCCCACGGGTCTGCTGGGACTGGTGGCTTCATGGCCTCCTCACAGGGTTCCAGAAAAACCTCCTAGCCAGGGTGGGGTTGCATTCCCCTCAATTCAGGCCCATGCCACCAGGATCCACCCAGCCTCCTGGAAATTTGTATCACAAGGTGGGAAAAGGCTGGGTTATCCTAGTGGGCTGGATCTCTGGGCTCTGGCCACAGCAGTAACAGACATCAGCTGTTAGGACTTGGGCAAGTCTCTGGAGCCATATGATGTGTGGAAGGGCTTCAAGAAGTCAGAAGACCCAACCCCTTCATGTTGTAAGTGGTCAAACAGGCCCAGGAGGAGCTATAACTCTCCCAAAGGTGAAACTTAAGAGCCTTGGTAAGTGTAACTGAAATGCACTTCCTCCTTTATCCTCCCATCCTTGACTGCTTCTTGGTATTTCAGCTCAAACTGTCACCTTAGTGTCAGTTCCTTTAAATACTCATCACCTACTAGTCAGTCTCACAAACACACTTTTTTATCTTCTTTGTAGCACTTCTCACTCTGATACTGTCATTTTCACTTATCTGCTAGTTTGTGTTTCTCACTTCCACTAGAATAAAAATCTATGAAAAAAAATCTATGATATGGAATCCTCTGTCTTGGTCCTTGCTGAGTGAGCGAAGAATCATTGCATTTAGGTGAAACTGACATTGATGAAACACTGTGCTAAGCATTTTCCTTGCCTCATCTCATGTAATTAACATCCCTAGGTGTTAAGTGCTGTTATCTCCATTTTACAAATGAATATGCTAAGAACTGGAGAAATTAAGTAAAGTGAAAATGAAAGTCACTCAGTCGTGTCCAGCTCTTTGGGACCCCATGGGCTATACAGTCTATGGAATTCTCCAGGCCAGAATACTGGAGTGGGTAGCCTTTCCCTTCTCCAGGGGATCTTCCCAACCCAGGGATCGAACCTAGGTCTCCTGCATTGCAGGCAGATTCTTTCCCAGCTGAGCCACAAGGGAAGCCCAAGATACTGGAGTGGGTAGGTATCCCTTCTCCAGCGGATCTTCCCGAACCAGGAATCAAACTTGGGTCTCCTGCATTGCAGGTGGATTCTTTACCAACAGAGCTATGCGGGAAGCCCCCGAAATTTGTTGGGTTGTTTTTTAGTTGAAAAAGTAATGCATGCGAATGGCAAATTTAAGCAGTACAATGTCATATAATAAAATAAATATCTCCCATATGCTAGAACTCCAATCACTGTTAACTTTCTTGGGGCTCCTTCCAGAAATATTTTTGATTTATACCAACATATAGATATGTATCTATAGGAGAAGGCAATGGCACCCCACTCCAGTACTTTTGCCTGGAAAATCCCATGGATGGAGGAGCCTGGTAGGCTGCAGTCCATGTGGTCGCAAAGAGTCGGACATGACTGAGTGACTTCACTTTCACTTTTCACTTTAATGCATTGGAGAAGGAAATGGGAACCCACTCCAGTGTTCTTGCCTGGGGAATCCCAGGGATGGTGGAGCCTGGTAGGCTGCCGTCTATGGGGTCGCACAGAGTCGGACAAGACTGAAGTGACTTAGCAGCAGTATAGATATGTATATATGTATCTTTTAAAATTAACTTTTCTAAGGTGTAACTTACATGAAATGCACCCACTTTAAGTGTGTAGCAACCATCATAGGATAGAGAACCATTTCTGTTACCCTAAAAAGATCCCCTGTGGCCTTTTATAGTTAATCCTTCCACCACCAGTGGCCCAAAAAACTGCTAATCTGCTTTCTGTATATATGTCTTTGAAAATCCAGTTAGAACATATGACTATACCTATTCTGTAGCTATCTATTCTGTAGCTGGAGAAGGCAATGGCACCCCACTCCAGTACTCTTGCCTGGAAAATCCCATGGACGGAGGAGCCCAGTGGGCTGCAGTCCATGGGGTCGCTACGAGTTGGACATGACTGAGCGACTTCACTTTCACTTTTCCTTTCATGCATTGGAGAAGGAAATGGCGACCCACTCCAGTGTTCTTGCCTGGAGAATCCCAGGGACGGGGGAGCCTGATGGGCTGCCGTCTGTGGGGTCGCACAGAGTCGGACATGACTGAAGCAGCTTAGCAGTAGCAGCAGCATTCTGTAGCTTGTCTTTTTCATTGAACTAGATAATTTGAATATTTTCACATTAGCCCATAGAACTCTTGATAACAATGTTTTTGACAACCTCATAGTTTTGCATTGTTTGAATATATTATGATTTGGTTACTCACTCTTCAACTGGTGTACATTTGGGTTATTTCTAGCTTTTTGCTGTTCTAAAAACAATACTGCCATAAGTATTCTCAAGCCTACAGTTCTGTGCACTGTGAGATAAAGTCATAGATGTGGGAGGTCTGTGCTGTGAGCTGCAATCTTATACTGCCTCCCTATGGTGGAGAAGAATTCCAGAGAATATAGGCGATGCGTTTAACTACAGTCAGCTGCATCTGCCCACCTCCCAAGTGCCTTAAAAGGGTCAGAGGTTCCTGGTGATTTGCACTACGGCATCTCTGTTGTGACAGCAAGTGGGACTGGCAGAAGCATTGCTGTGCCTAATTTATTAGTTTCTGGGGTATCTGATCTGAGGCCTTGATATCTGGTGTTTGATTTTGTTACTAAGCAGCTGATATTTTTGTCCTTTTACAGTTTTTCTCTGACTCTGATTGATGCTCTGGATACCTTGCTGGTAAGTGTCTCATCTATTCCTTTTTCTCTCCAACATTGCATAACCAATATCCTTCTTTTGGTAGCTTGGCTGTGGGTGAAAAGTGAATTCTTCACCTGGGCCTTTGAGTTTCATCTTTCATTTTGATCTTTAATTTGAGGGCAGTGGAAAGCCTTTTTCAAGATGAGGGCAGGAAATTAGATTTCCATTTTGAGACGATCACTGGCTATAATGTGGAGAAAGATTCATGCACTCATTTAACAAATATTTTTGAGTAATTGCTTCATGCACTGTGCTCAGCCCTCTGGGGGAGTGCAGAAATGAGTGAGGCTCCTACCTGTGCAAAGATTCTCATCACATGGAAAGAAATAGATGCCTCAGAGTTGTGGGGAGAAACTTAACTGGAGTCTTTTGAAGGAAGAAGAGGTCAATTTCAGCTGGGGGACTCAAAGACTTTCTAGAGAAGGTAACATGTAGACAATTGAGGGTAAGTTGGATTTGTAAATGAGAGGACACAAGGTGTGATTTCTGGTAGAGGGAACAGCATGTCTGAGGTTAGAAAATCAAGGAATAGTAGATACATTTCTACTCAAGTGGATGAGACAAGGCTAGATGAACAATGAGAGACACAAAGGATAGATTAGGGCTAAATCATAGAGGGCTTTAAATGCCGAGATAGGATTGTTTGCATTGCAAGTGATAGATTTAGACAGGAAGGAAATTTACTGAGTCACATAGCTAAAAAGTCCAGGTAAAGACTGGCCCCAGACCCAGCTCGTTCCAGACAATGTAAATAATGTCAGTAGGAATCTCTCTCAGTCTCTTATTTCTGCCTTCTTTGCTGGCTGTATTCTCAGGCTCTCCTTAAGCTGACAGGGTAACCAATGGTAACCCTGACTCACACCCCACTCGTTTAGTAACCTGTGTGTGGAAAGAATTAGTTATTTTTCATTAATTGCAATGACTGAGTCTCAGTGATCTGGCTTGGGTTACACATCTATCCCTGAACTAATCAGTCGGCCAAGAGATTTAGTATGCTGGCTGGTGTAGGTGAAGTGCCCATTTTTGCAGCTGAAGGAATGGAATCAGCTTCTTCAGATTATAAGAGTGACTGTGGAAGAAGGGTGATTCCTCAAGGGAAAATTGGAGCAGTCATATCAAAATAAAAGGTATTGGGATTGCATTTGACTGACAGTTTAAACAAAAAGGGTTTAATTTTCTCAAGTAAAAGTAAATCTGAAGGTATTAATAATTTCTAGCATTGGGTCAGCTGCTTAACTGTGTCATCAGAAACCCATGGTCTTGGTATCCTTCCCTTCTGCCATCGTTAGTATATTGACTTTCATTCTCATGCTTTAGTACCTCATGGTCTAGGATGGCTGCCACAGCTCCAGAAATCAAGTCTGCTTTCAAAGTAGAAAGGAAAAGAGTAAAAGCCAAGCCAACGGTGTCTTGTCTCTTTTTATTAGGTCATTTCTGAGAAGTGCCCTTAGTAGACTACAACACTCAGAATGGACTGGAGAACACAGTCACCTCTAGTGGCAAATGAGGCTGAGAAACAAGTATGCGGATTTCTAGCTTCTATGGCTGGAAGCTACAAGTATAAAGAATATTGGGAATCAGTGTTGGGTCCACCAACCTGCAGTATTTTCCACCAGGATGAATGTGACAAGGTTAAAAACAACAGATATCCACTGAAAATGTCAAACTAAGATTTCCTTATGTGGTCTACAGTCTTTGTATTGGTTTCATTTAAATGAGTACATAGGATTCTTAAATTGGTGCCAAAGAATTTATTAATGTCTCGATACTGGTTCTGTGTGATTTCCAGCTCTCAGTGTTTTGAACTGTTACCAGCAGTTCTAGAACAGAAACTGTAGGTCTTAAGTTGAAAAAGTGAGTCACATCAGCATAAAATCCTAGACTCTGATCTAGCATCTGTAGTGCCTACAAGCCTGGGAGCCTCACTCTCAGGTCTCTCTTTCCTACAGATTTTGGGGAATGTCTCAGAATTCCAAAGAGTGGTTGAAGTGCTCCAGGACAATGTGGACTTTGATATTGACGTGAATGCCTCTGTGTTTGAAACCAACATCCGAGGTGAGGGGTGCCTTCGAGGGTCCTTGTAAGAAAGGAGACTGTGGAGTTTTAGCCTCCATATAAACCAGGAGGTGGTAAATAGGATCTTAAGGGCCAGCCTTGCCAGGGCACTTGACTCAAAACAGATTGACAGAGGTCTTCCCTCCTGGGGTGGGGTAGGGACATCTCAGGATTCCTCATCAGTTTTAGACATAAAAGTGAGCAGGGGACAGAGAAAAGACTGAAGAGAAACATGCCAGGATTACTCACATATTTAACATATACTTGGTACTAGGCTTTCAGCCAAGAGCAAGAAAGATGCAATCCTTGCCTTCTCATAGCTTATTGCCTAGGATGCGCTACCCATAGAACTTTCTGCACTGATGATGGAAATGTTTTATATCTCTATTGTCCAGTCTAGTAGCAACGTCTGAAACATGTTTGAAAGGGAAAGTGAAGTCGCTCAGTTGTGTCCAACTCTTTGCGACTCTATGGACTGTAGCCTGCCAGGTTCTTCCATCCATGGGATTTTCCAGGCAAGAATACTGGAGTGGGTTGCCATTTCCATCTCCAGGGGAAATGTGTTTACTGGAACTGTGGAACTGAATTTTTAATTTTATTTAATTTTAATGAATGCAAATGTAAATCATGGCATGTTTTTACTACTTGCTGTATTACATAGTGTGAGTCTTGGGTATTAGTTTCCAAACCTGGCTGCTGATCAGAAGCACCTGGGACCTTTTTAAAAGTTCAGCTGTCTAGACTCCACTCTAAATCTAATGAATTGGAATCTTTGGGTTGGGTCCTAGAATCAGTATTTTTAGCAGGTGGCAATGAATCTTTTTTTTTTTTAATGATTCATTCTTTTTGTTGAGGTACATTTACATACACTGAAATGCACAAATTTACACATTTCAGTGAATTTTGATCCAATGATTCTTACGAAAGTAGTACAGCCCTTCTTTTCAGTGAGCTTCTAGACCATTGGTGGCTTAACAGCCATCACCTCTGGATGATACAGTTATATTTTTTCCTCCTTATTTTGCTCATCTTTATTTTACATGTTATGTGCAAGGAAATTTGTATTACAGATCTATAATTTTTTTAATTAAAAAAAGACTATGACACAGAGGGACAGCATGGTATAAAATCCTGGGGTAGGGATCAGACCTGAGTTCGAGGCCTTGCTCAGTGCTGTGTCCCAGAACTGCTGAGCCCAGACTGTCATCTGTAAGTTAAGGTTGTCCTTAAGTCTCTGTTTCTGATACGCATGTAATTGTATCAGCCTTCTTTTGGTTGACGTTTGCCCAGTATGTCTTTTTCTTCTCTTTTATTTTCTATCTTGCTGTGTTTTATGATTAGCTCTGTCTTTTGTAATTTACCTAGTATGTTGATCCCTTCTGACAATCTTTTCTTCTAACTGAAGCATTCAGTTCATTTACATTTACTGTAACTACTGATATATTTGCATTTATTTCTATATTATTACTTTGTGCTGTGCCCCATTGTTCTCTCTACTCTTTCTCTTTTTCTTTTCAATTTTATTTTTTTGGCTGTGCCATGTTGCATATGAGGTCTTAGTTCCCCTGGCCAGGACTGAACCCCCCCGCACCCCATGCAATGGAAGCATGGAGTCCTAACCTCTGGACTGCTGGGGAAGTTCCTCTTTTTTTCTGCCTTTTGTAGGTTGAGTTGTTTTCCCCCTCATCCCATTTTTCTTTACTAATCTAGAAAGTATGCTTATTAGTTTTCTTGGAAAATTTAACAAACATAGTCTAAAATTAATGAAGATCTTTATTCTCCTCCTGAATAATATAAAACCTGGCTCTGAGGATTATCTGTACCTGTATACCTTAGTTATATATTTTAATTATTTCTTTTAAGCCACCATATATTATTATTGTTCCATAGAATTGAAGATTTAGATTTATTACTATTTGCCACTTTGGAACCATCTTTCCTTCTTGTATCACAGACCTTATATCTGTGGTCCCTTTCCTTTTATCTGAAAAACTTCCTTTTGAATGTCCTTTACTGCAGGTGCATTTTTTCTCAGCTTTTCTTAGTAGGAAAATGTCTTTATCTCACTGCCTTTGTTTGGCCTTTGAAGGGGGGAAACTGAAGCCCAAGGTCACCAGTTTCACCATATTTCCAGATATGTAACCTTTAGGTCTTTTTCATGAATCCTAAATATTATGTAATAAATTGAAATAGAGAAATGAGTAAAATGAAGGTAATAAGTATCTTTCCCTTCTTCTCCTGGTGATTGGGAGACAGTGACCAAGTACAGTGAGCATGGGCTTTGGAGTCAGGCAGACCGGGCGACCCTGGGCAAGTCGCTTTACCCCTCTGAACCCCAGTATCTTTGTCTGAAGAGGGCACAGAATACCTGGTGTTTGGTGTACGTGTGTGCATGCTAAGTTGCTTCAGTCGTGTCCAACTCTGTGCAACCCTATGAACTGTAGCCTGCCAAGCTCCTCTGTCCATGGGGTTCTCCAGGCAAGAATACTGGAGTGGGTTGCCATGTCCTCCTCCAGGGGATCTTCTTGACCCAAGGGTCGAGCCCGCATCTCTTATGTCCTCTGCACTGGCAGGCAGGTTCCTTACCACTAGTGCCACCTGGGAAGTCCTGTTTGGTATACGCTAGGGACTAAGAGTGATAGTCATTGTTTTTGTGACCTACCAAGAGGAAAAAAGACTTGTCCTTAACACTGTACCAATATGGGTGTTATGACCTCTTCTTTCCCTTGGTAGTTCTACCTGCTTCCCAGTGAACCTCCGAACAGAGCATTGGGTTTAATTTGCACAAGGGAAAGACCAGTCCTTGGGAGTCTGACACTTGCTTTTTGTGCCATCTGTAGTGGTAGGAGGACTTCTGTCGGCTCACCTGCTATCAAAGAAGGCTGGGGTGGAAGTGGAGGCCGGATGGCCCTGCTCAGGGCCTCTCCTGAGGATGGCGGAGGCGGCAGCCCGGAAACTCCTCCCAGGTAAGACCCATGTCAAGACAGACCAGAGAGGAAGTCCAGGAGGTCCTGCTGCTCTTGCTGAAGAAAAGAGTGGCTGAATTATTATACCAGACACTTGGCATTTCTACCTTTCAGCTCCCACCATGGAAATCAGGGGAGTCCTGGGCATTTGGAGGGCTAGACTAGGATGGAGAAGTTGACTTCATGACTGTGGGCAGGGAGCCTGGCAGCTGCAAGGCTCTTACCCTTATTTGAGTGAGTGCTGTTGCCCCCTCCCAAGCTCACACACTGCTGGGATGAAAGGATTCCAGGTCTGAGCGTTTGCAACCCCAGACTCCAGATTTGGCTCTGCCAGCCAATCTCTTGACCCATATCTCTCCTTGGTTCAATTTTCCCATCTATCAGATGACAGTCATGATTCCTTCCTCCCTCTGGGGAGACATTAAATGAGGTCAGAATGGAGAAAGTTCTTGGAGAACCTCAAACACCACTGAGACGCGAGAGGGACTTGTTTTGTAGCTAAGCCATGTCCAGGGCTGCAGGCCAAGCCACAGTGTTTGTCCGGTGGGGCAGTAGCTGGGCTCAGCAGCATCAGCTGGACACTGTGTTCTCTTCAGGGTGTGGTGGAGGTTCTGAGTGCTGTTCACACCCAGACACATCATGCTGTGCTTTCCACCAGCCTCCTGACCATGTCACTTCTCCCCTTCACCCAGGACTTGCCTCTCATCCTTGGGGATGAGCTGAGGAGAATGAGTGAGTTCAGGCTCATTCTCAAGCTCGCTCTCTCACATCCTGCATGTTTCCTTAAAGCTTCATGTTCTGTGTGACTCATCCTTGGAGGAAACTTTTCTTTTGCATTAATTTTTTTAAATTGAGAAATATACATATTGCAAAGTGCATGATGAAGTCGGCACCCGTGTCTCTACCATTCAGGCCGAGAAACAGGATTTAGTCACTCCCCTCTCTTTTTAAGACTGCCTGACTTCTCTTCCCCAAAGAGCTATCTCTTTGGGGCCTTCTTGGTGGTGACTTGAATCCTCCTTGCTTTCCATTCATGTCTGCCAGATAGCAAGTTTCTCCTCCTACAGTAGAGTTGCTGGGCCTTGTGGTTCTTGGAAGTTTTGTCAGCTTTGTTCACAGTTTGGTGATGCACAGGCTGCTCTGGGGTTGTTTGACCTTTCAGCCTGGAAGGGAAGTCTCTGCCTCTGGCTTGCTGTCTAGATCCTTGCCTTGGATCGGAAAGCACTGGGGTGGGGTGGGCAGGGCACTGGGCCTGTGGGGAGGGAGCAGGGAGCGGGCGTGTGACAGTCATTCCCATCTTAGCTCCATTTGGCTCTCTGTGTGACCTTTGAGTCACTTCTTTGCAAGCATGTCTTTTCCTACCTATGAATTGAGGATTGGACTACAATCAGCAGGTTCATGGTTTATATCCTTTAAGAAAAAAATAACATAGCCACTAGCTATCTGATTTACACATGGTAGTGTATCTGTGTCAATGCTAAGCTGCTATATAGCACAAGGAGCTCAGCTCAGGGTTCTGTGATGACCTGGAGGGGTGGGGTGAGGGGAAGTGGGAGGGAAACCCAAGAGGGAAGGGATGTATGTATGCATATAGCTGATTCACATTGTTGTACAGTAGAAGCTAACACAACATTGTAAAGCACCTATACACCGATTTCGGAGAAGGCAATGGCACCCCACTCCAGTACTCTTGCCTGGAAAATCCCATGGGCAGAGGAGCCTGGTGGGCTGCAGTCCATGGGGTCACAAAGAGTCGGACACAACTGAGCGACTCCACTTTCACTTTTCACTTTCATGCATTGGAGAAGGAAATGGCAACCCACTCCAGTGTTCTTGCCTGGAGAATCCCAGGGACGGGGGAGCCTGGTGGGCTGCCGTCTATGGGGTCGCACAGAGTCGGACACGACTGAAGTGACTTAGCAGTAACAGTATACACCAATTAAAAAAAAAGAAAGAAAAAAAACAGCCCCTAAGACTCTTTAGAGCAGGAATCCTGAACCGGCTCCTCTGGGACTGTTTGGAGTCTGCAGTTACGGTTCATTTGTCAGAATGGTGTTTTAAAAAGTAGATGAATGGCTTTCTCATTGTGCCAACAGCTCCACCACTGCCTATGGCTTAAGTCCTACCTGCTTGACACTAAGGTACCTGCCCAGCCTCTGAAGGCACAGTATAAAATAAGTAAAAGTAGAGCTGCTCGAGCTACAGTCAGCATGCGTGCCAACCCGGAGCACAGCCTGCTGTTCATTCTCCTCCGCACCACAGGCAAGAGCCCGAGGCATGGGGAGTGGTGTTTGGCAGCATCTGGATTAAGTGGCCACTGACATCTCCAGTTGCGACACTTATCCTTCCCTCGTTCAGTCTCTAGCAGATCACCTAGGGCAGGGGTCCCCCAAACCCCCGGCTGCTGACCGGTACTGGTGTGCAAGCTGATAGAAACCGGGCCACCCAGCAGGAGGTGAGTGGTGGGCAAGCGAGTGAAGCTTCATCTGCCGCTTCCCATCGGCCCCCATCACTCACATGACTGCCTGAAACATCCCCCTGCCCCAGTCTGTGGAAAACTGTCTTCCACGAAACGGTCCCTGGTACCAGAAAGATTGTGGGCTGTGGACCTAGGGCACAAGGAGGAAGCACTGGTCACAGCTTCAGGCTTTAGGCATGTATCCAACCATCTCCACCTCGCTGCTCCTGTCTGGGGTCTTAATTTTGTGATCGTTCAGCCTTTCAGACCCCCACTGGCATGCCGTATGGCACGGTGAACCTGCTTCACGGCGTGAACCCAGGAGAGACTCCTGTCACCTGTACGGCGGGCATCGGGACCTTCATTGTGGAGTTTGCCACCCTCAGCAGCCTTACCGGTGACCCCGTGTTCGAAGACGTGGCCAGAGTGGCCCTGACGCGCCTCTGGGAGAGCCGGTCCGACATTGGGCTGGTAGGTCCCGCCACCACCCTTCCCATCAAGGTCAAGTTGGCCTCCTTGGCCCATGCTTACACGGCTTGGGGCTCTGAGCAACAGATTGCAGTTCAGCTGAAGGAAACTAAGGGTGACCTCAGGAGTGGTCCAAGACTTAGGCTCACGACGTGGGAAGTAGATGAGAGCTCCAGTTCCTGCTTTGGCACAGCAAGGAGGGGAGCATGAGCGCACATCCTTTACCAGGAAGGGGGGCTGTGACGAGCTCTGACTCCTTGAGCTTCTGATTTCTAGGGAGTGGGTCGCATGCTTCATGCCCTGACTCACTCAGTGACAGATAATCAGCCTGTCTGGCCCTCATTTGTATATATTTTTGTGAAACTATGTTTCCTAGAACCAGAAAGTAAAAGAGATACCAAATGGCTGTTCCATGAAAAAAAAAAAGATTCCTGGTCAGTTATGTTTGGGGAATATTATAAATAGTATCCTTTTTTTGAAGAGTTGTAATGAACACAAACAGCTTAAAGGTTATGAAAACCTCTGATAAATTCATCTGTTTAATTTTGCTTAACACAATGTTTCATAAACTTATTTGATACCAGGGCTTCCCTTTCCTCTCCACACCTACTAACCCAGGAAAAATGTGACCAGTCATCTCTGAGGTCGATTGCAGTTCCTAAACTGGACCATCCAATGAAACTAATAGTAACTGAGCCAGAGCTGTCCAGGAAATAGCTCTGGATTTCGTCAGAATTGAGGTTGAGTTCTGGCTTTACTCTGTAGAAACTGTGTGACCCTGGCCAAGTCACTCAACCTTTCTCGTCCACGGTTACCTCATAGTAACGTGACATACTTACACCTCCTCACTGAGTCTTTATGACAGATGAAGACTGTGTGGTCTGAAAATGATTCAGGTAGGAGCAAGTTTTAGACAAATTCTGGTTCTAAGTCAGCTTGAAAGTGAAAGTTGTGTGAGGAATCCTTAACATTTCCTTAAGAGGGTGCCACTTTGGGGACCTCGAGTAACTCCCTTAGTGAGTCCAACACAGGCCGTCTTTCCTCCAGCCCTGGAACAATGGTGGACTCTGTGGCTGGCCTGCCCACACCCCCTCAGCCCTTTACCATTTCCCTACACGCTGGCGTGTCTTCCAGCTGCTATCACCCAGGTCTCTTTGCCTTTTTCTGGTACCTGGATCCTACTTTGCTTGTCCTTGGCTGAAACAGCCAAAACTTAATTCTCCCCTGGAGCAGTTCTCAATCAGTGACAGCTGCTGATGGGAGTTTGTCGATAAACACCTCACTTCCCCATCCCACCCAAGGGTTGAGGCTCACACTCTATACTGAGTCCCAAAGTTGCCCAGCAGGATGGAGCTCCAGTTCTCATGGTGGTAACTTGCCTGATGGCACAACTTTCCTGGGCTGCCTCCCTGCCCTGCCTCACTTTCCCTCTCCTCTACCAGAATTTCCAGGAACTCACTTTCCAAATCAACTACTTCCTCCCTTCCTTACTATGGATCTGCCCAAACTAATAGGAGAGTTAGCTGTTTCTTTGAATACCAGGTGAAGCTCTCAGCATCCATCGGGGTTGCAGTTATATGGACAACATATCTCTTCATTTAAATCTTCAAAGTGTATTTCTGTTTTATCTGGCTGTGCCAGGTCTTCCTTGCCTCACATGGGATCGTCGATCTTCATTGCAACATGGGGAATCTTTAGTTGCAGCACGCGGGATCTAGGTCCCTGACCGGAGACCGAACCTGGGCCTCCTGCATTGAGAGCACAGAGTCTTAGCCACTGGACCATTAAGGCAGTCCCAAAATTTATGTTTAAGTGGTTCACAAGTCAAAGAATACAAGAAAGTACCGTTAGTTACCCAGTTCCTCTCCTTACAAGCAACTGCTCTGTTTCTTGGATGTCCTGCCCAAAATGATTAACACAGGTACAGAGTGTGCCTTGTGTCTTTAGATGCTGGAATCGCATGCAGATTCTCAGGCTGAGACGTCTGAGACAGACTGTGGAAACAGCATGTTCTCATATCCCAGCTCATACTCACTCTAGACACTAAGTGTGAGCACATTCTAGGTGTGAACACGTTCTTGGCATGAACACTCCAAGTCTAGTTCTTTTTTCAGTTTTTGACCAGTTTTGTATAATTAAGTCCCCCTAAATGTACATGAGATGCGTCTCCATTGTACAGATATGCAGGAGAGCTGGCTGTGATCTAGCCTTGCTCTCCAACCCTGTACCCCAAGCACATCCATGTCTCCCAAGAAGCGCTGGTGTGTCTACCTTGCATCTCACCAGGCAGCCAGGGGGGTGCATCTCCTTGCTCATCTTGGGCCCTCCTTTGAGACCACGTGTCTTTCTCCTAGGTTGGCAACCATATCGACGTGCTCACTGGCAAATGGGTGGCCCAGGACGCAGGCATCGGGGCTGGCGTGGACTCCTACTTTGAGTACCTGGTGAAAGGAGCCATCCTGCTTCAGGATAAAAAGCTCATGGCCATGTTCCTAGGTAAAGAAGGCGGGGAAGGGGGGCTTTTCCTCTTGGTTTCCCCTGTTGAAATATCTTTTATTTATAAACTTTCAATTGCTCCCAAGGGCCTGCCTACACAATTAGCTCTGAGTACCGGAGTCTGCATTCAAAACTACCGTGGACTTACACTGCCCACTTGAGGCCCCTCACACCTCTTCATGCTGTTCTGTGAGAGCCCGGCTGAACCATGCTGCCTGCCTGTAGGCGGCCCTGGATTTTTTTTATTTCCTGGCCATTGCACATACTGTGTTTCCTTTGCCTTGAATGCCTTTTTTCCTGCCATTATGTGTTCAAATTCTGCTCACCCTTTACGGCTCAACTTAAATGTCATTTTGGCCAGGAAATAGCTTGATGCTTCCTCAGAATTTAGGACCTTCAGCATCTTTTTTTGGCCGTCAGCTGTCATCACAAGTTACAGCTCTACCAGCTGAGTGCAACATCCAGGCCTTATTCATCTTTGTACTTCCCACAGTGCTTTGCAGGAAGTAGCCAGCAGATGAATGTCTTTTGAATAGAAATATTTTACCCTCCAGTCCCTTAGACACTAGCAATAGTGATACTGTGGAATTAAGCCTGGTGGACTGCCATCTAAGGGGTCGCAGAGAGTCGGAAATGACTGAAGTGACTTAGCAGCAGTAATAATTATGGCTACCATTCATTTATTCAGCAAATATTTGTAGGGTACCATTGATGTGTCAACTGCAGTGCCAAGCACTGAACATGGACTATTTCTTTTAATCCTTACAACACTGAAATTGTCTTATTTATTTGGATGTATTTTTGGTATTTCAATCATTCAGATAATGTTTTGTTTTTATTTTAAATATCTACTTTAAAAAAAGATTTTTTATTTATTTGACTGCGTCTTAGTTTCAGCCTGCAGGATCTTTGTTGCATCATGAGGGATCTTTCACTGAGACGCATGGACTCTCTAGCTGTGGTGTTCAGGCCTAGCTGCTCTGTGGCATGTGGGATCGTAGTTCCCTGACCAGTGATCAAATGTCTGTCTCCTGCATTGCAAGGCAGATTCTTAACCACCAGACCACCAGGGAAGTCCCCAGATAATGTTTATTGTGCATATTTATTATGTCCTATCTTCATGTTGGGGATCCTGCAGTTAACAAAACAAAGTCCTAACTCTCACGGCTTTACGCTCTAGGGGTTGTTACAAGTTCAAGTTGCTGCTGGAATGCAAGCTCCCTCAGGGTTGA
The DNA here is from genome assembly GCF_016772045.2 of Ovis aries. Classification (NCBI taxonomy): domain Eukaryota; kingdom Metazoa; phylum Chordata; class Mammalia; order Artiodactyla; family Bovidae; genus Ovis; species Ovis aries. Next base: position 64,396,921 of record NC_056066.1, on the reverse strand, counting down.
ACTTTGATTTGTTTGCCACTCCCTAGATATCTGGAACCTAGGTGGTTTAGTCCCTAAGTTGTGTCCAACTCTTGCGACCCCATGGACTGTAGCCCACCAGGCTCCTCTGTCCATGAGATTTTCCAGGCAAGAATACTGGAGTGGGTTGCCATTTCCTTCTCCAGGGGATCTTCCCGACCCAGAAACCTAGAGGTGCTCAATAAATACTGCTGAGTGAACAAACGAGTGCATAATCCCATGAGATGTATAACATTACTTTCGTCACTTTATAGATAATAAGACTGAGGCTTAAATCTGAAAAAGAATGGATATATGTATATGTGACAGATTTTATTTTCTTGGGCTCCAAAATCACTACGGACGGTGACTGCAGCCATGAAATGAAAAGATACTTGTCCCTTGGAAGGAAAGCTATAACAAGCCTAGACAGGGTATTAAAAAGCAAAGGTATCACTTTGCTGATGAAGGTCCATATAGTCAAAGCTATTGTTTTTCCAGTAGTCATGTACAGATGTGAGAGTTGGACTGTAAAGAAGGCCAAGTGCTAAAGAATCGGTGCCTTCGAATTGTGGCGCTGGAGAAGACTCTTGAGAGTCCTTTGGACCGCAAGGAGATCAAATCAGTCAATCTTAAAGGAAATCAAGTCTGAATATTTATTGGAAGGATTGAAGCTGAAGCTCCAATGCTTTGGTCACCTGATGCGAAGAGCCAACTCACTGGAAAAAACCTTGATGCTGGGAACGATTGCAGACAAAAGGAGAAGAGGGAGGCAGAAGATGAGATGGTTAGATCGCATGGCCATGAATTTGAGCAAACTCCGGAAGATAGTGAAGGTCACGGGGGCCTGGCATGCTGCAGTTCATGGAATCACAAAGAGTCAGACACAGCTTAGCAACTGAACAACAACAGCATAACTGTTGACTTTATGGTATACCTGAAACTAACGCAACATTGTAAATCAACTAGACTCCAATAAAAATATTTTTAATTAAATCAAAAACCAAAAACTGAAGCTTAAGAGGGGAAAAACTTGCCCCAGGGTCACAGCTAGCAAGTAGCAGAGCTGGAGCTGAAACTTGAACCTGGAAGTTCGACTCCAGAATCCACATTCCTTCATCTATCTTCTTGCATCCTTGTCTACTTTTAGGCTGGGTCACCCGAGGGTCTTTCAAATGTTTGAATCCATCCCTCAGTTGCCAGAGCCTGCCTTCTGTGTCCCTCATCGTTGACATGTCCGTTGTCTTACTTCTTCTGCAGAATATAACACAGCCATTCGGAATTACACCCGCTTCGATGACTGGTACCTGTGGGTGCAGATGTACAAGGGGACTGTGTCCATGCCAGTCTTCCAGTCTCTGGAGGCCTACTGGCCTGGTCTTCAGGTAGGAGCAGTCAGAGAGGGTGGTCCTTTTTCTATGGAACAGGTGAAACAAGCTCATTCTGATGTGTAATCAAAAGTTCTTGAGTACGTTTTATTGGAGGGGTGGATTGGGGAGAGAAGAGAGGCTTAGAGTGAGTCAGACAGATTTAAAAGTTCTGCCAGACTGAGTTTTTCAGGGGGAGCTTTCAGGTGTCAGGAACTGAACTTCTAGTTTGCTGTGGAATGTTGTACCATTTAAAGTACACAGTGTCTTTTCTGGGCTGGGCGCTCATAGCCATTGGCAATGACCATTTCTCCACTGGACATTTCTGTCGCATATCCTCATTCTTGACAGCTGCCCTAAGAAGGGTGTGAATGCATCTGGGGCTGCTCTGCTGCCGTCATTGTGCTTTCCCATTACATGGTCTGACAGCATCGCAGTGGGAAGGGATCCTAGAGCCCATCTAATCCACCCTGTGGGTGTCCTCAAATATTTAAAATATTTTATAAGCTGTAAATATTTTAAAATACTTTCTATTTAAAATATTTTTACAAACTTCTTTTCAGCCTTAAGAAGTTAAAAAAAGGTTATAACATGTAGGGGCTTCCCTGATGGCTCAGATGGTAAAGAATCTGCCTGCATTGCAGGAGACCTGGATTCGATTCCTGGGTTGGGAAGATCCCCTGGAGAAAGGAATGGCTACCCACCCTAGTATTCTTGGAGAATTCCATGGACAGAGGAGCCTGGCAAGCTACAGTGCATGGGGTCGCAAAGAGTTGGACACGTAGATGGTAGTAGATTTTTTCAGCATAAAAAGAAATGCCCCCCAAAAGAGGAATACAGTGATAAATAAGTCTCAAGCCCCCACCCTCAGATTCTCTCTCCAAGCCAGCCCTTATTGCCAGTTTTCTGTACCTCTTTGCAGAAATCCGCATACATAGATATGTGTATATTTATGGCCCCTTTTTTTCTTTATATAAATAGGAGTATTTTATTACTTTTCACTGACTGTCTTGGAGATCATTCTTTACTGATACATATAGATCAATTTTATTTTTTTAAATTTTTATTTTTTATGGTAGTTCTTATTTATTTATTAAAAAATTTTTTTTTTTTACTTTACAATACTATATTGGTTTTGCCATACATTGACATGAATCCACCACAGGTGTTCATGAGTTCCCAACCCTGAACCCCCCAATTTTACTTTTTTAAACAGTTGCGTATATTCCATTGAACAGACATAGCATCATTTATTTAACTAGTTCCCCATTATATACTTTTAGCCAACCCTTTCATTTTACAGATGGGGAAAGAAGCTCAGAGAGAACTTGTGGATAATATTGAATATTGGTCCAGCTCTTCAAAGATCTTTAAATCTTATTACTTGAGTATCCCCTAAAAGGATTTAAAAAAATTATAGTGTCCCTTGCATGTTTTCAATCTTATGAATGTAAATAGTAGCATACCATTCCTTTTTCTCCTCCAACTCATATTTCCATTCTACTACCTCAATAGGATTTTATCCTAATTATAATTTTATGCTGAAAGCATTTGATTGGATACCCTATATATGTCTCTGTGACAAAATTTATTCATATGTAGAAATTTAAAATATTTTAAAATTTCCTGTGCCCACAGGCTCTGAGTATTTATTTTTTTCTGGATTTAGTTATCATTAGTATGTAAATGATTAAAACAACATTTATAGCTTACAATTTTTGATGATTATTAACCTGAAAGCAGCTTAATTGGAGGTTCATTTCTGAATGAGATTTTTGGGGCTCTTTAAAATTTTAAGTAGTTCATGTATTTGTGCCTGAAGAATGTTGTTGTTTTAGTTGCTCAGTCATGTCCGACTCTTTTGCAACCCAAATGTGCTGAAACGGGGCACAGTTACACATCAATTTTATTCCTGCTTTTCACTTTTTTTTAGATATAAGTGCCGAGGAGCCTGAGCACATAAATAAGTAGATGGAGATGGAAGGAGTTTGATAATTGCAGTATCATTCAGTTCTTTGAAATCATTGCATTAATAGATTGAACTGTATAAAATTGCCAGCATTCAACCATTTTTTGACCTGAAGAAGTAGCAATATTATATTGTTCAAAGACAATCACATAATGATCTGTCATCAAAAATTATTTTTAATGATGTCTCTGCTGACAACTTGACCAGTTCCTCTCTCCATTTTTTGAAAGCAAAGAATTCAGAGCCATCTGATTTGCAGAAGGATTTGTTACCCAGTGGTTAGAGTCATTCATTTTTCTTAACACCTAAGCTAATATTTTTTGGTTTTGTTTTTCATTATACTAATATTTTAAATTTAACCTAGTTGAGTGTTCAGTGTTCCGCAGTAAGGTTGGAGATTGTTGAGGGGTGCACCTTGCTTTTGTCAAGTGGTAGAAGGACAGTTGTGAAAGAGACAGAATGGGTAGCCTGCCTTTGTGTTGGTGATACATTTTAGAAAAGTTGAGGATCTGGAAATCTAGTTCCTTAAAACCGTTTGTGACTACATTCCCCTTAAAAAACCTGTTTGTACCAGCCAGCCATGTAACTGATCACACCTATTGACTTTGCATGATTTTATTTCTGTGCATATTTTCCAAGAAAATAATTGATCAGGGAAAGATGCAACTCATACATGGGTATTTCTAGCAGCAAAGTTTATGACAAAGAAAAACTGGAAATGATCCAAATGTCTCGTAATGAGAGAAAAATAAATGATTGTATTTTTTTTTCCTTTTTTTAAATTGTGGCAAAATTCACACAACATAAAATTTACCATCTTAATCCTTTTAAGTGTACAGTTCAATGGAATTTATATTCATGTTGTTATGCAGACCACCATCCATCCCCATAATTCTTTTCATCTTGTAAAACTAAAACTCTACACCTTTTAAACACTAACTCTCCATTCTGTCTTTCCCAAGCCTCTTGACAACCAGCATTATAACTTCTATCTTTATGATATTGACTACTCCAGGTATCATATCAGTGGAATCACATGGTATTTGTTTTCTTGTGACTGGCTTATTTCATTTAGCATAATGTCAAGTTTCATGCTTGTAACGTATATCAGAATTTCCTTCTTTTTTAGGCTGAATAATATGCCTTTGTGAGTATATATCACACTTCACCATCCCAGTTTGTATAGGATTTGTGTGCTTTGTGTGTTGCACTTTTCCTGCTTTGAGAAAGGTTTCTGGGGTTATTTCTCTGTGAGGTTATAATAACACTAATAGCTAACATTTAGTTGACAGTTTGGTACATAGAGGTGATAAATATTTATGAAAGAATGATTTATGTGTTGGGCATTTTACACAGAACCATCATAGCCCATTGAGGTGATGTTCTATAGATGAAGAAAGGAGGACATTAAATTTGTTCATATCCTCAACAGATATTTGGGTGCCTTCACAAAGTTCATAGAGAGCGAAACACAAAGAAAAACTTAAAACAAATTCATAAAATAATAAGTTGCAATTAAGGAAACAAATAAGAGGCTAAAAGAAAGAATATTAGATGGGGACTTACTTTAGATAAGGAGGACTCTCAGAAGTGGTGATGCTGAAGCTGATATGTGAAGAAGTAGGGGTGGGGGTGATGTTCCAGGCAGAGGAAACATGATGTGTGAAGGTCTTGGAGGCAGGAAGGAGTCGGGTGTTTATCAGAGACAAAAGCAGGATGGCCACAGTCCAAGGAAGGAAAAGAACAGTTAATGGAAAGTCAGCAGTGGCCAGATTGCACAGGGCCTTGAGCGCCATGGTGGCATCTTGACCTTATGCTGAGTCTGGTCAGCATAAGCCTCTGAGTAAGACAGTTACTCTGGCTGTACTGGGGAGAGTGGACTAGAGAAGACAAGTCAGAACCAGTCAGTGAGGAGGCCTTTGAGGTCATCCCAGTGCAAGATGCTAGTGAACAAGTGGTGGCTCTGGAGATAAGTAGAGAAAAATCTTGATGTTTCAGAGAGAGGGAATTGATGGGTGTTGCTGGTAGAATGGATGTAAGGGTTGGGGAACAAGGAAGAGCCAAGGATGACCCCCAAAGTGGAATCAGTGGAAGTGCCAATTACTGAAAAGGGAGAGAGGTGAGAATAGAGAGGCAAATTTGTGAGAGAGTAAGGGAACCAAGAATTTAGCCTGGAAAACATTATTTGTTCTATTCCTGAGACATCCAGTGGAGATGTCAGGAAGGTCAGCTGCTTCCCTGTGGACAGAAGGACAGAGTCGCTCAGTCGTGTCCGACTCTTTGCAACCCCATGGACTGTAGCCTATCAGGCTCCTCCGTCCATGGAATTTTCCGGGCAAGAGTGCTGGAGCGGATTGCCATTTCCTTCTCCAGGGGATCTTCCTGACCCAGGAATCGAACCCGGGTCTCCCACATTACAGGCAGACACTTTACCGTCTGAGCCACCAGGGAAGCCCCTAATTCCGGAAATGTATCTTACAGATACATTCACATGTTTGAGGTGACATAAGTACAGGGTTATTTGTTGTAGCACTGATTATTATAGCAAACAGCAGAAGATTGGAAGCAAGTCAACCATCAATAAGGAGCTAATTAAATTGTGCTCCAAGCAGTGGAATACTATGCAACTGTATAAACAGGCGGAGCAAGATGTACTTACTTGGAAAAATTGAGATGTATTGTTAAATGAATAAAGGAAACCACAGAAGAGTATACTGAGTAAGCTGTATTTCATGTAGGGGAAGTAATATATACTTATACACCTTTGCTTATGTTACAAACTAATGCAAAATGATTACTTGCTGGGGTGTAGGGTAGGAGTGAAACTTGGTATAATCAATCTTTTTCTTATTAGAATTTCAAATCAGATGGCTGACTTACCTATTTAACTATTAGTAGCCAGTATTGACTGAGCACGTACTGGTGGGCAGGGGACTTTGTATACACCCTGTGTCCCTTACAGCAGAATAAAATATACATTATAATTGCACATTGTACATGAGACTCAGAGAAGTATCTGATTTGAGGTTGCGCAGTGAGTAAATGGCCAACTCAGGGTTTGATCACAGGTCTTGAGCTCCAAAGCCTTTGCCTCCTCTTTCCCCCGAGGGTGTGTATGAGGTTCTGTATGTGGGTTTCCTGCCTCGTGGCTGCTTTCCTGACAACCAATTCTCTCCTGCAGAGCCTCATTGGGGACATTGACAATGCCATGAGGACCTTCCTCAACTACTACACCGTCTGGAAGCAGTTTGGGGGGCTCCCAGAATTCTACAACATTCCTCAGGGATATACAGTGGAGAAGCGAGAGGGCTACCCGCTTCGGCCAGGTAAGCAGCATCTCTGGCCCGTGGCCAGCTCACAGCCTCCAATTCTCCGAACCCCAAGCCCTCAATATCTCTATGAGGTTCCATGCCTCACAAATGCTCACAGCTCCATTTTTTACCCCCATCTGCTTCTTCCAGTGACTCTGGGTAGTCTTCTTGCTAGGAATTCTATATCCCTTTTATTTTCAAAGAAGGAAATGGAAGCCTGGTTGGTTGCAATGGCTTCCCCAAGGCTGTTAGGTGTAGGAGCTAGGACTGGAACCCAGGTCTCCTCATTACATCTTATGCTCTTTCAAACTTGGACAAGTGAGTGAGATGGATAAAGCCAGGTTGATGCCTTTTGAGTTCCTGCCATTGGGATTTTGGACGCATAGGCAATCTTAATCATAAGTCAATGGGTCAGGTCAGATAAACTGTGCATCTGTGGAATGTTGGGACTTTAGGAATGGACTTCAGGAGTGAATCATCTCTTGTCCTCCACCTCCTCATTTGCAGCTCAGTCCTCAAGACGTAGAGAAGGAAGGGCTCACACGCTTGATAACTCTCTTACGTTCTTTTCCAGCTCCGATCTTCTGATTCACTGAAAGTTAAACATTACAAGGAGGGGAAAGGAAAGGGGGGCAGAGGAAGGAAGCTGAGTCAGCACACAGTCACCCCCCCACCCCAAAATAGCTTATGTTCCCATTGTTTTTGACTCTTCCCACCTGAATGCCTTTTAGCTGTGGGATGGGCCTTCTAGTGGCTTCTGCCCATTCTGCCCTTCTTTACCCCACTTCCTTCCTCCTCTGACCTGCTAATCTTCTCAATCATTGTTGTAGGAATCTTGGAGAAGCAACAGAAATGGCAATAAAACAGCAACTGGAAAGAGCAAATTAGTCATTTTTGACTCCTTGGAGGCTTCTGTTTTTACTATTGCTCATGCATTTATTCTCATAGCTTTTTTTTTTTCTCTTAAAGAGAAAATGGTCAGATTGTATTGATGCCATGTAACTAATAAATAGGATGAAGACAGAGTTTGGGACTAAATGTGAGACCTAGGCTTGTGCATTCTCAAAGATAGAGAGAACCTGAGAGGTCTCCTAATCCAGTGGCCCCAACCTTTTTGGCACCATGCATCAGTTTCGTGGAAGACAATTCTTCCATAGACCAAGGTTGGGGGAGGGATGATTTGGGGACGATTCAAGTGTATTACATTTATTGTGCACTTTATTCTATTATTATTACATCGGGTCCACCTCAGATCATTGGGCATTAGATCCCAGAGGTTGGGGACTCCTGTTCTAATTGATATCCCCCTGCAATGGCCCTACCATGTAGTTATCTCGTGTCTTTGTTCGGTTACCAACAATGACAGGAGGCTCACTACTTACGGAGGCAATGTGTTTTGTTTGCAGGATAGGCTGGCAGGAAGGCTCAGCAGAAAGGAAGGCACCGCAGCCAGGAATCCAGAAATGCCTTAGACCAGTCACTCTTCCTACCCCAAACAATAGCAAATGGGAGATGAGGGACTCTTCTATAATTAGGTTGGCCAGTGCCGATGCCCTGGTGCATGCTTCTGACCAGCAGTGTTGGAGCACAGAACCTAGCCTAAAAGCCTCTTAAGGCCTTCACCTTCATCTAAGTCCAAGTCCAAACCTTGGGCTCTCACCCTCTTCTAGAGAGTTGACCAGATACACCCGAAATTAAAGCAATCACTAGCAGACACAGGCCTATGTGTGAGGAAGAGAAAACAAGAAACAAGATGCTTGAGCCAGACGGCTGCGAGAAGCATAAGGGGAGGCTTCCCACTAGGGCACCATCTTTTCCATCTCTGAACACACACAGTGTGTTCATCTACCAGTAAATGTACCCCCATCTATGCTTAGAATATGAGCAATTAGATTAGTAAGTGTCCACGAGCCTGTGGGTTAAAGGGAGGGAGAAGTAAGAGAACACTGGGGAGATTGGCTGCGGTATTTTCTCCCAAAATAAGAAACAGATGGGACTTCCCTGGCCGTCCAGTGGTTAGGACTCTGTACTTCCCATGCAGGAAACCTGGGTTTGATCCCAGGTCAGGGAACTAGGATCCCACATGCTGTGTGGCACGGCTTAAAAAAAAAGAAATTGAATATAAAATTCTGATGTCTTCTCAACTCTGCCAAAATGAAATGGAATAATAATTCTTATTGAAACAAAATCTATAAAAGCCAATGTGTTTAATTCCTTGAATTACACATGAAAATGCCCAAGGGACTTCCCTGGTGGTCCAGTGGTTAAGACTGTGCGTTTACATGATGGGGGCACAGATTTGATCTCTGGTCAGGAAACTGAGATCCTGCATGCCATGGCCAGAAAAAAAAAAAAAAAAACCAGAAATAGAATTTACAGTAATAAATCATTAGGGAAAAAAGTACTCATCAGGAGTCAGGAGGAAATAGGAAGTAGAACATGAGGAGGAGATGCTGGTGTAGGGAGAGGAGAAGAGTTCTTTCCCATCCAAGTAAAGACAGGTGAAGAAGTAGCAAAGTCTGTGGAGCTGTAGCTTCCTTCTACCCACCAGGCCCACCCCAGAAGTCACATCTTTCTTTTCCGAAACAGCCTTCTAGATATCTGAAAGCAACAAACACATTGTGCTGGGTTTTCTTTTCTCCAGATAAATAGTCCCATTCAGTCCAGCTCCTGTTGGCTAGTTGGCTAATATTCATCTTATGATGGGGCTCATGTCTGAATGTCAGATTCCAATTGTGTAGAACAAGGCAAGACTGTTGCCTTGTTCTGGGCACAGTGAACTGATGGCTGCATCTTTGCTAGATTGTAAGTTGATTCTTGAATATCTTAACCTTCATCTTTTTGCCCATCCCATCTTGGAAAGGGCCTTATAATGACAGACTCATACTCTTTGAAGCTTTAGGATCAGGTTAGGCTGTAAGTGGCAGAGAAAAAATAGTAGCTTAATTAAAATAGAAGTTTATTTTGGGGGGACTTCCCTAGTGGTCCAGTGGTTAAGACTCCTTGCTTCTATTGCAAGGGGCCTGGGTTCAATCCCTGGTGGGGAAACTAAGATGTCATACCATGTGGTCAAAAGAAAAACAGGAAATTTAATGTATTCTCTGATTTTCCGGCCTTATGTGGTACTCTTTGGTGTCAGGGACCTTAATCCCACACCTGCCTGCTGGGAATAGTTGTTAATCCAGAGAGCCTTGTACTTGAGTAAAGTTAGCGATTCTGTTACTAAGGAAGAAGGAGGGAATAGATATTGGGAGGTGGGCAGCAGCCCTTGCCCCCTTCCCCATCCCAGAAACTGGCTGCCTGTCTCTCCCTTGGGATGGGAATCCATGATCCATTTTAATGCTGGTCTCTACTAAGCCTCAGATTGTGGGTGGATTGACTCTGAAGATTCAATTTGAAGGAGTTGCCCCCATTCCCCCTTGTTGGGACCCTGTGGACACAGTAAGGAGGGAGGAGTCTCTCGCTGCTCCAGGCAGGCTCCCAGCCTTCCCTGCCCAGCCACTGGTTGAGAAGGGTCCACTTTGAACTTTGCAGAACTCATTGAGAGTGCCATGTACCTCTACCGTGCCACGGGGGATCCCACTCTCTTAGAACTTGGAAGAGATGCTGTGGAATCCATCGAGAAAATCAGCAAGGTGGAGTGTGGATTTGCCACAGTAAGTATTTCCATGGGCCCAAGAATTGGGAAATCTCTCCCCCTGCCGCTAAAGAGCCTCTGGAATATTAACACTGAAAGGACTCTTAAAGGTGTAAGTAGTGTCTTTATTTTATAGATAGGGAGGCTGAGGAACAGAAGCTGAGCCTGGCTAAAGGTCACAGAGCAGGTAGAGGTGGAGCTAGGACTCGTTCCCAGGGGTCTAGACTCCCTACCCTTGGCCTTCTCACTACTTCAGAGACCCTCTAGCTATCTGAATAGGCTACTTTGCAAAGAATTGTTTTGTGAAACATTTTGTGAAAAGGCCTATAAAATGGACTTTAGAAGGGAATTATAGTCCCATAGCCTTATTTGCAGGGAAGCCTGATGGCTCAGCAGTAAAGAATCCGCCTGCAATGCAGAAGACACAGGAGATGCGGGTTTAGTCCCTGGGTCAGGAAGATCCCCTGGAGGAGAAAATAGCAACCCACTCCTGTCTTCTTGCCTGGAAAAATTCCCATAGACAGAGGAGTCTGGCTGCCTGCAGTCCATGGGGTCACAAAGAGTTGGACATGATGGAGCAGCTAAGCACACATGCGCACACACACGTACACACAGCCTCATTTGCGGGCTTCCCTGGTGGCTCAGTGGTAAAGAATCCCTCTGCCAAACAGGAGATGCGGGTTCAATTCCTGAGTTGGGAAGATCTCCTGGAGAAGGAAATGAGAACCCAGTATTCTTGCCTAGAGAATCCCATGGACCGAGGGGCCTGACTGGCTACAGTCCATGGGGTTGCAGACGAGTTGGATACGACTGAAAAACAACAACGATAAGCCTTATTTGCAAACCCAAGGATCCTTCATGAAACAGCCTTACTGGTCTCACAGATATTTGCTGAGTGTCTTTCACGGGCCAAGTGCTGTGCTAGACTGAGGATTATAGCAATGAAGAAAGACCAAGCCCCTGAGCTGACATTTTAGTAGGAAAAACAGTGACTGTTTATCTAGGAGACAGAAAGGAGGCCATTGTGGCTGGAGGCGGGTGAGCAAGGGGGAAAGTGGGAAAAGATACGTTCCCAGAAGTAGGCAGGGGCTAGATCACATAGAGCTTTGTATTAGCCATGAGGAAGAGCTGGGATTTCATTCTGCTGGGAACGAGAAGCCCTGGTAGGATTTACAGCAGAGCAGTGATGTGCTATATTTTAGATCACTCTGGCCCCTCTGTGGAGAATGGATTGAAAGGGTCAAGGAGAAGAGCCATATCACATTGTTAGAGGACCCAAGCAGGCAAGATAGAAATAAACAGTGGTTGCAGACATGTAAAAACCAGATGTTGAAGCAAATAGTCTGGAAGGAGATTCAACAAAAAGCCTACAGAGGTTTTTTTTAGGGTATGGAATTAAAAACAAATCAAAAAAACTCTTCCTTTTCAAAAAGTTATAATTGATTATATTCTAGGAGTAAAACATAGATGCATGTTTTTAAAGAGAAGACCTGTATGTGTAGGAGAAATATAAAGCAACGATGTGCTTTAATTTCTAGTATGTTGTATTTTGTGAAAAGCCAAAGTGGATGAGCTCAGTGGGGCCTTAGAACTCTTGACTTATTTCCATGAAAGTGAAGTCTTTTGGAGCCCTGCCAAGGCGAATGATGGGAATAGGCATCTGACTCCTTGGCCTTTGGCAAATAGGACAAAAGAATAATAATTCCTGGTACATCAAGTCCATAATTTAGTCACATTTTTGGGGTATAAAATAGATGTCTACTGAGAACTAGTTTTGTTTAAGAAAATGCATTGCTAATTCTAAAATAAATACTTATTTTAGAAATTAAAATAAATGTAGCAAGTAAACCTACTCATCCCAGACTATAAACTCAGTATGAATTTTTCTTTGTAAAGACTCCTAATCAGTTGTGTACAAGAGCAAAAAACTTGGTAACCATCTTAATGTCCAATATGTAAATAATGCTACATTTTTACATCATTAAGAAATGTTTGGAGTCACAAAAGGATAGGATAAAGGGGCTAGGATATTGTTGTATCACGTAGGGGGACCAAGAAAGACAGTTCTGATGAGGCAGCATTTGAGCAGAGACCTGCAGGAAGTGAAGGAGGGGTAAGATACCTGAAGGAAGATGGCTCCAGGCTTCAAGAACACCACTGAAAAGAACTGGGCCAGGCATGACCTTGTTCACAGAATAGAAAAGCTGAGTGGCTGAACCTGCAAGAGCCACAGAAAGAGCAGGAAAAAGATGAGGTCAGCAAGGAGCAGGAGCCAGATCAGCAAACACCTGTTAGGCCACGATAAGGACTTTGATTTTAGTTTGTGGGAAATGGGATGTTAACAGAGGGTTTTCCATAGAGGATTGACAGGTAAGACTTAAGATAAAAATATCCTTAGGCATAGCGTTTCCCAGGTGGTTCAGTGGTAAAGAATCTGCCTGCCAAGCAGGAGATACAGGTTCAATCCATGAGTTGGGAAGATCCCCTGGAGAAGGAAATGGCACTCCAGTATTCTTGCCTGGGAAATCCCATGGACAGAGGAGCCTGGCAGGCTACAGTCCATAGGGTCGCAAAGAGTAGGATACAACTTAGCAATTAAACAACAACAACAAATCCTTTAGGGTAAGAATGGAAGAAGGAAGCCCTGTTGAAAATTGTGATAAGCTTGGTGAGAGATGATGGTAAGTGATTTGCTCAAAGATCCGTAGCTGCCTAGTGGCAGGAAGTCCTGACAGGGTCCCCCAACCCTTTCTCCTGCTCTGATGCTAGTCTGACTTACTTCCTTCTTCCACATGGCAGATCAAAGATCTGCGGGACCACAAGCTTGACAACCGCATGGAGTCTTTCTTCTTGGCCGAGACTGTGAAATACCTCTACCTGCTGTTTGATCCGGACAACTTTATCCACAACAACGGCTCCACCTTCGATGCGGTGATCACCCCCTACGGGGAGTGCGTCTTGGGGGCCGGGGGTTATATCTTCAACACAGAAGCACACCCCATCGACCCCGCTGCCCTGCACTGTTGCCGGAGGCTGAAGGAAGAACAGTGGGAAGTAGAAGATTTGATGAGGGAATTTTACTCTCTCAAACGGAAAAGGTCGAGATTTCAGAAGAAAACTATGAGCTCAGGGCCATGGGAACCCCCATCAAGGCCCGGAACATTCTCCTCCCCTGAAAACCATGAGCAGGCAAGGGAAAAGAAGCCTGCCAAGCAGAAAATCCCACTTCTCAGCTGCCCTAGTCAGCCTTTTACCTCGAAGCTGGCATTACTGGGACAGGTTTTCCTAGATTCCTCATAACCACTGGATGATATTTTGTTTTTTAAACTGAACTGTAACAATAAATCTGCTTTTGATGATCATGGTTTTCTATTTTACAAATTGGGTTGTTTCTCATGAGATTTCATTCAAAGATAGGGTGCACAACTAAAAACAGTTGCAAATCTAGTTTTTCTCTTATGGTTGGAGAAATAGCTGAACATAAAGTTAGCCAGCTTCAAAGACCCCAGGGCTTGATATTTGAATCTCCTTTCCTTTCAAGGTTCCCATTTTCTGGAGGGTGTTGTAAATATATTCCTTTTTTGGGAGGTGGGGGGAGATATTTTCATTTTTTATTTTTTTTAATTGAAGTATAACTGACTTATAATACTCTATAAATTCCATAAGGCTTATATAATATAGAGCTATATAAGAACTATACTGTATGTAGAATATAGTAAATACTTTTATACATTATAAAATGATCACCACAAAAAGCCTAGTTACCATCTGTCACCATACTAAGTTATTACAGTATTATTGATTGTATTCCTTGTGCTATATATTACATCCCCATGACTTACTTATAACTGGAATTTTGTACCTCTTAATTTCTGTCATCTATTTTAGTCTCCCCCCCACCCCTCCTCCCCCATGGCAAACACCAGTTTGTTCTCTGTGTCTATGAGTCTGTTTCTGTTATATTTGTTCATTTGTTTTGTTTTTAGGTTCCACATATAAGTGAAATCACATGGTATTTATCTTTTTCTGACATTTCATTTAGCATAATACTGTCTAGGTCCATTCATATTTTTACAAAGGGCAAGATTTTATTCTTTTGTGTGACTGATACTTGTGTGTGTATATATATATATATATATATATACACACACACACATACACACACACACCACATCTTTATCCATTCATCTGTTGATGGACATTTAGGTTGCTTCTGTATCTTGACTATTCTAAGTAATGCTGCATTGAGTATAGGCATGCATATCAGCATGTATATATCTTTTCAAATTAGCATTTTTATTTTCTTCAAATAAATACCCAGAAATGGAATTGCTAGATCTTAAGGGAGTTCTATTTTTAATTTTTTGAGAAATCTTTCATACTGTTTTCCACAGTGGCTACATCAATTTACATTCCCACCAACAGTATACAGGGGTTTCCTTTTCGTCACATCCTCGCTCACATTTATTTGTTGTCTTTTTGATGATAGCCATTCTGACAGGTATGAGGGAATATCTCATTGTGTTTTGATTTGCGTTTCCTGATGATTAGTGATGCTGAGCATCTTTTCATGTGTTCGTGTGTTATCGATATGTCTTCTTTAGAAAAATGCCTATTTATGTCTTCTATCCATCTTTTGATTGGGTTGTTTGTTTTCTTGATGTTGAGTTGATGTTGGATAATTAATCCCTTTTCAGATATATCATTTGCAAATATCTTCTCCCATTCAGTAGACAGCCTTTTCATTTTGTTGATAGTTTCCTTCTCTGTACAAAAGCTTTTTAATTTTATATAATCCCCCCCCCCGCCTTTTTTTTGGCTTTTGTTTCCCTTGCCTGAGACATAGCCAAAAAAATATTGTTAAAACCAATATCAAAGAGCATACTATGCTTTCTTCTAGGAGTTTTATGGTTTCTAGAAGGCAGTGGCACCCCACTCCAGTACTCTTGCCTGGAAAATCCCATGGACGGAGGAGCCTGGTAGGCTGCAGTCCATGGGGTCGCGAAGAGTTGGACACGACTGAGCGACTTCCCTTTCACTTTTCACTTTCATGCATTGGAGAAGGAAATGGCAACCTACTCCAGTGTTCTTGTCTGAAGAATCCCAGGGACGGGGGAATCTGGTGGGCTTCCATCCATGGGGTCGCACAGAGTTGGACATGACTGAAGTGACTTAGCAGCAGCAGCAGTCTTATGTTTATATGGTATGATACAGTTCACATTATTTCTAATAGTTTTTTGGTGGTATCTTTATAATTTTCTATAAATAGATTCTATATCATGTCATCAGTGAACAGTGACAGTTTTACTTCTTTTCCAACTTGTATTCCCTTTGTTTGGTTGTCTGATTGCTGTGGCTAGAACTTCTGATACTATGTTGAATAAAAGTGGCAAGAGTGGGCATCCTTGCCTTTTTCCTTATCTTAGAGGAAATGCTTTCAGCTTTTCATCACTGAGTATGATATTGATGATAGATTTGTCATATATGGCCTTTATTATGTTGAGATATGTTCTATCTGTATCCACTTTAAGAGTCTTTGTCATAAGTGGATGTTGAATATTTTTTGATAGGCAAGAAATAGACTTATTAATGTAGGACCCTATGAAGGAAACAAATAGGCAGGCAAGAGGGCTCTACCCCAAGAACTAAGTGGGCCACATTTTTATAATCAAAGGAGAAGTGGGGAGAGGGAGAAGACCACCTTATTCGTCTTCCTTTGTAAAGATGTTTTAGGAAAATGACGCACAAGAGGGTGGTCATGTCCCAGGTCTCAGGGTAAGTTCCTGGGACAGGCCACCAAGTGAGGTCCTTGGCTTCACACAGGAAAGAATTCAAGAGTGAGCCATAGTGAAGTGAAAGAGATACACACTCTATAGACAGGATATAGTCCCTCTCAAAAGACGAGAGAAACCCTGGGAGAAACACACCCCACAGACAGATTGTGGGCAGTCTTAGAAAGGGAGAGCAGCCAGAGAGGTGTTGAATTTTGTCAAACACATTTCCTGCATCTATTGAGATCATCATATGGTTCTATTTTTCAATTTGTTAATATGTGTATCACACTGATTTATGGATATCGGGCCATTTCTGGGATAAATTCCACTTCATCGTGGTGTATGAACTTTTAGTAAGATCTGACTGAAAGTTGGGGAGATGACAGCATCTAGAAACTAACAGCTACCATTAGCTATGGCTGCTCATAGAACCACAACCCACCCCACTCATTATTCAGAGCTTCTTTGTGGCCAAGGCTAACTCACCTCCACACTCTGGGATACCCTTGATCATCAGTCAACATACTGGATCTAGACCAGAGAGAAGAAGGAAAGTCCTTTCCTAAATCCTATTCTCTTCCCCAATTTACAGAGTGGCAATTTTAAAATTAAAGTATAATTGACTTACAATATTATACTATTTAGGTGTACAACAGAGTGATTTAATATTTTTAGGAGTACCACATAATGATTTGATATTTTTATACATCACAAAGTGATCACCAAAGAAAATTGTATTTTTCAGGAATTTATTAGCATGAAGTTGTTCTTTCTTATCCCTGATACTACTTACCTGTGCCCTGATTAGTCTTGCCAGAGATTTTAAATTTTATTATTCGTTTTTCAAGAACAAACTTTTGACTTGGTTGTTACTGTTAATTGTTATGTTTATTTTCTACTGTTCTAGTGTTGGCTTTTATTATTTTCTTTTTAAAAAATTCTTTCACATTTTATTACTAATCAGGTACTTTATTTTTTTATTGAAATGTAATTTACAGTATGATACTAGTTTCAAGTGTACAGCATAGTGATTCAGTATTTTTTATTGTTTTCTTCCTCCTACTTTCTTTGAGTGATTCTGATGAGGTTGTCTATCACTGTGGCATAACCTCGTGTGAGGGTATCTTCATTTGCTCCTCTGGAGGTCCGCTCCACCTTCTCTCCCCAACGAGGGTGGATTGTTCTCTACTCTTGTGGTCCTGTATGAACTACGCCGATGGGTTCACATTTTCCCTGGCTTCTACTTGGGTTCAGTCAGTGGGGTGTCTGGGCGGGAGATTGGCAAAAGGAAGTAGAATGAGGTCATGATATTTATTCCCATGGCTTTTTTCCAGCGGGGGTGCTTCAGGCTAGCTAGTCTCTCAGTTGAAGGTCACTGTTTCTCTCAGCTTCTTTTCAGGTGATGGTAACCTTTCCATTCCCTTATTCTTTCAGGCTTGGTAATGGTAATGGCTATGCTAGTACTAGCCCCAGATTACTACGCTATCCCTTGAGGTTCTCTTATACTCTGCCCATATACCTTTGTAAATAGTCTTTTTACTAAACCCTCCTCTCATCTTTCTAATTTGAGTGAGCTGGATCTTTCCTCTCAGGTGCCTAACTGTTATATCTAGAGACCATTCCGACTGGTACATGTTTTTAATTTAAAGTCTAAAGTTAACTGTTCTTTTTATACTTCTCCCAAATAAGAGAAAAACATTAGATTAACAAGGTTGCAGGATATAAGATCAATATACAAAAATCGATTTACTTCTGTATATTTGCAATTAAAATATAGAAATGAAATTAAACATTTCCACTTATAACAGCATAAAAGAAAATTATTTGGGAGTAAATTTAACAGAAATACAAGAAGATTTGTACACTGAAAACTACAAAACATTGTTAAAAGTTTAAAGACCTAAGTAAGTGGGAAAATATTTCCATTTTCATGGGTTAAAAGACATAATATTGTTAAGATGGCATTTGTACCAAAATTAGTCTACAGATTCAATGGAATCTCTATCAAAACTCAGTTGCCTTTTTTAGAGAATTGGACAAGCTGATCTTAAAAGTTATATAGAAAGTCAAGGGACCTGGAATAGTCAATACAATCTTAAAAAAGAACAAAGCTGGAGGATTCACTCATGATTTTAAAACTTACTACAAAGGTACAATAGAAAATGTGGTGCTGGCATAAGGGTAGACATGTAAATTAATGGAATAGAACTGAGAATACAGAAATAAACCTTCATGGTCAACTGATTTTTGAAAAAGGTGCCAAGGCAATCCAGTGGGGGACATTTTTAACAAATTATGCTGGCACAACTGGATATCTACTTGCATAAAAAAGATTTTGTACCACTATTTAATACCATATAAAAAACTAACTCTGTGAATCAAAGACCTAAATAGGAGCTAAAACTATAAAATTCTTTGGGGAAAACATAAATTTTTGTGACCTTGGATTAGGCAGTGGCTTCTTAGAAGACACCTTAAAGCACATGTAAACAAAAACAGATAAATTGGATTTTCTAAAAATTAAAAACTCTGTGCTTCAAAGGATACTATAACTAAAATGAAAAGACAGCCTACAGAATGGGAGAAAATATTTGCAAATCAAATAGCTGGTGAGGGTTTCATATCTGGAATATATAAAGAACTTTTACAACTCAACAGTAAAAACAGTGCAATGAAAAAATGGGCAAAGGAGACAGACATTTCTCCAAAGAAGTAAACAGATGGCCAACAAGCACATGAAAAAATATTTAACATCATTAGTCGTTAAGGAAATGCAAATCGAAGCCACAATGAGATTCCACTTCATGCCCACTAGGACATGGTGTCTTAGTCTATTTGGGCTGCTATAACAAGTTACCACAAACTAATTTGAAGTTAGTTATGAATGAAAGTGTGGGAGAATTTTTCATTTTTGGCAACATTGCCATAACTTTCAACTGAGTTTTGGTTAGGAATTTGCAGTGTGGTTTTTTCAGACGGTTCATAATAAGGAATATCTCAAACGTGAAAAATGTAGCATTTTTACTGAAATAGTTCAAATTGTTCTTTTTTTTTTTTTTTCAAATTGTTCTTAAATGGACTGTTTTCATGCTACAAAAATTGAGAATGAGAAGGTGAAAATGTAGGAAGAATGAATAGTGATATTGGGGAAAGTACTTAACATTAGTTAGCAGACAATGGCTTTATTTGTGTCTCATTAAGAAGAAAGGGTAGGGACTTCCTTGGTGGCTCAGTGGTAAACAATCCACTTGCCAGCGCAGGAGACGCGGGTTGGATCCCTGGTCTGAGAAGATCCCACATGCCTTGGAGCAACTAAACCTGTGTGCCACAACTGTGCTCTGAAGCCTCCGGAAACTGCAACTGCGGAGCCCTTGCGCCACAACCACTGGAGCCCGCATGCCCTGGAGCCGGTGCTCCACAAGAAAAGCCACTGCAATTAGAAGCCATTGCACCACATCTAGAGAGTAGCCCCCACTCTCTGCAGCTAGAGAAAAGCCCACACATCAGGGAAGACCCAGGACAGCCAAAAAAAAGGGTAAGTTTAGTAAGATAGTATTTTAAAAATATGACTTTATCAAATGTACAAAACCAAAAGTGACATATACTAACGCATTATTTGTAATGATACTCTTGCCAATGAAAACATCAATAAGCCAGCAATATTAAAAAGATGCATTGGAGAAGGAAATGGCAACCCACTCCAGTGTTCTTGCCTGGAGAATCCCAGGGACGGGGGAGCCTGGTGGGCTGCCGTCTATGAGGTTGCACAGAGTCGGACACGACTGAAGTGACTTAGTAGTAGTAGTAGTATTAAAAAGATACTTGGAAACATGACATGCTGAATCAGTCCCTTGAATATTTTCAAAAAAAAGAAAAGTATATATAATGTGATGGGACAGATTTTTCTGAGCCATAATGTAGCTATCAATGAGAAATCCTTATTATCATTGTATTGGATTGTATATTCGGTGCCAAAAGGGAAAACTGCTCACAAAGCTCCTGAAAAAATAAGAAACTGTTCTTCTGGCATATATATATTTTGCTTTTGTCTTTCTTCCAGTTTTATTGAGATATAAATTGACACACGACACTGTATAATGACTTGATTTACATAACATTATGAAATGATTTTCACAATAAGTTTAGTGAATATCCATCATCTCATATAGATACAAAATTAAAGAAATAGAAAAAAAAATTTCCTCATGATGAGAACCCTTATGATTTATTCTCTTAACTTTCATATATATAGTAGTGTTAATTATATTTATTATGTTGTATATTACATCCCTAGTATCTATTTACCTTATAACTGAAAGTTTATACCTCTTGACTACGTTCATCCAATTCCCAGCCCCCTCCCCCTGCCTCTAGTACCATAAATCTGATCTCTTTTTCTGAGTTTCTTTTTGAAGTACAACTGACCTGTGTACACTGTGTTAGTTCCTGTTACACAACATAGTAATTCGATATTTTTAGACATTGCAAAATGGTCACCTCAATAAGTCTAGTTACAGTCTGTCCCTGTAAAAGACATTACATAACTATTTATTTTATTAAAAAACTTATTTTGGCCTTGCTGCACGGCATGCAGGCTCTTAGTTCCTGGACCAGGGATTGAACCCACGTCTCCTGCATTTGAAGCACAAGGTCTTAACCACTGGACTGCTAGGGAAGTCCCCATAATTATTGACTGTATTCCCCACACTGGACCTTTCATACCCTTGACTCATTTCTTTTGTAACTTGAATTCTGGAACTCTTAATCGCTTTGATCTCTTTCCTCGCCGACCCCTGACTCCCTTCCCCTCTGCAGCCACCTGGTTGTTCTCTGTATCTCACTGTGTCTGTTTTGTTATGTTGCTTTGTTTCGGTTTTTAGATTCCACATATAAGTAAAATCATAGAGCATTTTTCTTTCTCTGACTTACTTCACTTAGCATATACCTTCTAGGTTCATCCAAGTTGTCACAAATGGCAATATGTCATTCTTTTTTGTGGCTGGGTAATATATATTTATACCACATACTCTATCCATTCAGCTATTGATAGGCACTTGGGTTGCTTCCATATCTTGGCTGTTGTAAATAATGCTACAGTGACCACAGGAGTGCATATCTTTTTTAATTAGTGTTTTTATTTTCTTTGGATAAATACCCAGGGGTGAAACCACTGAATTGTATAGTAGTTCCATTTTTAACTTTTTTGAGGAGTCTCTGTACTGTTTTCCACAGTGGCTGCATCAATTCACATTTCCACCAGTAGTGCAAAAGGGTTCTCTTTTCTCCACATCCTCACCTACGTTTGTTATCTGTTGTCTTTTTGATAATAGCCGTCTGACAGGTGAGAGGTGATATCTCATTGTGGTTTTGATTTGCGTTTCCCTGTTGGTCAGTGATGTTGAGCATCTTTTCATGTGCCTGTTGGCCATCTGTATGAAAAACACCTATTTGGATCCTCTGCCCATTTTTAAATTGGGTTACTTAGGTTTTGTTTTGTTTTTGATGTTAAGTTGTATGAATTCTTTGTCTCTTTTGGATATTAACCTCTTATTGGATATGAAATTTGCAAATACCTTCTCCCACTCAGTAGGTAGCCTTTTTGTTTTATTGACGGTTTCCTTCCCTGTGCTAAAGGTTTTTAGTCTTCTGGTATATTTTTTGTGGTGTACTGTTTTTATGGTAAATCAATAAACATACATCTTAGCAATAATATGATTTCTCCTTGAATCTTTGCAGAATTTTGAAAGTAGTGTTAATTATGGTATTGATTTTGTGATCTAACTTGAGAAAGACAAGTTGGGTATTGTATAATGCTTAGTTTATGCCTGAGATGAGTGGTAAGGCCATTTTAAGGAGGGTCTTGTTATGTATTTAGTTATTCTCTTCACACAAAACTGGATTTAAAATGTTTACAAAATTGACAAGTGCAATTTTGGTCAATATAAATTAGTCTGGAAGAATTAAAATATGACAAAGGCATTTTTAAAATGTTAGCAGCATCTGAAAACGATGTTATTTGGCATAGTCTTACAGGTTGTAAATCTTTGGAAAACAAATTTTGCTGAAATTCATGTGTATGTTTGGCAGAAACAGTGGAAGTTGTTCATTTTATTAAAGGAAGTCAACAGAATAGCCAATTTTTGGAAAAAAATTCTTCAGGGATTAGAGGTGACCTACCACTTATTTTATCATATCAGAGTTAGTTGGTAGTCATAATGGAAAGTCTGAAGTCCATTACAAGAATACAAGAATAAAATTCCTATTTTTCTAGCCAAAAAACAATCTCATTTGGAAAATCTTTTCAAAGTTGTTTTTTTGGAATAACAATGTTGGCCTATTTGACTGACATATTTTTTTAACATTCTTAGTGAATTAAATTAGAAAGTTCTTAGGAAACCCAGTCCAACATTTCAAGCCTATCCAAGCATTTCAAATGATATTACTGCAATGGCAAGCAAAATTTCAATATATTAGGTTGGTGCAAAAGTAATTGCGGTTTTGCACTGTTGAACTTTGCTGTTTGGTATTAGAATACATTCTTAAATGTGGTTATGTTATACATCATTTTAATTGCATTTCTCACTTTCTGTTTTTTTGCTAATGACATTACTTGCAGTTTATGTTATATTTATTTTGGACTATAGAAATGATGTTAAGACAAAAAGCAAATTTGAGCAACCTTTTTTATTCGAGTTCAAAATGGGTCATAAAGCAGTGGAGACAACTAGCTACATCAACAATGGATTCGGCCCAGAAACTGCTAACAAATGTACAGTGCAATGGTGGTTCAAGAAGTTTTGCAAAGGAGACAAGAGCCTTAAAGCTGAGGCGCATAGTGGCCAATCGTTGGAAATTGAGAACGACCAACTGACAGCAAACATTGAAGCTGATCCTCGTTATAATGATTTAAAATTCACGGTCCGAAACTGCAATTACTTCTGTACCAACCTAATACATGCCACTGGTTCCATGGTTTTCAAGTGTGGCCCCTGGTGCAGAAGCAGCAGCATCACCAGAGAACTTGTTAAAAACGTAAACCCATGGGCTCCACCCCAGAACTTCTGATTCAGAAAAGGGAGGGCCAGCAGTATGTGTTTTAACAAGCCTTCCAGCTGATTCCCAGGTGGCGCTAGTGGTAAAGAATCTGCCTACCAATACAGGAGAGGTAAGAGACGCGATTTCGGTCATACCTGAATGGTCTAGCGGTTTTCCCTACTTTCTTCAATTTTAGTCTGAATTTGGTAATAAGGAGTTCATGATCTGAGCCACAGTCAGCTCCTGGTCTTGTTTTTGTTGACTATATACAGCTTCTCCATCTTTGGCTGCAAAGAATATAATCAATCTGATTTCGGTGTTGACCATCTGGTGATGTCCATGTGTAGAGTCTTCTCTTATGTTGTTGGAAGAGGGTGTTTGCTATGACCAGTGCGTTTTCTTGGCAAAACTCTATTAGTCATTGCCCTGCTTCATTCTGCATTCCAAGGCCAAATTTGCCTGTTACTCCAGGTGTTTCTTGGCTTCCTACTTTTGCATTCCAGTCCCCTATAATGAAAAGGACATCTTTTGGGGGTGTTAGTTCTAAAAGGTCTTGTAGGCCTTCATAAAACCGTTCAACTTCAGCTTCTTCAGCATTACTGGTTGGAGCATAGACTTGGATAACTGTGATATTGAATGGTTTGCCTTGGAGACGAACAGAGATCATTCTGTCGTTTTTGAGATTGCATCCAAGTACTGCATTTTGGACTCTTGTTGACCATGATGGCTACTCCATTTCTTCTGAGGGATTCCTGCCTGCAGTAGTAGATATAATGGTCATCTGAGTTAAATTCACCCATTCCAGTCCATTTTAGTTCGCTGATTCCTAGAATGTCAACGTTCACCCTTGCCATCTCTTGTTTGACAACTTCCAATTTGCCTTGATTCATGGACCTGACATTCCAGGTTCCTATGCAATATTGCTCGTTACAGCATTGGATCTTGCTTCTATCACCAGTCACATGCACAACTGGGTATTGTTTTTGTTTTGGCTCCATCCCTTCATTCTTTCTGGAGTTACTTCTCCACTGATCTCCAGTAGCATATTGGGCACCTAATGACCTGGGGAGTTCCTCTTTGGTATCCTATCATTTTGCCTTTTCATGCTGTTCGTGGGGTTCTCAAGGCAAGAATACTGAAGTGGTTTGCCATTCCCTTCTCCAGTGGACCAGGTTCTGTCAGACCTCTCCACCATGACCCGCCTGTCTTGGGTTGCCCTGCGGGCATGGCTTGGTTTCATTGAGTTAGACAAGGCTGTGGTCCTAGTGTGATTAGATTGACTAGTTTTCTGTGAGTATGATTTCAGTGTGTCTGCCCTCTGATGCCCTCTTGCAACACCTACCATCTTACTTGGGAAATAGATGGGGAAACAGTGGAAACAGTGTCAGACTTTATTTTTTCGGGGTCCAAAATCACCGCAGATGGTGACTGCAGCCATGAAATTAAAAGACGCTTACTCCTTGGAAGGAAAGTTATGACCAACCTAGATAGCATATTCAAAAGCAGAGACATTACTTTGCCGACTAAGGTCCATCTAGTCTAGGCTATGGTTTTTCCTGTGGTCATGTATGGATGTGAGAGTTGGACTGTGAAGAAGGCTGAGTGCCGAAGAATTGATGCTTTTGAACTGTGGTGTTGGAGAAGACTCTTGAGAGTCCCTTGGACTGCAAGGAGATCCAACCAGTCCATTCTGAAGGAGATCAGCCCTGGGATTTCTTTGGAGGGAATGATGCTAAAGCTGAAACTCCAGTACTTTGGCCACCTCATGCGAAGAGTTGACTCATTGGAAAAGACTCTGATGCTGGGAGGGATTGGGGGCAGTAGGAGAAAGGGATGACCGAGGATGAGGTGGCTGGATGGCATCATGGACTCGATGGACATGAGTCTGAGTGAACTCCGGGAGATGGTAATGAACAGGGAGGCCTGGCGTGCTGCGATTCATGGGGTCACAAAGAGTCGGACATGACTGAGTGACTGAACTGAACTGAACTGAACTGAAGAGACACGAGTTTGATCCCTGATTTGGGAAGATCCTTTGGAGGAAGAAACGGCAACCCACTCCAGTATTCTTGCCTGGAGAATCCCATAGACAGAAGAGCCTGGCGGGCTACAGTCCATAGGGTCACAAAGAAGTGGACACAACTGAAGCAACTTTGTATGCTCAACTTGGCCAGGTGATTCTGATGTAAGCTCACGTTTCAGAATCAGGGTATTTGATGTCCCCATCATTGTTGTAAGAAATCGATGAAACCTTATTAATGAAAGCAGCTCAAATTAAATGAAATAAAATTAGAGCTTTTCATTGCCCCTTATCTCTTATTGTTGGTATTAATGTTATGCTGGCTTCACAATAACAGTCGGGGAATATTACTTCTTTATCTGGCTTTTGGAAGAAATTATATATGACTGGTATTATTTCTTCCTGAAAAGGTTGGTAGATTTCATAGTCATTTGGGACTGAATTTGTGTGTGTGTGTGTATGTATGTGTGTGTAGGGGGGGGGGGAGGTTTTTAAATTATAGATTCAATTTCTTTAATAGTTATGGGATTATTCCAATTTTCCATTACTTCTTGTGTCCATTTTGGTATAGATTTTTTTCCTAGAAATTTTATTTCATCTAAATTTTCAAATGTCTAGGCATAAAATTGTAATTATATCCTCTTACGAGTTTCTGAATGCTGAAGAATCTCAATTTTTGACACTAATTCCTGGTGGGAATCTGTTCTGTTTTCTTCTTAGGGGTTCTTCTAATTTGATTTGATTGCTTTCTAGGATTGCAGCACAATAGTCAATCTGGGACTTCTTTTCCTTGTACTGAAGCTTTAAAAAACAGAAAAAGGATGGTTATGTAAGATATAAATATTGGAGAAAGATGAGATATGGGTGTAAGGGAACTGTTAGTATTATTCTTGCAACTCTTTAGTAAATCTAAAATTATTCCAAGTTAAAAAAAATTTTTTTAAGAATAAAAAAATGGTATTAATCATCCACTATTCATCGTTTCACTCAAGGACTTTGGCCTGTTTTTGAGACTCGAATTCACCAGAGAAGTCAAATTTGTCGCCTGTCAAGAAGTTCCCAAGAATTATGGGAAAGACTCAGAGGCAGTGGCTTTTACTTAGATTTTTTTCTTTCTTTTCAAAAGAGACCTCTTTTTTTTTTTTTTTTTTGATTCTTTCCAAAAAGGAGTTTCAAAAAGGGATAATTATACAATTGCAGGAAATAAGGTTTTGAATGTCTTTTGAACTATATGTATGTTAGGAGGAGGGGAAGTAATCTTGTTACTTTATCCTTCTGTCAGATGCAGTCTACCAGGAAGTTGAAAGAAACCACGAGAACTAAGTATAGAACAAAACTAAAAATGTTGGTGAGCAAGGGTTAGGTTGTGAGAGTCTGACCAGAAATGCTTCCAGAGTTCCGCAAAGAATAGGCACTTAGTCTTAAAGAAAATGTGGGCTTTGCAGGAGTTGGGTCTTCTCACCCAGGAGGTCTCTAAGGATCCGAGTCTGCCTGGAACATGAAGGGGATGTGGAAGAATGGTGGGAATCAGGGTGGAGTGTGTTACTCAGTTGTGTCAGACTCTTTGGAAGAATGATGGGAATCAGGGGTGTGTGTGTTATGTGTGTGTTACTCGCTCAGTTGTGTCTGACTCTTTGCAACCCCATGGACTGCAGCCCACCAGGCTCCCCTGTCCATGGAACTCTCCAAGCAAGAATAATGGAGTGGGTTGCCATTTCCTTATCTTCCCAACCCAGGCAGGGATGGAACCCAGGTCTCCTGCATTGCAGGCAGATTCTTTACCAGCTGAGCCACAAGGGAAGCCCCTTTGACAACAGAGGAAAGGTTAATTACTATCATCCTAGGGAAAAGGTTGGGCTTCCCAGGTGGCTCAGTGGTAAAGAATCCACCTGCCAATGCAGGAGATGTAGGTTCGATCTCTAGGTTGCAAAGATCCCCTGGGGAAGAAAATGGCAACCCACTCCAGTATTCTTGCCTGGGAAATCCCATAGACAGAGGAGCCTGGCAGGCTACAATCCACGGGGTCTCAAAAGAGTCAGACACGACTTAGCAATTAAAACAACAAGTTGGTGGGGGGAACAAGATAGCTTCAGTCTTGAGGCCACATATTACTTATTAATTACAAAAGGAAAAATGTACCTTTCCAATAAGACACTTGGCAAATACCACTTAGGCCAAGAGATCAACCTTGGCATCATTAACAATGGGATAAATTTATATTATTTCATCCTGATGTGAACCAGTGGGAAAGATACCATCAACTATATAGTATTCTTGCTAGAAAATCTGAACCCTAATCTAATCAAGAAATCCAGATAGTAGGGCATTCAGCAAAATTGGCCCAGACCCTTAAAAACTGTCAGTGTCATGAAGACAGAACAGATGAGAGGACTCTTAGACATTAAAAGACACTAAAGAGATATGATATTCAAAAACAAGGCATGATCCTTGATTGAATCCTGTTGGGGGGGGTGGTGGGAGGAAGACCCTGTAGGACATCTTGGGGGCAACTGCAGACAATTGAATGGAAGGTGATATTATATAACATTAAATTTCTTTAATGTGATGGTGATGTGATGGTGTCATAGTTATTAGAAGCAGGTCCATATTCTTGGGAAATAATATGCTAAAGTATTGAGGTATAGTATCATGATATCTGTAATTTACTTTCAAATGGTTTGGGAACAAATTTGATGTGTATATGTATGTGTATATATATATATGCAGATAGAGAAAAATAAAGATAAAATAATGTAAACAATTGATGAGTTTAAGCAAGAATATCTGAGTATTCATAGTATTATTCTTTCAACTTTTCTGAAGATTTGAAAATTTCCCCCAAAAAACTGGAGGGAAAATAAAACATTGCAAATAAACTGCTTGGCCAATGGTAAATTCCCACCCCCTGCCCGCCGAAAAAGAAAAGGGTGGGTCTTACATAAGCATATAAGCTCCATGAGGGCAGAGATTTTGTTTCTTTTATTTAGCACTGTATCCCGAGCGCCTGGCAAGTGAAACCGTACCCAATAAACATTTTTGAAACAAATCCTTGAAAAGTTGTACATTAGAAATGTAATGTGTAAAATATAATCGTTGGAAATAACAGCAAAGGACGATATATGAACAGCTGTTTCTATGGTCTGAATATAACTGTGCCAGTTGCTTTGATTAAAATGACTTTTCTATGTTGAAAAATTTTAAAAATTGCCCCAGAAAATCCATCTGCCCAGTTGAGTAACTCATTTACAAGAAGTGATAGTCTCTGAGTAGTATCAGCATGTTTGGTTAAACCATTTGGGATTAATGTGGGGTGTGGAAATTAGCCTATTAAGAAGCTTCAGTTTTTCTAACCGTGATCCCAATTGACATCAACTGGGCTCTTTTGGGAGGGGTCCTACGCCCTCTGGTGGTGAAAGACACTCATCTGGTTTCTATGGAAAAGACTGGCAGAAAAGAGATGAAGTGGGAGTGCCTTTACCCAGAGGCTTCTGAAAACCTGGGGATTCAATCCCTGGGCTGGGAAGATTCCCCTGGAGGAGGAAATAACAGCACACTCCAGTACTCTTCACTGGAAAATTTCCACGGACTAAGGAGCCTGGTAGGCTACAGTTCATGGGGTTCTCAAAGAGTTGGACATGACTGAGTGACTTCACTTTCACTTTCTGAAAACTTATTTCCTAGTTGGTAGTGACCTTGGGACTGAACTTGAAGTGATCATTTTTGACTCAGTGAATAGACAGATTTGGGGAATGCCTGGGCCAGGCTGGGTTGAGGAACGTACAAATTTAGGAACGGACAGTGACATTTGTGGTTGGGTCACAGCTGAGATGGGAAGACTTGCCTTCAGCATGATGAGTGCCAAGGGAAACCTGAAGGGCCATTTGAACTGTAAGATCTGTCAGGATCCTGTCTCCCAGTTGTGACAAAGATGAGACAGTCTAGTCCACCATACCTATTGGGTTGTTTGGTTTTCCTTGATTTTTGTAGGTGTTAACGCATCTGTTCATTAATTTACTGAGCCAATAAGTCAGAAAGCAACAGTTAGAACTGGGCATGGAACAACAGACTGGTTCCAGATAGGAAAAGGAGTGCGTCAAGGCTGTATATTGTCATCCTACTTATTTAACTTATATGCAGAGTACATCATGAGAAAAGCTGGGCTAGAGGAAGCACAAGCTGGAATCAAGATTGCTGGGAGAAATATCAATAACCTCAGATATGCAGATGACACCACCCTTATGGCAGAAAGTGAAGAGGAACTAAAAAGCCTCTTGATAAAATTGAAAGAGGAGAGTGAAAAAGTTGGCTTAAAGCTCAACATTAAGAAAACGAAGATCATGGCATCCGGTCCTATCACTTCATGGCAAATAGATGGGGAAACAGTGGAAAAAATGGCTGACTTTATTTTTCTGGGCTCCAAAATCACTGCAGATGGTGATTGCAGCCATGAAATTAAAAGACGCTTACTGCTTGAAAGGAAAGTTATGACCAACCTAGATAGCATATTGAAAAACAGAGACATTACTTTGCCAACAAAGGTCCACCTAGTTAAGGCTATGGTTTTTCCTGTGGTCATGTATGGATGTGAGAGTTGGACTATAAAGAAAGCTGAGTGCTGAAGAATTGATGCTTTTGAACTGTGATGTTGGAGAAGACTCTTGAGAGTCGCTTGGACTGCAAGGAGACCCAACCAGTTCATCCTAAAGGAGATCAGTCCTGGGTTTTCACTGGAAGGACTGATGTTGAAGCTGAAGCTCCAATACTTTGGCCACCTGATGTGAAGAGCTGACTCACTGGAAAAGACCCTGATGCTGGGAAAGATTGAAGGCAGGAGGAGAAGGGAATGACAGAGGATAAGATGGTTGGATGGCATCACCAACTCAATGGACATGGGTTTGGGCGGACTCTGGGAGTTCATGATGGACAGGGAGGCCTGAGGCCTGGTGTGCTGCGGTTCATGGGATCGCAAAGAGTCAGACATGACTGAGCGACTGAACTGAACTGAAGAATGCATCTGTTCATTAATTTACTGAGCCAATAAACATATTTGATCACCTACTATGTATCAAGTTCTATGTGCTGGGGATATAAATGCAGCAATGAGCAAAGACCCGAATTATCCTCTAGGCAGGGGGAGGGGTGCAGAAAGTGAAAAACCATGTTAGGTCAAACAAAGCAGGTAATAAGATGGAGAGCGTAAGTAAGGAGTGCGAGGGCTGTTTTTATATGGATGGTAGGGAAGGTCTCTCCTTGAATAGAAACCTGGAGTACATGAGAAAGCAAGCCATTAAGAAAGCTTCCAGGGGATGAGAAGTTTTGGCTGAGAGCACACTGTAAGTTTCTCACACATTCTGGATACTGACTGTTTCCCAAAATATTCCCTTACCTTTTATGGTTGTTTATGCTGTCTTACGGAGAAGGCAATGGCAACCCTCTCCAGTACTCTTGCCTGGAGAATCCCATGGACAGGGGAGCCTGGTGGGCTGCAGTCCATGGGATCGCGAAGAGTTGGACACGACCGAGTGACTTCACTTTCACCTTTCACTTTCATGCACTGGAGAAGGAAATGGCAACCCACTCCAGCATTCTTGCTTGGAGAATCCCAGGGACGGCGGAGCCTGGTGGGCTGCCATCTATGGGGTCGCACAGAGTTGGACACGACTGAAGCAACTTATCAGCAGCAGCCTGCTGTCTTATGGGGCTTCCCTGGTGGCTCAGACAGTAAAGAATCTGTCTGCAATGTGAGAAACCTAAGCTCAATCCCCAGGGTGGGAAGATCCCCTGGAGAAGGAAATGGCAACCCACTCCAGTATGCTTGCCTGGAGAATCCCATGGACAGAGGAGCCTGGCAGGCTACAGTCCAAAGGGTCGAAAAGAGTTGGACATGAACGAGCAACTAACACTACAGTGTCTTATACAGAAGGCTTTAATATTGTTACGGTCAAACTTGTCAATCTTTTCCTCTTCATGACTTCTGGGCTATATGATTGAGAAGAACTTTCATACCCCCAAATCATAAAAGTAGTCCCATAGATTCACTTCTACTGTTTTTATACTTTGATTTTTAACATATATAATTTACATTTCATAAGTTTATGAGGTATAATTTACATACAATAAAACTCACCCACTTTGAGTCTAATGATTTGTAGCCAACTTATGGTTGTATAACCATTAGCACAATCCAGCTTTAAAACTGTACTTTGATTTTGTTACATACAGCTTTTAGTATGTCTGAGATTCATTTTAGCTTTTGGTGTAAAGTTCAACACCTAACTTTTTTTTTTTTTTCTT
Source organism: Ovis aries (assembly GCF_016772045.2). Lineage (NCBI taxonomy): Eukaryota > Metazoa > Chordata > Mammalia > Artiodactyla > Bovidae > Ovis > Ovis aries. The sequence continues at coordinate 64,365,517 of NC_056066.1, read as the reverse complement.
TCCCCATTGATTTGAAATGTCTCCCTTACCACATGTTAAGTTTCCATGCATACCTGAATCTGATCTTGATCTCCTTGTTTCAGGGGTCACAAATAGGGTTTTATTTGGCCCATGGGGTTTTCAAAATTGGGTAATTTCACATAAAAATTCAGACTTTTGGCCTTTCTGGAAAAAACCAGACAATTCAGCAACAACCTGCTGGAGGCGAGTAGAGCCCACTCCCTGCAGATGGGAATGAGGATGATGACCACAATCCCAGGTTACCAGAAACAGCCGCTTTATATGCTTACTGTCCTGTTGTAATTAATAGCACTCTTTCATTCTCAAAAATGTTCTGGTTTGGGCAATAAATTATGAGTTACAATCTCTACCATTCCTTATTGCACCACACCCAGCATTCCTCTTTCATTTATGTTATTAATACAAGACCCCCTCCCAGAACGAAAAAAGAAAAGGAGACGCCACGATCCTACCACAGAAGTTTGCCCAAAGCATGATTATTTGGGCTCAGAGTAGAGTAAGAACATCCTGGTGGGGAGAAATCAGGTCAGGTTTCCTCTGACAGTGAATATGATGTCACAATTTACCAACCATTTCCCCTTCCCTTATTTCATTTAACTTCACAGCAACCTACCAAGTTACACAACTTACCCTACTGTGCGTCTGAGTAGGGATGTGCTGTCTTCCCCTGTAACTCGCATTCCAAAACAGGGACCTAGTTATCTTCTCTGCTCACCACTGCTTTTCCAGGGACCGCTCGGTGCTGGGCGCAGAGCTGGCTCCAAGGAACTATGTATTGGCTGAATAGGCTCCCAGGAACTACCGATTGAATGAACTCGGGAAAATGAGGCTCGGGGAGGTCCGTGGCGAGTCTCAGCAGAAAGAAGCAGGTGGGAATCAGAACAGGCGGCCTGATTCCTGGTCTGGAACCCAAGACCTTTTCCTAGTCATTTGACTCTAACCTCCCCAAATTGGCAAGAAATGGGAGACTGCGCACGCAGGGACTTGTCTTCGACCTGGAGGGACCTCAGTGAAATGCTGGACCGAGGGGCCCAAAGGACAAGTGGCGCAAGAAACGCCTCTCTCTCATCTGCCCGCTTGGGAGCAAGACTACATTTCCCAGCAGCCCCCGCGGCACGCACAGCCCCTGCCACGCGGCCTGCGCCTCCGCCGTCGGCCCACTGGGGGCGCTGCGGCGACCCCTCTGCCGCCCCGTAGAAATCTCCGCGGCCCCGGGGCCGCTTGCTTCCTGTTTGTAGGACGAGGAGACATGGCGGCGGCGCCGGCGGCTGCTGGGTCTGGGGCCGGCCGAGGGCGACGGGCGGCGGCAACGGTGGCGGCTTGGGGCGGATGGGGCGGCCGGCCGCGGCCGGGTAACATTCTGCTGCAGCTGCGGCAGGGCCAGCTGACCGGCCGGGGCCTGGCCCGGGCCGTGCAGGTATGAAGCCGGCCCGGAGGGGCGGGGCGGGGTGGACCGGGCGGGAGCTGGCGGGGGGCCGGGGAAGAGGCCTTTCCAGGCCGCCGCAGTACGGGCCTGACCCCTCTTGGCCGGTCGCTGGGCCTCTCTGAAGGCTGTCCCGACGCTGTCAGCCGCGGCGGGGCAGTGGGCAGCGGCGGGCTAGAGGCCCCGGGTTAGGGACCGAGCCGGGCTGGGCTGCATCGGGCACTGATGGCGTGTACGAGTCCTGGGCCCAGCTCCTGGATCCTCCCTTCCTTGCGCCACGTCTGCACGTCTGGGGGACCCTGGGCGAGTTTGCTTTAGCCTCTACGGGCCACGAGTTTCTCCGCGTTGAACTGGGCGGTGGGTCATCATTGCAGCCACCAAACGGTTCCCAGGTCATCATAAATGTCATTCTCTCGGAGGCCTTTCCTTGACATAACCCCTCCCCCGCTTCTAAAGTAGGTCCCCATTGTTATTCAGTTACAGCCCAGAATTCATTTGGTTCACATCACTTTCTTAGTCTCTAATTACATATTTCTTTGTTGTCTTCTCTTTTTCTCGCCTGTATCTTACATTCGGCTGAGCTCCAACGGGTGCAGGGACTGTATCTGTGTTGCGTGTGTAAAGCGTCATGGTTAACAGCTAGGGTTCCAGGAGTCAGGCCTGGATTCAGAACCCTGCTGTCTCTTGATTGGGCAAGTTTACCTTTCTGTGCCTCAGTTTCCTCATTTGTAAAATGAAGATGATAATTAGTAACCAACCTGTTAAGGTGTTGTGAGGATCAAAGACAATTGTGTAAAGCGTTAAATGCATTTCTGGTGCATAGTAAAAAGCTGAAGAGTAATCAGTTAATACTAATGCAGTACTTGTTATCTAGCTTACTCTACGTGGCTATTATATGATTAGTTTTTTTTTTTTTTTTAATGAATGAAGGACACTGCTTTAGAGTAAATCAGGATGAGTAAGACCAAGGTTGCTTGCTCCTCCCCTTCCCCCTCACCTTGTTCCCAGAAGTTACCTTGTAAACACTCCTGTAAAACATTAGCTTAACTTAAGGACAGCTTTTGCATAAAGAAACTTTTAAGTATGTACAGGAAACTAATAAAGTGGTTGGTGGAGTGGGAATTGGGTAGATGAGGGAGAGAATGAGAGTGAGATTTTTCATAGTAACTTAGTTTTGAGCCATTTTAATATTATATGGTTAAAAGGACATATATATATATATACACATATATGTGTGTGTGTGTGTTTGTATAGGGTTACAGATGAAGAAGCAGTTCTGGGTGAGCAGTATTTTCCTTGCCATAAGATAACCATAGATGAGCAACTTTTTTCCCTTTGCATTCTTCTCTATCTGCCTTAAGATCCTGGAAATACTTGCTCTGTCCTTTAACCCAAAGACTCTTACTGACCTGAGTAGGTAGGAGTGGGCAGAAAGGGAACTCAACTCACCTTTACTGAGTACATACTTTGGATCAAGCATTGTGCAAGTTATACTGTGTCTTTATTTCATTCTCAAGTCTTTTGAATCAAGTGTCAGGACTCATCTCTTAACACAGATGAAGAAACTTAGGCTCAGAAAGATTAGGCAATTTGCTCCCAAGCACTCTTCTTGATAATCTTCTGTGTTCTGAGAGCAATAGAGAACCACCAAAGTTCTTTAACTCAATGAATGAAAGAGAATTAAGTTCTTTACACATATTTGTACCCAATGCTGGATGGCTTGGAGTGGAAGGAGACTGGAGGAACTCATCGGATAGAAGGTGCTGGAATGTTCTTGAGCCCCATTTATAGTCTGTGGTAATAATTGATTACCACATTAATTATGACCATTAGTATGGTAATCAAGTTGTATACAGACAGGTGTGGGAGCTATATCAGAAGTTGAGGCTGAGGTTCCTTTCCAAAACTATAGTGAGGATCAAGTGGGGATCTTCATCTTTCATATGTGTCCCTTCTTAGTAGCTTTCTTTGATCTCGTCCTTGTTTCACTCTTTTTCCTCCCCCCACATTGCAGAGTGAATGATTTCCTCACAGGTATTTCCATGACACAGTGAGTATATTCTCTTATGGCCTGTGGAATACTTGGAAAGACCAGGTTAAAATTTTCTTCTTTGCGTTTTAAACACATAATGTAAAGTTTACCAACTCATTCATTTTTAAGTGTGCAGTCAGTAAGTAGTCACATTGTTGTGAAGCAGATCTCCAGAATTTTTTCATCTTGTAAATCTGAAACTTGAGCCATTAAACTACTCTTTTCCCCTTCTCACAGCCCCTGGTAACCACCATTCTACTACTTTCTGTTTCCATGAATTTGATTATTTTAAATACCTCATATAAGTGGAATCATGCATTGTTTGTCTTTTTGTGCCTGGCTTATTTAACTTAGTACAATGTCTTCAAGGTTCATCCGTGTTGTAGCATGTAACAGGAACTCCTTGGGAAAAACCAGATTTTGAAGTAAGATGGACCTGTATTGAAGCCTAGTTCTGTCATTTATTGGTAGGTTATATTATATAACCTCTCTTAACCTCAGTTTCATTCTTTCTAAAATGGCAGTGGTAACATCTTCTTAGTGCTGTTGGGGGAGAAGTTAGTAGAATAATGTATCTAAAAAGCTTGCCCAGTATAGGGCATATAGTAGGTGCTCAGTAAATCGTTGTCATCAGCTCATAGATCTGAGACTGGGCCTCTTGAAAGACTGTGTTTTATTTTTTTATGTGTCTGCAGAGCCTGAAACAGCACCAGTCATTTGATCCTCAGGACTCAGGAAATTGTTTGACTTGAAATACTGTATCTGAGGGCTTTGTCTTTCTCAGTGCTGTTTCTTGGTATATCCCACACAGTCCCATGGCTTTAAAGAGTTCTGGAGTCAGATTACTTAGATTTGAATCCCAGCTCTGGTGCATACTTGCTGTGTGTCTTTGAACAAGTAGTTTAATTTCTTTTTGCCTCAGTTTCTTCATTTATAAAATAGAGATAATCATGGGTTCTAGCTTGGTAAGGCTGTGGTAAGGACCAAGAGCATTTATACATGTAAAGCACTTAAAGTAGTGTCTAAAATATAGTAGGCATGCTATAAAGATTAGCAAGTATTGTTTTTAGCAAAACTATATTCTGATAGATCCTAAATCTGTATTTCCATCTTGGTTCCCCCCTTTAGTTCCAGTTGGATATATCCAAATACTTTCTCAGCATCTCCACAGACATCTAATGGGCACCTCAAAAACTTAATATGGCAAATACAGCCCACCAAATCTGATCTTCCTCAGGTCCCAAATGGAGCTTAAGAGGAGCCTGGGAGAAGACTCCGGGCTGAATGATTTAAAGTGGGCCTGTCCTATTGGGATTTTAGTGTGCCTTATTCTCATCTCCCCCTTTCAGTTTGCCCTCTGTCGGGGTAATAAAATACGCTGGTATGATGCTTTAGTGTTTACAGAGCCTGTCCAGATTTATCAGCACATTTGATCCCCAAAACAAGTCAGGTCTTATAATCCCTTGCCTAAAACCCTCCAGTGGCATCCCATGGCAGTTGGTATCAAATCCAGTTTCCTTCCCTGGGGTGCACAGGACCCTCCATGGTCAGTGGGAATTGTGGGAAAGGGGTAGACTAGGCAAGGCAACTCAACAGGTCATGACCCACCACACGTAGAGATACCACTTCAGTTTGGAAATCTAATGATAGGCTGGGTTATGGCATCCTGTTTGTTTCCCAAATTCCAGTCATCACTTCCTTCGTAATTATTGGTATATTTAAATTCTACCTGAGTGTTATTTACCTCATATGTATTGACCCCCTCTTTTTTTAAAAAAAAATTTTCAATTGGTACTGCCTCTTTCAGCCTTGTTCTAAGCATTAACATTTAAAACCTAGAGGTTCAAATCAAATACTGTCTTCTTTGCCTGTCAAGAATAATTTGATATTGAAAACCCCCCAGTAGGATAAATTCTTTTAAAAATATGGATAATATTTAAACAGCTTTTTATATTCACAAACCATAAAATTCACTTTTAATTATATTAAAACATAACAGATCCCATTAAAATGGATGCAAGCATTCATTGGTTAATATTACCAGAATAATCTAACAATGTCTTTTATCTTCATTAATTAAAGGTATTTAATCTTCATTAATCTTGAAGAAGGCTATTTACTTGCACTTAATTTATTTCGAGGCATTTGATATCTTACACTTAGAACTGAACAAATAAAATATACATTTTATGTTTATGGAGTTCAACATTTATTTAAAAAGAAAAGCACTAAAGACAAAAATAAGTCAACAAAAACTGTAAATGTCTGGAAGTGTCACATTTACTAAATAGGTTGACAGCTTAGGCAGCATGATGTAAGAGATTATCACTCCTATAAACTGTCAAACCACAAGTACTCCAAGAGAAAAAACCCATACAACACCTGCCAAAAATTCAGCTTTGAAGATGCCTGGATGGTGGCTCTTTTCATCATACTACTCAGATGTTCACAAGGAAAACAAAATCCAGATGATTATTTTTAAATGAGAGTAAATGCCTTGTAAGACAAACTGGTAGTAGTAAAAGAAATTCCATGTGAAGTTGAGTATTTTGAATGTGATTTGGAGAATCTCTGGGTATCACAAACCTTGTAAAAAATAACCGCAGTGCACCCACTCTTCACCCCAAGTTCCACTCTCCCCAGGCAGTCCCTGCCCACACTGTGGCTGTTTTCTTTTGCAGGCGAAGAGTCCACGAAACAGGAAAGCCAGTATTCTAAATGACATAAGGCTAATACTTGACTGTACAGTTTTAAAGGTTATCTATTCTCTTCCTCTTGTAGAGGATTAGGGTTTAATTCACAGCACCCTGTGCCACATGTTTGGTCTCTGTGATTCTCCTAATGTGGTTATGTCAGTTTTGGCCGTTGGTATTTTCTTTATGATGATAGTGATAAGATATAATTGTTTACGGCAGAGCCATATAGTATGCAACAATTATATTCTGTATAATGTGTTTTTCTTAGTTAAAAGCTCCCCTTTCTTCCCCTACTTTTTAAATTGAGACCTCGGTATAGTAGAATTCACCCTTTCAGTGTATAGTTCTGTAAGTTTTGACAAACACACATAGTTGTGTGACCACCTCTGTAGTTAAGATTCAGAAAGTTCCCCTGTAGTAGTCTACCCTTCCCCACCACCATCCCTTGGCAACTGCTCATCTGTTGTCTATCCTATCATGCTGTTTTACTGACTGTCACAGAAATGGAATCATTCCATATGTAGACTTTTGAGTCTGGTTTCTTTCACTGTAATCATCCTTATAAAATTTGCTTTACTTTTTATTACAATTTACTACCAAGTTCTAAAACTCCTACTTTTTTCTTTTAAAAAGAAATTCTTCTTGGAACCCTCTGGCCTGCTTCAGCTTGGACTAATTACTTGCTAGAATAGCTGTATAGCTGAATTTGGGGGGTTTCTCTTCACCAAATTCAGGACATTTTATTTCTTTTTCTCATGTTTTGGATCTCTGTTTTCTGAATTCTGTGTTCCTTTTTCTTGGAGTACATTCTCTAGTAGCCACCTAAGAAAGCAAACATGGGAGGTAACTTTCTTTTAAGTTTGTATGTCTGAAAATGTCCTTTTTTTCTTATACTTGAGTATTTAGTTTAGCTGGGTATATAATTCTAAGTTAGAAGTTATTTTCCCTTAAAGTTTTAATGGCATATTATTCCATTATCTTTAAGCACTTGGTGTAACTGTTGAAAGGTTCTGTTCTCATTCCCCATCCTTTGTGCATGACCTATATTCCCACTCCTTACCTCCTAAGAGCTTGTCTTCTGTAATTTTAGCTATAATATGCATTGATGAAAGTTTTCTCATTCATTGTGGGTACACTTTGGTAGATGTACATTAAAACATGTAACAACTATAATGAAGTCATGTCTATCACCTGACTAACCCCTCTGCAAAACGATTTCACTGAGTGTTCTCTTAGGATCTTCCTATTTTTAAAAGACATTTTCTCTCCTTTGAAGTTTGGGCTATGGTTGCTTTGAAGTTTGGGCTATGGTTGAAGTTCTATGAGAACTTCATAGAATAAGTGAGATGTGAGTTGGTTCTGAAGAATCAGTAGACTTTTAACAGTAGCATAGATATTTCTCAGGAACACCATTGAGAAAGTCCCTATAACTGGCCATTAGAAGACAGAAGAGAAAGTGAAGTGCTCCTGTGGGAGATCAGTGGGAGATAAGTTTAGATATTTGGGATTAGGGTGGGGAACGTAACTAACATTTATTGGACATCCACAGTGTGCCATTGTGTGTATAGTTGGCTTTTTTTTTTAAGTTTATTGTTAAATATTTGACCTTTAAAAAGCTGTAATAAGTAATACCAGTGTGTTGCCACAGTAAACATGTACCCATGGCCAAATTTGAGAAGTTATTAATATATTTAATGCCCCTTTCATGTCAGTCCCTCCCTGCCGGAGGTAACATTTGTTTTGAGTAGCATATACACATGTACAAAAGGGAGGAAAGTCAGTCTGCCTTAAAAATGGCCTGCTGCCACCTCTGCTATCTCCCTCCAGTTCTACTCCCAGATGCAACTCTGGTTATTGATTTCTGGTGGATCCCTCTATCTAAGCTTAGGAAAGCAAATATGTCGCTATGGTCTTCCTTACACAGGTGATACTGTACTATACATACTATTGTGTAGTATGTATACATACTATGTGCTTCTAGCTTTTTTTGCTTACACACGTATTCTAGAGATCCTTCCATAATCAGTACATAAGATTATTTTAGGCATTTACAAAACTTTCTGTGTTGAAATGCACAAAGATAAATGAACAGCTCAAAATTATCTACTGTGTAGCAAATACTGCATCACCTCTGTACTCCTTACTAACCTCTCTCTCTACTCTTCTTCCCCTCAAATGCAATCGCTAGTCTAACTTCTAACTTTGCATTTAGTCATACTAGTTTTTATACAAATAGCATCAGGGCTTCCCAGGTGACACAGTGGTAGAGACTCTGCCTGCCAGTCCAGGAAACGCGGGTTCCATCCCTGGGTTGGGAAGATTCCCTGGTGGAGGAAATGACAACCCACTCCAGTATTCTTGCCTGGAAAATCCCATGGACAGAGGAGCCTGGTAGGCTATAGTCCATGGGGTTGCAAAGAGTTGGACACGCCTGAGCACGCGCATGCATACATACATACATAGAATCAAACAGTATGTACTATGTCTGCCTTCTGCTTTCTTTCAGCCTACATTGTGAAATTCATCTGTGATGACAGGTAAAGCTGTAGTTCATTCATTGTCATTGCTGTATAGTATTAAACCACAGTTCAGTTCAGTTCAGTCGCTTAGTCGTGTCTGACTCTTTGCGACCCTGTGAATCGCAGCACGCCAGGCCTCCCTGTCCATCACCAGCTCCCGGAGTTCACCCAAACTCATGTCCATCAAGTCGGTGATGCCATCTCTGGAGTTATTTCTCCACTGACCTCCAGTAGCATACTGGGCATCTGCCAACCTGGGGAGTTCCTCTTTCACTATCCTATCATTTTGCCTTTTCATACTGTTCATGGGGTTCTCAAGGCAAGAATACTGCAGTGGTTTGCCATTCCCTTCTCCAGTAGTTCATTCATTTTCATTGCTATATAGTATTAAACCCCAGTTAATTCCTTGTAATTTTGTTGAGTATTTGGGATCTTTCCAGTTTTGGGTGGTTTTGAATAATGTTTATGTGAACATTCTTGTACTTCTCTCTTTAAGCGTATCTGTGCAATTTCTTGGGGGTGTATACTTAAACATAGAATTGCTAGGTTATAGGATGTACATAGGTTTAGCATTAGCAGCTAAACAGTTTCCTAAATGGTTGTACTAATTTACAGTCCCACCAGCAGTATATGTGAGCTCCTGTTCCATGTTCTGACTCACCTGTGGTGTTGCCAGTCTTTTTAATTTTAGTCATTCTAGTGTGTGAGAAGTGGCGTCTTGTGATTTGAGTTTGTGTTTCCCTCATGACTAGTGAAGTTAAGCATCTTTTCAGGAGTTCATCGGCCATTTGGACTTTCTGTCTTGTGGATTACCTGTCTAAATCTTTTACATATTTTTCTGGTGGGGTTTTTCATTTAAAATAAAGTTCTTTTTATTTGCTGGATATGAGCCCTTTGTAGTTATATTTGGCAGATATTGTCTCTTATTTGGTGGCTTGGCTTTTTAGTCTCACAAAAGATCTTTTGGTAAACAGAAGTGCTGAATTTTAATACCACTGTTTTCCCTTATGGTTTTTGTATTCTATTTAGTAAATCTTTACCTGCTCTAAGGTCATGAAGATACTCTGCTTGTCTTCTAGAAGCTTTACTGTTTTGCCTTTGCCATTGAAATACATGTTCTAGGAATTTATTTTGGGTGTGGTGTGAGCTTTTCCATAGAGAGATCAAGTTAACCAGTTATTTATTGGAGAGTCTTTTTTGTCCCTCCAGTGCTCTGGAATGTTTGTTTTCACGTCTGTTTCATGTCTGTTCTGTTGCTCTGATTTGTCCATTTACCCTTATGCTAATATCACATTGTCTTATTTTCTGTAATTTTATGTGTTGATTTTGGTTATAGAACATTGAGTCAGAAGAGTAGCTTCTCCTGCTTTTCTTCAAGAATTCCTTGGCTCTTCTTGGTCCTTTGCCATTTCCATATACATTTTTGAATGAGTATGTACATTTTTACAACAGGATTTTGATTGGGATTGCTTTCAGTCTATTCAATACTGCACACTCATTCTCTCCTTCCCTTACATCTCTTTTTTTCTGATATAATCTTCCTTAATCTCTCTTGATGCTATTTTACAGTTTTCTATGTAGTGTTCTTTGTTAGATTCATTCCTTGGCATTTGATATGATTTGGTGGTATTGTAAATAGCATTTTTAAAGCCATGTTTTCTAGCTGTAGCTGTAATATAAAAACAGGATTGGTTTTTGTATTGCTGCAGCGTTTATACTGCTCCTGTATTTTAATACTTTAGATTATTTTGGATTGTGTATGTGTACAGTCATCTGCAAGTGTATCTGCAAATGAAGCTTTTATTTTATCCCTTCCTATCTTACAACTTTTTTTTCTTACCTAACTGCTGTTTGGGATGTTCCTTTACAGTGAATGAAGTGGCATGTTACTGATTTAAGAGGGAGAGCCTTAAACACTTAACCATTAAGTATGATGTTTGTTGAATATTTTCTGTAGATACTCTTATTAGTTCATTTCTTTTCTGAATTTCTGTGTTGAATTCTATCAAAATGCTATTTCTGCATTGAGATGTTAATATAATTGTTTACCTTTGTGTTATTAATATGATGAATTACACTGAGTAAACTTTTCAAATATTAAACCAAATCTGAATTTCTGATTCAAAACTTCATCCTTTTTATAGATTGCTAAATTTGAGTCCTAATTTTCTTATTAGGCTTTTTTTCCTTCTGTGTTTATGAATGAGAATGGCCTATAATTTTCCTTTCACCAGGTTTTGGTATCAAGTTTATCCTGGCCACTAGTCATAGCTTTAGTTGGACCCCACAAATTTTGATCTGTAGTATTTTCATTGTCATTTATTTCAGAATACTTTCAAATTTCTCCTTGGATTTCTTCTTTGACCTATGCATTTTTAAGAGGTATACTTTTTAATTTATGAACATCAGGGTTTTATAATTATCTTTCTGTTACAGATTTTACAGTGATTGCACTGCAGTCAGAGAACATAGTTTGTGTTTTGATTCATTTAGATACGTGTTAAAATTTGTCCCATGGCCCAGCAGCTGTGCATTTTGTAAATGTTCTGTATACTTGCAAAGAATGTATAGAGAGTAGCTATTAAATGTAGTGTCAGTTTCTGCAGTGAAGCCATCTGGAATTTTGATCGATTCGGTTCAGTCACTCAGTTGTGGCCAACTCCTTGGGACCTCATAGACTGCAGCACAACAGGCCTCCCTGTCCATCACCAACTCCCGGAGTTTATTCAGACTCAGGTCCATTGAGTCAGTTATGCCATCCAACCATCTCATCAATATGGAGAATATTGTCATATTAGAAATGTTAAGTCTTCCAATCTCTGAGCATGAATGGCTTTCCATTTATTTAGGCATTCTTTACTTCTGTAATTTCTTTCGACGATGTTTTGTGTTTTATTGTATAGATCTTATATTTTGTTACATTTATTCATAAGTATTCTTTTTGATGCTGTTACAAATGGGATTGCTTTCTTATTTTCACTTTTGGATTGTTCATTGCAGATGCACAGAAATTCAGGTGATTTTTATATATTCATTTTGTATCCTGAAAGCTTGCCAAACTCACTTATTAGCTCTAAGTGTGTGTATTGGTCTCCTTTGAAAAAAATGTCCGTTTGGGTCTTATGCCTATTTTTAAATTGGGTTGTTTATATTTTTTTCCTCAATTTTTTCTGTTGAAGTATAGTTGATTTATAATGTTATGCTAATTTGTGCTAATTAGTTTTTTGTAGTTTTGATTTGAGTTGTGTGAGCTGTATATGTTTTAGATATTAATCCCTTATTTATATCATTTGCAAGTATTTTCTGTCATTCAGTAGGTTCTGCCTTTTCATTTTGTTGATGGCTTCCTTTGCTGTGCAAAGGCTTTTAGGTTTAATCAGGTCCCATTTATTTGTATTTGTTTCTTTTGCCTGAGGAGACAGATACAAAAAACATACTGCAATGATTTATGTCAGAGAGTGTTCTGCCTCTGTTCTCTTCTAAGAGTTATGGTTTCTGGTCTTACATTTAGGTCTTCAACCTATTTTGAATTTATTTTTTATACTGTGTGAAAAAATGTTTAGATTTCTTTTTTAAAAAATTTATTTTATTGAAGTATAGTTGATTTGCAATGTTGTTACGCATTTCATTGTTTTACATACAGCTGTACAGTTTTCCCAACACTGCTTATTAAAGAGGCTGCCTTTTCACTGTTGTATATTCTTGTTGGTTTTGCTGTAAATTAATTGACCATAAGTGGTGGGTTTCTTTCTGGGCTTTCTGTTTCCTTCCGTTGATCTGTGTGTCTGCGTCCATGTGCCAGGACTGTGCAGTTTTGGCTCCTGTAGTTTTGTAGTATAGTCTGAATCAGGGAGCGTGATACCACAAGCTTTGTTCTTCTTTTTATTTTCCAGGATGGTTGTGGCAGTTCTGGATCTTTTGTGGTTCCATATACATTTTAGGAATTTGTTCTAGTTCTGTGAAAAATGCCATGGCTAGTTTGATAGGGATTGCATTAAATCTGTAGATTGCTTTGAGTGTATGGACATTTTAACTAGTTTTCTAATCCAAGCACACAGGATATCTTTCCATTTCTATTATCATCCTTAATTTTCTTCATCATTGTTTTATAGTTTTCAGAGTATAGGTCTTTCACCTCCTTGATTAAGTTTATTTCTAGGTATTCTTTTAATGTCTTTGGTTTTGGTATCAGGGTAATACTAGCCTCATAGAATGAGTTGCGAAGTGTTCCTTCTGTTTTGTGGAAGAGTTTGTGAAGAATTTGCCAATTTCTGTTTAAATGTTCAGTAGAATTTACTAGTGAAGCATCTGCACTTGGGCTTTTCTTTATGGGTCGTTTCCTTCCTTCATCCTTCCCTCGTTTTCTTCCTTTTGTATTAAATCACTAATTTGATCTCTTTAATTGTTTTAGGTATATCAGATTTTCTGTTTCTTCTTAAGTTAGTTTCTGTTATTTGTGTCCTTCTGAGAATTTGTACGTTTCATCTAATTTATGTAGTTTGTTGGCATATAGTTGCTCCTAGTATTTCCATGTAAACCTTTTTATCTCCTTAAAATTGGTAGTTGTTTCCTCTTTCATTCCTGAATATATAGTAATTTGAGTCAATGTAAGTTAGTCAGTGTAACTGTTTTCAATATTGTTGGTTTTTTCGAAGAACCAAATTTGATTTTGTTGATTTTTTTCCTGTTATTTTTCTTTTTCTCTATATCACTTATTTTTGCAAGGATCTTTTTAATTTCCTCATGCTTGCTTTGGGTTGGGTTTACTCCATTTTTCCCCTAGTTTCTCATGATGGAAGATAAGGTAATCTGAAATTGCTCTGCTTTTTAATATAAATGTTTATAGCTATAAACTTATAAGCACTGCTTTTGCCTAGTCCCATGAAGCCATTGTTGTTTTCTGTCTTTTTCCTTTCAAGGAAGGGAAAGGTGTTTTTTTTCCCCATTGTTTCGGGGTTTGCCTTAATTTGAGTTTGCTTGAAGAATATAACATTTCTGATAATCATTTAGACCTACAGAAATGGTAATTTCCTATGGTTCACCCTAATACAAATACTCAGAAACATTTCATTATCTTTCATGACCCTTGAATTATTTTATTTTCACAATCTAAGAAAACAAGCTCAGGAAGAGTAATGAATGGGACTTGTCCAAGATCAGAGTACTGATGTGTATTAGGATAGGCCAAGCAGTTACTGAAGACCTGCATGTCCTTTGTAGGCTGCAGGGAGCTTTTGATCTAATTGAGGGACAAGTCTACATGAAAATAATTCACTTCTGGCACCGATAATGCCATATCCCCAGAATAGACATTGCCGTGATTAATGAACCTGTCATTAGACTAGGCTATTGCTCATGCCTTCAGACGCTTCCTGAGCCCCTGCTCCGTGCCTGGCGTTCTTTGAGAGAAAGAAGGCGTGCACAGTAAACACAGCCTGGCACCTGCTCTCTAGCGGCGGGCGGTGTTTAGGACAAATGAACCAGTAATTATGATACCGTATGATAAATGTTAGATAAGGTCCCAGACCCTCTTAGAAAGGAGAGAGAGGAAGTCCTGTCAAGGAAAGTTTCTGTCTTTTTGGCTTGCATTTTGAAGGGGAAGGAACTTTCTAGGTAGAAGAGACAGGGAGGAGGAGGAGCTTTCCAGGTAGGAAAGACGCCCAGAAATGTTCTGTGGCATAGAGTCCACCCTTGAACAGCACAGGGGCATAGGGGCCCCTTCACAGTCAAAATTATTGTAAAACTTAAGAGTCAGCCCTCTGTACCCACAGTTCCCCTGCATCTGTGGATTCAACCAGCCATGGATTGTGTAGTACTGTAATGTTAACTATTGAAAAAATTTCTCATGTAAGTGGACCCATGCAGTTGAAACCTGTATATGTGTGTGTGTGAATAATTATCCCTCTTGCTCCCACCTTAGGTTTATTTTCTCCCCGTACAGGTGGCATACCTGTATGTCTATACAGAGCCATGTATGGGGGAATAAACACATGCAAAGCATAGAGAGAAAACACATACATTTGGAGCCTGGAGTGTGCATTGGGCAAAGAAGAAGTTAAGAGAGAAAAGTCGGTGATAGAATAGGAAGGGGGTGTATCATAAACGAGGAGCTGGACTTGGGCCTTACAGGCTGTTGGGGAACTTCTGAAGGTTTCTAGAAAGACCTTTGACTGACTTGTCCTGGGTGGGTTTGGGAGCCAGCTGCTCTCCTTTGCTGAATGTTCTAGTAGTTCTTTCCTCACCAGTAATAGTTTCCTCTTTTTTTTTTGTTTCCTTTGGACTTACAGTTCACTGAAACTTTTTTGACGGAAAGGGACAAACAGTCCAAATGGAGTGGAATTCCTCAGCTGCTCCTTAAGCTGTATGCGACCAGCCACCTCCACAGTGACTTCGTTGAATGCCAAAACATCCTCAAGGTAACTGTTAGGGGCGTTGGAGGGGCTGCATTCAGGGCTTCCAGGTGATACTAGACATCTGGGTTATTCCTCTTCTTCAGTCTGCTTTTTAAAATAGCCTGTATTTATTGAGTAAGCTGTAGAAAATTTGGGAAGTTCAGAAAAAGTGCAAAGAAGAAAGTAAAAATCACCTATAATCCCACCACCCAGAGATAATCACCATTAAGTTCCCGGTGTGTATACTTCTGGGTTTTATTCTCACTTGTTTTGTCCTAGTACTTGCCTAAGTAAGGAGGCCTTGCCCTGGGATTGGGATATATTCTTTTTCAATGGGATTTAAAAGGTCCCGTTTTGGTGAGACTTCAAGGAAGTGGCCTTGCGGTTGTTGATAAGTATGACCGACATCTGAAGGTAAAGAGACTTGGAAAGAGTGCAGAGACATCCAGGGCAGTCAGTTCTCAATCTGGAGTGTGTATCAGAGTCACCCGGAAGCCTTGTTAATGGTGGGCCCTGCCAGTAGAATTTCTGATTTAGTAGGTCAAACTTCATACTGGGAAAGCAGGTCCAACTTTGAATTTAGATTACTGGCTCTAATGTAGCTAAAATCTATTCAAGTTATATTTGATCATAATAAAATATGTTTTTCATATGTGAAGTTCTGTTTATTATTTCGCATAAATCATTTATAAATATTAATAGGGCCAGATAAGTTTAATCTTTACCTTTCGGAAGAGATGTTTTGTCTACACAGCTTTTTCTGTAAATTGAAAATCATTCCCAAGTAAAAATTTATAAAAAGACGTTTGTGTTCTTGATCTTCTCACAGTTTGATTTAGGATAGAAATAATTACAATGTCTTACGCTTGCTTGAAAACATTTTGTGAAGGATTATACATTATTTCATTTGATTCCTGCAAAATCTCTGAGATATGAGGTAGATGAAAGAGGGAAATTCATATTTGTGAGTGCTTGCTATGTGATCATCGTTTCTTTATGCATTCAACAAATACGTGAAATTTACTATGTACCAGGCATATTTAATTTTCATGATAACTCTGTGAGATGGGTGGTATTAGTAGATTAGTCCAAAATACTTGGATTGCATGTAACAGTAACCCACTCAGATTAGCGAAAAAGATTATTTATTGTCTCACATCTTCAGAAAGCAAAGATGTGAATTCAGGGGCCAAATAGAGTTAGGCAGTCTATTTCTTATCTTGACATCTGTGTGTGGCCTCGTAGTCTTCCACAGAAGTAGGGCTGTTACCTGAAGAAGAGAAAAGGAGATACTGAGCAGGAAAATCCAGATGTCTTCTCCATTTCCTTTCTCAGTTGAGAAAACAGACTCAGCATAATCCACCCGCCGTCATGTGGTTATCATTATGATGAGCCCAGATTTGTCCTACTCCTGAAACCAGCTTCCATTGTACAGTGTTGCCTGCAGAATTACATTCTAGTTTTATAAATGAGAGAAATGAAACCCAGAGGCAGTAGTTCTCCCACTAATTATGTGACCTTGTACAACTTGTGATTTTTGTTTTTTAACCTGTAAAATGGGTCAAACTATACTCACTTCATTGAATTATTTTAAGGATTAAATGGACTTAAGTATATAAATCCGGTGCTTGTCATGTAATAGGTTATCTGTAAGAGAGAGTTCTGCTTTCTCTTGATGAGTGGTACTTGGACCAACATCAACATCACTTGGGTACTTAGGATAAATGCACATTCTCAGGCCTCAGCCCAGACCTATTAAATCAGAAACTGCAGGTGGGACCCAGCAGCCTGGGTTCTAACATGTCCTTCAGGTGATTGGATGCTCACCACTGTATGAGAACGACTGCTCTAGTCCAGTAGGTTCCGTCTTCCCTTGAGGTTCTTAAGAAGAGAGCATGGTGAGTAGGACCCTGTATTCTTCCTATTCTTTCTCCTGTTTGACCCACAATAGGTATGCTTTCTTTTGTAAGCACAGACTCAGGAGCCAGACATCCTAGGTTTAAGTCCTGACTCTGTCACATTACCCTGTTTGACACTGACAACTTCTTTGTGTCTTAGTTTCCTTATCTGTAAAATTGGGCCAGTACATTACTGTTGCATCATAGAGTTGTGAGGATTAAAAGAGGTAACTTATGAAGAACCATGCCTGGTACATATAAGTATTTAATAAGTTAACTTCTACTATGATTACAACAACTTTTATCATATCAGCTTTTCTGTAAGTTGGCTCTTTTTTTGTTGTTGTTCATTGTGGAGGCTGTTTTTGGCCTCATGGGAATTCAAGTTGTGACTAAAATGCAAACTGTTATTTTGGTGTCTGGTTTGTGTTGGATAGTAAAACTCAGTGTCTCTTGGTATCCTTTTTCACTAGGAAATTTCTCCTCTTCTCTCCATGGAGGCTATGGCATTTGTTACTGAAGAGAGGAAACTTACCCAAGAAACCACTTATCCAAATACTTATATTTTTGACTTGTTTGGAGGTGTTGATGTAAGTCATTGTTTATTATTACTACTGCTATTTAATGGCTATGGCTTGGGAACTTTCGAAATGGGAATTAGGAAGCGTTTTAGAATTTATAGCAAGCATTTCAGAATTTTCTCCTTTAGAAGCTCCATGATATTCACCTGTGTTGAAATACCATAGCTTTTACATTGAAAGAGTTGATTTATGGGAATTGATAATAATATCAACTTTTTTAAGGCACAAAGTTAATGTTTCCTAGTTCAGCTGTGATTACTAGTTTCTTCTTTGTCCTTCCAGAGATGTGATATATATATGTGTGTGTGTGTGTGTGTGTGTGTGTAAATAGTTACCCTGACTGCCCCCACCTTAGGTTTATATTCTCCCCACATAGAAGTAGCATATCATATATACAGGTACCTTGCTTGCTTTTTTCATGTGATTCTATAACTTGGGGGTAGATTCATTTTAATATGTGTAAATCTGCCTCATTATTATTAACAGCTATATAGTATCCCCCGTATGATTATACCATTATTTACCCAGGACTTAGTTGATGGACATTTAGCTTTCTCAGCACCTTTCGTATAACAAACAAGGTTGCAGTGAAAGTTTTTGTACATGTGAGTACTGTATACTTTTAGGATCAAAGCATGTGTCTTTTATTGTTTATAAACTTACCAATTTTATGTACCTAAAAGACTTTTATCAATTATATCCCCAGTAACAAAGAAGAAGATTGCCTTTTTATCCACTCCATCACCAACACGGTGTGTGTATGTGTATTTTTATGGACTTTGTTATTGAGGTATAACTTGCATACAGTGAAGTATGTCAGTGACTGTGAGAAGATAAGTTCACCTTTGCCACCCAAACCATGAAATAGAATGTTGCCAACACATAGTAGCCTCCTTCACTAAGCAATATGTTTTAAGTATTTTAAATATTTGCTAAGCAGGTATGAGAAAAATGATGTTTCTTCATAGCTTTTTTAAGTTTTACTGAGATACAGTTCACATCATATAATTCACCCATTTAAAGTGTACAATTTAGTAGTTTTTAGTGTATTTGTAGATATGTGAAACCACCACAGTCACTCGAGAACATTTTTATCACCCAGAAAAGAAACTCCATATGTTTAAGCTATCACTCTCCCACTCCTCCAGCCACCAGCCCCATCATAGGCAACTGTTACTCCACTTTGTCTTTATAGATAACCTTGTCTTGGACATTTCATATGAACAGAGTCACATAATATGTGATCTTTTGTTATTGGTATGTTTCACTTCGTTTCATGTTTTCAAGGTCCATCCCCGTTATAGCACGTTTCAGCACTTTATTCTATTTTATGGTTGAATAATACTCTACTGTGTGGATATACCACATTTTGTATGTTCATTTTTCAGTTAGTGGACACTTGGGCTATTTCTACCTTTCGACTATTACAAATAATGCTGCTCTTAACGTTTGTGTACAAGTTTGTGTGTAGAAATATCTTTCCATTAATCTTGGGTGTATACCTAGAAGTGGGGTTGATGGGTCATATAGTAGCTCTTGTATTTAATCCTTTGAGGATTTATCAGACTGTTTTCCAAAGCAGCTGCACCATTTTACATACCCACCAGCAATGCACAAGGGTTCTAATTTTTCCACATCCTCTTTAACACTGGCTATTCTCTCTACTTTTGATTATAGCCATCCTACTGGGTGTGAAATGTTACTTCATTGTGGTTTTGATTTGCGTTTTCCTGTTGCCTAATGCTATTGAACATTATTTTATGTGCTTCTAAGTCATTTGTTTGTCTTCTTTGGAAAATATTGTTATTATGAATTCTGAGAGCCCTTTATATAGTCTCTGTATAGTTTTAAAAATTTATCTCTTTCTGTGAATGGAATTGAATATCTTTTCATGTGTTTATAAGTAGTTCCTTTTTTTTCCTATTTGTTTATTAGAAATATTGATTTCTAATTGATTCACCTTCTCTTATTGATTTTTGTCTTAGTTCAGGCTGCTATAGCAAAATCCACAAATTGAGTAGTTTATGAACAACAGATTTATTTCTCAAAGTTTTAGAGGCTGGGAAGTCCAAATTCATGGCACTGGCAGATTTGGTGTCTCGTGAAGATCCTCTTCTGGGTTGCAAACTGCCAGCTTCTCCCTGAGTCCACACATGATGAAGGGGCTGGGGAATCTCTGGAGCCTCTTTCATAAGGTGTGACACCATTCGTGGGCGCTCTCCCCTCACACCTAATCACCCCCAAAGGCCCCGCCTCCTAATGCTGTCACAGTGGGCATTAAGATTTAGTGTGATTTTCAGGAGACACTAATGTGCAGGTTATAGTAACTTGTAAATACTCAGTTTTTAAAGGTCCCTTGTCATAAGTGTTCTATTTTTTTCCCTAGTTTGAAAATTGTATTTTGACTTTGTTTATGATACATTTTAATGTGGAACTCTTTAGGTTTACTTTTTAAGTTGTCAAACTGATCAGTCTTTCCATTCATGGGTTCAGAGTTTTTCTTTGCCCATTGTTGAATTATAAACTATGTCTTTACTTCCATCTAATACGTCAAAGTTTTTATTATGTATGATTAATTTTTGCACCACTTGAAATTTATCTTTATGTAATGAGTGAGGGTACTGGGGTCCTGCTGCTTTTCTCTCAGATAGCTGTCCTTTCCCCTGTTACTGGGAGCATGAGGGAGGCTTTCAGGGTGTTGTGGTTGTGTTGTATCTTGATCTGGGTGTTGATTGTGTTGGAATGAGATGCACTTTGTAAAAACTGGAGCTGTGTGTTTACAATTTATACTGTTTGCTCTATCATGTTTTTCAGTTCAGTTCAGTCACTCAGTCATTTCCAACTCTTGCGACCCCATGGACTGCAGCACGCCAGGCCTCCCTGTCCATCACCAACTCCCAGAGTTTACTCAAACTCATGTCCATTGAGTCAGTGATGCCATCCAACCATTTTATCCTCTGTCGTCCCCTTCTCCACCCACCTTCAATCTTTCCCAGCATCAGGGTCTTTTCAAATGAGTCAGCTCTTCATATCAGGTGGCCAAAGTATTGGAGTTTCAGCTTCAACTTCAGTCCTTCCAATGAATATTCAGGACTGATTTCCGTTAGGATGGACTGGTTCTATCTCCTTACAGTCCCTGAGACTCTCAAGAGTCTTCTCCAACACCACGGTTCAAAAGCATCAGTTCTTCAGTGCTCAGCTTTCTTTATAGTCCAACTCTCACATCCATACATGATTACTGGAAAGACCATAGCCTTGACTAGACAGACCTTTATTGACAAAGTAATATCTCTGCTTTTTAATATACTGTCTAGGTTGGCCATAGCTTTGCTTCCAAGGGGTAAGCGTCTTTTAATTTCATGGCTGCAGTCACCATCTGCAGTGATTTTGGAGCCCCCTAAAATAAAGTCTGCCACTGTTTCCCCATCTATTTGCTATGAAGTGATGGGACCAGATGTCATGATCTTAGTTTTCTGAATGTTGAGCTTTAAGCCAACTTTTCCCTCTCCTCTTTCACTTTCATCAAGAGGCTCTTTAGTTCACTTTCTGCCGTAAGGGTGGTGTCATCTGCATATCTGAGGTTATTGATATTTCTCCTGGCAATGTTGATTCCAGCTTGTGCTTCATTCAGAGCCCAGCATTGCTCATGATGTACTCTGCATGTAAGTTAAGTAAGCAGAGTAACAATATACAGCCTTGATGTACTCCTTTTCTTGTTTGGAACCAGTCTGTTGTTCCATGTCCAATTCTAACTGTTGCTTCCTGACCTGCGTACAGATTTCTCAAGAGGCAGTTCAGGTGGTCTGGTATTCCCATCTCTTTCAGAATTTTCCAGTTTATTGTGATCCACACAGTCAAAGGCTTTGGCATAGTCAATAAAGCAGAAATAGGTGTTTTTCTGGAATGTTTTTCTGGAACTCTGTTGCTTTTTCGATGATCCAGTGGATGTTGGCAATTTGATCTCTGGTTCCTTTGCCTTTTCTAAAACCAGCTTGGACATCTAGAAGTTTACTGTTAACATATTGTTGAAGCCTGGCTTGGAGAATTTTGAGCATTACTTGACTAGTGTGTGAGATGAGTGCAATTGTGTGGTAGTTTGAGCATTCTTTGGCATTGCCTTTGTTTGGGACTGGAATGAAAATTGACCTTTTCCAGTCCTGTGGCCGGCCACTGCTGAGTTTTCTGAATTTGCTGGCATATTGACTTCAGCACTTTCATATCATCATCGTTTAGGATTGAAATAGCTCAACTGGAATTCCATCACCTCCGCTAGGTTCATTCGTAGTGATGCTTCCTAAGGCCCACTTGACTTCAGATTCCAGGATGTCTGGTTCTAGATGAATGATCAAACCATTGTGATTATCTGGGTTGTGAAGCTCTTTTTTGTACAGTTCTTCTGTGTATTCTTGCCACCTCTTCTTAATATCTTCTGCTTCTGTTAGGTCCATACCATTTCTGTCCTTTATTGAGCCCATCTTTGCATGGAATGTTCCCTTGGAATCTCTGGTTTTCTTGAAGAGATCTCTAGTCTTTCCCATTCTATTGTTTTCCTCTTATTTCTTTGCACTGGTCACTGAAGAAGGCTTTCTTATCTCTCCTTGCTATTCTTTGGAACTCTGCATTCAAATGGATGTATCTTTCCTTTTCTCCTTTGTTTTTCGCTTCCCTTCTTTTCACAGCTATTTGTAAGGCCTCCTCAGATAGCCATTTTGCTTTTTTGCCTTTCTTTTTCTGGGGGATGGTCTTGATTCCTGTCTCCTGTACAATGTCATGAACCTCTGTCCATAGTTCATCAGGCACTCTGTCTATCAGATCTAGTCCTTTAAATCTAGTTCTCACTTCCACTGTATAATCATAAGGGATTTGATTTAGGTCATACCTGAATGGTCTAGTGGTTTTCCCTACTTTCTTCAGTTTCAGTCTGATTTTGGCAATAAGGAGTTCATGTCTGAGGCACAGTCATCTCCTGGTCTTGTTTTTGCTGGCTGTATAGAACTTCTCCATCTTTGGCTGCAAAGAATATAATCAGTCTGTTTTCGGTATTGACCATCTGGTGATGTCCATGTGTAGAGTCTCCTCTTGTGTTGTTGGAAGAGAGTGTTTGCTATCATATTATTACTTCAATTTGAAAAAACATTTCAAAAGATGCCATTTCCCCCAAAGCAAAATTTGAGTGTTGAACATTTACATCCATAGCATGAGTCATAGACTGTATTCCTTCGACTGTTGCCCACCATTCCCTCTTTAGCAATCCTAGCGGTCCTGTCGCATTTACTTACTGGCCAGTTTGAAGGGCCTTTACTTCTGAATCGTTCATCAAAGAATTTGCTTAATAGAAACCAGTGTGTTCCTGGGAGGAAAAAGAAGATAGGAGTCTTTAGCCTGGTGTCTTATTTGCAGTGGGAACGAGGCTTTTCTGTTGGAGGTGCACGTCCCATCTTAGGACATCTCCGGACCATTAGTTCTTGATTTTGTGGAGTTTTTCTTCCCTGCTTTGAGTTAGGTTAGCTTCTCCAAGAATCTCAGTCTGTTTACAGATAGAGGCTTTTGCTTGGATTATTTTGTTCTTCACTAACCATTATTTGCGTGCATTTCTTCTTGCTGAATACTCTTGTCATCTTGCTTCTAAAAGTACCTTTCAAAGTTCTGTATTTCTCCCGCTGCCAATCCCCAGGAAGGCTCCAAAGTAATTCCCTTTTCAACATGCTGCCTAATGCTTAGCTGAAGTGAAGTGGTGGCTAGACCATTCCTTGTCAACTTGAACAAACTGCTAATGTAACACTGGAAAGTGTATCCTAGAGTTTGTAAAGTTAGATGCCTGTAGGATCAAGTAGGTATATAGTGAAGCAGGCCCAGAGTAAGATGATCTACATAAATTAAATGACTGCAGGGACTGAGATGAACTGGAGAGTGCATGCCTGCTTTTATGGGGAAATGACTTCCATTTCTGTTGACCTTTGCCCTCAGGGATGTAGGAAATCTAGATTCGTAAGTAGAATCACAGTTTTTTAGTAGATGTGGACCACATGGATTACGTCTGTGGGCCAGGTATAATCCATGCTTGGCATTCAAGGACTTTTAATTTGTTCATTGACATAGTACATCATGTTTTAAATATAATAATGTATGCAGGATGAGCACCTCATACTTTCCTGGGATGACTGAAAGGCAGGGCATCTCTTTGAAAAGCTTTTGTATCGTACATCTCAAAATCTTAAAGATCGCTACGATTTTGCTCTGTTTGTGTTTATGTGAATCTCTTCTGAGGACATAAGTCAAAATGAGATAAAGCTTTGTATACAAAAATTCTTAGTGTGACATTACATATAATAGTTAAAAATATTCATCAGGAGGAAGGTAGTTTTTCTTTTCCATAAGGTCAGTGGTGATATCCTTGATATTCTCTGTTATTTTCTATTCTCTGCTAAATTAGTTTCCATTCTAATCCTTATTGTTTCTTTTCTTTTGCTTGCTTTGGGGTTGGCTTACACCTCTTTTTTCCACTGAATTGAAGTAAAAGATTAGGCTATTGGTTTGAGATAATTCCTTTTTTTTTCGTTTTAAGATAAATTTTTTGCATTTTTACTGAAGTACAGTTGCTATACAATGTTATATAAGTTACAGATGTACAGCATAGTGATTCACAGTTTTTAAAGGTTATGCTCCAGTTTCAGTTATTATAAATATTGGCTATCTTCCCCCTGTTTTATAATACATTCATGTAGCCTGTGTTACACTCAGTATTTGTACTTCCCCCACTTTTATGTTGCCCCTCCCCGCAACTGGTAACTACTGGTTTGTTCTCTGTATCTGTGAGCTTGCTTCTTTTTTTACTATAGTCGCTCTTTTGTTTTATTTTTTAGATTGCACATACAAGTGATACTCATATAGTGTTTGTCTTTCTCTGTTTTATTTCGTTTAGCATAATGTCCTCCAAGTCTGTTCATATTGCTGCAAATGGCAAATTTTTGTTCTTTTTTATAGCTGAGTAGTATTCTTCTGTGTATGAGTGTGTATTCCATGTGTGCTTTAGTAGAACATGTTTTCTGCTCTTGCTGGGCAGAAGTTTATAGCCATCTGTTAGAGCTGACTGGTTTATCGTGTTCACATCTTCTGTTTGGTGATACCTCATTTTCTCTCTATTATTGAGAGTGGAGTATTGTATTGTCCAACTACTGGTTTTGACTTGTCTGTTTCCTTCAGTTCTGTCAGTTTTTGCATCGTGTATTTTGAGACTCTGTTGTTAGATGCATATATGTTTGTTATTGTTCTATCTTTTCCACTGGATTGACCCTTTTGTCCTTATAAACTCTCTTTCAACAAAATGTGTGGTTTTTTTTTTCCAGAATGACCTTTTAACTGCATATTTATTATAAACAGTTTAAACAGTTATGACGTGAAAATGTTAGACACTCAGTTATGTCTGACTCTTTGCAACCTCATGAGCTATATATAGCCCACCAGTCTCCTCTGTCCACGGGACTCTCTAGCCAAGAATACTGGAGTGGGTTGCCATTCCCTTCTCAGGGGATCTTCCTGATCCAGGAGTCGAACCTAGGTCTCCCACATTGCAGGCAGATTCTTTACTGTCTGAGCCACCAGGGAAGCCCTTAAACAGTGATATGTTGTACTAAAGGTATGTAAAATGATAAGTGAATGCATATCCTCTCCAGCCCCCTGTGGAAATCAGTGTTAACAGTTTATGGTGTATCTTTTGTGATTCTTTTTATAAACTTGTGTTTATAAAAGAACATAAATATTCTAAAGCAAGAGTAATCATTGTTATAATGTTCTTCTGCAGCTTTTAAAAAATTGAAGCCATATTGGATCCCAGAGGTTAACTAATCTAACATTCTTTTGAAATGAGAGTTGAGACCATGGTGGGGCCCTGACTTGCCCAAGTTTACATGGAGAATAGGTGGCTGAGCTGTGACTAGAACCCAGGTTTCCTGACTCTTGGTACAGTGCTCATTACCCTGAACTTCACTGCCTTTTCCCTGTGTTGGGAACAAAAGAGTCTTGCAGTACCATGACAGATATTTGGGCCATGAGTTAGCACAGCAAAGATTGTTTTATAAGTTGTGCTTTGAATTTTGAAGATTTTTACCCTTTTTTTTTTTTTTTTTTAATAGCTCCTTGTAGAAATTCTTATGAGGCCTACAATTTCTATTCGGGGACAGAAGCTGAAAAGTAAGTATACTCAGCAGCTACTGGTGCTCATTTCCTAACCTGCTATTGTGGTGATTCCCAGGAGTGTCTCTTCTTTCCCTTCACACTGAGGACATGCCTTACATCCAGCTGTAGAACATTCTCTGCCTAACTGCTCTCCTTATTGTATACTCGGTAGAAAATACAAATCTGGTGCTTTAAATCAAAAAGTATGAAAACTACTGGACTAAAAGAATTGCATCTTTGTAATTTCTAATAGTCTTTGGGTTCAGCTGTTATGTTTTCTTTGCAAATTCTTATTTCTCATATCATTAATTGAGAGAGTAAGGGAAAAATTGGCAAGATCATTTATTTTTTTAAATTATTGTCTTGTTTTTGTTGTTGTGAGGTTATTCGTGCTCTTTGTAAAAAGTTCCGTTACTACCAGAATGTGTATGGTGAAAAGTCAGAGTGTTAAGATAGCACATAATTTCTTGAATTGGGCGGTGGGTATATGGGTATTGTCCTATTATTAGTCTTTATAACTTACACATGTTGCAAATACTATTTTTAGGTAGTCCTTTTATAATTTTTTAAAAAATTGTAAGTACACTTACTTTGACATTTCAAGCCAGGGATCAGTTAACATATGATGAATGTTTACTACAAACGTCAGTTGGTTTTTTTTTTTTTAATGAAAAATTTTTCTTCTAAACAAAATCAACATGACATAGTGTGTAAGGAAGGCCTTGTTTATATGTGCAGGAGCGGTTAAGAGGGTTTATATTCATCTTTGATGTTGTACCTTTGTATCCTGTCTAAATTGGTTCTTCACGTCCTTGGTCCTCGTAGCAAGTAGCATCGCATAATTAGCTGTTGGTGTGCTTATTTATTCTCTCTTCCCCTCTAAATTTATAAGTTCTATGAGGCTTTGTCTCTCCCCCCCCCCCCCCCCCCCCCCACCCCCCCCCCCGCTAACCTCCGTATATTCTGTATCTGCTCTAGAGTGGATGCTGAATAAATATTTGATGAATGAGTGAATTCCAATTCCCTTTGAAAATGAAGGTCTAGAAGTACTGAAATACACTGATTTGGTGTTCCAGCCTGCTCTGAAGTCATGAAATAAACCAAAAAGCCCCCTTAGGTTGAAAAGCAGTGATGAGGGACATAGGACATCTCCACTGTCTCAAGATTATGTCAGTTAGACCTCTGGTCACTCTAGCTTGGCAGGGCTGCCCACTGGAATTGTGAAGAGAAGCCTAACATTTTAGAGTTTGTGGCAGCATGGGAATGAATGTAAACAGTTTTTAAAAATAAAAAATGATGCCAAACAAAACACTTTATCCATGGTTCATACTCAGCTTTATTATCTCCTGCTTTTGAGGTCATGAAAATTTATTTTCCATTTTGTCATACTCTTCTGTTCCTGCTCACAGAGAAGTAACTAGTTCTTTATTAGAGTCAGTAGGTTAGGGATTAAAAGCCTTTTATTTAGCGCAAACAATAAAACAGAACACTTTGAGTCTGGAGTAAAAATGACTTCCTTGTTTGCTGCTAATAGAATTTTCAATGGAGATTTATAACAACAATCATGGTGCTGATACTTTAGTTTTATTGGATTCTTAACAATTCTGTTTTTGGAAATGTGTTTTAGGGAACCAGTTCAACACAAGCATAAAATTAAGGCTGTATATTCCGTTTATTTCTAGCCTATTTAAATAGCAAAAGTAAAAAAAAAAAAAGCTGGATATGATTTTAAGCAAGTTACAAAGGGAACATGGCTTATTAAGTGATAACACCACCACAACAGGTTGAAATTATGAAGACTGTGGAGCCTGATAAGCATAATAGTATATCAGACCAAAAAGCTATATACACATTGGTTAATAGGTTCTGATAGGCATCCTGAAACTTGGGTGAATAAGGACTGGAAGGAGGTATGCTGAAAGGAAAATAATCATTTTGGGATTATGAGGAACAGTTCTTATGTTCAAAAATTTGATTCTGTTGTACTGTCTTTCCAATGAGAAAAATAACCACTTGTTCCCCTTTCACTTTCAGTAAGTGATGAAATGTCCAAGGACTGTTTGAGCATCTTGTATAATACCTGTGTCTGTGTAAGTACCCCTGCCACTGGGACCTCATTTATCTCCCTACCAGATCTGCAGTGCTTGAGGAAGGAAGATTTGAATGGGGGTGGTAGACATGACAGCTATCTTCACACATTGGAGAGTTGGACTTATGGACTTAAGTGTGCCGGAGAACCAGAACCAACAGGTAGAAATTGTGGGGTGGCAAAATTTCATAGTAATTGTTAAGAACCATGGCTGATTCAACAGCTACTGAACTCTAGCCCTGGAGGAGTCCAAGCAGAGACTGAACAAATACTTGTTAAATGGATGCAAGCATTGGAAGAGTGTCTGTGACCTTTTAGGATTTCTTTCAACTCTACTGTGCCTACTCCTTCATTTTTATTGTTAGAAAACAGAATAAGAACCAGAAGGCCCACCTTTTGTTGAGCAGGACGCTCATCTAGGTTGATCACTGAGTGAGAAAGAATGGTAAATAGAAGAAGCAGTTTGGTAGAGAGAGCATAGCACTTAGTGCTAGAAGTTGACTTGGGGTTCTGGCTCTTGTCTTCTTGCTTATTCATTCTCCCTGTGTTTCAGTTTCATTTCTTAGTAGAGTGTGGTTAGTAATCATACTAATAACACCATAGGGTTATTGTGAGGATTAAGTGAGATGACAGATGTGAAAGCACTTTGTAAAGCAATATACAGTGTTAATTTTTGTAAGATAGGAATCCAGGAATTGGGCTGAACATAAAATCATCTGTACCATGAATTGGGGTACAAATTTGGGTTTGAGCGTCTTAGCGACCACCAACACAAATAGGGAAATATGTTTCAATGCTTAACACAGTTAAGCATCTATTAGAACAGTGCTCTGCAATAGAAATATAACACTAAACACTCAGGTTCTTTTTATTTTACCTTTAGGAATAACGTGTTTATTAGTTCAGGATTGATATCCTAAGGTAAAAATCAGCATCCACAAAGATCTTGACAACATACATGATAGACCATTTGAATAAAAATAATTAAAAAGGGGTAAGCTTTGGATATAACTATAAACATACAGGAAATAAAAACTAAGGTCCTGAGCAAGGCAGGTATGTCTTCAGTTCAGTTCAGCTCAGTCACTCAGTCGTGTCTGACTCTTTGCGACCCCATGAATTGCAGCACACCAGGCCTCCCTGTCCATCACCAACTCCCGGAGTTCACCCAAACCCACGTCCATCGAGTTGGTGATGCCATCCAGCCATCTCATCCTCTGTCGTCCCCTTCTCCTCCTGCCCCCAGTCCCTCCCAGCATCAGAGTCTTTTCCAGTGAGTCAACTCTTCACATGAGGTGGCCAAAGTACTAGAGCTTCAGCTTTAGCATCATTCCTTCCAAAGAACACTCAGGGCTGATCTCCTTCAGAATGGACTGGTTGGATCTCCTTGCAGTCCAAGGGACTCTCAAGAGTCTTCTCCAGCACCACAGTTCAAAAGCATCAATTCTTCGGCGCTCAGCTTTCTTCACAGTCCAACTCTCACATCCATACATGACCACTGGAAAAACCATAGCCATGACTAGACGGACCTTAGCTGGCAAAGTAATGTCTCTGCTTTTGAATATGCTGTCTAGGTTGGTCATAACTTTCCTTCCAAGGAGTAAGCGTCTTTTAATTTCATGGCTGCAGTCACCATCTGCAGTGATTTTGGAGCCCAGAAAAATAAAGTCTGACAATGTTTCCACTGTTTCCCCATCTATTTGCCATGAAGTGATGGGACCAGTTGCCATGATCTTCATTTTCTGAATGTTGAGCTTTAAGCCAACTTTTTCACTCTCCTCTTTCACTTTCATCAAGAGGCTCTTTAGTTCCTCTTCACTTTCTGCCATAAGGGTGGTGTCATCTGCATATCTGAGGTTATTGATATTTCTCCTGGCAATCTAGATTCCAGCATACAAATGAAAAATAGTTTAAGGGCCTAAACTGTCAGTAAGTTCAGAGTTCAGAAGGATTCATCAAAGACTACTGTCACCAAAAAAGGCTAAAACGAGCTTAGTCTACTGATCTGTCGAAATAAAATATTTAAAAGGAGTTGCACCCCTGTGTGTGACTCAGCAGTGGTGCCCTGCCTCCATGGCTGTGCAGCTTTCCTCTGGGGGGACTCCTTGCCAGAAATTTCCTTCTTCCTGTTCCCTCAGGCCATCTCTCTGTGGTAGGTCACGGTCCTGGGGTCCTGGCCCCGGGACTGCTCTCCAGTCCCCACTCTCCAGCTCCCAGCCACCGTGCCCACCGGTGGACCCACATCCCAGTCCAGGCTTCAGGTGCATCTTAAAGACCATAGGTCTTTGGAAAAGTGATGGAGAAGGAGTACTGTCAGGCCGAA
Organism: Ovis aries; assembly: GCF_016772045.2. NCBI lineage: Eukaryota > Metazoa > Chordata > Mammalia > Artiodactyla > Bovidae > Ovis > Ovis aries. The sequence goes on along the minus strand of NC_056066.1, from coordinate 64,335,368 downwards.
AAAGCACAAAACAGATTAAAGTTCCTTTGGGGACAAAGTTTTATAGAGTGAAACCTGTGTCATGGAAGAAGAAAGTATAACTTATGGAAGAAACTGAGACATTCTGTGACATTTTTCTCATTTGTCCAACAGTGCTCATTCATCCCTTCCAACACAGCAGGCCATCTTTTTATAGAAAAGTTAAAATAATAGTATAGTTCAGTGGTACATATCCTTTACTATTTACCTGGTTACATTTTAGGAACAATAAATTCATCAAAACTCTGAGCTGAATTAGAGTGGTTTTTGTTTTTGTTTTTCTACCCAAGTAACTCTAGAAATGTGGATCAAACTAGTTCACTTTTTCATAGGGAAAATGTGCATTGTGGCTTATGATTAGCCACTTTAATTGCCTGTTACATATACATTAGCTTGAACTTAGATATTCACTGTTAGTTATTGTTAGCAGCATTTGTCCTTTTGTGAAACCAGTATCAGAAAACTTACACTCTTTAAGACATGCTTTATAAAATGTATAAATTCTTCAAAAATATTTGAAAAGGAGTGTTACTGCATGCAGATAGTCATAATTTTGAGTTTACCTCTGTAGACTGAAAGCAAACTGTTTCATTTATTTTTTTAAATGCCCTTTGATGTTTCAAAACAAAAAGAAACTCTAATTCCATTGACTGACTTTAAAATCAGCCATAATCCTTAGTCTTCAAAAGCATTTTGCACAGATTGGGCACCTGGATTCTACAAGAAGGCATGTGCTGGTGGTGGTCTCCAAGCAGCACACAGCCCTTCCCAACACTCTCTTATTCTGTTTAGAATAATCATATTGATGAGGTCAGAATTCATGGTTCAGTTTCAGAAAAAAAGTATTCATTGTACATTAACCATTTAGAGGTCGTTTAAATAACACATGTAAAAGACGTAGAATTTTAAAACCGTGAAGATTTGGACCTGTTTTTTCTTTTTTTTTTAAAAAAAAAAGGAGTTATGTAATGAACCTGCACCTAATCTGCATTTTTAGTCACTGATTCAGTTCAGCCCAGTTCAGTCTCTCAGTCGTGTCTGACTCTTTGCGACCCTATGAATTGCAACACGCCAGGCCTCCCTGTCCATCACCAACTCCCGGAGTTAACTCAGACTCACATCCATTGAGTCCGTGATGCCATCCAGCCATCTCATCTTCTGTCATCCCCTTCTCCTCCTGCCCCCAATCCCTCCCAGCATCAGAGTCTTTTCCAATGAGTCAACTCTTCGCATGAGGTGGCCAAAGTACTGGAGGTTCAGCTTCAGCATCATTCCTTCCAAAGAAATCCCAGGGCTGATCTTCTTCAGAATGGACTGGTTGGATCTCCTTGCAGTCCAAGGGACTCTCAAGAGTCTTCTCCAACACCACAGTTCAAACACATCAATTCTTTGGCACTCAGCTTTCTTCACAGTCCCAACTCTCACATCCATACATGACCATTGGAAAAACCATAGCTTTGACAAGACGGACCTTAGTTGGCAAAGTAATGTCTCTGCTTTTCAATATGCTATCTAGGTTGGTCATAACTTTCCTTCCAAGGAGTAAGTGTCTTTTAATTTCAAGGCTGCAGTCACCATCTGCAGTGATTTTGGAGCCCCCCCTAAATAAAGTCTGACACTGTTTCCACTGTTTCCCTATCTATTTCCCATGAAGTGATGGGATCAGATGCCATGATCTTCATTTTCTTAATGTTGAGCTTTAAGCCAACCTTTTCACTCTCCACTTTCACTTTAGGCTATGAATATTTTGTGTTTGCTTCTGTGTACCACATTTTTAAAAGTATAAAAATGTATTATACTGGTCTCTCAAGAATGTTAGAGTATAATATAAAAATACTCCAAAAACAGATGAAATGACCCATCACTCCAGAATACTGCTGCTAAGTCACTTCAGTCGTATCCGACTCTATGCAACCCCATAGACGGCAGCCCATCAGGCTCCCCCGTCCCTGGGATTCTCCAGGCAAGAACACTGGAGTGGGCCGCCATTTCCTTCTCCAATGCATGAAAGTGAAGTCGCTCAGTCATGTCCAACTCTTAGCGACCCCATGGACTGCAGCCTACCAGTCTCCTCCGTCCATGGGATTTTCCAGGCAAGAGTACTGGAGTGGGGTGCCATTGCCTTCTCCGATAAAGGGTTGTTTTAAATGTCCTCATAGCCAGTTTTTTTGAAAGTAAGAAAAGAAGTGGGAGGAAATAGTTGAAGTTAATTTTAACAGTGTATTTTATTTAATACTGAGTATGTCAAGAATACTATTCCAACATGTAATCAACATGAGTAATTATTAGTGAGATAACATGTAATCAGTATAAGTAATTATTCATGATACATTCTTTTTTTGTTTTAAACTTTGAAAATCCAGTGTAGTTGTTACTCTCACAGCACATCTCAGTTCAGACTAGCCACACTTCAAGTCCTCAGTAGTCACATGTAGCTAGTGGCACAGGTAGGCACAGACAGACCCATAAGATAAAAATAAGCTAATTGTTCAGGTAGTGCACAATTACTCTTATAACTAAAGCCAGTAAGAAATTGTTATTTAAAAAAAGATGATGTATGTATGATGTAAGGACTCCATCATTCACAACTTCCATGCTGTTAATAGTCTCATGGGGCAGTCTTACGAGAGTGTTTCTTAATAATGATACCTAATGTTAATGATACTCCAGTAGAACACAGTTCAGTTTTAATAAAGGGCAAGGAAGGGGAAGGAAAGACAGGGAAAGAAGGAAGGAAAAAAAAAGGAACGAGAAAGAAAGTGAAACAAAGGAAAGAGAAGAGAGAAGAAGAAACAGAAACATAAAGAAGATAGGATGATACAGTGCAACCTTGTGCTGAGTTGAGTTACATCCAGGTTAGATGGAAACCTAGGGCTTTTAAAGTTGCAGACACCAGTGCCTCCAAGGATCAGGTAGCAAACAAGAAAGGTTTGCCTGTTTTAGAGTGGGAACTTGTGACTAACCTGGAGTAAGATTGTCCTGTCTAAAGACTTAAATTCAAAATTTAAAAGGTGCTGCTGGCCAAATAAAACTTGGCCTACTATGTGCTGGTTTGTAGCGCTTGATTTAAATACTAGGCAGATACTAGGTTAAGAGCCTATGATGGATATTATTTAAAAACTCCTCTCCAGAAAAAAAATGCATTCATACACAGTGTTTTTTATATAGTTGTAGGAATTTACGGTCTCAGCCACAATTCCTGGTACAGCATGGAATTGCTTTTCCAGTGTCTGGAGGGTGTATTTTGCCCTTCATATTTTATTTTGTGATTTTAACCTGTTCTGTCTTTTCTTCTCCCTTGATAGACGGAAGGGGTTACAAAGCGTTTGGCGGAAAAAAATGACTTTGTGATCTTCCTGTTTACACTGATGACGAGTAAGAAGACATTCTTACAAACAGCAACCCTCATTGAAGATATTTTGGGTGTTAAAAAGGTGAGCTGGGTCCGCTAGCTGGTGCATGACTGGGTGGAGCAGAATGTCTCAGACAGTTGTATTTTTAAACATGAGTAATATACAAGAGCTCTTTCAAAGAAGAATTTTACCATATTCCTTATAAATACTTAAATATATTTATAAGTATATAATATTTACTATAGTATATGCTAACAGAATATTTATATATAAACATATAAATACTTAAAGATATTTTTAAATACTCAAATATATTTAACACACAAAAAAGTTATTTTTGTGTGTTAAATATATTTACTAGGTTACGCTCCTTATAACAGGTCTTAAGTGACTATAAAAATTAAGACAGATTGAAATCAAACTAATCATAAAACTCAGGACAAATTGACATGAATTTAATGTGTCAGCTAATGTTACTGTGCTGAAATAAAATTGTCCCTCTATTATGATGCAGGATCTTTTTCCCATAGCTCTTCTGCTGTGTGCTGTGCAGGGACTCTGTTTTGCTACCACTTCTCTATATTTGAACTGTTGTGAAGCTTTCTTGTGATGTTTGACATTCACTTGTTACATTCACCTGTATTTTTTCTCATTAATCTTCAGCAGTTAATTTTAATTGAGACCAACATAGGAAATAACAAATAGGAGCACTGAAATCCTACTACTTGGTCTTAAGACAGACTTTCAAATGATGCAGAATATGCTTTTTTTTTTAAAGGCAAACTGTAATCGAAAGCACTAAATTAAAAACTTGTTGTCAAGCACTCACAGACCTCCCCAGAACACATCTGTAGACATGTTAGAAAAGCACTGTATTAGATTTTTGGCATAATGCTTGTTAGAACCTGGTTTTCTTCCCCCAGTCTGTGTCAGTTGGCAGATTTCTTTCTTTTACGACTGAGGAGGTGGGAGTTAGCATTGCTCTTAGAGTTGCTATTGCGGTGAAAAGAGCACCGTGTGCATTGTGGAGATCCCTGCTTTCACTTCTGTCATCCTGCTGCACTTTCCCTGGGCTCTGCTTGTCATTGCCCAGGCCAAAGATGCACAAGTGACGCATTGTCTGTAGGAACACACTGGAGATGTGTGCAGGTCCCAGACAGACCCTTTGTGCCCTTTGATGAAAAGGCTTTGTTATTTTTCCAATAATTGTATGTTCCAGTTTGTGAGAAGGGGCTTCCAAGGTGGAAACTCCAAACTCCCTGACAGTCTCAGCATGAGTCTCTGGGATTGCTCCTTCATAACTTGGCCCCCTTGTTCCTTGTGTGCTCTCTCCCCTCTCATACTTTTCTGTGTTGCCAAAAATGGTGATGAGTTCTGCTAGATGTTAGCTGGAAAGAATAGACACCATAAAGAGAATGGGAACACAAGCCACAAACTGGGAAAAGATATTTACAACTCATTCAACTAACAAAAGATGGTATTCAGAATTTATCTTGAGGAATTCCCTGGCACTCCAGTGGTTGAAGACTCTGAGCTTCCACTGCAGGGAGCATGAGTTCAATACCTGGCCAGGGAACAAAGGTCCCACATGCCTCGTGGCATGGCCAGACAAACAACAAAAATGACCAAAAGCAACAATAGAATTTATCATGAATTCTTATACATCACCAGGGAAGAGACAAATGGCCCAGTAGAAAAATGGGCAGTGATAGGAACAAGCATTTTACAGAAGAGAGACAAATGATCCATAAATAGAAGATGCTTAACTGTCACGAGAATATGTATCACTGCAAACACATTACTGCAGACTCCTTTTTGTATCAGTGGAGTAAACCTATTTTGTTTTCTAGTTGAATATGTGCCTTCCCTGTGATCCCCACCTATGGAAGCATTTCCTTGAGGACTGAGGCATTAGTATCGTGGCCTAGGACATCTGTAACCTATGCCCAGGCACGCTTGTGGGGAAGCTCAATTCCAGGACAGTGATTCTTTTATTTATTTATTTTTTGGCTGTGCTAGGTCTTCATTGCTGTGCAGGCTTTCTCTAGTTGCAGCGAGCAGGGGCTCCCCTCTAGTTGGAATGCACAGGCTTCTCATTGCATTGGCGTCTCTCGTTTTTGGAGCATGGGCTCTAGGGTGCACAGGCTTCAGCACGTGGGCTCAGTAGTAGTGCTCGTGGGCACTAGAGCACAGGCTCAGTAGTTGTGGCACAAAGGCTTTTAGTTGCTCCATGGCATGTGGAATCTTCTGGACCAGGGATCAAACCTGTATCCCTCACATTGGCAGGCAGATTCTTAACCACTGGACCACTAGGGAAGTCCCCAGAACAGTGATTCTTAGAAATAAAAACACTAAATTGAAGCCACGAGGGTGTGAAATCAATTCAGTGGATCTACCAGCTAATAGAAAAGATCAAAATGTATTGTGTAAGTTTTTGTTTCATGTTTATACACATATTTATGCGTTCACCTATGTATATTTGCTAGGTTGTGATGGAAATTTTATTTTTTACTCTTGAATATTGTCAGAATGGTTTGGAAGCCACTGCCCCAGAAAAACTTCTGCACCTGTGCATCAAGAAACACATAAGAACATTTATAGCATTATTGATTAAGAGCCTGAAATCAGGTCTCTCTGATCCATCAACAGGAAAATGGATAAATGTCCTCTATTCCCACAATGGGATATTATACAATGAATGTTGCTATAAGCAGCAACATAGCCAAATCATAGAAATTATTGATAGAAGTCAGTCAAAGAAGATGGTCTATAGTATATCATTTTTACAAAGCTCAAAAATAGGCAAACTCAAATTATACAAAACTTTTTTCAATGAAAAAACAATAATAAAATTCAGGATAGTGGTTACCTCTGGTAGAGAGACAGAGAAATGTGATAAAAAAGGCACACATAGCTGTTCACTTTGTTTTACTTTGTAGCATATATTATACCAAGTATTAAATAAAAATTAAAATGTAACCCAAAGAAGTGCACCTGAAGAGTGGGAGGGCCTGGCTTGTAACCCCACACCCTAAGTTAGCCAGGGCTAGAGGAACTGAGGGAGAAGGCAGTGGCACCTCACTGCAGTACTCTTGCTTGGCAAATCCCATGGATGGAGGAGCCTGGTAGTCTGCAGTCTGTGGGGTTGCTAAGAGTTGAGCGAGTTCTCTTTCAGTTTTCACTTTCACGCATTGGAGAAGGAAATGGCAGCCCACTCCAGTGTTCTTGCCTGGAGAATCCCAGAGACGAGGGAGCCTGGTGTGCTTCCGTCTCTGAGGTCGCACAGAGTCGGACACAACTGAAGCGACTTAGCAGCAGCAGCAGCAAAGGAACTGATTAAGCTGAAAGTCCCAGTTTTCAATAATAACAATAGCCAACATTTACTGTTACTGTTGTTACTGAGAAGCAAAGATGGAAGAAGTTGTTCTCAAATACCCCTCCACAGACAACCAGAAGTGGGAGTAGGATTCAGGAGGGCTTCTAGGAATCATCCAGTTGTTCAGTACATACTTACTGAGACCCTCACTACCAGGTTCTATGCACTGCAGCTCTGGAGAGAAGGTAAGACACACCTCACCCTCAAGACCGTGTCAGTTTATTCGGGAAATCAGATGCAAGAATAGAAAACCTCAAGTTCATGTGATACGTGCAGTAATAGAGAAATACCCAGTCCAGTGAAAGTTGAGTGAATGTATGGGATGAGGGGTAGCAGATGTTTTCTGAAGAATGTCAGGCTGCTTCAAGGAGAGAAACTCATGTGATGTATGTGCAACATTTGTGGCTATTACGAAAGAAAGGAAATGCGAATATAACCAGACAACAAAAAGCATTTCATTAAACTCAGCACTCATTCATGATAAAAGCTAGGAGTAGACAGAAAATTCCTTAAGGTGATATTGACTATCTGTTAAAATTTACAGCAGACAGCAAACTGAACCTGAAACGTTGGGAATACTTCTACTACAGGAAAAGGGGAGAAGGTCTACTATCATTTACTCTTGATAATTGGGTACATAAGCAGGTACACAAGGAGACACCTGTGGGAATATTCATTGCAAATTTGTTTAATAGTGAAAAATTGTAGTCCACCTTAACATACACATATTTTAAAAGGAGAAAGATTGAATAAATCATAGGGTAAAACAGTGAGAAATGAATAAACCAGACTTACTTGTATCAATAAAGTTAAATTACGGTGTTGACTGTGAAAAATAGGGTATAATATGTCAACCCCACTGCATGCAGAACAAAACCATATATTTTTGTTCATTGAGGTATAATTATATTAGTTTTGGGTGTACAGCTTAGTGATTCAAATTTTTAAAAAATTATACTCCATTAAGATTTATTTAAAGAATTTATTTGGCTGCATCCGGTCTTAGTTTTGGCGCATGGGATCTTTTGTTGTGGCACATGGACTCTCTAGCTGTGGCATGCAGGCTCAGTAGTTGGCAGCATGCAGACTTAGTGACTCTAGGCATGTGGGATCTTAGTTCCCTGAGCAGGGATCAAACCCTCATCCCCTACATTGCAGGGATTTTTAACCACTTGGACCACTGGGACAGTCCCTAGGTTATACTCCATTTAAAGTTATAAAATACTAGCTGCATTCCCTGTGCTATACGTTATATCTTTATTTTATACATAGTAGGTTGTGAACAATAATGTATTTTTGTGGAAATATTTGTAAGTGTGAACATGTGTAGAAATAAATAGAGTTCAAAGTAATGGTTACCTCTGAGGGGAAAGAAGTGAAGGCAACTGGATAGGGACACACAGGGGCCTTCAGCTATGTTTAAAATATTTTATGTCTTAAAAAGAGAACATCTGTGGCAGTTTCTCATTCATAAAACTTGAATGGTAGACTTTTTTTTTAAGCCAAAATGGGACATATGAGCAAAGGTAAAGAATACAAATAGTGGCGCTCAAAGGGTTTAATCCTCAAACCAAGACTGTGAGGTAGATTAGTTCCGTTTAACAAATGAGAAAACAAAGGCTTAAGTTCCATGACTTACTTAAGGTTGCACAGCTGCTAATTGCGGAGCTGGGATTTGAACCTAAGTGGTCTAGATACCAAGCTCCATTCTTAGGGGAATGCAGCAGAGCGGCACATTCAATCTCAAATGAACTGAGCATGGGAATTGTTCTGTTTGTGTCTTTTGTAGGAAATGATCCGACTAGATGAAGTCCCCAATCTGAGTTCCTTAGTATCCAATTTTGATCAGCAACAGCTTGCTAATTTCTGCCGGATTCTGGCTGTCACCATTTCAGAGATGGATACAGGGAATGATGACAAGCATACGCTTCTTGCCAAAAATGCTCAGCAGAAGAAGAGCTTGAGCTTGGGGCCTTCTGCAGCTGAAATTAACCAAGGTAAACTCTCTAAGTTGTCAGAATTTTGACATTGTAGCATTGTAGCACTGAGATCCCTTCCTAAATCTTCTTTCAGTATTTCTAGAGATTTGAATCACATATGAGGGCTCCTTGGGTCCACTTAGAGTATGTAAAATTTGTGTGTATCTGTTCGTTATTTTGGGGGACCAAGTCCATAGCCATCAGATTTTTTAATAGATCCAGAATTTCAAAAATGTGAAGCACCATTATTTATCAAAATTAAAAGTACATATATCTTTTGTTCTGCTACACCTTTTCTGGGTCTTTATGCTATATGCAAAAAATCTTTGGTCATTACTTTGCTGACAAAGGTCAGTCTAGTCAAAGCTATGGTTTTTCCAGTTCACATGTATGCATGTGAGAGTTAAGTATAAAGAAAGCTGAGCACTGAACAATTGATGCTTTTGAACTGTGGCGTTGGTGAAGACTCTTGAGAGTCTCTTGGACTGCAAGGAGATCCAACCAGTCCATCCTAAAGGAAATCAGTCCTGAATATTCATTGGAAGGACTGATGCTAAAGCTGAAACTCCAGTACTTTGGCCACCTGATGCAAAGAACTGACTCATTGGAACAGGCCCTGATGCTGGGAAAGACTGAAGGCAGGAGAAGGGGATGACAGAGGATGAGATGGTTGGATGGCATCACTGACTGAATGGACATGAGTTTGAGCAAGCTCTGGGAGTTGATGATGGACAGGGAAGCCTGGCATGCCACAGTCCATGGGGTCTCAAAGAGTCGGACATGACTGAGCGACTGAACTGACACTGACTGATGCTATATGCTGTGTGTTTGTGTGTATGTGTCTGTGTATGGGGAAGGTCCCCTGGAGGAGGGCACAGCAGCCCACTCCAATATTCTTGCCTGGAGAATCCCCATGGACAGAGGAGCCTGGTGAGCTACAGTCCGTGGGGATGTGAAGAGTCAGACATGACTGAAGCAACTTAGCAAGTGTGTGTATATATACACACACACACACAAGCAGAGAGAAGGATATATACAGTCATTCATTAGAGAAACTGGAAGTTCGATTCCAGTATCTGCAGCACTGTGATAAAACAAATACTGCAATAGAGTCACACAAACTTTTTGGTTTCCCAGTGCATATAAAGAGTATGTTTACAGTATACTTAGTCTATTAAATGTGTAATAATAGCACTACATCTAAAAAAGAGTACATACTTTAATTAAAAATATTGCTTAAAGTGCTAGCCATTATCTGAGCCTTCAGAGAGTTATAATCTCTTTGCCTCAGTGTTGAGGGCTGCTAACTGATCAGGGTGGTGGTTGCTGAAGCTTGGGTAGCTGTGGCAGTTTCTTAAAATAAGATAGCAGTTTGCCACGCGGATTGACTCTTTCATGAATGATTTCTCTGTAGCAGGCAAAGCCGTTCATAGTAGAACTTACTTCAAAGTTGGAGTCAATCTTCTCAAACCCTGCTGTTGCTTTATCAACTAAGTTTATGTAATATTCTTAAATCATTTGTCATTTCAGCAGTCTCTCTTTTTATTGAGGTATAGTTGATACAAAATGTGTTAGTTTCTGCTGTACAGCAAAATGAATCAGTTACGCATATACATACATCCACTTTTTTAAGAAATTCTTGTCGCATATAGGTCATCACAGAACTCTGAGTAGAGTTCCCTATACAGAACTTCTGCTATACAGAAGTTTCTTACTAGTTATCTATCTTATATATAGTAGTGTGTATATGTCAATTCAGCCTTCCAGTTTATCCCTCCCCTGCTTCCCCCTTAGTAACTGTAAGTTTGTTTTCTCCATATATGACTCTATTTCTGTTTTGTAAATAAGCTTATTTGTACCTTTTTTTTACTTTTAGATTCCACATATAAGGGGTATTATATGGTATCTATCTTTCTCTGGCTTACTTCACTCAGTATGACAGTCCGTAGGTCCTTCTGTGTTGCTTCAGGAGACACTATTTCATTTTTCATGGCTGAGTAATACTCCATTGTAATACCACATCTCTATCCATTCATCCATCAGTGGACATTTGGGTTGCTTCCATGTTCTGGCTGTTATAAATAGTGCTGTGATGAATGTTGTGGCGTGTGTATCTTTTTGGGTGATGGTATTCTCCAGGTATATGCAGGGCTTCCCTTGTAGCTCAGTTGGTAAAGAATCTGCCTGCAGGGCAGGAGACCCAGGTTTGATTCCTGGGTTGGGAAGATACCCTGAAGAAGAAAATGGCAACCCTTTCCAGTATTCTTGCCTGGAGAATCCCATGGACAGAGGAGCCTGGCAGGCTACAGTCTGTGGGGTAGCAAGAGTCAGACACAACTTAGTGGCTAAACCACCAAAATATATGCCCAGGAGTGGGATTGCAGGATCTGACTGGTAGCTCTGCTTTTAGTTGTTTAAGGAAGTAGAGGTGTACATAAGAGTCAGCATTGGCTACCATAACAGGATAGCACAGACTGAGTGGCTCAAACAACAGAAATTAGCTTCTCACAGTTTTGGAGGCTACAGGTCCAAGATGCAAGTGCCATCAGGCCTCTCTTCCTGACTTGCAGATGGCCACCTTCTCACGCCTTCAGGGTGACCTTCTCTCTGCACATGCACAGAGAGCTCTGGTGTCTCATCCTCTTAAATAAGGATACCATTCCTGTCAGATTAGGACCTCATTTTATGACCTCATTTGATTACCTCCCTAAAGACTCTGTCTCCAGATACAGTCATGTTGTGGATTAGGGCTTCAACATAAGAATTGGGGTGGGGGAACACAATTCATTCCATTATAGTATGGAAGGCTGAAGCGTGTAGGATGTTGTCAAAAAGTTTTTGTTTTGTTTCTAGTAAACTGCGGCTGTGAAATAGTTTTCTTGACCAGCAAAGTCATGATTTATGCTATCTTCCTGCCCCTCAGTTAATGAAAATGTCAGAGCACTTTATAGGCTGCTCAGAAACTACCAGTTATCTCTTCTGTTGATTCAGATGGGAACAAATGGATCCATCTGTGGGGAAAAAGTCTTTCAAATTTTAGTCAGAGATGTAAATAAAGCCTCAGGCCTGGCAGTTATCAATTTATAGGTGACACCAGGATGAGAGGGGCTGATTTACACAGCATACGAGCTAGAATGGAATTCAGAATCCTCTCAGAGATCTGGAAAGCAGGGCCTCAACTGCAGCAGAAAAATTTACAGGAATATTTTGGAAATACTGATGTTTTAACAAGAGAGACGAGGTCTGCTTTTGCAGAAATTATTGGAAGTTGTGGATGTTTTAATGTTCAACTGGTTTAACATTAGCAGTGTGTGTGGTGACTACTGGTAAAGCCGTGAAGAAGTACAAAGATTGTACAATGCTGGGGTGCCAGTCCCCTGAGATTGTGCATAAGTTGGTGAGTAAAATGAGGCCAGTGAGTTTTTTCTGAGAAGAGAATCCATAACTTTGATCAGCTTTCATCATCAGAGAATCCATAACATTCATCAGAGATGCTGCTGCTGCCGCTGCTAAGTCGCTTCAGTCGTGTCCGACTCTGTGCGACACCAGAGACGGCAGCCCACCAGGATCCCCCGTCCCTGGGATTCTCCAGGCAAGAACACTGGAGTGGGTTGCCATTTCCTTCTCCAATGCGTGAAAGTGAAAAGGGAAAGTGAAGTCGCTCAGTCGTGTCCGACCCTCAGCGACCCATGGACTGCAGCCTTCCAGGCTCCTCTGTCCATGGGATTTTCCAGGCAAGAGTACTGGAGTGGGGTGCCATTGCCGAGATGAGTGACTAACAAAAGCTCAGGACCCTGTGGGGTGGGAATCAGTCTCAGAATCCTAAACACTGGGCAGGTCACATCTGAATGGCTGTGTTTGGTGTTCACGATGTGTAGACTAGGTCTTAGGAACTGCCCTCCGAGGAACAGTTAGGAAAACTGGGCTGTTTACCTGGAGAAAGAAGGTGTGACTAAAAGTCCATGTTTTTGAAATTTTTCATAATTAGAAATTTTTAGAATTCAAACTCATTTATTTTATTTTTTGTTGGGGGGGCGGGAATCTACAGATTTTTTTTTTTTCTTTTCCACAAACTACAAGACGAATAGCAGGTATACAGCAGAAAGTTTGTTCTCCTCCCATTGGTGACGTATTACCAGTTTCTCATCGGTCCCTCCAGAGATAATCTGTACATGCCCAGCCACGGGGGTGGAGGAGAGAATGGGAGAAGACTGGCTCCTTTCTGTTTGTACTGATGATGATGTAAGATAAGCACCATTCTGCCTCTGACTCTTTTCAGATAACTTTATCTTGCAAAGCATCCCATTCCGGTACATGTAGAATTACCTGATTCCTTTTTACAAGTGGATAGCCATTGTATGGGCGTACCGCAATTTATTTAATTAGTCCACTGTTGATGGAAATTTGGTTTCCCTCATCTTTGTTCCTACAAATAACATCCTTATGTATAGAGTTTAATGTGCTGGATACTTGCCTTTTAAATGTTGATAGATGTTAACAGATTTACCTTCCCTAGAAATTACTAGTTCATCTTCCCACCCTGTATACCCTTCCCAGTATAGGGCTATTTTAGATTTCTTGATATTTGTCAAACTTGATAAGTAAGAAATGGTATCTCAAAAGAAACAAATGTAAAGACAAAACCAAAAAATTCAATCCCAGTATATTTTTATTACTTGAGGTGAGAGTTACATTAAAAAACTAACCACTTAATTCAGTGACTTATAGTACATTTGCAGTTTGTGCGGCCACCACCTCCATCTAGTTCCAAAACATTTTCCTCAACCCAACAGGAAACCCTGAATACATTCAACAGTTATTCCCTAATCCCTCCCCCTGCACCCCCGTGGCCTTAGTTGTGTCCAGCTCTGTGCGACCCCACCAGGCTTCTCTGTCCGTGGGATTCTCCAGGCAAGAATACTGGAGTGGGTTGTCATTGCCTTCCTCCAAGGGATCTTCCCGAGCCAGGGATCAGACCCCTGCATCTCTTAGGTCTCCTGCATTGGCAGGCAAGTTCTTACCACTAGCGCCACCTGGGAAGCTCTGTTCCCCCCAACCACTGGCCATCATCTGCTTTCTGTCTGTGGATTCATCTGTTCTGGGTTTTTCATATAGATGGATTTTAAAAATGTGTGACCTTTTGTATCTTGTCTCATACCTTTTTCACTTATCATGATGTTTTTGAGGTTCATCAGTGCTGTTGAATGTCAGTGTTTCATTCTTTTTTGTGTGTATATAACAATTTGTGTATCTATTGATGGACATTTGGGTTACTTACACCGTTTGACTACTGTGAATAGTGCTGCTCTGAACACATGTATTTGTTCAAGCACCTACTTTCACTTCTTTTGGGTATGTATTGGGTTGGCCTAAAAGTTCATTCAGATTTTTCTGTAAGATCTTACAGAATGAAAACTTAGGATGGAATTGCTAAGTCATATAGTATAATAATTCTGTTTAACTTTTAGAGGAAAAGTTAGTTTAAATGTAGTTTTATTTCATCTTTATTAATGAGGTCATACATTATTTTATAGTCACTAATTTGTAGAGGATGGAAAGGGGGCTAAGATGATTTGCCAGTTTCTGCTGGGACTAAATTCACATGACATAATCCTCCTAACTAGTTATTTTGTTTTTATTTATTCTATTTTTAAAGACTTTTCTTTAAAGTTGTATTCTTTTAGGATTTATTTTAAATTTTTTGTTATGGGAATCTTCACACATATAAAAGTAGAGACATGTATATAACAGTATAATGATCCCTGTTTACATATTACCTACCTTCAACAATTATCAACTGATGGCCTGTCTATGTCTCCTCCCTTCCTTACTTTGGATATTTTGAAGCAGATCCCAGATGTTATTTCACCTGCATATATTTCAGTGTTTCTATAAGATGGTGATTCTTGAACCATAACTCTTAATACCATATTATACTCTCCCAATGTAATATTAATATGTTGATATTTTGAAATATCTATTTGTTAATTTTTTATTAAATGTTACATTTTCATGATTCAGAAAATCACAAATTCAGAGAGGTGTGCACTGAAAACTTCCCCTCACACTATTCCCAATGGCCATATTCTCTTTGCTTTTGGCAACCACTCTTTTCTGTCCTTCCAAGATTTAGTATATCCACAAGCAAAGAGGCACAGACATTAGCTTTATTTTAAAGAGCGTTAATTTTGGGAGCCAAGATTTGAACCTGAATTCCCTGCCTTCAAAGTTTATTATGTTGTTTATGCTGACCAGAATTTCTGTCTTACTCATCATTGTGAGGACAGTGGAACTGGTGGAAATAGGAGTTGGGTGGTTAAGTTGCTTTCTTTACCTTAAAAAAAAAAAGGTGTGTGTGTTATAGGAAAATCAGATAATTAAGTAATTTTAAAAGAAGTATTCGTATCCTTTCCTACTCAGGAGCAGCCGCAGTAAATACTTTGGTATATATCCTTCCATTCTTTATATGTGTGTGTATATATATATACATTATGTGCATATTTTAAAGAAGAAAACTTTAAAATTTAAAGAAATTGGGCTTAAGCCAATACTGTTTGATAATTTACTTCTTTAAGAAGTAAATTAAACACCTCTTCAGAGTTGCTGTATAAAGACATACGTGTCATTGTTTTTAGTATCTGTGTATTGTGCTCCATTGCGTGGATGTATTGTATTTAATTGGTATGCTATTAATGAACATATAGTCATCTGTGACTTTCGCTGTTATAGAATCACCAGTGAACCTCTCTGTACAGATACCTATCTAGCTATCTATATGTAATTAATTATTTCTTTATGGTGAATTCACAGAAATGGACCTCTAGCTCAAAGAGAGGCAAGGTCTAGAGGTTATTCCAGTTTATATTTCCACCAACTGATATGAGAGAGCCTGACTCCCTGCACCTGCTAAAATTGCTCTTATTTCTCTACCTTTATTACTATTTTACCTTGGGTGGGCATTTCATTTTAAAAGGAAGTTCTAACTGCTGTCATCTTAAGAGTCATTCCTCTGGGTGGGATGCAGGGAGCAGGAGGGAGGCTCAAAAGGGAGGGGATGTATGTATGCATAGAGCTGATTGAGGTTGTTGTACAGCAGAAACTAACACAACATTGTAAAGTAATTATGTTCCAATTAAAAAATAAAAACCCAGGATTTTCACCTAAAGAGATCATTCCTCTCATGCAGGTGAGGATCTGGTTGTCTGTTGAGAGCTATAGCACTGGTTTCTGTGGTCATATTTCCTCTCTTGTTTTTCCTCGGCAGCGGCCCTCCTCAGCATCCCTGGCTTTGTCGAGCGGCTTTGCAAGCTGGCAACTCGAAAGGTATCAGAGTCAACGGGCACAGCCAGCTTCCTGCAGGAGCTGGAGGAGTGGTACACGTGGCTGGACAACGCTTTGGTGCTAGATGCCCTGATGCGAGTGGCTAATGAAGAATCTGAGCACAATCAAGGTACCCGGGGCAGGTCTCCTGAGAGGTGGAGAGTGTTCCTGTGGGTTCCTAGAGCTATTCTTGACCTCTTTTCCAAGGAGAATAAGTTGAAATTGACTCAAAAAAGAATCTCCCTCAGGGCGGTCCTGAATCATGATTGTTCAGATTTTAATAGCAAATGGCAGAATTTCTTGGAGCTCCCTCAAAGCAGACCTGATTTCAGGGACAGGACCTTTATTACAGAACCCAAAGGACCAACTGGAAAAGCATTACCAGAACATTCTTAGCAGCCCAGAGGATCTTTCTCTGTCCGTGCTTCTTCCTACACATTTCTTTACTCTTCTCCGCTCTCCATTCTGATGAGTATGCCGCCTGGAAATGTGTGGACTCCTAGTCTCAGCTTCAGCTTCTCGGTGAACTGCTCTGTTTTAGATGAGGTGCTCAGCCCAAAGCATTTGACTCTGGGGTCAAATTGTACAAACACAGGAATTCCCACTGGAATCATGCAGATAAAAGTGAAGGGAGCAGTTTCATTCCTGGGATACACAACAGCAGCAGCAACAGACATCCATGTAAAGTCTGTGAAAGTTGTTCTCAGCATACAGCGAGTAGGGAAACATTTCTTCCAGAAAAATCTACTAAAATTGGGAACCTTGAGAGCTTGTAACGCTGGAATTTCTGCTTGATGCAAGTTCCACTCTAGCCAGGTGTGGCCAGAAAGACAGGGCTCTCTCAGCTCCCAGATAAGGATACAGAATCTCACCGGGAGGGACAGGCTCTCATTCCTTCTAGCTCCAAGTGGAAGAGGCTGAATTCTTGATGAATACAGCCATGAGGGCAGGGGCTCCTTTCCTTCTCCCTTCCTTTCCCTTCCCAGTGTGTTAATTTCATACATTTATGTATTGTAAAATGATTACCACTATAGCCTTACTGACACCTCTATCCCATTAACATTTTTTTTCTGGTGAGAATATTTAAGATCTACTGTATTAGCAACATTCAGGTATATGATAATGGTATTATTAGCTGTAATCACCATCTTCTCTGTTGGACACCCAGAACTTATTAATCTTATAACTGGAAGTTTGTGTTCTTTAACCAATATCTTCTCATTTTCCCGACTCCTAACCACTAGTAACCACCACTCTGTTTCTCTGAGTTCAGCTTTTTTTAGATTCTACATTTAATTGGTATTATACAGTATTTGTCTTTCTCTGACTTATTTTACTTAGCATAATGCCAGGGTTTCCTTCCTTCCATCCACCTCCATACCATACTCATAGCTCAGAAGCTTGGCCCAGTAGGCCAAGAATTCTGTGGCCCTTATCACCTTGCCCCAGTTCACTTGTGGAACAGAGGTTCCACCACATAGAGGCAAGCTGAGAAGACAGTAGAGGCTATCAATCCTGCTCAGAGTAGTAGCACTGAGATTTTGCCAGGCAGAGAGGTAATAGGTAAGAACAGAATGTTGGGAAGTTTGAGCTCAAGGTCATTCTCAGAAACAATGTAGATTTTTTAAGAAAATAAAAGGACTTATTTTTAATTGAGAATTAAAAGTCAAACCATATGCCAGCTAGTTCCCCCAGAGAACCAGGGAAAGAAGTGGCTGAGAAGAGCTTAAAGCTGAGGTCACAAGAAACCTCAGCCTCAAAAACTACCCCTGCCTGAATTTAATTGAATCAGACTCTGGAGCAATTTATGCCTCAAGGCTTTTGTCAAAAACAGTAGAGCAGTCAGCTAGCAGTTAGTGGAGCCTGACAGCTGAGTTTCGTATCAGATGAGGCAGAAAGTTTAACAGAGATGAGGGAAAGATCCAGACAAAGAGAGCCCTGCTAAAACACTGTCATCCAGGGACACATGCCCAAGGCTGGCAGAGGGGCTCATCAGTCCTCAGAGACGTAGACTTGACCACAAATGGCTAGGCAGGTCACTAGACAAGAAAGCAACAGATCAGTCCTCAGAGAAGTAGACTTTATCCCCAAGTAGCTAGGTAGGTCACCAAACAAATAAACAAGAAAACAGCAAACCAGTCCTCAGAGAAACAGACTTTACCACAAGTGGCTGGGCAGGTCACTGAACAAACAAGAAAACAACAACATGCCCTGAAAGGAGGAAGGGGAATCAGCCTCAAGAGTTGCCATAATATTTACCTAACATGTCCAATGTTTAACAAAAATTGAGACATGCAAAGAAACAGGAAAATATGACCCATACATAGGAGAAAGCAGGCAAAAGAAATTGCCTGTGGAAGAGCTCAGATGTTAGAATTAACAGAGACATCATAATTATGGTCAAAGAGCTAAAGGTAACTATGCTCAAAGAAGCTCAATGAGTCATCAAATAGAGAATATTAATAAGCAGATTAAAAAAAAGTCAAAAGGAAGTTCCAGAGATGAAAAATACAATAACTGGAATGAAAAGTTCACTGAGAGAAAGGAACAGGAAAATAATATTCAAAGTAGTTGCTGAAAACTCCCCAAATTTGATCAATGTGTACACATCCAAGAAGTTCAAAGAACTACAAGTAAATAAAAGAATTATACCCAGGCACATCATAATGAAAATGCTGGAAGACAGAGAAAATCTTGAAAATAGCAAGAAAGAAATGGCTATGACACCACCCTTATGGCTAAAAGTGAAGAGGAGCTAAAAAGCCTCTTGATGAAAGTGAAAGGGGAGAGCGAAAAAGTTGGCTTAAAGCTCAACATTAAGAAAACTAAGATCATGGCATCTGGTCCCATCACTTCATGGCAAATAGATGGGGAAACAGAGCAAACAGTGTCAGACTTTATTTTTTTGGGCTCCAAAATCACTGCAGATGGTGACTGCAGCCATGAAATTAAAAGACGCTTACTCCTTGGAAGAAAAGTCATGACCAACCTAGATAGTATATTCAAAAGCAGAGACATTACTTTGCCGACTAAGGTCCGTCTAGTCAAGGCTATGGTTTTTCCTGTGGTCATGTATGGATGTAAGAGTTGGACTGTGAAGAAGGCTGAGCACCGAAGAATTGATGCTTTTGAACTGTGGTGTTGGAGAAGACTCTTGAGGGTCCCTTGGACTGCCAGGAGATCCAACCAGTCCATTCTGAAGGAGATCAACCCTGGGATTTCTTTGGAAGGAATGATGCTAAAGCTGAAGCTCCAGTACTTTGGCCACCTCATGCAAAAAGTTGACTCGTTGGAAAAGACTGATGCTGAGAGAGATTGGGGGCAGGAGGAGAAGGGGCTGACCCAGGATGAGATGGCTGGATGGCATCACGGACTTGATGGACGTGAGTCTGAGTGAGCTCTGGGAGTTGGTGATGAACAGGGAGGCCTGGTGTGCTGCAATTCATGGGGTCGCAAAGAGTCGGACACGACTGAGCAACTGAACTGAAGTGAACTGCCCAAGATTATCTCAATAAGATCATCAGAAATGATAGCAGCCAGAAGGGAGTGAAATGACCTACTCAAAGTGCTGGGAAAGAAACTCAGCCAAGAATTATATCCAGTAAAACCTTTCAGAAATGAAGGTGCATCCCTTAAGGCAATAAAAATAAAAACAAAAATAAACAAAAGAGACCTAATTGAACTTACAAGATTTTGCATAGCAAAGGAAACCATAAAAAACAACAATGACAAAAAGACAACCTGTGGAAGGGGAGAAAATATTTGCAAATGATGCAACAGACAAGGGCTTAATCTCCAAAATACACAAACGATGGGCAGAAGACTTTAATAGACATTTCTCCAAAGCAGACATGACAGATAGCCAGTAGGCCCATGAAGAGATGCTCAACATCACTTAATATTAAGGGGATGCAAATCAAAAGTTCAGTGAGGTCCCACCTCATACTGGTCAGATTGGCAGTCATTAAAGTCTATAAACAAATGCTTTAAAAGTTGTGAAAGAAAGGGAACTCCCCTACACTGTTGGTAGGAATGTAAGTTGGTGCAACCACTGTTGAAGACAAGGTGGAGGCTCCTCAGAAAACTAAGAATCACTGTATGGTCTAGCAGTCCTATACCAGGCGTATAACCAGATGAAGCTGTAATTCAACCAGGTGCATGCACCGCTGTTCACAGTAGACAAAAACATGGAAATAACCCAAATGTCCGTCAGCATATACTAATGAATAAAGAAGATGTGGTATGTACACATAATGGAATACTACTCAGTCATAAACAGGAGCAAATAATGCCATTTGCAGCAACATGGATGCAACTAGAGATCACCATACTGGGTGCAGTAAGGCAGAAAGTGGAAGACAAACACCGTATGATATCACTTAATATGTGACATCTAAAACATGACACAGATGAACGAAACAGAAACAGACTCATAGACACAGAACAGACTTGTGGTTGCCAACCACAAGCGGGGGGGAAGAAGGACTGGCAGTTTGGGATTAACAGATGTAAACTATTATATACAAGATGAATAAACAAAAAGGTCCTACTATATAACACATGGAACTACATTCAATACCCTGTGATAAACTATAGTGGAAAAAGAATATTTTAAAAAAGAATGTCTATACACGTATAACTGAGTCACTTTGCTATATAGCAGAGATTGGCACAACATTGTAAATGAACTATGCTTCAATTAAAGAAATTTTCTTTTAATGAAGGTGAAATAAACACCTAGATAAACTGCCTAGATAAAGAAGAACTTAGGGAATTTGCTGCTAACAGATCTCTCTTATGAGAAATACTGGCTGAAAGCAAGTGACCTCAGCCAGTAATTCAGATTCACACGCCAAAAAAATGCAGCATCAGTAAAGGTAATTATAATAATTTAAAAGACAATATAAGTGCATATTTTTCCTTAACTAATCTCGAAAGCAGTTGTGTAAAACTGTGTTTATAATTATATTGTTGAACCTATAACAAATAGAAAAGTAATATATTTGACAATAACAGATCAAAGAAAGAGGGTGGGACCAAAGTTGTGTTGGAATAAGGAAATTGTTATAAGATAGTAACTCAGGAATTGACAGGAATCTGAAGAAAATCAAAATGGTAAATAAAGAGGGTCATTATAGAAAATTATAAATATTTATTCTCCTTTCTTTTCTTGGCTTCTTTAATGGACATACAATTTTATGAAATAATTACAAAATGTTGTGTAACAATGTATTGTATAGTACATTGTATTGTTTGGTTTTCAGCATATGTCGATGTAGTATACATAATAATAACAGCACAGAAAGGGAGGAGAGGGACCTGTAAAAGCCCTGGAGTTAGTTTAAATCTAAAAAAGAGTCTGTCAAGATGTATATGGCAAGAAGCCCTGTAGTGACTGCTGACATAGTAACTTTAGAAATACAGTTAAAGGAATTACGTTGTTACACTAGAAAATATTTACTTAATACAAAAAATGTTAAAGAAGAACTAGGGGAATACAAGTGAGCTTTAACAAGACAAAAAGTAAAAGGCAGAAGTACATTCAGTTTTGTCAGTAATAACATTAAATGCGAATAGATTAAACAATTCATTCAAAAAACAGATTGCCATGTTGGGTTTTTTAAAACTATCCATTATATGCATCCTACAGGATACACACTTTCTCTTCAAAGATAGAAATAGGTTGAAAGTAAATGATAGAAGTGTATCATGCAGAAGATAACCATTAAAAACTGTAATGGCTGTACTATAAGAGAGACTTTTAAAAAAAAGTTATCAGATTTATAAGTAGATTTTATAGTAAATCTATCAAGATTTAGCAGTTAAAATCACATATGTATCTAACAACAGAGCCAAAAATAAGTTAAGAAAGCAAAAACAGATTCGAAGAGAGGAAATAGGTCAACATAATAGTTGGAGACTTTAATAACCCAGTTTCAATAATGGATAACTATGTAGAAGATCAACAAGGAAATAGAAGACTTGAGCAACACAGTAAGCCAACTAGACTAAATATATATATATATATAGTGCATATATATATATACGCACTAAACCCTAAAAAAATTTCAGGAAACTTAAAAAAAAGGATTAAAGTTGTAGAGTATATACTTCAATTAATAGTAGAAAGAAATTTGGGAAATTCACAAATGTGTGGAAGTTAAGCAGTCCACTTCCAAATAATTGATGGTTCAAAGATAAAATCACAAAGAAAACTAGAAGATACTTTGAGATGAATGAGATGAAATTAAAATGATGACACAACATACCAACATTTATAGAATTTCAACTAAAACATGCTTAGAAATTTATGGCTGTAAATGCCTACATATAAGATTTCAAAAAAATAACCTAACTTTCTGCTTTAAGTCATTGAACAAAGAAGAGCAAACCACATTCCCAGAGCAGACAGATGGGAAGAAATAATAGGATTGAATTGGAAATTTATAGAGAATAGAAAAACAGTGGAGAAAATCCACAAAACCAAGAGCTGATTCTTTGAAAATATCAGCAAAATTGACAACTCTTTAGCTGCACTGATCAAGCAAAAAAAATGAGACAAGATTCAAATTACTAAAATCAGGAGTGAAAGAGGATATATTATAACCAACCTTACAGAGATAAAAGGACTATAAGAGAATACTATAAACGACTATATGCTAATAAATTAGATAACCCAGCTGAAATGGAAAAATTATAAGAAAGACACAAACTCCTGCAACTGACTCAAGAAGAAATAGAAAATCTGAACAGACCTATAACAAGAGATTGAATTAGTGATGAAAAACTATCCCAAAAACAAGTCCTGGCTCAAAAGGCTTCACTGGTTAATTCTATCAACCATTTAAAGAAGAAGTAATGCCTGTACATCACAGACTTCCATAAAGTAGAAGAGGAAAGAACATTTCTTAATTCATTCTGTGAAACTATTACCCTGATAACAAAACCAGAGACATCACAAGGAAATTACAGACTAACGTAACTTACAAACATATATGCAAAACACCTCAACAAAAATACTAGCAAACCAAATACAGCAACAAAAAAGGATTATATACCTGATCAAGTATGTATAGACTAAATGGAATTTATGCAAAGCTGACTCAGTATATGAAAGTCAATTTAATATACCATATTGATGGAAAAGGGACGAAAACTACATGATTATTTCAGTAGATGGAGAAAAAGCATTTGACAAAATCCATTTTAAGATAAGAGCATTCCAAGTGGGAATGGAAAAGAACTCAACCTGTTAAAAGGCATCTAAGAAAGCCCACAGCCAATATTATAACACTTAATGGCCAAAGACTGATAACTTTTCCCTTACTAAGATTAGAACAAGACAAAGATACCTGCTCTTAACACTTCTGTTCATTGTACTGGAAGTTCTGGTTAGGTAGTTAGGCAAGAAAAAGAAATAAAAGGAAGAAGTAAAACTGTCTCTAGTCACAGATGACATGATCTCTTGTATAGAAAAACCTAAGGATCCACTAAAAAACTGCTAAACCAATAAACAAGTTTATTCAACAGTTTCAGCATACAAGATAGGTATACAGAAATCAGTTGTATTTCTGTACAGTAGCAATGAACAAACCAAGAATGAAATTAAAACAATTTCATTTAAAAAAGCATCAGAAAAGAATAAAATACTTAGTGACATATTTAACAAAGAAATAGGAAACTTACACTCTGAAAATTACGAAACATAATTATTACTGAAAGAAAACCTAAAAAATTGTAAAGAAAGTATTTGTTCATGAATCAGAAGAGTTGATATTATTAAAGTAGCAGTAATTCACACCTTGATTTCCAGGTCTGTCTAAAGAGTCAACACAGTCCTTGTTACAATCCTGACTGATTTCTTTGCAGAAATGAACTAGTAGGCCCTCAAATTCATTTGGAAATACAGGAGGCCTCAAATAGCTATGGCAGTCTTGAAGAACAAAGTGGAGGACTTCCATTGCCTAGTTTTCCAACTTAGTATAAAGCTATAATATTCAAGACATTGTGCTACTGACCTCAAGAGATATACACAATGAAATAGAATTGAGAATTGAGAAATAAATGCTCACTTATATGGTCAGTTGATTTTCAACAAGAGTGCCAAGACTATTTGGTTGGGGAAACAGTAGTCTTTTCAGCAGATGGTACTGGGACCATTAGATATCCACATGCAAAAGAATAACGTTGGACCTCCCTCCCCTGCCACCTCACATCATATATAAAAATGAGCTCAAAAAGATCAAAGACCTAATGTAAGAACTAATCCTTGAGAACACTTAGAAGAAAACAAGGATAACTCTTTAGGACTTTGGATTTGGTCATGGTTTCTTTGTTGTTGTTGTTGTTGTGGTTCAGTCATGTCTGACCCCTTGTGACCCTGTGGACTGTAGCCCATCAGGCTTCTCTGTCTGTGGGATTTTCTTGGCCAGAATACTGGAGTGGGTTGCCATTTCCTTCTACAGGGGATCCTCCTGACCCAGAGATCGAACCTATATCTCCTGCGATGGGAGGTGGGGTCTTTACTACTGAGCCACCGGGGAAACCCTAGTGCTTTCTTAGATGATGCCTAATACAGGCAACCAGATGAGAACTAGGTAAATTGGACTTCATTAAAAGGAAAATATTCTGTGCTTCAAAAAGCAACATCAAGAAAGGGAAAAGCCAGAATGGGTGAACACTTTTGGAGGGTAGAAGAGAACATTTTTGCAAACCATGTATCTAATAAGGGACTTGTATCTAGAAGATATAAAGAACTCCTACAGCTCAATAATGAAAAGACACCCATTTCAAATTATGGGCAAAAGATCTGAATAGACTTTCTCCAGAGATGATACAAGAGTAACCAGCAAGCACATGAGAATATTATCAACATCATTAGCCATCAGGGAAATGCAAATCCAGTCCAACAATCAGATATCCCTTCATACCCACTGGCATGACTATCATCAAAAAGACTGGTAACAGGTGTCCTTAAGGAGGTGGAAAAATCAGAACCCTCATTCTCTGTTGGTAAGCATGCAAACTGATGCAGCCACTGTGGAAGACAGTCTGGCAGTTACTCAAAAAGTTAAACATAGTTTTTGTATGACCTAGAAATTCCACTTCTAGGTATACACCTAGGATACGTGAAAATATATGTTTATACAAAAACTTACACGTGGATGGTCATAGTAGCAGATTTATTATAACCAAAATACAGAAACAACTCAGATATCAGCTGATGAATGGATTAAAAAAATTGATATATAATAGATTATTATTCAGTACTGATACATACTGCAGCCTGAATAAACCTTGAAAACACTGTGCTGGTAAAAAAAAAATGACAAGTTGCATGATTCGATTTGTAGAAAGAGACAGAACATAGTCTAATGGATGCCTGGGTTTCTAGGGGCTTGGTGAGAAAAGGGGAGCGGCTGCTAAAGCAAATAAGATTTCTTTGTGGGGTGATAAAAGTGCTCTAATGTTGATTGTGATGATAGCTGCGCAATTCTGTGAATATATTAAAGACCAGTGAGTTATATTCTTGAAAGGGATGAATTGTATGGTATGTGAATTATAGCTCAAAGCTACTTTTTTTAAGTTAGTGTGCTGCAGGGTACAGGACAGATGTATGGAGGGTCATGCCCACTTTAATCAGTATTGTGGAACTGCAGAGATGCGGAGGGAAGGCCAGGCCTCTTAAACGAGTTTTCCCATCCTCATCTTGGGAATTGTCTTGTTCCTGCACACTGGCTATTGCTTTGAGGCCTGTGTGTGTTGAAAATATTTATCCCAGAGTTTCTTATGAGGCCTTTGCAAACCAGGCAGCAGAAGTTGGCAGTGACTCGGAAGAATCCAAGCTGCCTGCATCTCTTCACAGAGGTTCATTACCGAGGAGGGCTTGTGTGCCACCCACCACACCTGCTCCTTCCACACAGGCCCTCTCCCGCAGTGCCCCGCCCCCCACCATAAACTCCTGGTCTAGGTGATGAGGACGCTGAGGCACCAGAGGCTTCACGGCACCCAGCAGGTGTGCAGCAGAGGTGTGGTTCTACGTGATAACTCATCAGATTCTCTTTACCAGTCAGTTGACTGTTCTGGGAGCTGGGCCAAGGAGTCCCAAGACATAAAACTGAGTAATGATGGTTTTCCTCCCAACATGCAAGAAAATATATGTCAATAAATAGCATTTTCTCAATTAGATTTTCTTGAGTAAATGTTTCTTAGTTTTTGCCTACTGCCTCTTTAGTTGCCATTAAGAGCTTGCAGATTACAAGAAAGAAAACAAGTAGCAAGCAAGCATTAACTGAAAATCCCAGAGTGAGTGTTTTACTTCTGCTTGACACACATTAGTATGTAGGGTACATGTGCTTGGCAATTTTTAAGCACTTCTAACATATTAAGTCATTTAATTTTTGCAGCATTGGTAATAGATACTGTTACGATTTTAAGTCATTTAACCTCTGCAACATTGGTAATAGATAGATGCTGTTGCCTTTGGGCTTCCCTGGTGTTGCAATATTAAAGAATCCTTGTGCCAGTGCAAGAGACACAAGAGAGAAGATGCAGGAGATGTAGGTTCAGTCCCTGGGACAGGAAGATGCCCTGGAGCAGGAGGTGGCAACCCACTCCAGTATTCTTGCCTGGAAAATTCCATCGACAGAGGAGCCTGGCGGGCTATAGTCCAGGGGGTTGAAAAGAGTTGGATGCGACTGAGCAACAGCACACAGACTTGCTGTTACTCCTGTTTTATAGATAAGGATGGATGCTGAAGCACAGGCATGTCAACAGATTTCCCAAAGCCACCTAACAGTCTGGCTCCAAGTCTTTAGGCCTTGTGGTGCAGTCATGCTTCTTTCAGCAACTGGTCCTCTTCCAGCTTATATATTAGTGATGGTTAACATGGCTGGAAAAATAGTTCCAAGTCCATGGGGTGGAGTAAGTTAGGTTATTGTGGCATGATATAACCAAACAGAAATCATAACTGTGAGTGCCTCATCTGGCTATATCTTAGCACCACTGCTCTGTAACAGACTGATTTTCTGGCCTTTCCAAAAGGCTCCAGGGCAGCAGTTCAGTAGGAGTATGAAAGGACCTCAGTAGTTATTGATTTATCCTTTCACCTTAAAGATGAGAAAAACTAAGAGGAAGTAAATCCTAAGGTCTCCTGACTCTGAGCATTTAAAATAATAGGGACCGCAGAGTGAGACCGGGGCTTCCCAGGTGACTCAGTGGTAAAGAATCCATGTGCCAGTTCATGAGATGTAGGTTAGATCCCTGGGTCTGGAAGATCCCCTGGAGAAGGAAATACTCCAGGAAGAATGCTTCATTATTCTTGCCTGGGAAATTCTGTGGACAGAGAGCCTGGCGGCCTACAGTCTTGGGGGTTGCAAAGAGTCGGACACAACTGAGCACAGCACAGCAAGAGTGAGGCTTCCCAGGAAGCAGGTTCTGGGCTCCTTCACTCTGCACAGGATCTCTAGCTGACCGCTGCAGCACTCCTGTTCTCCCCATTTACAGAACCCTTGAAAGCCCAACGAGGAGGTGACACGCCCAGGCTCCTACAGCCAGCAGGTTGCTGTTCCACAGCCCTCAGTCTTCATCCCTTTGCTCTGCCACGCTCCTGAGAGTACCCTCCACTGTGTGACTCACGGAGACTATTTTGGTAGTGGGGTAAATGGTTTATCTAAAGCCCAGAACACAGTGACACACATCGTGTCCCATAGGTACTACATGGCTGTTGCTGTCATTGCTAATAATGAAATCGGGGGAAATGAAAATCTGCTAGTAGGTAACATGTTCAGCTCCATCTCTAGTATCGATTGTGATGCCTCGTCTGCCTTAGGAAACTTCCTATGGCTGTTGTTTGAGCAATAGGAGGAAAAAAGTCTTTTAAAAAGATCCCTTTCAGTCCTTCAGCGGTGCCCCCTTGTGGAATGTCGGCAGAATGACCACATATTCAGTCATTTGTGACCTGAAGAGAATTTGACAGTTTCCTGCTGGACACGTGTCTGGGTGCCTTCTGGGGGCGGAGGTGGAGTGAGGAGTGCCAATGAGGGCAGAGAATGGGTTAGGGTACTGCGTGGGCTGCGTCAGAAAGCGGATGGGGTGGAATTGCAGAGTCCGTATTTGCTATGCGTCTAAGTTCCCCTGGCCCCTGGTGGCCTGCCTTTCAGAGTCTCCGTCACAGACTTGGGGCCCAGTCTAAAGGCTGTCCCCTCAAGTCTGTTCACAGAGCAGGTCTGAGGAGCAGAAACGTGTTTCCTCACGCGCAGTGACTGAAGCCTGTCTCCTGGTGGCTGTGCCAGCCTCCATTGTGTTCCCTCCGCCAGGGGCTTCTGAGGAGAACGGCCCGCCTCACAGCTCCACCAGGACTCAGCTGCCTCAGTCGATGAAGATCATGCACGAGATCATGTACAAGCTGGAGGTTCTGTACGTGCTGTGCGTGCTGCTGATGGGGCGCCAGCGCAACCAGGTGAGGCCCGCCCGCCTCCAGGCCGCGGCGCCGGGGCGGGCGCTTCCCAGGCGCGCGCGCGCGAGAGGAGAGGCGCTTCCCGGGCGCGCGCGGCGAGATGCTTCCCAGGCGCGCGAGAGGAGAGGTGCCTCCCGGGCGCACGCGGCGCGGCGCGCCGGCCATCCTGCTCAGCTGCCTCTACAGGGCCCTGGCCCTGGCCCAGCAGCGTGAGGAGTCGCGTTCCTCAGCCCTGCAGTCTGATTCCAGAGCCCATAGTCCTCCCACCGCACTGTACTGGGGCAACGTTTCTAGACTGAGCTCAGGCCCCAGGCAGAAGTGGGTGGCGTAGCCATGTTACCCGACCTTGTTAATACACAGGATAAAGGGTGGGTGTCTGCCCGGCAGATGGCACTGGAGGAGTTGCCAGTCTGATGGGGGCTTGGGGTGGTGGGCCAGAACTAAGTCAAGTTATGACAGCTGGGCAGCTACCAGGGGTCCTGCTGTGCGGAGGTTCCCTGAGTCTTGAAGCAGTTCCAGGAGGGAGGGATGGGGGGTGCTCTGGAAGCGCACCCTGCTTCTCCCCAGGATGTACAAGTGGCCCCTTCCCGTTCCCTCTACCTCCTAGGGATATAGCGAGAGGCCTGAGGGGGAGCTGGGAGCTCGGCAGTCCCTGAGCACTGTTTTGAGTCAGAGACTGTTCTCTCACACAGCTCTCTGTGAGATCAATGCAGTTATTACAAGTTTGCAAGAGAGGAACAATTTTAGAGAAGGTGGAAGGGGAAAGACTGGCTGAAAAGATGACATCTGGCCTGGCAGTGTCCTGAAGAAAGCAAGGGAGCCAGGCATGCTGACCGCTTCGCCCGAGGTGGCCTACCAGGTCAAGGAAGCAGGCCCTGGTGGGCACCGGCCTGATGGTTCAGTGAAACAGTAGAAAGCTGGGGGTGGACTGGAGCCAGCAGTCAGGAGAGGCTGGCTAAGGGGTCACCGGGGGCCAGGTTGCCTCTGGCTTTCATAGACCACTTAAGGACTCTGGCATTCACTCTGAGTGAAACAGAAAACCATCCCCCGGCTGCTATGTGCAAGAGCTGACAGTAGCTAGGACCCACGTGTTGATGGCAGGGGTGGTGAGCAGTGCTTTTGTTCTGGATCTGTTTTGAAGGTAGAACAGGTAAGATTTTCTGAGAAGTTAGGTATGGACTTAAGTGGAGAGAGGAAGTAGAGATGACTTCCTTATCTCTTTCCAAGCAGGTGGGAGGAATGGTTTGCTGTTTATTGAGATGGTTAAGACTAGTGGGTAAGGAGTGGGTACAGATGTCTGTAGGGAGGAAGGGGCAGGATTCGGTTTGAACAGGTTAAGTTTAGGTGTCTATTAGAATTGGCACTGGGGTTACCTGCACCTAAGTTAGGGGCAAGATGGGCCCTGGAGGTATAACTTTGGGGATTGTCAACCTGTGGTTGGCATTTAAAACCAGGACACTGGATGAGATCCTGCTGTGCCGTCCACAGCACTGGGGCTCCTTCCTTCCATGTGGTATATATTTCATATAAAAAATACTAGTCACGATGTCTCACCTGTGTTGAGTGCTTTTTCTTTTTCGAGACACTTCTATAATCATATTTGAATTTGCAGGTACTTGGTAAGTTACACAGCAGATGGTGGCCTCCATCCCACTTGATATTTGTGAAAACCAAGACCTATATAAGGGCCATGTTCTCAGTCTCCAGGCATCATCAGAGCAGGACTTAAATCCTGCTGCTCTGACTTTTCTTTCTGTCCCTTCACCGTGAGTTCCCCTGCTCCCTTAGTCTCCCCAGTACCAAGTTTCTATGAATCTTTGTGGTCTTTGGTTAAACTGATCACAGCGGCCCTTTCCAGCTGGCCTCAAGACCCTGCCTTCCTGAGAGCCAGTGTCCCCATTTGCACAGTCAGCATTTACTGAGTTCCTACTGTGTGCCAGGTACTACAGGGACATGGATTATTTTAATAGGTCAGTAATTCACATAGTTCTGTATTGAGGTGTAAATAAGTATCAGTGAAGTCTTTCTCCCCTCTGATCCTGAACATTCAAGGTTCTTCCACGAGGCATCTAATTTTACCAATTTTTAATGTCTCTAGAGAGTGTGAAAGTGTGTTGGTGCATAGTGAGAATCAGTGTAGATGTTTGCTTTAAAGCTCAGCATTGCTTTCTTCATCCTGAAGGCTTCTTGTACATATATGCCTGGGCTTTTGATAGACCTTCAACTCACATCTATCTTCATACTTTTGCCTTCCTACTCCTCCAGGTTCACAGAATGATTGCAGAGTTCAAGCTGATCCCTGGGCTGAATAATTTGTTTGACAAACTGATCTGGAGGAAGCATTCAGCATCTGCCCTCGTGCTCCACGGTCACAACCAGAACTGTGACTGTAGCCCGGTGAGCAGGGACCCTGACGGAAGATGCCAGGAGTGGTTGTTTCAAGACCTGCCGTTGGCCCTTTGAAATCTCCTTCTTTGAGAGTAGAGCAGAAACTAAAAGTCACAGCCCGTGTACTCCCATAACTGGAAGCCACCTTGGGGAAGGATCTGACCCCCACCCTCCACCTACCCAGGAATCCCTCTGGAGGCCCTCCAGCAGCTTCCCATTGTTCATTCGCCTCCAGGCAGGGCCACACACTCCACTCCAGGGCAGCAGGTTTTTCCTCATTCTGTTCTCTACCCCATCCTAATTGACATCCCTAATATTAGGTTTGCCTCCCAGAACCACGGCAGCAGTTGGCCTCCAAAAAGGACTTTAGGAAGTTTTGTTTTTTTGTTTTTTTTTTAAGGGTCAAGGGCTCATGTCTACCCGGTTTTCATCACAGTGCCCTAAAGAGCCCTGAACGGGGAGTCTAAGTCATCGGCCATCAGCACCGCGTCAGTGCCACACGGCTGCCAGGGGCCAGTGCCGTGGGTCCCGCCTGGTCTCTGCTGCATTCTGGGGACTTCCCTCAGTGCCGTGTCTTCCAGTTTGCTGTTTTTCTCCTTGGCTTTGTCAGATTTACCTTTCAACAGATCCATTTGGGTTCATATATTTTGCATTTCTAGACATTTTGTCTGGATCTTTGTCGAAAAGTATTTGGACTTTTATTGATTATGTTAAATATTTTCTTCTGTTGTGTTTTCTCTAATTTCATCTCTTTAGTTACTCATAACATGCTTTTCTATGGGTTTTTTTTGGATTGTTAACAGAGTGCTGATACTTGTATCTGCGTCTGCACACTCAGCTTGGGATGGAGTGTCGCCTTGTGTTCTGTACCGTTTGTAGAAGGTCACCTTCAGGGGGCTTGTTTTCCTTGGGGATACTGGAAGTAGTCCCATAGAACATTTGGCTTTTGTCTGCCAGGTGCTTTAGGGAGCAGTGTCCCAGGGCAAGTTTTCACATTGAGTATCTGCCCTGCCCCTCTGAAAGTGTGAGCCCAGGGTCCTGCGGACCTGGGGACTCCCCTCCACCAGCAGAGACAGGGTTCTTTGCCAACTCCCGGGCCTGGTAGGTGAGGTTTTTCTAACCCTTTTTTCACTAAACGTATCAGCTCCACAGGCTTTGCATAGGCCCAAGGTCCTGTCTGGTCCCTACAGAGCGTTGAAACCCAAGCCCTGGCCCAAATAAGTCTCATTTTCCCTTCTCTGCCAGCTATCAGCTCTTGTGTTCACTGCTCTGAACTCAGTCCTTCCTTCATTTCTAATTCTAGTGGAATTTCCTTTCCTATGTGCTTAGCCTCACATTGAAAATAATTTCAGTTATTTTGTATCCAATATCCTGGAGTGTTTTTAACAGAAAGATTCTGCCTTAGCTTAATCCGCTGTTGGCCAGATGTGGACAAAAGGTTTTCTGACTAAAGAGGAGTCCTACCTGTGCGCCAGGACAGGGACTCAGAGAAGTAGCAGGATGCCCAGGCTCTCACCAAAGCCTTTTGTTTTCTTTGAACGTTGTGACTGTGGTCTTAACATCGAGGATGCACGTGTATTTTAGGACATCACCTTGAAGATCCAGTTTTTGAGGCTCCTCCAGAGTTTCAGCGACCACCACGAGTAAGTACAAGCTGTCCCCAAGAGGAGACTTGGTTTGCTGCTGCTGTTCTCCCTTTGTCTCATCACTGAGCTCAGCTGAGGAGGGCCCGGGAGCCATGAGAGCCGCTGCCACCTCAGTGTGACCACAAGGCTGCACTTCCATAAGAGCTGCCATTTGTCCAGCCCTTCCTTTATGCCAGGCACCACCTGAGCTTCCCCTTGACCTCCACAGCCACCTTGGAAGTGCGTGTGGAAGTTGCTGGCCCCTTAATACCCCTGGAGTCAATGCAGCTCTCTGCCGTCTGTCCCTCTGAGTCGGGAGTAGACAGCTTGGCTATTCTCAGAGGCCTGTAGGAATCTCAGATGGCCACAGTGGGCTGAGTATTTATACGTTGAACAGGCGGTATATTCTTTGCCTGTACGAGGAGATGTGCTTTCTCCCATTTTCCTTAGAACACATTCTGCCCTCTCATTTTTAACTCTTCAGCCGTTGATGGAGGATGTGTAGGAGAATGAGTCTCTGCTATGAGGGAACAATGCAGGCGGGGGGTGGGGGGGTGGTAAATGGCAGCTGACCCTTGACCTTGACACTGGGAAGACATTGGTGAGCTAGCAAACAGAAGCAGGTGCTACTCAGCTCTTACTACCTGTTGGGTACAGGAAACAGGGCCCACTGTTGTATAGTTTCTGAGTTTTTCCCCCAAGAGAAGCCAAAAATGAAGATTTATGTGCAAGGTCCTGATGTTTAGGTGCTGGTTTAGATTCTTTGTGTAAGCTAATAGAACATGCCTGAGGACTCGTGTCCTCAGGGGCCTTCACTTTGAAGCTTTTGTGTGGGTGGTGGGGCTCATCCTCTCTGAGAGGTTCTCTGAAGGCCTTAAGCCCCAAGAAATATGGCAACTCTCTGAAAAATGGCACCAGTATGTCCTGAATGTGTCCTTTTTTCCCTGAGGACCTGGGTCCCTCGCTTCCGTCATTTGACAGGTCACATTTGCAGGCTTGGATTGTGTATATTCTGCAGCAGCAGGAAAGGAGGGCGTGCTTTTCATAGGAGTGGCAGGGTCAGGTTCCAGTTTTCTGAAGATCTTTATGGGTACTTTGTGTGGGATGGATTCCTGTGGGAGACCGTTTAGGAAGCCGGTTCTGTCCTCGTGACGTGGGTGACGAGAGGCCTGGGTATGAAGGGGGAAGGAAGAGTGTCACACTTGGGCCTCCTTGTGGGAGAGCTGGACTAGGGCCAGGCTTGAGTCAAGTGATGGGCGTCTGGGCATCATGGAGTTGGAAGTGCCTTTGAGAAATTAAATAGAAATGTTCAGTGGCAAAAGAAGGGCCTTACACATACTAAGGAAAGGGGCTTTGTTAGTGAACATGCAGGCCTCCAGAGGGTGGGCCTTGGGG
The DNA here is from genome assembly GCF_016772045.2 of Ovis aries. Taxonomy (NCBI): domain Eukaryota; kingdom Metazoa; phylum Chordata; class Mammalia; order Artiodactyla; family Bovidae; genus Ovis; species Ovis aries. The sequence continues at coordinate 64,301,457 of NC_056066.1, read as the reverse complement.
CCAGGGAGACTCCCTCAGCCGAACAGCAGTGGGCTCCATGCCCTCCCCCAGAATGCTGCCTCGGGGTGGGTGGTTTTCAGGGTGGCTACCAGGGGCTTCTTAACGGAAGTGGGCAGCAAGAGACTGGCCCAGTGTGGACGTGGCGGCCCCAGTGCCTGTCCATTACTGCCTCCAACACATCTGTTTCAGGAACAAATATCTACTGCTCAACAACCAAGAGCTGAATGAACTCAGCGCCATCTCTCTCAAGGCCAACATCCCTGAGGTGGAAGCCGTCCTCAACACTGACAGGTGAGCGTGGGGGGCCCACAGCCCACCTGGCTGCCTGCATGTCCTGGGACTCACAGACAGGTGCACCCGGGTCTGCATACTTGTCCTTTTGCACCCACGTGTAACTGGCATGCCGAGGGCTCCCTTGTACCAGGCTCTGTCCTCCCGCCACCTGCGATGTCTCATTGGAGCCCCTTAGCAGCCTCGGAGGGAAGTGCCATTGTCACCCACTTTACAAACTGGGGAGCAGGGGCTCAGCGAACTGCTCACCAGGGGCACCTGCCAAAGGTCGTAAATGCTCTGCCCCCTCCCTGCTCACTCAGCTTCGTTGGCCTCCTCCTTTCCTGCCCTCTGCCAAAACCCATTAGCCGAGTAATGCCTCACTTTCTGGAGCAGAGCAGGGGGTTCTCAGGCTCACAGGGGTCAGGGCAGGGAGGACTGTGTGCAGCAACAGGAGTCATAATTCTCTGGTCTTCTGTTGTTGTTTTTGGTTTAAAAGCAGCAGAAGTCTTTGTTCAAATGAAATTGAATGTAGTCCCACATCTGTCTGCAGTGCAGGAGACCCGGGTTCGACCCTTGAGTTGGGAAGATCCCCTGGAGGAGGGCACGGCAACTCCCTCCAGTGTTCTTGCCTGGAGAATCCCCATGGACAAAGGAGCCTGGTGGGCTACAGTGGGGTCACAAAGAGTCAGACATGACTGAGCGAATAAGCACATAGCACAAGGCCTGTAGTAGGTGACCAGCAGGACTGCTCTATTTGAAGGGAAGGTTTAAGGGCCTAGAGTCGCTGCCTGCTATTCCTCTCTCCTCCGTAATGCAGCCTGAGTGCTTTTCTCATTTATTGTCTTTGCTTCCTAGACTGGGAAGTAGAGGCCCAGAAACTTGAGTATGTGTCCATGGCCACCTGAAGCCAAACCTGGGGCCCAGGGTACTCCCTGCCTTACTTACCCTGTCAGTGGCACGGACTTTGCCCCATCTCTCAGACTCTGTCATGGTGATCCAAACCCACTTTTGTAACGAGCAGCCCTCCCTGCAGCAGTTCTGAGCCCCATATGACTCTGGATGCGTTTTTGGCCTCTGGTCACTTGTCAGCAAGCCTGGGCAGAGAAGGCTGCCCTGAGATGTGAGAGTGCATTTGGCTGTTTAGTTCTGAGACTGCAGGAGTCCTTAGGGTGCTCTGGACCCAGGTGGAGCAGGAGGACATGCTGTCGGTTTAGAAATGTCCTCATGTTTTGTTTTGTTTTGCTTTTTACCCACCTACGTCAGCAAAGACCCCCAGCCCCAGGGTCTGAAGACACAGTTCTTCTGCCGTTTGGAATTTGGCCTCTGTCAGCCTCTCCAGTCTGCCATCAAGATTTCTGTTTTCTTTCAGGAGTTTGGTCTGTGATGGGAAGAGAGGCTTGTTAACACGTCTGCTGCAGGTTATGAAGAAGGAGCCAGCTGAGTCATCTTTCAGGTAGGTCTGGACATGCACCTCCCACTCCTGAGGGTGCAGAAACCAAGTGTTTAAGCTGTTGGAAACGCCTTCTGTCGTCACCAGCTTCCACCCCGCATAGCTGGTTACTGTCAGGGAGAGGGAATCTGCCAGCTCCCTGGTGTTGACTCAGCACGTACTAGATTTTGCTGTGTGCTGGCAGTGTGTTTCAGGAATTGAGCCAGCATTCAGCAAGCGCCTATTCTGTGCTGATGCTGGACAAGCGGGGAGAAATGGGAGCTACAATCCCTACCCATATGGAGGCCCCTGGCTTGCAGGAAATAAGCATGGAAAGACCCCTATGTGGGGGATGTGGTGTGGAAGGGCTCAGAGCCAGGACCTGCCTTGGGGACTGTGGGAGCAAAGGAAGGGCTTGTGGGGAGGCAGGGGGCGGGGGGGTGCAGACAGGGAGGGCATCCCGGTTCCTTAGACTCATCCATGTTGTCTTAGAGGCTGTGGACAGGACAGCGGCTGAGGGACGCATTCCATCAGGGTGGGTGTGAGCTGTCAGCAGGCTCCACGCCCAAGGGTCCCCTGTCAGCTCAGCCTACCTTGTCCCTTCGTCCCCTCACGGATCCAAGCTCTGCCCTCTGTGGCCACTCAGTCAATATCAGCCTCTTCTTCTCTAGGACAGCCCATCAGAAGTGAGTTCAGTGACCCGTCCACGTGCCTGTCTGGTCCCTCATGCATTTCTGACCCCTCTCTTCCATGTCCTCCTGTTCCTCTGAAGGAGCAGAGCCTGGAGTATGTTTTCACACGTGACTCCTGGGGCAGTCCTCTGAACCCACATACTCCTTCCAGATGAACCACATAGGGGACTGTTCCCCACTGAGCCGTCAGCTCCCTAAGGATGGGGACTCGCCACGTGTTCCCAGTGCCCTGTATGAGGCCCAAGGCCTGGGAGATGTTCGGTAAACATCTCCCAGTGTTCAGTGTGTTGAATCAGTGAAAAGGGCAATAGACATCTCCCAGCCCCTCTGTGAATGGAACATGGGCCAGAAGAGGGCAGCCTTAGCCACCTGGGCCAGGGGTCAACATTTGGGTCGCAGGTTTTGGCAAGCCCGGGCTGTGGAGAGTTTCCTCCGAGGGACCACCTCCTATGCAGACCAGATGTTCCTGCTGAAGCGAGGTCTTCTAGAGGTAATGGCCTGGAGGAGCCAGGGTGTCGGGTGTCCCCTTCTCCCCCAGCCCCATGCATTGCTTTCCTGCCCTGAGACTTAGACAGCTGGCAGAAGCAGACCAGACTCTCTATCTTCAAATGCCAGTGCACATCTCTCTGGTATATCCCCTGAGCTTTCAGCTCTGGGTTCCCCATGGGTGCTTACCGGGTGATTGAGGGATCTGAGGGGTGGCCATGGAGGATTATAGGAGTCTGTGAAGTTGCTCAGCAAGGCTTTTTGACCCCAAGGATACTTTGCTGCTGACTATTTAATTTCCCTTTATTGAAAAATGGTCTCCAGAAAAAGCAAAATTTACAAAAGAGGGTAAAGCAAAATGTCCAAAGCTACAATTGGTTTAAAAAAAAAACAAATAAGAAACTGACCCATGAATTGTAATAAAATCTATAAGGTAAAGAATTCATCTAAATCAGTATATATAACTCAAGAAAATGAAAAGGAAACACTTTAACTGTCTTGTAAAAATTCACTCATTGTAAACTTTTCCATTTATTAACATGAACCATGGGGTCAAAATGTGTCTCCTGTCCTTAAACCCCATGCTTCACTTGAATGGCCTCAGTGCTCAGGCTGGGGACGTATTACCTCTGGAGACAGCTCCCTCCCTGTGAGCTGGAGAGCTTGGCCATCGTGAAAAGACTTTAGCTCAGACCTGGGCAAGCAAGAGAGGTTGTGGCTACATACCCCAAAGTGCCCTCACCACTACCCGCCCCACTTCCTGGTTAAGTGTGTCAGGCCTGGCCCTGCACTTGGAGCCACCAGCATCCTCCAGTGAGAATCTAGACAGGGGAGCAGGTTCTATTAACCTGGTTGCTTGCTCGAAGCTAACAGCACATGGGCTGAGCTACATACCAGGGCTGGGGGAGGCAGGCGGTGAGCAGCTCAGATGAGCATGGCCTGGGGCCTCCGGGGACCAGCCACCTTTTCCTGCCTCCATTCTGTCCTCTCCCACCCCCAGCACATCCTCTACTGTATCGTGGACAGTGAGTGCAAGTCACGGGATGTGCTGCAGAGTTACTTTGACCTCCTTGGGGAACTGATGAAGTTTAACGTTGATGCATTCAAGAGGTTCAATAAGTACATCAACACTGATGCAAAGGTAAGTCTAAGCCAGGGCTTCGTGAGTTTACTGTTTTGTCGAGAAGTTATGTCAGAGCCCTGGTCCTTGCCAGTCTTCAGGTGCTGGTTTTATACTGGAGAGTCCCGGGGTCAGCGGGCAGATGTCAGTTAGTGTTCATTAGTCCTTGCTCTGCGCTAGACCCTAGGTATGCAGGGATGAAAGTCTCACCTGCTTGTGGGCAGGCGGGAGCAGGTGAGCTTGGAAATGACTCTGACGCAGTGTGCCAGGTGCCGTGATGGGCCCTGGAAGGGCAGGACGTGGCCTGATGTGTTAAGCTTTCAGGGTGTATGTGGTAGAAACCCAGCCCAGACTAATTGAAGTAAAAATGACAGCAGTCCCTTTGGTGCAGAAAACACTGGACGTGGTATCTGAAGATCTGGTTCATCTCTCTCTGGGGCTGCTTATTAGGTGGGGAGGGCTCCGAGATCCTCTGAGTTTCAGTCTTCCTCTTGGCAACAGCTGGGCCAGGGCAGGTGGGTGTCCCCTGCAGCGACCACACGCCCTGGGCCTTGGCTGTGTTTAGCCGAGAGCCCGCCGCCCCCATCAGCCTGGCCCTGCTCCAGTTCCAGGTGTTCCTGAAGCAGGTCAACAGCTCGCTGGTGGACTCCAACATGCTGGTGCGCTGTGTCACTCTGTCACTGGACCGATTTGAAAGCCAGGTGGACGTGAAAGGTAAGAAAGGCCCAGTGCCGAAGCGAGTTTGTCCATTGTGGCTGCACTGGTGCCAAACACCCAGCCTCTTGCAGGGAGACAGGAGCTTCTGGGAGTCACTACGCCAAACGCCCACATGGGTGGGGGCAGGGCAGTGGCTCTCTCTGATGGGCATGTGTGACATTTTAATGAAGGTCAAAACATTGTTGCCAGCAAAATGCAAAAAACAACTCATACCCTTCCTCTCCTGGCCTGGAATTACCTGGATGAGGATTCCAGTGGTGAAGCCTGGGGAGGGCCTCAGGGAAGCACGGGCCCACAAGGGGCCTGAAGGACAAGGTGAAGGCACGACCTGGCGGGGGCCCTCGTGGGAAAGCAGGCTTGGCCACGGTGGCAGAGCAGCTGGAGCTGTGTTTCCTGCGCAGCCCAGCTTTTCTGTAGTTGTTTTGACAGTGGGGGCTCCCAGCTTCAGAGTCGGGACCCGAGGGGGGCTTGACTAGAAGCCTGGGTGTCGGGCCCCAGGGCCACCGAGCAGCATCTGCGCCTGCTGCTCACGCCTCTGCCTGTCTGTCCGCAGTTGCGGAGGTCCTGTCCGAGTGCCGTCTGCTCGCCTACATATCCCAGGTGCCCACACAGATGTCCTTCCTCTTCCGCCTCATCAATATCATTCACGTGCAGACGCTGACCCAGGTGAGAGGCCTACAGACCTGCCCCGGGGAAAGGGGGATTGGAAAGTTACCCTCATCCCAGGGCCACCTTCACCCTAGAAGTACCTCCTGTCACCCACCCCTTCATTCCTAGGAGACCCCCCAGCTATTCTGAGGACTTGCTCCAATAAGGGATCAGCTCCCCATTTTACAGAAGGGGCCTGGGGAAGGAGCAAGGCTCCGAGGTCACAAGTGGTTTGGGCAGAGTCTGGGTGGGCAGTGAGTTCTGACTCCTCCCCGTCCAGTGCTCTCCAGGCCCCGCCTGCAGCACAGACCTGGGGTTGGATCTGATTTGACACCCATCTCCTTCGACAAACAATTGTGCAGGTGCCCTCCTCCAAGCTTCACACTCTCTTTCCTAAAATGGGGGTAACACTCGGAGGTTTTCTTTTGTTCCTTCATCTAACAAACATTTATTAAGGCAAGATCCTGGGCTGGGGACGCACAGTGAATAAACAGACCAAGACGCTTCCAGTCTAGTGCTGAGAGAGATGTGTGCGCCCAGCTGCCCCAGGGACTGAGGCTCCCAGGAAGCAGCCATGCCTGAGCTGATTCTGGAGGAGGCATGGACTGACTAGATTAATAATGCCGCTCCCCTTACCTCTGGGGTGGGAGAAGGGGACAGTGAGGGCCAGGAAGGCACTGGGGGCAGGAGCCTCATCGTTCCTCTCCGCAGGCCTCTGTTGGCTTTATGCAGGGCAGCACCGTGTGAGGCCCGTGGACACCTCCGCCCTGCCCACTGTCCCCTTACCCCCCGCCCCAGTCCACCAGGGCCCCTGGGCTGCCGGCACACGCCTGACCCGCACAGCCTGATCTTTGTAGGAGAACGTCAGCTGCCTCAACACCAGCCTGGTGATCCTGATGCTGGCCCGACGGAAAGAGCGGCTGCCCCTCTACCTGCGGCTGCTGCAGCGGATGGAGCACAGCAAGAAGTACCCCGGCTTCCTGCTCAACAACTTCCACAACCTGCTGCGCTTCTGGCAGCAGCACTACCTGCACAAGGACAAGGACAGCACCTGCCTGGAGAACGTGAGTGCCCCGCCCCCGAGGGTGGCCGGCGGGGTGCCGGCACACCGGCCCAGGCTCCTCGGAGGGGCAGGCGTCCAGGGCGCCTGACTCCCACCAGGGCCCTGTGGAAGGCAGCTCTCTACCCCTTACCAGGGCACTTCTGTGGCCCCTCTCTCTGTGCACAGAGCTCCTGCATCAGCTTCTCATACTGGAAAGAGACCGTGTCCATCCTGTTGAACCCGGACCGCCAGTCTCCCTCTGCCCTTGTCAGCTACATTGAAGAGCCCTACATGGACATAGACAGGGACTTCACCGAGGAGTGATCTTGGCCCAGGCCTCGGGTGGCTGCTGGGCCAGCGCGGGTGAGCGGGGTACGCGTGCCTCACGCCCTGCCCCCACCCTTCCCCCGCCTCCCTGCTGCTCCACCTGCCCTGGGTCTTCAGGTACAGACTGGGTGGGAGGGAGCATCTAGAAGCCCTTGGCCTCTGGCTTCTGAGGCTCTGGGTCATTGGGGTGCCTCAGTTCCCTCAAGATCGCCATGATGAGGACAGGGGCACTGTGCCCACCCTTCGTTCAGAACCCTGGGGCCCTGGCCCACCTAGAGCTAAGGGGACTTTTAAAAACAGCTCTGTCTGAGCTCCCGCCGGTCTCTTGACTGTCAGTCCTGGCGCGGGGAGGGAGATGTGGGCCGCTTCCCCCAATCTGTGAGCCGAGCTTGCCCTGGCCTTTGGACCCAGGCAAAGGCTTCTGAGCCCCTGGGCAGGGGTGGGGGATACCAGAGAATGCCTCTTTCCCCCAGGCCTGCCCATCTATCCCTCCCTCCCTCCCTCCCTTGGTTTCCTTTAGCTCCTCTGGTTCTGTTTGCTCATTGGCCACTGTGTTCATCCCAGGGGTTTCCCCCAGAAGTTGGGGGGCTTTCTCCTTCAATCCCCTGGGGCACAGGGTGGCTACGCCCCACCCCCAGGCAGCGTCTCCTGCCTGAGCCTGCCCGCACGGGAGCCTGCCTGGGAGCACACCCCTGGCCCCTTCTTGTGTTGCCAATTTATTAACAACAAATAAACCAATTAAATGGAGACTATTAAAGAATTTATTTTAAATGACTGATGTGGACCTGACTTTTGTCTGTGAGACCATGTGCTCCCCTCCCCTCCTGAACCCCAAAGAATGAGCAGGAACCCAGTCAGAGCTGCAGCCACAGGGTTTATTCAGGGTGGAGTAGGGCTTGGGGTGGTGACGCTCCAGCAGGTGATGAAGAGAGGCCAGGATCAGGGTGGGGCAGAGAGCAGGTGTCCCTCTTCAGAGCCCAGGACTCCAGCATCATTCCTTGTGCTAAAGGGAGAGGGGTGCCTGAGTGAGCGGCTCCTGGGGCAGAGGGCAGGGAAGGTGCCCCACACCACCCCTCACCTTGGGGCCCAGGGCATCCCGGGTGCGTGCCCGCAGCTTGTTGGCCTGGGTTTCTGCCATGTCTGCCCGCTCCTCTGCGTCGTCCAGCTCATGCTGGGCCTTTCGATACTTGGCTAGGTTAGTGTTGGCCTGCTGCTCCTGTTGGCACAGGCAGGCCTGCTCACTCTCTGACCACTAAGACGGTCAGCTGCCCCAGAAGGGGCCGGCTTCTCCTGGTCCTCCAGTCTGTTCACCACCACTGCCCACAGCCCTCCCTACCCCTCCCCAGTCCCCACAGCAGGAAGGAAGGGCATGGAGCCACTCGTTCCAGAGGTGCCTGGGTGCCAGACCTGCCTGGAAGAGGAAAGCAGAGAGGTCCCCTCAGAGACAGAACTAGGTCTTGTGTCTTGCTGGAGCTGTTAGAAACTTGTCTTTCTTCCCACTGGGCAGTGGGGTCACTGTCCCAGCCAACACACAAAGCCACCGTGGGGGAAATAGCCCAGAGATGGAACAGGCCTGACCATTGCTGGCATCCCCACTGGCTGGGGCCAGCTGTAGAAGTGAGGTGACCACCAGCATCCTGACTGGTACTAGGCCCCAAAGACCCAGACCCCCATGCACTCACCGCCTCTTCAAACTGACGTTTGTAGCTCTTGACCTTACTCTGCAGCTTGTCCACCAGGTCCTGCATGCGAGCCAGGTTCTTCCTGTCCTCTTCAGCCTGGGCAGGCAAAGGGGATTCAGGTCTTGCCCGAAGCAGGCCAGCTCTAGGGCCGCCCCTCGAGGTGGTCCTGGTTACCCACCTGGTATGCGAGCTCCTTGACCCGGCGTTCGTGCTTTCGCACCCCTTTGAGGGCCTCCGCGTGCTTCTTCTGCTCCGCGTCCAGCTCGGCCTCCAGCTCCCGCACCTGCAAGCAGCCAGCCGATGGGCCTGGTGCCCCTGGCCTGCCCTCCCCAGGGCTGACCCACCCGCCAGGGCAGCAGGCCGGGAGGCGGGCCGCACACACCTTGGCCTCCAGCTTCTGCACCTGCTTCTTCCCACCCCGGAGGGCGGCTTGTTCTGCCTCCTCCAGCCGGGCCTGCAGCTCCCGCACCGTCTGCTCCAGAGTCTTCTTCATCCGTTCCAGGTGTGTGCTCGTGTCCTGCTCCTTCTTCAGCTCCTCTGCCATCATGGCTGCCTGCGGGGGAGGCGGCAGTCTGGTCAGGAGGTGACAGTCCCTTTGGACTCTTCTCTGGCACCCCTAGCCCCAGCCCAGCCTCACATCAGTGATGGCCTTTTTGGCCTTCTCCTCGGCTTCCCGCCTTTCCTGGGCAGCCTCCTCCACTTCCCCACTCAGCTGGGCCAAGTCCACCTCCAGCTTCTTTTTCTGGTTCAGGAGACCTGTGTTCTGCAGGGAAGCAGAGCTTTAGAGTCGGGCCTTGCAGGCCCACACCAAGCAGGCCCCCGCCCCACACGCTCTGGTGACCCTCTCTGTGCCCACCTGCGAATGCAGGAGGTTGAGACGCTCGGTGGCTTCCAGCAGCTCTTGTTCCGCCAGCCGCCGGCTGCGCTCACCCTGCTCCAGGGCTGCTCGCAGCTCTTCCAGCTCCGCAGCCAGCAGGGCGGCCCGCCGCTCCAGGGCCTGTGCCTGCTCGCGGAGCTCTGCAGCCAGCCGCTGCTCCTCGTCCCGCCCCGCCTGCTCCTCCTTGAGCTGGGCCTGCAGCAGCCGCGTGGCGGCCTGCGCCTCTGTGGCCTGGCGGGTGGCGTGGCCCAGCTGCAGCTCCAGGTCGTTGAGGTCGCCCTCCATCTTCTTTTTGAGCCGCAGTGCCTCATTGCGGGCCCGAGTCTCCGCATCCAGGGAGGCCTGCAGGGACTCCACTGCCCGCTGGTGGTTGCGCCTATGGTTGGGAGGGACGGAAGGAGTCGTGGTGACCTGTGAGGAGCAGGGGCCTGGGCACCGCACCTGCTGACAGGCGCAAAAGGAACGCTGGAGATGCAAACCAAACTAAGTGACCGGTCTCTCCCTGGTTTCAAGCCCCTCGTGACTGCCTGTTGCCCATCAGAGCAACTTCACAGGCAAGAGTGAGGCTCCGGAGCAGACAGACACGGACTGAACCCTGGCTCTGCCTCTACTGTGTAACCTTGGGCAAGTCCTCTGGCCTCTCCTCGGTTCACCTCTGAACTTTGGACAATAACCTACTCCTCCCCCCTAAGAAAGTCCTGGGGTGGGGGACTAGGTGTCATGCCAATCCGTGTGCACGCTGGGGCTCAGCCAACACCTCCTGCCCTCTGCTCTCAGGCGGTTGGGACGGGAGAGGCTGTCGGCCTGGAGAGGAGGGCCAGCCCCCCGCACCTCAGGTTAGTACACTCCTCATCTTTCTCCGCCAGCTTCCGGTCCACCTCAGCCTTGACCTGGGAAAGTTCCAGCTGGATCCGCAGAGTTTTGGTCTCCTCCAGCTCCAGGGCCCCCTGGGGTACAGAGCAAGCCACGAGCCAGGAGGTCCACGAACGTGTGTTGAGAGGGGAGGCCAGAGGAGCCAGCGGGTCAGCATCGCCCCACCCCTGACCTCGGCCTCCTCCAGCGCTGCCTGGAGCTCGCTCTTCTCCCCTTCCAGCGCCTTCTTGGCTTTCTCCAGCTCCTGGACGCTCTTCCCACTGAGGCCGACCTGGTCTGTGAGGTCACTGATCTCCTCTGCAGAGAGGACAGGGCACTGAGGGGCCACCCCACCACCCATGCTGCAGCCACATCACTTCACCCCCCTGTAATTCCAGGGTGCCCCTGCCAGGGCACCCTGCCTGTGTGACTCGGAACTCCCAGTGACCCCAGGGCGGCTCTGACCCCGTGGCAGGCCATACCCTGCAGGTTCTTGTTCTCCCGCCTGAGCGTCTCCAGGGCCTCCAGGGCCTCCTCATGGCTGTGCCGCAGCCGGAAGAGCTCGGTGCCCAGGCTGCGGGCCTCCCTCTGGGCCGCCTCCAGCTCCCGCTGCATCTCCTCCTCCTGCCGCCGCCGCTCCTCCAGCGCCCGCTCCAAGTGCCGCTGCTTCTTGTCCAGCGCCGCGGCTGCAGAGGTCGCCCGCTCCAGCTCCAGGGTCACGTCCTCCGACTCAGTCTGCAGCCGCAGCTTGGCCTTCTCCAGCGATGAGCACTTGGCGTGAGCAGCCTCAACCCCCTCCTCTGCCTCCTGCAGTCGCAGCGCCAGCTTCTTTCTGGGCCCCGGGAGCAGATGGGATGTGGGCTCGTAGCTGAGCCCCGCATCCTCCCTGACCCTACCCCGCCCTGAGGTGGTGCTGGCCAGGCCAGCAGGGCACTCACTTGGCCTCCTCCAGTTCCTCGGTCCTCTGGATGGCATCTGCCTCGTACTTGCTCCTCCACTGGGCCACCTCGGCGTTGGCCTTGGACAGCAGCCTCTGCAGCTCCGCCTGGGCTTCAGCCTCCTCCTCGTGCTGCTCCCGCAGGAGGTCACAGTCATGCCGCAGAGCCTGCACGGCATGGGCCAGTGCGCTCTTGGCCTGCAGAGAGCCCGGTGACCTCAGCGTGGAGCCGGCCGGTGGCCCTGTGCCCCCGCCCCCGCCATTCTGTGGCTGCCCACGGCTGGCCCACCTTGCTCTCTTCCTCCAGCTGCCGCCGCAGTTCCTCCAGGCTCTGGGTGGCCAAGGCCTTCCCGCGGCTCAGCTGGCTAATCAGAGACTCCTTCTCCTCCAGCAAGCGGCTCAGCTCCCCTGCAGGCCAAAGGAGAGCCAGCAGGTCAGGTGAAGGCGGGTGGGCAGCACGGAGGCCCCGCCGTGGCCGGGCCGAGCCCCGCCCCTCACCACTCTCGGTTTGCAGTCGCCCACGCTGGGTGCTCGCGTCTGCCAGCTGCCGCTGTAGCTCCTCCACCTTGATCTTGGCCTCGCTCAGCTGATCCTCATATGCCCGGCACAGCTTCTCAGCACTGGCCTGGGAGCCGGGGTCAGGGATCAGAACAAGTCAGAGACTCACAAGGCAGGATCTAGGGCTGCCAATCAGAGAGACTGGAGCCAGGAACTGGAAGGCTAGACGTGTGCTCAGGAATCAAAGGGAGAACAGAACCCCAAGTTCAGGGTCAGAAATTCTAGTGCTGGACTATGGCTTAAAACATGGGTGTCAGAAGTGAGCAGGCTGAACTAGTCCGAAGGCCAGTGGGTCAAGATGAGGTTAGGATACCAGAGTCTGAAGTCAGCTGGGGACAGAGGTCACAGGTCAGATGTTAAGATTAGGTGGTACAAAGGTCAGGGGTCAGGGTTGGGTGCTGGGATTCAGGACAAGAACAGTCAGGACAGGTCTGTGTTATTTGCTCAGTCATGTCCAATTCTTTGTGACCCCATGGACTGTAGACCACCAGGCTCCTCTGTCCATGGAATTCTTAAGGCAAGAATACTGGACTGGGTTGCCATTCCCTTCTCTAGGGGATCTTCCCGACTCAGGGATCAAACCCAGGTCTCCTGCACTGCAGGCAGATTATTTACTATCTGAGCCACCAGGGAGGCCCAAACAGGATAGGGATGAGGTCAGAATTCAAAGGTCAAAGACTGAGAAGTTGGAATTGGATACTGGGTCAAAATCCTCTGGCATCAGGGCACAGAGTTTAGGAGGTAAGGTTTGTCAGAACTGGTGGGGGGTTTCGGGCTGGGTGCCGGGTGAATGGGCCGGGGATCAGGATCAGATGCAGGGTCAGCACTAGTGTGGTGTCAGATAGGCAGGGGGTGCTTGGGGCTCAGAGGGTGGGGTGAGCTGCTGCAGTCGGGAGGGGTTCGGTGAGGGTGGGCTGCTAGTGGCGGGTCAGAGGTCGGGGTCAGGAAGGAGGCTGACACCTTGCCACGGGCCAGGGTCTCCACGTTGGCGCTCAGGTCGTCCACCTCCATGCGGAGCTCGCTCTTCTCCTTTTCCAGCTTCTGCCGCACCCGCTGCAGGCTGTCCACCTGCTCGCCCAGCTCGGCCGCGCTGTCCGCCTGCTTGCGCCGCAGGGCCGACACCGTGGCCTCGTGCCGCAGGGCCGCCTCCTCCAGCTCCCGCCGCAGCCGGCCCAGCTCGGCTTCGCGCTTCCGGCAGCCCTCGCGCTGCCCGGCCGACGCACCGCCTGCCTCCTCCAGCCGCTCGCTCAGCTCCTCCAGCTCCCGGGCCGCCTCTGCCCGCTGCTTCTCCACACGGGCCCGAGCCGCCCGCTCGGCCTCCAGCTCCTCTTCCAGCTCCTCGGCCCGAGCCTGGGGACGGGCAGGCGTCAGGGTCACCTCCATGGGCCCCTGACCCGGTCCTTGCCCACCTCTGTCCCTCATGCACCTGCAGCTCCTTGATCTTCTTCTGCAGCTGGGCTCCGAGGAGCTGCTCATCCTCCACCCGCAGGTTCAGCTGACTCAGCTCAGAGTCCTTCCTGGAGGAGAGGGTGGGCATGAGCTGGCCCAGGTCCTAACTGCTGCCCACCTGCCTGGGGCCCCTGGATACCGCCTCCAGCACACACGCTGGCACTGTGCCTGGAGTAGCCCTCAAGACCTCCCCGGTGTTCCCTCTCAAGCCCCGGCCCTAGAGCCTGGCCCTAGGTGAGCTCCCTTCACCCTACGGTTCAACCTCTGCTGTGGTGCAACACTGACTAGAGTCCCGGGGGTGACGAGAGGCGGGCTGCAGGCTCAGGAGGCCCCCGTGCCCAGGAGGGCGGGCCTGGGTCCTCCCCACACTTACTTCTTGAGCTTCTCCTCCAGCTGTTGCTTGTCCTGGGCAGCGTCTGCCACCGACTCCTGCGTCAGCTTCAGGTCCCCCTCGAGCTTGCGTTTGGCCCGCTCCGTGTCCATGCGCAGCTTCTTCTCTTGCTCCAAGGAGCATTCCAGCTGTGGGGCAGGATAGGGTGGGTGGGCTCCCCCCCTGTCCTGGCCAGCCTAGCCCCTCCGTGCAGCCCCCTGCTGTGGCCCCAACTCACGTCTTCCACCTGCTGCTCCAGCCGGACCTTGGCCTTGGCCAGCGCGCTCACACGGTCCTCCTCAGCCTGCAGGTCACCCAGGGCCTGCTGGTGGGCCTCCTGCAAGGCCTTCTTCTCCTTGGTCAGCCGGACCACAGACTCATCCAGCGCCGCCATCTCCTCTGTCAGATTCTTCACCTGTGTTGGAGCCAAGGTCACCGTGGGGCTGCCTCCCCCAATTCTGCCCTGAGCAGCTGCCCCTTCCAGCCAAGGAACCTCAGGCAAGTCAGTTCATTCCGAGCCTCAATTTCTTTATCCTTCAGGGATGGTTGTAGCTTCCTCCTCGAGGGATTACTGAGCCCTTCCCCAGTGTCTGGCCGGCACTGAGAGATCAACAGATGTCAGCTATTTGGGGAGTCAGGGGTGTTTAAGCAGCTGTTCCCTAGTCCTGGCTTCCTCGGGAAGCACCTGTGAGAACCTGAATAAGCAGCTCACCCTTCTCCAGAGCCTCACTTTCCCCTCCTGTATAATGGAGTCAGTCCCCCCAGAGTGTGATCCACACGGGCTCTCGGGAGGGTTCAACAAGGGAAGGCACCTGGGGCACATGGAGCTGGTGGATGACGATCGCTAGCATCTGCTGAGCACCTACTATGTGCGAGGCTCAGTGGTGAGTGCTCGCACAGACTAGTTACACACTGAATCCTCACCTGCCCTAATTAGGGAAGTGCTGCTATTAGCCCCATTTGACAGAGGAGGAAACTGAGGCTCACAGAGAGGATGAGACCTGCCCAGGGCCACACAGGTGTGGGACTTGGAGGTGCCTGGCCCCACAGCTCTGCCCCACCCAACCCCGGCCTGCACCCACACCTTATTCTCCGTGGCTTGCTTCTCCTTCTCTGCCTTGGCCAGCGTCAGCTCCAGGTCATCAATGTCCTTCTTGAGCTCCGTGCACTCGTCCTCCAGCTTGCGGCGGCGGGCAGCCAGGTCTGCGTTCACTTCCTCCTCGTCCTCCAGCCGCTCGCTCAGTTCCTTCACCTTCGCTTCCAACTGCACCTTGGACTTGATGAGCAAGTGGCAGCGCTCCTCGGCATCCGCCAGGTTTTCCTGCTCCTGGAGGGGCACACGGGAATGGCACAGAGTCAGGACAGCCGAGGGACCCCAGGCCAGGTCCTGGACAGAAAGCTCATTTGTCCGTGCCAAGGCCTGACACAGGTTCAGTTGGGTTCTGGGACCAAGGAATGCCATGCCAATGACCTGTTCTGGGCCCTGAAGGCAAGCAAGTGTGGTGGAATGAGGGCACAAGTGGAGGGATGGACCGGGGGACAAGAGGGGAACCTTAGGCTGCAGGGCGACCCAGAGAAAGACCCAAACAAGGGCTCAAGAAGAACAGCCAACGGCCAGGTCCACCCTCACTGAAGTAGGGCTGGGGAGGGCCCTGCGGGGCCACGGAGGGCTCAGGTTCTCAGCCACCATGCTGTTTCCTCACCACCTGACCGGATAACCATCTCCTGCTCTAGCGGGTGGGTTTGTGAGCACAGGCCCGTCTGTCTCCCCACCAGTGTATCTCCAGAGCTTCTGTGGGGCCTGACACTCAAGGTATTTGCCGAAGGAAGGAAAGGCTGCATGGACTTGGGGGAGGATCTGGACCCTTGATCTGTGCCCTCTGGTTGTTACTGTTACCTGCTGCCTGGGTTCCCGTGGCCCTTAACCAGAGAAGGGACCCTGGCACTGTCTCAGGGAGGGAGCGGAGGAGAGAGCTGGGGAGATGGGGCTCCACAGAGGCTTTAGCAGGAAGCCATGGGGGCCCAGGGTGTGGGAGCACTGGGGCACATGCACAGACTGGGTAGGGAGGTTGAGTATGAGGAGGCCGCACGCAGGTATGAGCCCGTGAGCCTCCAGAATAGCAAAAAGGACCCAGGTAAAGCCTGAGCACCCAGCACAGGCCAGGTTGGCCTTGGCCGGGCAAGGGGCAGGGGGCGTGGTGGGTCTGCCTGTGCTATTTCCTCGGAGCAGCCTGGGGTTCCCTGAGGATGCCTGGGGGTAGGGGCACCAGGTCACAGAAAGAAAACCCGCCCCTCCCCCCTTACCGCCTGAAGCTGCAGGGCCAGGTCGTTCTTCTCCTGGGTGACGCTGACGTGCGTCTCCTCCAGCTCCTGGCGCTTGGCCTCGGCGGTGGCCAGGGCCCCCCGCAGCCCCCGCAGCTCTGCCCGCAGGGCTGCCAGCTCCTCCTCAGCCTGCGCCGAGCGGAGCAGTGGCTTCATCTTGAAAAAGAGCTTCATCCATGACCAATTCTTGACAGCGTTGAAGGCACGGATGTTCCACTGGATGGTGAACAGGGCATCCCTGGGGAGAAGTGACCGCAGGAGGTCAGCAGATTCACAGCTGCCCCTTCATAGCAATAGCCCTGATGCTCCTGAGCACCTCCCCTGGGCTGGACATTGCACTAAGCACTTCAGTGTGTGGTCGATGGCGTTAACCTTCCCCATAGCCTCTCAAATAGGTCCTAATCCTCTGCTTTACAGACGAGGTTGAGGGAGAGGCCCAGGGCATGCAGGTCTGCCTCCAGGGCTGGAACTCACAAACCCTGAATGGCCTGGTGGTCCCTGCAAAGGTCCTGAAGGGGTGGTTAAGCCACTGACTGTCATATAAGGTCGGACAGTCTGGGCTCCCATCCCAGCCTCCCATCTTCCCCCATGAGCCAGCTGACGGCTCTCTCTCGGCTCAGACACCCGTCTGGTGAGCATAGATGGTCATCTGCCTTTTAGGACTGTCCTGTACTTTGCATGTGTGCTCAGCCTATGCCGACTCTTTGTGACCCCGTAGACTGTGGCCCACCAGGCTCCTCTGTCCAGGGGATTCTCCAGGCAAGAATACTGGAGTGGGTTGCCATTTCCTTCTCCAGGGGATCTTCCCAACCCAGGGACCAAACCCTGCATGTCTCCTGCATCTCCTGCACTGGCAGGCGGATTCTTTACCAGGGACACCTGAGAAGTCCATCCTTAACCAAGATACATTCAAACAAAATATCTTGCCCAGGGCTTGGCACATAAGACTCTGAGAAAACACGAGATGCCCTTATTCCCACTCTGGACCACACTCTGGGATGGCCTGGAACAGAGATGGACTCTCCTTCCCCACCTTCTGAGGGGAGGAAGTGGCAGGTAGCTGGGGGCTAATGGGCACACAGCAGAGCCTTGCCCCTTCGGAGACACTCAACCAGCCGTACGCAAAATCTGACCCACAGGACAGTATGACCAGGTTCAGAGAGCCTAGAAGTTCTGTGAGCTGGGGGACAGTGGCTGACCCCCAACCCTGTGTCCCACCCCCCTGCCCCCACCCACCTGCCTCCAAGCAGGCGCTGGTACTCCAGGCGCATCAGGCGGCCCCGGCTCCGCGCCTGCAGCAGTGTCAGGACCTTGGCCAGACGCTGGTCGCGAAGCTCCTCCAAGACGCCTAGGAGCC
This sequence comes from Ovis aries, assembly GCF_016772045.2. Lineage (NCBI taxonomy): Eukaryota > Metazoa > Chordata > Mammalia > Artiodactyla > Bovidae > Ovis > Ovis aries. The sequence continues at coordinate 64,284,319 of NC_056066.1, read as the reverse complement.
CAGCCTTGAAGAACACCTGGGGTGGGCATGGTAGGCATAACCCTCAATCATCTGCATGACCCCCTGCAGAGTGCGTGCCCACACTGGGTCAGGACCCTAACTCCCTTGTGCCCCGACCTTGGTATGGCCAAACTGGTACTGTGTGTGGTCGATGTCCAGCGAGCCCAGCAACTTCTCTGTAGCCTTCCTGCTGTCCATGAAGGTGTCATCCGGGATGGCGCTGGGGTTCAGGATGCGGTACCTGAGGGGGTGGGGAAGGGTTGGTGAGGAGAGTGCTGGGTGGGGAACAGAGGACTGGAGAGGCTGGCCTCTCGGAGGCTTGTTCAGGCTCCACTGAACAAGCTGGCAGGTGACACTTGACAGCCTCGTGATACTGGGGGAGTGGGCATACTCTGCTTTAAAAGCTCAGGTAATATTTAAACGGCTTCAGTAGTTCTTTAAGAGGTGGCAGTATTTACAGAAGGCCTATGGCACTGTTACAATTTTTAACTTATAATTATTAATACTTTATCAGTTTTTTGAGAAGGCAATAAAAAAGTAAAGAAGGTGATGTGTTACAGCCTGTCACAAACTGAAGAAGCATTGGGAGAGAATTGTGATCAACAAGAGCAAGGGTTCCGGCATGCCCACTTCTAAAAGGACACACTTGCACGTGTGTACAGGGCCATGTGGGTCAGATTGTGGTGACCACACAGTGAAGGCAAAACCCTGGAAACACAAAAGGCCCCTCACTAAGGGACTGATTACAAAGCACAGGTCCCTAGATTACAGAATACTTCACTCCATAACAAAATGGATGATGCCACTTGTCATTACATTTATCCAAAGTCCTAGAAGGCACAATACCGAGAGTGGACTGTAATGGTGACTATAGACACTTATTGATTATCACGCCACCGTAACAGATGCCCCACTCTGGTAGGGTTCATTGACAACGGGGGAGGCTGTGCATGTGCGGGGGCAGCGGGACTGTGGGGAATTTCCTGTACCTTCCCCTCAATTCTGCTGCAAACCTTAAACTACTCTAGAAAAATAGTTTTAATTTTTTTAAAAAAGGGTGATGATGCAGACTTATGTCTATTAACAAGGAACAATCCCCAAGACATGGTTACAGGGAAAAAACAGAGAGAACATGTGTGTGTGCTCTCACGTGTGTGTGCTCATATGTGTGTGCTCACGCGTGTGTGTGCACTCATGTGTAACGTATTTCTACAGACACACATGTATAATGGTCGGCGTGGATGGCCCCAGTTACATCTGAAGGGGGAGGGACCCGTGGACAATTGCAGCCAGACAGAAGTCAAACCTATAAGGGGAAGGCAGAGAGGCTACAGCACTGACCAAGCCCTCGTTGCCAGGCATTACATAAAGCCCAGTCCATGTGAACCCTCGTTCAACTCCCAAATCCACACCTGGCTCTGCCTGCCTGACTTCCCTCCGGGGCTTCCTGCTGGAGACATTTCAAATCTGACATGTTCCAAGGAGAGTTCAATCCACTGTCCACCTACCTCCCCACCACCAAAAGTTTAAAATTCTGTCTTGGTTTCTTAGTAAATCTACCACCAACTCCCCAGTTGATAGGCCAAACACCTGGAAGTCACCCCTGTCTTTTTCATTCTCTTTCCACTTCCAGTTCATTAGCAAAACCTGCTGGCTGAACCTGCAATATTTACCCAGAGCCTGTTCGCTTCTCCCAAACCCACTCCCTCAGGTCTCACCGACTAGCATTTCCCACTGGGATGCCCCCCAGCCCCTTCCCCAGCCCTCCTGCATCCTCCTCGGTGCCCTTCCCACCCCACCCAGCCTTCTGCCTCCACCCGGGAGGAAGGTAAGAGGGAAGGTGGCTGGCAGGGGGAGCTGAGGAGGAGCCAGGGCTGGGGCCAGGAGACACCCACCGCTGCCGGAAGTCAGTGTAGAGCAGCCTGTTGGGGAACCCCTGTCGGCAGATCCGGATCCCCTCCAGCACCCCATTGCAGCGCAGCTGGTGCAGCACCAGGAAGGCGTCCATGACCCCTGGGCACAGTGGAGGTTAAAAGAAAAGACTAGCGGTCAGGGGACACACCTTCATGAATTCGAGGCCGCACAGGCCCTGTGGAAAGGGATGACCCAGCTCTGGTCCACCCCGTCCCCTCCCTCCCATGTCCCCCATGGGGAACCAGCCCCCGCTGGGGTGACTACCTGGGGTCTTGTTCTCATTGGGGACGATGCAACGGACAAAGTGGGGCTGTGTGGCCCGCAGATTGGTCATCAGCTTGTTGAGGTTCTCCTGGGGGAGGGAGAGGGGAGAAAGCACAAGAGGGCAGAGAAGCAGGATTGGAAGCCGCAGTGGACCAGCCCGTCAAGGATGGACCAGCCCACCAAGGACTGGGCACCTCAGTGCTGGGTCTCTGCAGCGCCACCCTTTGACCCTTGTGACCCTTGGCCCTCTTCCATTTGACCAGGCAGGCCCCTCAACCTCTCCCTCAGCCCTCCCACAGGCCCCGTGGCTCCCACCCCATCCCCCCTAAACCCTGCCCAGGCAGCGTGGGGACGGGAAGCAGCACAGACTTGCTGTGATGTTCACGTGGAGAGGAGTTAAACATCACTGCAAGTCTTAACAGCCGCCCGCCCCGGGTGCAGGGGACAGAGCAGGGAGCCAGGACCGAGTTGGGGCGGCAGGGTGGGGGCCTGCACGGGGCCTAGACGGGGCCTCACCTTGTGCAGCTGGGACACCGTCTGGAAAGATGCTGCCTTCTTACGCTTCTCTTTCACCCCGGACTTGGGGGGCTCGGCTAGGACAGACATGGGGCCAGTCACTCAGGGCAGAGAACATCCCTCTGTGAGTCCCCTGCAGACTTGCACCACTTGGTACTCACTAGAGCAGGAGCCAGCATAGTTCTCGTAAAGAGTAGCCAAGAGCTTGTTCTGCGACTTCTGGAAGATGGGGACCACCGTCTCATTCAGTGGGTCCTTGTTTTTCTCCAGCCAGCCCACAATGCTGTAAGGCACCTGCCAGAGAACAGACAGGTGCTGACCCAAGGGGTGGGGGAACCCCAGGAAGGAAGGAGAGAGGTCAAGAGCTGGGGTTTCAACAGGCACTTACCACGCCTGCATAGTGGACCACCTCAAAGTGGGCCTGATACTTGCGCTTCTTGTCAGGCCGTGGCTGCTGGAAATTGGGCGACTTCCCCGCATGGTTATCATAGAGCTTGGCCCGGAAGCTGGCATCTGAGGCCTTGGGGAACATGCACTCCTCCTCCAGGATGGACAGGATGCCCAGCGGCTGGGGACAGGGCACAAGTGTGAAGGGTCTCCATCAAGCCAGTCCATCCAGGCTGGACTGGACCCCCAATTCCTGGAGCCCCTCTCTCTGGGAGCTTCCCCAGACCCCCCTACCTCAGCCACCATCTGCCCAGAGGGAGGCAGAATGGATCTGCACCCAGGAGCCCTGTCTTCTAAGAAAGAATGTTTGTGGCTTGGCTTTCAACCTGCTTCTGACCAATTCGCAGCCCTGAGTTGTTCTCTTTGCTTATAAATGTGCAAATTCAAACCAGCACCCCTGTACCCACACACCCCCGACATCTGTGGTCTCACACTCTCCCACATGGTGCAGTCAAAAAACACAGTTGATGTCAAACTCTGGCTTCCTCACTTAGTGATTAAGGGGCCCTTAGACCTCTCTAAGCCTCAGTTTTCTAACCTGCAAAATGGGGACTCAAATACTTTCACTGCTGCTCGAATACATTTCATTTAATAGCAAAGAATTGTCGACCACCTGAATGTGCACAGGTAGGAGATTACAGAAATGCATGGGCATCATCTGCTGTGTGAACCACTGTGTCTTCTTCAACAAAGCACCACACCCAGAATACACTTTCAGAGAAAAGGTAGGATGAGAAGTGAGTCTGTGTCCATTAGAGAAAAGAGATGCCGAGGATAAAGGATGGAGAGGACGCACGTTGTGGTAGGATTGGGGGAAATATTCTTTCCCCTTTATTTCTGATTTTTCCATTTTTCTTTGATTTTTCTTTCCTTTAGTCTTTGTACCATAGGAAAATATGTGTAATGTTTTATAAACAAATAAACACACCCTACCATGCCCTGTAATTCTGGACAGTTCTGAGGGTCCAATGAAACTGTGTCTGCACCAGGGCTTATTGTCAGCAGTGCAACAGGGATGCATACTCACACACGCGCCCTGCTCACCAACACACAATCACACTCAATCTCAAACACACCTAGTCACACGCCTGCATACATTTCTGTTCATATACACATTACACACACGCGCTCACAGCCATGCTCATATACACATGCTCACTTCAATGCACACGCACATGCATGCCTGCACACGCTCGTTCACACACAAGCACACAGGCACTCCCTTGCCGGAGTGACCTGGCCCCGGGCCCCACCTTCTCAATGAGGTCGATGCAGGGCTGCAGGTCCAGGCCGAAGTCAATGAAGACCCAGTCGATGCCCTCCCGCTTGTACTCCTCCTGCTCCAGCACGAACATGTGCTGGTTGAAGAACTGCTGCAGCTTCTCGTTGGTGAAGTTGATGCACAGCTGTTCGAAGCTGTTAAACTGTAGAGGGCAGTGCCCGGCTCAGCCGGCCTCCTTGTAGATGGGGACATGGAGGCCCACAGAGAACAGGGATGTGTAGGACACCCTGCCTCCAGGCAGACCCCCAGGGCTCCTGCCCCCACCCCCATGGTCCTCCGCCCGGGAGAATTGTCGACCACCCCGGGAGAGAACAGCGCCTGGGGCCATGGGCCTGCCCGTACCTCAAAGATCTCAAAACCCGCAATGTCCAGGACGCCGATGAAGAACTGACGGGGCAGCTTGGTGTCCAGCGTCTGGTTGATCCGAGACACCAGCCATCGGAACAGCCGGTCATAGGTGGCCTTGGCCAGAGCCCCCACGGCAAATACCACCTGGAGTCATGGGGAGGCTGGGCTGGGACCTGGCAAGAGGCGGACCCTGCCCCAGCCATCCCAGGGTGGGCCCCGGCCTGCCAGCAGCTCACCTGCTCCACGCTCTGACCCTTGGTCACGTACTCATTCCCCACACGCACTCGGGGGTGCAGAAGGCCTTTGAGGAGGTCCCCGCTGCTGACCCCCATCAGGTAGGCAGCCTTGTCAGCACCTGGCAGGACACACAGGTGAGATGAGGAGGTGGCCAAGAATAGGGGTTCTTGGGGGCTCTACTGGTCTCAACTTAGGGTTAGAAGAGGGAGGTTGGGAGAGGTCAAGTTCAGGGTCAGCAAACTGTACAGCTCAGAAGGGGGAGGGGCTGGAGTTGAGAAGTCACAGTTTACAAATCAGGGCCAGACTGAGGTCCAAGGTTGCGGACAAGGCTCAGGGATCACGGTCACGGACTGAGGGTTGGGATCAGGGTCAAGAGCATGCCCAGGTCAGGTCAGGGTCAGGGCGCCTCACTCTCAGTGCCGTCGGCCTCAGCCTGCTCCTCCCGCTGCTTCTGCTTGAATTTCATGTTGCCGAAGTGCAGGAGGGCCCCCACGATCTTATAGCAGGCGCACTTCTCCTCCACGCTGAAGCCCAGGATGTCCATGGCGTGCTGTGGGGGAGGGGAAGACTCAGAGATCTCTGGGCTGCTCAGGGTCCAGTGGAGCCAAGAGACCTGCTCCCCTCGCACCAGACGTACGTCAGTGGCCATGAGCTCCTCCCCGTCATCCATGTTGTCCACAGTGATGACGCCCTGGCTGCAGAAGTGGTAGTCGTAGGGGTTCATAGACAGAAGCAGCATGTCTGGGGGACACGGGGCCGAGAAGGGGGTGTCGGCTGGGTTCACCAGCTCTCCTCCTTCCCCTGATCGCAGCGTGGTGGGTCCTGGGGGCTCGCGCGGCAGGAGACTCTAGGGCCCTCTCTAGATTTTGTACCCGGAGTTTCTCTCCTCCACTCCAATGCCCAAGGCGTCCCTTTCTTTATGAGTCTGGGAAAAGAGCCACAGTCCCTACTTCTCACTCACCTTTTGACCCTTGCTCATGGCCACCCCTCTGGCCCAGACCCCTTGCTGGGTGCTCGGGTACAGGAAGGATCAGATTCTACCCTTGAGGGGCTTGCAAGAGAGGTGAGCCAGGCCCAGATGGAGCCCTTGCTCCCTGCTTGGTGCTGGGGGGACCCTCCCTAGTCTCAGGACAGCAGGAGAGAAAACCTGGCCAGGGCAGCGGTGCTGAGGGGCATGTTCCCCAGCGCGAGGAGGAGGGCTCGGCAGGAGCCAGAAATCCCAGGAAGGGGGTGGGTGGCTAGGAGTGCTGGGTCGCTAGGGAAGAAGGGATGTCACAGACTCCAGAACAGCAGGGGAACAGGCAGCCCAGGGCCTGGTCTGAGGGGGCCCGGGACAGGGCTGGGCAGCCCCACTGCCACCCAGACCTGCGGGCTCTGACTCCCATCCTGTCGGGCTGCTGGCCCTCACCCTGCAGTTCTGGCTTCTTCCCTGAAAGGATCTGGTAGTAGACGTGGTAGCCTCGCTCACCGGGCAGCTGGAAGATCACCCGTGACTTCTCCAGGAGATCTGGGGGAGAGGGAGGAGCTGGCCTACTGTCCCGAGTGGGTCACCCCACTAGGGCTGAGGAGCAGGGGGGAGGGGCCGGCCGGGGGCAAGGGTGTCTGCACATCCCCGCCCCTCCCCGCCCAACCCAGCATGCGCTGCAGGAGGTCTCTCCATTGGCACATGTGCCACAGTGTGGGAATGTGGTGTCTGTACACCAGTGTGCATGTATTAATGTATGTCTGTGTAGAGGTCTTTTTTTTTGGCCACATAACTTGTGGGATTTTAGCTCCCTGACCAGACTAAACCCAGGCCCTCAGCACCGAGTGCCAAGTCTTCACTGTCCTAACTGGACCACCGGGGAAATCCCGTGTGTGTGGCTCTTGGTTTGTCTGTTCTTTTATCTAGGCTGTCATTCCTCCACCCACAGACTGCTGCTTTCCCCCAGAGCCGTGCTGATGTGCCAGTGTGTGCAGAGAGCAGAGCCTCTGTGTGTTTGCACACGGGCCCGTCAGGGTGTAAATTACGACGTTTCCTCCCATCACCACCTGCCTATGCTTGGCCATCAGGATCTGGCCCTGCATCCAAAGATGGGGAGCACTCAACGCGGGGGAGTCCCTCTGTGCATGTGACCTGGGCACCCAGTGTCTGCATAGCCAGACTGGGTCAGGAGGGATAGGTGATGACTGCAGAGACACACTGGGGGAGACCTTCCTGGAAGGACAGTGTCTCAAGGTGTCCAGAGATGAGGTTGGGCAGGAGGGGCACAGGTCTGCTGGATGAAGGGTCAGAGAAAAGGCTGGGGTTGTGGGAAGCAGAGGGGCCAATTACAAGGAGCCTGACTGGCCAAATAAGGGTGAGAGTCTCCATCTTAAGGTGATGGGATCTGGAGAAGGTTTTTAGGCAGGAATGCGATGTGGTCAGATTAGTAGCCAAAAAAGATCACTCTGGCTGAAAGAAGATCAGGCAGAGGAATGGAGGCTGGGAGACCATGTGGAGGCAGTGGGTAAGTTCCAGGTGAGAGGTGAGGTGGCATGAGCTGGGCAGTGGCCTGGGGATAAAGAGCAGCATCTGGGGCAGGTAGGAGCCCCAAGGACTTGATGAGACTTGCTCAATCTGAGTGGGAAGGTGCAGGCCTGGGCCTCTCCCATCCTCCTCCTTCCCCACCCTCTTCTGAACTCACAGCTGTCAATATCCGCAGATGCCAGCTTCCCAGAAGGACCAAAGTGAATTCGGATGAACTTGCCCTGTGGGCAGAGGAGCAGCCTCAGTCGGGGGCCCAGACAGTGCTGCTCCATCCACCCAGGGCTCCCCAGACCTTGTGTCTCCCCGCCTCCCCACCCTCCTGCCCCAACCCCACCCAGTCTCCCACTGAAGCCACTCACAAAGCGGGATGAGTTGTCATTGCGCAGAGTCTTGGCATTGCCAAAAGCCTCCATAGCGGGGTTAGCCTCGATGATCTGATCCTCGAGGGTGCCCTGGTGGCAGGATGAGGGGTCTCTCACCCCGTGGTCCTGGATTTTAGCCCACACCAGACCACCTCTGCTTGGGAAGGGGAAGGGAAAGGGGAGGGAGGGTCCCCAGGACTTCATAATAATTGCCTGCCCCACTCATACCAGCCCCATACCTACCCCTGTCTTCGTGGCCAGAAATTGCTGGGAGGAGAAGGAAGACAAAGTTAGAGGGTGTGAGGTCTCACCAGGCGGGAGTGTGGCAGTGGGGGAGTGGGGTGGGTTAGCAGGACAGTGAACGTTAGTCACCCAAATGTCACCCCACTCCCTGTGCCTGACCCTCCACGGGCTGTTAGATGGAGAAATGCAAGAAATGGAGCAGGCAGGGCTCTAGTCAGGGAGGGGCTTGAGGCAGGAGCTGTGTGTGGGTGTCCCCTACCCACAGTGCCCCAAAGCTCTGTCTCTGGCCTCCTCCATATCCCTTCATTTCCCACAACCCCAGAATTGACACTGCCCCAAGCCCCAGAGGTTCCTGACTACAATCTACTCCCCTTTAGAGCCCAACTCAAAAGCCCCTTCCTCTAGGAAGTCTTCCCTGATTCTCTGAGGCTAGAAGAGACTCTTCCTGCCCAAACCTTCTGACCCTTGACCCCCCTCTGTGATGGCCCTTCTTCACACTTCTCCTTTCTATTATAATTGGATGCATTTTCACTGTACAACTATATATCGAGTATTATTCAAAATAGCCCCGCCAGGTGCATATTATTAGCCCTAGTTTGCAAATGAGGAACCTAAGACTCAGAGCTGGAAAGTGATCTGCTCAAGATGACACAGTAAGTCAGAGGCATCCTGCTTCCCATGACGCCCAAAGCCACCTATCTCTCATCTAGAGGGACTTGCTAAACCAAAGGACTCCTCCCCACTTGCTCTCCTAGCCTCATCTTCCCTCCATCTACCTTTTTATCTCTTCCCTGCCCTGGATCCCAGCAGCCTGGGAAAAAAAGGTGGGAAAGGAAGGAGTGGATTCTGGAGTGACAGGTGCCATGCCACCTGTCCCATGCCACGAGACTTTGGTGATTCACTCACCTCCAGGGAGCCCAAGACTTCAAAATCCCCCTGAGCTGTTGCTGGGGAGACAAGGGCAGGAGAGAGATGGCAGGAGCCCTCCCCTGAGCTCCACCCCACACACTCAGCTCCAGGGCTTTTGAACAGGGCTCCTTCTGATAGATGTGATCAAATTTGGGGCAGAGGGGGGGCAGGTTGATAGGGTTTTTAAGCTACAACACCCATGGCCCCTGTGGGCCAGCCTTTCTCTCTACCTCCCTTGCCTGACAGCTTCCCCAAACCTCAAACCCACGATGCAGGGCTCCTTTCTGCCCAGGTGCCCCCTAGACTCACAAATTCTGGCTGTATCCCTGTCAGCTCCCGCCCTCCATTCCCATTCCTGGACCAAGCCCCAACTTTCTGTAGCATCTTCAGAGACATTTTGGGAGTTGGGAAAATGAGGTGAAGGGGAGGGAGGAAAGAGTACCAAAAAAGTCAACAGCAAAAACAAAACCAAACAAGAAAAACAACCACCACCACAACAAAAAACCAAAACTGGAAAAAAAAAAAAAAAACACAAGAAAATCAAATGGGAAAACAGGAAAAGGCAAAAAGAAAAAGGAAAAAAAAAAAAACTTTAAATGGAAAAAAAAGATAAGAAAAAGAAGAAAGAAAAATGCCCCAGAATAAAAGCAAGGCTCAACAAGACCAGGAGTGAGGGCTGGGTGGGTGGAGGCCTTAGGCTTCTGGAAAGAGAAGTCAACCCATTTGGGGGTGGGTGTGCGGTGCCCACACATCTCTAAACAGCTGGCCATAGGGCTAGGAAGGAAAACTGCACCTCGAAAACAAATAAAAAACCCCAAAATACTGGTCCCCCATTGTTTCAGAAAATTTCAAAAACCATAAAGAAATCATAGGGTGCAAAACTGCTCCTTAATCTTGACTGTTGAGAAGGCCAAGTGCCCTTGGCTCTGGCTGAACCTGCCTTGTTTGATTGACAGCAGGTAACTGGAGCATGAAAACCAAGAAACTGATTATTACTTCTTGGTAAAAACAGCCTGCTTGGTAAACTTTGAAAATATGAAGGTCGTGAAAATATGAAAGGGAAAAATTACATGAAATGTTGAGGACTAGCAATGTGGTCCTGCCCCTCTGCATTACAGATGGGAACAGTGAGGCAAGCCTGGAACTGCGGCACCTGACAGAGAATGGCCGCAGCCTCTCCGGTCAAGCCTTGCTCGGGCCAGAGTCTGCCACCAGGGTGGGAGGCTCAGGCAGGGCTAGAGGCTCTGGGGAATCAACTTTAAAAAAAAAGAAGAAAAGGAGAAAAAAAAAGAAAAGAAAAACAGTGAGAAGCAGCAGGGAGCAGTGCCCGCGTGGGCAAGTCTTACAGCCTTCTTGCCCGGCCCGTCTCCCAGGGCAGCGACGATGGCAAAGTACTGAATGACCCGCTTGGTGTTAACGGTCTTACCGGCCCCCGATTCTCCCCTTGGACGACACAAACATGAGTCACCAATGTCTATCTGGCTACTCTAATTCCTCCCACCCCCCAGCACCCTACTTCCCCAGCACCCTCCCCACAGTCAGCTCCCAACTCAGGAGCCCCCCAACCCAAAACTCCTCAGAGATGGGTCAACTCCCAGAGGTGTTGAATTGTTTGCAAAACAAACTAGCATAGATCATCCCAGTGAGATGAGAAAACACATGATGCCACTGTTTACTGAGCGCTAACTTACTGCCAGGCCCTGGGCCAAGTGCTTCACCTGAACTGGTTCACTGAAGCCTCAGGAACCCTGTAAGGCAGGCGCCATCATCACCCTCTTTTGATACAGAAGAGGATGTGGCTCAGAGAGGTCATGTAGCTGTTTCTGCTGGGTGCCAGGTGCAAACATTCACCGGCTGACTCCTATAGCTCTGCAGTAGGTAAGCAGGACCGTCCTTTTTATACTGATGAGATTCAGAGGACCAAGGGTACCAGCAGGAAGCGGACCCATGAGAACTTGAACCCAGGTCTTTCTGGTTTCAAAGGCCTTACTCTTAACCAGCAGGCTGCACACTCACACACATACACCCACTCACGTGCAACCGATGTCCATATTGGCTTGGCTGGACCTAAACTTGGTATGTAAGAATTCTACCACTTTCTCAAGGAGGCAAACAAAGGGTTATAAATAAGATTCAGAAATAAGAAGCTGGTAATAAAGAGGAAGGGCTTTCTTGGTGGCTCAGTGGTAAAGAAGACTCCTGCAATGCAAGAGATATGGGTTCAATCCCTGGGTCAGGAAAATCTCCTGCAGGAGGAAATGGCAACCCACTCTAGTATTCTTGCCTGGGAAATCCCATGGACTGAGGAGTGTGACAGGCTACAGTCCATGGGGTCTCAGGGTCAGACATGACTGAGTGACTAAACAATAACAACAATAAAGAGGAAAGGGAAGGGGATCTCCTCCCCACTCCTTGAGCCAGAATCAGAACCCCCAAAAGATCAAGGTGAGAGAAGATTCCAAGCCCTAGGAACAGCGGGTATGAGGGTGGGTGGTCAGTCTGGCATTCCTTTTCTACTTATCTGCTCAGAGCAGGGACAGAGAAAACGCTATAATTTAGCTTCACCTGGGACACTGGCTCTAGGTGGTAAAACCCCTGCCCTTTGTATTCGATTATTCAATCTCGGGAAATGATTTTAGTTCCACTCCCTCCCTGCCAGATGGCCAGCATTTCCCACCCCATCTCCAGAGCCCGACACTCACGTGATCAGCATGGACTGGTTCTCACGGTCTGGAAGAAAGGGGAGGAGACAGAGAAGTTAGCCAAAGTGAGGGACCAGCCACAGGTGGAACACCTGGGGTATCCTTGGCGCTGGGACAGCCCCTCCGCCACCCAGAGCCAGAAATGGAAAGGACCAGGTGGGAACCTTCAGACGGCAGGCCACCTCCCACTTGAAGAGACAGAACGACTATGCTTCAGTATCCAGCGGGATGGAAAAGAGGGCAGTTGCGAGTGGAGGGAAGGGGATCCGGGAGCCGGGGGAGGGGTCTCAGGAGAGAGAGAGGACTCAGGGAGAGGAGTCAAGGCAGCCCTTACTGCGCAGCATGTCATTGTAGGCGTTATCCGCCACCGCGTATATGTGGGGCGGGGCCTCCGAGCGGCGCTTTCCCTTGTAAGCGGCTACCACGGAGGCTGTATAGACAGGGAGCCATTTGTAGGGGTTGATGGTGACACAGAAGAGGCCCGAGTATGTCTGGGGAGAGACAGTATAGATGGGTTATCGGAGGCCAAGTTCCCGTCCTCAAGCTCTAGCCTCGCAAAACTATGATCTTTGCAAAAATTCCCCAAAATGAGCTGCCTAAGGTGCGACGCCACACCCCTGTGGCCGTCCTGGCCCCGCCCTAGCTCTCCCTCCTGCCCTCAGCCCGCGGCCCCACCTCCACAGCCCATTGCCCAGCGACTCTGCGGCTGCCGCTCCGCCCCTACAGTCCCGTAGCCAAACCTCCTGTCCCACCTCCAGCTCCGCCCACCACCCGGTGGCCCCGCCCCCTCAGCCCCATGACATCACCCTACCCTACCTCTAGCCCTGCTGCCCCACCGCACACAGCCCCGCGCCCTCCCCACGGTCCCGACCCCGCCGAGCTGTGGCTCTTGTTCTAGCCCCGCCCCCGATGCTACGGCCCCGCCCCCACCACGCACAGCCCCTCCCACCCGTGGCCCCTCCTCGGTTCCCGGCTCACATAGATCATCCAGCGCGCATAACGCTGGCGCAGGTTGTGCAGTACGGATGCCTCGTTGAGGTGCGTCATCATGGCCATGTCCTCCAGCAAGTCGAAGCGGGGCGGGTTCATGGGCTGCAGCTCAGCCTCGCGAACCGTCAGCACCTGCCAGGAAGGCCATATCGTGGGGGCAGGAACCAAGTGACCTCAGCCTCTCACCCCTGTACGCCCCCAGACCCCCTTTCATCCAGAGCATGCCTTCCAGGAGCTACACGTCGGGGAGGCAGAGGAGCTAATTCCAGGAAAAGGGGGGAGCCAAACCTTCTGGTCTTTGGTCTCCACGTTGACTCTGCCCCCAGTGGCTTCCGACTTGACCTCAGCCTCCACGTAAGCCTCCTGTTCATCAGGTACCCAGACCCGCTTCTTCCCTGGGTTTCCGGGAGAGCATTGGGGCTTTGAAAGAGGCTGATGCACATCCAGGGGTTGGGGGCCCAACTGGGTTCCCCTGTCGTGTCCCTAGAGCTGTGTGCCTCCCAGGAGCCCCTCTATCAGGACACGGGAGTACCCAGGAAAGATCCCTCCAGACCCTGTTTCCTGAAAAGGCAGCAAGCACTGGGAGGTTTCCCTAGAGATCTCCTCAAAGGATCCCCTGACTGAAGTAAGGGTCCCCCACAGCCCTGGATTACACTTCAGTTCAGATGCATGCTTCTCTTGTATTTGCCCTGCGACCTGTGGAAAATCCCTCATTCTCTCTGGGCCTGTCCCTCAAAGGCAACACATTGTGAGCATCGCCTTAGTTCCCCTCTGGAGCAATCCTCAGTATCAGGCACTTAATATTAGTGAGTTCTGTCTCCCCTGTTTCACCCAAGACTCAAGCCCTGCACCTTGTAAGTCTGTCTTATGCTCCTTCCTGCCCAGGCAGCTGGTCCCAGAGCTCCAGGGAGCCCATATTTCATGGTAGTTAAAGGCATCATGAAAGTGAAAGACTCAGGTATCCTGTCACCTACTAGCCAAGTACCTTAGGACAAACTACATAACTTGTAGGCTCCAGTGTTAAAATGCAAGTCCTCTTGTTAAGAAATCATTTAAAATTTCAAGATGGTGATAGCAAAGAGTAAAACGCCCCCAGTGCAGCTGCAGAGGTCGCACACCCATGAAGCTGGCCCTGGCCCTGGTCACCAACTCCCCAAGTTGTTGCAATGATGCATGGAAAGTCATCTGCTCTGGGCCTGGCGCACAATAAGCGCTTGATACACATTGCATATTGTTATTATTGTCCTATGAGCAAACTGGGTCATAAATAGTCGCCTTTATTCCTGTTCCTAATAAACAGAGGGTTTGGCTCTAGGGAAAGCACTAAAAATAACTCCAGCACAGGTTTTATGGACACGTGGAGGCAGCCTGCACACATACCAGTCACTCTCGTCACAGAAGCCTCAGGCTCCGGCCGCAGACTGCAGTCACAGGAGGCAGGCGATACTGTCCCATTTTACAGAGGAGCAAACCAAGGCTTGCTCACAGGCACACAAGTGAGGTACACTAAGTCCCTGGGATTTTCTTCTTGGGGCTAAAGCTGTCAGGCCAGAGGGCTCCTTCAGACCAGAGGGGAGTGCCACCCCTCCCCACTCCTGTTCTGAGTCCTTAAGAGCTTCTCTGTGGCTCTGCCCACCTCTGCCCTCACTTACCATCCCACAGGACGGTGTGCACCTTCATCTGCTCGTGGTAGCCCTGGCGGAGGTAGCGCGCAGACTCCCCAAGTTCACTCACATCCATCATGGTAGTGGCACTGAGAGGCGGAGGGTGCAGCAGCCGAGATCTTGGAGGTTCAAGGCGGTCCAAGGCAGCAGGCACTGGAAGATGGCACGGAGAGGGGACTGAGGGCAGGGGCCCCAAACTGGGGTGTGATCAACCAACCCACAAGACCTGATAGTAGGTGATTCTTTGGTAAGCCCCCAACACATGCACGCACCCTCTCAGACACCAGAGCATCCTCTCCCACAGAAATGGAGAGACTTGTGCCAACCCACAAGCACCCTCACCCACCAGCCTGTCTGCCCTCCCTTGGGCTCCCACTCCAGCCCTGATCACCCACCTCGGCACCACGGTGAGGGCTGGGAGCTGGGCTCCCCCTTTTATTGCCGCCGTCAAGGTCAGCGGAGGAGAGCTATGTCAGCAATCTCCACGTGTCACAGCCCCCCCAGCCTGGCCACAGGACACAAAAGGCAAATTCCCTTTTATCTCCACCAGCTCGGCCCCTGGGCTATTTTTACCTCCCATTGTCAAGGGATCACAAAGGCGGAGAGAGACACTCGCTCCACTCAGAGACTGGGAGGTTGAGATTCAAACTGACAGGGGTAGGGACAAGGCAGGGAGAGATTTGGGAAGACTGAGGTGCTGGGGGAGAGGAACTGAGTCTCAGGGAGTCTGATATACTCAGAAAAATGTCCACATGTCCAGGAATGAAGAGTAAGAAAACTCAGAGAACAGGAACCACAGGATGCACCCTGGGACTATTTGGTCCAACCTTCTCCATACATCCAGAAAACTGAGGCCCAGGGAAAGGAAAGCACTGGTCAAGTCTCACCAAAAAGTGGTGGCCAAGACCAAGTCAAAAAGAGAAGCAGGGACTTCCCTGGGTGGGGGAACGAGGGGTCCAGTGGTTAAGACTCCACGCTTCCAGTGCAGGGGCCGCTGGTTTGATCCCTGGTTGGGAAACTAAGATCCCACATGTCATGCAGCATGGCCAAAAGATTTTTAAAAATAAAGAAAAAAAAAAACAAAGAGAAGCAGAGAGAGTGAGACATCCCTCTCCAAGCACCTAGATGCTGTCGTTTCCCCTTTCTGCTCCCCTCTATCCCCAGTTCTCCCAGGTCCCCTGGGGAAATCACACAAGAAGAAAAGCAGGTCTCAAACCACAGGTGAAAAGGAATAACCTGACTGAAGAGGAAGAAAATAGAGGAAATGTAGACCAGTTAGGAGCCTCCTTCATCCTGGCATTGAAGAGTCACAGGAAGCCGACTTCACACCTTAGCCCTCTCTTGCACCCTACTCGCATCAGGAGTTGGGGGTGCTGACACTCCAGCTGCCTTCCTCACTCTGGGGCTCTCCTTGGGCATCACCCCATTCAAGCCCTGGTGATGCCACAGAATTTTAGAGTCAGAAAATCAAAGGATCCTGGAACCTCCGACACTTGACACAAAGAGGTCCAGGGCCAGGATTCTCGCCAGGTGTCTTGGGCTGAGCTCACAAAGATAAATCTTCCATACCAACAAGCTACCAGCACCAAACATATAGACATATCTATACTCTATAAAATATATAGAAATAATTTCAAAGATCCGTTTCAACTGTGCATTGTTCAAAACAGGCAAAACTAGCTAATGATGATAAAAGTGAAAGAGTAGTCCTTTGAGGGAAAGTAAGGATGGGAGGAGGCACAGGAGAAGTTTCTGAAATGCAGGAAATGCTCTATAAACTGAACTGGGCTGTGGCTACACAGATGGGTTCTCTCTGAAACTAATCACGCCAAAAGCTGAAGATGTATGCACTTTAAAATGCATTGCCAAGGACTTCCCTGGCAGGCCAGTGGTTAAGACTTTGCGGTTCCAAAGCAGAGGGTGTGGGTTGGATTCCTGATTGAGGAACTGAGGTCCCACGTGCTACACGATGTGGCCAAAAAAATAAAAAAGCATGGCCAACTGTGGCAATGTCTATCAAAATTACAATCACCCAGACCCTGTGAGTAGTTTACCCTACAGGTACTTCCCCATGTTACAAAATGATACTGGTGGACATTTAGATTGTTCTCTTTTTGCCATTACAGTCAGGGCTGCAGTGAATATTCTTGTACAGTCTGATGAATTTTTCCCAAAATAAACACATCCTGTTCAAGAACCCAAAATTACCAGCACCCCTCCTCCATTTTCTTTTCGTTTATTTGTAAATAACCTGACATTTATTTAATTGGCAGAGTCACATAGGATCTTAGTTCCCTGACCAGGGATCAGACCCGCGCCCCCTACGGTGGAAGGCTGGAGTCTTAACAGCTAGACTGCCGGAGAAGTTCGAGAACATCATTCTGTTTTAATGCTCTTCATAAAACTTAGACTGTTTCTTCCCTGCCCCTCCCTCCCACCCACACCCACACTCTGAAAAGCACAAGAGCTTGGTCGGCGTCTCCAGCACCCTGCAGAGGGGATGCATGTAATAGAAAGTCAATAAATACCTATGAAGGAAGAGAATGAAACAAGAATGAATGAACTTGTTTAATAGTTTAGATTATAGAGTTGTAATTTCCATATGGGTTCAGAAGATAAGGACCTGGGTTTGAGCAATGTATAAAAAGCCAAGAGGGTAAGGAAAACGATGCTCCTGTTCAAAGATGCTCAGAAAGCAGGGCCTTGTGCCTAAGGCCCAAGCAATAGAATTGGTCTGGAGAATCAGAACCTCTAACAAGCCTAGCCTGTACCAAATATAACATGGATCTGAATTCTAGAATTAACTGCTTGGTGTAGAAATCTGGGACTGAAAAACCAGCCCAAAGAAATGGTTCTGGAACTGCCCTTGTAACGTTCACTTCTACTATGCAGGGCACACCTTCCCGCTGAGATGAGCTCACAAACAAACATGGCAAAGCAATGAGGAAACCTAAGATGCACCTGAAGTGAAGTGAAAGTCGCTCGGTCGTGTCCAACTCTTTGAGACCCCATGGACTACACAGTCCATGGAATTCTCCAGGCCAGAATACTGGAGTGGGTAGCCTTTCCCTTCTCCAGGGGATCTTCCCAACCCAAGGATCAAACCCAGGTCTCCCGCATTGCAGGCAGATTCTTTACCAGCTGAGCCACAAGGGAAGCCCAAGATGCATCTGAGAGATGCAATACATGCTACAATCTGCAAGGACTTAAGGTATCAACTTTAAACACCTGAGGAGTTGTCCTGGAGCAGAGGAAGTCTATGGGCTTCCCTGGTGGCTCAGATGGTAAAGAATCTGCCTGCAGTGCGGGAGACCTACATTCGGTCCCTGGGTCAGGAAGATCCCCTGGAGGAAGAAATGGCAACCCACTCCAGTATCCTTGCCTGGAAAATCCCATGGACTGAGGAGCCTGGCAGGCTACTGTCCGTAGAGTCGCAGAGTTGCACACGACTAAGCGACTTAACTAAGAGCAGAACAGGCTTCTTTGGTGGCTCAGATGGTAAAGAATCTGCCTGCAATGGGGGAGACCCAGGTTTGATCCCTGGGTCTAGAAGATCCCCTGGAGAAGGAAATAGCAACCCACTGTAGTATTCTTGCCCGGAGAATTTCATGGACAGACAAGCCTGGTGGGCTACACCCCATGGGATCACAAAGAATTGGACACAGCCAAGCAACTAACACTTTCTTTCAGGAGCAGATCAATGGTGCTGTTACAAGGAAGCAGCATTTGGAGACCACACACAAAAGGACTTTCTCAAGCTTGAAGCCAATCAGCAAAGAAAGAGGCTGCCTTAGAAGAAAGTGAGCCTGCCAACGCGAAGAAGAATCAAGGAGAGGTTGCAACAGGGCTTGAGGCCTTGGACTGAACAACTTCTGAGGTGTGTTCCAACCTTAGGACTCTGTTGCTGCTGCTGCTGCTAAGTTGCTTCAGTCGTGTCCGTGTGCGAACCCAGAGACGGCAGCCCACCAGGCTCCCCCATCCCTGGGATTCTCCAGGCAAGAACACTGGAGTGGGTTGCCATTTTCTTCTCCAATGCATGAAAGTGAAAAGTGAAAGTGAAGTGGCTCAGTCGTGTCTGACTCCAAGCGACCCCATGGACTGCAGCCTACCAGTCTCCTCCGTCCATGAGATTTTCCAGGCAAGAGTACTGGAGTGGGGTGCCATTGCCTTCTAAGACGCTAGGGTTCCAGAATTTTAGACCTTCTGGAAGTTTTGTTTCTTAACAACCATCCTCTCATCCCAACTAACCCACCCGCTGAGTAGCCAGCATGGACAACCTGAAGTTTTTTGTTCTGCCTCTCTTCCCAATGTTACAAGTACAGAGACAAGACATATATGCATCTTGGTTTAGAATCCTGGGGTGTTAGAACCCTGGGTCATTAGAACCCTGCTAGAGTTCTGGGTCCAAAGACTTGAAGCAAATATGCCAAAATGTGCAATGGCTTGTTTTCTGTACTTTCCTGTATCTTTTCTGGGCTTCTCAGGTGGCACTAGGGGTAAAGAACCCACCTTCCAATGCAGGAGACATAAGAGATGTGGCTTTGACCCCTAGGTCAGGAAGATCCCCTGGAGGAGGAAATGGCAACCCACTCCAGTATTCTTGGCTGGCGAATCCCCACAGATGGAGGAGCCTGGTGGGCTACAGTCTATGGGGTCACAAAGAGTCAGACATGACTGAGCAACATAGCATAGCATGCACAGAGCGCCTAACAGCCCTGGGAAGGGCTGTCAGGGAGAGCTGGGTGTCAGGCTTTCTAGCCCGTGGCCCTGGGTCCCCAGACCCAGGTGGCCCTGGACAGGCCAGTCGTTGCCCTCAAAAACTGATATGCTGCCTGCCTACCCCCATTTATACCAGGGAACCTTGAACCTAGCTAAGAGTGGGAGGGGAGAAGCAAGAGTCAGGAGAGTAAAGGGCTGAAGGAAAGACTGAAAGTCTTGGATGTAGGGGAGCTGGAGCTGAGCTGGGCTTAGGGGTCCCCAGTTCCTCTGCACCAAAGGCCTCAGATCAGCAATTGCCAAGAGTCCTGGGACCCACAGCTTAGTAGTGGCCAGACCTGGAGGCAGGACTATTTTGGGGAGATTTTCATGAGAAATGAGCTGATGGAGCAAAGCCCAAAAAGGAAAGGGAAAAAAAAAAAAAAAGCTGGCCTCTCCTCTTCTAGCCGAAAATACCAGTGGGATCTGAGTATTGAAGAAAGCAAGGGTGGGAAGGTAGGCAGAGAGGATGAGTTTGGAACCCCATCCCAGCCCCCAATAATATCTGCCACCAGTGCCACCCAGTGCCTAGAAGTCCTTCTCTGGATAAAGACATTGAAGGACTCTGTTAAGGAGGGAGCGTTAGTTGCTCAGTTGTGTCCGACTCTTTACAACCCCCATGGACTGTAGCCCACCAGGATCCTCTGTCCATGATATTTCCTAGGCAAGAGTGCTGGAGAGGCTTGCCAGTCCCTTCTCCAGGGGAACCTCCTGACCAGAGGTTGAACCCAGGTCTCCTGCACTAGCAGGCAGATTCTTTACTACTGAGCCACCTGGGAAGCCTTAAGGAGGGAGGTACATGAATTCAACTCAGTATGCATCCGACAGCTTCTCCTCTGTGGCCAGGAGGGGAACACAACACTGATTGTCCAGGAAAGGCGTGACATAGAAGAAAGACGTCAGAATGGAGGAGCCTGAGGGATAAAAGATTGTAGCACGTGCTTTGAAGGCACCACGCTGGGTGGTGGTGGAGAGGGTAATGGAGGTGTTAACTGTTCAGACTGGTCAGGAAGGGCCTCTCTGAGGAGGTGACATGTAAGGCAAAACCTGAAGGATAAGAGGGGAGCCAGCCAGGCGAAGACCCAGGAGACAGGATTCCAACCAGGAGGAATAGTAAATACAAAAGCCTCGAGGCAGAACATAGCTTGATGTGTCTGAAGCCATCGCAAGGCTAGGGCTGCTGGGGAGGGAACTTGGGGAGTTTTATGAGGTGAGGTGAGACAGGTAAGCAGGGGCTGGATCACTGGGAATCTCCGAGGACTTTATTGCAAGTGTGAAGGGACGGGGCAGGAGAGTAAGTGTTGACGTTTAAATTATGATCACTCTGGCAGCCATATGGAGAAGGGACTGGAAAGGGTGAGAGATGCCACGGGCAGGCCAGTGAGGAGGCTGTGGCCGCCCAGGAACAGAGGAGGGGTCTGGGCGGGGAGAGGCACTGAAGACAGAGGACCAGGATGGAGAGCATGAACCCAGACCAAAGCCAGAGCAGCCACCCGGGCATAAAGGGAGCTGAGGCTGCACAGAGCAGTTGGGACTGGATCAGGAAGAGCTTCAGAAGCCAGTTTAGGATTCAGTGCTTTATCCCGCAGGAGTTGGGGAGTCATCAAAGGCATTTTTATTTTATATTTTTCATCAAAGAGCTCTGAGCAAGGGCATCTGACAGTGTGGCTAGAGTTATGTGTTCACAAGATCCCCACGGCAGCTGGTGTGGAGAACTGGCTGCAGGGGCGAGACCAGGGCAGGAAGACTGACTTAGGAGGCGGCTGCCATAAGGGTCCAAATGCGAGGGGGTGAGGCCCAGAGAGGGGCCTCTACTCTGGCACCCTGGGGGTGGACAGTGGGAGGGGGGAGCTGCTCATCCCAGGCTTGTCCCCTGTCCTGGGGCCCTGGGCAGCTGCAGAGGGCCCGAGTGGGCCCTGGCTCTGATGCTTCAAGCAGAAAATAGGATGAGGACAGCCAAAAGGTATCAGGGCTGTTTATCCGGTGGAGAGACGCCTCAGCATGGATTTATGGCCAAAAGGTTACTGGGGGGAGGGGCTGCGGGACCAGCTGTCCCCCATCTTCACAAAGGGCAAGCAAAGGAGGGGACCATGGCCTCCATGGCAGCAAGAGGGAGAGAGGTTAGACAGATGAGGAAGACATCCGGACAGGCATCAGAGGCTGGAGGAGCCCTTCAGTGACCATGCAAATCCTCTCTCTCACTGGACAGCTGGGGAAACGGAGGCAAGGAGGAAGAAGCAGGTCCTTGGCCAAAGTCACAGAGTGAATGAGAAGTGAATGAAAGCTGTGGCTAGACCCAGAAGCACAACCTTTCTCTTTCATAGACCTCAGGGGTCTCCCAGAGTACTCCCCAAGCCCCTTCCTTTGGCAGCCGCTGAGGCATGTGGGGAACGTGACCCTCCCAGAGCCCCAGTGAGTCTCAGTGGTTCCGACACTGGGTGGGAGTCTTCTGTATCCCTCAAGGATCTTGGTCTTTCTGTGTTACCCTGTCTCTCTCGGCCCGCTGAGACTCTATTTCTCTGTCTTGGCCTCTGACTCAGTCTCTGTGGAGCTGAACTAGCTGGACCAAGCTCCCACCCCCAGGGCCCCTCACTGGTAGAGTACCCCCCGGAGACAATGCTCGGGCCCAGTGCCCAGGCGGGAACAGGTGACAGCAGCTGTGGGTCTATCTATAGCTCCCTTGCCCTTCAATTGTTCCCGACTTCAAACAATGGTTGGGCCCTGGATTAGAGACATCCCCCCACCAGCTCTGCTGAAATGGATCCTGGGGGCAGGAGATGAAGCTCACAGGGGCCTCTCTGATCTCTTGTGTCTACTTCTGTCTGGCCCTCCATGTACCTACCTATAGCTCTGAGTTCTCAGGCCTTGCTGCTCAGGGGCTGAGTGAGTAAAGGGCCGGTGGATAAGGGACAGGGTGTGTATGAACAGCAGACTGTAGATGGGCACGTGAGTGACACTGACTTTCCCTCCTCCTACCTTGGTTGACAGATACTCATGGGCACGGGGATGCCAGTTCCAAGAGGGCAGAGACCTCGGCTTTCTTGCTCTTTGCTGCAGCTCAGCCTGAGCCTGACCATGGCAATGCATCTCTGGCTTCGGCCCTTAGGAAGAGCAACAGTGTGGTGCGTAGTGAATGGGACCTAAGTGTGAACAGCAGTTGGGAGCAGTGATGAGGAATACCTTGTCTGATGTCAGACTGCCTGGGATTGAATCCTAGCTCTGATCAATTACCAGCAAAAATACTTGACCTCTTAACAATGGCTGCTGCTGCTGCTGCTGCTGCTGCTGCTGCTGCGTCACTTCAGTCGTGTCCGACTGTGCAACCCCATAGACAGCAGCCCCACTAGGCTCCTCTGTCCCTGGGATTCTCCAGGCAAGAACTGTGGAGTGGGTTGCCATTTCCTTCTCCAATTCATGAAAGTGAAAAGTGAAAGTGAAGTTGCTCAGTCGGGCCCGACTCTTAGCGACCCCATGGACTGCAGCCTACCAGGCTCCTCCATCCATGGGATTTTCCAGGCAAGAGTACTGGAGTGGGGTGCCATTGCCTTCTCCATAGGATTCTGATGAGCACTATATAGGTTAGAACATCTGAAGTGTTTAGAACAGTGCCTGGCACATAGTGGAGACTCACAATGTGACATGTGGGTTTCCTCTCATAATATATTACGGTAATTTACATTACCGTAATTTCAGGATATTTCATTGAGTGAGAAAAGTGAGGAGCAGAGAGGACTAGGTGGCTAGAGGCCAGGAAAGGGAGAGACTGGTATTTTCCCCTTGTGTATCCTTTTGCACCTTTGGATTTTTTTTTATTGAAGTATAATTGCTTTGTAACATTGTGTTAGTTCCTGCAGTACAACAAAGTGAATCAGCTACTTGGATCCATATACCCACTCTCTGCCGCCTCCCTCCCACCTGCCCCAACCCACCCCTCTAGGCCATCACAGAGCACCAAGCTGAGCTCCCTGTGCCATCCAGCAGCCTCCCACTAGATATCTATTTTACACATGGTGGTTGTACCTTTGAATTCTGAATCATGTCTACCTGTTTCTTAGTGTTTGCTAAATGAATAAAGGTCGCCTCCAAAATGTCAGTCCTTGAAAAACCAAGCCCCTTCTCTGCCCTTGGGAAGGGCCTGGGGGAAGGCTGGACCTCAGAGTGTGGACTCAGTGCTCTCAGCCCTGGGTCTGAATCCCTGGGATGCCCCCTATCCTCCACCCAAAGGTGGACAAGGTGTATCCATGAGCACGTGGTAAGCCAGAAGGAAGGCTTCCCAGTTTCTAGGACAAGCAGCAGGGGCAGAGGGGGCAGTGGAAAAAGGCTCCTGCTCTCTTCCCTGGCCCCGCCCCCCAACTCTTTAGCCCAGGCTATTCTTAGAACCCAGATAATGCCAGCAGTTGCTGTGGCTCATATCAGCTTCCAGAAACACCCAGCCCTAAGAGGCCCAGCACTGCCCCCCTGCCTGGCACGCTGGCCTCTCTGCCAGGTAGGGGTGTCCTGCTCGCTCTGTCCACCGCGTCCTGCAGGCCACACACATTCTGGCCATGGCTGATAGGTAAGAGGACTGGCAGGTGGGCCCCTCCAAGACTTTCCTTGCCAGGCACCTGGGTGGAAGTAGGAAGGGCTGAAGGACACTCTAGGGTGTGAGCTGACCCCTGGAGGTCACCATCCACATAGTCTGACCCAACCCCAGCCTCCAAACTATGCTCAGCATATGAATGAGAGGGGTGGGGGCTTTGGACCTGGGTGAGCCCGGTGTAGGAGAGAGGAAAGAGCAGCAAGAAGAAAGCCTGGGAGGGTCAGTGTATGGAGGAGGGGTATTGCTGTTGCTAAGTCACTTCAGTCGTGTCCGACTCTGTATGACCCCAGAGACGGCAGCCCACCAGGCTTCCCCGTCCCTGGGATTCTCCAGGCAAGAACACTGGAGTGGGTTGCCATTTCCTTCTCCAGTGCATGAAAGTGAAAAGTGAAAGTAAAGTCACTCTCGTGTCCAACTCTTCGCGACCCCATGGACTGCAGCCTACCAGGCTCCTCCGTCCATGGGATTTTCCAGGCAAGAGTACTGGAGTGGGGTGCCATCGCCTTCTCCGATGGAGGTGGGGAGAAGGGGATAAAAAGAGGAAACTTGGCAGAAGAGGGTCCCATAGATATGGCTCCAGAGTCAGACTGTTTAGGACCTCCCTGGTGGCCCGGTGATTAAGACTCCGCACTTCCATTGTAGGGAGTGTGGATTCAGGCCCTGGTCAGGGAACTAAGATTGTACATGTTGTGCAAAGTGGCCAAAAAAAAAAAAAAATTCAGAGTCAGACTGTTCAGCTCTGCCACGTACTTGCTATGTGAGCTTAAGCAGGTAACGTTTTTTTTGTTGGAGCTTCAATTTCCATCATAAAACTAGCATAATCTTATTCCACTGGATTGTTATGCAGAGGCAAGGAAATAGGTTTGTAAAGAGCTTAGCCTGTGTCTGACATATACATACCCTTTGTAAATGTTTGATGACAGTGTCATTGGCCCCATCCAACGGGCAATGATTCTTTTTCAGCTTTGCCTCTGCATGGATGAGGCTGAGCACGTTTTAGGACCACCTCTTCAAATTGCTGCTCTACCATTCACAAGCTAAGTGACCCTGAGCTAGTAACTTAACCTCTCTGAGCCTCGGGATCCTTCTCTGAAAAATGGATATACAAAGAGTACCTGCCTTAAAATGTTGCTGAAAGATAGAAATCAGCGGTCCCCAACCTTTCGGGCACCAGGGACTGGTTTCATGGAAGACAATTTTTCCACAGACCTTGGAAGGTGGGGAAGATTTGGGGATGATTCTCACAAAGAACGCGGAGCCTAGATCCCTCGGGTACGCAGTTCACAGTTGCGATCGCATTCCTATGAGAGTCTAATGCTGCTGCTGACCTGACAGGTCAGAGCTCAGGAGGTAATGTGAGCAATGGGGAGCGACTGTAAATAGAGATGAAGCTTTGCTTGCTCACCCACCACTCACCTCCTCCTGTGAGACTCAGTTTCTAACAGGCCATCGTCCCATATCGTGGGGTGCTGGGGGCTGGTGACCTCTGCTACAAATGAACCAGAGTGCTTAGCCCATGGTAAGAGGTCAACAGTGTGAACATACCAGCCCTACAGTGATAAGTATGTCGAGGTCATCTAGTGGGGAGGCCTTGCTGGGTCTTCCACTCTTGGGATGGAATCTGAGATAGTGTCCAGGGCAATCAACGTTCTAGAAGAGACATCTTTGTAGGCCTAACACAGAGGTCCCAGAATCTTGTAAGACCACAGCCACCCCAAAATCCAGGCCCTCCCTGGGGTCTCAGGATCAGGACAGGCTTGTCCCAGCCTACATCAGCTTCCTGTTTCATTGCATTCAACAAACAATCTCTGATGCCCTCCAGGTTGGGACTGGTTCTAGGCTTGCTCCTAAGGTCCAGGTATCTGTTTTTGGAGTGGCGAATGAGGGAAGAACTCTCAGAAGACCAGTTAGAGATGGATGGATGGATGGTGGGATGAGGTTGTGGTTATGCCTTTGTGATTATGGTCCATCAGCTTGGGGTGAGGGAGTGAAGGGCAGACAGAGGCTCAACGAGTTAGGCTTGGAAGCCAACCCGAACGGTCTATCCTGGGAATCAAATGGTCTACCCTGGAGATCGTGGGGTATGTGGGGTGACCTTGTGCTCCCTCACATCTCAGGGTATACTGCCCACCTCTCTGTGAATCTAGACTTTGCAAACTTAAGGGTGAGAGGTCTCCTTTAGGACAGCCTGCAGGGATTTTTTTTAATAGGTTGAAAATATTGTTATTAAAATGTCTCTATTTTCCTACCTAACACTTGGGGTCTTAAATTTCACTTTTCACTTGAAATTTTTGAGACAATTATAGAGTCACAAGCATCTATAAGAAACAATACAGGGACTTCCCTGGTGGTCCACTGGCTAAGGGTCTGTGTTTCTAAAGCAGGGGGCCCAGGTTCTATCCCTGGTCAGGGAACTAGATCCCTCAAGCCACAACTAAGAGTCGCATGTCGCAACTAAGAACCAGCACAGCCAAATAAGTAAATATATATTTTTTAAAACAAAAATAATTTTTTTCAAAGAGTCAAAAAAGAAATAAGAGAGAGAGAGATCCCCTGTATCGACACTGATGTAATCCCCCGAGTTTATTCAGATTTTCCCTGTTTTACACCCTGTGTGTATGTGTGTGCATGTACATGTATGTATTAAATTCTGCGCAACTCTCTCATCTGTGCAGATTCAAGGATCTACTACCACAGTCAAGATATTCAACAGTTCCAACAACACAAAGGTGCTCCCTTTCATAATCATACCCTCCTCCCTCCCATCCTTAACCCCTGGCAACCTCCTGTCACCCATTTCTAAAACTGTCAATTCAGAAATGTTATATAAATGAAATCATACAGTGGATAATCTTTTGATATTGGCTTTTTTCACTCTGCATAATTCCCTGGAGCTTAACCCAAGCTGTTGCTTATATCAATGTACATGCATGCTCACTTGCTTTAGTCATGTCTGACTCTGTGCAACTCAATGGACTGTAGCCCACCAGGCTCCTCTGTCCATGGGATTCTCCAGGCAGGAATCCTGGAGTGGGTGGCCTTCCATTCTAAGATAGATCTTTTATAAAAGTGAAGTAAAAATCTTTTATGGAGACATCCTTGGTTGTTCAGTCGCTAAGACTTCACACTCCCTATGCAGGGGGCCCGGGTTCGAACCCTGATCGGGGAACTAGATCCCACATGCTGTGACTAAGAGTTTGCATGCCGCAACTAAAGATCCCCTGTGCTGCTACTAAGACCTGGTGCAGCCAAATAAATAAAAATAAATATTTTTAAAAGAGAAAGTCTTTTATGAAAGCTGAAGTAAATCCAACTTTCAAAAAGTGGGGGATACTTGTATTAGGATTCAGTCACTTCCGAGTATTTTAGACCCCCATCCTAGAGACAAACAGGAGGAGAGTATCTAAGGAGTCCCTGGACCTCATTTAAACTTGCATACTGTAAACTTGTCTGCTGCCCTTGACCTAGAGACCCTGCCAACTCCTCAGCCTCACCTCAGGCAGCCCCACCCTCCCACTCACTCCATTACATACCCACCAGCTTCCGAGAGCTTATAAACAACACCAATCTCCTTTCTGCCTCCTTGGAAACTTTCTCTCTGCCATTCCCTTACTCGTAATACTCCCACTCCAAACTAGGGCATAGCTGCCTCCTTCCTGTCCTTTAAGTCTCAGCTCAAATGTCACGTCCTCAAAGAGGCCTCCCTTGATTACACTGGCTAAAGTAGGTCCCTTCTACAAATGTTATCTCTTCCCTCTTGGTATCATATATCTCAGTTTTTAAGTTACGCTTGCTAGTGCATGTATACTAAGTCCCTGCAGTCGTGTCCAGTGCTTTGCGACCTCGTGGACTATAGCCTGCCGGGCTCCTCTCTCCCTGGGATTCTGTAGGCAGGAACACTGGAGTGGGTTGCCATTTCCACCGCCAGGGGATCTTACCCACCCAGGGATTGAACCCACATCTCTTACATCTCCTGCATTGGCAGACGGGTTCTTTACCACTAGCGGCACCTGGGAAGCCCGCACTTACCTGTACTGGTAGGTTGGCTTATTTACCACCCGTCTCTCCCACAAGAGTGGATCCCACTGTGCATCGCCAGCAGCCAGCACAGGACTTGGCACAGAAAAGGTGCCCATGAGGACTTTCCAATGGGTCATGTCCACTGTGGGGGGTGGGTAATCTGCCTCTTAGGAACTATCTTCCCAGGGGCCTCTCGCTCTGCTCCCCGCTGCCCTCTCCATGCCCAGCTGATACTGTGACTTATGCTTCTCAACCACCCAAGCCGGGCAAGCTTCTCCTTTCTTTGCTGTTCCAGGTTTAGCTGAGCCAGGCTAACAATACAGCACAATGTTTAGGAGTTCTGGAGTTAGACTGCATGAGTGCCAATCCTCAGTTATCCTGTCCCTTTGATCCTCTGTTCCTCATCCATAAAATAGGAGTAATAACAGCACCTACTCCACAGGAGGGCTTCCCAGGTGGTGCAATGGTAAAGAAACCACCTGCCAAAGCAGGAGACGCTAGACATAGATTAGATCCCTGGGTGGGAGGAGGAAATGGCAACCCATTCCAGTATTCTTGCCTGGAAAATTCCGTGGACAGAGGAGCCTGGCGGGCTACAGTCCATGGGGTCGAAAAAAAGTCAGAAATGACTGAGCACACAGCACACTCCACAGGAATTAAATGAGATATTACTTATAAAAAGGAAAAGGCGCAACGCCCCACATATAATGTATTCAATACACAATCCTTACTATTTTTATTATTATCATCATTCCCAAACTTAGTGAATAAACAAGGAAAATACATACCATCTATACAGAGACCATGAGAAGGTCCTCAAGGAAGGGTCATTCCTAAGGTGGTGGGACCCTATTGTCATCCTATACAGTTCCCTTCAGGCTTCTCTCCACCTCCCTTCCTTCTTGGTGAAAGTTTGGGGAGATAGAAGGGCAAGATGATACCCTCTCCCTGAGGCAACAATCCTATCACTGGTTTCAGGGTGACCACTGCCTTCCCCCACATATACAGAGTTGTCAGTCTCACTCAACACTTCCTAGTTTCAGGGTCTCTCTACAAATAGCCAACAGTCTAGGCCCAGAGCCCTGCCACCCTCTAGCCACAGGCAGAGCCAAGGGTCATCTCATCAAAGAGCTGAATTCATTCTACTTTCATGCCATCCACTCAATCGTGCAAATATTTACTGAAAAATAAATATTTTGCTATTAATCTGGGAAATCCTAATAAGATGCCATTTCACACCCACTTGGCACTAGTGGTAAAGAACCCGCCTGCCAGTGCAGGAGCCATAAGAGACGTGGGTTCCGTCCCTGGGTTGGGGAGGTCCCCTGGGGGAGGGCACGGCAGCCCACTCCAGGATTCTTGCCTGGAGAATCCCATGGACAGAGGAACCTGCTGGGCTACAGTCTGTCCATAGGGTCTCAAAGAGTTGGACACGACTGAAGCAACTTAGTATGCAGGTACGCACACAGCCCAACAAAATCGAAAAAGCCTGACAAGAGTGAGTCCTGGTGAGGATGCTGTATAAGGGCAATTCTAATACATCACTGGCAGGAATATATATTTGTAAAACCACTTAGGAGAGTAATTTTGTATTATCTAGTAAAGCTGAATATGCCCATGACCTTCAACATATAGCCCAAGGAGACACATGTTAGACTGTTTATCATTTGTGATAGCAAAATACTAGAGACAATTGGAAGGATCATTCATAGGACAAAAGGCAAATGAAATGTGGTGTTTTTATGCAATGAAACCTGAAGACCAGTGAAAACAAATGAACGGATTACTCTTACCAACATGGATGACTCTCCCAACATAAGACTGAATGAGAAAAATCAAGGTGCGTAAGAACATGTATGTTAGTTAAAGTCCAAAAAAAAGGAAAAACAGACTCATTTATTTTTTACAAACACACACCAAGTAAAAGGACTAAAAATGCATATGACCGACCTCGTACCATATACAAAAATTAACTAAAAATGAATCAAATGGTTGAAGAGCAGAAACTATAAATCTCACAGAGAAAGACATAGGTGTAAAGTCTCCATGATTTTGTGATTAAACCTTTTAATAACTGTATTGACTGACTTTCGGTCATGCTGGGTCTTCATTGCTACGCGGGCTTTTCTGGAGTTATGGAGAGCGGGTGCTACCCTCTAGTTGCAGTACACAGGCTGCTCGTTGCGGTAGCTTCTCTTGCTTCAGAAAACTGGCTCTAGGTCTTCATGATTTGAGATTAAGCAATGGTTTCATAGACATGACGCTCAACACAAGCAACTGAAGAAGAAATAGATGAATTAGAGTTCATCAAGATTTAAAACATTTGTGCTCCAAAGGACACTATCAAGAAGCCAAAAAGGAAACTGTCAGAATGGGAGAAACTATTTACAAATCATATACCTGGTATAAGAGTGTGTGTGTGTGTATATATATATATATATAATAAAATATATTACATATATCATAAAAGAGTCTGGTATCCAGAATATATAAACAATTCTTAAAACAGCAATATCCTCTGCCCTTAAAATGGGTAAAAGGCTTTAACAGAGATTTCTCCAAAGTAGATATACAAATGGCCAATAAGCACATGAAAACATGCTCAATATCCTTCTCCGGGAAATCTTCCTGACCCAGGGATTGAACCCAGGTTACCCACACTGCAGAGTCTTTACCATCTGAGCCACCAGGAAAGCCCCAAGAATGCTGGTGTGGTTAGCTATTCCCTTCTCCAGGGAATCTTCTCAACCCAGGGACTGAACCTGGATCTCCCACATTGTAGGCAGATTCTTTACTGTCTGAGCCACCAGGGAAACTCAGTTATTAGGGAAATATAAATGGAAACCACAATGAGATACTACTTCCCACCCACTAGGATTGTCATAATCAAACAGACAAGTGGTGAGGATATAAAAATTAAAGCTCTCGTACATTGCTGGGGGGGATGTAAAATAGTGCAGCCACTTTAGAAACAGTGGCAGTTCCTCAAAAAGTAAAACAGTTACCATGTGACCCAGCGAATCCACTTACATACCCAGCAGAACTGAAAATATGCACAAAAACTGGTTCATAGCAGCACTATTTATAATAGCAAAAAGCAGAAACAACCCAAATTTCCACCAACTGATGGATAATTCACCTGCCTGCTGTATTCACACAATGGAATACCATTCAGGCAAAAACGGAATGAAATATTGATTCATACCACAACATGGATAAACCTTGAAAACATTATGATAAATGAAAGAAGCCACACACAAGGGGCCACGTACAAGATTTCACTTACATTCAGTGTCCAGAATATGCAGATCCATAGAGACAGAATGCAGATTAGTGATGGCCAAGGGCTGAAGAGAGGGAAGAATGAGGGGAGTCACTGATAAATGAGTATAGGGTTCCTTTTAGGGGTGAAATTGTTCTGGAATTAGATAGTGATGATAGATGAAGTCTTATGAATACACTAAAAGTCACCAAACTGAAAAACTTGAAAAGGTTGAATTTTATGGTATATGAATTAAATCTCAATTTAAAAATGGCATAGAATAACAAACAACAAATCCTGGAGACTCTTAACTTTGCTGGGGGTGGGGTGGGGCAGTTTAAAGGGACACACAGGGGCCTTCAGTTACATTAGCAGTTTTTGGGTGGTGGGTATATGGGTGTCTGTTACACTAATCTTTATACTTTTCTCAATAGTTTCATAATAAATAAAATTTAAAAGCATTTACTGGGTGTCAACAATACCAGCTACCTGGCTGGTATTGTTTAGTCGCTAAGTCATGTCCGACTCTTTGTGACCCCATGGATTGTAGCCCGCCAGGCTCCTCTGTTGGTGGGATTCTCCAGGCAAGACTACTGGAGTGGGTTGCCATTTCTGTGGATCTTCCCAACCCAGGGACTGAACCCGAGTCTCCTACACTGCAGGCTGATTCTTTAATGCTGGGCCACCTGGGAAGCTCCCCTGAGTAGTATAATAATGGGTAAAATCGGACCTCACCCTGCCCTGCAGGTAGTCCCATAAGGATAAGTCGTAAGGGGAAAAAAGGGACTGTCAGAGAGTAAGTCATCGCTTCTTCCTGGGCTTCTGCTTCCTCTTGGATGAAATGAGAGCTGGACTAGAAGCTTGTGAGTAGAAAGTCTCTGAGGATCCTAGGTGCTGAGGAGCGTGTCTCCCCTTTATCAGCCTACAGCTTCAAGAATTCATCACACACCATGAGCACACAGGCCCTGGCATCAGTCCTGATGCCATCAATTATCCCAAGTGTGCCTAAGGCGAAGCCCAGCTGAGTCTGTTTCTTCTCAGCAAAATGGGAACAGTGACTTTTCCCTCCTGCAGCGTGTAAATGAGATAATACATATAAAGCGTCTGGGACGGGCCTGGCACACAGTAAATCCTCAACACATGGAGAAGTCCTCCCTTTGGTTCCCAAGGCATTTCCTGAGCAGCACTGCTGGGCCAGGCCTGTGCTATGGGCTGGAAGACAGAGGAATTCTACTCTGAATGGCCAAGCAGTGGCCCTCAGCCAGGCAGGGAGACAGCCTCATAATTCCAGGCAAAGTGATGCCATTGCTAAAAAGAGACAGCAGCCACGTGCACAAATGCAGACCTTGGGACAACACAGATGTCCCAGTCAAGAGGCCCAGTCTAGGCTTGGCCAGAGGCCCTTATGGGCAAAAGGCAACATACAAATTCAAGAGACTGGCCTCCATTCACACAGCAGTGTAGCCATTCTTCTCTTTTTTAACCTCATCCAGACTCAACTGTTCCCACAAACCCTAAGAACAGAGTTTGCAATGGATTCAGAAGTCAGCTTTGAGAAGCCTGAGCTCATGGCACACCCCAACGTGCATGTGTAGGGGCACAGTGACAAACAGTGTGAAGCTCCACGATCTTTGGCAAGTCAGGGCATCTCTTCAAGCCTCCAAGTCCCCAGCTGTAAAATGGACATGATAAAAGTCCTCACTTATGCCAAGATTTATGGGGAAAAGCAGAGGTTGGATGGCATCACCGACTCAACGGACGTGAGTCTGAGTAAACTTCAGGAGCTGGTGATGGACAGGGAGGCCTGGCATGCTGCAGTCCATGGGGTTGCAGAGAGTCAGACACGACTTAACGACTAAACAACAATAACAAGGGGAAAAAGCATCTGGGCAGAGGGAGCAAGAAAGGCAAAACCTCGCTGAAAAGATGCATGGCCAACAGCCCCTCACTCCCAGTCTCACCACAAACTGGGGTTTCTTGAACAAATCACGTAACTTCTGAGGCTCAGCTGCTACATCTACAAAATGGGAATGAAGATACCTTATCTGCCACAATGTGAGAGAACTCAACCAAAGAGGTGTTGAGGTCTGGGAAACTCTCCAAATCTCACCAATAGGCACCTGATATATATCATTCGGCACCCAACTTGAAAGAGGAGAACCTGCACTGAGAACGCTGGGTCACGGTTTTTTATTTTTAATTTCATGCTGCACTAGAAATAGATTCCTTTGTTCCTTGTTAACACAGGATTTTTCCTGGCACCTGGGTTTTATTATAGTAATTGCTGCTTCAGTCTCTCTCTCAGGTACAAAAGCATGCAAAACAGTGGAATCACTGTTGTGACAACAAGCAGACCACCTCTCCCTTCCTTCCCACCAACAAAACTAGAAAGCTGTGTGTCCTATAGATAGAGCATGTTTAAGGAGTGGGAACCATCCTGTCCTCTGGATTGGGCCACTGATTTATCATCAGTCATAGTTCTCTCTTCTAAATATCTCTTTCATCTGTCCCCGTCTCTCCATCTTCTCAGGCCTGCCTCATTATCTCATACTTTAGCTCCCTCTGAGCTCTCTCTCTGGCCTTGGTCTCTGCGCTTATAAACCATCAGCCATGCTGTCACCAGTATCTTATACACCACATCTCTTTCTTGCTTAATATCTTTACATAACTCATTGCACAAATGCTAAACTTCTTAACCTAGTATCCAAGGCTTCCTCCAAGAATGAGCTCCTAAGAGGCTGCTCCAATCCCCCAGTGTCTACACCAGACTCCTCCTTGTCTCCAAAACAAAACTAGCCACATTCATTATTCGGCTTTTTTGTTTCTGCTCCGGCTGTTTGGTACACTGTCCCCATTCCTGCCTCTCACCTCCACCCCTACTTCCTTCACTGCTTACATATTCCTACCCATCCTTCAAGACCCTGGAAGGCTTCCCTACTTCCCCAGAAAAAAAGAGTTTACCTATCTACCTTTAATAATCAGATGTATAATGAGGGGCTCTGTCTTTCTCATGGTTAATTCCCCAGAGCCTAGACGGATAAATTCAGTTTAATTAAAAGTAATATCAGGTGCTTCAGACTGAGAAGAACCTATTACAACCCAGAAGGAAGGAACAGGGGCACTGCCAAGGGGTGAGGAAGGATAGGGATCAAAAATCTGCATTAAAAAAAAAAACACAAAACTGCAGAAGATTCTGGTGTAAGTGATATTGGACATTTTGTGAAGCACTGGATCACCCTCAAAGTTCCTAACTTTAAAACTGCAGGAAAAATGAGAAACTACTTTGCTTCTGCCATTAAGGCTTTTCCTGAAGCTGCCCCATGGCTGGAGAAATCGGGTGTTGTTTTCTGGGACCCAGTTAAGTAGAAAACAGAAGCCTGGGTTCCAACACTGGCTCAGCCTTCAGCGTGCTATGGGGACCCTGCGCGGGTCTCTGTCTCTCTCTGGCCTCTATGACCACTCCTACCCCCATCAACTGTGTGTCCCCTCTGTAGTGACTGTCCCATTTTGGCCACCGGGTTCCCCCATCTTGCATCGGACATCGCCAGCTCTGACGCCCTACGCGCTCTGCACTCCCCTCCTTCCCAAGGTCCCATCCCCCTGGGTCCAGGCACGGACTGTCCCCTCCCAGACGCCGTCCAGCTCCGCAAGTACAAGCCTCCTTCCCCGCCCTGCTCTTTAAGCCCCGCCGGGTCGGTCTGCGCAAGCGCGTGGTATCTCGAGGCCCCGCCCCCTGAAGCTCGGGTTAAGGCGTCGGAGACCAGAGTAAGGAACGCGGCTGGACGACGGAAGAGTAGGTTGGGGCATAGCAACGGCGGCCCGCAAGGGTCATGTTTCTTCGGGAGGAAGGACACGAGGGAGGGGTCTGGTCAGCGATCGGAACCCCGGTGGCCGGGAGATGTTGCCGCTCACACCCATGGCAGGGACCTGGAAACTGGTGTCCAGTGAGGGGGTGGGGCTGGTGCTTCTTGATTTCAGATTCCCCAGATCTGACTCCAGATCGGGCTGGTGTCGGGGACTCGATGCCGGTGAGACTAGAGCCGGAGTTGTTGGGGGTTTTTGTTTTTGTTTTCTTTAAACACAACAGAAGGGGAAACGATTAGAACCAAACTTTGCCCCCACTGAGAGCAAGCGGGCCCAGGAGGTAGGGCAAGCCTGGGCAAGAGACCGTGTTGTTGGCCCCGGCTTCCCGCAAGCATTGACCTGGCCCTTGGCTTAAAGTCCGACCGGGTTTTCTTGCGGGCGCGTTAAAGCTTTTGGTGATCGGGCTCCAGCTTGTCATTCATTCACCATTCATTCATTTAACATTCATCGAATTGAGTAGTAGGCGCTGGAGCTAGAGAAGTGATCAAGACCCCTATTCCTTACGGAACAGGGAAAACTAATGAGCTGTAGAAGGAAGCCCCGGGCGGGGAATAGGGACAGCTTCTGAAACTTAAGTCGTGAACGCTGGTCGGGAGGGGTGAGGATTGTCCCAAAGAAACAAATGCCAAGGCCTGGAAGCAGGGAGAGAAGCTGGTGTGTCCTGAAGATACATCAATCACTCTGAACCTGTTCAGTGCTTAGGGGAGAGATGGCGGTATTCGGAATTAGGCTGCCAACAGTGGAGGTGGAGAGAAATCAAGGAGTTCAGAGTACAATATACTTAGAATCCACAGGATTTGGGCAGAAAGGGTGTAGGCAAGAAGTATATACAAGGCTTGGGTGCCTGGGGAAGGACTACCCACTCCATTACTCTGGCCTGAGAATTCCATGAACTGTATAGTCCATGGGGTCGCAAAGAGCCCAATGCAACTGAGCGGCTTTCACTTTGGGTGCCTGGGTGGGGTTCATCAAGAGCAGGAGCAGATTTATGGGCAGACAATACATTCTATTCTGGTTCTATGGAGACTGTCAGTAAGCAGTTGGATATTCTCCTATGAAGGTCAGGAAAAGCACTACAGTGAAGTTACAGATTTGATGTCATCAGCAAAACAAAGCCACAAGAAGGGTTGAGACTGTAGAATGAGAAAGGGCCCGATCAGTATTTTCCATAGTAATTATTTTTGTCTTATCTTTCTTTGCATCCTCAGTCCGGGTCCTGGCATTAAATGCCAGTCAGCGTTTACCAGCTAAATAAAAGGCCAACAGCAGGCAAAGATGTTGGAATCTCAGAGCTGTGAAGAGATGGGGGCTACTGGAGGGTTCCATTGCTCTAAATTCACAGGTGCTAGTCTTGGCTTTGCCACAAGGCTGCTGTGTTACCTCTGACAAGTATTCTCACTGTAAAATGGGTACAGCCAGAAAAGAAGCTCCCACATATAAAACTCCAAACACTGCTAAGGCACTGCACACAGATTTTATTTTTCATTTAATGGACACAGTGTCCTTATTTATAAAAGAAGTAATTATCATGGCTTCAAACCCATCTGACTGACCCCAGAGTTTCATTCTCTACTAGGACTGCCCTTATCTGTGTCTCACCTGGGAGGACCCTTTTGAAATCACATGCTCATTCTTTCAATACATTGTGCTGAGGCCCACAGACTTTCATGATTTGTTTAGCACCAGTTCTGTCATGGGGAGTGGGGGATGGAGCCGAATATGATGGAGATTATTCTCCAGCTCTCTTCCTGTGACCACTGAGCTGAGCAGCCGTGTTCTGTCCACAATTTTTCTTTCAGATCTTCTTAAACCCCTGGGGCCTGCTGCATAGTCAGTGAGTGTCAAAGTGTGAGTTGGTTCACCCGGTGTGTCTCTGGCAGCCAGTGGGACTCCTATTACACTGGGAACTTGGGTTTCAGTTATTCCTATCCTGCTAATATGACTTCTCAGAAATGTTTTCTCTCTGTGTTTGGTTCTGCGATGATAGATGTCCATACAAGGAATGCCTTCATTTCCTTCTAGTGATTTTGCCTCTGGTTAGTATGAGGGAGGGGTTCACTTTATTTGCATATAAGAGTATTCCGCAGAGGGCTCCTTTTCTCCACTCTTGCATAATTTATTTGAAACCTGCCTACATGGGTTGTTGGAGCTAGAAAGGGAATTAACAGTATGTTGCAGTGGTTCCCATTCCAGGAATATTTATTTGAAAAAGAGAGCTTCAGCTCTTCCCTCCACTCAGACCTCTTGAATCAGAATCTCTAGCAGGGCCTAGGATCTGTATTCTTTTCCAAAGAATACTCTGCAGAGTATTCAGCCAGTTTGGAAACCATGGTCTAGTTCAGACCCTTATTTCACAGGCAGAGAACCTGCAGTTCTGGGAAGAGAAAGAACTTGTCCCAGTCATATATGACATTAGCGCCTCTCTCTCCAATGAAAGTAGGGCTTCCCTTGTGGCTCAGTTGGTAAAGCATCTGCCTACAATGTGGGAGACCTGGGTTCGATCCCTGGGTCAGGAAGATCCTCTGGAGAAGGAAATGGCAACCCACTCCAGTACTCTTGCCTGGAAAATCCCATGGATGGAGGAGCCTGGTAGGCTACAGTCCATGGGGTCGCAAAGAGTCAGACACGACTGAGTGACTTCACTCACTCACTCCAATGAAAAGCATTGGGCTGGGAGTTCAGAGACCTGGGTTCAAGTCCAGGTTTTGCTAGTCATTATCTTGAGCAAGTCACTTCATCTCTCTGAGCCTCCGCTTCCTTACTGGGAGAATAATGCCGTCATTGTATTAGGACTCAAAAGAGAGACTGTCAATGGAAAGGCTTTGTCAGACTTTCCATTTTGCGCTCATGAAAGTCGTTAAGAGCTGCCAGCCAGTGTTCTCTTCCCTGTACCACACTGCCAGTTGCTGGGCCCCAGGCCATCTGTCACTAAGCCCTCCTCTCTCCTTCTCTTGCAGGTTGGGATGGCCACCGGCTGGGGGAGCCTCTTGCAGGATGAACAGCAGCTGGAGGAGCTAGCAAGGCAGGCTGTGGACCGGGCCCTGGCTGAGGGTGTGTTGCTGAGGACCTCACAGGCACCCAGCTCCTCGCATGTAAGCCTCTGACCCCTCTTCTCAGCATTGACCACACAGCTTAGATCCTACAAGGCCCCTGCTAGGCTAGAGGCAGTTCCTTTGGACTTAAAGCCCACATCTCTTTTGCTTTATTTTTTTTTCCAGTAGCTTAAATTTATCTCTATAAGAGATAAATTTATCTTGTCTTAATTTGTCTTAATTTTATCTCTTAAGTTTATCTCTATCTCTATAAAATTTATCTCTAAAGTTACCTCTGTAATATTAAAAAGCATCATGCTTTAAGTTGAGTAATCAACTTTAAGTCTAAAGAGCTTAAACTGTGACTTAGGCAAGTTACTTAGCCTCTCTCAGCTACAGTTTCTTCAAATATAAAAAAGATAATAATGGGGCCTACCTTATGGAATTGGTAAGAGAATTAGAAGATAATTCACATGAAGCACCTTGTCCAGTAAACTTATTTTTTAAGCTCCCCTAATCATATTACCATCCCTGTAATTGGTTTGTGGTATATCCTTCCAGGTTTTTCTCTGTGCATTTATATACATATATAAGTATATAAAGAGGGGCTTTCCAGGTGGCACTAGTGGTAAAGAACCCGCCTGCCAATCCTGGAGACACAGAAGATGCAGGTTCGATCCCTGGATTGGGAAGATTCCCCTGGAGGAGAGCCTGGCAACCCCCTGTAGTATTCTTGCCTGGAGAATCCCGTGGACAGTCAATAGTGTCACAAAGAGTTGGACGCAACTAAGGAGACTTAGCATGCACATATAAAAATAAATGCAGTTGACCATTGAACAACACAAGGATTAGAGTGTCTGCCCTCGGCACAGTTGAAGATCTGCGGGTAACTTACAGTCGGCCCACCATATACATGGTTCCTCTGTATCAGAGGTTCAGCATCCACAGATTCAACCAACCTTAGATCATGTAGTACTGTAATATTTACTGTGGAAAAAAATTATGTATCAGTGAACTTGTGCAATTCAAACCCGTTGTTGTTCACGGGTCAACTATATATAGTTTTTAAGAAACAAGCTGAATCAAGTATATTATTCTATGAGGTATATGTTTGTTTTTCATTTAACAATCTGATTTAGAACTCTTTCCAACTCCCTTCATTCATAGTATTCCAAGTGTGAATGGATCACAGTTTAACTTTATGGATGGCTATTTTGGTGATTTCTCATGTTTTATGATTACATAAAGGCCTACAGGGAACAGTCACACACATGCCTGTTTGGGCACCTGTATGAATGTTTCTCTAGGGTTGATACATAAAAGTAGAACTGCTTATTCTAAACCAGATCTCAAAACAAACAAAAAAAATCTCATCCCTTTAAAAAGAATTTGTTTTGTGACCAGGTAAGACATTTTCATGGTTTGAAACTCAGAAGGTGCACGAGTTTACAGTTCAGTCCTCCCTTCCACATTCCCTAACCACCCAGTTCTCCTGCTCTAAAGGCAACCCGTGTTTCAGCATTCTTGTTTATTCTTTGTAACCTTACTCTTAACAAGAAAATATGTATATATTCCTTTTTCCCATTTTTTTACACAAAGAAGTGTGTTAGACAAGCTCTTCTGTGACTTAACACTTACCTTATAATTATTCCCCTTAGTGGCTAAAAAGCTGCCACCATCTTTTTTTTTTTTTACCAAGCCGCATCTCTTTTGTCTCTCTGTGCCCAGAACCTAGTTAAGGGCCTGGTGGAGGGTCCAAACTTAATAACTGGTTTGAGGCCCAAGTGAATGAGAAAGACTCTCACCTAAGGCAGACTGATACTGTAAAAGTTCTGCCTCTGGCTTTAGGATTATAATTCTCTTTGAATTGGTGTTTTAATTCCCATCCGATATATAGCCAGAAGTAGAATTGCTTGATCATACAGTAGTTCCATTTTCAGCTTTTTATACTGGCTGAAACAATTTACATTCCCACCAAGTGTTTGAGGGTTCATTTTTCTCCACAACTTCTCCAAAATTTGTTATTTTAGTCTTTTTGATGATAGCCATTCTGACAGGTGTGAAGTGATATCTCACTGTAGTTTTGATTTGCATTTCTCTCATTAGTGATCTTGAGCATCTTTTCATGTACTTGTTAGCCATCTGTATGTCTTCTTTGGAGAAATGTCTATTCAGGTCTTCTGCCCATTTTTTGATTGGTTGTTTGGTTTTTGATATTTAGCTATATGAGCTGTTTGTAAATTTTAGATATTAACCCCTTGTCAGTCATATCATTTACAAATATTTTCTCCCTTTGTGTAGCCTGTCTTTTCATTTTGTCTTATGTCAAAAGTGTTTTACCTATGTTCCCTTCTAGGAGTTTTTTTGTCTTTTTTAAAAATAATTTTTTAAATTTATGGCTGGGCTGGGCCTTCACTGGTACACAATGGTTTTCTGTAGTTTCAGAGAGTGGGGGCGACTCTTTGTTGCAGGCCCTAGAGCACACAGATTTCAGTCGTTGTGGCACACAGGCTTAGTTGCTCAGCAGCATGTGGAATCTTCCTGGACCAGGGATCAAACCCATGTCCTCTGTGTTGGCAGGCAGATTCTTACCCACTGCAACACCTGGGAAGTCTTCATCTAGGAATTTTATGGTTTCAGGGTTATATTTAGGTCTTTAAACCATTTTGAGTTTATTTTTGAAGATGGTCTGAGGGAATGGTCTAATCTCATTGTTTTTCATATAACTATCCAGTTTTCCCAGTACCATTTATTGCAGACACCATCTTTACTCACTGTGTATTCCTACTTCCTTTGCTGTAGATTAACTGATCATAGGTGCATGGGTTTATTCCTGGGCTCTCTATTTCTGTTCCATTGACCAATATGTCTGTTTGTCTGCCAGTACCACACTGTTTTGATTACTCTAGCTTTGTAGTATAGTCTGAAGTCTGAGAGAATTATAGCTCTAACTTTGTTCTTTTATTTTCAGGGTTGCTTTGCAATTCAGGGTCTTTTATGGTTCCATATAAATTTTAGGATTATTAGTTCTAGTTCTGTGAAAAATATCATGGTTGTTCTGATAGGAATTAGTTGCTTTGGATAGTATGGCCATTTTAACAATATTAATTCTTCCAATCTAAGAGGCTAGGATATCTTTCCATTTCTTTGAATCATCTTCTATTTCCTTCACTAGTGTTTCTAGAATGTATACTCTTGGATGTTTATTGAAGCATCTATTTGTAATGGAGGGGAAGAGAAGGAAACCACCTGATGTTCATACTAGAAGGCTGCTGCTAAGCTGCTAAGACACTTCAGTTGTGTCCGAATCTGTGAGACCCCATAGATGGCAGCCCACCAGGCTCTGCCATCCCTGGGATTCCCCAGGCAAGAACACTGGAGTGGGTTGCCATTTCCTTC
Source organism: Ovis aries (assembly GCF_016772045.2). Lineage (NCBI taxonomy): Eukaryota > Metazoa > Chordata > Mammalia > Artiodactyla > Bovidae > Ovis > Ovis aries. Next base: position 64,243,021 of record NC_056066.1, on the reverse strand, counting down.
TCCAATGCAGGAAAGTGAAAGTGAAGTTGCTCAGTCGTGTCTGACATTTCACGACCCCATGGACTGCAGCCTACCAGGCTCCTCTGTGCATGGGATTCTCCAGGCAAGAGTACTGGAGTGGGGTGCCATTGCCTTCTCCATACTAGAAGGCTAGATTCACTAAATTATGGTATATACAAAAATTGAATACTATACAGCCACTGAAAATAATGAAAGTATTCTATTTGAATGTATTTGGAAATGTCTCTGAAATATTTATAAAGCAAAGGACACAACAATGTACATATTATATGCTTTTGCGTGTGTTAAAAAAAGAGAAAATATGTATGTATACATACACATTAGTCTAGAAGGGTATGTGAGACACTAGTATATAATTTTTCATGGGGTGGCAAAGAATCAGACATGACTGAGCATGCACGCATGATCATGAATACATGAGCGTATCATGGGGAGGAGAACTGGGTCACTGGGGACAGGGTGAGAATGAGACATGCTTTTCACTATGTCTTTTGAATTTATATTATGTATTTGTATTATCTATTCAAAATAATAATATTTTTAAAATAAATTTATAAATGGCAACTCCAAACACCATTAACTTATACTACCATAATGACAAACATACTAACTCAGAGGTTAGACTCAGTGATGCTTCATAATATAATATAAACACAAAGTCATAATATAAGTCACAAAGTCATCTTCTCTTTCCCAAGTTCTTTTTTTTTTTAAATTTTGTATTTATTGGTTGTGCCAGGTCTTAGTTGTGGCATACAAACTCTTACTTGCAGCATGTGGGATCTAGTTCCCTGACCAGGAATTGAAGCCATGGCCTCCTGCATTTGGAGCATGGAGTCTTAGCCACTGGACCACCAGGGAAGTCCCTCTTTCCCAAGTTCTAGATCATTTGTTGTTGGAAATCTCGGAATGTATTATCCCCTTCTAAAAATAGTATCCTAGGTGGTATTTGGGTTTCCTGACTCTGCCAAAGTCCAGAGAACTCAGAATGCAGCTGAATGAATTCTAGATCTGGCAACCTGGGTCACCATCTCCAACACTGGGGGGAAACCAGCCCTGGCTTCTCCTCTGTGGGCCAGAGTCCACTTCTGCTACAGCGGTGCCTGCGGGACTCTCTCTCTCCCTCAACCAGAAGGCAAGGGCACTGGCTTGGATGTGAACCTGCCAGGAGAAGTGTGTGTGTGTGTGTGTGTGTGTGTGTGTGTGTGTGTGTGTGTGTGGTGGCTGTTTAGAAACCATCATGGTTCAAATCCCAGTTTCACTTAATAGCCTTGTATCATTTTGGTCATGTTACTTAACCTCTCTGAGACTTAGTTCCCTTATCTGTTTAGTAGGTATAAATAATAATAGTATCTTTCTCAAAAGGTTAAATGATGAATCCATGTAAAGTATTTAAAACAGTACTAAGCATACAGTCAATGTGCAATGATTTTTTGGCTAATTTGTCTAGACTTTGTAATTTTTAATCTTTTTACATTTTAAAAAAAATCAGAAGTGATTGGTCTGAAACAGTCTAGAAGTTCTCTTAATACCCACTCCTCATCCTGTTCTCCCTCCCTTCCCAGAGGTAACCAGTATTCTGCAGTTTGTGTGTTTTCAGTAATATGGGGACACTTTCCATGGGATTATGTTTGCAGGAAGACAACATACTCACAGGCATTCTACCCATGCCCACTCTCTCTCCTTGATCAGGTGGTGAGCTATGCTCCGTTCACACTCTTCCCTTCACCAGTCCCGAGTGCCCTGCTGGAGCAGGCCTATGCTGTGCAGGCGGACTTCAACCTCCTGGTGGATGCGGTCAGCCAAAATGCTGTCTTTCTGGAGCAGACTCTCTCCAGGTACGGAGGAGGGTGTGGGGGGGCAGGAGATGCTAGAGCTGAGGGGCTGGAAGACTGGGACTCATGAGGTATTACCCGAGCAAGTGACTTTGTGGTGGGGGACAGGTATTCCCCAAGAGAAAGAAAAATTAATAGAAGTCAGGAGAGCTGGCTTCTAACCCTGGCTCTACCACTTGCTTATATGGCCTCAAACAAGTCCCTTTCTTTCTCTGGGCCTCAATTTCTTCATCTGTAAAACGGGAAAGTGAAGTGAAATTTTCTTAGCCATTTCCGACTCTTCGTGACCCCATGGACCATGGAATTCTCTAGGCCAGAATACTGGAGTGGATAGCCTATCCCTTCTCCAGCAGATCTTCCCAACCCAGGAATTGAACCGGGGTCTCCTGTGCTGCAGGCAGATTCTTTACCAACTGAGCTATAAGGGAGGTTGGCCTAAATCTAAGATCCATTCCAACGCTGACATTCTGTGATTCTCTGACCTGCGGCCAGCCCCCTGCTTTGAAGACTTAAATTTCCATTTGGAATTAGAGAAGGTCAGGGCTCCCCAGGTGGCGCTAGTGGTAGAGATCCTGCCTGCCAATGCAGGTAGCCATAACAGACTCCGGTTCGATCCCTGGGTTGGGAAGATCCCCTGGAGGAGGGCACGGCTACCCAGTCCAGTATTCTTGCCTGGAGAATCCCATGCACAGAGGAGCCTGGCGGGCTGCAGTCCATAGGGTCACAGAGTCAGATGTAACTTAGCACGCATGCATGCAGCCTAGTTTTAGAGAAAATAGAGGGCAGAAGGGGTTATTGGATTTAAAGTCAGATTTTTTACTCATCTTAAGTAGTGGCTCTTTCTTGTCACCTCAGGTCTCTCATTCTGGATGAGATGGGGTGCATACTAGGCCACGCCCAGTTCATGAGGATACATGGCCCCTGAAATGGCTCATTCCACCCACCCCTCTTTGTCTCTTCTCTCTTAACTTCTTTTTCCCCTTGAGGCCCTGGGGCAATGGATATTTATTTTAGAATGAAATTATAATTAAATATTTGTGTGTGTGTGTAGATAGAGAATACACATATATATACACACATAAATATAATTACATGTCTGATTAATTTATCAAAAATTTATTTTGTTAAACACTAAATCTTTTAAAAATGTGCAATTTGGTGTGACAGTGAATAGGAGAAGGGTTCATAATGCTAAGAAGTTTGGAAACCATTAAAGTGAAGTGAAATGAAAGTCACTCAGTCATGTCCAACTCCTTGCAACCCCATGGAATAGTCCATGGAATTCTCCAGGCCAGAATACTGGAGTAGGTAGCCTTTCCCTTCTCCCCCTGGATCCCAACCCAGGGATCGAACCGGGGTTTCCTGCATTGCAAGCAGATTCTTTAGCAGCTGAGCTTTACCAAGGAAGGCTCTGGAAACCATTGACTTGGAGCTAAAAATCCACTGAATCATGAGTATACAAACTTCTCCAATACATTTTCCTTGGGTCTTTCTTGGGATAGGCCCAGATTTTGTACCTGTGACTCTGGATTGTGGAGAAATATGAGCAGCCTGATTTTTTACCTTTATCCCAAAGCTGCAGTTACATGTGAGACTTTCCCTGTAGCCCAACTCTGCAACCCCTGCCTTTGTTACTACCTTCTCCTCCAAAATACACACAACCCTAGCTTATAAGGGAGAAAAGGCCAGGATCACAGCTGGAATAGCAGCCTAGGCCCTGGGGTTGAAGGGGAGCATCTCTTCAAAAAAGGGTAAACGTGTCTCAATTTTGCTAGAGGCAGAAGCCCAGCTGGTGTCTCTCCTCCTTACCAGGGGCTGGGAGACCCCCTGAGAGAGCTGATGGGAAGCGGAGGAACTTCAGGGCAGGCCTGAGCCTCATAGGCTCAGTGGGGACCCTGTAGCAAGGTAAGCCTGAGAGTCAGGCTTGAGCAGATATGCAGAGATTCATGCCTGAATCTCGAGAGGCAACAAGGTACTTACCTGTGGGTGTTTCTTCCTAAGGCTCCAGAAAACCATACTGATGGGTTCCATCTCGTGGCCCATGTCACGGCAGCACACTTGTCCATGAGCATGAGTCAACACAGACATGTCAAACAGGAGAGACGACGCTCACCATCACACAAATAAAATGGAGCGTTATAACTGTAGGCAGCACTATGCAGGAAAGGCCCATAGTGCTCTGGGAGTGCATACCAGAGTATCTGACTCAGATATGGAAGGCTTCCGATGAGGACTCATTGAAGAAAAAAATGAGGATGTTTAGCTAGAGTCAGAAAAATCTTTTGAGGCACCAGGCATAACTGCTGTCTTCTAATCTGAGGCTGACAAGCAAGAGGCGGATAGGACTTGTCCTGGGAGATATCAGAATATAGGGGAAGCTATAGAGAGTTAATGTTAGGTCACCTAGAAAGCTTACCAACTACATAATGGTCATGGCGTATGCTAGTTTTGAATTCTTGGGGCCACACCCTATGTTCAGTTCTATACATGTAAAATCTCATTTACTCTTCACTATAACTCTGTTAAGCTTCCCAGGTGGGCCAGTGGTAAAGAATCCACCTGCCAATGCAGGAGATGTGAGTTCGATCCCTGGGGTGGAAGATTCCCTAGAGAAGGAAATGGCAACCCACTCCAGTATTCTTACCTGGAGAATGCCATGGACAGAGGACCCTGGGGGGCTACAGTCCATGGGGTCATAAAAGTCAGATATGACTTAGTGACTAAACAGCAACAGCGCCATGTTATAAATTTATATTTCTTTTCCTTTTCCAGATGACCAAACTGAAACATAGAGGTGAAGCGACTCTGAGGTTTCCTAGTAGTGAGTGGGAAAACTGGAATTTGAACCCAGGTCATCTGGCTCTAGAGCTGGGTTCTAAACTACTGTTCTCTATGGGGTTGGTGTGGGTATTCAAGTTTGGGCCAGTAGACCTAGAGAGGATTCAGGAAATAGTGGAAATCCGTGGCCCTTAATGTCCCATGTAGCCCACAGAATACCCTGCTTCCTCTTCCAGCACCATCAAAAGGGATAGCTTTACTGCTCGTCTCTTTGACATCCACAAGCAAGTCCTAAAAGAAGGCATTGCCCAGGTAACCATTCTCCATTCACCCCGATCTTAGATGAGACCTGCCCTTTCCATTTCTCTCTCTCTCTTTTTACCAGAAAAATTTGGCCTAGTCACTGAGCTCATGGGAATCTGCCTCGCATTGGTCCCCATGGAGTTTATACATTAGTGGCCAATCCTGGGATGACCAGAGGAATGATTCCACTGGGTGTGGGAGCGTCAGCTGGCCCCTCTAATCTCTGCATACAATTCACAGTACCTTTTGGCTCTGTGGCTAGGCCCTCGGGGTCAGTCCCTGGGCAAACGTCCTAAGCCTTCAGTTTTTCCCCTAGACTGTGTTCCTGGGCTTGAATCGCTCAGACTACATGTTCCAGTGCAATCCAGATGGCACCACAGCCCTGAAACAGATTGAGATCAACACCATCTCTGCCAGCTTTGGGGGCCTAGCCTCCCGGACCCCAGCTGTGCATCGGTGAGTCCCTTGGGCAGTCCTGGGCACACAGGTGAGGTGTCAGCCTGATGAGCCTACAATCACAGGTGGGGCAGGGATCTCCAATGCTGACTGTGCCCTCCTGGGCCTTGGGTCCTGTGTTTCCACTTCATAACACAGTTTCCACTTGTAATTAGGTGTTGATATGTCAGAGAGAGAAGGGACTTTGTGATTCATCTCATCCTGCCCCCTCTTTGTGTAAGTCACTGTTCCAGGCAGAAGGAACAGTATCTGTGAGGGTCCTGAGGTAAGAAAGACCTGAAAGGAGGTCAGAGTCTAAGGCAGAGAGGGAACAGGGGCTTCCCTTTTGAAGGCTGGACCCTAGTAGCATCCACATCTAGTCAGTAGTAATGCTCTAGGATTCTGTGATTCCACACAGTCTGTAGCAGGATTCCGGACGACATGTGGGGCTCAGGGAAAGGGGCTTCAGTTTACTGGGAGGCTGGTGTGGAGTGGAAACACAGGGTCTCAGGGCTCCTCTGGTGTGTACACCAGCCACCAGGCTTAGGGCAGCCCAGCACATTCCAGCCTGAGGTGGATCCTCCGAGGGCATCATGGTAGGATGTTTCTTAGTGCTCAGCTGATTCTCAAAGTAATCTTCCAGTAAGTGTCTATGAGTCACAAGCTGAAGAGTCTTCAAGGTCCATCCAATTGCTAAGACATCTCTCTTTCAACAGACATGTTCTCAGTGTCCTGGGTAAGACCAAAGAAGCTGCCAAGATCCTCTCCAATAATCCCAGCAAGGGACTGGCCATGGGGATTGCCAAAGCCTGGGAGCTCTACGGCTCAGCCAAGTAAGGGAAAGAAGTGGCAACAGAATCTTACTTTAGATTCAGCATTCGTGGATACAGTAACTTCTTTGCCTGACATCATTAGGAAATGAGGGAATTCTTCTTGAAATAGAAGCTTACACCTTGGCGTGTCAAAATTATTTTACTGGGAGTTTTGGTCTTCTTAAGTAAGAGGTGATATAATTTAGTCTTTGATGATACTTTAATCTTTTCTTGTTGGCTCCAGGTCATTCATTATAACTGTCACTAATTGCATCTTGATGTAATGCAAAGCTGCTGCTTAGAGCGAGAGGTGTGAGAGGCTGTTTGCCTGCTCTAATAACCCAGCTATTAGGCTTTAAGCTCTTATTCATTATCTTCATGGTTTTTCTGTCTGTCTCCCCAGTAAGAGCTCTTACTTCTTACTGCTGTCATTGGGCTTGAATTTAGAATCCTCCACTCCCATTCTTATACCTCCTTTTTGATTTGTTATAGTTTGGGAAAGAAATTGATCTGTTATGTTTGAGGGCCCCTTTAATGAGTAAATGCATAAACTTTGATTTAGGGATTTTATAGTGTCTGTTTTAACTGTTCAGAGGCATTTTTTGCTTCCTTCTTTTTCTCACCTGTGTTCCAGATGTGTAAAGATGCTAGGTAAGTGACTTCTGGATGAATGTGCAGCCACTGTACTAACAATTACTGCAATGTTAACATAGCATTATCAGTTAACCCTTAATGAGCACCCACTAGTACCACACTCTGTGCGAAGTAAGCATTTCATATACAGGATCTCAGTGAATCCTCAAACACTCTGAGGTAGATACTATTCATCTCCTCCACTTTAAAGATGAGGAAACTGAGGTTTAGAGACGTGAAGTGAATTGTTCAAGGTCAAGTGGTGAAGTTGGCGGTAGAGCCATGAGTCCATCTCCCTCTAGAACCTGCATTCTTCATCACTTTATTGCCTTCAAGAGAGCCTCCCTGGGCTTGTTGAGCTTCACTGAGACTCAAGAAACCTCAGACTCGGAGCATTTGGAAGTCATCAGACAAATGTTTTGTCAAGTGGAAGTCTTGGCTAGGTTATATTTTAAGAATGAAGCCAAGAGATGGGTCAGCTAGGAAACAGCTGATAAACAAATGCTGTGGGGGATTTCTCTATCCACGCTGTGAATACTGTGGAGAGAAGAGACTTGTGTACTCAGAATTAGGCACTGGTAATTAGGAGGTGTGGGGTCCCTGAGCTAAGAGTGGATACCCTCATTTTGAGAGTCAAATAGGTACTTCTGCTGATCCAAATATGACCTTTGCTAAAGTCTGTTCTTTTCCTTGAACATCAGTTTCCTCACTTGTAAAGTGGAGGTAATAATAATAATACCTAAAAGGATCGTACTGAGAATTAAATGAAACCATAGATTTGAAAAATGCTTTAAAAACACTCATTGAGGGTCATTATGTATTACTTTCAATAATAACAATAGTAATAATAACTACCATTTAAAGAGTTCTAGTTTTATTATACAGAAGAGCAAACTGAGGGCTCAGAGAGGTTGCAATGACTTACCCAAAGTCACACAGCTAGTAAGTTTAGAATTCATATTTATCTGCCTCGAAACCTGTGATCTCTCTGTTACACTGTTCTTCTTTTAAGAGGAATGGTCCCATAGGATAGACTGAAAAACTGAGGTGCAAGCATTTGTAGAGCAGATGAATTTTTGTCAATTATCTCATACTTTTTAAAAAGAATTTTAAAAAATTAAGCCTGGAAAATGAATTGTGATTTCAATTTAGAAATTTATTTGAACACTTTCAAAATACAACGTCTGTGGTTAGAATGAGTAGGGATAAGAAGAGATGATTCTTAATATAAAGGTTGGCAACTATGACCTGTTTATCTCTCTTACTTATAAATGGGGAAATCAGGGTCCAAGGGAAGAAACTGACTTATCCAAGGGTGTACCTTAGGTCCCTGGCAGGACTGGGAGTCAGGGTGCCCACTCCCAGTCAGCAAGCTCCTGCCACTTCACCTTCCTTAGCTGAACACTCGCCCAGTCCTGCTCCCAGCAGACTATCAGAACTAAAGGCAGGAAGAGGTAGAATCTGAGTTTTCCGAGTCTGAGTCCAATTGTTTGGCAGGGGGCAGGCTGACTTCATTAACCAGAGCATGCAGTTCCACTTTAACCTACAGCTTCCCTCCTCCGCCTCTTCTTGGAGGTGGGCCAGCCTGGGCCAACTGCCACATTCCCACCCATGAGCAGAGCAGATCAGGCTACAAAGTTAAGAGCAAGGTCATTGGCCCTCAGGACTCTCCAGGCAAGATGGCTTCTGAAAGTACTTAGCTTGTCTCCAGACACCCAACTCAAAGCCAAGACTCAGCTTAATATCAGCTCTGAAGTCAAGAGATTTCAGGCCGACTAGAAGAGGGGTCATAGCAGGAACTGTGTTTTAGCTAAGTGGAGAAGAGTTAGGCAAAGTGTAGCCCAAGAGGTTTAGCTGAGGAAGAGAGAAGCAGAGACAGACAGACAAGAGGCCAAGTACAGTAGGTCAGAAATCCACATTTAGAATCCTAAGCGAAGTCTGCCCACTCTTCAAGAGTCTTAGCAAGAAGCCTTGGGCACAGAGCAGTATAGCTACAGCAAAAATGGAGTTTGGTACTGCTAAGCATTGGCTCTAAGAGAGTCTGGCTGGGAACTGGACCTGTCTTTGATAACTGAAAATAGCTTGATTGGTAATCAAACAGACGATTCTTTGGCAGTAGCATTTCCCTGAGTCCTTGAGCTCTTGTTCTTTTAAGAAACATGTGGATAAGCAGAAAGGAAGAGGCCAGGTAAGCCCCAGTGATCCTGTTAATACTGTGGGACCAAACATGGCCCCATGTGCGACACAGAAATGTTGGGAGGCCCCAGGAAATAAGGCCTTATTCATAATTTGCTCTTCAGAGTTTCTATAGGATTCTGCTGAGCTATTTTAGTGTTTTATTCAAGAACCACACATTGTTTTATTATATGTTTCACAATCTAGTAATAGGGTCTTGTTTTATTATATGTTTCACAATCTAATAATAGGGTCATTAAGCGCCAAACCCCATTATTCTCTTACAAAATATTCTTCTGAAGTTCCATGGACAGAGGAGCCTGGTGGGCTATAGCCCATGGGGTCACAAAAGAGTCAGACATGACTTAGCTACTAAACAACAACTCTTAACCTCTTTACTCTTCCAGAAGATTTTTGAATCATTATGTTAAATTCTAAGAAAAAGTCCTCTTGGGTTTTTGGGATGTTTTTAAATCTAAATTTTAATTTACACAGAAAATTGACATTACTACATCTGCCTACTGGCGAAGGAGCAAAGAGATCTCCATTTTTTCATGTTTTCTACTTTCAGGAAATAATGTGTTGTGTAGCCTCAGGTATCTGTGCCTGAGGCAGTCCTGAGATGAGAGAATGTCTTCTCTTTCAGGGAAGCTGCGTTCTCATTCTCAGTGCTGAAGGGGGTGGGATGGGGTCACCTGGGGCCACAAGTGTTCTTTTCCCAGTGCTCAGGTGCTACTGATTGCTCAAGAGAAGGAAAGGAACATATTTGACCAGCGTGCCATAGAGAATGAGCTACTGGCCAGGTAAGTAAAGGAGGGGAGACCTGCATGTGTGGCCCCTGGGTTGCGGAGAGCCAGTCAGAGCAGAGAAGGCAGTCTCTCTAACCCTTGCCCTTCTTTCTCAGGAATATCCATGTAATCCGACGAAGGTTCGAAGATGTCTCTGAAAAAGGGTCTCTAGACCAAGACCGAAGACTATTTATGTAAGTGTCCAAGGAGCATTCCCAAGGATCCAGTAGAGGGCTGATTTGGGAAACTCATCCTGCCGCCCTCTTCCCCTAAATGACCATTTCTTCTGGGAGATGTGATGGCTTGCTTCCTTCTCTCTGAATTTTAGGGTGAACACTGAAAATATCCCACCATCCCAGGCAGTTTTGGAGAAGCCTAGTTCTGCTTCTGGAGGGTTGTATCAGAACTATCGACATTCTGGATAACCTTGTTTTTCATATGCCTCTGGGCTTCTCAAAGTTTTCTTGCCCTTCTTGATTAGTCACTGTGGACTTGGGCAATTGGGTTGGGCGGTCAAGGAGGAAGAGGAGTAGCCAGCTCATTCTTTGATTGGTTCTGGGAGTTGCTTCTCTGAGGTCATAGGCAAGACTTCAAGGGGGCTGGATTTGTGCTCCAAGCCAGGCTCCATGCTTCCTGTTATGGGCCACCATCAGGTGACTTGACTTTATATTTTTAATTTTTTAAAGATTGACATTTATTTTATTGTTAGCTGAGCTGGGTCTTTTGTTTCTGCTCGCAGGCTTTCTCTAACTGCAGCAAGTGGGGGCTGCTATTCATTGCTGCGCTCAGGCTTCTCACTGCAATGGGTTCTCTTACGGTGGAGCATGGGCTCTATGGTGTGTGTGTAAGATCTTCCTGGACCAGGGATTGAAACCCTGTTCCCTGCATCGGCAGGCAGATTCTTAACCACTAGACCACAAGAGAAGTCCACCAGGTGACTTTAGTATTAATATTACATATTTAGACCTGGAAATTTGTGATTCTTAAAATTAAGAACCTCTTGGCATTTCATAATACCACTATTTTCTTTTCTTTTTTTTTTTTTTTGACCATGCCATGCAGCTGGAATGATTTTAGTTCCCTGACCAGAGATCGAATCCCAGGCCCTTGTCAGTGAGAACACCAAGTCCTAGCCACAGGGCTGCCAGGGAATTCACACTTAACTGTTTTCAAAATGTGCTTTTATCTTAACAAAACAAAGTCATTAATTTACTTTCCAGATATATCAAACAATATCAAATAAAGAAAAGGGGAAGAAGTTCCAAAATACAGTCTGTGGCTTAAACTAGATTCATATTTTGCATCTGCCTACCCTCACCCCACTACCATTTAAAAAAACATCAGCCTGGTTTCAGCTACTTTAAGCGGTGTAAATACAAGTGTGTTTTGCTAGCAATATGATTCTGCCGCTGAATAATTTTGAGCCCACTTTTTCAGAGTTTACCTAATTTGATTCTGGTCACCTTCTTTTTTTTTCCCTGCAGCCTTCCTAGAATGACTCTAGATCTGGAACTATTGGAGAGCATTTCCCCTTCCAGTTTTTAGTGGAAGCACTGATGGTGTGGGTGTCTACTTCATGCTTCCAGTGAATCCCTGTTCAGGCCACCCCCATGGGCTGACTTTCAAAGAAGTCAAAGGCGTTTTGATGCAGCCTGAAGCAGACTGAATCATCGAACACATCAGTTTTCGTTTAACACAGCAGCTTTCTCTATCCTGTCTTCTAGGGACGGCCAGGAGGTTGCTGTGGTTTACTTCCGGGATGGCTACATGCCAGGCCATTACAGCTTACAGGTTGGTGCTTTCCATTAGCCCACTTTCTGCCTCCTGGGACCCACCATTGTTCCTCAGAGATTCCACACACGGATCGTAACAACCTGGGTTTTTCCTTGGGCCCTGGCTTCAGTTCTTCCTCCCGGAACTTCCTCTCCTCCCACAAGCTTTTTGCTACCTCTCACTCCCTAAATACACACACCGTCTGCCAGAATCTAAATCCTGGCAAATCCACAGTGCTTCAGCCATTCACCTTAGTTTCTAGGGTTATGCTGGTAAATATGTAACCATAATCTCTCTGGGGAGGCACGCCCTTATTTATAGCATTTGCTGATTTCTGTTGTAACTACTCCCATCATGACCAATTTCAAAGCTACCCAACTTAACATCTCTGAACAGAATTGGGAAGAGATGGGCACAATCAGCTCTCACTAGCCAATGCAAACCAGTTTCACTGCACCAGTGACCAGTTCCTTCTTGCCAGATCTTTTTTCTCTTTTATCTGCATCCAAAAGTTTTTATCTGCTGTCCATTCATACTAAGGACACTAATGATATCACCTTAGCTTACTATCTTACCATGTAGTTTCAAAATTGCATTCCACATCTACTGGTTCATTTAATCCTTACACTGCAGGAGGTGTATAATTATCCCCATTATATAGATGGAGAAACTAAGATTTGTAGGAGCTTATCTAAGGTCCCCACAGGGAGCTCCCAGGCCTTCTGACTCTCAGCCCAGTGTCATTCTTAGCATATCATTCTCTTCCTCCTGCCCCTGATCCACAGCATGGAGAAGCTAATAGGAAGGCCTTCTTTCAGTTGGGAGAAGGTAAAGGAGAAAATAAGTTAGAAAATACCATGAGCAGTAGTCTGGGGATCCTGAGCGTTTGACTCCACGTTTGGGTGACCATGGGCAGGATGCTGTGTCTTTCTGGGCTCAGTTTCTGAGGGGACTATACTAGAAAACTGAGGGAGGTCCTTCCAGATCTATAGTTCTTTGAGTGTAAGATCCTCTCTGAGGCCCAGCCTATACAGGGAGCAGCTCCACAGAGGTGGCAGCTCTATAGAAGGCCCTTTCCTCTAGGAAGTGGTTAGTGGTAGGAGCTTGCTGACTAGAGAAGAGAGAAACTATCTATTGGGAAAAATGGATCCAGGTTCTAGGATAAGGGGCTTGAGGGAAAGGGCCAAAGAAAACTTTATTTAGAGTTAATAGGAAGGAAATTAATGCACAAGGAGAACATTTTTAGGGAACTGAGAAGCTCAGACTGGGTTTAGACATGGAGACAAATCCTCTAGGCTTAGTGACTTGCTAGGAGACGGTGAGCAAGCCCCCATGCTCATCTCTGAGTTTTGCTTTCCCTCCTTTCCACAATGGGGTGCTTTCCTGGCTTTATCTCCGACATGCAGGGTACCTTTAGCTCTACCCGGAACAGTAGCTCAGTTGTTAGGTGTCTGCGGTTATTGATGAAGACCAGGCAGAGGTGCTGCAGGTGAACATCAGAGGAAGGACATCACGTGTCGGGGTGAGAACGGCATGGGGTGGTGGTGTTGCTCCTTTGGCTTTGGCCCTGATCCTGCTGTGGGCAGTTTGTTGTGGTCTGGAGTCAAGGACAGACTGTCCCTCTGGTGCCCTAGAAGAGAGGCTAGAGTGGGGGAGTGGGGCATGGTCCTCTGACGTTTCCCTGCCTCTCATACCCTGAACTCCTGACCCACCAGACTGTTCGTCCTGCGATTATTCACCTGAAGACCTTTGCTCATATTACTTCGTTAACCTGAGTACCTCATCCCTGTTGAGTCTCACCTGTCACTCTCCCTGTTCTGTCAGATTTCCCCTCATTAAACAACAACATATTTACTGAGCACCTGCAAAGCTTTAGGCATTGTGTTAAACACTGGGGATACAACAGGAAATGAGAGCCAGACAAGAGTCCAGTTCTTGTGGAGCTCACAGTGTGCTCAGGGGGATGGTCATCAGAAAGTAAACAAAAGTAGAAAAAGTTGTTGTAAAAAAAAAAAGAAAAAGTTGTTGTTGTTGTTGTTGTTTTTTCCTGGCTGGGGGAAACAATAGAGAATTATGGAGAAATGACATTAAATAGGGTGCTTTGAGAAGGTGACTTTGAGCCAAGACTTAAGGATGAAAAGGATCCAACCATCCATTAGAAAAGCCCAAATGACAAGAATCCCAGGCGGAGGGAAATGCAGCAAATGCAGGCCCTGAGGTAGACATGACATTTGTGTCTGAGAACTGGTAGACCTGTGTGGCTGGAAGGTGGGAATGGGGTGAAGGGATGGCCTGGAATGAAGTTGAGAAGGAGACAAGAAGTATATCCTTACAGGATCCCCTTACAGGAGAAGAACAGCAGTTTGTATTTTATTTGATGTACAATAGGAATCTGAGCTCATAAACAAGTGTCTCCTTCCCCTTTCAAACCTCCTCATCCACTGTTCACCCTTTTACCTTTTGTCATTTCCCCTTTTAGTTACAGTCGTGTCATCGTGCTAGGCTGTGAGCTCCCCAAGGGTAAGAATCCTGCATGTTAGGAGGAGGCCACACCTGCCTCACAAGTGTGTTACAAGGGCCCTGGGAGGTGATGCATGTGAGGATACCTGGCACCTGATGGGTGCTCATTAAAGGTCAGCAAAGTCAAAGTAGAATTCCATTTGGTTTCTTCACTCCACAGAACTGGGAAGCACGCCTGCTCCTGGAGAGGTCATGTGCTGTCAAGTGCCCGGACATTGCCACCCAGCTGGCCGGGACCAAGAAGGTGCAGCAGGAGCTGAGCAGAGCGGGCATGCTGGAGTCCTTGCTCCCCGGGCAGCCCGAGGCTGTGGCCCGCCTCCGCGCCACTTTTGCTGGCCTCTACTCACTAGACCTGGTGCGTGGACAGCCCACTTCTCCCAGCTCAGTCTTCCTCAGTATTGGGGACCCAGAGCCCAATGTGTTGGGGAGGCTGGAGCTGGCACTGGGCTGGACTTGAGTTAGTGATGCTCTGAGGTCCCCTGGAACCCTGGAAAGTGAGGCTGGAATCCATTGTAAGCTCCCTCAGCAAAGATGGCAATGGGGATGCTAACCAGGGAATGGGGCTGAGGTAGACAGCAAGAACTGAGGAGTATCTGTACCTGCGTTTCAGGCCTTGGGCTACTCCTGAACAGTTGCCAGAGAAAGCTGGTACTCCCTGCTACAGGGGGTCCACTGGGGTTGTCTTGTCCAAATAGTAGCATCCAGCCTACTTTATGGCCCTTTCTCTTCCTGCTCTTCCTCTAATGCTGCTCTGCACAACCAGCAGGACCTTGGCTCTGTGCTCTTCGGCCTAAGATGCTAGTGACTACTCTCTTGCCTCCTACCAGGGTGAAGAAGGGGACCAGGCTATCACCAAGGCCATTGCTGCCCCTAGCTGCTTCGTGCTAAAGCCTCAGAGAGAGGGTGGAGGTAGGTGGTGCCCCCTTCGCAGGGCTGCTCAGTGAAGGGGGTTGCAGGAGGTAACCAGTGCTGACCTGCACTTGCTGTGGGCACAGTTCCAGGCTCCAGGGGACACGAGAGGAACTGACCCAGGTGCCCACCTTGGACAGTGTCACGGGAGACCCTGTGATCACGTGCTGTGGAGCACAAGAGAATGTGTGAGGCAAACGTGATGACCTCTACACTACAGAAACGCCCAAGCACCATGGAATGTGATTAACCAGCACTGGAGGGTGTGGGCAAGTATAGTCTGAGCTGCCTGTGGGAGTGCAAGAGGGGGCATATCAGGAGGCTGGATACCTTCCTGCCTGGTTTGAACTCTTTGAGGGCAGGGATCATATCTGCCTCATGGATCCAGAGATGGATTTTTTTTTTTTTTATCTTGGCCTTAATGGTTGGGTAGGCATTTCACAGGTAGAAAAGGGGGAAGAGCATTCCATACAGAAGGAGCAACCTCAGGCATAGGCTTCCACTGGTCCATGGAAGTGTGGTACGTTTGGAGGTTAATAAGTTAACTGCTGAGGCTGGAGCACAGCGTGGGAGGTAGGAGAGGGAATGATTTGGTTTGGAAAAGATGGCTTGGGACCTGATTATAAAGGATGTTGAATATACATAGGAAATTGGGCTTTATCCTATGGGTGGTGGGAAGCCATTAGCAAGTTTAAAGGAGGGAGGGACACATGGTGGATCCATGTTTCAGCCATGGGAGAGTACACGGGGAGACATTGGTGGTGGAGGGACCGTAGAGGAGGCTGGTATAGTTGTCCAGAAGAGCAATTCAGAAGGCTGGGCCAGAGCTTGTGATAGTGTGGAGTACAGACTGAAGAGACACGTCTGAGTCAGTGACAGGTAATGGACAGGGAGGTCGGTGACTCGGGAATGCCTTTCACTTGACTGGGTGCAGGATGGCCCAGGAGGAGCAGACCCAGGCAGAAGTAATGAGTTCTGTTCAGACATGCTGAGTTGGATTTGGTAGCCTCTGGGATATCTGTGATGTTTAGAGCATGGAGCTTTAGCTAAAGATTTGGGAGTTAACAAGTTATAGGCTATAGATGAAGCCTTGGAAGAGATCTCCCTGAAAAAGAGTGCATACACGGAGGAGAGAACAAGGGTAGAGGAATGATTCCTTGGAAAACCCAACATTTAAGAGGGGCAGGAGCCAGTCAGGGAGGCTGAGAAGGAACAGTCATAGCAGGGCAGGATGGTATGGTGGGAGGTGTGTCCACTTTTGTAAGAGCCCTCCTGTTAAGGTGACATTTTCCTCCTTGGAGAACAAGCCTGCCCTGGGTTCACTGAACTGCTGTCAGGAACTGACCCTCTTGACCTGCCCACATGGCCCTAGAAGTGGGAGTACAGGGTAGAGAAGGTGGGCAGAGGGTCCAGGGTGACTGCTTAGTGAAATTGCAGGTAACAACCTATACGGGGAGGAGATGGTACAAGCCTTGGAGCGGCTGAGGGACAGTGAAGAGAGAGCCTCCTACATCCTCATGGAGAAGATTGAACCCGAACCTTTTAGGAATTGTCTACTACGACCCGGCAGCCCTGCCCGAGTGATCCAATGCATTTCAGAGCTGGGCATCTTCGGGGTCTATGTCAGGTGAGCCAAGCAACATGTGTTCTTATGTAGTAAATGAGGCCAAGGACCTAAGATCTGCCTACCTCACAAGGCTATCAAATGAAGTCCAGATAACAAGTGCTTTGCAACTGTAAAGGAAATTCCAAGTGATATCAAGATGGCTAACAATATAACCCTGCACTAGGAGACCCCAGGGAAGAAAAGTTTAGGCCCAGTCCCAGGGCACCTGGGATGCTGGGGAAAGGTGGGATGGGCCAGCTAGAGGATAAACAGTGGCTTTGAAAAGCTGAGTAGCCCCTGGGCTTGGACTTGAGTACTAATGAATCAGGAAGAAGACAACTGGGGAATTTGTAAGGAACAGTTCCTGGTCCCTCATTACCACTTCCTGCTACTCACTCCAAGATCAAAGCAAGGAAGGAATACCAGATCCTACCATGCTCCTCACAAGAGCCTGCCCTCTCTATAATCTTCCCCTCCAACCATTCCACTTAGAGCATCTCCGCCTGCCAATTCCTCCCCACCCCCTACCGCCATCTTGAGAGAGAGGTAGAGAAGGAAATTTAGAGCTACAGAAGATGAAATGTGAGCCTGGCATCATGCTAAATGCTTTTCTGATTTTCTTTAAACCTTGTCACCATCTTAAAAAGTGAGAGGTATTATCTCTGTTTTAAATTGAGGAAATTGGTATTTAGAAAGGCTGAGTAACTTGTTTCAAAGGCGGAGCTAATAATATCCACACTAGGATGCAAACCCAAATCTGATTCAGAAATCCAAGCGCTTTCTCAGGTGTAGTCAGTCACCCATGTACTGCTCAGCCGGGACCAAGGAAGGTCTTGGGTTTGAGGGCTGAGTCCAGGTGATGGAGTTGTGTGTCTCCTGCCCCCATTTCTCTAGGGAGGGAAAGACACTTGTGATGAACAAGCACGTGGGACATCTGCTTCGAACCAAAGCCATTGAGCACGCAGATGGCGGTGTGGCGGCTGGAGTGGCGGTCCTGGACAACCCGTACCCTGTGTGAGGGCACAGCCGGGCCTGCCCGACTGCACTGCAAAGACCTTCCATCCTTTGTCCGGTCATTCCTCGCCTGCCCTCCTGAGGGGCTGCTCTCCCCTTACCTTGTGAAGGCTGGTCTCTTCTAGAGATTTCCAGGGTCTTCGTGGAAGGGCAGATGCTGAGTACCTTCCCCCCTCTCCCCAACCCCCCAACCCCAGCTTTCCCTTCTGAGAACCAGAAAAGCTGTGTTTCCCTTAGGTGCAATCTAGAGGCCCCTAAATCCTCAGGGTGTGGATACAGCTTAGAGGAAGCTGATTTGAGGTCAGGGTCCATAACCTTGCCACCTTCCTGTTAGCCCCTTGTCAGCCTTTCCAGCAGGTTCTGGACCTAGGCTGGGACTGAGGGGTAGGAGGAAAAGGGTAGGGGCACAGCCTTTCCTCACCTCTGCCTTAAATAAAACTACTTGGCTGATTCTGTGATTCCTTTGTTTGTACATTTAGGGGAGGGAGAAGCTATAATCCTAGTCAGCCCACTTCAGATTGGAGCAGGGGAAGGAACTTGGCTATAACCAGTCTCCCTAGCTCCAGATCCTATAGATAGGACCCTGAAATTTCAGTCCTTCAGTCGAAATTTCAGTCCTTAGTCACTCACTAATGCTCCCACAGGATCACAGGGAAGAGAGACAGTCTCTAGCAGGGAGAGCAACCATGATCACGCATTACAGTTATAATTTGGCTTTAGTTGCTTTCCTGCTTAGTTCAGGAGCTTGTCAAAGGGCCGAGAAGCCCTGGTGAAAATGAAAGTGTTAGTTGCTTAGTCATGTCTGACTCTGCGACCCCATGGAGTGTCAGGCTCCTCTGTCCATGGGATTCTCCAGGCAAGAATACTGGAATGGGTTGCCATTCCCTTCCCCAGGGGATCTTCCCGACCCAGGGGTCGAACCTGGGTCTCCAGCATTGCCCTGCCTAGCGCTGCCTAGAACCAAATTCTGGAAGGAATATTGGGGTATTCCTGAGGAAGATCACTCCCCTTTCCATCCCCCACACAGATCAGAGCAGCCAGTAAGTATACACTGTGTAAGACACTGAGGAAGCAAGTCACCACCTTCATGAAGTCACAGACTTTATTTCTACAACCACAGGGCCTGAGTACAACTGGGGTAGGAAAAGAGAGCTTCATCTGAGAACGTCTCTCGCGGGCAAGACTGTTCAGGGGAGGCTGGGAACAGAGGGCAAGAAAAGCGAGCTTCTCTGGTCCTGGGAGCATAACACATGTACTCCTCCGAAGACGCAAATGATCTGAAAGCCCTCTGGAAACTGAGCCTGCCTGCAGAGCCCCTGGAACAAATGGCAGACAGGCACTGCCATCCGGTACAAAAGGGAATTTAGACCCACAAGAGAAGCAACAAAATGTTTTAAAAAATAATCATTGTTTCATGACTCACAAACAGGCATTTCTCGGGGCAAGTGCATGCCTAAGATAAGTACTGGTGCTTCCTGAGAAAGATGACATAGGATTAGAGTTGCTTCCCTGTTTCAGTCCATGCCTTCATTTGCCCACTGAACACTTAACTTGGGTTTGGGACATGACCTTCAGGTCCCTTCAGGGCTCCAAGAGCTCTTTGCAGTCTAGGGGTACAGCCTGAGACTGACCTGGGCCCTCTCGCATCTGCCTGGCGGTTGCAGGAAGTTGCCTCCACCCAGAGGCAAAGATGGTCCTCGGTCCCAGACAGCTGGACAAGGGAAGTGCTGTGGGTCAGCACTGGCCCTCAGCACTCCTAGATGGGGGCAGGGAGGGTGGGCAAAACTTTGGAAAGCCAAGCAGGGGGTACTCCTGGGTTCCAGGCAGGGTCTTATTCATTGGATGGTCAAGCAGCGGTGGCTGAAAAGCTGGGTGATGATGGATGGGTCGACTATAGTGGACGTGTCCCCCAGGTCGTGGTCATTCTGAGCGATCTTCCGAAGCACCCGCCTCATGATTTTCCCTGGGGGTCCACACGCTTATGGTTACCTGGTGACAACACACTGACCCACTCCAGCCCTGCCAAAAGTTTCCATCCATGCATACTCGCCACCAGTGGGCCTTGGCCCATCCAATCCCAATCCCTAGAGGTCTCTGAACATACCTGAGCGAGTTTTAGGCAATCCAGGTGCATTCTGGATGTAATCTGGTGTGGCAATGGGGCCAATCTTTTCTCTAACTGTAACCAACAAATCATTACGCATTTTTCCAGTACCCTTAGCCAGGCTGCCCCAAACCAAGGCACAGATGGCTTTGTTCCCAACCTAATCATTCTCAGGCTCGCTTTTTGTCTTTCTCTCTTTTTAACACATTGTCTCTTTACTCTCTCATTGTATATTAATTCACCTTCATGGAACTCAAGCTCTAGAATCAGCCTGCTAGAGTTGAAATTCACTTTACTTGCAGTGTGGCCTCGAACAAGTGATTTACTCCTAAATTCTCTGAGCCTCAATTTCTTCATCTTTAGAATGAGAGTAAAAATAGGATCTATTTCATGGAGGTGTGTGCACTCAGTTGTTCAGTTGTGTCCAGCTCTTTGTGACCCCATGGACTATAGCCCACCAGGCTCCTCTGTTCATGGAGTTTTCCAGGCAAGAATACTGGAGTGGGTTGCCATTTCCTACTCCAGGGCATCTTCGCAACCCAGGGATCAAACCCATGTCTTCTGCATCTCCTGCACTGGCAGGCAGATTCTTTACCACTGTGCCACCTGGGAAGCCTCATGGAGGTGACTAGAGATTAAATGTATTAATGCATTTAAAACACTTAGTTCAGTGGCACAAAGAAAGAATTCTACAAATATCAATCATTATCAACATGGTGGAGACTGAGTGGGAAGAGGGCAGTCAGCCCCTGGGATCTATCTGTGATTTGAGAAACTAGCTCACTACAGCCCCTCCCCAACAACCTGCTGTGGTGCCTGGGCCATCAGGACAGACCTGGCAATCCCTGCCCAGGGAAGGTCCTTACTCTGCTTCTTGAGCTCCTCAGTGAGAGCTGGGCTGAAGATGTGGCCATCGCACAAGGTGACAAAACAGTAGAGGCATTCGCCCTTCACAGGATGAGGGTGGCCAACCACGGCTGCCTCTGCAACAGCCTTGTGTTCCACAAGTGCTGACTCCACCTCTGCCGTGCTCAGCAGGTGTCCTTGTCAAGGGAAAGGAAGTTGCCATGAGAGAGATCCCAGCCCCTGTTCCATCTGTCCCAGTAAGGCAGTCCCGGTCTGGTCAAATAGGGACAGCCTTTCATTCATTCCTCAAGGAACATTGTTGCCCCACCATCCTGGTTCCCCTCCTCCAGGTACTCTTCAGTGTTTGCTACTCTTCAGCCCAGAAATGAATGCTGCATTCCAGGTGTGGTCTGGCTCTCTTAGAAGGCTTTGGCTGGGAGTTGCTGGGTGAGCAGGGTTAATGAGAAGGGAAGATGGTCCCTGGCCCTCACCAGATACGTTCAGCATGTCATCAATCCTGCCGGTGATCCAGTAATAGCCATCCTTGTCCCGCCGGCAGCCTGGGAGGAGAAAATAAATACACCACAGTAGGATACCGCAGCGATCCGCATCACCGAACTGCTGTACCCACGGCAACAGCCTCCTAACAAGTCTTCCTGTTGTGCTAGCCAGGCTCCAAGGTGTTCACACCAACCTCTGTCTCCTGGATCCATTCCCCTGTGTGGTCCTTTATCTCACCGTGCTAGGGTTTGTCTCATGAGCAGTTGCATGTGGCAGAAACGACAGGATGTCATTTCTGAGATGAGATTATAGAAGACACTGTGGCTTCTATCTTGGGTGCATTCTCTCTGATTATTTGCTCTGGGGGCAGCCAGCTGCCACGTCATGAGTAGCCCTATGGAGAGGTCCATGTGGCAAGGAACTGAAGGTTTCTGCCAGCAGCCACATAAGTGAGCTTAGAAGTGGGTCCTCCAGGCTCAGTCAGACCTTTAGACGACTGCAGCTCCAACCACAGGTTGACTGCAACCCACAAGAAACTCTGAATGAGAACCACCAGTGAAGCCACTCACAGAATCCTGATCCTCAGAAACTATGAGATAATTGTTGTTTTTAGTTCCCAGGTTTGGAGTTAATTTGTTCCATGGCAACAGATAACTAATATACTGACCTAAAGTCTATTCTCCATAAAACAAGCAAAGTTAGTTTCTAAATAATATATAAATTATAATCACTTCTCTGCTTAAAAAGCCTGATGGTCTCCCACTGTACACTGGATAAAATCCAAATTCCTCACCATGGCTCACAAGGCCCTGTATTATTATCTCCCTCTCCAACCTGATACAACATTCTTGCTGTTGCTCACTACATTCCAGCTACACAAGCTTCAGTCTTCTCCTCAGACATTCCATGCTTATGTCTCTCTGGTACAGAACATTCGTTTTTACTCCAGATATTCCCATACCTGGCTGTTTCTTCAGGTCTCTGGTCAAATATCACTTCAAAGAAACTTCTCACCACCCCATGTATGGTGGCTGTCCCTGCAGTATTTATTTGCTGAATTTATTGCCTGTCTCTCCTCACTAGAATGTAAACCCCATGAGAGCAGAGACCTTGCCCACCTTATTCATGGTAACATCTCCTGTGCTTAGATAAGTAGTATGTGCTCAATAAATATTTATGGAAGAATGGATTGGTGGATGGACACATGGGCAAACATAGGCTCCAGACATGGGGACACACATGACATGGTAATACATACTGCCATGTGCTGCCTGTCTTTCAGCCCAGCAGTGATGGAAACAAGAACATTTTCCCTCATACATCGAATCTCAGCACCATGCTGAGAGCCTTCCTGCAACACTCATTCCTGTTCTTATGGTCTTCTCTGTATCTCTGACTGGATATTACACATTGATACATAAGACACATCCCTAACCAACTCCTCTTGAAAACGAAAGGGGATGGTACCTGTCTTAGTGGGAGGGGTGGGAAAGGGATAGCCAAGGCTCACCATCTCCGGTCACGTAGTACCCAGGGAACTTCTTAAAGTAGGTGGTCTCAAAGCGTTCGTGGTTCCCATAGACTGTGCGCATGATCCCTGGCCAGGGCTGCTTGAACACCTGGAAGATGAGGAAGTGGTAACCATCTGCTACACTGTCTCACAAGAAGACAGTTACGTCTTTGCCAAACCTTAGGAGAAATAGCCTGAATGCCATTCCCAAGAAGTAGAACAAAATATATGCTTTGGAGACAGACAGTCTAGGCTTGGAATCCTGACTCCGCCACTTACTAACTGTGTGGCCTCAGGTAAGTAACTTTACATCTCTGAGTTTCAGGATCCTTATCTGTAAATCAGAGAAAATAATTTCTACCTCCCAAAGTTATTTTGAGGATTAAATTAATAGTATGTGGAAGCTGCCTAGCACATGGTCTGTTAGTAATAAGCATTTAGTAAATTTGAGTCTCCTTTTTATAAAAAAATTATTTTTATTTATTTGGCTCTGCTGGGTCTTAGTTGTGGCATGCAGGATGTAGCTCCCCAACCGGGGATCGAACCCAGCCCCCTGCATTGGGAATGTGGAATCTTAGCTACTGGACAAAGGAAGTACCTTGAGTCTCCTTTTAGGTAATCCCTCAGGGATGCAGGTACAATTTGTTGCAAATGAGTGTAGTTACATAAAAATGTGGGACCTACACATAAGTAAATAAGTATTGCCCCCAATCAGTAATGTTCTGTGGCAGCAGATTGGTGGGATGGACAGAACTCTATTCTAAGAGTCAGAGGACCTGGATTCAAGTCTTGCCCATGTTACTAACTTGCTCTTTTAAAAGTGTGTTAGTCACTCAGTCGTGTCCGACTCTTTGGGACCCCAAGAACTGTAGTCTGACAGGCTCCCCTGTCCATGGGATTCTCCAGGCAAGAATACTGGATTGGGTAGTCATTCCTTTCTCCAGAGGATCTTCCCCAGCCAGGGATCGAACCCAGGTCTCCTGCATTGCAGGCAGATTCTTCACTGTCTGAGCCACCAGGGAAGCTTGCTCTTAGTAAAAACAAAGTGGGTTGGAGGGTGAGGGTGCTAATGATCTCCCTACAACTACTAAATGATCACAACAGCAGCTTACATTTATCAAGCACCAACTCTTAGGTTCTGTGCTAAATAAACCCTTCACATGAATCATCTAATCAATTCAGCAACCAGAGGAGATAAAGATACTGCTGCTATTGCTGTTTAGTTGCTAAGTCGTATCCGACTCTTTTTTGCGATCCCAGGGACTACAGCCCTCCAGGCTTCTCTGTCTACGGGATTTCCCAGGCAAAAGAACTGCAGTGAGTTGTCATTTCCTTCTCCAGACAAAGGTACTATTGTAACTCTTTTACAAATGAGAATATTTATGTTCAGAGGGGTTAGGTAACTTATCTAAAGTCACAGAAGAGGCAGAGCCAGGTTTGAACCCAGGCAGGTTGACTCTGGAGCCTATATGATTTTCCACTATGTCCTTCAGACCCAAAAAGGCACCATCAAGTATCTTTGAGTAGAGCCCTTAAGAGCCTTGTGGGCCAAAAGGCCTAGAGGCAGGCAAAATATCCAGAAGGATTGCCCCACTAGGGTCTCTCTGCAGAGGATAAACCCTCAACCAGGGAGCTTTAGCCAAAAGCAGCTACCAGGAAAGGTTAGGTTCTAAACTCTAAAGGAAAGCACACTGTGCCCTTCTGTGGACCATCCTCCCCTCCCCCTCATCAAAGACCCACAAGGGCCAGGATCTCACCAGATAGCCTTCAGCTTCACCTTCTAACTCTTCCCCAGACTCATTCAGGATCGCAGGAGCTACCCCGAAGAATGGGAAAGTCTAAAAGCAAACAGGAGACAGGACTCACAAGGAGGAATGAGACAACTCTGACTCAACTCTCTACCTCTAGAGAGTCCCAGAGCCCCCAGTTCCCCACACCTATCAGTCCAGCCCCCCACCCTCTACCTAGGCTGAATGCCCCAAGACTCTCCCTGGCCTAGCCCAGGACCAGCCAGGGGAGCCTCACTCACAGCAGAACCAGGCTTCATGGGTATGGCCCCAGGGAGGGGGGTCAGCATATGGCCACCCTGTGGAAGTCAGAGATCAGGGGTTTGAGTCACTCTTCGCACACACTGCCTGAGCACCAGCCTTCTGAACCTGTTACTTACTGTCTCTGTCTGCCAGAAGGTGTCCACAATGGGGCAGCGCTGCGCACCTACCACCTGGTGGTACCAGAGCCAGGCCTCGGGGTTGATAGGTTCACCCACAGTTCCTAGCACCTGTAAGGACGCCCGGCTGTGCCTTGGGCAGGAGAGTGGGGAGAAAGGGAGGCTCTGAGCACATTAGGAACCAGGAAGACGTGCACAGGCTCTTCTGCCCCCTCCCCTAGTCCAAGCCAGGGTGTTAGAATAATGGGATGGAAAGGACTGTGCAAAGGCCAGCACCAGCTCTGAGGGACACTTAAGAAGCAGCAGCCAGAGAGGGGTCTCACTTGGTAACAGGCTCATCTCCAAACTTCATGAGCAGACGGATGGCTGTAGGTGCTGTGTAGAACTTGGTCACCTTGTACTTCTCCACGATATTCCATAGGCGGCTCACATCCGGATATGTGGGAATCCCCTCAAACTGACCCCAGTAATGGCTGGTCATTTTCAGTCCTTCTCAGTAGTTCCTCCATTCCCCTACCATACCCTCAGGCTCAGTATTTTGTCTTTTCTGACAAATCCCTGTCTTCACACCCTTACCAGACAAGCCAAGAGATTTTCCCATTCAGCATATACAACCCTCTGAGAACTCTTCTTTCTCAAGGCAACAGGTCATTGTATAAGTCCCTCTGCCTCTAGGCAAGGTGGCTTTGGGAGGTCATCACCCAGGATCATCTTGTCCATCCCCTAAATAAACCAGGTAGCCATGGGTCCCAGCACCCTTCTTACCAAAACACTGGTGGCACCATTGGCCAGTGGCCCGTAGGTGACATAGGAATGGCCAGTGATCCAGCCAATGTCTGCGGTGCACCAGAAGACATCCTCCGCATGAAAGTCAAACACATACTTGAAGGTTGTGGCCACATAGAGCATGTAGCCCCCAACTGTGTGTACCACGCCCTGTGGAGAGAATAGGGCCTCAAGTTGGGCTCACCCTCACTGACTACCAAATGTAGAGGAAAAGCCTCCCCAGGGATTCTGGCCCTGCCAGCACTGCTTTTACAGCATCCATCTCTCTTCCATCTTCCTTCCTCCACGTTCCCATCTCACACACCACATATATTTATATAGTCAGTCCATCATCCACACCCACACCCTAAGATGGTATTTCTGAACCCCCCACATTACTTTCACACACATGGACCCTTTTGGTACACTCACATCTAATAGTATCTCTGTTGTGTGCTTGTGCATACACACTCAATTATACGTTGACAGAATGAGAGTGGGGAAAAAAGATAATCTTCTTTGCTTGCTCCATTAATACCCTATCCCTACCAGGCTCCTCCATCCATGGGATTTTCCAGGCGATAATACTGGAGTGGGTTGCCATTTACTTCTCCAAGGAAAGAGAGGCCCAAATTGTGTCTCTAACGATTCACTAAGGAATATTCCAAAGCATGCAGAGAGAATAATTTATGGATGCGGCAAGTGGAAGGTAGAGTGATATATCTTTTAAGTCGGAGTTCTAAGTGTTTCCAGTTCCCACACTGCTCTGGGAGGGACTAGATGTTACCAGTGTGGCATGTGGAAGGGACTGAACTCTAAGAGCTGTAGTCAAGAAGGCCAAGAGGGATCCCTGTGCCCACTCTTGGCCTTGACTTTACAGGCAGCTCTTCTTCAACCAAACCACGTGGGTATAGGCAGGAAACACAGATGTCAGCCCCATGGATTTATCCTTTCCTCCTTTTCTGGGCACCCTGAGGCTCCCCACTTGAATTGTCTCACCCTGGGCTTCACCATTAGTGTCTGAGGATTTGTCAATTTGATTTAGAAAAGGTAATGTGATATTTCTGAAACTCAGAGTTGTAAATTTCATGTCATTACATGCTTCCTCAGAAACTCACTTCTCACCCTTACACAGTGTATGTACACACACACACACACACACACACACACACACACACACATACACGCACTTGCCTTGGGTTTGCCTGTGGAGCCACTGGTGTACAGGATGAAGAGTGGGTCTTCAGCATCACACCATTCAGGCTCACACTCATCCCCTGCCTTCTGCATGAGTTCATGCCACCACAAGTCAACCCCCTCATTCCAGGAGATCTGCAGGGGGAAGAAAATAGGAATGGGCAAGGAAGAATTGTTAACAGGTCAGGCTGGGGGCAAAATTCACCCCTACCTAGCACCTGGAAAGGCCAGGGTGGGAGTGGCAGATGGAGGTCCTGAGAGGGAGGAAGGGCCCAGTGAGGGTGAAATGGGGCAGGGAGAACAGAAACAGAACAGGAGGCTTCTTGGGTACTCCCAGCACCCTGCTTCAGAACTTCTCTCACCTGGCCTCAGGCTGAGGCGGGCCCCCTTGGTTGGTCCCTTCTCACTCTTCAATTCCTAGCTTAAATGTCACCTTCTTGGAAAGGTTTAATCTAAATGGCATCTGATAGGCTCCCAGACCCACCCTCACCCCTACTATTCTTCTTCTTCTTCTTCTTTTTTTTTTTTTAATCAGCTTGTGAGATTAGTTTCCCAATCAGGAATTGAATGTGGGCCCTTAGCAGTGAAAGCACAGAGTCTTAACTCTGGATGGCCAAGGAATTCCCACCCCTGCTATAATTCTTGATCACAGCACCTTATTTTTTTTTACCACATAGCACATATTTCCAGTTGTTTTATTTAGCTGTTTACTTGATTACTGTCTCTCCCGATAGTGACCTCTATGAGTACAGTGGCATGTCTATCTTTCTTGCCCACCCCCCTAAATCTCCAACACCTAGTAAAATGCCTAGCACTCAACAGGCACTCAGTAAAATTTTGTTGGATGAATGAATATGCATACACAGGCCTGTATATACACATATGTACTTATGGGACTAGTGGCTCATCAGCAGGGATGCAGATACCACACAATTCAGAAATGCAGAATTAGTCAGAGCCTGCAGGTGAGGTGGGTACCTGACCCCAGTAGTTAGTAGCAAAAGAGTCAACAGATGTTGGTCCAAGCATCTTTTTTTGCATGTCCGGACATCATCCACATCTGGAGGTTCCTACTCCAGCTCTGCCCCTGCCCCTATACCAGTGGTACCAATGGGTTTCTCAGAAAGACACTTTCTTGAGGTTCCATTCAGCAGGAAACTTTGCTTTAAGTTGGTGGAAAAGGATCAAGGTGGATTTCTCCCAGTAGAAGGATGTCCCTCTAATACTGAAGTGCCTTTCAGATCTGTCATCCTGAAATTTTTCTAAACTCTCCTTGAAACTGTTTTACTTTCTGAATTATATCAACTATTTGAAAAACTGGTTTTAAGTCTACTCTTTGCTGAGTGAAGTTGTATTCCCTGAATTCGTCCAAAGTTGCACTGGATTTCGATTCCCAGTTCTGCCACTTCCTAGATATATATGACCATGGACAAGCCACTCTCCCTCAAGTTACTCATTTTTAAAATGAGGATAGTCATTCTTGCCCTGATAGTCTCACAGGATTTTGGAAACATCAAAGGAAATCTGTTATTACCTAGTAAATATCAAGCCTTGGATTGTCTGGGTGGGTAGAGGAGACTGATGAATGTCAGGAAGGTGAAAAGTTAGTTCAATTCCACTGAACTCCTCTGGGAGGTGAAACAAGAGTGTGATGATGGAAACTATTGTGGGTTTGGTTTAACTGTCACAAAACTGTTTCATATTCATTACTTCCTTGTTCTATAGTCCCAACTGGCAGGTAGACATGATAGTATAAGAGGAAACATCCTATTCCTCTCATTATATGGTTATATAGTAATTTATTGTGTGCACATTTGGTTTAAAAGCCCCAGAGTGTTAGATACATACCTTGATAAATTATAAAATTACCATTCTCCTTTTTCTGAACTATCTGTCTCTTACTCTGGAGAATTTGAAGTTTCTGGCACATAAGCATGACAAGTCCAGGTCAAGAGAGACACCATTGAGAAGAAAAAGAACAGAGAGGTCCCCACAAGGTAGAAAATACAAAAATACACCCTACTTTTTTTTAAATTGGAATAGCCATACGGCTTTACACATACATTGTCACATGAGTAATTTTTTGCCCACCAGATGATCTAACTGAGATGAGGGCATTAACATGTTTAAGAAGAGTATCAATAGTGCTCTGAGCAAATGGAGCTAGTCTATGGTGCTGGTGTGGATTGTCACAGAAAAGGCACTAGGGACATGTAAGGGCAAAGCACAGTTACATTGTGGCAATGAGGGGACTCTTTTAATCTTGTAAAACTGCTTCCTTTGTGGGTGTGGGTAAGGACGGTGGGGTGGGTACTTTGGGGTGGGTACTCCAGGTGTGGAGCTGATAACCAGCACCAGGAAGCAGGCTGAGAGCAATCAGTGGCACACATGTTGGTTGTGAATTAGGTGTACACCTATGAGGGCCCAGGGCTTGGAACCAGGAAAAGGTTTGCATTTTCTGAAATAAGAATCAAAGAGCTGGCCTTTGTTATTGGACCAGGAAAGCCTTAGGGAGGGCAGCTGCCAGGTGCGAGAGAGGAATATGAGGAAGCTCATAGGTAATATGGTTGAGGAAGGTCCCTGCCAACTGTAACAGGCCCTCCCTTGAAGACTGCTTAAGAATGAGGGGTTTGGAACTCTGCCAAGATTTCCATAGTTTTGACTATAGTTCTCAGGCCAAGCCACCTGGGTTTCGTAAGCCGATTTTTATGGTCTTTGGGTTTTTGGTAACTGAGTCTTTTTACCTCCAAGGAATAAAATTCCAGGAGCCTGTGGCCTGACAACCTCTGGTATTAAGAATTATAAGAGTTTATTTCTTTTTTAACTCCCTTTTAGAAATGCCAGCCTGTCTGCTATATTAGAAATAATAAAAGCTAACATTTATAGAGCAGTTACTATGTGTTGAACACCTTACTTATACTGACAAAACCCTGTCAGGTAGGTACAACTTTATCCTTATTTTAGAGATGGGGAAACTGAAGTAAAGGAGCTTAAGAAACTTGCCCAAGTTCCCATATAGCAGGTAACAGAGCCAAGATATGAAGCCAAGTGGTCTGACTCCAGAGCTATATTCTAACCACTAAGTTTGTTTCCTTTTTCAAGAGAAAAGTCTTAGGTCCCTGCCTGAGTTTTCAAATGAAAACATTTCCCCCTAGGACTCAGATCTGTCTCCACTGTGCTAATGAGAATAGAGAAAAGGTGTATTATATTTACCATTAGCCTAAGAGGTTGATCATAGCAGATTTAGAGTAAGACATCCTGTGAGGATGGTAAAACTCAGAGGAATAGTGGCTTTTATGTTTTGTTTTAGTAAGGAAAGAGGTTCCTTTAAAGCATTTACTATCATGTCTCCATTACTGATAAGGGATCTGAAGTCCAAAGAGAAGGGGTGACTCATTTAAGGTCATATAGCTAAAAATTGGTCTCTGGACTCCAAACCCAGTCTCTCCTCTATACTAATCAGCTTTGAGTTCCCTATACTAATCAGCTTTGAGTCCCCACTTAAGAATCTCTCTTCTTAGAATCACCTACAATATAACTTTCGTTGAATTTAATTATATCAGAGTTTATGTGTAGTTTGTAAATCTGAAAGTAGTTTATAAATATATTTAGAAGGCTTCTTCTCAGCTGCCAACTTGATGGTGATTCCCAAAGTCAAGGTCTGCCTCTCCTCTACCTGTTCCTCCTCCTGTTCCTTTCCTGGTTCTGCCTCAGCTAACTGCACAGTGGAAACTTTCTGACAGACTGCTTGGTCCTCTCTCCCACAATGGTCCTGAGAAGCAGGAGTGAAATGGGATGTCTGTTGCTACCTCTGAGATCCATGCTCTATGCCAATTCAGAAAAATAAGCATTTGGCCTCATGACCCTTCAGAGTGATTTAGACTAACTAAGGGTAGAGAGAAGGGGTTAGGTCTGGCAGTCACCTCAATGGGGCGAACAGGCAAAGAGCAGTTGGACAAGCAAACAAGCATGCAGGAAAGCAGTGCCCAAGGCAATGCAGAGGTGGATACCTGGGGCCGGATGTGCTTGGGTTTCTCTTTCGGCTTACCCTGTTAAGAGCCCACGGAAAGGGTGGTGAGCAGGGTCCAAGGATAGGGGAGGGGGAGGGAAGGGTCAGTGTGCCCCAAACCTCTGGCTGCTTCCTTTCCCTCTGGTTCCTCTCTCACTGGTCCTCCCAGCCTCCATTTTCCTGATTCTCTTCACAGCCTCTATACACTCAGAACCCCGAATGCTGACAGGGTCTCCAATGTTCCTAGACCAGACTGAAGTCTGTCTAGCTCTAAGATTACTCAAAGCCTCTCAAGTCACAGAATTTCAGAAACCCTCTGTCCTTCTGGACCCTGGAGCTCTTATCCTTCATGCCCCTTAGACCTGGAGGCCACCACTGGACTTTTTCATCAGAAGCATGTATCCAAAGCTATCAAGGGCCATCTGTTGAGTGGCAGATCCTGGTCTTTCCATGGTGGGACCACATAGGTAGCCCACCCCAAACCAAAGCCCAGTATTTAAGATGACTACATATAGTCACCCAGGTCAGCCCATTTCTAACCCAATCCCGATCTCTAAAGATCCCTGATGCCCATCAGAATACTCCAACCAGCACAGGAGTCTTCCTCACAATCTCTTGTGCTAAGTTCCCAAAGCTCCCTACCTACATCCAAGGTCAAAGTCCCCTATCCCCAGTCAGCCCTGCCAGGGAGGCCATTCTGAGGACTGCTCCTAGATCCTCAGCATTATGATAAGGAAACAAAGACGGTCATCAGGAACTTCCTGGGGAGGAAGAGGGAGCCAGTTGGAGCCCAGAGGAGGGTATAATGGTACCAGACTCACCTGCACATCCGGGCACGGCCTCTTAATCGGAGGAGACTGGCTAGGAGAGTCACCTGTGCCCAGCTCTGCCCGCCCCAGGTGCTTGACCACAATGCAGCATTTCACTGGGAAACCCCTGGAGGAAAGAAAAGCCTGAAGTGGTGGGCTAGTTGGCTCAAAAGAGAATTTGGCAAGACCCACCCATACCTATCTAGGGTAGGAGGGACAAAGGAGACCTGGCACTGGGGAAATGCCAAGTCAACTCAGGGCAGTAGCCAGCAGACCAAACACACTTACTTCTCCTGACACTTCTCCAGGGTCTCGTCAGCCAGCTCCTTCAGGTTGACAAGCTTTTCCCCCCTGTAGAAGGCATCTTTGGGGAGCAACAGATATTCCAAGCCTTAGGAAGGCACCACACTTCTACCCCCTTGATCCCTAGTGGGTACAATGTTCAGTCCTTCCTGGGTAGGCCTCTTGTCTATGGATCTTACAGCTAATTTGAGCTAACAGAGGGTAGGCTGAGGTGGAAGCAGGAGATAAAGGGTAAGCTGCCCCTTCCCTTTACATTAATCAGTCCCAAATACCAGCTAGCTGGTTGAAGACCAAGACTGAGTGTGGGGGTTTTGGGGAAGGGGTGAGAGACTTAGTCACCTGTAGTAATGAGAAGGCTACAATTGGAATCCAGGATCCGTTCACAGAGAGACTCTGAAGAGAACCCTGCAAACTAGAAAAGGGAAGAAAGACTGAGAAAGAGGGCAACCCAAGGATCGAGTGAACAAGAAAAGGAATAAGGAACCTATGACACAAACATTCTAAATGCCTTAGTCTGGTTTTTCAGATCTTCCATCATCCAGGCTCAGCCTACTTTTCCTGAGCCGTACCCCCAACCCGGCCCCTTTCTCCAGCCCCAATTCCTACCACAATGGAGTGCAGAGCCCCAAGGCGGGCACACGCCAGCATAGCCACCACGAGCTCTGGGATCATGGGCATGTAGATTGCCACTCGGTCACCCTTGCAAATGCCTGCAGGTAAAGGACACAGATCATGGACCATGGTGGATCCCACCTGCTGCCACGTGTTCCTTCTCATCCAATTATCTGTTCTCCCCCACCTCCCCACCCAGGTGACCTTTTCTGTTCCTCTGTTAGCAGATTCCTTCTTTTCCTTCTCAACTTCCCCCGAGTCCTCAGATACCCCCAGGCTGGGCTCTCCAGTCCTCTCCCTATATCCCCACACTCACCCTGTTTTCGGAGAACATTGCTGAACCGACACACTTGGACCAGAAGCTCTTGGTATGTGATCTGGGTGGTTTCCTCTGGCTCATTGCCCTCCCTGAGATGTACCAGAAAGAGCCAGTCACTAGGGAATATGACTTCTTCCCCAAACAAACAAACAAAAATAAGAACAGTCATAAAATCCATTCATTAACACCAAGGCCTGGGAATATTCTGTGAAGATGAGCCATCTGCCACCACACCTTGAGCTGACTGATCAGATGCACTGGCCTTACAAAATATACTTTATACACAAGCTGTGTGTCACTGGAAAATGCACTGCCATCTCTGAACCTCATTTGATAAAATGGGATCATGATCTTCTCTCTTCCATTCAAGGCATGTATTAAGAAGAAATGGTATCACGAATGTGATTCTTCCTGAAAGTGATGTCAGCATTGCATTGGTGTTATTCAAAGTGGGGTCTCTAGATTACTTGTACCCAAGTCACCTAGGGAACTTGTCAATATGTAGATTCCTGAGCCCAAACTCAGAATCACAATCACAAGATCCAAGAATCTGCTTCTTTACTACAAGTTGGTATAAAGAATCAATAGGTAAATCAGATGCACCTTTAAAGTTGAGAATCACCACCCTCTATCAACTTCTTGCTGTCTACCTCCTCAGCCTTGCCTCCTACTCCTTTCTAGGCTTCAGCCTGGTTTCCTTCAGTCATTTCTTCATCGATTCATTTGCTTATTCAACTACTATGTTCTATATATATGAATAGAAATAAGGCACTGAGAATAAGATAAGCAAAATCCCTCCCAACATGAAGCTTATATTCCAATGAAAGTACAGGAAATATACAAGTAAAAATATAACAGATAATTTAATTTCCAATTATGATAAGAATTATGAAAGATATAAAAAATGACATAATAATGACCGAGAAATTTTTAAAAAGACATCTTAAGGATTCAGACTGTATACAAAGATTTAACTGTAAGAATACCCCCTTCAGTATTATTTTTCAATTTTATGAATTTTAAATAAGTAATTCTACTGCACAATTGCACTCATCTCACACACTAGCAAAGTAATGCTCAAAATTCTCCAAGCTAGTCTTCAACAGTATGTGAACCAAGAACTTCCAGATGTTCAAGATGGATTTACAAAAGGCAAAGGAAACAAAGATCAAATTGGAACATCTGTTGGATCATAGAAAAAGCAAGAGAATTCCAGAAAAACATCTACTTCTGCTTTATTTACTATGCCAAGCCTTTGTGTAGATCACAACAAACTGCGGAAAATTTTTAAACAGATGGGAATACCAGACCAAGTTACCTGCCTCTTGAGAAATGTGTATGCAGATTAAGAAGGAACAGTTAGAACTGGACGTGGAACAATGGACTGGTTCCAAATTGGGAAAGGAGTACGTCAAGGCTGTATATTTTCACCCTGCTTATTTAATTTATATGCAGAGTACATCATGTGAAATGCCAGACTGGATGAAACACAAGCTAGAATCAATACTGCCAGGAGAAATATCAATAACCTCAGATACAAAGATGACACCACACTTATGGCAGAAAGCAAAGAAGAACTAAAGAGCCTCTTGATGAAAGTGAAAGAGGAGAGTGAAAAAGTTGGCTTAAAACTCAACATTCAGAAAATGAAGATCATGGCATCTAGTCCCATCACTTCATGGAAATTGATGGGGGAACGAAACGGTGACAGACTTTATCTTTTGGGGCTCCAAAATCACTGCAGATGGTGAGTGTAGCCATGAAATTAAAAGACGCTTGCTCCTTGGAACAAAAGCTATGACTAATCTAGACAGCATATTAAAAAGCAGAGACATTACTTTGCCGACAAAGGACTGTCTAGTTGAAGCTGTTGTTTTTCTAGTGGTCGTGTATGGATGTGAGAGTTGGACTGTGAAGAAAGCTGAGCGCCAAAGAATTGATGCTTTTGAACTGTGGTGTTGGAAAAGACTCTTGAGAGTCCCTTGGACTGCAAGGAGATCAAACTAGTCAATCCTGAAGGAAATCAGTCCTGAATGTTCATTGGAAAGACTGATGCTGAAGCTGAAACTCCAATATTTAGGCGAAAACTGACGTATCAGAAAAGACCCTGATGCTAGGTAAGATTGAAGGCAGGAGGAGAAGGGGACAACAGAGAATGAGATGATTGGATGGCATCACCAATTCAATAGACATGAATTTGAGCATACTCTGGGAGTTGGTGATGGACAGGGAAGCCTGGCGTGCTGCAGTCCATGGGATCGCAAAGAGTCAGACACAACTGAGCAACTGAACTGAAATGAACATAAAAAGATATGTAAATTTTTAAAATGAATTTGAAAATTGAATTTTAATGCTGTTCAGAAATAAATACTTCACAGTCCCCAAACAAACATAGAATGGGGAGGTGGGAAAGAACAGCTTTAAGCACAGGACAGGCCTATTAGACAAGCATATAAACATGCTTCTATGTTTATATACTCTTTTTTTTCTATATAAATGGTGACATACAATATTCATTTTTCTGTATCTTGTTTTTTATTGAATATCACAAATCTTAAATATAGAGCTTGATCATCTGGCTTAATTTTTAAATTTAACAATATATCTGGATATCATTTTCCATCAAGACTTACAGTGCTATTTCATTTTCTTTGTCATATGCATAATGTTCTACTATTTATGTGTGCCATAATTTATTTAACAAATAAATATTTCAATGAGTATCTTTATTAATATGTCATTTACTCACTTGAAAATATATCTGCAGGATGAATTACTAGAAGTGAAATTGTTGGGTCAAAGATATGGACATTTAAATACTGATAAATACTAGAGGATAAGTTCTTTAAGTAGGATGGTCAGGGAAGGCCTCTCTCTGGAGAGGTGACATTTGAGCTAAGACCTGAGCAATGAGAGTAGGCAAATGTATGAGTTCTTGAGAAGAGTATCCTAGGCGGGTAGTACAGAGCTTGGCCTATTCAAAGAACAGAAAGGAAGCTAATATGGCTGGAGCGTAGTGAACAAGAAGGAGAGTAACAATCAGAAGTAGGCAGCAGCCAGATCACATACGGCTTTGTAGGCACGGTAAGAAATTTGAATTTTATTCTAAGGAGATTCTTCCTTGCTTCCCTTATACACAAAGTGCCACTTCCACAATCTTAATCACACCAATGCCCCAGCTCAGAATGCCTTCCCACCTCCTTTGGGCTGCACCACGTAGCCCTCCATAAAGGTCACTGTGCTTCCTCTCCTTCCTTACCACCCAGAGAACTTACGAAGGAGGTAACTAAAACCCAGAGAGAGGTAGGAGCTTGTCAAGGTCACAATAAAAAGCGGCAGAGCCAAGAACAGATCTTCAGGTCTTCTGACTTCAAGTCAGGGCTGTTTCTCCTCATAGTGTGAAGGACAGGGACCAGTAGGGAAGCCAGGTCTTTGGCGATTTTACGGAAGATTATCAGCTTCTTTCCAGCTCCTGGCTCAATGAGTTAGTTACTATCCTCTCATTGGCTTCACCTTCCTAGGGCTGAGAGGAGAAAAGCATAGAGCTGTTTAAACTGGGAAGGAACTGGGAGAGAGGAAGCTGGCAAATGGCCCTGAATGCCGGATGCAGAAAAAGTCACTTCCTTAATTGGCTCACTGACAAGTGGCACACGGGAACGTCTCTAGTTACAGCTAAATGCTGACATACATCTCACACCCATGCATACATATCCCCATATGTATGCTGACCTGTGTACCCCTGCATACATAAAAACATGTATACTAGTATAAAAAACATTGCAGACATAGGAACTTCTCATTTGCACACATAGGAACAATCAGCATTAATATAGGACTCGAACATGGGCCCATCTGCAAGTATATGCACCACACACTTAAGTATCTATCTATGTGCACCTTCCAGAAACTCTCTATCACATTATTCTGTTTTATTTTCTTTGTGGAACTTTCTATGATTTGAAATTAGCTCATGTATTTTATTCACTTGCGTATTATCTGTATCTTTCACTGGAATATAAACTCCGTGATAACAATGACCTTGTCTCTCTTGTTCATTGCTACGTCCCTAGCAATGAGATTCAATACCTAGAATAGAGACTGGTACATAGAAGGTGCACAGGCACAGATAAGAACAAACCTAAACAAGAACACAAGAACAGCTTACTTGAGCCCACTTCCAGTTACACACACACACAGAGTGTACATCTCTCTCCCTGGCTCTGTGCTCAGATTATACATTATTGATATAGGCACCTTACTCCTTCCAGTGTCTTCTTTCTCTGACATACACACTGGGCTGGGGCCCCGGATGGTTGGGAGAGGGGAGGGAGCACACATGCACACACACACATGTGCATGGGGACACACACCCCCCCAAAATGTAATATTACTCAGCCATGAGAAAAGAGTGAAACCTTGCCAGGGGTGATAATATAGACAGACTTGAGGATATTATGCTAAATGAAGTAAATCAGAGAAAAGACAGACACCCTATGATTTTACTTATATGTGGACTCTAAAAATAAACAAACATAATGAAACAGAAACAGATTCATAGATCTTGGGTTGTTGCTGGGGGCAGAGGAGAGTGGGGAATGGGTGAAATAGGTGAAGGAGCTTAAGAGGTACAAAGTTTCAGCTATAAAATAAATGCCTTGTGAATGTAATATATAACATAGAAAATATAGTAATAATACTACAACTTTGTACGGTGACAGATGGTAACTGGACTTATTTTGATGATCATTTTTGTAATTATAAAAATATTGAATCACTACGCTATACACTTAAAACCAATATTGTAAGCAAATTATACTTCAATTTAAAAAAGACGACTGAAGTGACTTAGCAGCAGCAGCAGCAGGTGAACACATGTACACCCATGGTGGATTCATGTCAATGTATGGCAAAACCAATACAATATTGTAAAGTAATTAGCCTCCAATTAAAATAAATAAATTAATGTTAAAAAATAAAAATAATAAATTTTTAATAAATTAATAAATAATTTAAAAGACTAGGTGAAATATCAATACGTTAAGCATATAAAATAAATAAGTGAGTGCCTATAATATAAATCTCTACATTTTATATATTTGGAACATTTCATAATTTTAGAATTTGAATAAAATAAGTAAAATATTTTACTATATCAAAAAAATAAAAAGAAGAAAGCAAACAGCAGCATGTGCCCACTTAGTTTTAGGGGGGAAGATAGGGAGGTGCGGGGACTGGAAAACTTGAGAATACATGGTCTGGAAAGAGGAGGCATCTAACACTTAAATGTAGTGCCTATTAACTTTTGGCCTCTGGGAATAAGGTCTCAATACTGCCCAATTTTTTGGTTTTTCAAGAGAGACCTGGAATCTGTTTCTGAATTTTTAAGTTTGATGCAATTAACTTTAACTTTAAACACTGTGGTCAAACAAAACTATTAATGAAAGATTTAGCTGATGGGCTACAGATTGGGAACCCTGCAGCAGACCCAGCTACTTCCCTTTTACCTGGAAGCCATATGGTATGGGACAGCTCAAGGTATAGAATCTTTTTTTTAAGGAAAACTTCTACAACTAGCTTATCCTTACACTCTCCATATTCACTGTTATCCATTACTGATGCAAAATATCTTCAGAATTAGACTACTTCCCTTCACATCTACTACCATCATAGTCCGAAGTCACCATTAAGTATGTCAGATCATGTCATTCCTCTGATCAAAATGTTCAGATGTCATCCCATATCATTTTGAGTAAAAGTCCTCACACTGACCTGCTACATGATTTCCTCACTACCTCTCTGTCCTCAAATACTCCCTTTCTCTCTTCCTCTCCCCACCTCTCTGCTCCAGCCACATAGCCTCCTTACTGTTTGGCAACACCAATCACACTTAACCTCAGAACTTTTGCCCTCCACTTGAGTATTCTTCCCCCAGAGAGCCACATGATTTATCCCCTATCTTTTGAGTTATTGCTCAAATGTTGGCTTCTCAGTGAGGTCATCCTTGACCACGCCATATAAAAAAGCACTTGTCCACCCCCAGTCCCAGATACTCCAAGGTAACATCTTCCAGAAAGTCTTCCCTAATTTCTCTTTTTCCTCATCTACCTCAAAGTGGAAAAATTTTTCTTCCTTCCAAGTCCCTTTATCTTACTTTCCTTGTGATCTATTGGTTCTACCTTGTATTACATTTATTGGGGCCTTCCTGTTCCCATTATACCCTGGGCTCTTGAAGGGAAGGAATTGTGTCTTCTTCCTTTCTGTTTTCTCTAAGCACAATTGGCACAGTAAATACTTAAGGTTCATGGTCAAATCAGTGAAAAACTTATAACTAATTAATGACAAGGGAAGACTGGAGAGCTCTTTCTCTTTGTATGAGGATAGTCATTGAATTGGAGATTTTAGTTCCCTAAACTAGCAGAAAAGTAAAGTACAAGATAGGAGGAAAGAGCTGAGGAAAAAAAAATAGATGGGGAAAACTGGGTTCCTCATAGAAGCATCAGAAGGCAGGATCTAACCTACTGAGTTAGGTCTTCCAGGGGAGAAGTACCCAGATGAGAGGAGTCCAAACTGTTATAAAAGGAAGACTGGACTTATCTGTTTAGCCTGGAGGTGAGAATATAATGAGAAACCTGATAGTAAGTCTCAAACACCTGTCTCTCTGTTGCCACCACCGTAGTACGAGCCACCTTCATGTCGTGCCTAGATGACCACAGTGACGCCACACTGGCCTCCCACTACACTCCTGCCCCCTTCCAATCTACACATAAACCAAAATGATCTATTATAAACACAAACCAGGCTACAGTATCTTCTCCAACTCATTATGTGCCATTGTTCCATTATGCTTACCAGACTCCAAACACATTGGCCTTCTGACTGAGAGAACATGCCATGGTCTTTGACTATTTTTCCTGAACTCTCCGAATGGTTTGCTCTACCTCATGTTTCAGATCTTGGTTTAACTGTCACTTCCCTAGTGAAGCTTTCCATGATGAGCATCAGTCCTTCCTGACATTCTTCATCACAAAATTGTTTATTTTTTATAGCATTTTTCTCAATTTGTAATTGTCTTATTTATTTACTGTTTTTTGGGATTTTTTGCTAATTGTCTGTCTCACCTACTAGACTGTAAGCTTCCTGAAGGCAGAGACCAAGTTAGTCTTCTTCACTACTGAATCCCCAACACCTTGCAAAGAACCTTGTATATAACAGGTGCTTAATAAATACTTTCTGAATGAATGAATGAACCTGAAGGATTATTATGGGAAATAAACAAATTAGTATTTTGTAACTATAATTGGAAGAGCTAGCTCAATTGGGAGAGTGCAATATAAAGAAAGCCTTTTCAAATGTCAGGCTTCCCTGGTGGCTCAGATGGCAAAGAATCTGTCTGCAATGAGGAAGACCCAGGTTCAATTCCTGAGTCAGAAAGATCCCCTGAGGAAGGGAATTGCTACCCACTCCATTCTTGCCTGGAGAATTTCATGGACAGAGTTGCCTGGTGGCCTACAGTCCAAGGGGTTGCAAAGAGTCAGACACAATTGAGTGATTAACACTTTTTCTATGTCCAGAAGTGTAGGATTGTGCAGGTTGGAACAGGGAAACCCTGTCATCTATTTGATCATTCTCAAGGGAGTGGGGTCCTTGGAATTTCATTTTATAAGCAATCCATGTGATTCATGTTCAGTGAACTTTCAGATGACCTTTAAGACCCTTCCAGTTTTGAGATTCTTTGATTTGGGAAAATTAAGAAATAATGTGTTCTATGATCCATGAAGCACTGCACAAATGTGATGCACTTAGACATAAGTATATCCTCAAGTCACTTTCCCATTCACCAAGGGAGTGGGGTGTGGGAGCAACATAGCTTGACATATTAGCAGCTTAATGTTCCCTCTGGATACTCCTGGCTGAACAAGGAAAAGGGCTGGAGGAGGAGGTGGGAGGAGGCAAATACCAAAGACTGAATCATAAATCACTTAGAATGCCAGAGGAAGATAGGGCTTTTGATGTTCACCACCCTTATTCACAGATGAGAAACCAAATGTACAGATAGGAAGTGATGGCCTGGAGGTTACTTAGCACTTAGCAGCACTATTATTGTAAAGCAGAGCTATTCAATATGGTAGCCACAAGCCACATATAGCTACTGAACACTTAAAATGTTCTGGGGGAACTGGATTTTTAATTTAATCTATTTTAAATATTAACAGTCACCTGTGGCTAGCTCTAGAGCCTATATGCCTCAGGGCATTCTCCTGCTAAATAAACTGGACTATATAAGGAGAGAGATGTTTCCAAAACCCAGGATTAACAGAAAGAAGAAAATCAGTGCAGGAGTCCTGAGAACTGTGGGGTTAAAGTCCACCAAGCATGGATTTTAGTAAAACTATAATAACCCAAGAGAACTGAAAACATACATCCATACAAAAACTTGTACACAGAGATTCACAGCAGCATCATTCATGATGTCAAAAAGTGAAAACAATCCAAGTATACATCAACTGAAAAATGGATAAATAAAATGTGGCACATCCATACAATGGAGTATTATTTTGTATAAAAAGGAATAAAGTACTGACACATGCTACAACATGGATGAACCTTGAAAAGATTATTCTAAGTTTAAGAAGCTAGACACAAAAGGTCACATATTGTATGATTTC
This sequence comes from Ovis aries, assembly GCF_016772045.2. Taxonomy (NCBI): domain Eukaryota; kingdom Metazoa; phylum Chordata; class Mammalia; order Artiodactyla; family Bovidae; genus Ovis; species Ovis aries. Next base: position 64,201,611 of record NC_056066.1, on the reverse strand, counting down.
ATTCATATGATCTGTCCAGAATAGAGACAAAAAATAGATTAGTGATTGCCTAGGCCTGATGGCAAGGAAAGTTGGAAGAAAATGAAGAGTGAGTGCTAATGAGTATGAGGTTTTTTTTGGGGGTGGTGAAAATGTTCTAAAATAGATTGTGATGATGTTTGTACAACTCTGCGAATATGCCAAAAATCACTGAGGTGTGCTTTAAATGGGCAAATTGTATGTTATGAATTATATCTCAAATTTTAAAAACTTAATTCCAGTTCTGACTGGAACTGCAATAAGCACATAGAATAATTTGGAAAAAATAGACATCTTTACAAATCTTTCTTTCCTGAAAGATTGTACCTTAGCACTATTCATTCATTCATACTGTCCATTCATTCATACTGTCTCTATTTACCTAAAGACTTGGCATTTATTTATTTTTAGCATTATAGTCATAGTATACACTTGTTTCCCTCACTGGATTGTGAGTTTCTTAAAGGCAGACAGGATATCTTTTTATCTGTTTCCTCCTCAGTGCCTAGCATAAAGTTTGACACATAGTAGGCACTTAATACATAACTATGAAATGAGTAGATAAAAGAATGAATGAATAAACTTCTCTGGTTACATGATCAGCCAGATCTAGGCTGATCAGAGTGAGGAAACGTGGAAGGAAAGAGGGGATTACAGAGGATACAAATGAAGAAGACAGATGCTAAACAGACAGTGGGAAATGGTAGACAGAGGGGAAAAGTTTAAAACTTGTGGAATGGGATTTGGAAACATATCTAGAAAAGTTTCTTGAGCCCCTACAATGGACTCAATCCTGGACTCTATGCCATGAAAGAGACTGGAAGAAGCCCCTGAATATGAGGTTCAGGCTATGGGACACATGCTTTGCAATCTGAGCTATTAATACACCCTGTTCTCCTGCCAGCTATTTTTAGGCCTTGAGCCAGAGACCTTGCGCCTGTTCCCCTTGGCCAAAGTGGCTTTGGTGCCAGGTGGTTTCTACACATCTTCTCTGTTGAGAAGGCAGGCCTGGGCTAGTATAGAAGGTAACCTTTCTCCCAATGCCTACATGCCTTCTTACAGGAGGAAAATGATACTCATTCCTATCATCCAGTTGTTCCTACCATGCTAGTCTCCCCCAAAATAAATGAATGAGGGCAGCCCTCTCAGCTCCTTTATTACCACTGTATTTGGAATGCTGCCTTAGATGAGAATATGCCTAGGTTAGAAAAAGTGAGTGGGAAGAACCGCCAGGGACAACACACTACATGTACAACAAGTCTCTCAAGTATAACAGACACATGCAAAAAGATTCATGTCAATAGTTCTTTGCTATTTAGGTAGATATAGCTTAAATTAGTAATTTTTAAGGTATAGTACTCTATTCCTATGGGTACCTGTGGAGAAGGCAATGGCACCCCACTCCAGTACTCTTGCCTGGAAAATTCCATGGACGGAGGAGCCTGGTAGGCTGCAGTCTATGGGGTCGCTAAGAGTCGGACACGACTGAACGATTTCACTATCACTTTTCACATTCATGCATTGGAGAAGGAAATGGCAACCCACTCCAGTATTCTTGCCTGGAGAATCCCAGGGATCGGGGAGCCCGGTGGGCTGCCGTCTATGGTGTCGCACAGAGTCGGACATGACTGAAGCGACTTAGCAGCAGCAGCAGCATGGGTACCTGAGCAGGAAAAGTTTTAAGAGAGTAAGTGTCCAGAGTTTCAACTTTCATATGTACTCTTTCCTAATAGTGATCTAAGTTGGTTTTCCTTTCCCACTTTCTTTCTCCCACTTTACAAAAAAATGCCATGTCTCTCTTTTATCCCAAACTTTATTATGCCTATACAATGCTGAGGTTCAAAAAAAAAAACACCTCTAGAGTGCCAAACAAAAGGACAATTTGAGATTGCATAAATTCACAGGGAGAGCCCCAAGGAAGCAAACCAGAGAGCTTCTATAAGAAATCAATATTAAAAGGAGTGACATGTTGACAGAACTGTCTGTACAAATTAGGTTATATGATGAACATTATCTATAAATTATATGAGCTAAATGTGCAGCTTCAAGATTTTGAAAAAGATATATAACATATATATATATATACAATAAAAACACATTAGAAATTAGATTCTTTGCAGTGATTTAATCTTTTGATAAAATGTTTAAATCTGAACTTTAAAATGTAGGAAGAGTTACACATCAAAATTCTTCTGGGTATTAGATCACTAACATAAATAATTACTTTTCAAAGAGATCCTGCCACTGCCCACCATATCAAAAACTTGTGAGGAAGTTTAAAAAATACAAGTCAGAAATTTTATCCTCTGAAAATTCTGATTCAATAGGCTGGGTGGGATCTAGGAATCTGGATTATTAACAATATCCTCAGGTAAATATTTGGGTCACCAGACCTAGATTACTGTTTACCTCTAATTCAATGTATGAATTTGCACAAAAGTACCCTTACTTCGGAGAAGGCAATGGCAACCCACTCCAGTACTCTTGCCTGGAAAATCCCATGGATGGAGGAGCCTGGTGGGCTGCGGTCCATGGGGTGGTGAAGAGTCAGACATAACTGAGCGAATTCACTTTCACTTTTCACTTTCATGCATTGGAGAAGGAAATGGCAACCCACTCCAGTATTCTTGCCTGGAGAATCTCAGGGATGGTGGAGCCTGGTGGGCTGCCGTCTATGGGGTTGCACAGAGTCGGACACAACTGAAGTGACTTAGCAGCAGCAGAAGCAGCAACCCTTACTTCATACAATTTTAAACAGGCAACTCTTTGGAAGTCCTTGCTGAAAAATTCATATATTTTTAAAAATCTCAATCATTGGTATAAAATGAAAGATCAGCCAATTCAATTTAGACCCTTAAGCTGTATTTTGTAGCCTATAAGATTGAAATGATAGAATGTCAAGGCCATGAAAACCCAGAAAAGACTAAGGGACTATTCTAGATTGAAGGAGACTAAAAAGACACGACCACTGCACATCATGCGTGATTCTGAACTAGATCCTTCTGCCATTAAGGACATTATTAAGACAACTGTCAAAACTTCCGTCAAATCTGAAGATTAGATAATAATGGTGGATCAGTACTGATTTCCTGATTTTGATAGCTGTATTACAGTTATACAGGAGAAAGTCTTTGTTGGAAATGTATACTATTCAAGGTTTGCATCTTACTCAAATGGTTCAAGAAAAAAGCTATTTGTACTGTACATGCAATTTTCATGTACATTTTTTCCTTTGTTTTTTCTCTTTAAGTGTTGATCCTGTTTTATTATCTGACTAGAAAATTAGACAATTCACCAGTCCAGGTGGTAATGGACAAGCTTAAACTTGCTCTTTATTGCCAGGTCCAGCACCAGGTTGGCCTTTCTTTTCCTTCCTCTTTATGAGGCCTCCTGGTAAGGATAAAAGGGGAAAAAGACAAATGTCTTCCAGGGAGGCCTCGCAGACAATGAAGGATTCTATGTTCACTACCTGCTTACAGACTCTGATATGGTGCTGGCAGATCAGCACTCGGGCGAGGTAGATGGACTCAGCCAAGGCAAGCATGAAGATATCTCCAAAAAACCCTTGACAGTCAGGCCCAGGTAATCCAGCTTTAATTTGCCCTTGTGCAGCCCCTGGATGCAGATGAGTCACTGCAGCAAGGTGTTGCTTCCAAATAGAGGTGTGCAGCAGCAGCTATTGGCCAGAGAAAGCTGACCCTCCAGACTCCATGTGTGTTCAGAGCCCCAGATTCACTGATTAACTTCACCTCTTGGTTGAAGTGGGATTTAAAGGGTTATAAACAGGTCACATTTTGCTACAGACCCAGCACCAGGCCACTGGCCTGTCAGCTCCACATTCCTGCCTCTGCTTAAATACAGGCCCTGGTAACTGAGAAAGAGCTGTACTTGTAACTTTTCTATCAGTTTAAGAATGTTTCAAAACTTTAAAGATTAATAATACAGGCTAGAGACGGGTCATACATATATAAGGCCGCAAATGTTTAGTTTAAATTTTATTCTGTAGGTAAAGAAGAGTTGGAGAGGTTCCTAGACTAAAGGTTCTTCCCCTACTTCAAAACTTTTTACTTACTAAACTCCCAAGCCACAGAGGACTGGAAATGGATGATCTTCGCCAGAGTGGCCACCCAACGATCAGCGCCTTCTGTTTGCCAAATTACGAAAGTAAGGGAGTAAGAGATTATTCCTTACTTTCAGATGCTTAAAATCTCTAATTAGAGAGATCTAAACCACCCACCATATCAGGCCAATATTGGGAAACAGCAACCAAGGGGAACAAGAAAACACAGAAGTAGGAAATTAACAAAAAGGATGCAAAGAAATAAGTTAAACATGATCAATCATGAAATCCTTCCTAGAAACTGTGGATTCTGAGCCAAGTTTGAGAAAAGAGGCTACGCTCATCAGAGGAAAGAAGGATGTTTTGGAAAGTATAGAAGTCATGTGTGGCTGCCAGTCCTGAATCCTTCTGCCTAATAATACCCTTAGATGTGTGTAATATGTGTGAATATGTAAGTATTAGCACCAATTCATAATAACATACATTTTCGGTGTGTTTTCTTGTCTTTCAACTCAGCTAATCCTTGTAGGAATTTTTTGAATCTGGCAGGACAAGATTTGCTATTCCCATTTGAAAGGTCAGGAAACTGAGGCTCAGAAGGGTTTCATCACTTGCCAAAGGTCATAAAGCAATGGTTAGCACCTCTGCCTGCAGATCCGTGAATAGGCTTTGGTGGGGGGTGAGGGGGGTGTTATTATTATTTTTTTAAAAATATATACACGATCAAGAGAGTGATATTTTCAAAGTGTAACTCTTGATATATCATATCTCTACTTCAAATTCTTTATTGGCTACCTAACACATGTCACAGCTGCAATTTTACAGCTGTATATGAACACAAATTTCTGATCCTTCCTCAAAGCTTTTCCTCCCGGTTTCTTCTCCAACTCAACTAATGGAAATTATATTTTTCCAGTGCTCAGACCAAAAAAAACCACCTTTATTTCTTGACTCCATTCTCTTATACATGAAATCCCCCTGCCCTCCTCCACAATCTGCCCATCTGATTCAAGTGGAGACAGACTGTTCCCAGCATAGTTATTTCCCCACATACCTCCCATTAGTTTAATTGGCATAATCATAAAAATAGCTAGTATATTGTTTGCCAAGCACTAAGTTCTTTATTTGCCAGGAGAAATATCAATAACCTCAGATATGCAGATGATACAACCTTTATGGCAGAAAGCAAAGAGGAACTAAAGAGCCTCTTGATGAAAGAGAAAGAGGAGAGTGAAAAAACTGGCTTAAAACTCAACATTCAAAAAACTAAGATTATGACATCTGCTCCCATCACTTCATGGCAAGAAGATGGGGAAACAATGGAAGGCATCTTCGAGGCATCTTCTAGATTTAGATTCCTACCTTCAGCTTGGCAAAGGGGTATAATAACTGACTTCAAATACCTAAAGAGATGTCTCATGGAAAAAAGAATGGGATTATGCTATGTGACCCCAGAACATAGGATTAAGACCATGGGAAGAGCATAAGTAGGGATAAAGTTACAGGGAGGGGATATACCTAAGAATTTGGTAACAGAGGTGCCTAACAAGGTGATAGGTATTGTGTGAACTCTGTGGTTTTGGTAGTGTTTCAGAATCAGAATGATCACTTATAAGAATTGTTGGGAATGAAGATTCAGGGGCTACAACTCCTGCTTTGTACAGGAAGTGGACCTCAAAGGTCTGGGAGTCTCAAATTCTCATAAAGGTTTAAAGTATGATTATCAAACAATAAGTATCATTACCAGTGACCCAACTCTTTCATACCAAATCCAGGAAAAGGCAGACAACTCTAAGCCTTCTGTATTTACTGTTGTAAATGTGAGGCTGTCCAAAGGCAAGAACCTGTGCCCCTACCTAACTACCAGCTCTCATCAAGGGCAAGAGGCCAGTACTGGGTTCCTCTTCTTTCCCCAACTTTCCTCCTTGCTGCCTTGCCACTGCAGTTCCCTAGATTTGTGATAGAAATTCTGAAGATCAGTGACGGAAGTAACTTTAGCAAGTATCCTGTTTACCTCTGTTTATAGTGAGATTAAGAAGGCTCATAAAAAGGCATTATGTAAAGTCATTCTCTTCATTAAATGTTTACTCAATACACGTGTATAAGAAGTCAGCCCAGACACAAACACAGGTAGCTGACGTGGCTCAGGACACTTGTGTCAGGCCTCAAGACAGTCTCCAGTTATTACATACTTATTCTTACATATGTTAGTACATATAATAATATATTAATATATAACATATTCTATTTATTATTATACATGTTATTCAGATCCCACCTACTTCTAAAAAGTGACTAATGTCTTGGACAGCACAGCCTACTTGTTTCATTTTCACCACTTATTGCTCTTTAAGGCATCAATGGTCATAAAACTCAGGGAGAAGTAAGAGAAGAAAATTAACGATACACCTTAAACATGAAATCCCCCTGCCCTCCTCCACAATCTGCCCATCTGATTCAAGTGGAGACAGACTGTTCCCAGCATAGTTATTTCCCCACATACCTCCCATTAGTTTAAAGTATTTGTGCTAAAGTGTTCATGTTACCAGGCAAGGGGAGTAGACTCTTCCTCAGCCTCTTCACCTCAAACCTTCTAAAATCCTTTTCTTCACCGTATCAACAGAAGACCAGCCTGCATACTGAGTCACCATAGAGCCACTACAGGTTGCAACAGAACTTCTAAGAACCACTTCCTTTTCAAACAATCATAGAATCCTGACACATCAGTGTAGGAAGGGGCATTGCAGAATATCAGTAGTTCACCTCCCATCATTCCCACAAAGGGAAGGCCCAGAGAGAGGAAGGGAATGGTCTGAGGTCATCTTCCTTCTCAATGAATGTTTTTCCTTAGCAAGTACAGTTGACTCTTGAACAACATGGGGGTTAATCTGCTTATAACTTACAGTTGCCTCTCCATATCCTTGATTCCTCCATATCTGCTGATTCAATCAACCACAGACCATGCAGTACTGTAGAATTTACATTTGAAAAATATTTGCATTATAGGTGGACCCATGCAGTTTAAACTCACATTGTTCAAGGGTCAAATGGTATATTTTAATAAGTAAATACACTATTGTGAAACTAGTGAAGATACAGAGAACAAAAAAGTTCACTGAAATGAACTCCAGGTCATGGACCTAGATAATGAATAGAGTCCTTGGACATGAATGCTAAGACAACACATTTTAGAGCTGTGGTTTTCCATGTTACCTTGACAGTCTTCTCCTTGCTAGACCATGGGCTCATCTCCTCTTTTCAACCATCCCCATCTCCTCAAGTACACACACTCACTCATACCCCACAAGGATCTGGAGAGCTCTAAATAACATACTTTCGAATTCATATTTGGGAACATACAGGGATCCTGAAAGCAGAGCCTTTGCCCTGAGGTCACTCTTAAAGACACCTGCTTCTCAGAAGTTTCTAAGGAAGCATTGAAAAATAGCCAGAGCCTGTGGAAAGAGACTTCAGTTGAGACTGAGGTAGAAGATGTTTCAGAGATAATGATAACCAGAGGCAATCCAAAGCAAAAAGTAGAAGGAAGGGACTAAACCAAATTCTGGGGGCTTGAGAGATTGGGCTCCTCTCCTGGAATAACCTAGAGACTGAGCAGCTTGTATAACTCACCAGAAAAACAACCACCAACCTCTCTTTCTACCCTCTCCTCAGAAACTCTTTACTTAATCCTCCAATCTCTCACTGTTTGCCAGTATCCCTTTAACTAGTCAGGCCCCACTCCCAAAGCCACCTCTAATGTCCCTCACTGACTATCTTTCTGTGAATGACTATTCTAATAACTTTGTCATTGATTTTTTTCTCATACATATACACATAAATCCCCACTAACACCCCTATCTGTCATGGTAGGGGGGGAGAAAGTACAAGAGAGGTTGAAACCATAGTCTTGTCTAGAGGGTAAATTTAGCCTTTGGATCAGATGACTACGTGCCTTTGAAAGAGGTAAAGTACTAGAAAGACTGAGGGAACAACTGACTCTTCTCTTACTTTCTTTGCCTGTCTCTCCTGCATCTATACAACCAGTTACCTATATCGGTTTCTCTCCCCTAAATTACTGTAAAATTTTATTGTTCAATTCCATTCCCACAACTAATATCTCAGTTTAGGCATCTCTACCTTGAGTAACAAAACTCTCAGCTCTCTGCCTTTATATTCTCACTTCCATATGAATCCAGATTAATCTTCTTGAGCCCAGCTGTGACATCACTCCCCTGCATAAAATATTTTCATAGGTGTCCAAAAATAGTCAAGATGTCCCAGTCCTGGACCTCACCACTGTTGAATACAATCTTGATTCCCTTTTCTTTCACACCTTACATCCAATTCAAGTCAGCAAATTCCATGGGCTCTTCACTCAAAACAGATCCAGATTTTGACCACTTCTAAGCACCTTCAATCACTATCACTGTTCACATGGATTTCTATAATAGCCTCATAAGTCTCCATGCTTCTAATCTTGCCCTTCGACGGTCTATTCTCAACATAAAGACAGGTTCTAAACATAAGTCAAATCACTGTCACTTCTATGCTCAAGATTGTCCAGTGGTTTCCCATTTCACTGTGAAAAAAAAACCCAAATCTTTCAATCTATACAATCTAGTGTCCTGCTCACCTCATTCCCTATCACTCTGTTTTTCTAACTAATACTGCTTCAGCTATGCTAACTTCCTAGCTAGTATTCAAACACACTAGGTAGCAGAACACTCCTGTCCCAGGGCCTCTACACTTACTCCTCCATGTACCTGGAATAGTTTCCTTTCCCAAACCAACTATATGCATGACATTTTGCATTTCCTTCATATTGCTGCTCAAATGTCACCTTTATCAGAGAGGGCCACCGATATCAATCCCCATTTTTCATTGTCATTCCTTGTTCCTTAAACTGCTTTGTATTTTTCTACAGCACTTATCACTACCTGTCATATATTTATTGATTTGTTTGTCTGTCTCCTTAAGCTGGAACATAACTTCCAAGAGGGTAGAGAGTTTGTTTGTTTGTTCAGAATATTGCCTGGTACGTAGTAAGTCCTTAATAAATATTTAATGAATAAATTGACCCCTGCATAAACCCTTTACATCTGTAAAGACAGTTGGCCTAGATGGATTCTAATAAAACAATCACTTCAAATTCTAAAAATACTGTTATTCCATGAATATTTACAATGTGTCAAGTCAAAAGTTAAAAGCCAAACTCTTCCTTAATAGTGTTCTATTTTGGCTAACTGAAGTACTTCGTTTGTGAATTATTTCAGTATGTATATAAGATATGCCCTAAATGTGATTTTCTAATGCCACTATGTTGTTGTTGCTCAGTTGCTAAGTTGTGCCCAACTCGTTGTGACCTCTTGGACTGCAGCACTCCAGATTTCCCTGTCTTTCACTATTTCCAGGAGTTTGCTCAGAAAAAAGAAAAGAAAGCCACTTCAGTTATCTAAATGTCTAGGCTGAAAAGAAAGTCATACTATGGCTCCATAAGAAGTGTATCAACTGGAGCAAATCACTGAAAAGATGTCACTTTAAAAACATTAATAAAAATTAGAGCAGAAACAAGGTAGGCTCTAGGGCCAAGGGGAAAAAGAGAACTTCCTGGAATAAATTATATGATAGTTTGAAAAATATTGAGTATATGATAAAGGCAAATGGTATAAGAAAATTTTAGGTGATTTTTAACTTCTTTGAAAACAAAAACCTTTATATAAAAGGAAATACAATCATATATTATTCTAAAATAAGCACTGATTTTAAATTAACTAAAAAATAGAGGTATAATTACGTTGAGATTAAGAGAAAGAAGTTGGAGTAGTATTTAAGAACTGAATTCTCATCTATCATAAAAGGAAGTCAATGCTTTCTTTAAAAAAAAGCAATTGCAGTATAAGCATATTATTTTAAAAATATAGAGGTAAAAAAGGGAAGTAAACAAATATCTGGGATATTTGCACTTTACTTTCTTTTAACAAATGTGATTTATTTGCAGATTGAGACTTGAATAATAATGGCCCATGTGGTACTTGTCTTCCACTCTTCTTACCCCTATACCATAACACTCATAGGGCTGAGTACTCAATATCTTTAAAATTCTTATTGGTTGACTGACCAATGTAAAAATGGAGTAAAAATGTCTTGTTACAGAGTTACAGAATTTTGCACAAGAAGTAAATGTAGAGACTATATATCGAGTGCTTCATAAATCAGTGTTTCATGGAATACTGCTTCTTGTGATGTTAATCGCATGCTATAAAAAATGTTTGGGGCTCAAATAAACTTTAGAAATCCCATGTTAAAATTAATCAGGTATCTTTACTGTAGGACTTCTTGGAGCCTTTACTGTATCAATACACAATGGAAATCCCGGAAAGGTAATTTATTATATAGTGCTTCTCAGTCTGTTTTTTTTTTTCATGAATCAAGAAGCTCCTGCTCGGGAAAAAAAAAAGTTCCTGCTAATATGTCTAGCAATTAGTAGTTCCAAAAGCATTCTTGGGAAAACACTGATCTAATCTACTCCTTTCATTTTACATACGTGGAAAGACAGGCTCTGTTCAAGTACAGATGGTAGGGGAACTGGAAAGAAGGGCCTCAGGATTCTGCAGCAATATCCACTGAATAAACAATTCTGGCCTGTGCCTTTTCAGTCTTTCATCATGCACTTGATTTTAAACCAGGGGACAAATTCAGACAAAAGTATCTCCTATCCAGATCTTTAAAGGTTTTCTGATCTCTGAAGAACCTAGGAGATAGGCCCAAGTGTCAGCTGGAGCTCAAGCATAAAGTCTCATGGCAGGAGCTAAACAAAGTCTCAAAGGCATAATGGACTGTGAATTTCAGTGGCAAAGTGACCCCAACCTGAGCAATGGTAATATGATAACAGACCACTCACATTTGTACAGTGTTTCCCAATAAATAAATGAATGCTTTTACTAAATCATATTTGATTCTCCTAACAATCCAGTTATAAGGCAAGGGTGGGATTTAATATTACCCCCATTTTATGGACAAGGAAATTGACTCTCAGAGAGTTAAATGCCTTGCCTATGGTTACATAGCAAGTGGGTAGCAGAGTTAGAGTGAAAAACTGAATTTCCTATCTCTCAGGTTAGGGTTTTTCTTAATACATCACACAAACTGGGCAATGTTTTACTGACTACAAATTTAATGCATCCATGAAATACCAATATTCTTCTACTGGCTCATTTAAAAAAGAAACATTAATTCTCAAAGTGCTTATGGTTGGTGGCAAAAACACCCCGATAACTGGAACTTCAAGGTCCTATTTCAGGTTCAGTTTAGTAACACCTCCTCTAAGCTATGTTGCTAGGAAGAGGGGGTGTTAGTTTCAGTGGAGGAGTCAGCATGGCTGAGTGTTAAAAACAAGGAATCAGACAGACTTGGGTTTGAACCCTGGCTCCACCAGTTACTCACTCTATGACCTTATTCACTATGAAGCAGAGATGCATGCTTCATTTCTTCAGCTATAAAATTGGGCTAAAAATACCTAACTTGCAAAACTGTTGAGAGGCTTGTATAAGAAATTAGAAGGATAGTATAATGTCATGGTTAAGAGTATAAACTCTGAAACTGTGCTACCAAGATATGAATATCAGTCCTTATTACTAGCTGTTTAACTTCAAATAAGTCATCTATTTACATCTCAGAATTTCATTTTCATATATGTAAAATGAGGAAAATAAATAATATATTTTTAGTTGTTGTGAGCATCAAATAGGATAATATGTGTGAAGCACTTGAGCATAGTATCTGGCATATAGCTCAATCAAAGGTAATGATGATAACAGTGGTGGTGGCAGCAAAAAATCCAAAATCCAGTTTTATCCCAAAGCAAGAATAAGAAAACAACAGAGTCCTTTTTGCTTCCATTTACCCCCTCACATTGTTCCTCTCCAACTACAAGTCGAAAACCCTAAACTAGAAGTCAGGACACTTGATTCTGAATGTCAGTTCTGTCACATACTAGTTACATGATTTTAGGGAAGTCATTTAACTTGAGGTATTTTTCCTCACCTGAGACATTAAGTTAATGATACTTTGCTTATTCTTCTGGGTTGTTGTAAGCATCAAATGCATGGATTTTTAAGGTACTTTGTGAACTATAAAATGCTATATAAATGTCAGGGTGACTTTTTATCTGCCACAGGCTATAAGATAGGTGTTTTTACCAGTAAAAAGCAACTTTATCGCCAAGTTTTTTCTCATGGACAATTCGATCCAGTACGTTGTAGCAGATGTTGGTAGTTGCTCCTTTCATCCATTCAATGAAGATTTTCCCTTTAGTCACATCAAAGTTGTACTGAAGGAATGGACCAGGACATGGGGTCTTCCAGTAAAATTCCTTGGCAATGTCTCCCCAAAACTCTACAACAGAAAAGAAAGACCAGACATCATTTAGCTTCTGAGGCACATTTATCCTCAGATGGCTTACCATTCTATGCATAGCACCAAGTCACAATTTCTCTGCCCTGTACTCTAGGACCTATCACCTGGGTCCCTCTTCTACCTCTCAAATCTTAACATCCACCACACTCTTAAACCATCTTTACTCCCATGGGCTGAATCTTGACTCAAGTTTCTTTCCTCCCTTCTCAAAATATCCACGCTATTTTTCACCATCTATTCAAACTGTAACCAGTGCCTATCACAATGCCTAGTACATTGTAGTTAATCAGTAACTTTAGAGAAAGGAAGAAATCCTTTACCCACAAAGCCTTCCATGACAAGGAAAAATTTGTTCATTCACTCTTAGCAATTACTTAATGAACATCTCTTTCTCCTACTACTATTTGCCCAAGTGTTATTTGCTAAGTACCAGATGTGGCTTTTAAACTCTTTAAATGCATTATCTCATTTAGTTCTTACCACAACCGTAGGAGGTAGGGTTTTTCATTCTTATTTTATTGGTTTGAAAATCAAGGCTCAGAGAGGCTAAATAATTTGCCCAAGGTGGGTCAGTGGGTAAAGAATCTGCCTGCAAAGCAGGAGACCCAAGTTCAATTCCTGAATCAGGAAGATCCCCTGGAGGAGGGCATGGCAACCCACTCCTGTATTCTTGACTGGGGATCCCATGGAGAGAGGAACCTAGCAGACTACAGTCCATGGGGTTGCAAAGAGTTGGACATGACTTAGTGATATCTATTTACACATTTACTAAGTCAAGATTTGAACTTCCCTGAGGAAGACACTGTTGCTAAAGTCTGAAAGATGAATAGGAGTTTTTCTTCACTCTCCCACCAGGAAAAACATTACTATGGGACAGAAAAGAACCATGGGGATACGTTAAGAGGAATTCCTTCAGGCTGAAGCACTGAGAATAAGAGAAAGAATAGCAGAAAATAAGGCATAAACTAGGCAGATAACATGCAATCCTTCTAAGCACAGAGAATTTGAGCCTAACAGCAATAGGCTTCCTTGATGGCTCATATGGTGAAGAATCTGCCTGCAATGCAGGAGACCTGGGTTTAATCCCTGAGTCAGGAAGATCCCCTGGAGAAGGAAACAGCAACCCGCTCCAGTATTCTTGCCTGGAAAATCCCATGGTCAGAGGAGCCTGGTAGGCTACAGCTCATGGAGTTACAAAGAGTCAGACATGACTGAGCAACTAACAGTTTCCATTTCTAAGAGCAATTTTAAGTCATTGTACGGTTTTAACCAGAGAAGACTTACAATATTGAAACGTTTGCCTGGTTACTCTGGAGAAAAGTTACTCAACAGGTTAAACATGCTGTTGCAGAACACCTAGGATAATCTAAGTACTGGATCACAAGCTAGAGGAGAGAGAGACTTAGAACCATAAGAATGGAAGGAAAGTTAGAGGTTATCGGCCTCTCATTTTACTGATATCAAGAAATCAAATTTATAGAAGTAAAGTGACCTGTTCAAGTTGGATGATGTAGTTTATACAGTCTGATTAAAGAGATAATGATGCTGAGCAGGGCCCCGTTGGACTCCTGGGGACACAGGCCTGTTTGTCCCCCACTTCTTATACGTAAGAATTCAGCCTCCATGACCTAAATGGCATCACAGTTGCTCATCAAGGGAGGAATAGCAGTAAAACATCAAGATTAAAGGACCACAGAAGCTCGTCAAGGTTAGGACACTGGACCACCTAAGACCCTCCACACATCCAATCTTGTCAGGAACCCCACCCCTTTGAACTTTGCAGAGGAAAGAATACAAGACTGTTATTGCCTTGATCCTTATCACATACTCCCGCCTGACTATATAACCTTTCCCTTCTCACCAGAGAGGAGGCATAGTTCTTGAGGCACTAGCCTACTGTGCTCCTCTTCTGCCTGGCAAAGTAATAAAGCTATTCTTTCCTTCTCCTCCATAACTCTGTCTCCGTATTTCTGTTTGGCATTGGTGCACAGAGAGATAAGATTTTGGCAGCAATAAGACTAAAACATAAAATATTTTTGAGTATACAAGACAGAATATACTGAAAGCTAAATCACATGGTATACATCTTGCTACCAGATTCCCTGGTGGCTCAGGCAGTAAAGAGTCTGCTTGCAATGCAGGAGACCCGGGTTCAATCATTGGGTCGGGAAGATTCCCCTGGAGAAAGAATTAGAAACCCACTCCAGTATTCTTGTCTGGAAAGTCCCATGGACGGAAGGGCCCGGCAGGCTACAGTCCGTTGGGTCACAAAGAGTCAGACACGACTAAGTGACTTCACTTTCTTTTCTTTCTATACAACTTGCAATGAATTAAAGAAATCCAAATCAAATCAACCCCAAGGTGCCATTATATGCCTCTGAGACCAGCAAAGACTAAGAAAGTATTAAACTCAATGCCCAAGTGATCCTAGAAAACCGATCTATTATATGATAACAGCATTGTAGGAAATTAGCACAACGTTACTGAACAGCAGGGCAATGCATGACAAGAGTCATAAAATGTTTTATATTCTTTCAACTGCTAACTTTGGGGAAACACACCCTAAGAAAATAATATCACAGGAAAAAAAGTGATTACTCAAGAGATGTTTATACTAACACCATTTATAGTAGTTTAAAACTAGAAACAACCCTAAAGCTCAACAATGAAAAAACTGATGAAAACTGAAGAGATGAAATCTCTTTAATCACTGGTAGTAATACAATAGGATACTAAATGGCCATTAATGAAAGAACAAATGGGAATTGGCATTTTAATGAATGCCATTAATGTCCAAGGATTGAGCTAATTTCATTTAATCTTTATATGGCCCTCTGATGATCTTGATTTTAATACATGAGAAAACTGAAGCTCAGGACACATAGGAAACTCTCCCAAGAATCACACAGCAAGTAACCTGAATACAAAATAAGATCTAACTCTAAAGTCCATCTTGTTAGAACCACATTTAATTTGTGTATACTCAAAAAAATACATTTTAAGTGACAGTGGTAGGTACAGATTATGTAAAACCATATATGAACCACATTTATGTCCATCAACAAGAAGTAAAGAAATCTGAGTTTTATAATCACTTAGTTTTGTTTTGTTTTCTGGCCCGCCAGGCCATAGGCAGCATGGTTCCATGACCAGTGATCGAACTCGTGCCCCCTACAGTGGAAGCATGGAATCTTAACCACTGGAATGTCAGGGAAATGCATAATCATTTAGTTCTTGCTTTTATTTTTTTATGATGGAGCTGTTGAATTCTGGATGGTTCTCTGGCACATGTTCTAAGTACTGAAGTTTAGAAAAGATAAAAATGGACTGGCATGATCAGGAAATGCTCTGTGGAACTGGTGAAGGTTGATTAGGTAGAGAGGAATAGAAGGGAATGGGCAAAGCCATGGTGATGGGAAAGGGACTTCTGTGGATACAGCATATCAACAAGAATGGTCTGTTATAGAATGAGGGGCATGCGGTAGGGAGTATCAGAAGATAAGAACAGAAAGGTGGGGTAGGCTAGTTATCCAGAGATTCTGAAAGAAAGGCAGAATTTTAACTTTAAACTGTAGGAAATAGGGAACTATTGAAAGTTTTTGAAGTAACATATGAAAGCACTATTTCCATTATCAGTCTAATAGTGTTTAGTTAATTCTAAATATACCAGAAATAATGGAGATGAGTGAGACTAGGGGAGAGAGAACCAATTAGAAGGCTGCTCCCTTGAATTAAAAGGGTCTATAGAAATGGAAGAAAAGGTAACCTAAGAGATATTTGGAAAGAGTATTTGATAGAATTTCATAAAAGGCAGACTGTGGATCAGGGAAGAAGACTAGCATAGCTACTGGCAGTATAGATTCTGCAATCAAAACTATGTTAGTTCAAATCTCAGCTCTACCACTAAATACCTCTGTGACATTGTTCAATTTAGTTAACCTCTCTAAGTGTCAGTTTCCTTCTCTGAAAAATGGGGATAACAGTCTCTACATCAAACAAACAGAATTTGTGCCCAGTAAGCAGTTAGCAACCTATAAATAAATAAGATATACAGATGGATAAGATTTGGGATAGTGCCATTGGCAGGGATTAGAATATTAGGAAGAAGAGCAGATTTGGAAGGGAAAATTGGTAAATCTGACTCACAGTAATGTCAAATATGGTATAACATCAAGGTATGGGAATAAAATGCTCTACAGACCTATGAAATTTGAGGCTAGAGCATAAGTGAGATCCCGGATACAAAGCTAAGTATACACAAAAAGAGTTACTGTGACAGTAATAGCTCATCACTGGGGAGAAGGTATTTGCAAATCATATATTGGATAAAGGGTTAGCATCCAAAATATATAAAGAACTCATACAACTCAACAACAAAATAACAAGCAACCCAATTAAAAAGTGAGCAGAGGTGCTGAAGAGACATCTTTCCAAAGACATACTAATAGCCAACAGATACATGAAAAGATGTTCAATATTACTTGTTATTAGGAAAAGCCACAATGGTATATCACCTCACACACATCTGAATGGCTATTATCAAAAAGGTAAGAAACAAGTGTTGAAAAAGATGTGGAGAGATGGAGCCTTCATACATTTTTGGTGGGAGTGCATACTGTTGCAGCCACTTAGCAATTTCTCAAAAAATTAAGAACAGAACTATTATATGATCCAGCAAGTTCACTTCTGAGTATTTTTCTTAAGAAAACAGAAACACTATTTTGAAAAGATATATTCACTCCTATGTTTATTATGTTTACAGTGAATAGCCAAGAATGGAAGTAACCTAAGTGTCCACTGATAAATGAATGATAAAGAAGATGTGATATATAGAGATATGTATTTACCTATATAAATATACAAATATTAAAGCCAAAAAAGTGTCAGTCTCCAAGTGTCCAACTCTCTGTGACCCTGTGGACTGTAGCCCACCAGACTCTTCTGTCCAAGGGATTCTCCAGGCAGGAATACTGGAGTGGGTTGCCATTCCCTTCTCCAAAGGATCTTCCTTACCTGGATATTGAACCTGGGTCTCCTGCATTGCAGGCAGATTCTTTATTGTCTGAGCCATCAAGGAAGTAATATAAATATTACTCAACCATAAAAAGAATGAAAACTTACCATTTCAGACAGATTCAAAGACAAATACCATATGCTTTCACTCATATGTGCAACGTAAAAAACAAAATAAATGAACAACCAAATGAAACAAAACAAACACACATACAGAGAACAGATTACTGGTTTCCAGAGGTGAAGTGGGGAGGGTAAAATGAGTAAAGAGGGTAACTGTATGGTGATGGGTGGAAACTAAATTTTTGGTGGTGATCACATCACAGTGTACACAGAAGTAGAAATACAATGTTGTATACAGGGAGCTTAAATAATGTTACCTTAATTTAAAAAAATGAAAACATGGGAAACATGAACTCATGACAGGAAAAAATATAGAGAGGGAAGAGAAGTGAAAAGAGGCCTGAGGTAGGAGGGGAAGGATAAATTAGAAGTTTGGGGTTAACACATACACAGTACTAGGCTTCCCAGGTAGCTCTAGTGGTAAAGAACCTGCCTGCCAATACAGTAGATGCTAGAGATGCAGGTTCAATCCCTGGGTCAGGAAGATCTCCTGCAGGAGGAAATGGCAACCCATTCCAGTATTCTTGCCTGAAGAATCCCATGGACAGAGGAGCCTGGCAAGCTATAGTCCATAGGGTCACAAAGAGTCAGAACTGAAGCAACTTAGCACACGCACACACACGCACACACACACACACACACACACACACACTAATATATATAAAATAGATAACCAACAAGAACCTACTGTATAGCACAAGGACTATACTCTGTTTTGTGATAACCTATAAGGGAAAAGAGTCTGAATATGGACATATGTGTAAATAATTGAACTACTTTGAACTGTATACCTGAAACAAACACATTATAAATCAGCTATACTTCAATTTTAGAAAGAAAGAAAGAAAGAAAGAAAAAGAAACAAGCTGGAGTTATCTAATCTGAAGGTAAACTCTGATTAGGAAGTGAGTCTATAGATAAGATCACCTCTCTAAGAGCCAACTAGGAAGTCTCCATTGGAAAGATGAAGATATGATATTGCTTTAGAGCCAGTATATGAATTGGCCTTTATATTTTATTCCTAGAGAATTCCAACAAAAATACAATGTTATCCCAAGAAGTCAGAATCCTGGGATAGTTGGTGGATACAGGTGGTGTTGTAGGTGTGTTTTATGAAACTTCCATGTGATTGTGTTTTTATTTAAAGATATTGGCTTATTTCCCTATTAAAGGAAGCCTACTCTGAAATCTTTTGTAAAGAGTAGGAACTTGACAAGGAAAGAATTACCAACCACAAGAGTCAATTAAAAGATTAAGTGTAATATTTGTCTAAGGGGTGGTCTATATAGACAAATTTAGTCAACAGATATCTATAAAAACACCTAAAAAAAAAAAAGAGGTCTGAGCACTAAAACTTGGACATTGCCTGCAGCAATCAACGGCTCTACACCTGATTTAATCTTATCTTGCTTACTAAACAGTTGCTTCATCCCCATTGCTCTTATGGGTATCAGACTAACCACTATTTAGTGAAAGCTGCTGTGCATTAGGCACTCTGTAATGCACACTTCACTTACTACTCATTTTAGCCCTCAAACAAATCTTCAAGGTAGGTATTATTACCTCTATTTTATAGATAAAGAAAAGGAATTTCAGACAGGTTTTAAAATCTCAAGACCAAAGAGCAAATGAGTGGCAGAGCCAAGATCTAAATCCAGATTGTTCATGCATGTCCCACTGCCAGCATCATACCGCCTTCCAATTCAGCTACATCTGTGACCCCTTACCCAGCTTGAGTCTCAAAGACATGGCACTACCTATCAGAATTACGGAGTTATTATAATCCCAGCCCTAATTTTTTTTTATTTTAAAGACAATATTTTAGTGACTTGTTCAGTCTTACATGGTAGTCTTCATCGAGATTTCTGAAATACTAAAAATAGATCTCCATTACTAACTTGGGGATTGGCAGGATGGGACTCGAGTGCCCCTCAGCAGTGGAGACTAACTCACAGGCGAAAGGTGTCAGGAGGCACTCGGCTGAGCTGGGCTGAAAAGCGGTAAAGAAAGTTCTCTTCGTGGCCCGCCTCCTTTCAAGGCGCTCCTGGCACCTAAGAGCCCGACTGTTCATATGAGGAACTGTCTTCTCAGGACATTTTCACATTTTCAGACGTTCACAGAACCTGCGAAACCCCCAAGTCGCAAAGGAACCCCCCAACTTCTAGGAGACGCTCATTTCCTACAGAACGACATTTCCTCCTTCGCCTCAGAGAACCCCCCTCCTCCCGGAACCCCTTTTCCATCTCCTTAAAGAACCGCTATTCTTCCATAACAGAACCTCTATCTCCTTACCAACTCCCCAGTTTCCCAAGGGAACCTCCATCTCCTCACGGAACCTCCATTTCCCGACGGAACACCCCTAATTACTCCCTCTCCTGTGAACCCCCACTTCTCTTCTAGCTGACGTCCCTCAGGCCCGCCCGGGCCCTGCCTCACCTCTCGGCTCCTCCAAGGAGCGCCGGTGCAGCTCGCGGTAGCGCTGCAGCGAGGGGACGTGCGCCGAACGGCTGACCTCGGGCGGAGGAGACCAGCTCCGCACCGGGTTCCGGGCCCTAGCCTCCTCCCGGGCCCCGCTCCCGCTGCCGCTCCGGCTCCGCTCTTCGGGAAGTCCCATCACCTCAAGTTCCGAACACTATAGCCGCCTTGGCGGTAGCAGCTGGCGCCCAGGCGCTGAAAACAGGCCGACCGAGGGGCGGGGCCTTAAGAAGGGGCGGGGCCTGGGGGCGGGGCGCGGGGCGGGGCTTAGGCAGGTGCAAGAGGGAGAGGCCCAGAGGGGCGGAGCCGTGCCTGGTGGTGTTGGCACCAGGTCTAGCAAAGAAACCCATAGGCCAAAGTTGAGCATTGCTTGGGGTATGGGGCGGAGCTTACTTGCGGAAGGGGTGGAGCCTCAGCGGGAAAGCAGAACGGGAGGGGCCAGGCGTGACAGGAGAGAGGGTGGGCCCGTGGAGTGACCGGGAGTGGCAAGGCTGGATGTGACAGGAGAGGAGGCAGGACCATGGAGTGACCAGGGTGGGGTGGGGTCTTGGAGTTACAGATGCAGAGTTGAGTTAGGGCGGGGCATGAGCAGGAAAGAGCTGGGCTAACGAACGGAGTTTGGTCAGGCCCATCGAGGAGCCGCCCCGCGATCTGATTGCACAAGCCTGTCACCCTACCGAGTAGAAAAGCCAGGTGGAGTAGGGTCCTTTCCGGGTGACACACTTTCGCTCTGGGAACTAACCGCTACCCTGAGGAAACTCAGATTTTCTTCCACTCCTAAGGAGAGTTCTTTACTTTCCTTGCTTCCACAAATTTCCATCCAGACCTAAAACGCGAAGATTCATTAAGTTAAGACTAGGAGGCGCCTCAAGTCTTTGCTAATAAACCCATTTCATTGCATAAATTGTAGACTCAGGGAAAGGGAGGACTTTGTACAAAGTCCCAGAAAAAAAGACCATAACTTGGCCCAAACCTAGATCTCCTGCCTCCAGAAGTTTTTACCACCTTATCTGGCTGAAGCTGAGGCTTGTGAAATAGTCTAGGCAAATAGAAGAAATCAGTCACACCCTTCTTTCCCTCCCAGTCTCTTACTTCATCAAGAGACACCTGGGCTCAAATACCTCCAGCTTCCCTCTATGCCTTCCACTCCAGAAAGGAGGGACCAGCCAGGACCCTCCATCTCTCTGCACTCACCACCAAGAAGGGCCCACTCCCACCCATCCGCTTACAGAACAGCCATCATGTCAAGCAGGATCCTTAAGTACCTAACTCCAAGAGTGATTCTGAGGCCTGGAAGCAGGCAGCCCCCACTTCCTGAAGCCTACGCAGAACCCCATCTGACCCAGCCTCCCTTCCCACCTGCTCTCTTGTTCTTCGTCCAACTAATCTCATGCCCAGCACATCCTAAATTCAATTCAGTTCAGTCGCTTAGTCATGTCCAACTCTTTGTGACCCCATAGACTATAGCATGCCAGACCTCCCTGTCCACCACCAACTTCTGGAGCTTGCTCAAACTCATGTTCACTGAGTCAGTGATGCCATCCAACCATCTCATCCTCTGTCATCCCCTTCTCCTCCTGCCTTCAGTCTTTCCCAGCATCAGGATCTTTTCTAAGGAGTAAGTTCTTTGCATCAGGTGGCCAAAGTATTGGAGTTTCAACTTCAGCATCAGTCCTTCCAATGAATATTCAGAACTGATTTCCTTTAGGATTGACTGGTTTGACCTCCTTGTGGTCCAAGGGACTCTCAAGAGTCTTCTCCAACACCACAGTTGAAAAGCATCAATCCTTCAGTGTTCAGTTTTCTTTATGGTTCAACTCTCACATCCATACATGACTCCTGGAAAAATCATAGCTTTGACTAGATGGGCCTTTGTCGGCAAAGTAATGTCTCTGCTTTTTAATATGCTGTCTTGGTTGGTCATAGCTTTTCTTCCAAGGAGCAAGCGTCTTTTAATTTCATGGCTGCAATCACCATCTGCGGTGATTTTGGAGCCCAAGAAAATAGTCTATTACTCTTTCCATTGTTTACCCATTTATTTGCCATGAAGTGATGGCAAATAGTTCTAGTCCAAGGGCACACGGTCCTAGTATAAACAGTCCTCTTCCAGTCCCACACACAAAATTTTGGGCAGCCCTCTACCTCTTGCTCCTCCCAGCTCTTCTCTTAAGCTCGAGCGGTTTCCCAACACACTGCTGCCCTCTCCTGTCTACAGATGGCATGGCAGATGCTGTACCCCAAAGGGATTTCACAGGGTTAAAGTCATCTCTAAGCCTGGAGCCTGAGGCTGGGGGAGGAGGGGATATGTGGCCAAGGTCTTAACCAGCCCCCTCCCTCTGCCAGGGATTGTGGAAAGAAGAGACCATGAGAAAAAGCAGATACTCTCTTCATGTCCAGGAAAGGGTAAGGAAAATGTGATTCTCATCTGAGTACTGGAAGACAGGCAGATAGACTGTTAAATGGAAATTTGGACAAGAGGCCTGATAATAAAGGGAACCAACATTCCATCCTTGGAGACTGGGTAGTAGAGCAAGCTCTGGTGTAGTTGGAATTTGTCAGAGTGGGAAATATTTGGATCACGTTGGACAAGATGAGAATCCACGAGATTAAGGAAATGATGATAAAGACTATGGCATTTACTATGTTAAGTAGGTGTGAAGCCATATTCTAAAAACTTTCCATATGCGATTTAATCTTCACAACCAGAGACAGCTGCTATTATTCTCTCCATTTTACAGATGAAGAAACCCATACGGAACGAAATTAGGTACTTTACCCAAGATTACAGTTTGTAAGTGGTCACAGACGGAATAGAAGAACCCATAGACCCATTCCCTACCCTCTCCCACCCCAGCCCATTCCTGCCGTATCATCACCACCACCATTTCTTCTTTCTCAAAGTGTCCTTTCCAGAACCACATAAAAAACTCTTTAAATAATGGTAAACACGCAGGTTCCAGAGATCCCATTCCAGCCAACTAAATCATGATTGCTAGAATGCCATCTAGAGACCCGCTTTTAAAATCCTAACATGAGTTCAACACTTGCTAATAGGTCAGGGTTCCCAGAAGGGATTGTGATTGAAAGAGGAGTTGGCGAAATGCTGAGGAGGGTGGTCCAGGGAAGGATCCGACCACCCAGGAGAGACGTCCAAGAAGGGTCTCAAAATGAAGCAGGTTGTGGATGAAGTTAGGGGGCTGGGGCTGGGGGCAGAGGGGTTGATGAAGGCGGAATCTGAAGTCGAAAGAGGGCTCTGCGGTCGGAGGAAGTATGAGATAGGAGAATAAAGATCTTGGAGTTCAAGAAGGGGTCTGAGGTTCGAGAAGTTTGGCATTAGAGACAGCATCTGGGGTCGACGAGAGGTTTGCAGTCAGTGAACTGGACTGCGAGCCGATGAGGGAACCTGGAGTCTGAGGAGGTTTCTAGCTCAAACTAGAAGGAAGAAGGGGTTTGGTCACTGGGCTGCGTGAGGTGCCCCGAGCCACTAAGGTCGCGTTTACTGAATGCTCTTCCCCCCCTGACTCCCCACTGCGCGACCCCGATCGTCCTCCAGCTTCTGCACCCACACCCTGAGCCCTACCTACGCGCCCGGTGCAGGCTGATAACGCTAAGCGGGAGGGGGCACGTCAAACCCCGACACCTGGGTCAGAGTTTGAGGCGCCCCCTCCCGGCCGTCCAGGAGCTTAGGCCCCGCCCTCCTCCTCCCCCGGCCCCCCCACCCCCACCCCCGCCCGGCCCCCGCCGCAGCACTTCCGGCAGGCGCTGCGCTGCTGGGGGGCGCGGGCGAGGATGGCGGCGGAGAACGAGGCCAGTCAGGAGAGCGCCCTGGGCGCCTACTCGCCGGTGGACTACATGAGCATCACCAGCTTCCCGAGGCTGCCGGAGGATGAGCCGGCGCCCGCGGTCCCTCTGAGGGGCCGCAAGGACGAAGATGCCTTCCTGGGAGACCCGGATACCGGTGAGGCCCGCTTGCCCCATCCCTGCCCCCTGGGACGTCTCTGGTTCTCCTTCATCTGCGCGGAGCATCACCTCCAGCTCCATCTCCCTAATTGATACCCTTCTCCTGGACCTCGCCCTTTTCCTCCCTTGTCTCTGTTAATTTTCTGGTGGGGTTGGGGATGCATCTCTGCCTTGGAGGCTTAGGATGCGACAAGGGAAGGGATGCCGGAGACTGCAGTAGGAGGGGTTGGGGTTACCCCTTGCGAAGAACCAACTAATAAGGAAGGAATGTCGAAGGGGAGTTCCTAAGGAACAGTTGTGATCAACCAGCAGAGGATTTTCTCTAGTCACAGAGAACAGAATAGGAGAAATCAAGTCAGAGACTGCAGCAGGATGGATAGAGGGTAGATCTTGAGAAGAACTTCCCCACAGCCAGGGATTGTGGGAAGGAAAGACCATGAGAAGAAGCTGAAAATCTCTGTATGTTCTCAGCTGTCTGTGAATGATGAGTATTGGGAGACAGGGGGATGGACCATATGACCTCTCAAAGTCCTTGGGGACCAGAGCACCTTCACTGCTCTGTGGCTACCTCACTCTGCCCAGAATGTTAGTAAGGTACCCTGCCCCCTAGCAAGCAGGCTCCAGAATTTTACTGTGTTATCTTCAGCACTCTACAGGAACTGCAAGAGGTGGAAATAGGGAGGCAGGAGACAGGACCTGGGGGAGACCTGGAGCTGAAAGCTCTCTGAGCAGTTTTTCCCTAATGTTCTTTCTCCTGTCCATGTGGCTCAGCTCTGTCCTCCCCTCCATTTTTCATCCTCCACCCCCCACCATCCCTCATTCCCTCAACGTCACTTCCTGGCATTAGAGCATCCTCTGCTTCACTCTCTCTTCCTCTCAGTGCCTGCTCTTGAGCCCTGTCCCTTACCAGCCTGGCAGATTCTGCTTCTCTGGCCCAGCCCTCTCTAGCCTGGCCCTTCTGTAGCTACTCCTAGGCTGACAACCACCAATTCTTCCCCCGTCCACAACTCTCCAGTCACCTGGCTCTGACTAGCAGCCCCTGTCAACCTGACTCGATTGTAGCCTACATGGAGGGGATTTGAGGGGACCATGGGAGGCTTATGGCCATCACATGTCAAAGCTACAGATTAAAACTTCTTTTTTAAAGGGAATAGCCCCAGAATCAGAAGGAAGCAGGAGAGAAGTGGGAGGATATGTCCTGGTGGATACCAGGACTGAAACCAGGTTCTTTATACAGGAGTCAAGAATACCACTTCTGGTCCCAACACTGCCCCGACTCACTGTGTGTCTATGGGCACACATACCCTGATCTGGGCCTTAGTTTCTTCTTCCAGCTCAACTGGGAATGCCTATCTCCCAGTCTAGAGATTGGGAACCCCTGATATGTTTTATCCTTCTTTCCTATGAATGTCTTAGCATTTGTCAAAACTGGTGATTATTTATTTGGGTGACTTTTGATTACAAGCCCTATGAGGATGGGATCATGGCTGTCTTGTTCACCATCCTTTATGCACCATCCAGCACAGTGCTAATCTCTCAGCAAAAATTGTTGAAGAAATAAATGAATGGAAAGAGATCTCAAGATGAAAGAATGGCAGAGGAGGGAGTTCTCAAACCTCAGAGAGTTCCTTAAGGAGTTAATACAGGTTCTGCCCACAAGTGTACAAAAATCCCACAAAGACCGTGGTCACTGGAGTTTCTGGGAACTTGCTCTTTAGACCAAGCTGTGTGCTAAGGTTCCAAGGACCTCGCCATCCTACCTGTGTAGCCATGTCTTCCGTCACTCTTTTCCAAGCCCCAAGGCTCCTCTAAATCAGTAGGACCACCCTACTGGCTAACATGTCCTCCTGTGTTCTCAATCTCCTGGCTCCACTGGGTGGCACTGCCCTATCCTCTATGCAGGACTTTGGTTGTGCCCAGCTAGTCTCTAGCCTGCTGTTTCCCAGAACCAAGTGTCAGGCACCCCGCAGTAGGCTCTGTGGGTAACGGAGCTAGATGGTGACCACTCCACGATTGGGGAGAACTTTCTTTGCTCTTTGCTGAGTTCCAGGCCCACGTGTTCTTCTCTTTCCCAGACATCTGCCTCTAGATGTCCTGCAAGTCCTTCACCTTCTGCATGTTCTGTGCTGTTCTCATCATCTCTTCCCCATTAATCTGTTCTCCCCCCAATGTCACTCTCAATTAATGACACTGCCATTCATCCTGTCCCAAAGTAGAAGCCCTGGAGCCACCCATGGTTCTCTCCCTTCCTCTCATTTCCAGATGGTGATCAGATGCTTTCTGTCCCCCTCCTAAGTATCTTCCAAATTCCATCTCACCATCCCTGGCATCACCACTGTAGACTAAGCTGCCATCCTCTTTGATCTGTATTACCCATAGGCTTCTAGCTATTCTTCCTGCCTCGTTCCTTCTTCCCCACCCCTCCCAACTCAATCCCCATTTCTGATCATGTCACTCCCTATTTCAAAAATCTTTAACGATTCTCCCCTCAAGGGAATAAGCAAGCCAGCTATGATCCTAGTCTCCTGCTAAGCTCTCTCTCCTGAGTTCTAGCAAATAAACTATTTTAGGGTTCGTTTCTTATGTGCTGTGCTGTGCTAAGTCACTTCAGTCATGTCCAGCTCTTTTTGACCCTATGGACTGTAACTTGCCAGGCTCCTCTGTCCATGGGATTCTCCAGGCAAGAATACTAGAGTGGGTTGCCATTCCTTTCTCCAGAGGATCTTCCCAACCCAGGGGTTGCGTCTCTTACACCTTCTGCATTGGCAGGCAGGTTTTTACCACCAGCGCCACCTGGGAAGCCCCTCGTCTCTCATAAACCCAGTTAAAACTGAGAATGTTACTGGGTAGCATAACTGAAAAGTTCAGGATATAGGGCTTCAGGCATAGCTGCAATGAAGTACCTGAAAAAGAATTGGCTTTTCTCCATCTTTTGCTTTGCCTTCATTATTGTGGGCTCACCTTCAGAAAGCCTCTCATCTTGTGGGGGTACGAAGCCCCCAGCAGTAACAGGCTTACATCTTATCATCTTAGCAACCTAGCCAGAAAGAAAGTCTTTGTCTTTCCCAGTATTCTAGCAAGCAACCAAACAACAACAACAACCCGGAGTCTAAATATCATTGGTGCTGTTGCTGGTCCCATGCATCTGAACCAATCACTGTACTGAGGTCCCTGTTCTGATTGGCTAGACCTAGGTTATATACTCACTCTGGTCAGGAGGAGGGAATGAGGAATGAGAGAGGGGAACTGGTGTTCTCTAAAAGAAAATTGAATGAGGACTGGTGTCTAAGCAAATACAAATTAGATGCCTACTAAGCCAACTGCCTTTGATAGCTCCTGCTGTTGTCCCACAAATTCAGAATAGCCAAAAGTTACACTCATTTTTCTTCTTCTGAAAGACTTATTTCTTCTGGTCCCAAACTAGCCTTTTCCCAGTGTCTTGCTGTTGTCCTTACACATCAGTAAAATCAATGATATTTTCTTCCCACCACTTAACACAGTTCAGTCAGTTCAGTTCAATTCAGCCGCTCAGTCGTGTCCGACTCTTTGCAACCCCATGAATCTCAGCACGCCAGGCCTCCCTGTTCATCACCAGCTCCCGGAGTTCACCCAGACTCGCGTCCATAGAGTCAGTGATGCCATCCAGCCATCTCATCCTTGGTTGTCCCCTTCTTCTCCTGCCCCCAATCTCTCCCAGCATCAAAGTCTTTTCCAATGAGTCAACTCTTTGCATGAGGTGGCCAAAGTACTGGAGTTTCAGCTTTAGCATCATTCCTTCCAAAGAAATCCCAGGGTTGATCTCCTTCAGAATGGACTGGTTGGATCTCCTTGCAGTCCAAGGGACTCTCAAGAGTCTTCTCCAACACCACAGTTCAAAAGCATCAATTCTTTGGTGCTCAGCCTTCTTCACAGTCCAACTCTCACATCCATACATGACTACTGGAAAAACCATAGCCTTGACTAGACGGACCTTTGTTGGCAAAGTAATGTCTCTGCTTTTGAATATGCTATCTAGGTTGGTCATAACTTTTCTTCCAAGGAGTAAACGTCTTTTAATTTCATGGCTGCAATCACCATCTGCGGTGATTTTGGAGCCCAAAAAAATAAAGTCTGACACTGTTTCCACTGTTTCTCCATCTATTTCCCATGGAGTTGGTACCCAGTAAATATTTTTATTGAATAAATGGAAAATGATATTCACTTATATATTTATATGTTCACATGTAATATACATTATATTATATATTTGTATTGCATATTCATATATTATATATATTTATATTATATATTCATAATAAATGATTGGTAGAATAAGAAGACTTGAATATATCTAATTGTGATGGGGCCATAGAACCTTTATCTTCTGGCTCCTCATATCTGATTGGAAAAACAGATTTAAGGACAAGATCCTGGAAATATAAACTTGAGTTAGTATATAAGGTTCATTTTTGAGGGCAGAATTGGCTCCTGATGCTATGTGGAGCAATGGAAAAGACGTTTTCAAATTATGGAGACTCTTGATTCTGCTATCTGTTTATTTTTTACTCTAAGCAGGCAGTATCACCTTCTTCAGCCCCAGTTTACTTTTCTGTGTAATGGAGAAAGTGGACTCTCAGAAGTTATGGGAGTGGAGGGAATGTATATAAAGTTCCTAGTATAGTTAGCATCAATAAATCTAAGTTCAAAACCCTCTCCTTCATTTGAAACCTGTAGGAGACAAGGAGAGTTCTGGATCCACAGTGGGAATTTAACATGTTTGTTGAGTGAATTCCAGTTTTATTTACAGACTCTGGTGTTGGTGCTGAGGGTTGGAAGCAAACATAATCAACTGAGTTGTTGCTGTTTAGTCACCAAGTTGTATCGGACTCTCTGTGACTCCATGGACTGTAGCCTGTAAGGCTCCTCTGTCCTTGGGATTTTCCGGGCAAGAATACTGGAGTGGGTTGCCATTTCCTTCTCCAGGAGATCTTCTGGACCTAGAAGGGACTGAACCCACATCTCTTGCATCTCCTGCTTTGGTAGATGGATTCTTTACCACTGTGCCACCTAGGAAGCCTGCAAATACACACACACACATTCTTTTCCATCATGGTTTATCACCGAATATTGAATATAGTTCTCTGTGCCATTACCTCTTCCAGTGGACCGTGATTTGTCAGAACTCTCCACTATGACCCCTCCTTCTTGGGCTGCCATGCATGCCATGGCTGACAGCTTCACTGAGTTATGCAAGTCCCCTCACTGTGACAAGACTGTGATCCATGAAAGGAATGTTGACACTGAAAGAAGTGAAAGTGTTAGTCGTTCAGTCATGTCCAACTCTTTGCCCCCCATTGATTGTAGCCTGCCAGGCTCCTCTGTCCATGGGGTTCCCCAGGCAGGAATACTGGAGTGGTTTGCCATTTCCTTCTCCAGGGGATCTTTCCTGACCCAGGGATCAAACCCAGGTCTCCTGCATTGCAGTCACATTCTTTACCATCTGAGCCACCAGGGAAACCCCTATTAGTTATTCCCAAAAAGTGAAAAGGAGGAAACACTTCCAACTCATTCTGTAAGTTCACCATTACCCTGATACCAAATCCAGACAAAGAAGTCCAAAAAATAAGAAAGCCACAGACCAATGTCCTTTATAAACATATGTGTAAAAATCATCAAGAAAATACTAGCAAACCAAATCCACCTATATATAAAAAGGATTAAATATTGACCAGGTAGAGATTATCCTAGGATATTCCTATAACATCTCGAAATCAGTATAATATACCATATTAGAATAAAGAGCCAAAGCATATGATCATCTTAATAAACATAGAAGAAAACTTTTGACAGAATCCAATATTCTATTTTAATCAAAATACTAAGCACAACAGGAATGGACTGGAACTTCCTCAGTATGATAAAGGATCTGTGAAAAACTCCAAAGCTAATCTAATACTTGATAGTGAAAAGCTTAATGCTTTCTTCCAAAGATCAAAAACAAGACATCTTCTCTCAGCACTTCTGTTGAACACTGTAGAATAGATTCTAGACAGGGAAATATGTCAAGGGAAAGAAATACAGGGCATCTATATTGGAAAAGAAGAGATAAAACTCTCTATTCCCAGATATCAGGATCTAGTATATGTGAAATCCTGAGAAATTAATAAACTATTAGAACTAATAAATGAGCTCAGCCTAGTTGTAAGATAGAAATTCAAAGTGTTGTATTTCTGTATGCTAGGAATTGGAGAAGGCAATGGCAACCCACTCCAGTACTCTTGCCTGGAAAATCCCATGGACGGAGGAGCCTGGTAGGCTGCAGTCCATGGGGTTGCAAAGAGTCGGACACGACTGAGCGTCTTCACTTTCACTTTTCACTTTCATGCATTGGAGAAGGAAATGGCACCCCACTCCAGTGTTCTTGCCTGGAGAATCCCAGGGATGGGGGAGCCTGGTGGGCTGCCGTCTATGGGGTCTCACAGAGTCGGACAGGACTGAAGCGACTTAGCAGTAGCAGCAGCAGCAGTGCTATACAGTAGAACCATGTCATCCTTCTTTTTCTTCAGAGTACCTGCCACAACTTGTAATGATATACTCCTTTGTTTACTTGTTTTTTTATCTTCTTTCCACTGGTCTTCAAAACCCATAAGGGCCAGAAACTGTCTGTTCCATTCCCCTAGCATCTAGCATGGGACCGGACAAACAGCAGACCCACCATATTTGTTGAACGAATGGATGGATGGATGGATCAGGGAAACAAGGTCGGAAGCCAGGGCCTGTCCAATAGGTTTATGGAGCTGCCTGGTGGCCTAGAGGGCTGGGCCTCAGCTAGGGCAGGATCTGGTTTCCAGGGAGAGCCCAACCCCCGCCTCTCCAGGAAGTGTTCTCAGCGCTGGGTCCTGGGTCCCTCGCAATTTGGTCTAGGGACGGGAGGGAATCCAGCCACCCTGCTGCCCAGTTGGGGGGTCCCAGTCTTTTTCAATCTGGGACCACTCCCCACCCCGACTCCGCCCTCCCTGGGGTGCCTCGGAGAGACGCTGAAAGGGGGGCAGTGCTGTCTGGTGGCATCTGTTTGACCTGGGCGGAGAGAGGGGAGGGGGACGCAGAACAACCCCGCCTAGAGAGCGGGTAGGGCCAGGTGAGAGGAGCCCAGACAGACCCCCGGCCCGCCGCCCGCAGACCCGGACTCCTTCCTGAAGTCGGCGCGGCTGCAGCGGCTGCCTTCGTCGTCGTCGGAGATGGGCAGCCAGGACGGGTCGCCGCTGCGAGAGACGCGCAAAGATCCGTTCTCCGCGGCGGCGTCCGAGTGCTCCTGCCGCCAGGATGGGCTCACGGTGATCGTCACGGCCTGTCTCACCTTTGCCACCGGGGTCACTGTGGCGCTTATTATGCAGATCTACTTCGGGGACCCCCAGGTGAGGGGTGGGGGTGGGGGGTCGGAGAGGGAGCGGAGAGAACCAGGACAGGAGGGGTGAGGAAACGCTGGAGGAGACCGTGGGAACCGAGGACGAGCTTGAGTGATGGAAGGGGGTCAGCAAATAGAAAGGGGAGAGGGCGGTGACTTGAGGGAAGGACGGTCTCAAGGGAGGGGCTCCCGGGCGTGAGGGGGACAGAGCTCACAGAAGGGAACGGATCGGGTCGGGGGCAGACTCGTAGGCAAAAGTCTTGGGGATAAAAGGGCAGGCCTCCCGTCCCCAGCCTCTGTTGGAGGTCCTGGGGTTAGTGGAGGTGCCTTAGGGAGGTAGGGGGTCTCCTACGGTCCCACCTCGTTCCTTGTCCCTTCCAGATCTTTCACCAGGGAGCTGTGGTGACTGATGCCGCCCGCTGCACATCGCTGGGCATCGAGGTGCTCAGTAAACAGGGATCCTCCGTGGACGCGGCTGTCGCAGCGGCACTGTGTTTGGGGATCGTGGCTCCGCACAGTTCTGGTCTGGGCGGGTAAGAAGCTCCCAGCTGTGAGGGTTGGGGTGCCCCAGGGCTACTTCTGTCTCTTGGTTTATCATCCTCATGTGGGAGATCTAGTTTGAGCAGAGGGGAGACGGTCCCAACTCCTTACGTTTGCTCTTTGTACACCCAGTCTCACCCCCTTGTCTTTTCATGGAGTCAGAGGAGGTGTTTTCCTTTAACTGGGAAAATGACTTCAGAAAGCTATAAATTGAGGTATACATCTGGGAGTATGTTGTCATTTATTAAAACTGCGATACTTAAATTTTTAGGATTTACAAATCCTTAAAACAAATCCCTGTGAGTCTGATGAAAGCAATGAATCCTCTATCCTCCAAAAATAAATCCCCACCCCACCCCGCCCCCATGGGTTCATGCATGCTCATTCACTTCAGTTCCACTCTTTGTGACTCTATGGACTATAGCCCTCCAGGCTCCTCTGTCCATGGGGATTCTCCAGACAAGAATACTGGAGTGGGTTGCTATGCCCTCCTCCAGTGATCTTCCTGACCCAGGGATGGAACCCATGTCTCTTAATCTCCTGCTTTGGCAGGTGGGTTGTTTACCACTAGCGCCACCTGGGAACCCCCCACCCCAGGGTAAAACCTCCTAAAACAGAAATGATAAACTGGCTACCCACGGGCCACCCCCAGCACACAGCCTGGTTTGGTTTGCACCCTTAAATTTTTAAAATTTTGTTTGCTAATATTAAAAAATTGAGAATTTTTTCATAAAAATCTAGATCTCTAATATTTCTTGGACAGTCAGGAGACCTGATAACACTGGGCCTACATTCTCATGTGGCTGCAATTATCTGGAGCTGAATAGAAGCTGCTTCCCATGATGGGGCTTGTACTGTCCACTTGGCCACAGTTCCTACCACTCCCTTTTGTTTATCTGTCCTGCTTTCTCTATTACATGAGTCGGCAGCAAACCAGTTATCTCAGATGTAACCCTCATCTCAGATGGAAACAAACCATAGACCAGGGACAGGCTGACTAAGTCCATATCTTGGCTCCTGCAAGACACACCCTCCAGGCCCTGACTTTTGTGTATGGTCTGTGCTTACATAATTCAGTCCTGGGAGAGGGAGCAAGGCCATACCACAGAGGCAGGTGCAGGAAGCTGGCAGGGGTCCAGCTTGGTGGGGGAGGGGGCGAATGGGGGAGGGGGAGTAGAATGTCCTGCTCTCCCAGTCTCTGGGTTTTTCTTAATCAGGGATTAAAGTCTCCAGTAACAAACAGGCTGGAAGAGGTCCATGGATTCTGAGTTCCCAAACCCCTTGATTTCACTCCCCATCTTGGGCAGGTAGCTCAGGCTCTGAACCCCTGCTGGAGAGGGAGCTCAGACCCCTGACTCCAGATGACAAACAGACTACAGCCATCACCATGGGGGAGGTTGAGGAATGGCAGGTTAATGGTTCAGAGGAGTGGCATCTTATCATCACCCTCCCTCTTCTGTGTCTATCCTAGAGGGGGAGTGATGCTGGTACATGACATCCGACGAAATAAGAGCCACCTAATTGATTTCCGGGAGTCTGCACCTGGGGCTCTCAGGGAAGAGGCCCTGCAGAGATCCTGGGAGACCAAGGTGGGGACCCTGGTGAGAAGAGGGGGGGGGTGTCTTCCTTTACTGCCCTTCTGCTAACCTCAGCATTACTTTGCTGAATGTTTACTGTGGAGACAAGGGAAAGAGTTAAGTAGAATGATCTCAGGCCATGAGGGAGATAGGCGGCCCCCCAAAATAAAATAATGCACCAAAAAATCTGAGTGATTGATAACAGGCAGTAAATAACACCTGACTTCTCTGGCGACCTTGCCTATCTGGCACATAAGAAAGAAGAAGAAAGGCCACTGGGTAGTCAGAGATGTCACAAAATAGCTGCATTATCACTCACACATCTCATTCTGAGGCTGTTGTTGATGACTTTCCCAGTCCCTGACATACTGGAAGATTATAGAGGAAGTGCTGGAAGCAAACCCA
Organism: Ovis aries; assembly: GCF_016772045.2. NCBI lineage: Eukaryota > Metazoa > Chordata > Mammalia > Artiodactyla > Bovidae > Ovis > Ovis aries. Next base: position 64,167,641 of record NC_056066.1, on the reverse strand, counting down.
CTATCTACTGAATCCAAAGGAGGAAATAGAATAACTCGGAGAAATAAATATTTAGTGCAGTAGCAAAAGCCCAACTCACCCCTGAATTATCGCAGTTCAGAGTAATGGTGATGTGATAATGAAAAGGTTAAATGAAGGTCCCTTGTCCACTGTTCTAAAGGACAAGAGTAGGTATAATCCAATACAGACAGGTTTCTATCTAAATTGTTGTCTCGGCCCTTAAAAGGGTTTGCTTAATTTATAAATCTCTCGGTTATAATACAGAAAGGAAGCCTTTCTGCATTTACTGATAGGAAATCAGGGAGATGGGAGGAATGCATGCAGGGGACAGCTTGTCCCTCCTCTGGGATACTTGGCCTGTGTCTCTCCCCTGTGCCAGCCCCCCATCCCTGGCTTGGGGCTCTGCGGAGTTCAGCCCAGCACCCCCCCTTCCAGTGACCTGGTCTCCTCTCTCCCTCACCTGCCCGCCTTGCCCAGCCCGGGCTTTTGGTGGGGGTTCCCGGAATGGTGAAGGGGCTACACGAAGCTCACCAGCTCTATGGCAGGTAAGGATTCTCCCCCTGGGGACCAGGGACCCCTGCCTGCACTCCTCCTTGGGTGGCCTTCTCCTACCTTCCTGGATTCTCCCCTTCCCAACTTCCCCCTCCTAATATCCCCTTCGGTTGCCAGGACTCTCCTTCCCAGGAACCCCCCTCCCCCCCAGGACCCCTCTTCCTTCCCCCAGGACCTCCTCCACCCCCTGCTCTCCGGCTCCCCCAGGCTGCCATGGTCCCAAGTCCTGGCCTTTGCAGCAGCTGTGGCCCAAGATGGCTTCAACGTGACCCATGATCTAGGTCAGTGGGGCCTGGGGGTGGAGGGAAAGGCATGAGGTTGATGGAGAGGGGAGAGGAAACCTCTGTGATTTGGGTCCGAAGCCAGGAAGTGCCTCTCTTCCGATTGGCTCCTCAGACCCCCCTACCCACACCACTGGTAGCTTCATTGTGTGTGTGTGTGTGTGTGTGTGTGTGTGTGTGTTCAGTTGCTTCAGTACTGTCGGACTCTTTGTAGCCCACCAGTCTCCTCTGTCCATGGTATTCTCCAGGCAAGAATACTGGAGTGGGTTGCCATTCCCTTCTCCAAGGGATCTTCCTGACCCAGGGATCCAACCCGTGCCTTTTGCCTGTCCTGCATTGGCAGCCAGATTCCTTACCACTGGACAACATCTCTGAGAGGGAGTCTCAAATCAGGGGATCTGGGAGGGGTTTATATACAACCCACCTCCTCGGTAACAGGCCCCTGGAGGGGCCTGAGGTCTTATGGGCCTACCTCTCAGCCGTCATCCACCCTACTTGTTGCGCGTATAGTCCCTACGCCCCCAGCCTAGCCGCGCATCCCTGCCTGCAGCCCAAGCCCTGGCCGAACAGCCGCCACCCAATGCGTCTGACCGCTTCCGTGAGACGTTCCTGCCGATGGGCCACCCACCACTACCTGGCTCTTTGCTGCGACGGCCTGACCTGGCAGCCGTGCTGGAGGTGCTCGGCACCTACGGCCCCGCCGCCTTCTACGCAGGTGGCAACCTCACGCTGGAGATGGTGGCGGAGGTAAGCGCCTGCAGCACATCCCCTGCCCCCGCCCTGCCTCGGAGGACCCTACTTTAGGGAAGTCCTCTTCCCCTTTGCTTCCCGCTTTCTTTCTACATGTGTTTACTGGGGATTCCATGCATTTGAAATTCTAGAATAGACACAACTAACTAACCTCAGAATCAGATCAGTGGTTGGGGATTGGAGGAGTTGACTGGGACGAGGCGCAAAGAACCTCCTAGGGTGATGAGAATATTTTGTCTTGATTGAGAGGGGTATCTTTGAGCTCCCCAGTGTTGGGACCAACTTGTACAGTGGGCTGTCCTGGCCCTCCCAGGCTTAGTGGGGACCCAGGATCAGCCTCAGCTTCCCTGAGCCCGCAGTCCCTCCCTACTCCCTGGGTTTTCTAGGGAGAGACACAGTTGTCACTGGTGACTCTCAGGATTAGGGAAGATTGACACAAGGGCTTACCAACCTACTCCAAAGAGTCTTAGTCTGAGGCAGTAATGGGTTCGGGACCATTGTTGATGGTTCAAAACCACCAATGGAAAATTACGTTTGAGATAAGGATTCACGGACCAACTGAGTGATTCTCTTATTTGTGCATTGGGGGTGGGAATTAAACAGGCCCGTCATTCATTCTACATTCATGGAGCACCTGCTCTGTACCAGCCTCAGTGCTGGACACTGGTGTTATGGATGTGGTGATAGACACCCATCTCAAATGGATTTCCCTGGAAAGCCCAGCAGAGTACTGGCTTTAGATCTCTTGGGTCCAGGGGCTCCATCCATACTTGGTCAGTCTCTCTCTTTTTCCATCTCACAACTCTGTTTTCCTCTGTTTGAAGTCACTCTCTGTCAGATCCTTTCCACACCTGCTCTTCACCAGCCATCCTTCTAGCAAGCCATCCCAGAGAAACAGCCTTCTCACTCCAGAACTTCCAGCAAAGCCTCAAGGCTAGGTCTCATTGGCCCATTATGGGTCTATTCCCAAACCAATCACAGTGGCATGGAAAAGAAATGCCCTGATTAGCCAGACCTGGGTTGCATATCTTCTGGTGGTGGAGAAAGGAATGAACAAAATTCTAACAAAAGACCATCAGAGCTTTCCCACAGTTGAGTTTATTAACTTACCAGACGAAGCCAAGAAATTCAATGTGTAGGTCACTGAGGGTAGTTTAGAAGCCAGAGGTTTCAAGTTCTAAAAAAGTACTAAAAAAAAAAAAAAAAAAAAAGGAGGGGATTCCTAGTGGTTATGGTAATTTAGGATTAAAAAATAGAATGTTGGATAGAATGAGCCCATAAGTTTGTACAAGATTGGATCATTGGTCAGTGGAGTGCTCTGTTATGTCCTGTAAGGGTTGTTACTACCAGGATCATCCATAGTTCATGATTTTGGAGTGACTTTAGTTGATTGTAGTGAAATACAATGGCACCCCACTCCAGTACTCTTGCCTGGAAAATCCCATGGATGGAGGAGCATGGTGGGCTGCAGTCCATGGGGTCCCTGAGGGTCGGCCACGACTGAGCGACTTCACTTTCACTTTTCACTTTCATGCATTGGAGAAGGAAATGGCAACCCACTCCAGTGTTCTTGCCTGGAGAATCCCAGGGACGGGGGAGTCTGGTGGGCTGCCGTCTGTGGGGTTGCACAGAGTCGGACACGACTGAGCAGCAGTAGCAGCAGCAGCAGTGAAATACAGAATTCAGTTTTGATAGCTCCTAGGCAAGTGCTGCTGTAAGTGGAAAATCTTTCTTCTACATAGGCAGGGGGCAGTATGTGCAAAGACATAGAGTCATGAGTCCAGCACCTGCAGGTCACTCTGGTTGCTGTACAGAGCTCATTGGGGAGCAGCAGGACGTGAAGTGGGAGAGGTAGGCAGGGGCCAGGTCACAAAGGGCCTTGGCTGCCAGGCTAGGGAGGTTATTCATAGATCATACCTACCACAACACTTGGCACATACTGGGTGCTTATCGTTAGTGCTTTTTCCCTTTCCTTTTTTCTCGCGTAGCCACAGCTGATGGGGTTCCCTAAAGCTCATGATGGGAATTGCAGAAGGCACAAAAATTGTAAACATTTGATCTGTGTGTGATCCAAACATATACCTTAAGCTAAACTGCATGCTCCCAGTGTGGTGTGTGACTCACAGTGGTGGGGGGTCATTCTCTCCTCTCCAGGCTCAGCACGCAGGGGGCGTCATAACTGAGGAGGACTTCAGCAACTACAGTGCCCTCTTGGAGAAGCCTGTGTGTGGCGTGTACAGAGGTGACCTCTCCCTCAGCTCCCAGGGTCCCCACTGAGGAGAAGCCTCCCAGTCCATGGCCACATCCTTTTGGCCTAGTGGTTCCTCCCCATTTCACAAGAGAGAAACTGAGGCAATGAGTTGCCTAAGCAGCCAACTGTTGAAGCAAGCCAGAGCCAGCCTACCTTCTGAAGTAGTCGTGGGGTCAGTTACCCCAAGTATTTAGGAGATGGAGAGGGAGGTCTGGTCAAAGGCTGAAGCCTAGGGTTTGGGGTTCTGGCCATGGGTTTTCTTGATTTGGGTTCTGTGTTGTCTCAGCTCTCTTCCCAGCCCCTCTGTCACTGCCTGTACTTCCTAAGATGAGTCCTTAAGACCAGTATCCATCTTAGCTTCATGTTAGAACAAACTCTTCAAGACAGTCAGAGGCCTTCCTCCTCATTCTGTTAAAAGGAAACTGAGGCCCGGGAGAGGAAACGAACTGAACCTACCAAACTCAAAACCAATGAGGAACCCAAAAAGTCAAGCTTATGACATGGGTGAACTCCATGTTTGTTGAACCCAAAGTGGTGGGCTTCTGGATTCCTCAGACGGCCCTCAGGCCCTCTCTCCTCAGGAGGCCCAGATCACCTCAAGCTCCAGCAGAGGCTGCTTCTGTGTTCAGGTTTCCAGGCCTCAATCTCTTAGGCCTGACTCCTCTGCCAGAAGGGGTGGAATATTGAGCAATGGATGAGCGTAGCCTTGGAGCCAGAAGACCTGGTTTTGGGTACCAGTTGTGCCATTCATCTTAAACAAGCCACTTCGCTCTTTGAGCCTTGTTTCTTTCCTTAAAAGGGAGATAATAATAGCACCTGCCTCTCAGGATACCAAGAGGAGTTGATGAGATGATGTTGGAAGTTGCCCTGAACAGAGTGGGCACTGAATGTATCATATTTGATTTCCATTTGCCCTCCCCAGACTAGGTTCTCTTGGAAATGCCAGTACCTTGAGTACTCTGGGCTCTCCTTACCTCTTATCACCTTGGACCAGCTGCCTCATTTACAGTTTCCTCACCTGTACAATGGGGATGATAACAGTACCCATTATGAGGATTAAATGAGTTAATTAGTGTTATTTGTCAGGTATTATTATTCCTTTGATATCCAAACATCTAATAACAGAGACCTCAAATTGGAAGAGAAATTTGCTGTTTCCAAGAAGTTTCAAGAGTGGGACCAGCAGGGGCCCTGAGGGAGAAGCTGAAAGGAGACATATGGTAGACCAGAAGTCTGGACATCTGAATACCTGTCTCTGCTCTGCCAATGGACTGCAGTGTGACTCTGGGCAATTCACTGTTTTCCTGAGCCTTAGTTTCCTCGTAAGGAAGAGGAAACAAAAGACAAACGTTCTGGCCCAGCCCTTGACTCACCATGTGAACTTGGGTGCACCCCTTTGCCTCTCAATGTAGTTTCCCTATCTGATAAGGAGGTTCAGTGCAGTGGTCTCAAGTCTGTGTGATGGTGGGATGTGGAGATGCCTTGACCCCTCCCCTGCCATCGGTCATTTCCTGTCCTTTCAGGCCACCTGGTTCTCAGTCCCCGACCCCCACACACAGGCCCTGCCCTCATCAGTGCTCTCAACATCCTTGAGGGGTTCAATCTCACCAGCCTGGTATCCCGGGAGCAGGCTCTTCACTGGGTGGCAGAGGTAAGGCTGACCCCTTTGCTCCACCTGGGTCGGGAGACCCAAGAGTGGGGGGACGGGGTGCTGGCATAAGGCCCGACTAAATCACCTCCAAGTTTCCTCACACAGGAAGATCTTGGTGTAGGTGCTGGGAGGGGCTTGGCAGCCTCTTCACACCCCTGCTCTGTTTACAGACCCTGAAGATTGCATTAGCTCTGGCCAGCAGACTGGGAGATCCCATCTACGATTCTACCATCACTGAGAGCATGGATGACATGCTCAGGTGGGCCCCAGGAGCAGGACTCTTGAGTACTACGGAGGTGGCAGCAGGTGTGGTGGCAGGTGTGGGGAGAGACTCGGGTGAAGCAGCTGGTGGAGCAGTAAGGCCCGCAGTCCCAAGTAAATGTCAGCTCAACCCCAGCTCACAGTGTGACACTAGATGCCTCCCTGTGTGCCTCAGTTTCCCCATCGGTACAACAAGGTGGTCTACTTCATACAGCTCTCAAATTTTTTTGATCCCAGTGAGTGAAAGTCTCTCAGTCATGTCTGACTGTTTGCAACCCCATGGACTGTAGCTTGCCAGGCTCCTCTATCCATGGGATTCTCTAGGCAAGAACACTGAAATGGGTTACCATGCCCTCCTCCAGGGGATCTTCCTGACCCGGGGATTGAACCCACATCTCATATATCTCTTGCATTGGCTGGCAGGTTCTTCACCACTAGCGCCACCTAGGAAGAAGGAGCTTTTCTTTTTTCCAGAAAAAATTGAATAACATCTAAATAAATTCATTCAATAACTATTTCCTGTTTATTTGCAATATGCCAGGAATAAGTGAACTTCTGTTCTCACTAACAGTTCAGTAGTGGGGCAGGGGCTGGGGGAAGCAAGTATTAATCAAATAATTACACAAAGAGACTCTGCTAAGTGTGGTAGGTGGGGGTAAAGAGCGCCCAGTGTATGTTCATCTCTTACTTATCTTTTCAGCAAAGTGGAGGCTGCCTACTTCCGGGGCCAGATCAATGACTCCCAGACAGCCCCTGTCCCACTCCTGCCCATCTATGAGCTCAATGGGGCTCCCACGGCTGCCCAGGTGTTGATCATGGGCCCTGACGACTTCATTGTGGCCATGGTCAGGTATGCCGACTCAGATCAGAACCTGGCACAAAGGATCATTGGGACCAGGAAGGAGGTGGGGGTTGGGTAGGAGTAACGGCAGGCTCAGGGCTCACCTGGCCCTGATCTTGGTCCCCAGCTCCCTGAACCGACCCTTTGGCAGTGGCCTCATCACCCCCTCGGGGATCCTGCTCAACAGCCAGATGCTGGACTTCTCTTGGCCCAACAGGACTGCTAACCACCCTGCACCCAGCCTGGTAGGGCCTCGCTTCCCTTCTCTCCTGGGGACACTGAGATCTAGGTAGAAGGTGCAGTGGCATGACTGCCCCTCTCTCCCCACTTCTAGGAGATTATATTATCAAGTAAAACAGCTAAACAAGGTATCCACTTCCTCCCCAGCCCAAGTCCAGGGCTTAGAGCCTGGTGGATCCCAAGAAACCTCATCCCATTCTGCCATCATCTCACTGTGTGACCCAAGGAAGATCTTGTCCCCTCTCTGGGCCTCAGTTTCTTCACCTACTGTACAGTGAGGCTATTGGCCACCTTGGGTGGCCAATGATTTGGGTACTTTGCAGAATTAGCAGTCTATGACTGTGTGATGCTGAGCACTGAAGGGGCTCTGAAGAGGGACCCAAAGAGAAAAGAGATATGAATTATTGTCTGTTGTGAGAGCAGTGTTCTTAGCATCCTGCAGGCTGGGTCCCAGCAGGATAAAGACAGAGATGCCCAGGGCGGGGATGAATCTGTTCCTTCTCACGGTCCTCTTTCTGGGCTTGATCCCTTTCCCGCCACCTGTGGTAGCCCCCTAGCAGCCCTATAGTTCAGGGGATCCATTATCTACTTTGGTTATCCAAGGACCCTGCCCATTTCACAGACAGCAAACTATGGCCTGGGAATGGGCTGTCCCCATGAAAACTGGGGCTGTGGAAGGTTCAGGAGAGGGAGCGATGTTGGAAGAGTGGTGGAGTAAGCCTTTCCTGTCTTGTTCCACCTCTTATTCCCCTGTGATCTCTGACAACAGGAGAACTCAGTGCAGCCAGGGAAGCGGCCACTGTCATTTCTGCTGCCCACAGTGGTCCGGCCAGCAGAAGGACTCTGTGGAACCTACCTTGCCCTGGGGGCCAATGGAGCTGCCCGGGGCCTCAGCGGCCTGACCCAGGTGAGGTTCCCCCAGGTAGGCCTTTCATGGCCAGGAGTCAAGCTGTGACCTGGGCTGTGAATGCCCCTCATGTCTCTGACTTGTCCTCATCTCTTGTTTATTTATTTTGGGGGGCTTCCCCAGTGGCTCAGCAGCAAAGAATCCACCTACAATGCAGGAGATGCGGGTTTGATCCTTGGGTCGAAAAGATCCCCTGGAGGAGGGAATGGCTATTCACTTCAGTATTCTTGCCACAAGAATCCCATGGACAGAAGGGCCTGGCAGGCTACAGTCTATGGGGTCGCAAAGAGTTGGACACAATTGAAGCAACTAAGCACATTTATTTTTGGCTGTGCTGGGTCCTTGCTGCTGTGTGCAGGATTTCCTTAGTTGCAGCAAGCAGGGGCCACTCTTCCCTGTGGTGTGTGGGCCTCTCACTGCAGTGGCCTCCCTTGCTGCAGAGCACGGGCTCTAGGCATTGGCTTCAGTAGTTGCAGCTCGCCAGCTGCAGAGCATGTGCTCAATACTGTGGCACACTGCCTTAGTGGCATGCGGAATCTCCTTGACCAGGGATCAAACCAGTGTCCCTTTGCATTGGCAGATGGATTCCCAACCACTGGACCACCAGGAAAGTCCCTGTACTCATCTCTTAACTCACGCAGCAAACATGGGCAGAGGCTGCTTTGTGGCAGTCCCTTCCTGAGTGCTGGGGACATGAACTACATCATTCTTAGTAAAAATGGAGCCCTGAAGCTCCATGTCATCCCAGGTTTCAGGGAAATCACAGGGTCAGTAGAACTGAGAGGTCAGAGAGCATCTGGGCTGCTTGGGTTCTGTCAATGTCAAGTCCCATTGTGCCTCTAGTCATTATCCGAATAACAAGCAGCCCTCTTCAGGGTCTGATTTTGAAAGGGAGGGTCTGCTCCCTTCTAAAACATCTCACTACAGTTCCATGAAGGTCTTGAGTATCTGTTTTATGTGCCAGATCTGTACTTTGGCAGATGATGAGTTAATAAACCTGGGCTTTGGAATCAGACTCCTGTGGGCCCCAGCCTAAGTGCTGCTAATTTCCAACTGTGTGGTGTTGGGGAATTCACTTAACCTGAATCTCAGTCTCCTCATCTGTAAAATGGAGATAATAACCAATAGCTAACATTCATGGAGCTTTTAGCAAGTGACAGGCAGTGTTATATGTGTTAACCTTATAACCTTCTCAACTTTGGAAGAAATCCTTACTTCTGTTTCATAGATGAGGAAACTGAGACCCAGAGAAGTTCAGTTCAATTTAGTAAGAATGGGCAAACAAGTAGGGGAAGAAGGTGGGATGAATTAAGAAAGTAGTACTGATATATATATATATGTGTGTGTATACATATATATATGTGTATGTGTATACATATATATATATACACACACACACACTACTCTGTGTAAAACACTGGGAGGGCTCAGCTTGGTGCTCTGGGATGACCTAGAGGGGTGGGATGGGGGGAAGGAGGCTCAAGAGGAACGGCATATATATATACTTACAGCTGATTCACGTTGTTGTACAGCAGGAACTAACACAACATTGTAAAGCAATCATCCTCCAATCTAAATTAAAAAAAAAAAAAAAAAGGATGGGCAGGCAATTTGATTGCAGAGCCTACTCACACTTCCAACCCCAAAGCTGTAAGTATTTGCACGTAGTGTACCCCAGACCACTCCCATCTACTAGCCCTCCCCTGGCCAAGAAGAAGGGAGGAGAGCCGTGGCTTATGTTAAAGGAGCCTGGGCACTAGTGGTGCCTCTTCCCTAGTTCTTTCCAAACTCTGGAATGAATCCCTTTTCTTCTCTGGCCCTTGGTTTCCCCTCTGTGTAATGGAGACGGTCGTCACAGGCCTGCCTGTCTTCTGGGGCTGTTCAGAAACTCAGATGACACCCCTGGTGTAAATGTTTCAAATACTAAGGAGTCTAGACCAGGGGCGAGGGCTGTGGAGCCCTGAACCTACACCTCTGGGACAGCCCTGACTTCTGCCCCTTGGCTGCCTGCAGGTACTGCTGAACGTCCTGACCTTGAACCGGAACCTGAGTGACAGCCTGGCCCGTGGTCGCCTGCACCCAGACCTGCAGACCAACCTCCTGCAGGTGGACAGTGAGTGAAGAGCAAAGGTCCCCATGGGGTGGGCACAGGGCAGGGTGGAGAAAGGGGCTCCTCCCAAGGGTGCCCCTTCCTCGACCGGCACCAGCTCCCTGCCAGTGAAAGTCAGGTTTCTTTCTACCAACTCCTATCAGAACAGTGAAAGGTCTGGGAATTGAAATCTACCCTACTGTTTCCTGTCTGTGGCCTTGCAAAACGCAGGTCTCCACTCTGAGCCTTGGTTTTCTCATTTGTAAAATAAGATATAGTTGTTCATTTTGCAAACTGTTCATTCAACAGTTGTACTGAATACCTACTGTGTGCCAGGTATTATCCTAGGTGCTGGGGACACTGCATTTATAAGCTTACAGGAAAGTAAGGAAACAGAAAAAAGTGAAATAAATTCTCCACAGAGCATTAAAGCAGGATGATATATATGAGTGACTCCATGACTGTGGAAGCTCTCTCTTTGGTGACATTTAAGCTGAGATCTGAAGAGTGGGAAAGAGGCTACCAGGAGAAGAACTGTGGCAGGAATGTAGGCCAAGGGAACAAATGCAAAGAACTCACTGCAGGATTGGACTGGTGGTTTAGGAGTAGAAAGGAAACCAGGGTGATTGAGGGTGAGATAAGATCAGAGAAGCAGGCAGGGGCCAGATCAAAGACTTTACAGATTATGGTGAGGAGACAGACTTTCCTCTAAGAAGGATGGGTGCTTAATTTTGGACCCCACTTAATTTCATAACTGGGGAAGATTGTGTACCTTTGAGAAGTTTTTATTAGAACAATGTATTATGCTAGTCCAAAAGGGATACAAAATTGAATGAGACATGGTCCTTGCTTGTTCAATCTCCCCATTTTACAGATGAAAAAAAAACTGATGCTCACAGAGGTTATTAATTAGTCAAAGATAAACCAATAAATGGCAGAACCGATATTAAGATACATGCCAAAGACAGTTTTTTACTCCATGGCTCTTGATATCTCCTGGACTGAGTAGTTACACCCTGTAGTTGGCCAATGTCCCTCGGATCCCAGCTGATGGGTAATGAGGTCAATTCCTTGAAAATGAATATTGCTCAACTACTATCTTCTGGTCTCTATCGAGACCAGATAGAGTTACTATCTGGTTACTAAGTTACTGTGGGGGTGAGGGGTGCTCATCCCAGCCCTCCCTGGAAGGACACACAAGTCTAAGGATATGGAGAGTGGAGGCTTGGTGAAGGGAAAGTTCACGCCCTTGAGGGCTCTGGAAGGCGTTATGGAAGAAGTAACAACTAGCTGGGCCTTGACGTATGAGCCGAAATTTGGCATGTGGAGGTAAAGAACATTCTGGACCAGGGGGAGGGGGTACACCTTGGGCAAAGACAGAAAAAAATGGTTCAGAGAGCAGGCAAGAGGCCAGCTGAACTAGAGACATGGTTTCCCAAACTTCAGAATTTATCCAGTACCTTCATGACTTTTGCCATATTTGCATACCATTTAAAGCATTATTTACATAATGTGTGTCTACAAATGGACTTCCCTTTTCACCTAACTATTTTAAAAGTAAATCTTATAACCACAAATGGAAAAATGGCATCATTTGCCACAAACAGGTGGTAAACAGCTATAAAAATAATCAAATTTTTTAGGTTTTAGTTAGATGTTTTTGCCCACAGATGGTTCTGAGGTCTGCTTTCTCTTAAAGAAAAAGATTAGAAATGTTAGAGACTAGACTAGGATGTAGTCCTTTCTATTATCGAAAGGACTAAAAGTGAACCCCAAAAGGAATACATTTCCAACTTGGTGATGTAATGTTATTTAATATGTGTCTTTATCTCAAGAAGTACCCCCAAATCATCCCATTTGGGGAAATAAGAAGATCAGATTTTTGTTGAGCAGTGGGAGGTAAAGATACATGGCATACCATGAAGGTTCATGTTAAGGAGTATGGATTTTATCTAGTTCAGCAGGAGGAGAATATGACTTGATTTGTTTTATGTAGGGAAGGTGGATTGAAAGGAAGAGAACTTAAGTCAGAGAAACACAAAAAGGGGCTGAGATAATGGTCCACGTAAGAGATGATGAAGACCTGAACTTATGCAGGAGAGTGAGATTGATTTCTTCATTTAGCCATTAAATTTTAAACATTTACTGTGTCCTCACTCTGTCCTAGGCAATGGGGATCAATAGTGAGCAAGAGAGCGTTCTTGCCTTTAAAAACTTGTTTTCTAATGAATACATAAACAAGTTGCAGGTGGCGGTAAGTACTTTGAAAGAAAATAAAGCAAGGTAAAGATGACAGGGGCTGCTGTTTTAGATAGTGGTCAGGAAAGTTCTTGAAAACTAGAATGAAGTATGAGAGCCAGTTCTGTGATTATTTAGTAGGAGAGCATTGTAGGCAGAGAGAATAGCAGATGCGAAGGCCCTGAAGTAGGAGCATGTTTGACTAACTTGAGGGATGGCAAGGAGGCCAGCTTTCCTGGTAGCTCAGACAGTAAAGAATCTGCCTGAACCACTGGGGACCCAGGTTCAATCTCCGGGTCAGGAAGATCCCCTGGAGAAGGGAATAGCTACCCACTCCAGTATTCTTGCCTAGAGAATTCCATGAACCGATGAGCCTAGCAGGCTACAGTCCTTGGGGTTGCAAAGAGTTGGACACGACTGAGTGACTAACACTTATTTACTTAAGGAGGCTAGAGCAGAGTTAAGCAAGGAAGATAGTAAAAGGAAGTGAGAAGAGGAGTTTAAAGAGATGCGAGTTTCCTGATAATGTGGGCCTTAGAGACTTAGGTGAGGATTTTGGATTTCATTCTAAGAATCATCAAAATTGTTGGAAGGTTTTGAGCAGGGGAAGTGACATGGTCTGACTAATGAATAGGCTGTAGGGAAGCAGGACTGGAAGTACAAAGACCAGTTAGTGGACTGTTTGGTAATGCTGGCAGCTTGGCCTAGACAGATAGAATGAGACCCCCAAAGCCAAGCCCTTTTTCCAGTATTAAGAATGACGACACATTATTGATCACTTACTATATTCAAGGCTCTGAGTTTTGTGCTTTGGGTATAATATCTGCTTTAGTCCCTGTAACAACTTTATGTGGTAAGTTCTCAGATAATACCCATTTTGTACATGAGGAAACTGAGGCTCAGAAAGGTAACACAATTTGCCAAGGTCACACAGCTCGTTAGAGCCAGTGCTCTAAACCAGTGGTCCCCAATCTTTTTGGCACCAGGGATCAGTTTCGTAGAAGACAATATTCCCACGGACTAGAGTGGCTGGGAGATGATTTGGGGATGATTCGAGCACATTACATTTACTGTGCACTTTATTTCTAAAGCTTCCCTGAAAGCTCAGCTGGTAAAGAATCCGTCTGCAATGCAGGAGACCCCAGTTTGATTCCTAGGTTGGGAAGATCTCCTGGAGAAGGGAAAGGCTACCCACCCCAGTATACTTGGGCTTTCCTTGTGGCTCAGCTGGTAAAGAATTCACCTGCAAAGCAGGAGATCTGGGTTCACTCCCTGGGTTGGGAAGATCCCCTGGAGAAGGGAAAGACTACCCACTCCAGTATTTTGGCCTGGAGAATTCCATGGACTGTATAGTTCATGGGTTTGCAAAGAGTTGGACATGACTGAGCGACTTTCACTTTCACTTTATTTCTAATCTAATGCCACTCCTGATCTGACAATGAGGTGCCAGTCCATGGCCCAGAGGTTGGGGATCCCTGCTCTAAACTCTCTGAATGTGTGTATGTTGGGGAATTCACACAGGTGAGTTCACAGAGGAAGAGATTGAGTTCCTGGAAGCCAGGGGTCACCACGTGGAGAAGGTAGATGTCTTATCCTGGGTCCATGGCAGCCGGAGAACCAATAACTTCATCATCGGTGTGAAGGACCCTCGGAGCCCAGATGCAGCCGGAGCTACCATCCTGTAGAGCAGCGGGGTGGGGCGGGAGTCTCTGCTCCCTGCCTTTGCATGTTCCTAGAGTCCCTCCTTCTCCCAGGTTTGGTCTCAGAGGGACCCCAGGGATGCCCCAGATCAGGGGCCAGAGGGGATGCTTAGCAAACCCTATCCCAGAGTAACAGGAAAATTCTCCATCTGGAGGCCTGTGGTGGTGGCAGTGGTGGTGTCAGTGTCCACAGGACCTTGAGGAGTCAGACTGTCTGTCTGTCTCCTTTCCCTCAGCCGTGCAGGCCCTGAGCTTAGGGATGTGCTTGCAAACCCTTTTCAAGAGTCCTCACCACCCCAACATTGCCAGTTGGGCCTGACCTGGCCTTGTCTTCCAGCTCCTTTCTCCTGTCCCCAGCCTCATTTCTTAAATGACTAGGATTTTTTAAAAACGGACCATCCTAGGGAAGCGAGCAGGGGAGGGCTCTTCTCCTCCTCCCATCAGGTTAAGGTGGGGGCCTTACATCTGGGGGGCCCTGGGGTGTGGGGTAGGGGTGGGGGTGGGGACCAGCTCAGGGGCTTCCATTTGCAAAAGGGAATTAAAGAAAGAATATTGCTTAACCATGGCTCTGACTTATGTTTCGTTGTGCTGGGAGGGGAATGAGAGAGGAGACCTTGGCTCACCTTATCCTAGTAGCCCTGACTCCAGGGCAAGCTGGAATGAACTTTGTGGAGGTCATAACAATATCTGCCATCTATCCAAGACTGCTTCCCAGGTGGCGCTAATAATAAAAAAAAAACCACCTGCTAATGTGGGAGATTAAGAGACGTGAGTTCAATCCCTGGGTCAGGAAGATTCCCCTGGAGAAAGGCATGGCAACCCACTCCAGTTTTCTTGCCTGGAGAATCCCATGGACAGAGGACCCTGGTAGGCTACAGTCCATGGGGTCGCAAAGAATCAGACACGACTAACTTAACACGTAGCAGGCATCCAAGACTAAAACTAATAAAAATAATTAATAACAATAATTATAATGATAGACTCTATTGAACACTTACTGTGTACCAGGCTGTATGCTAAATGCTTTATGTGGATAATATTAATTACATTATAAATCTTCATTACAGACTTCATGAAGTTGGTACTGATATTATTCCCATTTTACAGATGGCAAAAAGAAGTTAAGGAACTAGTTTAATGTTCCTCTTGTATTAAATGGAAGAATTGGGATTCAGTCTCAGGATATTGAATTCCTAATCTATGCTCTTAACCATTTGAACATCTACTAGGTAAACTGTTTGTTATAAAGCATACTTTACACAGTATGTATCAGATAATAAATACATTTTACAGATTATATCATTCATGCATGAATGTTATCTACCCATTGTGTTACAGGTACTTTGTTAAGCACTGGAGATTCAGTATTGAAAAAAAAAACAAACACAATTTTTTGTGTGTGGATTTTCAGTCTATAGGGGAAGTCAAACATTAAATAAATAAGGACCCAGATAATTAGGGTAATTGCCATCATGATACAGTCTAAGAGGAAAGCTATGAGGAAGTACAACAGGAAAGATAATTTTATTCTGTTTTGGAATGGGATCAGCTTTCTCCAGATAATGAGATGAGCAAGATTGACAGAAAATATTAGATGTGGGGTGTGGGAATGTCATTTTAGAAAAAGAGAACAGTAAATGCAAATATGCCATGATGAAGAGGTGAAAGAACACCAGTGTACTCTTCCTAGAGCAGGGATCAGTCAACAGACTTTTTATGCAAAGGGCCAGATATGAATATTTCAGTCTTTCAAGCCATCTGGTCCTTATAGTAATTACTCATCTTTGCTGTTATAGTGCAAAAGCAGGCATAGACAATAGGTAAACAGATGGCTGTGGCTGTAGTCCATAAAACTTTATTTTAGAAAAACAGGATCCAATTTGGCCTAACGACAATAGTTTGTCAACCTCTATTCTAGAACATACTGAGAGAATGAAAGTATATGATGAAACTGTTAAGGTCGGCACAACATTCTTATGAGGCTGATACTAATTTCTCCATTTTATGGATGTGAAAATTGTGGTTCAGAGATATGAAATAACTTGTCCAAGGTCACCCAGCTGATAGCTGGCAGATCCATGATATAAAAGCAGTTGGTTTGACTCCGAAGATCATGTCCCTCTCTTCTTTGAAAAAAACTTTATTACTTTATCTGATTACAGATGTAACAGTCATTCAAATATCAAACATTTCATAAGCATATAATATAAATGATCCATGCCCTCAAAATCTCAACTTTTCAAAAATCTCACTCTTCCTCACATATTCCTCCAACCCCTCCAAAAATCTCACATATTCCTCCAACTACTCTTTCTGTAGCTATTACATACATCATCATTCTATTTATTTATTTTTTAAATAATATTTTATTTATTTGGCTGCGTTGGGTCTTAGTTGTGGCATGTTGGACCTAGTTCCCTGATGAGGGATCAAACTGGGCTGCCTGCATTGGGAGCTTGAAGTCTTAACCGCTGGACTACCAGGGAAGTCACTCATTGTTCTTTTTGAAAGTAAAAATGGGATTATGTTAGTCACAGTGTCTACAACATTTTTTTTTCACTTACCTATATAACATGGACATTTTTTCATGTCAATATCAAAATATATAGATTTACCTGATAATTTATAATGATTCATCATAGTTCATTAAACATTTTAACTGGTTTCCAATGAAGCTTTGATTATCCTTGCCCTGATATCTTTAAATGCTTGAGTAACACCTGTGGTCATACCAACTCTCCTACACTGATGTTACAGGACCTTCCATGCAGCAGGTTTTGGAGGCTTACATGGGCATCTTGGGGTTATTTTATTTCTTAAATATACAAATAATGATAGGACAGCTTTGAATAAAAGATTTGTCAAGTGGAACAATTCCTATTTATCAAAGCAAGATTCTGATATCTTGGAAAGTCTGCTTCCTCACTCAGTATATGAAATATCATATTTTATTTCATTAATATTTTCTTAAATGTCTACTCTGTGCCATACACTGCCTGATGCACTGGGAACACTGATAAGGAAGACAGACAAGGTTCGCCTGGACATTGTTTTCTTAATTATTTTTACTTTATTTAGTTTTTACTCTCTTGATCTACCATCAGTTCAGTTAAGTCGCTCAGTCATGTCCGACTCTTTGCAACCCCATGAACCACAGCACACCAGGCCTCCTTGTCCATCACCAACTCCCGGAGCTTGCTCAAACTCGTGTCCATTGAGTCGGTGATGCCATCCAACCATCTCATCCTCGATCGTCCCCTTCTCCTCCTGCCCTCAATCTTTCCCATCATCAGGGTCTTTTCAAATGACTTAGCCCTTTGCATGAGGTGGCCAAAGTACTGGAGTTTCAGTTTCAGCATCAGTCCTTCCCATGAACACCCAGACTGATCTCCTTTAGGATGGACTGGTTGGATCTCCTTGCAGTCCAAGGGACTCTCAAGAGTCTTCTCCAACACCACAGTTCAAAATAGAGAGCATAAATTTACCTCATACTGACAAGCTAACTTTAGCTGACTATGAAACAAAGAAAAAATAAACTTGGAAATTTAAAGAATTTTTATAATATTCTCTCCAACCTAAAATAACTCTAGGATGTACCCATTTGCTTCTTAAGTTGGGTATCTTAGGTATTTCCTTCATCTCTTAGTTAAGATATGAAGCTGCCTGACTTCAAAACTTGCTATACGACAAAGTTACAGGAATCAAAACACTGTGCTACCAGCAGGAAGATGAATATATCAATGGAATAGAATTGAGAGTTCAGAAATAAACCATCTACCTATGATCAATCTATCTTGACTTTTCACAAGGATGCCCAGATCATTCAATGGAAAAAGAATAGTCTCTTCAACAAACTATGTTGATACAACTAAATATTGACTTACAAAAGAATGAAGTTTGACCCTTAACTCACAGCATATACATAAAATAACTCATAATGGATCAAAGACCAAATGTAAGACCTAAAACTATAAAACTCTTAGAAAGAAACACTGAAGTAAATCTTCATGATTTTGGATCTATGGCAAACAAAAGCAGAAACAACAGATGAAAAAAGTAGGTAAACTAAACTGCATCAAAATTTAAAATTTTTGTGCATCAAAGGACACTGTCAAGAGAGTGAAAAGACAACCCCCAAAATGAAAAAAATGTTTGCAACCAAATACATGATAAGGGGGACTTCCCTGGTGGTTCAGGAGGTAAGACTCTGTGCTCCCAATGCAGAGGGCTTGAGTTTGATTCCTGGTCAGGGAACTAGCAGCTTCCCTGATAGCTCAGTTGGTAAAGAATCCGCCTGCAATGCAGAAGACCCCTATTTGATCCCTGGGTTGGGAAGATCCCCTGGAGAAGGGAAAGGCCACCCACTCCAGTATCCTGGCCTGGAGAATTCCATGGACTGTATAGTCCATGGAGTCAAAGAGTTGAACATGACTGAGCAACTTTTCACCTCACAGGGAACTAGATCCCACATTCTATAACTAATACCTGGTTCAGTTCACTTCAGTTCAGTCACTCAGTCGTGTATAACTCTTTGCAACCCATGGACTGCAGCTTGCCAGGCTTCCCTGTCTATCACCAACTCCCAGAGCTTACTCAAACTCATGTCCATAGAGTCAGTGATGCCATCCAACCATCTTATCCTCTGTCGTCCCCTTCTCCTCTTGCCTTCAATCCTTTCCAGCATCAGTCTTTCCCAATGAGTCAGTTCTTCACATCAGATGGCCAAAGTATTGGAATTTCAGCTTCAGCATCAGTCCTTCCAGTGAGTTTTCAGGACTGATTTCCTTTAGGATTGACTGGTTTGACCTCCTTGCTGTCCAAGGGACTCTCAAGAGTCTTCTCCAACACCACAGTTCAAAAGCATCAGTTCTTTGGTGGTTAGCTTTCTTTATGGCCCAACTCTCACATGCATACATGACTACTGGAAAAACAATAGCTTTGACTAGACAGACCTTTGTCAGCAAAGTAATATCTGCTTTTTAATATGCTGTCTTGGTCTGTCATACCTTTCCTTCCAAGGAGCAAGAGTCTTTTAATTTCATGGCTGCAGTCACCATCTGCAGTGATTTTGGAGCCCAAGAAAAGTCTCACTGTTTCCATTGTTTTTCCATCTATTTGCCATGAAGTGATGGGACTGGATGCCATGATCTTCATTTTTTGAACATTAAGTTTTAAGCCAGCTTTTTCACTCTCCACTTTCATTTTCATCAAGAGGCTCTTTAGTTCCTCTTCACTTTCTGCCATAAGGATGATGTCATCTGCATATCTGAGGTAACTGATATTTCTCTTGGACCGAGCAATCATAGTCCTAGGTATAAATCTAGCAAAAATTATACATGTGTCTACTCAAATACATAGGCAAGAAGGTTCATAGTAGTACTATTAAAAGTTGACCTACAGTGAAAACTGAAATGCTCATCATCAGTAGAACGGATAAACTGTGACAAATTAAAATAAGGAACTATATGTAGCAATGAAATGGAACCAACTACAACTACTTGCAACAATATAGAAGAATCTCAAAAACACAAAATTGAGCAAAAGAAGGCAGACTCAGAAGAGCACATTTTATATGCTTCCATTTACATAAAATTTAATACCTGATAAACCTAATCTATGAAGTTAAAAGTCAGAGTACTATTTACCCTCAGAGGGGTGGAAAAGGAGAACGAAGGAGCTTTTGTGGGGCTCAAATGTTCTGTTTCTTGATTTGGATGTTGGTTGGACATCCGGTCCCATCACTTCATGAGAAATAGATGGGGAAACAGTGGACACAGTGGCAGACTTTATTTTGGGGCGCTCCAAAATCACTGCAGATGGTGACTGCACCCATGAAATTAAAAGACGCTTCCTCCTTGGAAGGAAAGTTATGAACAATCTAAACAGCATATTAAAAAGCAGAGATATTACTTTGCCAACAAAGGTCCGTCTAATCAGAGGTATGGTTTTTCTAGTAGTCATATATGGGTGTGAGAGTTGGACTATAAAGAAAGCTGAGCACTGAAGAATTGATGCTTTTGGATTGCAGTGTTGAAGAAGATTTTTGAGAGTCCCTTGGACAGCAAGGAGATCCAACCAGTCCATCCTAAAGGAGATCAGTCCTGAGTGTTCATTGGAAGGACTGATGTTGAAGCTGAAACTCCAATACTTTGGCCACCTGATGCATAGAACTGACTCATTGGAAAAGACCCTGATGCTGGGAAAGATTGAAGGTGGGGGGAGAAGGGGACAACAGAGGATGAGGTGGTTGGATGGCATCACTGACTCAATGGACAAAAGTTTGGGTAAACTCCAGGAATTGGTGATGGACAGGGAGGCCTGGCAAGCTGCAGTCCATGGGGTTGCAAAGAGTCAGACACGGCTGAGCGACTGAACTGAACAGGATGTGTGTGTCCATTTTGTGGAAAATCATCATTACACTTATAAGTTGTGTATTTTCATGTCTTTATGTTATATGCTAATATAATGTTTAAAATAGTCAGAATATTTTTGAAATCAGGTTTTATAAGCCCTAAATATTTCTCCTTTTTTTTTGGTCTCTTCTTGATACTCTTTCATTTTTTTCGATTGTGTATTCTATTTTTCAAAATTTTTATCCCTCTTCAAGACACTATTTCCTATTGTCTGAAAACTGAACTGATTTTGTAATAAGGCACATTACTGCCATCTACTGGTAAATTACCACAATAAAGGTATACTTTACAGTGTGTACCAGTGAGTGGCATCCATTTACATGTGATGTCCTCCAGTAAGACACAGCTTGCCTAACCAAATGTGATAACCTTGCCATTTGGCACCATCGTGATGAATCCCACAGACAGTAGCATGTTGATGCTCTCTAGTAGGCTTTAGTCTTCTTTTTTTTTTTTTTTTCCTGTTTGATGCTGTTCTTACCACTGCAAAGCTTAAGCCCATCAGACAAACATGAAAATAAATGTTCAAAAAATGCCAATCAAAGTTAGTCAGAAAGAAATATATATGCGGTGGTTGTGGTTTGGTCGCTAAGTCATGTCCGATCCTTGCAACTCCACAGACTATGTAGCCTGCTGGGCTCCTCTGTCCATGGAATTCTCCAGGCAAGAATACTGGAGTGGGTTGCCATTTCCTTCTCTAGGGTACATTTCTGACCCAGGAATTGAACCCAAGTCTCTTGCACTGCAGGCAGATTCTTGACCGACTGAGCTACGAGGGAAGCCCTAACACATATATATGGAATCTAATAAAGTGGTACTGATGAACTTATTTGCAGGGGAAAAATAGAGATGCAGACGTAAAGAACAGACTTGTGGTCACAGAGTGGGAAGGAGAGAATGGGACAAACTGAGAGATTAGCACTGACATATATACCCTACAAAGTGTAAAATAGATACCTGGTGGGAAGCTGCTGTATAACAAAGGGAGCTCAGCTCCGGGCTCTGTGATGACCTAGATGGGTGGGATGGTGGTGTGGGAGGGAGGCTCAAAAGGGAGGGCAGATATGTATACTTATAGCCGATTCATGTAGTTGTACAGCAGAAACTAACACAACATTGTAAAACAACTATCATCCAATTTTAAAAAAGGCCAAATTGTTCACATCAAAGAATAATTAATTAGATGGTGATGAACAGGGAGGCCTGGCGTGCTGCGATTCATGGGGTTGCAAAGAGTCAGACACGACTGAGCGACTGAACTGAACTGAACTGAACTTTCTCTTTATCTACTGGACTTCCTTGGTGGGTCAAACAGTAAAGAATCTGTCTGCAGTGCAGGAGATCCAGTTTTGATCCCTGGGTCAGGAAGATCCTCTGGAAAAGGAAATGGCAATCCACTTCAGTATTCTTGGCTGGAGAATTCCATGGACAGAGGAGCCTGGCAGCCAACATACAGTTCATGGGTCACAAAGAATTGGACATGACTGAGCATCTAACAGTTTCTTTTTATCTAAATCTGAATCCAGAACAGTCCTGGATGTCTCAGGACTGCTTTTCTTGCTCAGAGAATTCTGTGAAACAGCCTGATAACCTCTTCAGTGGCCTCAGGTAGTCTGTTGCTTATTGAGGCTATCATAAGTGCTAGTCACTCTTCTAAACATTTTGTATCTACTAATTCATTTTGAAGTGAAGTGAAAAGTGAAGTGGTGCTTTTGAACTGTGGTGTTGGAGAAGACTCTTGAGAGTCCCTTGGACAGCAAGGAGATCCAACTAGTTCATCCTAAAAGAAATCAGTCCTGAATATTCATTGGAAGGACTGATGCTGAAGCTGAAACTCCAATACTTTGGCCATCTGATGTAAACAACCGACTCACTGGAAAAGACCCTGATGCTGGGAAAGATTGAAGGCAAGAGGAGAAGGGGACAACAGAGGATGAGACGGTTGGATGGCATCATCAACACTATGGACACGAGTTTGAGTAAGCTCTGGGGGTTGGTGATGGACAGGGAAGCCTGGCATGCTGCAGTCCCTGGGTTCGCAGAGTCAGACAACTGAGTGAATGAACCGGACTGAACTGAAAGTCACTCAGTTGAGTCCGACTCTTTGTGAGCCCATGGACTGTAGCCCACCAGGCTCCTCTCTCCGTGGGATTCTCCGGGAAAGAGTACTAGAGCGGGTAGCCGTTCCGTTCTCCAGGGGATCTTCCCCACCCAGGGATTTAACCTGGGTCTCCTGCATTGCAGGCAGATTCTTTACCGTCTGATCCTGTAAGGCACCCTTATTATCTGCACCTTACAGATGAGGCAATTGTAGCACAAAAATGTTAAATTATATTATGATACTACAAAAATAGAGCTTATAGTCTTTTGGGAACAAAAACCATGTAAGGATTTAAAAACAAAGGGAAAAAATACTTTGGACCCTCTGGGACGAGTCATTTTTCTCCTTTTGGTCCAAGCTGTATCATCCGTAAGATAAGAACTCTGGATTTACCTGAAGTCACACAGCTAATAGGGGCTTCCCTTGTAGCTCAGTCAGTGAAGCATCTGCCTGTAATGCAGGAGACCCGGGTTTGATTCCTGGATCAGAAAGATCCCCTGGAGAAGGAAATGGCAACCCACTCCAATATTCTTGCTGGGAAATCCCATGGACAGAGGAGCCTGGAAGGCTACAAAGAGCTGGACATGACTAAGCCACCAACAGTTTCAGCTTTCTTTTTCAGTTTCCTCGTATGAGGAATCACATAGTAGTTGATCTTTTGTGACTGAATTATCTCACTTACGGAGAGAGCAATGGCACCCCACTCCAGTACTCTTGCCTGGAAAATCCCATGGATGGAGGAGCCTGGTAGGCTGCAGTCCATGGGGTCGATAGGAGTCAGACACGACTGAGAGACTTCACTTTCACTTTTCACTTTCATGCATTGGAGAAGGAAATGGCAACCCACTCCAGTGTTCTTGCCTGGAGAATCCCAGGGACGGGGGAGCCTAGTGGGCTGCCGTCTGTGGGGTCGCGCAGAGTCAGACACGACTGAAGCAACTTAGCAGCAGTAGCAACAGTATCTCACTTAGCATAATGTTTTCAATGTCTGCAATGTTATAGCATGTGCCAAAATTTCCTTCCTTTTTAAGGCTAATGTTACATTGTATGTATATGCCACCATTTTGTTTATCCATTCATCTGACAGATATATAGCCTCCTTCTACCTTTTGGCTGCAGTGAATAATGCTCCTATGAACATGAGTACATAGCACAGTACATATGCATAGTACATAGAACATAGTACATAGCATAGTACAAATATCTGCTTAAGTCCCTGCTTCTACTTTCTTGGGGTAAATATCCAGAAGTAGTATTTTTGGATCAGATGGTAATTCTATATTTAACTTTTTGAAGTTAAAGTGATAACTGTGGTGGTAAACGGTAACGTAGGTAAAAATGTATTAGGTGTACACTTAAGATGTTTGCATTTTCCTGTATGTAAATCATGCTCCATTTTCTAAAAGAAGAAAAAGCTTAAAATTTTTTTTCTAGGTTCTTGTAAACCCTCTTGGTGTTAATTTCTTGGGCTCAAGTGTCCGAGGTGCCCTTTTGGCTGCCTGTGGTTCTCTTTATTTTTCTCTGCCCTTTAGGGTCCACCACCATTCTCAGGATTCACACACAACAAATATTTACTGAACATATGCTCTGTGCCAGGCCCTGTGCTATGTGCTGAGAAAACCGCAATAAACAAGATGGATAAACTCTCCCTCCTAATGAGGTCCACAGCCTCCAGAAAACAGGTGATAAACAACCTAGTGAGTCCTATTGAGGACAAGGAAGAGAACTTGCCTAAAGAATCCTCAGAGAAGGTGTCCTTGGGGTAGTGATGTTTGAGCAGGGATCTGAAGGCTGACAAATTATCTAATGAGGAGGGGGAGCACACCAGATGGACCGATCAGCATGTGCAAGGATCCTAAGAAGGAAGGAAGTACAGAATGTGAAGATCAGTGTACTTAAAGTCCAGAGAGAGTTAAAGAGTGCTAGGAGATAAGCCTGGCGATGTGGGATGGGCAAGAGACATCTATTTGGCCTTTATCATAAGAGCAATCTGAACCATCAAATAGTTTTAAATAGAGGAGAGACATGATCAGATTTCTGACTTAGAAATATTGCTCTGACAGCAGGGTGGAGAATAGGTTGGAGGGGAGCCAGGGAGAATGTGGACTGGCCTTAGAGGGCTACTGCACCACTCCAAGCACATGGTGTGTGCTCAATAAATATATTGGTGGAATGAAATGACTCTGGCTTTTCTTAGATGAGACCAACATGCCTGAGCTGTACAATCAGCTAACAATCCCCTGTTTATCTATATAACATGATGCTTGTAATCGACCCTTAACTCCCATTTCACAGATGAGGAAGTTGAACTTGAGGCAAAGGAAAATTACACAGCTATCAAGAGTGAAAGCCGGATCTGAATCCAGGCCTTTAGGACAGGCATCAAGCCCAGGGCTCGGGAGGCTTCCCTACATTTGGGAAGAGGGGGAAAGGGCCACACTCCCCTGTACCCACTGAGTCTGCTAGGGTCACAGTGATGGGACTTACAGGCAGACATCAGTAATAAAGGCTAAAGATGATCTTTATCATCATTAGCGTTATTAGATACTACGTGTCAGGCACTGTGCCAAGGGCTTTCCATGCTTTCCCTCATTTCCTCTTTGCAAAGACTATTATTATATCCGTATCTCAGGTACATAAACTGAGGCTTGGAGAGTTGACTTGCCCAAGAACACTCAGCTTAGAGGGTTTCCATATGGCTGTGCAGTGACTCCAAGATGGGGGCAGCAGCCACTGGGACTATTACAGCGCCAGGAGACAAACAATCTCATATCCCGGCTCGAAGTCTGCACCCAACCGAGCTGGTGCGCGCTCGGCCCCGCGCTCTCGGGGACGTTTGGTCACGTGGCCAAGGCCCCGCCCCCGCCCTACCCCGCCCTCTCCCGCGCTCCCACCCTCTCTCCCTCCCTCCCCCTCCCTCCCCGACCCGGTCCGGCCCATCCCCCTCCCCGCCGGCTCCCTGAGGCCCAGCCGGGTCGGGCTGCGGGCGGCCGGGCGCCGACGGCCGGATAGACGGGCGCACGCGAGGACGGACCGACAGACACACGGAGGGCCGCGGGCACGCACGGCCCGGGCCGGTGCTCCGAGGCCCGCCCGGGAGGGCTGGGGCCGCGCTCAGGTGAGCTGACGGCGACGCGGGCCCGTAAGGGGTGGGCCCGCCGGGCGTCCGCGGTGCCGGCCCGGCTGGCTCCGCGGGAAGGAGGCGCCGCCCGGGCCCGGCGCGGGAAAATGGCGCCGGCGGACCGTGGAGCACGGCCCCTGTGCGGTCCCGGCCCGTAGCCGCCCCGCCCGCCCGCCGCGCTCGTGTCCCCGTCGCCATGTTGGGGAGCGGGCCCGGGGCCTGCGGGCGCGGGCGCTGGGGACTGCTGGGGGCCCGGCAGTGGTGGGGAGGGTGCGGGACTCGGTGTCCGGGAGCTGAGGGAGTGCTGAGCCGGCTGGGGTCTGCACGGGGTGGCGCTCCAGGCCTGAGGAACTGGAGAGAGTCGGACGTGGGGTCGTGGCCGGGGTCGCCGAGAAGGGTCGCTGGGTCCAAACGGGATCGGGATCGGGATCCGTGGGGCTTGGGGATCAGGAACTGGAGCTGGGTCAGGTCGTGGTCCATGTTCAGGACCCCAGGCCGGCAGGGCGCGGAGGGGCGTGGGATTTGAGCCCAGGCTGTCAGGGCTGGGACAGTTCTTTGCGGGGGGCGGGGGGTGGTGGTGAAAGGGTTGATTGGAAATGGGGGCCTTTTCGGTACAGAGGCGAATATCAGACTGGTCTAGTCGTTAGAGTTGCGGGGCAAGTCCGTGTAACTCCCAAGGGACTGAGGACGTATGTGCCCCCAGGATCCTGCACCTCCGTATTGGCAGGAGGAACAGAAAAAGTAATGCTTTGATGAAGAAGAGAGAGAAGGGGGATTGAGGTGTGGGTGCAGGAGCTGGCCAGCAAAAGAATGCAAAGTGGAACTGGTTGGCAAGAAGAGAGAGCCTTCATCAACTTAGGGAGTTTGTGTGTGTGTCTTTAAAAGGAGGGACCTGGCTGTTTGTGGGCGGTGACCCAAGGTGTCTTCCCAGGAAGGGGACAGCCCACTGTTTTTTAAGAGCAGTGTCACCTGGGGAGGTCATCAGAAAGGCGTTATTGAAGCCATGAGAATGGTAAAGGATTAAATGTGTGAAAACTGCAAAGGCCTTAGATCATGTAATGATTTTAGATTATGTAGTGATTTTAGCTGAGACACAGAAAAGTAAAGTTGACTTCTCAAGATCTAACCAGTAAATGGCAGAAAGTAGTACTAGAACTCAGGCCTGTTGCCTCCTTATTCAACACAACTGCCTTAGAGGAATTTGCTGGGTGGGCGAAAAGTATTAAGTCAAGTATGGCAGCATATATCAAAGAACTACTAAGTAAGTTCTTTTTGTATTGAGTTTGTCAGTACAAAAAATGAGGGGGATAGGAGGAAAGTATAGATAACTAGCTATTTGATAATTTCTAGTGTACTTCTGTTTGTGCAAAGAAGTTATCTTCAGAATCTTTTTGACTTCTATCTTTATGTAGAGTCTTAAAAGATGCTCCTTCTCTTCTAGGTGTTTACTGTACAGCAAAGGGATACAAAAAGCCTAAAAGGTAACAGTGAACAATGAATCTCTATCATGACTGTAATTGACGTTCTATCATGATAGAGGAATTCAAAGTCCCCATGGGCTATGAGAGAATTCTCAGTTTTGTTATAGTTGTCCCAGGGCCCCCATATAATTAAAAGAGACTTTCAACAAAAAGGTTATGAAGTTGTTCATAGCAATGATATTTTTAACATATGTTCAGTATCCTTATTCAGCAAGATGATTCATTTGTTTTGGGTCTTTCTAATGCAGGAAAGCCTAATCTTGTCTGTACCATGGGCCCCTTTGTTGCTGTTCAGTCACTAAGTGAAAGTAAGTGAAGTTGCTCAGTTGTGTTGGACTCTTTGCGACCCCGTAGACTGTAGCCTACCAGGCTTCTCCGTCCATGAGATTCTCCAGGCAAGAATACTGGAGTGGGTTACCATTTCCTTCTCCAGGGGATCTTCCCGACCCAGGGATTGAACCCAGGTCTCCCGCATTGGAGGCAGGCGTTGCTACCTCATGGACTGCAGCATTCCAGGCTTCCTTGTCCTTCATTATCTCCCAGAGTTTCTCAGATTCATGTACAGTGTGTTGATGATGCCATCCAACCACCTCATCCACTGTCGCCCTCTTCTCCTCCTGCCCTCAATCTTTCCCAGCATCAGGGTCTTTTCCAGCGAGTTGGCTCTTTGCATCAGGTGGCCAAAGGATTGGAGCTTCAACATCAGTCTTTCCAATAAATATTCAGGATTGATTTCCTTTAGGATTGACTGGTTTAATCTCCTTGCACTCAAAGGGACTCTCAAGAGTCTTCTCCAGTACCACAGTTGGAAAGCATCAATTCTTCAGTGCTCAGGCTTCCTTTTGGTCCAACTCTCTGTACATGACTACTGGAAAAACCATAGCTTTGACTAGATGGACCTTTGTCGGTAGTCTAGCAAAGCTTATGGATCCCTTTCAGGATAATATTTTTAATTACATAAAACAAAACACATGGGGTTATAGAGAAACCAGTTGTATTGAAATGCAATTATTGCAGTATATAAATTGTGATGTAATATAGATATACACTTCTTTATCAGCAAATTAAGAAATTAGATCTAGTGGTGGGTCTGATAATTATCTCAAATGAGCATAATAATTCTGCAATAACTATAATATGATATAAAGATATCTGTGATTACAGTAGCAGAATCACAGATCTGCTAATACAAGAATGGCTTACTGCCTACATTCATATTTGAATAAAATGGTAGCTTCAGTTAGAAGTTAGTGAAAATAAAGTAATTTTTTTTTCCCTATCCAAGTTCACAGCCCCTCCCCTCCTTCCCCCGGAATTCTGTCTGTGAACTCCCATCTGTGAACCCCAGGTTAAGGAACCACAAAGGATGTCTTCCATTTAATAGACATTTACTATTTGCTGAGACATCTATTTATATCAGCCATTATGATAGGCTGTGAGGAGTCATAGATCTTTAAGGCAGGATAGGGTCTTTTCAGTTTGGATATTCAGTCCCATGAGAGAAGTGAACATGTAAACAGTGACCATTCAGGATGTTAAATGCCAAAGGAGAGCTGTCAGTTTCTTAGGACACAGTTAGGCAAGTCTCTGCTCTAGGATTAGGGAAGGCTTTGGAAATAAGTGAGACTTGAGATGTGTCCTGAAGGATAAAGGAGTTTGCCAGATGCAGAAGAGAGAAGAGCTTTCACGTAAGAACATATATTTTCAGGGAATGTAATTTAACGTGTCTGCAGCATAGTGTGTTTGTGTGAAAGAGTGGTTGGAGATGAGACTGGGAAGGTTGTTTGGAACCTGGGTTGAAGGACCTTGCTAAGGAGTTTGGACTGAATTCTTGGCTTTTAGAGAGGCATTCAAGGCTTTCAAGGAGTGGAGTTATGATGAGGTTTAATTTTTAGGAGATAAATGAATGTGTTTTGGAGGGAGGGTGGATTGGAGAGCAGAAAAGAAATAATGAGGGAATGAGGGCCTGAACCAAGCCAGAAGCTGGGCACGTTGACTAGAGTTAGAATTTTCAAGTGTTGATATAATTACATTGTGAGTGATGAGCGAGAAGGGGAATTTTTTAGATTTCTCGTTTGAGGTGGCAGTCAAAGAGGTTTAAAAAAGGAATGAAAGGAAAATGAGTGAGAATTGCTGCAGATAATAAGGAAAAAGGTTTTTTTTTATAGAATAATAGACTTTTGGAAGCCAGTACAGAGATGTAAAAGTGTGATGTCCTTTATTGCTTAAGAAAATCATGTGTCAATAGACTGGGAAAGTATTCCTAGAGCAGGGAAATCATAACTGTCAATGTCAGGTCTTGGCAAATTGTGGCCCATGCATCAAATCTGTTCCACCACCTGTTTATGTAAATAAAGTTTTATTGCAGCATCGGCACACTCATTTACATATTGCTTTTGCCTGCCTTCATACTAGCAATGGCAGGTTAAATAGTTGTGACAGAGAATATATAGCTCACAAAATTGAAAATATTTACTTTCTGGCCCTTTACCAAAGACATTTGCCAGTTCCTGATCTGTGTGTCTGAATGTTGGACAGTAAACTTCTGATTTACCATCCTGTGTGATGAAGAATAACCATCTTGGCACTGTCTTTCTGGCCGGATTCCCCATGCTCTGTGTATCTGCAACATGACATAGATCCCTGAATATTTTATATTGGTCAGTGGTGCCATGGTTTACTGTTTTGGGGTCCACTGTGTGACAACTGGTTCTTGCCAGGTTTTCACAGTTTAGACCTTCCTGGGGCCTATTTTGTCATTTTTTTTCTATTGGGTTGTCTTTTCCAAAAGATTTCTTCATATTTTTTTATTATTAATCCTTTTGTTGATTATATGTGTTACAGATATCATTTCCTGGTTTGTTTTTATCTCCTGCTAATGTTTTTGTATCTCTTTAAGTTGTTAAAAAGTTTTGAATTTTAATCAAGTTTATCTTTTTCTCTCCCAAGATTTAGTAGCTATTCTTTATATTATCTTTTTGCCTTTTATGTTTAGACCTCTTATCTGGAATTGACATGTATGTGTGGTGTGAGGTAGAGTCATTTCATTTTTTCTGATGTACAGTTAATTATCCCAGCATCATTTATTGAATGGTACTCTGTCTTCGTATTGTGAGCTCTTTTTGGTGAAATCTGTTGAAGGCCCTGTTTCCAGCTCCATGGTTTGTGAATTGTGTACCTTGGACACGTTGGATAACCGCTTTGTGCCTTGCTTTTCTCATCTTTAAAATAAGGAAAGTAGAGTTGTTGTGAGGATTAAGTAAGCTAATTCTTATAACATGTAGAACAGAGTGGCATCTAGAAAATGCTCAATAATGTTAGCTATTATTTATTATTTCACATTATTGTTCATTTATGATTCCTAGTCAAGAGTGGAAGCTCAATATGCTCAACTCAGTTGTAGACTTTATTCAGTTTTCAGATTGAAAGGGGCCGAGAGCTAAGTGTTGCAGGAGATGCTTCCAGGTGGCTGCTTAATTTTAGCTGCTGCCTTAGACTATCTGCTGGAGTGGAACTCCTCCCTGTAGTTCTTTGCAGTTTTCACTACTCTTTTGTTTTGTTCATTTACTTTATCTCCCTACAGGCATTTCGTTTTCTAGTTCTGGCTTTACCAAAGTTTTATATATTACCTCTCCTGAACTAATAAGGGACATATCAAGATATTGTCAGGATGGCCAGAAACTGACAGATGAGTTTGGGGGCAGGTAAAAACTAAATTATGTTTTTAAGATTGAATCATTCTTAGTCATAATGAATAAATTGATCCTTGAAGTAAGATGAGATGAAATTCAAATCATTGAATATTTAGGCATCTACTATGTGCTGGATACTATAATAGAAATTACCACATTGGTAATAGAAAAGAAAACTAGCTGACCAGCTTTATGAAATACTACAGAAGAGATCTTTTTGCTTGTGATAGGGAGCTGTTTTCCAAGAGAGCGTTTATTTGCATGACAGAGAGGAAATAAAGGCATTTATTCATTTGTCAACAAATTGAACCCTATCATGTACACTGGGCTAGAACTCTGCAGAATACAAGGATAAATCTAGCCAGGATTTGTGTCATGTGGAGTGTATATATAATGTGTTATGGAGCTGGGCTATCAGAGGATGGTACCTGAAAGAGAAGGCCTTTTAAGCAGGATTGCCAAAAATGTTTAGGATCTTACAACTTGAAGAAGAGACAATTTTTTTCCAGGCTGAGGGAAAGCATGAATGTAGAGATGGGAGTTTAAGAGATAGTAAAGAGTCTAGTTTGGTTGGAGAACAGGATTGTCACAGGAATGTTGTTAAAGTTGAGGCTGGAAGTGGAGATTGAACAACAGTAATGATAGTAGTAGGAGCTCTCATTTTTCGCATGCATACCATTTGCCAGATAATGTGCCAGGCATTTTACAAGCAGCATTTCATTTAATCCTCACAATAACCCTGTGAGAGAGGCACTAATTTTAAATCCCCTTTTTGTAGATAAGGAAACTGAGAAATAGAACTAACAATTGATAGAGAATGAGTCTAGGCAGTCCAATTCCAAAGCCTGTGTTCTTAATCTCTGCATACTATACATGGAAGGCTTTGAATCCTCTTCAGTTTGAGGCTGAGAAGTTTAGAATTGATTAAGTAATGGGAAGTCATCAAAAGTGCTTGGCTATGCAGTGACATAATGAAATCTGTGCATTGGGAAAGTAAGCCTGGTCATAAAATACAGGAGCAGCAAGGTGAGAAAGGAGAGATATGGAGGTAGTTTTCTCTCTCCTTCCTCACCAAATTGATTGTTCCTTAAGGGCTGGGACTGTATCTCTCCTTTCCTTCAGCTCTGGTGTCTACTTAACTGTGTTGTCTGTCACATTTATTTATTTTAAAAAATTTATAATCTTTTTTCTACCTTACCTTGCTCTAAAAAGGACTTAAGGTGGCTGCCTAGGAGCTCAATAAACATTTGCTGAGTTAATTAATGAATGACTAGAGGTATATATAGATGTGTACATAAAGGGAATACTATGGTTTTGTTGGAGGGAGTAAATGCAGCCTTATAATTTGGTGATAAGCTATATTTTATATAGAGAGCCTACAAAGTGAAAGGCTAGAACTGCTTCTTTGTTAACTTGTGAAGAATTGTATATTCTGTTTCAGTTAGAATATTAACACTCAGTTCATGATAGCTATGTCAGTTAAAAACCCAAACTCACAGAAACAAGAGAGTAGAAGGGTGGTTGTCAGGAGCCAGGAGATGGGGAGTGGGGAGATTTGATCAGCGGGTATAAACTTACAAGGTGAATAAGTGCTAGGAGTCTGATGTACAGCATGATGACTATAATTAATAGTACTGTGTTATATATTTGAAAGTTGCTAAGAGAATAGATCTTAAATGTTTTTACCATACACATAAAAAATGGTAATTATGTGAGGTGATGGATATGTTAACCAACCTTATTATACTAGCCATTTCTCAATATACATGTGTATCCATCTCATTGTACGCCTTAAACCTATACAATATTGTATATCAATTATATCTCAATAAACCTAGGAGAAAAACTATGTCAGTCTTAATAATGTTAATGATCACCAAATTCAGAGGGTATTCATATTTTAAATAGATAATTGGTTTGTATTTAGCATTAATCAGCTGCAAGTCCCCCCATACACAAAGAGGCAACAAAAATTGCCAAAAACCAGCTCCTTTACTGATATTGAACCTGTTGAATATTAGTTCCATAGTGCCATTTATGTACATTTTCTTAAGACCAGACTGCAGTTTCTTTCAGGAAGAAATAACTAGTTGCAGATTTGTGAATCAGATGCCTGTGAATCAGATTTTACTCAGGGAAATTAGTCAAAAGATTAAGTCCCTTGCCATAAATTTAAATGTTACATGGAAGTAAGGCTGTGTTCTTTCCATCAAATGCAGACTTAAAAGTTCAAACATTTTGGAGAAATTCAAAGACACAGGTTAACTGCCAAATACCAATAAAAGTAGGAAGATATTAAGTAAACCAGCATTTGACTAGATCAGTTACAAATCAATAACATTCTTTTCCATTGTGGATATTAGCTATCAGTAGAATGTACATATACATGCAAGCACATATCTAAGTGTAATATATATTGATATAATTAATATAAGTACATTTGAATCTAGGAACGCTTCCTAAAGAAAATGAATCTTCATCTGAGGTTGTGTGTAACTCTTCAGTATATATGAGGATAACTCATTCAGAAGTTTTACAATCAGAATGATTATGTATTGAGAAAAAGTTAATTATGAAAGTCAGTATATGCTGACTACCTACCACTGTTGAGGTCTGTATACAGTTGATTAGTTAGCTTCTGCCTTTTAGGAAACAAATTCATCTGGGGAAGTGATGTGAACATAAATAAAAGAGGGGAAAGTGTGTTTTAAATGAACTAGTGAGTGCTGTGGGAACTCAGGAGAGATTACTTTTACTTGAAGAATCAGGGACAGCTTCATAGAAAAGGTGGTGTATTTGTTTCCTGCTACTGCTAAGTCGCTTCAGTTGTGTCCGACGCTGTGTGACCCCAGAAACGTCAGCCCACCAGGCTCCCCCGTCCCTGGATTCTCCAGGCAAGAACATTGGCGTGGGTTGCCATTTCCTTCTCCAGTGCATGAAAGTGAAAAGTCAAAGTGAAGTTGCTCAGTCATGTCTGACTCTTAGCGACCCCATGGACTGCAGCCTACCAGGCTCCTCTGTCCATGGGATTTTCCAGGCAAGAGTACTGGAGTGGGGTGCCATTGCTTTCTCCGGTACCTCTTCCTAGCTTCCATCAGTTCTTGACATTTCTTGGTTTGCGGCTACTTCACTCCAGTTTCTGTCTCTGTTGTCACATAGCATTCTACCTTTGTGCCTCTGGATCCAAATTTCTCTCTTATCAGGGCACTAGTCATATTGGATTGGGGGTCTACCTCATCTTAACTAATTGCATCTGTAGTGATTCCAAATCAGGTTACATTCTGTGCTACTGAGGGTTAGGATAAATCTCTTTGGGGAGATGAGATTCAACTTAAAACAGGTGGCATGATACAGAAGTATTAAATTAAAATTTGCTAAGTAAATGGAAGAATAAAACTAGAATGAACTGAGTTAAGGAAAGAAGAACTAAGGGAATGATGGACATAGTAGATTGTAAGGAATACTTAGGAAATGAGATAAAGAAGTCTGATTTGCTGGTGTATTGAGGAGTTGTGAGAAGATGAAGGCAGAGTAAATGCATTGAGGTCCTAGATTCCAGATCTCAGATATTTGAGTGCTGCTGAGTAGGTAGTGTGTGGGAGCAGGATAGCCCTTGCAGAGTTTTGAAACGGTGGACAACTAATTCAGACTTTGGATAATTAATTCAAGCTTTAGGGAGATTCTGTGATCAGGAGAACTTGGATAAACAAATAGTTAGTGACTTAACACACCCCGTCTCCCTCATTTGCCCATGCCAGTAACTTTGCCCCAAGACAGTCCAGAAATTCCTCATAGGCGGAAAACACCACCACGGCGCACGAGGATTTTACTAGCCTCTTGATCAGTCACCTGTGGGCATTGATACACAGCTGCTTTTTTAGGGTCTCTATTCTATTCAGAAGCCTCTCTTTGGATTTATAATCATGTTGTTCTTCATTTTTCCTTCAAACTTTTCTTCAGAATCACTGATTTTCCATCCTATTTTTTGCCTCTTGATTTTTCTGTGAACCATTTTGTTTCTTCCCATGTCTTTTAAAAACATCTGACTAATGGAAGGAATTGAGGAAGATTCTATACTATCCAAGCCACTGATATTCTTTTCTGTATCCTTTCAGTGATAGTTCTGTTGACTTTTGCCCACAGTAGGACTATGGACATTAAATTATGACTATTCATTCAAATTGTGGTCAACAGCCGTGGTCAGGTGCATTTCCTTCTTTGTGCCCAGGCATTTCTTCCTGGTTCTGTATTTGCATCGCACATATTTTCTCTAAGAGCATGTGTCTTCATGACATTTTATTTTATTTTATTTTTTCGTTTTTTTCATGACATTTAAAAAATTATGTTTAAATATTACAAACAAACATAACTTCCTAGTCATCATATGCATATGGTCTTTTCATATAGTTTTTTATACTCTTTCATTTGGCATTATATTGATACACTTTTCTACATGTCAATATAGTCATCATTTTCAGTGAATCCACAGTAAAGTTTAAATCTCTCTGGTTATTTGGCATTTGGATGATTTCCAGTTTGTTTTTATTTTTTATTTGCAATTCTAAATTATACTACTGACCTGATGCAAAGAGTTGACTCATTGGAAAAGACCCTGATGCTGGGAGGGACTAGGGGCAGTAGGAGAAGGGGACGACGGAGGATGAGATGGCTGGATGGCATCACTGACTCGATGGACATGAGTTTGGGTGAACTCCAGGAGTTGGTGATGGACAGGGAGGCCTGGCGTGTTGCGATTCATGGGGTCACAAAGAGTCGGACACGACTGAGCGACTGAACTGAACAGCTTTTTATCCCCCCCCACATTTTTTTCTTAGACTGTATTCCCTAAAATAATTCAGTTTGGTCTAAGGGTATCGCTTTTTTGCTATTTTGTTAGATTATTCTTTAGAAAACTGCCAGTTTATACAGTTCTGCTATAGTTAACAGTAGATTTTATACTTTTTTTCTTCTAGTGTAATAGTGATTGAGGCCTCCCTGATGACTCAGCGGGTTAAGAATCCACCTGCAATGCAGGAGACACGGATTTGATCCCTGTGTGAGGAAGATCCCCTGGAGGAGGGCGTGGCAACCCACTCCAGTATTCTTGCCTGGAGAATCCCATGGACTGAGGAGCCTGGGGGGCCACAGTCCAAAGGATTGCAAAGAGTTGGACAAAACTGAGCAACTAAGCAGGCTCACACACGTAATAGTGATATATCACAGTTTCGTGGGATTTTTGATATTTTAAATGTTTTATTATGAAAAAAATTTTCAGACATTCCCAAAAGACCCTTCCAGAAATAGTTCAATGAACAATTCAGTATGTTGCCATACATTTCGTAATATACTTATTAGGTTAAACCTTTTTAAAATAAAGACATCATATTAGTATGCCTTTAAATACTTTAGCATGCGTCTCTTACAAATAAGAACATTTTCCTACATTGTTGCAACACCATTATCACAGGGAACAAAATTATCAATAAGTCCTTAATGTTTCAAACATTAAGTTTGTATTTGTTTCTCCAGTTGTTTCTATAATGACTTTTACAACTGGCTGATTGGAAGTGGGATGAGATTAAGAACTATGCACTGTATTTGTATTTGTTATTTTTGTAGTCTTTTTTTTTTAAATCTGAAGCAGTTCCCATTTCTTATCTGCTCTCTCACCTCCCCCCACCCTCCAAGGCATTGATTTGTTGAGACCTGAGCATTTTTCTTGTTTGTCCCACATCCTGAATATGCCTGATTGTTTTCTTTGTGGCATTTAACTTGTTCCTTGTATTTTCCTCAATTGGAAGGTTTAAGACGTGATTAGATTGTAGCCTAACATTTTGACAAAAACATTTAATACATTTTTTTACATCGCATCATATCACGAGGTGCATAAATGTCTGGTTTTCCCCTGTTGATGTTAACTTTGATTATAGAGTTAAGATTGTGACTGCCAGATCTCTCCTGTGAAGTTGCATTTTTTTTTCTTTTGTGAGTGAAAGTGAGTGGTGAATATGTTTTTTATTTTTATCATTGATGAGTATTTTTTAGTGTTGAGCTAGTTTTTCATTCGTTTGACCGTTTGTTCAGTGTAGATTTGATATTTTCCTTTAAGTTTGTACTGTGCATTTAAAAAGTTTATATAGTGTAACAAAGAATGATGCGTTATAAAAGATAAATTTCAAGTTTTAAGGTATAGCTTAAATCAAATATAATTTAACCAAAGAAAACCT
The DNA here is from genome assembly GCF_016772045.2 of Ovis aries. NCBI lineage: Eukaryota > Metazoa > Chordata > Mammalia > Artiodactyla > Bovidae > Ovis > Ovis aries. The sequence goes on along the minus strand of NC_056066.1, from coordinate 64,130,845 downwards.
TACAGATTGCAGATATATATACAGTAGGGGACATTTCTTTGACAGAATCCTGTGATGTTTGCTTTTTAAAAAAGCATTGTAAAAAAAATAAAAATAAAAAATAAAAAAGCATTGTAAGCAGGCAAAACTAAGAAGCGTAAAGCTCTTGAATAAAACAATTTCTTTTTCTTTTCGAAAGAGAGTTAAGTCCTGAATTCATAAGTTGTTTTACAAACCCAACCCCAAAACACTCAGAATTTATTTTTGTTTCTTGTCCTCCTCAGTGTTTCTTTCATTTGGCTGTCTTTATCAACTTTGCCAGTTCTTTATCAACTTTAAATAGCTATTTTGTGTATTTGGGGTCTTTTTGTCACATGGTGCAGATATATTATCCCGGTCTCTCAGTTGGCTTTTGACTTTGTGGTTTGTTCAACACATAGACTATTTTAATTATCGAATCATGTCAGTCAGTCTTTTTCTTTATGATTTCTAGGTTCATGTCTTGGTCACCACCATTCCACTGAAGTTAATAATTCTAATTTTTTTCTATATTTTTGTCTTGTTGATTTTTAATTTTGTTTTTCTCATTTTTGCAACTTGGGCAGAAATTTCTTTGTTTAATATAGATGAGCACGTTTATTATGCTGTTGAATTTCTTTTCTTGATCAAAAACTTCTTTCTTCATTGTTTAGGGTTATAATTATTTTAAACAATCTCTCTTGATTTTGAAGAAATGCTTTTCTGGTTTTTCCAAGTCAATTTGGATGCTCTACCTGTGTTTGAAAATGATAGTGTATTCATCTAATAACAATTCTATCTGCAGGTTTGCCAAGTATATTCTGGGTCATCAATTATGATGAAATGGTAGCTACAGAACTAGAAAGCTGATCTAAGGACTTCAGTGTTTGATTTTTAAAAGAAAGTGACAATTATAAGGGTAAAAAGCCCCCGCCCCCAAAAAAAGGCCTGACAAAACTGTCTTTGAATACATTTTACTCTCCTTTCCGTGGGTTCCTCATCTGCAGATTCAGTCAGCCGGAGATTGAAAACATTCTCCCCCCAAATTCCAGAAAGTTCTAAAAAGCAAGACTTGAATTTCTCAGGACTGGAAACTATTTACCTTGTATTTACAACTGTTTTGACAACTGGTCACATATCAGTTACATTGTGTTAGGTATTATAGGTAATCTAAAGATGATTTCTAGTATGTGGATCAGATGTGCTATTATATGCAAATGCTGCATCATTTTATATGAGGGACTTGACCATCTGCGGATGTTGGTTTTGAGGGGAAGGTCCTGGAGTCAGTCCCTCATGAATACTGAGAGATGACTGTATGCTAAGATAGTGGAGAAAAAGAAACACTGGCAGACTCTTAGAATGATGGTCTAAGGACTTTTTGTAATTTAGAGCCCAGATTTCATGATTTAACAGTTTCTTGTTAGAAACTTAATAGAGAAAGAAAGCCATTGTTCTCTAAAGTTGTTTTCCAACACTTTCTTAAGGTAGGGCAACATTCATTATCATTATATAACATACTTTGCTGCTGCTTTTAAAATGAAGTATTTCTTTTGAAAGAAGTGTCATACATGAAATGAAAGACTTCCCTCCTACTGAGAAGCTTTGGACAAATTATTTACTTGGGCCTTAATTTTTTTTGTCTGTTCCTTGAGGGTATTGGACCTGGGGCCCTCTGATGTTGCTCAGAATCTTGTCAAGTTATGTTTAGGGATTTTTTTTTTTTTAATTATTAGTTCCTACATTGTAAGATTTGGTCAACATGTCAGTGTCATTTGTATATTACAGCATGGATTAAAAGACTAGAAATTTTTTTTGGCCTCGCGGCAGGCAGGAACTTAGTTTCCCAACCAGGGATCAGATTCATGCCCCCTGCTTTGGAAGTGTGGAAGCTTAACCACTGGACCACCAGGGAAGTCCTCTTGCTCTGTTTTTTGACTGAAGCTTTATTCTGAATGAAAGAACGTAGTGGTTCACTATTAGAATATGATGTATAGTGTAGTTTTTTTTCTAAATTTTACTTTATCCTCTTACCATGGTGTCTAACAAAACGGGAAAACTTTCGTTGAGCCTCTGACTTACTCTGCTGATTATGCTCAATTAAAATTATTAACTACAATTGACCTTTGAACAACATTGTCTGACTTTGCCAATCCACTTATATGCAGATTTTTTTCAGTAAATACATAACTGCAGTGCTACACATCCATAGTTGGTAGAATCCATGAATGTAAAACCACAAGTATGGAGGGCTGACTGTAAACTTACACTCAGATTTTTGAATGCTCCTGGGATCAGAGCACCTAACTCCTGAGCTGTTCAAGGGTCAACTGTATGTATCTGTGTTAGTTTAGGGATTTCAGATTTTGTATTTCATACATCTTTCTCACAAATATTTATTTTATTATGAGGCTTCATAAATTATACATATCTTGCACCTGTTCTTTTATGAATATGAAATTAAGAAAAATGAAAAGAGAGACTTGGAGGTAAAGATTGTATTTCACAAATTTATCTTTTCTTATACTGTTAATAAAATATCAGGATTGAAATTTAGATTTAATGTTAATATTCCCTAATCTCTTAAATCATCTATTATGCCTACAAAGAGCAAACCAGGAATTTTACAGTAGTGAAATGACAAGTCTTCTCAACAGGCATTTTGTTTATCTTTTCAGGGCACTAAGTTTCTGTGATTTGACTGGAGGTTTACATAAATTTTCCCTTGGGCGCCCTGGACTTAGGAACAGGAAACATGTAAGAGTTTTTATAAGAAGCTTATGAAATGATGTAGGGAGGATAGAGTTGGATCTTACACTAGTTGTGCCATGGCAAATTGTCTTTGACAGTTTATATTTAACTGTGTATTAATACAATTTTTAAGATACCTTATCTTGAAACATTGAAGGCTATGTGGTTTAAAGGCCAACTTAACTTTTAAAGCAGTATAAGTGTAATATCCAGACCTAGGCATTCATGAAAATCTTATTTAAATTATCCATTCCACAATTTTTTTGTTTCTTATATAGTAACTTCAGGAGCAGGAACCTGTTTAGCAGAGAGCCTCATACATAGTAGGTGATTGTTAAGAGAGGTTGAACAAATGCATCCATTGAAAGTATTCAAATTATAATAGATTAGAAATTATGAAAAAAGAAATTACGAGGGACTTCTTTACACATATATTTTCCATTTAAAAAATTATCTTGTGTTCTTTAAGTCTGAAATGATTTCAAAATGTAAAGTTTTACTCATGCAAAAAAAGTCTCGTGGTGATGGTGGTGGTAAAGTAGTGAGGGTATTGTCTATATTATGCATCTAGACAACAAACCTAGGAGATTTGTATTTTACACAAGCTGAAGAATATATTTGTGTTTGGAGAAGGAAGTGGCACCCACTCCAGTGCTCTTGCCTGGAAAATCCCATGAACAGAGGAGCCTGGTAGTCTGTAGTCCATGGGGTCACACAGAGCTGGACGCGCCTGAGTGACTTCACTTTCACTTTCATGAGGCAGATGACCGAGGAGTTCTAGGATTCTTATTTTACAAAGCAACTGAAAACATTTGAGTAGCGAGATTATTTGTTAAAGTGAAACCATGTGTTTGTTGTTGCGTGTGCATGTTTAGTCATGTCTGATTCTGTGATCCCATGGACTATAACCTGCCAGATTTCTGTCCATAGAATTTTCCATGTTAGAATACTAGAGTGGGTTGCCATTTCCTACTCCAGGGGGATAAATAGTCCTTGAGGTTTCTTAAACTTAGAAGGAACCTGTAATCCTCTTTAGTTCTAGCTTAGTGATCCGTCCTCTCATTTTATAATTTAGGAATCGTAGGGCTTCCCAGGTGGAACAGTGGTAAAGAATTCCACTTGCCAATGCAGGAGGTGCAGGAGACATGGATTCTCTCCCTGGGTCAGGAAGATCCCCTAGGAAAGGAAATGGCAACCCACTCCAGTATTCTTGCCTGGGAATTTCCATAGACAGAGGAGCCTGGCCATGGGGTCACAAGGATTCAGATGTGATTGAGCACACACAGAGAGATTGCACCCTGCCCCAATTCATAGAACCTTATGGGAAGGTCACAACTAGAACTTGGAGCACACTCATCCTGCCATGCTCGGCCTAGCTCTTTTTTCATTCTGTTGGCCTGTGTTTCACAGTTGTGAACCCAGGACATCTGTGTTTTCCATTTGTTTACTTGTTTGGTTTTTGCACTTGTCGTTTGTAATAATTTTTAAGTAGGAGAGTAAATGTTAAAGTTAAATATTATTAGCTTATTTAGGTTTTACAGCAGAACAAGTAGGAAAATGACTTGAAGGACTAAGTCAGTAGCTAACTACACATGTGACCTAGGGCAAATCTTGTAACCTCTGTGAGACTGTATCTGCTACCTTAATTAGAATCCTTCAGGGCTTCTGTCCAGAACAAATATATCTGTTTTTTTTTTTTTTAATATTTGTCACTGAAAGTATAACACAATGCAAAGTGTACAAGTCGTAACAATAGTGAATTATAAAATGAACATACTAAAAAAAATAAAATGAACATACTTGTATAACCATTGCTGTTGTATTTTGAAAAAGCTTCCTTGGTGATAAGCTTTCCTTTAAAAGAAATCACTGGACTTATGGCTGTAGGTAATCTCATTTTTTTTTACAACTCTTTCTAGACTGAAATTAGCAGAAACTGGGTAGAGAGAAGGAATTTGTCCAGTCACAAAACTTTGCTTTGAATAGGTTTATTTTGATTATATTAAGTCTTGTCTTTCTGATGTTTCTCTTCTTCCTCTTTGCCCTTTTTCCTTTCTGTCTAGGTCCTGGATGGAATGGAGAGGGCTCCTACTCAACCTCTAACTATCTTTTCTGAGAGTGGTCAGAGAGTTCTTAAACAGGTCTGTTGATTCTGTAGTATACAAATGCAAGTTTGAGTTATAAAGTATTTGTTTTCAACCTAAACAAAGGATTGAATTAAGAAGTAGCCTTTTTTAAAAAGAAGCCATTTTGATCTCAGTGTCCGCAGGGTGTTTACTTTAGCAAGCTGCATTTGGCATGTGGATTGGCCCAAAGTGACTCAATTAAATAAGATCTGTTTACTAGAAAAGCAACTGTCATGTCTTTATCAGTTATGTTGATTATATATTACATGGTAGAATTCTTTGTTGGCTTCTGGAAAATACCAGGAAAAGATGAAAAAGTGAGTATCTCATTTGTCTGTGATTCTGGTGGAGAATGGAGGCATGGAAAAATCCAAGGAAAGTAATTATTTGGCTCTCTGTCTAATATTCTCAGAATTCATAACACTGGGGAAAACAATCACAGCTACCTTTACCTTGCAAATCTCTCATTCAGGGAAGGGCAAGTATATACAGGTTTTTTTTTTTCCTGTTTTTCTTTGTTTTACCTCACTCTGTGTCACCATGAATGAACTTTATCATTATTTAGACAGATAAAAACTCAAGCTTAGTGATTTTCCAAACTTGTCTTTACACTGGAATCTCCAGTAAAACTTTGCAAAGTACTGATGTCTTTGTTCTGCCTCCCAACCACCACCTCTCACCCCAGGTTGTGATTTAATTAGCCTGGGGATATGGCCTAGGAATTTTTAAAAGATCCCAACGGGATTCTGAAGTGCCGACAAGTTTAGGAACCACTGTTCCAGCTAGTTAAAGCAGATCTGGCCACTACGCAACTTGTGACTTTTTTGTATAAATATTTGGATAAATATATGAATAAAGGATAAATATTTTTATTTTAGAATCCTGTTCTTTAAACCTAATTCTTACCAGAGTGTAAGCTTCATAAAAGCAGGTACCATGTATATATTTTCTTCCCCATTATATCATTAACATTTCAAACAATAACTGGCATGTATGCCTAAATATTTGTTATTTCACTATCCTTCTTTAGTGAACTGAGTGTGCTTTTACCTAGTACACGAGGGGTCTGAGATATAGAGTAGAGTGGTGGGGGGGGGGGGGGGGTAGTGAAGAGTCCAGCCTTTATGACTGACTGACTGGGCTCTAGTCACAGCTCGGTCACTTAGTAGTAGGACCTTAAGCAAGTTGTATGGTATATCTTGGGCTTCTCTGGTGGCTCAGTGGTAAAGAATCTGCCTGCTAATGTAGGAGATGCCGTTTTGATCCCTGGGTCAGGAAGATGCCCCTGGAGAAGGAAGTGGTAACCCACTTCAACCATGGACAGAGGAGCCTGGTGGGCTGCAGTCCATGGGGTTGCAAAAGAGTTGGACACAACTGAGCAACTAAACAACAACAAAACTGGTATATCTCACTTGTTAAGAAACTGCCAGACAGTTTATTTATTTATTTTAAAATATTTATTTGTTTCTTTTGCTGTGCTGGGTCTTAGTTGTAGCACATGGGATCTTTAGTTGCAGCTTGTGAACTCTTACCTGTGGCATGTGGGATCTAGTTCTCTGACCAGGGATCAAGAGTTCCCAGCAGGGATCTGCATTGGGAGCACAGAGTCTTAGCCACTGGACTACCAGGGAAGTCCCTGCCAGTTTAAAGAGACATGAATGTTCAGCAGAATTTCTAAGGAGGGTGCCTTAGTTATCTATTGTTACATAACAAATTACCACAAATTTAGCCGCTTGAAACATGTATTTATTAGGGCACAGTTTCCAGAAGTCAGGAGTTTGGACACAGTTTTAGGTGGGCCCTCTGTATCAGGGTCTCACAGGCAGCAGTCAGGGTGTCAGCCAGGAGTGGAGTCATCTCAGTGACCAACTGAAGAAGGATTTCCTCTAGGCTTACTTGGTTGTTGGCAGAATTTATTTTGTCAAGGGATGTTGGATTTTTAAGGCCTTGGTTTCTCACTGGCTGTTGGCTGGAGACAATCGTCAGTTCCTTACCTTGTAGCCCCTCCAACGTGGCAAGCTGAGAAGGCAGTAGAGTCTCCTAGGGAGATGGAAGTCTCGTTCTTTTATAACCTAATCATGGGAATACCATCCCATCACCTTTACTATATATATTTGGCTATAAGTAAGTCACTAGGCTAGCCCACATTCAAGGGGAGGAAGAGGGGCAGGGGTGATTATACCAGGGCATGAATACCAGGAGGCTGGGATAATTGGTGGCCATCTTAAAAGTCTGTCTACCACAGAAGACATGGCTTAGTGCCAGGCTGGGAGTCAGTGGGATATTAAAGGGAATAGTGATAGTGAGGAGTAGTTTGTAAAATTTTCTTTACCTTCCCTGTATCAAACTATCTCTCTTTCTTCCTTCTATCTTTAACATTAGCTTCTCTCCCCTTCAAAAATGGAGACATTATACAAAGATCATTCTCACAGTGAGATTTTAATCTTGAGTGGGTGGTGTGTGTGTATGTTTTACGATTCAATTAAGGCTTCTCCCTGTATCATTTAGTGTTTATATATGTATTATTTTTAAACATTTTGTCATGGAACTTGAGACAGATACAAAAGTAGAATGCTATCCTGAACCCCCATGTACCTTTAACCCAGCTTCGACAATTTATTTTTTTACTAATCTTACATGTATTATTTATGTATAGTAAGATGCACAGTTTGAGTTTTGATAGATGTATATATCCCCACAATAAAGATATAGAACATTTTCACTCCAAAGGTACCTCATCCTTGTGTAATCAGTCCCCACCCCAATCCCAGACAAGTACCCATCTGATGCCTATTGCTGTAGGTTGGTTTTGCCTACTAGAATGTCATAGAAATATTCTTTTGATCACCATGAGGTTTTTTACATTCATTCATGTTGTTGCATGTATCAGTGGTTCAGAAGTCTTCAGCCTTGGCACTGTGGACATTTTGAACAGGATAATTCTTTGTCTTGGAGATTGTCCCATGCGTGTGGGTTATTCAGTAGCATCCCTGACTGCTATCCACTAGAAGTCATTAGCTCTCCCCTCTCTAGTGGTAACAATCAGAAATGTGTCCAGACTTTGCCAAATGTTCAATAGAGGACAAAATCCCCTCCCTGCTCTACTTGAAAATCCTTTCAGTAGTTGATGCTTTTTATTATTTGTCAGTTTTCTACTATAGGAATATACTTCAGTTTATCCACATACTAACTGATAGACCTTTGATTTGTTGCCAATTTACTTTCAATTGAGGCCATTGTAAATAAAGTTCTGTTCATTTTCATAGGCATGTCTTTGTGTAGACATGTTTTCATTTATTTTGGGTAAATACCTAGGAGAGTGATTGCTGGGTCTTATGGTAAGAAACTTTATATAACTTTAAACTGCCAAATCATTTATTTCATTTTTACATTCCCACCAGCATGAGAGTTCCAGTTGCTCTACATCTTTGTCAACATTTGATTTTATTATTCTTTTTAATTTTAGCCATTATAGTAGGTGTAGCTTTAATTTGCCTTTGCTGATGACCAATGATGTTGAACATGTTTTCATGTTCTCAGTGTAATGTATCTGTTCAAATCTTCTGCAGATTTTTTATTGGGTTGTTTGTCTTATTATTGGGTTTCCTTTGTCTTTTTCCCAACGTGTGTTCAAACATTAAGAAAATAAAAATAATCAGCTTTATATACTTCTTATCTTTAAAATGTGAGCATTTCCCATGATGTTAAGTATTTTTGAAAACATGACTTTTAATGGAGAAGCAATATTTGAGTACATTTAAATGGATTCACCACTTTTGTTGTTGAGCCTTGAGCTAGGTTCCAGTTTTTCACCATCAGTATTTTGATAAACATCTTTGAATATGAATCTTTAACCACATCTTTAATTATTTATTGTTAGATTCCTAGATATGAGGATTATAATTACGATGTTAAGGAAAATGAACACTTATGAGCAAAATATGAATGTTAATCTGCCTTATATTAACCTTTGCTGCAGTTGAGTATTTCATTAAAAATGTTTATGTTGGAAGAAAGGCATATTTCATTTTGGTTTTTTGGATTACTTATGAAATGAACAAACTTTTCATATATTTGATGATTTTTACTTCTAATTTTATAGATTTTCTATTTGGAGGGCCAATTTTGGAGGGGGGTGTTAATATTTCCTGAATTTTTAATGTTAAATTTATTAACCTTTTGTCATTTACAAATATAATTCCCACTTTATATTTTGCCTTTTTACTCTTGTGTACTTTGTCCTGCAAAATTTTAAAAATAATAATGAAATTATATAATGATTTGTATAATACATATTATCTATTATATAATATTATATATTTTGCTTTAGCTCTTCAGTCCATGACCTGATAAATATACTGTGTATGAATATATAACCAATATGTGATTGTAGTTTTACTTTTTATATTTAACTTTTGCTTTTTTTTGGCCCTATTTTGAGGCATGCAGGATCTTAGTTCTCCAACCAGGGACTGAACCCATGCCTCCTGCAGTGGAAGCTCAGAGTCTTAACCACTGGACTGCCAGGGAAGTCCTGAAGTAAGAATTTAATAAAACTTTTTCCGGATACTCAATTTGTCCCAAATTACAAAACAAAGTCATCTCCTGTAAAGACATATGATACAATATCCAATAATGAACAGTCAGAAGAGAACCAAATTTAAAAAGTCACTTATAGCAACCCGCAAAATGTAAAACAATATTTGCAAATCATATCTAAAAAGGAATTTATATCTAATCAAGAACTCTTGCAATTCAGTAATAAAGAGAAGCATTCTAATTTTTAAATTGGCAAAGAATTTTAATAGATATTTCCCCAAAGAAATTATTCTAGTAGCCAATAAACATGAAAATTTGCTGAACACCATTAGCTGTCAAGGAAATGCAAGTCAAAACCACAGTGAGATACAGTTGCACACCCACTAGGATGGTTATAATCAGAAAGATAACAAATATTGGTGAAGATGTGGAGAAATTGGAACTCCTGTATACTGCTGATGGGAATGCAAAATGATGTAACTCCTTCAGAAAAAAGTCTGACTCAAAAGGTTAAATATAGATAACATATGACCCAGCAATTTTCCTCCTCAGTGTATATATACTCAAGAGAAATAAAAACATATATCCACACCAAAATTTTGTATACCCCAATATTCATAGCAACATTAGTCATAATAGCGAATGGTGGACACAATCCAAATGTCTATCAACTGATGAATGAATGAATGAATATGGTGTTTACATACAAAGGGATGTGTGTGTGCATGCTGAGTCGCTTCAGTCATATCTGACTCTGCAACCCTGTGGACTGCAGCCTGCCAGGCTCTTCTGTCCATGGGATTCTCCGGGCAAGAATACTAGAGTGGATTGCCATGCCCTCCTCCAGGGGATGTTCCCAGCCCAGGGATCAAACCTGCATCTCATGTCTACCTGCATTGGCAGGTGGGCTCTTTACCACTTGCGCCACCTGGGAAGGCCGTGAAAGTGAAAGTCGCTCAGTCGTGTCCGACTCTTTGCAACTCCAGGAACTGTAGCCTGCTAGGCTCCTGTGTCCATGGAATTCTCCAGGCCAGAATACTGGAGTGGGTAGCCGTGCCTTTCTCCAGGGGATCTTCGCAACCCAGGGATCGAACCCAGGTCTCCCACATGGCAGGCAGATTTTTTACCAGCTGAGCTACCGGGGAAGCCCTGGAAGCCCATACAAAGGGAAATTATATGGTAATTTAAAATAATGAAGTACTGTTATTGCTATACAGCACCTTGGAGAAATAAAACTAAGTGAAAGAAGTCAGTCACAAAAGACCACTTATTGTATGGTTCTTATTGTATGAGGTATCTCGAATAGGCCAGTGTTCCTTGACCTAGCCTAAAACTCATTATCCTTTAATGGGGAGGGGCAGGTAACCCATTAAATTAATGACAGAGCATATTAGCAAAATTGTTCATACTACTCAAATAAAGATCGTGGTGACTGATAGTAATTTTTATTTTGTACCTTTGTTTTGAATAACAATTTTTCAAAAATAGTATTTGGTATTAATCATATTTATAATATGAGCACAATAAAGGACAGAAAAGGTATTGACCTAACAGAAGCAGAAGATATTAAGAGGAGGTGGCAAGAATACACAGAAGAACTGTACAAAAAAGATCTTCATGACCCAGATAATCACGATGGTATGATCACTCACTTAGAGCCAGACATCCTGGAATGTGAAGTCAAGTGGGCCTTAGGAAGTATCACTATGAACAAAGCTAGTGGAGTTGATGGAATTCCAGGTGAGCTGTTTCAAATCCTAAAAGATGATGCTGTGAAAGTGCTGCACTCAGCATGCCAGCAAATTTGGAAACCTCATCAGTGGCCACAGGACTGGAAAAGGTCAGTTTTCATTCCAATCCCAAAGAAAGGCAATGCCAAAGAATATTCAAACAACCACACAATTGCTCTCATCTCACATGCTAGCAAAGTAAATTGCTCAAAATTCTCCAAGCCAGTCTTCAACAGTACATGAACCATGAACTTCCAGATGTCCAGGCTGGATTTAGAAAAGGCAGAGGAACCAGAGATCAAATTGCTAACATCTGATGGATCATCGAAAAAGCAAGAGCATTCCAGAAAAACATCTACTTCTGTTTTATGAATACGTGAAAGCCTTTGACCATGTGGATCACAACAAACTCTGGAAAATTCTTCAAGAGATGAGAATACCAGACCACCTGACCTGCTTCCTGAGAAACCTGTATGCAGGTCAAGAAGCAACAGTTAGAACTGGACATGGAACAACAAACTGGTTCCAAATCGGGAAAGGAGTATGTCAAGGCTGTATATTGTCACCCTGCTTATTTAACTTCTATGCAGAATACATCATGCGAAATGCTGGACTGGATGAAGCACAAGCTGGAATCAGGATTGCAGGGAGAAATACCAATAACCTCAGATATGCAGATAACACCACCCTTATGGCAGAAAGCAAAGAAGAACTAAAGAGCCTCTTGATGACAGTGAAAGAGGAGAGTGAAAAAGTTGGCTTAAAGCTCAACATTCAGAAAACTAAGATTATGGCATCTGGTCCCATCACTTCATGGGAAATAGATGGGGCAACAGTGGAAACAGTGGCTGACTTTATTTTGGGGGGCTCCAAAATCACTGCAGATGGTGACTGCAGCCATGAAATTAAAAGAGGCTTGCTCCTTGGAAGAAAAGTTATGACCAACCTAGACAGCATATTAAAGAGCAGAGACATTACTTTGCCAACAAAGGTCTGTATAGTCAAAGCTATGGTTTTTCCAGTAGTCATGTATGGATGTGAGAGTTGGACTGTAAAGAAAGCTGAGCACTGGAGAATTGATGCTTTTGAACTGTGGTGTTTGAGAAGACTCTTGAGAGTCCCTTGGACAGGAAGGAGATCCAACCAGTCCATCCTAAAGGAGATCGGTCCTGGGTGTTCATTGGAAGGACTGATGCTGAAGCTGAAACTCCAATACTTTGGCCATCTGATGCAAAGAGCTGACTCATTGGAAAAGACCCTGATGCAGGGAAAGATTGAAGGCAGGAAAAGGGGGATGACAGAGGATGAGATGGTTGGATGGCATCACCAACTCAATGGACGTGAGTTTGAGTAAACTCCAGGAGTTGGTGATAGACAGGGAGGCCTGGTTTGCTGCAGTCCATGGGGTCACAAAGAGTCAGACACAACTGAGTGACTGAACTGAACTGATATTTATAATAACTATTTAGACTTAGTCTTATGTTTATGTTTATGTTTGAGGAGGGCATGGCAACCCACTCCAGTATTCTTATCTGGAGAATCCCAATGGACAGAGGAGCCTGGTGGGCTGCGGTCCATGGGGTTGCAAAGAGTCAGACACGACTGAGCGACTAAGCACAGCACAGTCTTATGTTTAACTGATTGCATTTTTCCTTCCTATTCTCAAGGTCTTTGTTTTTGGTTAATTAGATTCAGACAATGTACTTTTTATGTACTTTTTATTAAAAAGTACATGATTGGTGTACATCTGAAAGTATCCTGTTGATTTCACAGTGAATGACAACTTGGTGGGGAAGGGAGCAGAATTATTAGGTCACCTTGTTTTTTCCATTCTTAATTCTTTAATATATTGCCATTATCTTCTGGTCTTGCAAAGCAAAAATCTGTGGCCAGAGCAAGTTTTGGTCTTCTGTATATGACTTCTCTTTTCCTTATTGGTTGATTGTGGGGCATTTTCTTTATCCTTAAAATCTGAAAGTTTCACTAGAACAAATCCAGTCACTCTCTTTTTAGTAATTTTGCTGATCTTTTGTGAGCTCTTTTGAGCTGGAGATGCAGAACATTCTTTGATCCAGGAAAGTTTACATTTCCTTTAAAAAAATCTTTGATTATTATTTCTGTGCGTTTGTTTCCAGGATAGCAAATTAGTTGAAGTTTATTTTTCTCTTCTCATCAGCCCTCTCTCATACTTTGCATTATTTGTCCTTCCCTACTCCATTCTGAAACAAAGTTTTGAATTTGTTGTCCCTGTGTTTCTAATAAAGTATTCTGCTCTTTACTTTTCTAGTAAAGATTTGAATTCTGCTTTGGTATATTTGTAATTTTTACCTTTCTCTTCCCCTTGTATTTATTCCTGCATCTCAACTAGCTTCTTTCATTTCTGCCTGTGAACTTTGAGCTCTTATTTCAATGTGCTTTATCAAGTTTGTTGAGAGCAATGTAATTGATTTCTAAAATTTAACCGATTGCTGCCTTATATTTTCATTTTCTGGATTACAGAGGCAGAGTTTCTCTTCTTTTATGTTGCAGAAAGTTTTTCTATCGCTCCCCTCAATTTTTCTTCCTTGAGTAAGGAGAGGGGTATATAGGTCTAGTGTGTGACAGATAGGGTAGACTTGTTGCTTCATTGGCTATTTGGTAGCTGTAGGAATTCTCTTTTAAGGTGTTAAACTAAAGGACTAATTGATTCACATAGTTTCTGAATACTTTCGAGTGTCCAGCAGTCATTTATGTGTTTCCTGCTGGATTGAGGAGAGGAAATTCCTTCCTTTGGCCTGGTAATTTTACTTTGAAAGAGGTGATTTTTTGTTACTGCTGATAATTTGAAGTCTAGGCTACAAAAAAATGATTTCCAGTATGTAATGCTCCCAGGGCTTTTGCTGTCTCAGCCCTTCCTGCATTTGCCTTCAAATCTCAGGGTGTGTATACTATTTTGTATGTTACAAAGTCTGAAGTACAGGAGGAAGGTTGTGGCTATATAGTACTATTAGCACTGACCATTTTAAGTGAATCTCTTACAGAAGGGTAATGTAACAGCATTGCCATTGCTGCCTCTGGAGAAAGCTGTTTAGGAACAGGTAGTTGGAGGAAGTTATAAATCTGTTGCTATCCTCCTGGCTCCCATTTGTGCCTGCTCTTCGGCAGAAAAGTCATTTTTGAGTCCAGCAGTTGTTTGAGCAGCAGCCCTAGTTGCCAGTGCTGTTAATAACTTTGAGTCTCAGTGTGTCCTTAAGTATATCAGTGAAAAATTAGGATGGAGGTGATGATAGAGATGAACCAGGCATTGTTCGGTAGCCTCCATTTTAGCTCCAGCTTACTGTTAACTTTTTGAAAGAAGGAAGATGAGAGAAGAGTAGAGAATAGTAGCCACTAGTGGAAGAAGGAAGAGTTTTAAATATCTGTACCAAATAAGTTGCAGTTTCTCAGGGAAATGTGATAACATTGATATCAAATAGTCAAGGTTTAAAATACTCTTGGTTAGTCTTTGTTTTAAAGTTTATTTTGTTTGATACAAGTATTGCTACCCCAGCTTTCTTTTTATTTTCATGTAATACCTTATTTCATACCCTCATGTTCGGTCTTGTGTTTTGTTTTAGATCTGATATGAGTCTTTTGAAGGCTGGGTCTTGTTTTTGTATCTATTTAGCTACTCTGTGTCTTTTGATTGGAGCATTTAGCCATTCAGGTTTGAAGTAATTGATGGTATATGAGACAGTGCACTAAGTCGTGTCCGACTCTTGCGACCCCACGGACTGTAGCCTGCCAGGCTCCTCTGTCTATGGGATTCTCCAGGCAAGAATACTGGAGTGGATTGCCATTTCCTTCATGTGAAGTTGCTCAGTCGAATCTGACTCTTTGCGACCCCATGGACTGTAGCCTACCAGGTTCCGCCATTTGTTAATTTTATTCTGATTGTTTTGTGATTTTTTTGTATTCCTTATTTTTTTCTCTCTCTTCCCTTGTGATTTGATGACTATCTTTAGTGTTATGTTTGGATTCCTTTCTGTTTTGCATGTGTGTATTAAAGATTTTTGCTTTGTGATTACCGTGAGATTCATATATAGCTCTGTGGGTGTGTAAATTAAGTTCAAACACATTCTAACAACTCTGCGTTTTTACTCCGTCCCCAACCACGTTTAATGTTTTGACATTATATTTTACCTCTTCTTGTTTTGTGTATCCCTTGACTACTTACTGTGGATAGAAATGATGTACTGCTTTTACCTTTTAACCTTCCTACTAGTTTTATATGTGGTCGATCTGCCTTTACCGTATGCTTTCCTTTACAAATAAGTTTTTTTTTTTTTTTTTTTACCATGCCACAAAGCTTTCAGGATCTTAGTTTGCCAACCAGAAGTCAGATCTGTTCCCCCTCCAGTGGAAGCACAGAATCCTAACCATTGGATTGCCAGGGAATTCCCCATAATTCTGATATTTCTAGTTGCGGTCTTTTCTTTTTAGAGAAGTCCTTATAACATTTCTTGTAAAGCCAGTTTAGTGACACTGAACTTCTAGCTTTTGCTTATCTGCACAGCTCTTCATCTCTCCTTCAAATCTGAATGATAGCCTTTCTGGGTAAGCTGCTCTTGGTTGTAGGTTTCTTCCTTTCATCTCTTTGATTATATCATGCCACTTTTGGTCTGTAAAGTTTCTGCCGAAAACAGCTCGTGGTCCTGTGGGAATTCCTTTGGGTGTAACTATTTGCATTTTCTCTGCTGCTTTGTTTTCTCTTCTTTTGGCCATTCTGTGTGGCTTCTGGGATCTCAGGTCCACAACCAGGGATTGAACCCCAACAATGGCAGTGAAAGAGCTGAATCCTAACCACTAGACAACCGGGAACTCCCAACTCTTGCTGCTTTTAAGATTCTCTCTTTGTCTATAACTTTTGCCATTTTAATTATAGTTTATCTTGGTGTGGACCTCTTTGGGTTCATCTTGTTTGGGACTCTGTACTAAGTCCTAGATGTGGATGTCTGTGTCCTTTCCCAGGTTAGGAAGATTTTCAACTCTTAATTTTTCAAATAAATTCTCTACCTTTTTCTGTCTTCTCCTGTTTGGGCCTCTCAACTGCTAATGTTAGTATGCTTGCAGTTTTCCAAGAGATTTCTTAAGCTGTCCTCATTTTCATAAGTTCATTTTTCTGTTCAGCTTGTGTGATTTCCATTACTCTGACTTCCTGTTTGCTGATCTGTTCCTCTGTATTGTCTAATCCACTGTTGATTACATCTAGTGTATTTTTAATTTCAGTTATTGTGTCCTTCAGCTCTGTTTGGTTCTTGTTTGTATTTTCTAACTCTTAATTTCTCACTTTGTTCATTCATTCTTCCAAGTTTGTTGAGCATCTTATGATCATTACCCTTTACTCTTTGTCAGGTAGATTGTTTATCTCCACTAACTTTCGTTCTTCTTCTTTGGTGTTGTTTTGTTCCTCTGTTTGAAACATACTCCTCTATCTCCTTGTTTTGCCTAAATCTCTGTTTATTTCTATTGGTTTGACCAAAAGTTTCGTTCAGATTTTTTCACTGTTATGGAAAAATCTGAACAAACTTTTTGACCAACCCAATATGTAATAGGTAAGTCAGTTATTGTACATTTCCCAATTTTGGAGAAGTAGCCTTATACAGGAGACGTCCTATGGGGCCCAGCTGCATGCTACTCTTGGTCACTTGGAGCTATATACTCTCGAGGTGCCCTCCGTGGACTGTGTGGGTCATTTTGTTGGGGGGCCGTGTACTATAGACATGCTGGTAGGCAAGGCTGGCTCCCAGCCTAGTTGCCTGCCAGGTCCTGCCTCATGGATGGCTGCCAACCCATTGGTGGTGGGCCTAGGTCCTGGCACAACTGTCTGTAGGATCCCAGGGGTCTCAGATCTGGTGTTGGCCCGTGGGTGGAAGGGGCAAGATCCCTCAGAGGCTGAGGCTGGTCCTGGCCTGCTAGTGGGTGGGTAAAGCCCCCAAGACTAATAGGCTAGAAGGCTAGAGGGAGTACTCCAAAACGTCTCTTACCAGCACCAGTATTCTCATGGTAGAACAAGCTCCCCCATTTGGCTGCTGCCAATATCTGTGTCCCCAGGTAGTGTCCCAGTTGATACCTTCCTCTCCAGGAGGCTCTGCGAGATTAGCAAGTGTTTCTGACCCAGGCTCTTGTCAAGTTACTGCCTCTGTACTGGGAGAGCACGTGAGATTTGACATGCACCCTTTAAGAGCAGAGTCTCTTTCTTACAGTCTTCTAGCTGTCCTGTACACAAGCCCTGCTGACCTTCGAAGCTATGTGTTCTGGGGACTCGTATTCCCAGTGCAGAATCTCTGTGCTGGGGATCCTTGTGTGTGTCTGTAACCCCCCACTCCTTGGGGAAAAGCCCTGCAACTGTGATTATCCTCTCCTTTGTGGGTTCCTTACCTGGGGATGTGGGTTTTGACTATACCATGTCTAACTTTTTTAGCCAAATGTTTAATTCACTTTATTTTCTCCTGATATAGGTGTTCTTGGCTGTGTGAATTTTCTTCTCAACTGGTTTGGCTATATTCTTTAGGTTCCAATATGTAGTATTCTCCTTATTTCTAAAAGTTTTGCTGTTTTGATTTCTTTTTTAACCCAGATCCAAAGGTTTTGTTGTTGCTTTAAGGTGAAAAAGCCATGGTTTTATTTTAAATTTATAATTTTGGTGCATTGTCACCAGAGTAATTTGACTCTCCTGTTGTTACTTTTGGATTTATTAAGATTTTCTTTATGGCCTTTCTTAAAGGTTAATTTTTATTGATTGGAAACTTAAAAATTGGCTTTTTCTTGATAAAAATAGTTAAGCGATAGTTATTTCTCTAATAATTATTTATTAATACCTAGTTCATATATCCAGAGGAGGCAATGGCAACCCACTCCAGTACTCTTGCCTGGAAAATCCCATGGACGGAGGAGCCTGGTGGGCTGCAGTCCATGGGGTCGCTAAGATTTGGACACGACTGAAGTGACTTAGCAGCAGCAGCAGCAGTTCATACATCCATCTAAAATTTTTTAAGGTTTATCTATTTTTGGCTACACTGGATCTTCATTGCTGCATTCGGGCTTTCTCTAGTTGTGTCGAGCAGGGGCTGCTCTCTAGTTGTGGTATGCGGGCTTCTCATTGCAGTGGCTTCTCTTGCTGTGGAGCACAGGCTGTAGGCACGTGGGCTTCAGTAGTTGCAGCATGTAGGCTGAGTAGTTGTGGTTCGTGAGCTTAGTTGCTCCTCAGCATGTGGGATCCTCCTGCATCAGGGATCAAACCCATGTCCCCTGCCTTAGCAGGCGGGTTCATAACCACTGGACCACCAGTGAAGCCCTACCTAAAATTTTGAGATTGTAGGACTTCCCTGGTGGTACAGTGGATAAGAATCTGCCGCTGCGGGGGACACAGGTTCGATCTCTGTTCCAGGAAGATTCCACATGCTGCAGAGCAACTATGCCCGTGAGCCACAGCTGCTGAGCCTGTGTGCTGCAGCTACTGAAGCCCATGTGCCTATAGCCTCTGCTCCACAACAAGAGAGGCCACTGCACTGAGAAGCCCAGCCACTGCAACTAGAGAGTAGCCCCTGCTCTCCACCTGTATGCAGTAATGAAGACCTAGCACATCCAAAATTTTTAAAAATAAATAAAATAAAAATTTGAGATGATAAAATCTGTATTTGGCAATAATGTAAAACGTTAGCAGCCCAGTTAAAGACATTGTAGACATATTTTCTTAAGAGGGAAATTTTTTCTGATGCATACCAAAATTATGCAGTTTCCATACATAAGTTTCTATATGTACAATAAAGAATGCTTTAAAACTTGAACTGAAAATTTAATGAAAAATAAAATGTATAGCTAGTATAGATAAAATAGGAAAAAAAGTGTAGGTCTTGTATTTAGTATATATACAAAGTAGTATATATGGGCTTCCCTGGTAGCTCAGATGGTAAAAAATCCTCCTGCTATTCAGGAGACCCTGATTGATTCCTGGGTCGGAAAGATCCCCTGGAGAAGGGATAGGCTACCCATTCCAGTATTCTTGGGCTTCCCTGGTGGCTCAGATGGTAAGAATCTGCCTGCAATGTGGGAGACCTGGGTTTGGTCCCTGTTGGGAAAATCCCCTGGAGAAGGGAACAGTATTCTTGCCTGGCGAATTCCATGGACAGAGGAGCCTGTCAGGTGACAGTCTGTAGAGTCTCAAAGAGTCAGACACAGCTGAGCTACTTTCACTTCACGTATATGTATATATTCTTTTTCCTTACAGGTTATTAGGCGATATTGAGTGTAGTTCCCTGTGCTATACAGTAGGTTTTTGTTGGTTCTCTGTTTTATATATAGTAGTGTATATATGGTAATGCCAGTGTATCACTCCCCCTTTCTCTTTAGTAACCGTAAGTTTTTTTTCCTGTGTCTGTGAGTCTTTTTCTGTTTTGTAAATAAATTGATTTGTATCTTCTTTGTTTTTTTTTTTCAGGATTCTGCATGTCCTGTGATATTTGTCTTTGTCTGACTTCAGATAATCTCTAGGTCCATCAGTATAATTGCAAATGGCATTATTTCATTCTTTTTATACTTGAGTAGTATATTCCATTTGTGTGTGTGTATATCTGTATACACACACACCCCACATATTCTTTATCCTGTCGATTGATATTTAGGTTGCTTCCATGTCTTGGCTATTGTAAATAGTGCTACAGTGAATATTGGGGTGCATGTATCTTTTTAAATTATAGTTTTGTTCAGTATATGCCCAGAAGTGGGAATGTAGATAACTAGTTTAAAGGAACCTCCATACTGTTCCCCCATAGTGGTTGTACCAATTTATACTCCAGCCAACAGTGTAGACGGATTTATTTTTCTCCACACCCTCTCTAGCATTTATTATTTATAGACTCTTGATGATAGCCATTCTGACCAGAGTGAGGTGATACCTTATTGAAGTTTTGATTTGTGTTTCTTTAATAATTAATTAGTGATGTTGAACATTTTTTCATGTGCTTGTTTGCCATCTGTATGTCTTCTTTGGAGAAATGTCTAGTTCTTCCATGCATTTTTTGATTAGGTTGTTTTTTTTAAACTGAGTTTGTGAGTCAGTTTTATAGTTTGGAAATTAATCCCCTGTCGGTCACTTCATTTGCAAGTATTTGCTCTATTCTGTATGTTGTCTTTTGTTTATGGTTTCCTTTGCTGTGCAAAAGCTTTTAAGTTTAATTTGGTTCTTCCATTTATTTTTATTTCCATCGTTCTAGGAGACGAATCCGAAAAGATATTGCTGCAATTTATGTCAAAGAGTGTTCTAATTTGACCAATTTAAAAAATGAATGTATAGGGAGGTTTCTAAGGCTTAGGGTCCCAGTTTCATAATTCTGGTATACATCCCTGAGTTTTGCTTCTATATACTTTAAATTGCTTGTTGATGGAGTTACTCTTTACATTTGTACCTCCATGGACTAAAGCCCTCCGGGCTCCTCTGTCCTTGGAATTCTCCAGGCAAGAATACTGGAGTGGGTAGCCATTCCCATCTCACCCAGGGATCAAACCTGGGTCTCCTGCATTGCAGGCAGATACTTTACCATCTGATCCACCAGGGAAGCCCAATGAGTGCTCTAAGATCTCCAGGTGGGGGGAACTATTCTTTGCATATTTCATGAAAACCCTATTTTATTGTTATCTGAATGTGTCTGAGTTGACTTGATAAATTGTCATGTTTGTGTTCTGATGGAAGGATGGTCACCTCTGTAATTTCTGTATAATACTTTACCTTTTTTTTGTTGTTTTTAGGATATTTATTTGACTGCTACCTTAAAATACAGGCCATAAAAATGCCAGCTTGTTTGGACTTAGAAGATGACCTGGACAAATGATAAAAATTAAGAAAAACATTTTGGTGAGTGAAAACTTAAATGACATGAGAGTAAATATGGCTCAAACTTAATTCCTACCAGTGGAATGACACTACCAAAGTTATATAGCGAAATTCTCTTAAGTTTAAATGCCTTCTGTTTCTCTGAGGTTAAGACTTTGATCTTGCTCTTTTTTTATTCTCTCTGTGAATCCACAGACCTCCCAAGAGGCGCATCATAACACTTAAATGCATTTTGAATACCTGGTCTCTTCCAGCATTCCACCAAACACAGCATAACTCACTGAGGCCCTTGTTCTACCAGGCTTCCCCGGTGGCTCAGACAGTAAACAATCTGCTTGTAGTTCAGGAGACCCAGGTTTGATCCTTGGGTAGGAAAGATCGTCTGGAGAAGGGAATGGCTACCCACTCCAGTATTCTTGCCTGGAAAAATCCCATGAACAGAGGCGCCTGGTGGACTACAGTCCATGGGGTTGCAAAGAATAGAACACGACTGAGCGATTTAACACTCTAGTGTTCTACCAGTTTTGTAAGTTATACTTGGATTTAACTTAATCCAGGTTAGACTTAGACTGTTGCTGCTGCCGCTAAGTCGCTTCAGTCGTGTCTGACTCTGTGCAACCCCATAAACAGCAGCCCACAAGGCTCCCCTGTCCCTGGGATTCTCCAGGCAAGAACACTGGAGTGGGTTGCCATTTCCTTCTCCAATGCATGAAAGTGAAAAGTCAAAGTTAAACTTAATTAGAAACTGACTAGACTTAATTAGAAACTGACTAGACTTAATTAGAAATTGAAAACTGATGGCTGGTGGGCCATATGCCGCTACAGTGTGTTTCATTTGGCCCATAGGGTATTTTCCAGAAATATAAATCTGTTCTTAAACTTGGAGATTTTACTGAACATACGGATTTTGTGCTTAGTCGCTCAGTTGTGTCCCACTCTGCGACCCCATGGACTGTAGCCTGTCACGCTCCTCTGTTTATGGGGATTCTTCAGGCAAGAATACTGGAGTGGATTGCCATGCCCTCCTCCAGGGCATTTTCCCAACCCAGGGATCATACCCAGGTCTCCCACATTGGAGGCAGATTCTTTACCGTCTGAGCTGCCAGTCTTCTCTTAAAATTCAGAATGTTAGTCCTGTGCCTGCGCAACTCCTTCCATCCCTCCAGAAAGAAAGTAATAAAGTGGAGCAAAGTAGCGGGTGCCTAGCATAGATGGGTGTTTGAGTTTCCCGTTGCTCAAACCATTCATACAGTATATGCAAATACATTTGATATTCAACATTCTTCCTTTATTTTACACACCTAAAGCCTGTAGGTATATGAATTTATGATTTCTGAGGTATATAATAGTATCTTATCTTTTTACTCAAATGGCAGATAATCTGAATAGTCTGTGACAATCTTTTTTTGTGTGTGACAATCTTTAAACGATTATTCACATATAAATCTGAATATGTATAAATACATATATTTATATCTGAAAAGACTCTTATAAGTAGCTAAATATATGTAAAATATGTGATACATAAATTTATATTTTTATAAATATATATTCAAATATATATATATTTAAAACCTACTGTGATTTGGAAGATATTTAGAAGCTGTTTCATATTTCCTATATCTGGTGGAGTTTTACTGTGAAACAGTACTGTGTTTCTGGTATGCTTGCTTTTCCCTTTAAAAAAAAATTTTTTAACTCTTTATTATGATCAATTTCAAATATATATAAATTATAGTACAGATAAAAATACAGTGAACACCCATATACCCATCATCTATAATTAACCATTATTAACATTTTGTTAAGTGGGTCAGTGGTAAAAGAATCCGCCTTCAAAGTCGAGTTTGATCCCTGGGTCAGGAAGATGCCCTGGAGAAGGAAATAGCAACCCACATCCATATTCTTGCCTGGGAAATCCCATGAACAGAGGAGTCTGGTGGACTATAGTCCATGGGGTCACAAACTTGGATATGACTTAGCAACTAAACAACAACATTTGGTTAATCTGTTTTTTTTTCCTGAATTATTTTAAAGTAAGTTATAGACATCGTGACATTTTACCTCTAAATGCTTCAGTATGCATCTCGTGGGACTTCCCAAGGGGTCAGTGGTTAAGACTCTGGACTTCCATTGCAGGGTTCGATCCTTGGTCAGGAACTAAGATCCTGTGTGCCACGTGGCATGCCCAAAAAGATAAATGCTTACTATCTCTTAAGACATCTCTTGTCCTGTATAACCACAGCACCATTATTATCATACCTAACAAAGTTAGTAGCTGACTTCTTGTCTGCCAGTAGAGAGTTTTCCAAATCTGGATGCACAGCCTACATGGCATGACCAAGCAGGAATTTGTTTGGTTTTGTTTCTTTGACTTTTGCAGGGGAGTTTTCCCGGGGATCTTAGTTCCCTGACCAAAACTAAGGATCAAAACTGTGCCCCGTGCAGTAGAAGCCTGGAGCCCTAACCAGTGGACCACCAGGGAATTCCCAGGCAGCAGCTTTTAAACCCTCAGAATATTTTTTAGTTTAGTTTATTTACCTTTAAAATTCCTTGATATCAGTAAAATGTAGAGAGTGATTGACTAAGGGCAATGGTATTTATAAAGGATTTTCTGAATGCTGTTTTTTCTTAACCATCCAAATTATACTATTCCTTTGTACACTGATGGTGCTAGTAAAGGTTATAATTGCCAGACTATAAGGTGAAGTCACTCAGTCATGTCTGACTGTTAACGACCCCATGGACCGCAGCCTACCAGACTCCTCCATCCATGGGATTTTCCAGGCAAGAGTACTGGAGTGGGTTGCCATTACTCTGCTCAAATGTAAATTTTTTTTTTTCGTATTTACAGCAAAGAAATTTTCCCCCTTAAGGTTGCTTAGGTTAGTTTTTGAAAAGCCTTTGCTCTTTTTAAAACAGAATCGTTAATTTTTAAAAGTTCTTCTTTTTTCCTATTTGTGCAGGAAGTATAATCATAGTACAACATATGTAGCTTTCCTTTTTCCTAATGACTTATAGCATATTTGGAAAATAGGAAAATTTACCAGCAATCTTGCCAACCTAGTACAATCACTATTTGTATTTTAGTTGATTTATTTTCAGTCTTTTTTTCTTAATCATCTTTTTAAAAAAAAACCCGTAGATGTAATTATGCTTTATGTAAGGAATTTATTTTAATTAGAAGATTTGTGTGAGGTTCTTATTTCCTTGCCATTCTTGCTTAACATACATTAATAAAATTGATGTTTATTCATTCACTTTTGGATTAAGAATGTGATCATCAGTCCCAGAGATAATGGAAGAAATGGCCACGTGGTGTGGTCTTTAATATTTGTATTCTTTGGTAGGCAACATAACTGAAAATAGCAGAAAATTTGAGTTCTCTAAACCTGAAAGTTAAAAAGTAATTTGGTTCTGTCCTAGACATAGTTCTTTGCCTCTGTAAACATGTGGTAACCAGTTGTTTTACTTTTGCAAAAGTATTTTTTTTTTCTTTCAAAACTTTGTCTTTCTTTTTTTCTGTTTCTGAATCATTATTTTTAGCTATGCCACTTTCAATAACCCTTTAAAAGTTATTTTAAATGATCCTTGTGAAAGACTTTGGAATTTTAGGTAGTCCTGCAGATGCTCTTAGTTAGGTCAGGTTGTCCTTTGCAGGTTGAAGAGGAGGACTTTAGAAACCTTGGTTGCTCTGAAGCATTTGTTAGGACAGGAGTAAGCAGAGTCTGTGGTCAGCCTGGATCTTGCTCTGTGGGGGTCAACCAAAGGCTTATATGAATTAACTCTTAGAAGATACCTATTTTAGTTTCTTGTGATCTCTTGTTCCTTTCTGCCTATATCCTAGGCTGACAAAGTAAAAGGAATTTTAGTTAAAACTGGTAAATTTTTATTTCTAGTATCTTTAAGAACTTATAGAATATCTTAATTAAAATAGTTTATCCTTCTTGTAATTTTTAATTTACTCTATAGTATTTTGTTATTACTTGTCAAATAAATTAGTTTTCATAGAACTATGTATTATTGATTGTGTAAGTATGTGTTGTAATACTTTTTTATATCTTCTGTTTTGAAAGGTTTTTTTATTGTCCACTTGACATATGCTTCTGGAATAATATTCACCATGGTTTTGGATGACCTTCCAAACTTAGAAGACATCTATACTTCCTTGTGTTCATCAACAGTAGAAGACTCAGAGATGGATTTTGACTCTGGCCTAGAAGATGATGACTCAAAAAGTGATAATATTTTGGAGGATTCCACAATCTTTGTGGCCTTCAAAGGAAATATAGATGATAAAGACTTCAAATGGAAATTGGACACAATATTGGAGCATGTGCCCAATTTGTTACACATGGGTAATTTTCTTAATTATTTTTTCTTTTGTTACTGTTTTTGATTTGCCCTTCTGTGGTTATCTTGAGTTTTACAAAGTACAACTGTGCTGTATTAGGTTGAAAGGCTGATTTTAATTGGAAAGTTGGAATTTTAGGATTTTTTTTTAATAGAAATGCTGTTGTATTTTCTTAAGTACATGGAGTGACTAAATATAAAGCATTGCTTAGCATTGTAATGCTTAAATTATCTGTTGTAATGGATAGGAGCGGGTTTCCCAGGTGGTTCAGTAGTAAAGAATCCAGCTGCAATGCAGGAGGTGCCAGAGACACAGGTTCAATCCCTGGGTCAGCAAGATCCATCCCCTGCAGGAGGAAATGGCAATCCATTTCAGTATTCTTGCCTGGGAAATCCCGTGGACAGAGGAGCCTGGCAAGCTGTAGTCCATGGGGTCACAAAAGAGTTGGACATGACTGAGTGACTAAACAACAACAGCAAAAATGGATGGGAGGAATTCTCCAGACCCAAATTTATTTATTGCTGTTAGCTCTCTGGTCTTTAGTTTCCTTTCCTATAAAATGACTGGCTCTTTGAGGCCACTTAAAGCTTTCAAAAATCTTTTACTCCATGCCTTTTTTGGCTTTACTTAAAATGTATTTGAAATTTGTTCTCTTAAATTTTAGATCAGAGGTTAACTGATAGCCTACTGGATCCAGTGTGCAGCCATGTGTTACATACAGCTCACTTGAGTTTTTCTGATTTTTTTTAAATTTGTTTTTTAGTGTTTGAATTTTATTGCCAGTGCTTCAAGAAATAGATATTTTATATTAAAATTCAGATTTTGGATTTGTCTTTATACAGGAAAGGTCTAATAACATTGAACTGTCCTATCCCAGGTGGTGCTAAGTAGCAGCTGCCGCTGAAGACATACCTTCCCCTCACCATAGTCCCATCTGGCCTCTTTACACATTTAGATAATCTATAGTGGTCTTACAGGAATTTGTGCTTGTCGACTTTGGTTTATATATTCCCCATCTTTTCTGGTTAGTGCAGTTATTTAATCCCTTCAGACATAGTGCAAAGCCTAGATTTTATCCTTTTATCGCAACTCTTCAGTGCTAACCAACTTTTTTAGGTTTTGAGGTCTTATTCTTTAGAATTAATATCAGGAGGAGAGCTTTTTTTTTTTTTTTTAATGGCTCTTTTAAAAAAATAACTTGTTTCAGGCTTCTTTCTATGGATTATTTAATACATTATTAGAGAATTTTATGGTGAAAGTTGTAATTGCCACCATAATCATGTTATGATGTATCATATTTTAAGGGCTAGCTGGGCCTGATTGTTCATTGTTCTTAATTATCCACATTTTTTCTTGTTTTTAAATAGCTGAATTAGCTTATTAATGGCTTTTAAATACATTGGTAAGCTCAGACATGGTAATCAGTTATATTCTTGATCTAAAAAGTATTTTAAATTAGATGTTCTCAAATATGATGAAAGTTAAGAAAAAATTTTTTTGATAAAATATAAGTGTTAAAATTTTTTCTGTAGGCTTATCACGAGTAGGTAACATCAAAAGCAAGTTTAATGTCTGTCTGGGCCACGTAGGAATAAGATTGCAGTGCTGTTCAGACTGAGAAGAAGCCCTGCAGCATTTGTCCTCTGTGGCAGCAGAATCTCAAGCTCCCTGCCTTTTGCTATTTGGATGTATAAGTGTCATGGAAAGGAAAATGGCCTGAAAATCAGAGCTAGATGTTAATGCCATTTTAGTGATAGGTAGCCACTGGATTGAAGAAGGCAATGGCACCCCACTCCAGTACTCTTGCCTGGAAAATCCCATGGACGGAGGAGCCTGGTAGGCTGCAGTCCATGGGGTCGCTGAGAGTTAGACACGACTCAGTGACTTAACTTTGACTTTTCACCTTCATGCATTAGAGAAGGAAATGGCAACCCACTGCAATGTTCTTGCCTGTAGAATCCCAGGGACGGCAGAGCCTGGTGGGCTGCCGTTTATGGGGTTGCACAGGGTCGGACACGACTGAAGTGACTTAGCAGCAGCAGCTACTGGATTCTGGGTAAATCTCTTAGATTTTCTGGGCTTCAGTTTCCTACCCTATAAAATACATTTGGACTGAATCATGCATAATCCTTCCTAAATTTCCTGTATTAATATATCTCAATGCTCTTAGCCAGTGGTCTCTTTTTTTCCATATTAGAACAAGTGGACTCCATGTCTGGATAAACTGATAATGTATAATGGTTTTGGAGGTAGAAGGGGCTTTTAGGTAACATGTAGATACTTTCCCCTATCCATGTAAATTTCTTATTTTAAGGACATATATGCCTAAATGACCATTTTCTCAATGCTTGAATGTATAATTGAATAGAGGCTGCAAAAGATTTGATGTAGCTGAGTTTATAACAAAAGGGAAAATTGTTTTGTCTGGGGAAAAAATTTTTTTTTAATTATTATTATCTAACTGGACCTGGTATTTGCTTTCCATCTGTAAACTATAATTACAAACAACATTACCTCCTCAGTTAGTTTAACTTTTGCATTATAATTTAAAAACATCTTTGAAGTTTGCATTGACTTTTCAGGTTTGCTGAAATGTAATGTTTTCTTACCCTAACTGAAATATAGTTGTGAGATTTATGTTGCTTTTCTCCTCAGTTTGGTGTGCTTCAATGGAAATTCTACTCTTGTTTAACATATAAAAAGATTAAAAATCAGAGACGTAAAGAATCAAGACTTAAGCCTTCCTTAAACTGAAGCATTTACAGGACATTGGAAGAAATGTTTGCTCCCTATATCTATGAATATGTTTCACAGAGATGCTCAGTGAAAATTTAAATATGAGTACTAAAAGTTCAACTTTTTCATTTGAAGAAGTATAATTGCTTAACATTTTATAAGTGAATCTACTATCTTCCTTTTCAGTGCTCTTTCTTTAAACAAGTTTAGTGAATTGTAGCTGCATGTTCTCTGATATCCTACAGTTGGCATATCTGCCAGTTGAATTTTTATAGAATTTCTCTTAAAATTTGAAACTTAAATTTGCTTAGTTTCTCAGTTCACATACATTAAACTGAGTCTAGAAGTAGACCTTATTCTAGTAATTTAAGCTTATCTCTCCCTTCCCTCCTATGATCCTTACTCCATCTTACTGCTTTCCATCTACTAAGTGCCTATGGTGTGTCAGGTGCTATGCTAGATTTTCGGCATATTATTATATAATTTAGCACTCACAGTCTCATGAAGTAGTTTTTTCATGGTTTTAGAGAAGAGAAAATTAAGTTTCAGAAATGTTAAATAACTTGTTCATGATTTCCCAGGTGCTAAGTGGTAAGGCTGGGATTAAGTTTAAGGTCTAATACCAAAGCTTAAGCTCTCTCAGCTATTCCATACTGGTATTCTACCTTGTTCTTTTACTTCCTTGTTGTTGTTCATTCCATGTCTTCTGATGGCTAAAACATTACTAATATTATTCTCTTCCTTTCATGACCAAGAATCCAGCAAGCTAAAGGTACAGAAGGTGGAGCCCTGGAATAGCGTGCGTGTGACGTTCAATATCCCCCGGGAAGCAGCGGAGCGGCTTCGGATCCTGGCTCAGAGCAACAACCAGCAGCTTCGGGATCTGGGAATTCTCTCCGTTCAGATTGAAGGTACATGTCTGGTTCCAGATTATAGGAATACTAGAATATAGCATGATTTGTAGCATGTGCCGCTTTGTCTGTTCCTCTAAAGTTGAATTCACAATGCCAAGTAACTCACAGAAAGCTAACCAAAATGATCACATGGATCACAGCCTTGTTGTGGTGAAGGGGCTTGCATAACTCAAAGAAGCTATGACAAAATGTGGTCCACTAGAGAAGAGAATGGCAAACCACTCCAGTATTTTTGCCTTAAGAACCCCACGAACAGTATAAAAAGGCAAAAAATATGATACCAGAAGATGAGCTTCCCAGGTCAGTAGGTGTCCAATATACTACTGGGGAAAAGCAGAGAAATAGCTCCAAAAAGAGAGCTGGGCCAAAGCGGAAACATTGCTCAGTTCTGTATGTGTCTGGTGGTGAAAGTAAAGTCTGGTGCTGTAAAGAACAATATTGCATAGGAACCTGCAATGTTAGGTCCATGAATCAAGGTGAATCGGATATGGTCAAGCAGGAGATGGCAAGAGTGAATATCAACATTTTAGGAGTCGGTGAAATAAAATGGACAGGAATGGGCAAATTTAATTCACATGACCATTATATCTACTACTGTGGGCAAGTATCCCTTAGAAGAAATGGAGTAGCCCTCATAGTCAACAGTTGAGTCTGAAATGCAATACTTGGGTGCAGTCTCAAAAACAACAGAATGATCTCCATTCATTTCCAAGCAAACCATTCAACATCACAGTAATCCAAGTCTATTCCCCAACCACTAATGCTGAAGAAGCTGAAGTTGACTGATTCTATGAAGACCTACAAGACCTCTAGAACTAACACTAAAAAAAGATGTCCTTTTCGTCTTAGGAGAGTGAAATGCAAAAGTAGGATGTCAGGAAATACCTAGGATAACAGGCAAGTTTGGCCTTGGAGTACAAAATGAAACAAGGCAAAGGCTAACAGAGTTTTGTCAAGAGAACACACTGGTCACAGCAAACACCCTCTTCCAACAACACAAGAGATGACTCTACATATGGACATCACCAGGTATCAGATTGATTATATTCTTTACAGCCAACGATGGAGTAGCTCTATATAGTCAGCAAAAACAAGACCTGGAACTGACTGTGTCTCAGATTATCAGCTCCTTATTGCAAAATTCAGGCTTAAATTGAAGAAAGTAGGAAAAACCACTAGGCCATTCAGTTATGACCTAAATCATATCCCTTATGATGATACAGTGGAGGTGATGAATAGATTAAGGGATTAGATCTGATAGACAGAGTGCCTGAAGAACTATGGGCTGAGGTCGTAACATTGTATACAGGAGGTGGTAACCAAAACCATCCCAAAGAAAAAGAAAGGCAAGAAGGCAAAGTAGTTGTCTGAGGAGGCCTTACAGATAGCTGAGAAAAGAAGAGAAGCAAAAGGCAAAGAAGAAAGGAAAAGTATACCCAGCTGAATGCAGAGTTCCAGAGAATAGGAAGGAGAGAGAAGACCTTCATATGTGAACAGTGTACAGAAATAGAAGAAAACAATAGAATGGGGAAGACTAGAGATCCCTTCAAGAAAGTTGGAGATACCAAAGGAACATTTCATGCAAAGATGGGCACAAGAAAGGACTGAAATGGTAAGGACCTAACAGAAGCAGAAGATACTAAGAAGAGGTGGCAAGTATACACAGAAGACCTATACAAAAAGATCTTAATGTCCCAGATAACCA
Organism: Ovis aries; assembly: GCF_016772045.2. Classification (NCBI taxonomy): domain Eukaryota; kingdom Metazoa; phylum Chordata; class Mammalia; order Artiodactyla; family Bovidae; genus Ovis; species Ovis aries. The sequence continues at coordinate 64,100,143 of NC_056066.1, read as the reverse complement.
CAATGGTGTGATCACTTACCTAGAACTATACATCCCAGAGTGTGAAATCAAGTGGGCCTTAGGAAGCATTGCTACAAACAAAGCTAGTGGAGGTGATAGAATTCCAGCTGAGCTATTTCAAATCCTAAAAAAGATGAAACTTTTAAAGTGCTGCACTCATTATGTCAGCAAATTTGGAAAACTCAGCAGTGGCCACAGGACTGGAAAAGGACGGTTTTCATTCCAGTCCCAAAGAAGGGCAATGCCAAAGAATGCTCAAACTATCATACAATTGCACTCATTTCACATGATAGCAGTGTAATGCTCAAAATCCTTCAAACTAGGCTTCAGCAGTACATGAACTGAGAACTTCCAGATGTACAAGCTTAACTTAAAAAACGCAGGGCAACTAGAGATCAAATTGCCAACATGTGTTGGGTCATAGAGAAAGTAAGGAAATTCCAGAAGAACATCTACTTCTGCTTCATTGACTACTTTAAAGCCTTTGACTGTGTGGATAGCAACAAACTGTGGAAAATTCTTAAAAAGATGGGAATATACCAGACCACCTTACCTGCCTCCTAAGAAACCTATATGCAGGTCAAGAAGCAAGTCAGAACCGGACATGGAACAACAAACTGGTGCAAAATTGAAAAAGAAGTTCGTCAAGGCTATTATTGTCACCCTACTTTTTTAAACTTATATACAGAGTACATCATGCAAAATGCCAAGCTGAATGAAGCTCAAACTGAAATCAAGATTGCTGGGAGAAATATCAACAACCTCAGATATGCAGATAATACCACTCTAATGCTAGAAAGCCAAGAGGAAGTAAAGAGCCTCTTGATGAAGGTGAAAGAGAAGAGTGAAAAAGCTGGCTTAAAACTCAACACTGAAAAAACTAAGATCATGGCATCCGGTCCCGTCACTTCATGGCAAATAGTTGGGGGAAAAGTGGAAACAGTAACAGATTGTGTTTTCTTGGGCTCCAAAATCACTGTGGATGGTGACTGCAGCTACGAAATTAAGACACTTGCTCCTTGGAAGGAAAGCTATGACAGACCTAGACAGTGTATTAAGAGACATCACTTTACCAATAAAGGTCCGTCTAGTCAAAGCTATAGTTTTTCCAGTATGGATGTGAGAGTTGGACCATAAAGAAGATTGAGTGCTGAAGAATTGATGCTTTCAAACTGTGGTGCTGGAGAAGACTCTTGAGAGTCCCTTGGATAGCAAGGAGATCAAACCAGTCAATCCTAAAGGACGTCAGACCTGAATATTCATTGGAAGGACTGATGCTGAAGCTAAAGCTCTTAATACTCTGGCCACCTGATGTGAAGAGCCAACTCATTGGAAAAAATCCTGATGCTGGGAAAGTTTGAAGGCAAAAGGAGAAGAGGGGGGCAGAGGATAAGATGGTTGGATGGCATTGTGACTCAGTGGACATGAGTTTGAGCAAAGTCAGATAGTGAAGGACAGCGAAGTCAGGTGTGCTGCAGTTCATGGGGTCACCAAGAGTCAGATATGACAGCGACTCGTGTCACCTGTGCTTCACATGAAAAGGAGTTGAGGCTGGTTGGGTCCTGATGCTTCAGTATCCATAGCCTCAGACTCCATTCCCTTGGACTGATTTTGGCTATCAGTCCATCCAACGTTGGTTTTACTGGCACCCCAACCAAGGACTGATTTGTCTTTTAAACAATATCTAATTTCAGGGCTTCCCTAGCAGTCCAGTGGTAAAGACTTTGCCTCCAGTGCAGAGGGTATGGGTTTGATCCGTGGTCAGGAAGCTAAGACCCCATATACCTCGAGGCCAAAAACCAAAACTTAAAGGAGAAACAATATTGCAACAAATCGATAAAGACTTTAAAAATGGTCCACATCAAAAACAAAAAAAAAACCCTTAAAAAAATACCTAATTTCATCTGCTTCCTTTCACCCAATATGCCTGATTTAGTATTTATTTTTTATTTATCTAACAGAGGCCCTGAACAATCCCTTTGTAGCCGTATTCATTTGCAGATGTTTTTGTCAGCATGATCTTTTAAAAATGAAAATACAGTACACACACACCTTAAAACTGTGCTATGACTGGCCATTATTTGCAGAATAATGTCCAAACTCTGTATTGTGACCTCGGGCTTCGCATAGTCTGACCTTTACATTTCTCATCTAGCCTTCTCTCATCCAGCTCCTCTCCCTCCTCCTTGCTGTCTGTTCTAGCCTCTTCAGCATTCTTTCGGTTCCTTGATTATACATTTCTTCTTCCTGTCACAGGTCCTTTGCATTGATGTCTCCTCTGTATGGATGTTGTTCCCTACCATTCCCCTTTCTGTTAGTTATATACCCAGCCTTCAAGTATCAGCTTCAATCTTAAGGATGTGTTTTCTGAACTCCTTGACTGAATCAGAATCTTTTTTCACATGCTTTTGCAAAAGTCTGGTTTTCCCCTGCTCTGATCATTTCTTACACCTTCACTAGAGCAATTATTTTGATGATTGTTTTGTTCCCCCATGGACTCCAAGCTCCAGTAGGGGAGAAACCACATCTTGTTTTGCTGACTGTTGTATCTTTACTTGCCTGTACATGTTAAGTTCTTTAATAAACATATGCTGAATGAAAGTAAAGGAAGCACATATATAATAGCACTAGTTTGCTTCAGCTCTTGGAATACGTGATAAGCAAAATATAGGCTTTGCCTTTATGAACTCAGAAGGAACTCATGACCTTGATGAGGGAGATAAACCTGAGAGATGGAACTACCAGGTATGAGGAAGCACAGAGGAGCGTCTGTCTTTTGGTGTCCAATGTACTAAAACCTTCTTTCCCCTTCCTGCGTTGATGCAAACAAGGTGGCAACCAGTGAGTGATTCCAGCCTTTTCTTGCCCTTGTCAGCCAAGCCCTTCTGACCCTGTGCTTGCATAGGACCTAAAAGTTCCACAAAACCTCAGTAACTGAAAGGTCAACATTTTATGTTTAGGAGTGAGACACATTTTGTGCAGTTAAGATTGTAGATTATTGTGCCCCAGAAGGAGCAATAATAACAAACAGATTGTTAAGAGATAGATTGAGAAATGAGGTGAATTCCATAATTTGATAAATACGAGAATAGTGGCTTAAACAATAACCAGTTTGTTTTGATTGTCCAAAAGGATTCAGAAAAGTAAAATTAATTCACTGCAATCTATTAAACATAGGATGAACTTTTGGGAAGAGTAGAAGTCAAACAGCTATTGTTAATAACACCATATAAGTTGTTTATGTTTTATAAGCACATCAGCATGCATTTTTTAAATAAGAAACATATAAGCAGTTTCTTAAAAACCCTAAACATTTTATAGTCTATGTTACCTGTTTACCTGAATTATAAGGGCTTTGTGGTAGTGTTTTCCAGTGGAGAAAGGAAACATCAAATTTCTTCTCTTTTTTTTTTTAAACCACAAATAAGATCTTTTGTTTGTCACTATTAAAAGTCTGCATTTTAAACAGGTTCTTGGACTGTTGGCTTATATCCATTAGTTTATTCAGCTTTAGCACCTGTCTCATCCCCAGCAACTTTTCCAGAACTACTACCTTTACCATGTAGCTCCGCGAGTTTTCCTACTTCAAACTTGGGCTTCTGAAGCATTTTTACTTTTCTAACAAAGACATCATAGAGTGGAAAAATAGGTTGGCAAGCTTTTTCTCTGTCTTTTCCCGTGCTGTCTGGAATCGATTTATTGACATCCTCCTTCAAGTCATTTGTCTGCACCTCTCAGGTCATGATTTCCACCATCATCTTGTGAATCTGGCGCACCTGCTGGTGCTGGGCATAAGAAGTCTTCCAAATCTGATTGTTGCATTTTTTAGTAAAACACATGTGAGAACAGATGAAGCACATTGATATAAACATGTGCTTCAGTCATGGTCTGCCATTTTTTGACCGTTGAGCACATTTTGTCACAGGTAAGATCCATACCATGGAAATCTCAGTCAGGTTTTACCCTGAACATCCTCCGTAATTAGCTTGAATCGTCTAAAGGCAGCTTCATCATTCTGTAGATCAGCAAGATTCATTTCAAAAACACAACCTTTGAGGCCATCAGATGTGATTTTGTTTCCTTGAGTTCTTGTGGTCAGTGCTTTCCTACTATTCCTTGTATTGAACATAGCTGGTGCTTTCACATCATACCAGTCTTCCTTAGAAAATGGGTCAACCACTATCTTCTTGGCTCCCTTTCTGCCTCCTTTTGTAAGACGCTTATTCTTGCCAACCGTCTTGGTGACGTTCAGAAAGCCAAAAGGGCAGACACATAGCTTGCTCGAGAACTTCGGTGAGCAGGGCAGAATGCGCTGTCTGTATGACCCCAAGTTTCTTCTCTTAATCATCCCTACTTCCTACAAATCTTCAAAAGAGTAAGATTCCTGTTTATTCCTATAGCCATAAATTAAAATGCAAATACCAGCATGGAAGCAAAATAGATCACATATATTATAAGAAATTATGAAATTTACATGTGGCAGTGATTATCATACTACAGAAAAGAGTTTTGTTTTTTTTTTTAACTTTTAGAGTACATCTAAAAGGGTGTACTAAAATGGGTGATCTCCTTTTCTCTTTCCGCATTCACTGGGAATTCAGGCAGGAGTGAAAGTGGTGGCAGCAGCTGTTGCTTTTGTGAAACTGATGATGGGCTGATGCCTTTTAGGTTTAAAGAGGAGGTCTTGTCACTATTGTGGTGTCTGCTGCAGGGCTGGAGGAACAGGTTGTCCTACACCCAAGGACACACAGTCTTTTCTCCATTGAAGAACACTCCCTGTACCCTTCTTTTGAGTTTTGGCCAGGGAGTTGAGGAGACATCTCTTTTGAGGACATTTTGTGACTCCCCTGTAAATTCATTCTGATTTAAAGTAGGAGTCTGTAAAGGGTCAAAGAGTAAAAATTTTTGGCTCTGTGGGCCAGAAGATCTCTGTCAAGACAACTCAGCTCTGCTGCTATAGTGCAAAAAACAGTCAAAGCAATATGTAAATGAGTGAATGTGGCTGTGTTCCAGTAACACTTATTTATCTGAACAGGCAACAGGCTTGATTTGGCCCATGGGTCATAGTCTGCCAACCCCAGTCAGCACGTTGGAGAGCCAGTAGTGTTCTCTTCTATGTGTGTTTCCTTGACAACAACTAACTTATGTGCAGCTTGTAAATAGGATAATAACAGTAGTATAGTGTGGAAATTGGGTTTATTCATACATTATTTTTTTTTGCCTGGGCAAAGGCAGTTAGAAAGTAGGATTAGAAGGTTAATTGTCCATAAACCTTTTGATCTGTTGCTACATGGCTGGGAGCCCTTTCAGCTTTTTTTCAGCAAATTGAGAATGAGAAGTTACACTCAGGTACCTTCCCCAGAAGTACACCCTCAGCATTGCATGGCTCTCAGCTTGTGAACTTTACTTCCTCCCATGCCCACCTGGAGGGCAGCCCCACTAGCTCAAAGCTCCACTGCATCTGTGTTCCCTCCCAGCTTTGACCAGGCATTTCCACTCTAGTGTTCAGGTGTGTTGCCTACACCAATTTTTGTTTTCATTAGAGCTCTAGTTACAAAGCCGCATGGGTTTTGAGTTTGCCTCAACAGTATTTCTCCCATGAAACCTATTATTTTCAGTGTGAGATTTTTATGGACCGTGAGGTTTTCCTGGAATGCAATTGCCATATGGAAAAATGTCTATGATTCTTTGTAAGGTTATGATAAGATGACTTTTCATCATATAGTCCGTAAATAGCTAATGGAGTGCCTGTTATGTACACCAGGCACTGTTCAGTGTTTACAGGATATAATTAAGGTGGCCATAAAATTTATCATTTAAATTAGGAATTGAAAATAAATGGAGTTACTATGAATAACTATTAATAACTATCCTGGGAGAACAGATAAAAGAGTGTGTGTACGTGCTCAGTCATGTCTGACTTTTTGTGACCCCATGGACTGTAGGCTCCTCTGTCCATGGGATTTTCCAGGCAAGAATACTAGAGCGGGTTGCCGTTTCCTATTCCAGAGGATCTTCCTGACCAAGGGATTGGTGTCTCTTGCATTCCTGCATCAGCAGCCAGATTCGTTACCACTAGTGCTACTTCAGAAGCCCATAAAGGGGAGGCAGACAAGAAAATAAGTGAATGAGTAACTACATGGGATGTGCTCTGAAGAAGTAACAAGATGTTTTGATAAGGGTGACCTGACATTGGAAAAAATGATTGGAGAAGACTTTAGGGGCTTGTGACACTTAATCTTACACTGAAAATTGAGAAGACGGTTTATGTGAGGAGTGCCGGAGAATTGCTCTAGGCAGAGAGAACAACTTGTACAAAGGCCTTAAGGTGAAAAGTGGGTTTGTGTGCCTACGAAAGTAAAAAAGGCCACTGAGCCTGAGTCCTTGTTATTGAAGGAGAAACTAGTTTGAATTGAGATTAGAGAGACTGGCAAGGACCACATCTGAGCTGTTAGTAACAGCCACAAGCCACTTTTATGATCTGTTGTCCATTTCAAAAACAAAAGCTCTTCCACCTAGAACGTCTTCGCAAATTTAGTATGTTAATAGTTCTTTCCCTTTGGTGGAAACCCTCAAGATCTGTATTCTTTTTCTCTTTTATTCTTAACTCCCATAGGCAATTTAGAACATTGTATAGCCCCTGGTGATTGGTCACTTATTGTTAAGATATTTGTTCCCTATTACCAAGCTATCTGGTACAATAGTTACAATAGTTAATATTTTATCTATTTATCTAGCTGACCTATATCGTGACAAGACAGGAAACTGCTGTGCCTTCATTGGCTTCATTCTTTGTCATCTTGCCCTAAAACAGTAAGGAGCATGGTGAATGCAGCCTTTCAAATCCTCAACCACAGGCTAGCTATACTTTTTTCTGTCCGCAAGGTGGTGCTGTCTACCAGAGTAAGAATAGTCAAAATTTGGGCTTAAGCTCAGGAAGCATCCCAAAACTTGTTTCAGAGATCTTTTTATTAAGTGAGGTTTAAATTGCCCCTTTAGTAGTCAACTCCAGCAGGAAAGGAAAAACATGTGATCTTAAAGAAGCACAGAGGGCTTATAGGGAGTTTGCTCCTTAAAGTAAATAGTGGTTATGTGAGGTTTGCGTTGTAATTATCCTTTGAATTGAATTTGTTTCATACATTCTTCTAGGTATATAATATTTACTAAAAAATGAATTTCATCATGTCATTCTAATTTTAAAAAAATAAAATAAATTGCCTCTAACTTTAGTGTCTACTCAATTGGAACACTTGTAGTGACATTACCTACCAGGCTATTGTGAGGTTCAAATAAGATACAGTTTCTTAAGCATTAAAATCCCTATACAAATGTTGCTCTTATCATATCTCAGAGGTAGATTAGTAGCCAGGGTATCTACTCTTCATTGCATGAGTTTCTCCTCTGCATATCTCTTTATATTGCAGTTGTTAAAAGGAAAATGGTATTTTACTTACAAATATCACAGTGTCCCCATGCCATTGTATGTTCTTTCTGCGTTAGACCTACTCATATTTCTAATTTCTGATCATAAATTCTCAAAAAGTAATCCAGGATTTGAGACTTTCTGAGAATATTTTCTTCCTACACACATATAAGATGAGTTGATTGAAAATAAATATTTCCGCCTTCCAAGCTCTCTGCTGATGCCATACATCATTAATGATTGTCCATCTACTGTATTGTGAGAATTAGTTATGTTCTCCTTGTGCTTCATGTAAGTGAACCTGCTCAGGTGAGGTTGAAAAGAGGCCTGTATAGTATTGAACTCACCCTTTTTGTGGTGATAAACTTAGCATAATTCTTTAAAAACACATAAACCTAGAGCTCTTGTATATCTGTTTTTCAACAAAATTTACATCTTATTCTGATTTCCTTTTAAACCTGACTATCATTTTCAGGGGAAGGTGCTATCAACCTGGCTTTGGCTCAGAACCGGAGCCAAGATGTGAGAATGAATGGACCCATGGGAGCTGGAAATTCAGTTAGGATGGAAGCGGGATTTCCCATGGCAGGCGGTCCAGGTGAGATCTCCCACTCAGTTGTATGACATTTGACTAGTTTCCTTTTTTTTGGCTTTATTTGCTAATGTATGATCGTTTGAGTCCTGCAAGATAGGTGGAGGTTCCTGACACACTTCTGTTGATTGGTTCAGGAAAACAAGACATGAATCTAGACTCTTAGGAGACTAGGATCACAGAGCATGGAGCATATATAGTCTTCGCAATGGTTGGGGCTCATACTTAAAGGTAGATGAGCCCTGAGCCATGCAGGAAACAGGAAACATTTATTGAGTTCTCAATGTATGACGGGACCTATGCTAAGTGTTGCAAATAGAACTGAATAAAACATCTTCTATCCTCAGGGTGTTTTATAGCATAACGTAGCCTTCTATGTTATGAAAGAGAGTCACCTTTCTCTGTGACTGAGAATCCAGGAGTTTGTGCATGCTTAGGTGAAATCTGTAGAAGTATGTGGGAGAGTATGTGTTTTTCTGTATTTAGAATTTGAGAGAGTTACAGATTATTTGCTACCTTTGTAGCAGTCCTGAAATTTCTTCTTTAGAGACTGAACCCACTTTCTGTGAGTCACAGAAGGTTAAAATTGAGTTGGTATTCTCATTTTAAGCTGAGGAAACTATGGAGTTCACAGAAAGGAAGCAGTTTGCCCATGGTCAAGTAGCAGTGGGCAAATCTGACTCCCCAGGTCAGTGCTGTTTTCACTGCACTAGCAGCTTTCAGGATTCTTCTGCTGTAGGAACTTTTATTCCAATAAGCCAGAAAAGCACAGCTGCTGTGATTGAAGGAGAATCTAAGTACGTGAAATTGTACCCAATCATTCCCTTCCAACCTACCACAGTAGCTCTTGAAGAAATGCAGCAGAATAGAGAAGCTCAGTTTATAAAGCCGTTCTTTCTGAACTGTAGCTGAAGACTTGGCCATGGAGAGTTGGAGCTAGGTTTTCATGCTGGCACTGCCACTTGGTGTTTACCTGAAGCGCATCACTGTACCTCTCCATGCAACAGTTTCTTCACTGAGATAATAGTCCCTATAATCTTTTGAGCTCTTTTTTGAAGATGGTTGCACCCTGAGCAATGTAGCAGACCTTCACTGAGTTCCTGTTGTGTGTCAGGACCTGTGTTGTTGGGCTGTTTTGGAGTACTGTATAGTAAATGGAAAATACCCAACCTGGAACCTATAGTAGGGAGTTAAATAAGTTTAGTTCTCTGCAGAAATCTGAGCATTTGGTGTTAAGGCAGCTTAATGAGAGATTATAGGTAACGAAGTTGCCTCCATTGAAGAGCCAGAAGAGTGAGCAGAGTATAGCCAAGTTGCATATAGTTAGTGCAAGACCAGACCTAGGATGAGACATCTGGGTTCTAGTCTCAACTTCTGGCCAGATGTCTTAATAGTTACTGGCCTTAGTTACCTGTAAACATATTTATGTCCAAGAAACAATATTACAGATCCCTTCCAACCTTAAAATGTTGACTCCATTAAGCCAATATCAGCACACTAATTGCAGGCTCTCCTAGTATCTGGCAAACAGCAGGCATATTTACTAAGTATCTCTGAAAAGTGAGTGTAAATTTTAGTGATGTATGTAGTTCATTATCAATATAGGAAACTTAAAAGATTTAGGTTGAAATTAGATTGTTTAATGAAGGACACTGTGATAAAATATAAAGTTTCAAGAATAATCAATTAGTAATGATCTATAGTCACAGTAATATTTTAGCACCTAGGTATCTTTTTTTACTGCCAAGCATACTTAAAATAAGAATGTTTTTTCTCTGTTGTCCACTGGGACGGTGGATGCAAACAAAATTTAATATTTAGTTAAGCAAATTTTTCTAGGGAAAGAGACCTTAACTAACCTTTATAATAAATTTAGAATTGTGTATCTAGAATGTCTTAGACTAAATTATTCTTAACACTACTTTATTCTCTTTGTATTGGCAACAGAAACTTGACTGATAAGCAGGAGTCCTTTTAAATGAAAACAAAATCCATAGCCAATTTTGTTTCAAAGCTTCATAGAATCTAGTATCTATGAGGTACCATAGTAGTCTTTTAGTCATGTGTCATTATTGATGTTTTGAATCGATAATTCTTTCCTATGGGGAGCTGTCCTGTGCCTTGTAGGATGTTCAGCAGCATCCCTGGCCTCTGCCTATCAGGTGCCAGTAGCGCCACCACACCTTCCTCCTAGTTGTTCCAACAAACTATCTCCAGACCTTTCCAGATATCCCTTAGGGTACAAAATTGCCCCCAGTTGTGAAGCATGACTCTAGTCAAGATTCCCACATCGTGCTAGAATGTATTCTACAGTATCACTCCTGAGCATGTTAGCCAGCATGTGCTTAAACATTTCTGGGGATAGGAAGCTGATTGTAGACTAAGAAAACCTATATCTTTTTATTTCCCAAGAACTTTCTTACTATCCAGTTACCATCTTTGGAAAGTGCGGTGGGGTTCCAAGAAACAAATCCATTTTTAACAGGTAAACATTTGCCTAACTGCCCTGTCTCAGCTACAGAACATCTGAAAATGTCGGATAAAATAGAACATTTAATGCACAGATGAGCTTGTAAGACAATAAGGAAAAATCCTCAGGGCAACAAAGAAGAACATTTAAATAACAGTGAACAGGTGACGGGACAAGGAAATGGCAACCCACTCCAGTATTCTTGCCTGGAGAATCCCAGGGACAGAGGAGCCTGATGGGCTGCTGTCTGTAGGGTCACACAGAGTCTTACACGACTGATGTGACTTAGCAGCAGCAGCAGAACACGTGAGGAAATGCTGCAGGAGCCAATGGATTTGAGTTTTAATGGCCAAGAGGGAAAAAATAGGAAGCCTTGTCTTGGGTCCACATAAAGAAGGAAGTTAGAGTTCAGAATCCTTCATGAAGCCAGTATTTTCAGTAAAAGATAAATAAGAAAAAGTTTTGCTCTCTGGCACAGGAGGCCGAAGGCAAAGCTTATCTCCCTTGATCTGGGCTCTAGTTGAGTTGGGGAAAGGGTGGTTATAGAATTGTCTTCTCTATCCTCATACATGTTGGACATGTGTCACTGAAATGACCCAGGAACAGCAATGCTAAGTTATTAAGTGGTTCTAAAGTGGTAATAACCATGGAAGCTGTCACCTCAAACCATTGCAGATTTCTCATATTTATTGCCGGTTATAAACAAGCTTATTCTCTGAATTTATAAATTTAAGATTAGACCCTCTTTCCAGAATTCTAGGTAACAGAAATATCAGCATGTTTAAAATAATGAAAATTCTAAGAAGAGAACAAGACACTATCAAAACACAAAGAGAATTTAGGGAGAAATTAGAATCTACAGAAATTTTAAAATTATTGAAGTGAATAACTTATTCAGCCAATTAGAGACAGCTGAATTGGAAGGTGAATTTGAAAAAATGCCAACAGTGAGAATGCAACACACAATAAATAAATAGATGGAAATATGAAAGAAATCAAGAGAAGTGAAGGATAAAATGAAAAAGCTTAATATATATCCCTGAAAAGAGTTGCAGAAGATGATAAGGAAATTGAGGAGTGACAATAGTAAGAGAATGGCTGAAATTTTTCCAGAATTGATGAAAGACATGAGTCTTCAGATTCAGAAGTCCAATAATTCTGAGCCCTACAAAAAAATAAATAAATTCACATCTAGACACAAAATTGAAAAACTGCAGAGCAGAAAAACAGAATGTTAAAAGGAATTCAAAATAAAGCCCCAATAATTTACAAAGGGAAGATTATCAGACCCGCAGCTAATTTCTCAGTGGCAACATTGATGCCATGAAACATGAGGATAATATTTTCAAAGTGATGAGAAAATTAACAGCCTAGAATTTTAAACAAAAGCTATAGTATCAAGAGTAGTGTGAATTAAAGACCTTTTTAAAGAGACTAAGAGAATTTACCATTAACAGACCCTTGCTAATTGAACTGCTCAAGGATGTACTTCAGGAAGAAGAAAATTGAACCTAAGATGGAAGAAATAAGAGCTAAGAAGGAATGGTGAGCTAAATAATTGGTAAACATTGTGTAAATGTAAATAAACATTAACTTACTTAGTAATAATGATGATCATACATGGCCTTTAGATATGCCTGTTGACATTTTTAAAATATCACTAAAATAATAGAAATAGAAGGTATAATTTCTAAACTAGTAGTGGAGGGGTTGAAAGGAAGAACATGATGAAAAAAAGTCTAGTAAAATTCAGGAGAAGTAGGAAAACAGCACAGAAAAAAAAGGGTAAAAAACAGTGATATCATAAAATGATAAAATATACCAGTAATTAACAATAAATGCAAGTGGATTATAAGCACTGATAAAGAAAGTGATTAATTAGATTGAGCAATTCAGATTTAGCTATGTACTCTTAGAGGAATCATATAAAACATAAGGTCTCAGTTCATAGTTAAAAGGATAGAAGAAAATAGAGAATCCAGGTGAATATTAACTGAGAAAAAGGAGTATGACAATATTTTTATCAGATAAAAAGCATTGCTAGAGATAAAAAGGATGACTGTATAATATAAAAGGAAAAATCCAGGAAGATAACTAAACTTTTGTATTTTTAATAAACTAGCTTCAAATATGTGAAGTAAAAATGGCCCGGATTCATGTAGATAGCAAATCTTAAGGAAGATTCTTACACACCTCCAATAGTAATTGATGTATCGAACAAAAATTGGTAAGGATAAAGAAAGCTCAAATAATATAATTAAAATAGTTTGAGACATATTAGACATGGACATATTTAGAAACTGTACTAATAATTTAAGAATTCTTAATCTTCTCATGAATGACATTTGTATAAACTGATTATGTTATTCCAAAAGCGAGTTTCAGTAAATACCAAATACAGGTATCACATAGATCATTTTCTCTGACCATAGTGCAGTTAAGTCAGTGGCCAAAAATAACAAAAAACTAAAATACCCCATATTTTTAGAAGTTTTAAAATGTATTCTAAATACCCAGTGATTTTTTTTAAAAAAAGCATTCAAGATGGACATTAGAAAATATTTAGAAGGAAATAATGAGAATAGTTCCCCAGTGGCTCAGCAGGTTTAGAATCTGCCTGCCATGCAGGAGATGGCAGGTTCGATCCCTGTGTCAGGAAGATCCCCTGGAGGAAGAAATGGCAACCCACTCCAGTATTCTTGCCTGGAAATTTTCATGGACAGAGGAGCCTGGCAGGCTACAGTCCATGGAGTCACAAAGGGTCAGACACAACCAAGCACATAACATGGCAATGAAAATAGTACTTGTGAGATGTAGACTAGAAAATTTGACTCTCAGATATTTAGAGCAGACCTTATACTAGAGCTGTCTGAAAATTAAAAGACTTAAGTGTCTGACATAAGAATGAGAAAAAGAACAGCAAAGTAATAATTTAGGAGCAAGGAAATAATAAAGGTAAGAGCAGGAAAAATGGCAACCCACTTCAGTACTCTTGCCTGGAGAATCCCATGGACGGAGGAGCCTGGTAGGCTGCAGTCCACGGGGTTGCAAAGAGTCGGACACAACTGAGCGACTTCACTTTCACTTTCATGAATTAAAAAACCTAATGGAACAGAGCAGCAAAACCAGAAGATGTTTCTCTGAAAAGACAACTGAAATTATTGATCCTAGTAAGACAAGTAAGAGAGAGAGGCATGAGCAGTGTAAAGAATGAAAAAAAGTGTACTCTTTAAAGGGTGTATTTTATTATGGCATGTGAATTATATCTCAGTTTTTAGAAAGAATGGGAAAAAAAATTCCATGAATAACTTTATGCTAACAAATTTGAAAGCTTTGGCAAATTAACAGGTTTCTTGAAAGTATAATTTAACTGAAACTGACTTAGTAAGACATAGCAAATGAAAAATCTACAACTACTTAAGAAACAAAATAATCTGTCTCCCTGTGGATCAACTAGTATAACCACAGGCTCAGATGATTTTACAGGTGAATGTTACTAAATATTCAAAGAACAGATACACTTATTCTTTCAGAGCATAGAAAAAGAGAAAAGATGCTTTCCAGCTCACTTCGAAATTGTTTTCAATGTGATGCTAAAATTAGGACGAGAGCAGAGGATAATTATAAGTTGTTTTCACTTATAAAGGTAGATGCTATTAATAAATCCTAGAAAATCTAATAGTATCAGAAGTTAGCAAGATGTGAATCAAGAGGAGTTCTCAAATTGCTAGTGAAAGTATAAATAGGTATAACCACTTTTGAGTGCAGTTTACCAATATCTAGTAAAATGGAAGATGCTCATACTTTAAAACCTACTGATTTTAAGTATGTAATCTAAAGAGACTCTTACATGTCTATGGAATACAGGACAAATATATGCCATTGCAAAATTCTAAGGATGAAAACTTAGTGTTCATCAGCAGGCAAATGGCTGTATTAACTCCATAAAATGGGGCACTATTATAGTCAGGATGGGTGAATCTCAAAAAAATAGTATTAAGTGAAAAGGGAAATTAAACAATACATATCGAATGGTGTCACTTATACAAAGATTAAAAGCATTCAAAAAATGTATTACAGTTTATATATGTAGAAAAGATAAAAACTTGAAACTGTTAACCCAATATAAGATAAGGAGGGAATGGAATGAGATTGGGAAGGAGTAGGAGGCTTCTTATATATATTTCATATATATATGAAGCAGGCAGAGTAGGGCAGGGTTTACATTTAAATAAGGTAGACGATGGTATAAAAATTTTTTATACCTTTTTACATCTTTGAAATATTTCATTAAAAACAAGCATTGTGTCAATTCCAGTACTCTATTCTAGAGATTTTTTTTTTTTCTCTAGGGTTAATAAGGATGACCAGCCCTGCCACTGTTATGATACCCCAGGGTGGAAACGTGTCATCTTCCATGATGGCACCAGGCCCCAATTCAGAACTGCAGCCCAGGACTCCTCGCCCTGCTTCTCAGTCAGGTATTGACCTCCAACCTTTGAGAATTGAAGAGGCTGCACTCCCTGCACAGAGCATCATAGAATTCAGCTCTCTCTCTGATGCCAGATTTCTAACTGCTCAGCTGAAATGCTGTTCTCTATATAAAATCTACCTTAGTTTCTTCAAGCTGGAAGTCATTATTTCCTTTTCAAAATTTCTTCTCAGAGTTTCTCACTATTCTTATCAATTATACCCCAACATTCCTAAAAATGTATTCTCTGCTCCTCCAAACCGAGAATTCTGTAGTGAAGTAAATTTGGTTAATGTGTCCTACTAGATCCTCCCTCCCAGAGTTCCAAAAGTAACATGTTGGAAGCACTGGAAGTCCTATAGTGAAGAAACCTGTCTAAGGCTGTGTTAGGTCCAGTGTCTCCCAAACCTGATTGACTTTATTTTTTGTTTTGTTTTCTAATACTAATGAATATAGTCCCTCAGAATATGCTTTGGAGAATACTGCTCTGCATAGTTTGCCTGGCTCTTATATCCACTTTAGAATCATACGCTCTTTATAGACAAGATTCAGTCTTTCTCTCATCTCGATAGTTGTTTTGCATTATAGTAAATGCTCACAAACATTAAATGATACCAGAAGATTTTTCTCTGTTTTGCAGAATTGCCAAGACTCTAGGATTGCTCTAGAATCTAGGTTGCAGTAAGTTAATTATTGCTTTGTTGACTATCTTTAAACAGATGCAGTGGATCCACTCCTCTCTGGGCTCCATATACCACAACAAAGTCATCCCTCAGGATCTTTAGCGCCCCCGCACCACCCAATGCAGCCCGTCCCTGTGAACAGACAAATAAACCCAGCCAGTTTTCCCCAGCTGCAACAGCAGCAGCAGCAACAACAGCAGCAGCAGCAACAGCAGCAACAGCTGCAGGCAAGACCCCCACAGCAACATCAGCAGCAACAGCCACAGGGCATTCGACCCCAGTTTACTGCCCCAACTCAGGTGCCTGTTCCTCCAGGCTGGAACCAGCTGCCTTCCGGAGCCCTTCAGCCTCCTCCAGCCCAGAGTTCTCTGGGCACAATGACTGCAAATCAAGGGTGGAAGAAGGCTCCCTTGCCTGGCCCAATGCAACAGCAACTCCAGGCAAGACCATCCTTAGCCACGGTACAGACACCTTCCCACCCTCCCCCTCCATATCCCTTTGGCAGCCAGCAAGCTTCACAAGCCCATACAAACTTTCCTCAGATGAGCAACCCAGGCCAGTTCACAGCTCCTCAGATGAAGAGTTTGCAGGGAGGGCCCTCCAGGGTCCCGACCCCCCTGCAGCAGCCCCACCTCACCAACAAGTCTCCTGCCTCCTCACCCTCCTCCTTCCAGCAGGGATCCCCTGCTTCCTCCCCAACGGTTAACCAAACTCAGCAGCAGATGGGACCAAGGCCACCTCAAAATAACCCACTTCCCCAGGGATTTCAGCAGCCCGTCAGCTCTCCGGGTCGGAATCCTATGGTTCAACAGGGAAACGTGCCACCTAACTTCATGGGGATACAGCAGCAGCCACCAAATCAGGGGCCACAGAGCTTACATCCAGGCCTAGGAGGTGAGGAGCACTGGAGCTGTTTGTGTTGTGAATTGACTGGAGCTAGATCTTAGTAGCACTTCAATTTTTAGAGTTAATGGAGGGAGTGAAACGAGGATGTAACTATTTGGTTTTGTGAATATAGTGATGACACTTGATATGACTTAGTTAACTTGATACATTATGCAGCGTCTTACTGGTTATGTTTAAGCTAGTCCTCTGGATAAAAACGCAGGTAAAATTCAATATAGATATATGTTCATTTTGTTTTTCAAATATTTTTGCCTGATCTTGTACTAGTAAATTAAGGCGTCTGGAAGAATCATGGTTTTATTAACAACTTAAGCTGTTCCGCTGTTGAAAATAAGGTTATGCAATAGAGCAAAAATGAAAAGATAAGTGTAGGGTTTTGTTGGGGAAATGGCCCTTGTGGTTTTCAATTTTGGTAATCCTAGTTAGCAAAAATATTATTAGCATGGTATTTGTTAAATTTGCTTAAAGTATTAAAGGGGAGTAAGTTCAGAAATCATTGACTTTTACAGTTTTATAATGCCAATGCCTGCTCCTTAGAGAGGGAATTCCACCAGTTATACCTAAAGGAGATTTATTTATTTATTTTGTAAGGTGCCTCTTGTATGAAGAAAAAGCAATGGAGCTTAATGTGTGAGAGGTAAAACGATTACAGTAAAACTTATCCATCTCCATGTTTATTATTTATTCTTATTAATCATTGATCTAGTGCACATGAATGTGCTTGGAGCTTTTCAGTAAGGTATAGAGAGTGTAATACTGTCACCTGATAAACATACCCCCCCACCAAAAGACACCCATTGCCTATCCAGAAAAAAAAACCCTTGCATCTTTAGTGCAACATAGCAAAGGCATGTTCCCATGATTTCTGGTAAAATTAAATCGCTCATCAGTCTTTTCACTCTCTTGTAATTACTTTTACTGACATGCAGGCTGTAATATTTGAATCCTAAGAAGTTTTGAGAAAATGCAAGAATGTTTTGGCTCCAAACTTCACTGTTCTGGGCATCTAGCCTTGGATCAGTGGGGGCTGGGTAGTCCCTCCTGCAAATGTGATTACTGATATAATTACAATGGAAGCATGCAAATGGGGACTTGTCACTGCTAAAGAAAGGACAAATGCATATTTGTCTACAAAGCGTTTTTCAGGACATTGAAAATTTGGCCCTTAAATAAATGGACTAATTCAAGTGAGCTTAGGTCTTGATGCTTTCATAGAGCAAATGATGTGCTCACCTAGGTGATCTGGCCACATCCAGGCCTATGTTATAAACAGTGAATGGGTTCTGAGATTCTTATTACAGATTTGTTTTCTGAAATTAAACCTTCCTATAAAAGAAAGTATTACTTTAGTAAGATTCCATTAGAGCACAGTTTTTGGTACCATAGCTGTCAGAATTTCAGCAAACCCTTTTGAGAGGAAGGTGTAATGATAAATTTAATATAACTTCACTTTGATGCTCCTATAAATTGTTGCTGATCTCTTATCTCTTCCAAAGAGACCAGCACAATACAGGGGAGAAATTTTTCCACAAAAAAAATTGTCATCTATTCCCTCAATGGATAAAAAAAAAAAAAATCACCTATCTATGCTTAATATCAGGACCCAGGTCTTTGTTTTATAGTATTTCTGATCAGTTTGTTTGAATATGAGAGAATTTAGTGTATTCCTTTGGTACCTACGTTAAAGTATGTAAAGGTTTGGGGTCCGTTGTATTACAGAAAAGTGAGCCCTAAACCTTGCTGTGACGTGGCCTCAGATCACATTTAGGGAGCAGATTGCCATCTTTTCCTTGGCATGTTCAAAGTGTAAATTTTTTAGTATTTCTTTTTCATTTTGACAATGCTCATGTAAGAAATTGTGTTGATTTTTTTAACCATCTTTCCCAACCTGGTTAAAGATCCTACCAGTGTGACAGAGAGAGCTAAGCCAGTGGAGACTTCATGCAGCTCATCCTTCCTTATTCATTCCACATCTAAGCAAGAGTATAAATTTGCTAGGTAACTGCCTTACTCGTTGTTTTCTATTAAGGAATGCCTAAACGCCTCCCACCTGGCTTCTCAGCAGGACAGGCCAATCCGAACTTTATGCAAGGTCAGGTGCCTTCGACCACAGCAACTACCCCTGGGAATTCAGGAGCCCCTCAGCTGCAAGCGAATCAAAATGTCCAGCATGCAGGTTTGTTTTCTATGACTTATTCAGCCAGCATTTATTGAACATTGTGTGGTAGGTAGACAACAAGGAAATACAGAGAAATGTAAGCCTTGATCCTTGCCGTTCGTTTCAGACCTATAAATATCCTTTCAGGGCAATAACTGTTATATTAAAAGTAGGTAAAATGTCTTGAAAAAATCTAGAAACACCTAAAGAAAGGAGATAAACCTAGAGGTAGAGCTGGAGTCAGCATTTTTTTTTCCTGAAAAGAACCAGGTAGTAAATATTTCAGGCTTCACAGGTTATATGTTCTCTGTTGCAGCTACCTAACTTTGCTGTTGTAGCACCAAAGTAGCCATAAACAGTACATAAAAGAATGAGCATAGCAATGTTCCACAATGCCTGTATGCTAATACAAAACTATGTTCCTGACCTCTGAGTGAATTCACGTCTGTTTACAAGCTGGCAGTGGGCCTTATTTGATCCATGGATCATAGGTTGCTGACCCCTCAGTTAGTAAAAGGACCAAAGGTATTTCTGGCAAAGGAGATGGTGGTTACAAAGGCATGGAGGTATATGGCATTTTGAATAACTGCAACATTTAAAATCTCTATAATTCATGTTAACATTGTATATGTTGAATGTCTGAATTCTGGTTTACAAGGTGGTGTTTGAAGACCAGGTTTTATCAGTACAGGTGTAATGCCAATAGTGTATATAAGAAGAAATTTAGGAGGGCATATTGTGTACAGCAGAATGGCTTGAAAATATTTGTAAGCAATATTATATTAGCCGAGACTGCATGTATCTGGTTGCTATTAGGTAGCACATGATTAATCCTCTTACCCTTTCTCATAAGGAGTTTGGATTGAGGTAGCGCAAATACTTTCTGAGTTCCCATGCCCATTTGGAGTTAGTTTAGTTGTGTGGTTCCACTGTTAATTGTAAATACTAAGAAAGGAGAAAAGTTCGAAACTTAAAAAGTTCAAACTACCTCTTGAAGGGCTAGAGAAATGTAGGGCAAACCATGACTTTCTCCATCTGCTAGTGCAAAACTGCAGTTCCTGAGCTATGTAAATTCACATTCTGTAGGAAGTTTTAAAACAGTAATAAAATCATTCACAATTCCTCCCCATAAGTGCAGCTGTTTTATATTTTTATAAGGTGCCTTCCCCATGCACTTACTGTTTTGATTTCTCCGTTTATCCCATCTAAGATAGCTCTACTCTTGTCTGTCGTTTCCTGTTCTCTTACTCTATTTCTCTTATTAAGCTTTTACTTCTTCCTGTGAAAATACTTAGTCTGTTTGTTATTTTACTCTTGCCAACTAGACTCCATGGAGTAAGGGATTTGGTTTGTCTTGCTTATTGATGTTACCTCAGTACCAGAAGTACCTTGCACATATTAGCTACTCAATAGATGATTGTCAATTGAATGAATATACTGGAATATTTAGTGTATATAGTATATACAGTGGTCATGGAATTCAGTTTAAGGCTGGTCTGGAAGATCTTAGGATTCCGGAAAAATCTAGATTGTATGAACAAAGGACAGTTTGTCTCTCACCTCCTGGCTGGAACATGGACTGGCTTGATGATTTCATTGTGGCTATCACTTTTTAGTCCTCATTTCAAAATGAAAAGGGTGGGGAGGAGATAAAATAAGCTAGAAGTTTATTCTGCAGAAAGGAAGAGAGAATATAAGCAGCTATAGGAAAACCCCAAAGACCTAACAGTAAGTATACACTGTGGCAAACCAGGAAGTGCTCTTTGTCTGAACTGGAAACAATTAAGACTAAAACATGTCCCATGTGGTCTCCTAGGGATTGCTGCAGGAGAGGGTCACTGAAGCTTTATCATCCTTTATTGTCTGTCCTCTGTCTGCAGCTTCTTAATTGTCTGTCAGTTGACTTCCACCAGAGGCTCAGCTTCCAGATCAAGATTAAATAATTTTTACCACATTGGGGTGGAGGAGACCTATCTTTAGGAAGTATTAGCTGTTCTTTTCTTTAAAGTGCAGTATCCAGATAACACATCCATAACCTTGGAGAGTCTGAATATAGTTTCCCAAGGAGCATTGTTAAACATCTTCTCAACTTTGCTGAGGTTTTCTTAAGAGGCTGCAGCACATTTTTTGTTTCCTGTCTCATCTAAAGTAGAGCTTATTTCATTATCCCATAACACTTTTCATTAATTTTCTTCATTTTAAGGTAGTTACAAGTTATTTTTAAATAATGAGATGCTACCTTTCTCTTTGTTTAGTCTAAGAGAAAGAAAACTATATTGATCTTCAAAATGTTATCAAGTTACCAAATAGGAATAAAGAAATGGTTTCTTTTTCTCTATTGTATGGTCACTGAGAATGTATGCCACAGTCACAGCCTTATACTATAGAAAACTCACAGAAATATGTTAAGCATAACACATCTGTTTATGCTAATCACTGGATATGGGTGAGGGGTGTTTTTCTAATTAAGGTAATTTGAGAATCTTAATACCAAGAAGATAATAGTATTTCTTTCTGAAACTGTGCCTTTTTTTTTTTTCAGGTGGTCAAGGAGCTGGTCCTCCTCAAAACCAGATGCAGGTGTCCCACGGGCCACCAAATATGATGCAGCCCAGCCTCATGGGAATTCATGGCAACATGAACAACCAACAGGCTGGTAGTTCTGGGGTTCCTCAAGTGAACCTGGGCAACATGCAAGGCCAGCCCCAGCAGGGCCCACCATCTCAACTGATGAGCATGCACCAGCAGATCGTGCCCTCCCAGGGCCAGATGGTCCAGCAACAAGGAACCTTGAACCCTCAGAACCCCATGATCCTTTCAAGGGCCCAGCTTATGCCACAGGGTCAGATGATGGTGAATCCTCAGAGCCAAAATCTTGGGCCCTCACCCCAAAGGATGACCCCACCCAAGCAGATGCTTCCCCAGCAGGGCCCCCAAATGATGGCACCACATAACCAGATGATGGGGCCTCAGGGGCAAGTTTTGCTCCAACAGAATCCAATGATAGAGCAGATCATGACCAATCAGATGCAGGGGAATAAGCAACAGTTTAACACTCAGAACCAGTCTAATGTCATGCCGGGACCAGCACAGATAATGAGGGGACCAACGCCAAACTTGCAAGGAAACATGGTGCAGTTTACAGGACCTATGTCAGGACAGATGCTGCCACAGCAAGGGCCCGTGAACAGCAGTCCGTCTCAGGTTATGGGGATGCAGGGGCAGGTCTTGCGGCCACCAGGGCCCAGCCCCCACATGGCCCAGCAGCATGGTGATCCTGCTACGACAGCAAATAATGATGTCAGCTTGTCTCAGATGATGCCAGATGTTAGCATGCAGCAAAGCAACATGGTCCCCCCCCACGTGCAGGCCATGCAGGGGAACAGTGCCTCGGGAAACCACTTCTCAGGCCATGGGATGCCCTTCAATGCACCTTTCAATGGAGCACCCAATGGAAATCAGATGTCCTGTGGTCAGAATCCAGGCTTCCCGGTCAATAAGGATGTCACGCTGACGAGCCCATTGTTGGTCAACTTGTTGCAGAGTGATATCTCTGCGGGCCATTTCGGGGTAAACAATAAGCAAAACAATAGCAACGCAAATAAACCGAAGAAGAAGAAGCCCCCTCGGAAGAAGAAGAATAGTCAGCAGGATCTAAAGTAGGTTGTGATAGTCTTGTCTGAAATCTTACTCATTTATTTCTATGTGAACACCTTTTTTGATGGAAATTTTTGAGCATGTATAAGAACAGTATAATGAAATTCCCCATGCTTCAGATTTTCAGCTCATCATCTATCTTGCATTCATTCATGTTCTTCCCATTACCTCTTGATTATTTTAAAGCAAGTTCACTTTAAGTATTTCACTGTGTACCTTGAAAAAATAAGGACAGGTTTTTGGTTTTTGTTTTCTGTTTTTTGTGACCATACAATACGATTAGCACACCTGGAAAAAACTAATGCTTCCTTCATATTCTCACATATTCAGACAGCGTCCAGATTTCCCTGATTATCTCAAAATAATTTTTTTTTTTTACAATTTGTTCAAATAAGGGGCCAAACAAGGTTCATATATTGCAGTCAAATGATATATGTCTCCTAAGTCTGTACAGTCTCAGAGGGGATTGTGCCATTCAGAGCCTGAGAATTAGCCATTGCTACCACACTACAACTCTACAAAGCATGTCAGGCTTATAATGACTGCTGGGGAACCAGAGAGGCTATATGTGTTTTAGGAATGAAAACTACTTACGGAGACTCCCTTCTGTCTCTCAAATAGAAATGTTTTTTTTTTGTGCAAGTGCCTTTCTTTTAAAGGCTCTTTATCATCCTTAGCAGCTTAAAACCTCATACTAAGATGACTAGACCTTTTCAATCAGTTACCCTTTTGGTAAAGATGAGTCTTTTGCAAGATCACAGTGGGAAGGGCAATTAATTTATATTTCGTTTCCTAAAGCTAAGTGTTAAGTCATATTTTTGGCTTTGATAAAAAAGGAATATTGACTAAACTGGATTTTCTGCCTTTAATCACAAAAGTGAAATCCAGAGACATTTATTACCAGAAAATAATGACTAAGAAGTATAAAAGCGGGTTAATTCAAGTAAATTACTAGAATTACAGAAGAGAATAGGGGAGCTTTAGTTAATTAAACATAAATGTTTAAAATAAAACCATCTATTGGATTGGCCAAAAAGTTTGTTTGTGTTTTTCCATAACACCTGGAAAAAAACTGGATGAACTTTTTGGCCAACCCACTACCTTTCTCTCAGTCTTCTTACAGTATGCCTTTGGTGGTACTATAAAACTATATCATATTCACTTTCTTCTTGAATCTTATAAATCAAAAAATAATTTATATTAGCAACCTGTATTTTTCGTGAATTCAAAATTAGTAAACTCTTTGGTTATCTGATTTTTCCAGTAGCTCTTTCTAAGTTAAATTCTTTACTACTATCAATCTGTATGGGAATAATATTTCTTTGGCAATATTTATTCCTCTCAGTAATCTAGGATTAACACTGCAAGGTTCTTCAGTTGCCATTAGTATAGATTTTTGGTATCTGTACCAGCCCTTAGGGATTTGCTTACTTGTTATAGCTACAGAATGTGGAAAGGGCCTTATACCACATCAGGGCTCCTAGGAATGGAGACAGTAAGTTAAAAAGAAGAGCGCATGCTCCCAGCTCTACCACGAGCTTACCATGGAATCTTCAGGCTGTTTTCTTACAGCTCTGTAGGCCTTTGTTTTGTTATCCAGTAACATGAGGTGGCTGGGCCTGAGATATTTTTTAGCAGTATAATTCTTTGAAAGTAAAGAATACTACAGGAATCCTTACCTGTAATTGAAGCAAGAGAGAAGTCATTTAAGGAGCAAATCAATACAGGAATCTAGTTGTGCTTAGGACCTGCTTCAGGTTCTAAATTACCATGTGCTAGAGCTTTTAAAATGGATTTAAGGTAAGGTTTATGAAACTACAGAGTACAACGAGATAAAATACTATCTAAAAGTGGGTGACTAATACCAGGACAAAAACGAAATGAGGGCTGTGAGCCCTGGGTCTTTGGGAATGTGGGTGTTTCTTCATTTTTTTCCTTCTCTAATAAAATTGTAAGGTACACTTAGGTGAAAATGAAAGCATCCCAGAGCTGATGGGGATGTCTGTTAAATAGACATTCTGCAACAAAATTAATTAGCTTTGTTCTGGTATTCTCCGGCTTTCTTTGTTCTCTGAATACCATTTTCATTAGCCAGTCCAATTTCTTGCAAGGTGTTATGGATTGTTGGAGCCACCGTTGCAATATTCACAAAAAAAGAAGTCTGGATTCCCTGGTTGAATTTGATAGCTACGCCAAAGATAGTGTGGTTTCATAGGAACAGTACAATACTGATAACCCAAAATCAGGTCTTAAAACATTGGATGGATGGATAATTAAATGAAAATCATTATATCAGAATTTTGTAGAAAGCACCTAGAGTAAATAGCCATTTATTAAATTAAGTGGATTTTAACATTTAATGAAACTGACAGTTTTTTTATGCCAAATATTGAACGTTTTATCAGACTAGAGGGATATAAATAATGCTAAGAACGATAATGCAGATGGATTTATTCAGACGTAGGGGAGGGGTTAAGCAGTTTTCATGTATAAACTGTACAACTTACTCTCAAACATGTAATTTATTTTTTAGCACCCCAGATACTCGCCCAGCTGGTCTGGAGGAGGCTGATCAACAGCCATTGCCTGGAGAACAAGGAATTAACTTGGACAGCTCAGGCCCTAAACTGCCAGAATTTTCAAACCGACCACCAGGTGATAAAATGTTAGCTAAAGTTTATATACTTGTCATCATTTATTTACAGCATTATAAGGCTTTTTTTCAAGGAAACAATAGTGTTTTATTTTGTCTACTAACTAGACTAGTGATTTAAAGTGTCTAGTATTTGGAAACTTTGCCTTGTTACTTGTTAGTGAAAAGTTTCAAATATAACCTCTGAAAGTGTGTGTATGTGCATGTGTATGTATATGTATTTGTGTGTGTGTGTTTTGCTCAAATCAGTTTTTGTTATATTAGGTCCTCATAAAATCAAACTAAAGTTAGTGCCTCTTTATTCTTGTCAATATCAAAGGTTCTAGTTGGCATCAAAATGAAATAAGAT
This sequence comes from Ovis aries, assembly GCF_016772045.2. Classification (NCBI taxonomy): domain Eukaryota; kingdom Metazoa; phylum Chordata; class Mammalia; order Artiodactyla; family Bovidae; genus Ovis; species Ovis aries. Next base: position 64,074,781 of record NC_056066.1, on the reverse strand, counting down.
TAAATGAAATGATGCTTTCACTCTAATCCTGCTTGCCTGCCTTTCCTGCAGCCTTTTCTACTGGGGCTTTCTCAAAGCAGAGAACTACTAGGGGTTAAAATAAGATTTTTTAATAGAGCTTTTATTATGAATCTTTAAAGATAAAAAAATATGTAAAGAGTAATGAAAGAGACACTCATGTACTTCCTACCCCGGTTAATAATAAAAAGACCAGTATTGTTGAAATCCTCTGTGTTGTATCCCCCTCTGATTATAAAATAATACCATCCTCTAAAATGTTGAAAAAAGTCTCCTAAAATTAATTCATTCTAATGTAGCTATTATAGAACTAAGGCTAGCTGCCACAATGTCTCCAAACCTGGTTACTATTAGCCTGAGCAGTAATTTGTAACTTTATTCCCCTATGAAGAAGACACACAAACCTATGGCATGCAGGCCACACTTCTGTGTGTATACAAAGGATTATGTTTTGTTCCTTCCTTTCTAGTTATTCCACATCCTTTTTGGCCTGTAAGTGGAAGTGATTTTGTAAGTTATTTTAGGGATAAACTTTAGTATCCTTAATTTATGTATTTTAAAAGTGAATTAAAAAAAAAAGTAAATTCATTATGATATCAATACTATATGTTATTGATTGCAAATTGTTTGGGCATACCACACTTCCCATCGGTGAATTGCAGCAGCACAGTTGAGGCTGAGAGATCACCAGGCTTTGGCGGGTATGTCCAGAGGCATTGTGAACAGGAAGGCACCTTCTTCCCTCAGACACATCTGAATTCTATAAATCCCAGAAGTTCTCACACGTTATTGCTTCCTTTCTACAGTTTGCAAACTGGGAGCCTATAGGCTGAATTTGGCCTGCAGTATATTTGAATTGTCATGCAGAATCTGAAAGCAAACAGAAACCTGGTTTTAGATGCCTTTAGGTAGAGCATCCGCTCTGCAGTTTGGCTCTGTCCACAGAACTACTACTGTCTTATAGCAACCCACCTCTCCTCTTTACCAGTCTGGCCCCTAAAGGCATATGAACTTTCATCTTTTAACTAATAAATCTGGGTTTGGTTATGTTGCATGCACTGTGTGTGTCCTGGCTGTGCCTCCTCACCGTTCTGCCACCACAGCCCCAGGCTGTCTTCTTACCATTAGTGCTCTTTGGACTGCTGCCTCCAGCTTCTGGACCCTTTATAGCGGCCTTGCCGTTAACTGTTACTTTCAAGAGGCTGCTGTATTGTCTCTGCTGCTCTCTTTGGTATTTATGTTGTTTGATGCCCTAATTTTAAAGACAAAGGCATTTGTGTCATAGCCCTGACATCAAGAGGCTGTGTAATTTCTACAGAAATTACAGGTTTCTTCACATGGGAACCTGAGTTAAACCTATAGAAATGCCATATGTTGTTGGCGTTATAAATGTAAAGTCAGTTGGGCCTAAAACAAAAAAGGATTAAAAAAACCCACAAAACTTCAAAAGTGGGTTCTGAGGACTTCCCTGGTGGTCCAGTGGCTAAGACTGGACCCAGTGCAGGGGGCCCAGGTTTGTTCCCTAGTCAGGTAACGAGATCTCACATGCCACAACTAAGACCCAGCTCAGCCAAATAAGTAAATAATTAAAAAAGAAAACATTCTACTCACTGGTGTCATGTCTGTCATTGGCCAGAAGACATTGATTAGCTATTAAACACAGGGTGTGAACCTATGGCTCAATAGCATTTGATAGCTGCTCTGTGAAAATCTGGAGCCGGCACTTCTAACCACTAGAGCCAGCTGTCCTTATGCCTGTGCCTTTGTAAAACTTTCCTAATATATTTTTCGTGTAACAGTGAAATAAATTTAGTTTGTAAAAATTGTATCCCAGCTTTATGTCCACTTTTTCCCATTGAACCACCTTTATTCTTGGTCCTTTCTGCTGATTATGTAAGGTTTTGGTTCTAAAATGCAAATAAAATCTTCACAAAAGAAGGAATCATTTGAGATGTCGCCTTCTAGGAATCTATAAGGCATTGTCCTCAGACTTCTTTTCCCAAAGTTATTTTTTATTCCTGAGGGCTATGCTTCTTGGCTCACTTATTCTCCACTTATGGATTCAAAGACAGTATTTCTCCAAATACAGTTTGACATGTAAAAAAGTAAATGGAAATTAGCATTTGTAAAAAGAACTTCAGTGCCCTCATTTTATTTTCAGTGTGTGTATCAGCTTCTATTTAGCTCCTACTATTTATTAAACTGACTTACGTTGGAGAGACAGTTTAATTCACTGGGTTTCCCAAAGAAGCGAGCCTGGAGGGTGCAGCATGGTGTGTGAAGTCAATGGATTGAAGTGATTTTAAATCCTTCTTTCTTAAGGAATTGAACCCTAGAACTTTATATTTTACTTCTGTTGAAGGAATAAAAAGGCTATCTTCAATGCTGGTATTTTCAACAAAACCAAGTCTTTAAAAAAATTAATCTGTGCTAAAAGAAAAAAAGTGAATCTTAAATGCTTCATTCACAAATCCAGTGAAATGTTCATTATGCCTGCATGAGAGCCCAGTACTGGGTGGTCATCCGTGTGCTGTTGATGGAGTTGTCCTCATTTCATCTGAATGTGAGGCTGGCATAGACTTGGCCAGTTTCAGTGCATAGCGCAGTGCCTGTTAGAGTCTTAGTACAGTGATGCCTCATGCAAACCCTGAAGACTGAGGAGCTCCAGGTTCTCGATGCTTTGCTTTTTGCTTCCTGAAGCAGCGTGCCTCTTTGCTTATGCCAGAGAAGGAAGGGCCGCCCCTTACCCCCCTGGAAACGGGCATGCCTGAGCTATTTGTGCCACCTAGATGAGGATTGCTTGGCCATACCCTAAAGGTCACAAAGCTTTTCTTGCTGAAAGTCTAACTTCCCTGATTTTGGGGGCTCGTTTTAGGTTATCCTTCTCAACCAGTTGAACAGAGGCCACTTCAGCAGCTGCCTCCTCAGCTCGTGCAGCATGTGGCACCCCCAGCACAGCCGCCACCGCAGCAGCCGCAGCCACCTCCCAGCCAGCCGCAGTCTCAGCAGCAGCAGCAGCAGCAGCAGCAGCAGCAGATGATGATGATGCTCATGCTGCAGCAGGACCCCAAGCCCGCCAGGCTTCCGGTCCCCCAGAGTGCCCACCCCCCCAGGGGCCCGCTGACCCCGGACGCCCAGAGAGTGCCCGCGCAGCCGAGCGGCGGCGTGCCTGTCATGGTCAGCCTGCAAGGCCCTGCCTCAGTGCCCCCGTCACCTGACAAGCAGAGAATGCCAATGCCTGTGACTACTCCTCTGGGAAGCACTTCAAGGAAAATGATGTACCAGGAGAACCCCCAGAACCCTGCCAGCTCACCACTGGGGGAGATGTCCTCGCTCCCAGAAGCAAGTGGCAGTGAAGGACCGTCCGTCTCAGGAGGCCCAAATAATATGCCTCCACATTTAGTGGTCTCCCAGAATCAGTTAATGATGACAGGGCCAAAACCTGGACCATCACCGCTTTCAGCAACTCAAGGTGCAACTCCCCAGCAACCTCCTGTAAATTCCCTGCCCAGCTCTCATGGCCACCACTTTCCAAATGTGGCTGCTCCCACCCAAACATCTAGGCCTAAAACACCCAACAGAGCCAGCCCCAGACCCTATTATCCCCAGACACCCAACAACCGCCCTCCTAGCACGGAACCTTCAGAAATCAGTCTATCACCGGAAAGACTCAATGCCTCCATAGCAGGACTCTTCCCCCCACAGATTAATATTCCTTTACCTCCCAGGCCAAATTTAAACAGGGGCTTTGATCAACAGGGCCTAAATCCGACAACTTTGAAGGCCATCGGGCAAGCACCTTCAAACCTTACCATGAATAATCCTTCCAATTTTGCTGCCCCACAGACTCACAAATTAGATTCTGTGGTGGTGAATTCTGGAAAGCAGTCTAATTCTGGAGCACCAAAACGGGCAAGTCCAAGCAACAGCCGCAGGTCTAGTCCTGGGTCAAGTAGGAAAACCACCCCAAGTCCTGGGAGACAGAATTCGAAAGCCCCTAAACTTACACTTGCCTCTCAAACAAATGCAACGTTGTTGCAAAATGTAGAGCTGCCAAGAAATGTATTGGTTAGTCCTACTCCTTTGGCCAATCCGCCTGTACCTGGGAGCTTCCCTAACAACAGTGGGCTGAATCCTCAGAATCCTACCATGCCTGTGGCCACGATAGGGGGTGTTCTGGAGGATAACAAGGAGAGCTTGAATATGCCACAGGACAGTGATTGCCAGAATTCCCAGGTTAGGAAGGAGCAGATAAACATTGAGCTAAAAGCAGTCCCTCCCCAAGAAGTGAAAATGGTTGTCCCTGAAGATCAATGCAAAAAGGATGGGCAGCCTTTGGATCCTAACAAACCTCCCAATGTCGAAGAGAACAAAAATTTGGTGTCTCCTGCTATGAGGGAAGCACCAACATCGCTAAGTCAACTTCTTGACAACTCTGGAGCTCCTAACGTGACTATTAAACCCCCCGGGCTTACAGATCTGGAAGTAACACCTCCAGGAGTGTCTGGAGAGGACCCAAAAAAAGCATCTGTCATTCCCTCCCTGCAGGATCCGTCTTCTAAAGAACCCTCCAGTTCCCTAAATTTACCTCACAGTAACGAGCCGTGTTCAACCCTTGTGCATCCAGAATTGAGTGAGGTCAGTTCTAATGTCACCCCAAGCATCCCTCAAGTAATGTCAAGACCTGTCAGCTCTTCCTCCATTTCCACTCCTTTGCCCCCAAATCAGATAACTGTTTTCGTGACTTCCAATCCCATTACAACTTCAGCGAACACATCAGCAGCTCTGCCAACTCACCTGCAGTCTGCATTAATGTCAACAGTTGTCACAATGCCCAATGTGGGTAACAAGGTTATGGTTTCTGAGGGACAGTCAGCTGCTCAGTCAAATGCCCGGCCTCAGTTCATTACGCCTGTCTTTATCAATTCATCCTCAATAATTCAGGTTATGAAAGGATCACAGCCAAGCACAATTCCTGCAGCCCCGCTGACAACCAACTCTGGCTTGATGCCTCCCTCTGTTGCAGTCGTTGGCCCTTTACACATACCTCAGAATATAAAATTTTCTTCTGCTCCTGTGCTGCCTAATGCCCCCACCAGTAGTCCTGCTCCAAACATACAGACAGGTCGACCCTTGGTCCTTAACTCAAGAGCCACCCCTGTTCAGCTTCCTTCCCCGCCTTGTACAACTTCTCCAGTTGTTCCTCCTCACCCCCCTGTCCAGCAAGTAAAAGAACTGAATCCAGATGAGACTAGCCCTCAGGTGAGCACCTCAGCAGATCAAAGCACTCTGCCCTCTTCACAGACAACCACAGTGGTTTCTCCCCTTTTGACCAATAGTCCAGGCTCCTCTGTCAACCGGCGAAGCCCAGTCTCATCTAGTAAGGGCAAAGGAAAAGTGGACAAAATCGGCCAGATTTTGCTGACCAAGGCATGTAAAAAAGTTACAGGCTCCCTCGAGAAAGGGGAAGAGCAGTATGGTGCCGATGGAGAGACTGAAGGCCAAGGGCTAGAGACCCCAGCTCCAGGGCTCTTGGGAACAGAGCAGTTATGCACAGAGCTGGACAGTAAAACCCCAACTCCCCCAGCACCCACTCTGCTAAAAATGACCTCTAGCCCTGTGGGCCCGGGCTCCGCCTCAGCAGGACCCAGCTTACCTAGCAGTACTCTCCCCACCAATGTACGCTCAATAGTAACCGCTCTGGTACCCTCTGAACTCATCTCCGCGGCGCCGACCACAAAAAGCAATCATGTTGGCATAGCATCTGAGCCACTTGCAGGTGGCCTAGTGGAGGAGAAGGTGGGATCTCATCCAGAGCTTCTGCCCAGCATAGGTAGGTACTTGATACCTGGCATCATCTCGTGTCAATTTTTGATGACCTATCCCACCAGAGAAAGCATGGCTCCTTTTCTACTTGGAGGAAGAAGAGTGGGCTAAATGGCTATAGTGGTAGTTCCATTGAAGTACATTGGGAAATATACTTCCTAGATTCCCATGTTGTTTACATTATTAATATGGTTCTCTCTCAACTCCTAGAATAATTATATACCTTATATTTTTATAAAATTTTTCATTTTACAAAGAGGCATTTTTACATACATTACCTTGTCTTCATACCAACCATGTCAGGTAACCCTCATCTCATCCTACAGGTAGGAAGCTCAGAGTTCAGTTGTTCAAAGTCTATATGTGAGCGTCCAATTTAACCTTGTTGCTGAACGGTGAACAGCAGCTCCTGCAGGTTCTTAGCATGGTAAAGACTTGCTTTTAGCTGTTCAGAGCAGGGTTCTCATAGCCCCTTCCTCATTGTACTCTCTCCCAGGAATCCTTCTGACTGGCTAGAGGAGAGCTTTCCAGAAAACCAGGTTTCATGATAATAGACATGGAAGGAAGTATCACAGTGCCAACCAGCATTTACCAGCTGTTTGATCTTAGGCAGGTTACTTTACTCCAAACTTAAGTTTCCTCCTTGGTCATATAGGGACAAGTAGTAATTGCAAAAATTCAATGAGATACTGTATGTAACATGCTTAGCACAGGGCTAGAATATAGTAATCATTCAGTAATAAGTATTCTTATTACCAGTTTCTTTTTGATGAAGTCTCTTTGAAAATTAGACCATCCCATTGATGTATTTCTAGTTCAGATTATTTCCTGTGTACTGGTAAGGTGGGCTACATCATAGGAAACATAGGTGTCTTTACATTTCCCTTCCTTCTCTTGGCGTCCCCCTCACCACCACCCCACGCCACCTCCCCACCCCTACACATACACATAATGTTCCTACTCCTGTGAGGTTTAAGTGGTACAGAAGCTCTGTTTCCCCACAGTAGAATCAGTCAAAAACTGCCAAAGCTCAAAGGACCTTTGCTGTATTCTAGGCCAGCCAAGAGCGCCTATCTTGTTTATGCAGCTAAAATGCTTGGAGGGGCTGGAGGAGGGGCGGAAAAGAACACAAGCTTGAGGACAGGATCATAGTTCAAGTTCTAGCTCCACTGATACCGATCATGGTTGGATAAATCCCTTAACCTCTTATAAGCTATGGACTTCACCTGTAAACTGAGATTGTGTCAATAATTCCTACCTCCCAGAATTGATACAAAGATTCATTGAGGGGCTTAGCATACAGGCCAGCACGCTGCCTCCTACAGAGCCCAGGAAAGGCTAACTCTCCTCTCTACCTGTTCACTTCAATACCAGAGGTGCAGGGAGGGATAAAGGCCTTTAAGGAGTTCTCTGTCCTTGGAGGAGAAAGAGTTCATAGAGCTGGGTACTATATTAATAGATTTCTGGTTCTAGTTCTGTTGGTGTAGGTGAGCCCTAAGAATTTTTCAAACCTTCTAAAACTTTTTTTAAAAGAATTTTAAAAATATATATGTGACATAAACATGTTTTCCACTATTAAATGTTTCCATTCTACTTCCTTTCAGGTAACTTTGCCCTCTGGTACCAAGAGGATAATGATTTGGAAAATATTTTACCAGGGTCCTATATAATCCTAGAGAAATACATGAGTGTTAGGGAGATGAACCAGTAGTTGGAAAGAAACCTCTCAAATTTAGATAAGATTATTTCCATTCTTTCTCAAAGGCCTTTTGTGATTTTATCTTAAAAGTGTGAGAAACCAATACTGGAGTAAAAAATAAAAGTTATAGTTTTAAGCTGTGTTATATAAGCATCCAAAATAAATTCTTAACACAAATGTGTCATTGACTAAGCAGAGAGAGAAATCTGCAAGAGTCACATTTGCGCAAGAAGAAAAAACTTGTGTTTATCTAGGATGTTTAAGTATCAAGGTGGGAGGACATAACCTTGAGTGACTGTGGCATATCTATGCCCTCAATCTTTACTGTATGATCCAAGAAGTTTCCATTCTAGAGTACATTGTGTATTCTGTTCCACTCCTCTTCAGGGGCCCAAGTTCTCTTTGTCCTTCAAAGCCTAATCTGATGTTTCTGCCTCTAGGGTACCTTCAGATTTCTCAATTTAGAATTGATCTCCCTTGCTTTGAACTCCCATAGCACTTTGTACTTAATGAATCTGCTTCATTTTAACATCACAGTTCATTCCTGAGTGCCAGTTGTATATATATCTTTAATATTAGACTGAATTTCTGATGAGCAAGAAAAATGTAATTTGGTCTCTAAGGGTGCCTAGCACGGAGCCTTGCCCCTAGAAAGTTCTTGGTAACTGTTTGTTAGATAAGTAGATATCAAATTGATTTGCTTCATTAAATATGAATTGAATACCTGCTTTATGCCCATCACACTTGTCAGGTACTGTAGAAAAGTATAAGATAAATTATATGATTCAGTTCTCAAGGAATGTAGTCTTTAGAGGATTGAGGCAGTTTTTTCAGTGCTAAGGTTGGATGGTATAATTGTTCCTCTGAAAGAGGTTTGGGTTGCCTGCCAAAGTATGCTTTGGGGTTTTTTAGAATACTGGACAGAACTTGACTCCAAGAAGCAAAAATTATGGGTGCTATTATCTTATGGCCATATCCTTCCTTGATCTTTGTACATACAAAAAGGAAAAACAGACTCTCCTCACGGTAGTCTTTGTTACTGAGTGTTAAAGTAATTAATTTTTAAGTCAGGTTTGAAATGTACTGTACTTTCAAAGTTAACTTCAAGTACTGCTTTCTAAGAGTATATGTATTTCAGCAGTTACTTAGCTCTTGATTCGGTGCTTTCTGCTTTGTTTAGAAAAGAAAGTTAAAGACCTGTTTCTTTCTCTTTTTTACTTCTTGCCTTAGCTCCTTCACAGAGTTTAGCCCCAAAGGAAACTCCAGCCACAGCACTGCAGGGGTCTGTTCCCAGACCAGGTAAGGCCCATCGTGGAAAAATTTCTCGAGTGGAATTGATCACGTGTGAAGGAACCACTGCTGTTCTCAGTGTGCCAGGAAATGCTGAAACTATACTTGCTTTAGGGCAGACTTTGGTTGAGTGGCAGCAGTACTATTTGAGGTTATTTTTCCCTTGAGCGGCTTGCTCTCTGACGCATTCCTGGTGTCAGCCAGGGAACTCAAGAAGGGCATCTCAGTGCCCATTGTCTGTCTGCTACTCAGCCGTGGGTGGTTTCCATTGCACAGTTTGCCCTGTTCCATGACCCTGCCCCCGTACTTGGCAGCTGACTGACTGGCACATGGTAACTCACTAGGGTGGCAGGCATTATTGCATTAGGATAGTAATTGGATTATCATCACAGAAGTGGAGGCTTGTTCTGAAAACCTAGGCTGCAGTGAGGTAGCCACTCCTCTAGAGAGTCAGTGTCATTTCAGTCATCTCTGGATGGCATTAAGTTTCTTCCCATGACCAAGATATTGTAAATAGCACTACGGATGGTGTTTCTGGAAGGTGGAGTCCATGGTAATCTGACAGATAACTACTGTGAGATGCTGGGTCAGCTCTGAATGCTTGAGGATCTTGATGGCAATAATAGCACACTGCCTTCATAGATTAGAGTGCCAGAGCAGATAAAGAGCATAGATTTGTTACAGTTTAGTCCTGCCTGGCTCTTTGCATTGTAGGTTATTGTAGGTATGCCCCCAAAAAAGTACGACTGTTTTCCACAAGGAGGTTAGAATCTCACTGACAATACAGTTCATACACTTGACAGAATTTTTTTTTTTAATGTTTAATTTTGAGTCCGAGTTAGTAAAAGTACGGTAAGAATTGGGAATTCCTTGGTAGTCCAGTGGTTAGGACTCCACACTCTCACTGACGAGAGCCCAGTTCAGTCCCCAGTCAGGGAACTAAAATGCTACAAGCCACACAGAACAGAACAGTCAAGTAAATAAATAAATAAAGTTTTTTTTTTTAATGTAAGGTAAAAGTTGTGATTATTTTAAAACCTGCCTCAGGGTGCTATGTCCTATATGATGGATAGGACTTTCTATTGTACATTCTTTGGGTAAAACCAGACCTCTGGAAAAAGTGGTTGAAAAAAAACACAATTTTAACCACCCGGATATTTTTGCTCCCAAGTACCCACATGATACCTGAGAAGGATAGGAATGGAGCAGATAGATAGTTAAACTCATTTTTGGTGAGAAAAGGAGCAGCTAGAAAGGGGAAGAGAATTCCATCTCCTGACCCACCTTTTTTCTCCAAAAGATGGATCTTTTTAACTTTGAAGTGGGTAAAATGGTTATCGCTCTTTTTTTCAGGTGAGGCATTGAGGACAGAGAGGTCAAAAAGTTTGACCAAGGTCACATGGCTAACAGGCACTGAGGTCAGAATAACCAAGGCACTTTGACTTCATTGCTTTCAAGGAGTTTATTCTGTAATAAATAGGGTAGGTTAGACATGTACACTGAGTCTGAGGTGCTGAATTCCCTGAAAGTGGGGGGATGGGGAAAGGACTCTTGGAGACCAGGTACATCGGGGATGGTCTTTTGGAAAAGATGAGACTACCTAAAGGTGGATAATGGAGGAAGAAGATGTTTTCCTGCTGGTGCTAAGAAGCGCCTGGTAAATCCATAGCATGCTCATTTAAGCAAAACCCAGCTAGACAAATTACTGAGGGTTTCCATTTTTAGAGGGCACTGCTGAGAGGTTGAGGAAGAGAGGGACATAATGGGGTTGTAGGTGATACCTTAGAGTAAAGCAGTCTGCCCTCTAAAATTCAGTGGGGAAATCCTTTGGAGAAGAATACATCCTTAATGGATATTTAAGACATATTTGAAGATTACTGTTCAAAAAATATGTCAGGAGAGAAGAGATATTCTAAGAATGAAAACACTCTCTTTCTACATGAGAGGAAGAGGATTGTTTTACTAACCTAGTTAGCTAGATGAAATATGAAGCAGGCAGTGTGAATTTAGTTCTGTTGATCCAAACAGGATTATTTCACAGTATGGAGTAGAAGTGAAAATAGAATGAATTAGTGTCTTATGCCTCAGACAGTCGAGTTGTGTCCACGCCAACTCTGTCTCTGTACTGCGTTAGGGTGAGGATCCTGCCACACTTGGAGACACAGCAGCCTAAACACGGCATTTAGAATTCTCACAGATACCTAGCCTCTCCCAGTGGACATATACAGGAGAAGCTCGTACATCTCATTTCTGTCCTTTGTATTTTTAACAGAACTCGAGGCAAATGCTGCCATAGTCTCTGGACAAAGGTAAGATGATCATTTCTATAGACTTAGCATGAATATGGCATAAGCCTCTTTGAAAGGTATCAGCTTTCTCAGCCTTTAAACCTCTCCTCACCTTGGCCTTTTCCTTCACTCTTTGTACCAGTTTTTCTTCCTGCTGAAGTAGGGAGCTGTTGTGAGTACCAGCCTCTCAGAGGTAACATTTCTTTGAATAAAACTTGGTGGCCAGTTTTCTGCCTTTTGTAGTTGTTTTGAAACTGAATCACGTAACATTTTTCAGCACTCAGCATAGTGAGTAAATAGTAAGTGTTGAGTATATAGGAATTGTTGCCATCATTATCATTAATAGTATTCCTTGCAATACCTTCTAAGTGTAGCTGTTTGATCCTCAAGTGAGAGAAAGGCAGATGGGCTCTGACCACAAAGCTCATGCTTTGTCTCTTGTACTGTGCTGTCCCACATAACCTAACAAGATGAAATACAACTGTAGCTTCGACCTCACTAGCCCCATGGGGAGGAGTATTACTGTATTAAAAAAAAGTCATTCCTTTTTTAGTGTAGGAGTGTACTAGACAGCATTTTAAATAATTTGTCATGCTCTGTATCAACTTAGATTGTAAAACAGCTTCACAGTCATTTTCTCATTTAATCATCATAACTACCCTGTGAGGTGGTAATAATAGCCAATGTTTATTTGAATGCTATACCATGTCATATGTTGGGCTAAAAGCTCCCTAGATGTATTATCACATTTAATTTTCACAGTATCTAGTAGGGAAGAAAATTCTGTCTTACATATAAGGAACCTAAAGTTCAGAGAGGTTAACTAAATCACCCAGAATCACAGGTTTAGTAAATGGTGAAGCTGAGATTCAAACTCAGGCCTTCTAACTCCAGAGCTCTCACACTTAATGTATTGCAGCAGATAAGATGGGAATTTATAGATCAAGAATCTGAAACATAAAGCTAAATATCATGGCCAGTAAATGCATGGGTAAGACTCGACCCCTGTTCTTCTGACTCAGATTCGTTGCTGTTCCTACAACACCACTCTGCCTATCTAGTTTCATTTGGATTGGGCTTATGTTTGAATTCATTTGCATTTTTCAAAGTATACACCAACTGTATAGCTAGGGAAGAGATAATCAGACCAAAGATATGTTATAGGTGGTTGTTCCCCAAGTTGCCTGACCATTGACCCTATAAACACCAGGACGGTATTGCTGAGGCTTTTGTTTTACCGGGAGAAAGAAGCACTTCCATTAGGAATCTTCTTCCTTAGAGTCTTTGACCCTTTTCTGGACTCCTAGTCAGAAAGCCATCCTTACACACCATTTCTAAAAGGATATGTACATCCCCCTGACTTGTAGTGCCAGCCCAGCCTCCTATTTGACTTGCCTTGGCTTGCCGGCCAATTGTTAAAAGTAAAGCTAGGGTAATGAACTCTGTGGCCGGATTGGCAGGCAAAGGGTCCTCTGGCAAGAGTAAGCAGTAGAGGGATATGGATAGTTGACAGGCCATGGTTAAGAAGCTTACGTTGTAGTGGAAGACACAAGACACTAAAAACATGCTGTACAGCCCAATGGGTGCTCTAGAATGCCAGACACAGACTCTGAACCCAAAAGACAGAAGGGGCAACTCCTCTTGGGGAGTGAGGTCATGGAAGACTTCTCAGAAGAGGCATCCCTTCAACTGGTTTTTGGTTTTGTTTTTGTTGCATTCCTTTTGTTTCATTTCCATGTCTTAGAAGTAAATGTAATCAACTTCTTTTTTTTCCTAATGACTTTAACATGAATTTTTTTGAACTGTGAAAGTAGTGAGAGTTCACTAAAGATAAATTGAAATTCAGATCAGAGAATTACGAAGAAGAATGTTATCCGTTAGCCAGTATTCCTACATTTCAGCTTTATTCATTGTTTATATTTTAGTTCTTCCAGTCCTCTTCCAGAGTTTGTACAGATAGAGTTAAAACTCTCAAAGGATGGTATATATTAATATATGCTATAGTATTTGTATACATCTAATATGTAGTATTATGTCCATATATAAATCCCATATGTTGTATACACACATACAAATATGTCACACCCATTCATATGTGTTACATATATACTCTATATGTTACAATGAAAATGAGATTATACTGTTCATAATGGTGATAGCTTTTTTCCCCTATTATAATGCATTATGAACAGTTTTTATTATTAACCTACAGCATGATTCTTATAGCTCCATTTAGATGTGCCATGATTTAGTTAGGTAATCTGCTATTGTTAAGCATCTCAGTCTTCTGTCTTCATCAATATGAATAAAATGCTTTGGCATCCATGTGTGTAGTCAGAGCTCTGTAAAAAGATTTGTTTTCTTAGACACCTAGAAACAGAATTGCTGAGCCAGAGGATTACACCAGGGTGTCTCAGCCTCAGCGTTACTGACTGGATCAGATAATTCTGTGTGGAGTGTGGGGGAGGGTGCTGCTTTATGCATTGCAGGATGTTTAGTGGCATCCCCTAGTCATAACAATCAGAAACATCTCCAGACATTGCCAAGTGTCCCTAAGAGGCAAAACTGCCCCGTTGAGAATGATTGGGTTGTGCAGTTCATACTCCATCATGAGTTTTTGTCCCTATACCCTCAGTAATACTGGATATTACTATTTTTTAATCTTCATGTACTAAAAGGGGGATTGGAGCAATCAATATACCCAGCTGCTGCTGCTGCTGTTGCTGCTAAGTCGCTTCAATCGTGTCCGACTCTGTGTGACCCCATAGACGGCAGCCCACGAGGCTCCTCTGTCCCTGGGATTCTCCAGGCAAGAATACTGGAGTGGGTTGCCATTTCCTTCTCCAGTGCATGAAAGTGAAAGTGAAGTCATTCAGTCGTGCCCAAATTTTAGCGACCCCATGGACTGCAGCCTACCAGGCTCCTCTGTCCCTAGGATTCTCCAGGCAAGAATACTGGAGTGGGTTGCCATTTCCTTCTCCAGTGCATGAAAGTGAAAGTGAAGTCATTCAGTCGTGCCCAAATTTTAGCGACCCCATGGACTGCAGCCTACCAGGCTCCTCTGTCCATGGGATTTTCCAGGCAAGAGTACTGGAGTGAGTTGCCATTGCCTTCTCCGAATATACCCAGCTGCTCCTGCTGCTGCTAAGTTGCTTCAGTCGTGTCTGACTCTGTGCGACCCCATAGACGGCAGCCCACCAGGCTCCTCCGTCCCTGGGATTCTCCAGGCAAGAACACTGGAGTGGGTTGCCATTTCTTTCTCCAGTGCATGAAAGTGAAAAGTGAAAGTGAAGTCGCTCAGTCATGTCCAACTCTTAGCAACCCCATGGACTGCAGCCTACCAGGCTCCTCCGCCCATGGGATTTTCCAGGCAAGAGTACTGGAGTGGGGTGCCATTGCCTTCTCCAGAATATACCCAGCAGTGTATTGTAAATATATTCTCCTATAAATTCTCCAGTGTGACTTGTAATATCCCATTATCTATCTAACTCATAGTAAATGTCAGTGTATGTTATTCATTTCCTAGATTTTAGGTGCTGTTAACTTTTTTTTTTTTACTTTACAATATTGTATTGGTTTTGCCATACATTGACATGAATCTGCCACAGGTGTACGTGTGTTCCCCATCCTGAACCCCCCTCCCATTACCCTCCCCATACCATCCCTCTGGGTCATCCCAGTGCACCAGCCCCGAGCATCCTGTATCATGCGTCGAACCTGGTGCTATTAACTTTTGAAGGGAAGTATCCTCATCTTAGTAAAATGGGTGAGGAAGTTTGATGATGTTTGTTCCAAGTTCTTAATGTCTTTTACCTGTTTTTCCACAATCTTGCCAGTATTATGCTTAAATTTTATTTTATTTTTACCAGTATAACAAGCTGGACTCACTTTTAAATTGTCAGTAACATTAGAGTGTAACTGTGATTATTGTCCCAGACTGGAACATTGTCTCATCAGAATAATTATATAGTTCTTAATCTCCTACCTTGTGAATGAAACTGTTAATCTTTATTTTTTGTGTGACTTGTTTTCCTCACCTCTTTGGACTTTCTGCTTCCCTCTGTTAGCAGTGAGCCCAAAGAGATAATTGAAAAGTCCAAAACTCCAAGCCGAAGAAACTCGCGAACTGAAGAGCCGGCTGTGTCTTCTGAAAGTGTGGAAAACGGACATCGAAAGAGATCCTCTCGGCCTGCTTCAGCCTCCAGCTCTACTAAAGGTTAGCAGTGGGCTGTGGGTGCTGTTTCTGGGTCACATAGAAGAACAGGGTTCTTAGCACAGCTCAGTGGCCTTAGCCCTTCATCTTCGCTTGTATTCCTTACATTTTCAAGTTGCTTTGACTTCTGCTGCTTAGTGGGTCCTTCCTTTGTTTGTTAGTTCATTTAACTGTGTGTTTGCAGTGTATGTATCAGAGCAGCAAGCACGTAACAGGGCAGATTGCTCCATGATCGTCGCTTCAGACAGGTCCTCACTATGGCTCCTTTGTCTTTCCTCTGTTTCCATGGTCAGCTTGTTTTCCTTCTCTCTACTCTTTTTAAACCTCTGGCTCCTACTTTATGTCCTCTCTTTCAGCAGAGACTTTCACCTCTTCACAGAGAACTCTCACTACCAGGACATAAATCTACCAGTGTCCTCCTTTGCTCGTGCTATAATAGAGTAACTGTCTCTCCTTCAGTCCAAAGGCCAGTGCCTTCTTGATCCCATCTTCTCTGAGCCTCTCAGGAACCTGACACAGTCAGTTTTCTCTTCTCTGTTGATTGCTGTCTCTCCTTTAAATGAACTCTGCTCTTGGCTTCTCTGACCCAGAGCTCTCAATAGTCTTCTGACTATTCCTTCTCAGATTCTGTACCCGTGCAGTAGATGTTGGCCTACTCAAACTTTAATCCTGAGTCACCTTTTCTCTTCAACTTATATTTTCTCCCCAGGTGATCTCATTCATGCCTCCCTTCTTTAGTTACAACCTTTCACAGATGACTCATACATTTGTTTTCTAGTACTGACCTTTAGAGATCTTAGACAGTTGCACATACATTCTTAACAGGACCGCAAACTCAACATGTCTGAAAACAGATGTGATTTTTCACCCCTGATGCCAGGTCCTTTGCTGTTGGTCCCCTGCTCCCATCTGTCTGTCCATTCGGCATGTCCTGCTTGACACCTGTGTTCTTCACCCTCACATATATCTCAGAAAGCCACTGATTTTCTCTCAGATGACTCAAGTTCATCCACTTTTCCCCATCTTCACTGCTACCCTAGCTTTAAACCTCTTAATGGCTTACCATTATAATCGAGATTAAAGTCTAAAAACACCAGCATGAACCCCAGGTCCTGTCTGGTCTGGCCCCTGTCAACCTCTCCCAGCTCATTTGACTTCCCTTAGCATCTTGGACATGCCATCCTCTCATCAGAGCCTGGGTATATGTGATGCCTATTGTGAGGAGTAGTCTCTCTTTCTTCGTTTTTTTTCCTCATTAACTTCTCACTCTTCCTTCTCACTCTGTCTTAACTCAGTTGTCCTTGCTATGTGGAACCATAGCACCATGTTCTTCTCCTTCTTAACACCACAGTTGTAACTTATGTCAATTTATGTGGTAAGTAGTTAATATACATATTCAGTTAGGGCAGGGAATGTCTGGTTTTGCTCACCACGGTATGCTTGGTGCTTACTGTGGTGCCTAAATGCAAGAAGTATCCAATCAGTAATTATTATGTTAATAACCATCTATCAACTATATGTTAAGTACTTACTGCATGCCAGGCTCTGGGGATGTAACAGTGAAAAAACATAGTCTTTGTCACGTCGATTGTAAGCTATCAAGAAAGATTTGGCTTTGGTGCTCTTAATAGCAATGTTATGTAGTTTGTAGAGGTTGGGTTGGCCAAAAAGTTTGTTTTCCATAAGATAGCTCTAGTAGTGCTTAGTTGTTTTTAACTTCATTTAAAACAGTTTTTTGTGTTGTACTGTGACAGCTATCATTATCAGTGTGCATTTTTAAAAACTTACCAAAATTGGTGATTTTTTTGTATGGCCATTTTAGTATTGAAGATGGAAGAAAATAGGGAACATTTTCTACATACTATGCTTTTATTATTTCAAGAGAGGTAAAAGGACAACTGAAGTGCAAAAAAAAGATTTGTCCAGTGTACGGAGAAGCTACTGTGACTGATCAAACGTGTAAAAAGTGGTTTGCAAAGCTTCGTGCTGGAGTTTTCTCACTGGACGATGCTCTATGGCTTGGTAGACCCGTTGAAATTGATAGTGATCGAATTGAGACATTAATTGAGAATAGTCAGTGTTATACCACGCAGGAGATAGCTGACATACTCAAAATATCCAGATAAAGCCTTGAAAATCATTTGCACCAGCTTGTTTATGTTAAGCACTTTGATGTTTGGATCCCACATAAGCAAAAAAACCTTCTTAACCGTATTTCTGCATATGATTTTCTATTTAAATGTAATGAATGTGTTCCATTTTTAAAACAAATTGTGATGGGCAGTGAAAAGTAGAAACTGTACAATAATGTGGAACAGGAGAGATCATAGGGCAAGTGACGTGAATCACCAACAACCACATCAAAGGCAGGTCTTCATCCAAAGTAAGTGATGTTGTATATGGTGGGATTGGAGGAGAGTCCTCTATTAGGAGCTCTTTTCAAAAAACCAAACAATTAATTCCAACAAGTACTACTCCTGGTTAGACCAGCTGAAAGCAGCACTTGACGAAAAGTCTCTGGAATTAGTCAACAGATCACCAGGCAAAAACTGTTACAGCTTGGCTGGGAAATTCTGACTCATCCACTGTATTCACCAGACATCGCACCTTCAGATTTCTATTATTTCAGTCTTTACAAAATTCTCTTAATGGAGAAAATTTCCTTTCCCTGGAAGACTGTAGAAGGTACCTGGGAGAGTTCTTTGCTCAAAAGAACCACATCAAAAGTTTTGGGAAGATGGGATTATGAAGTTGCCTGAAAAAAGGCGGAAGATAGTAGAACGAAACAGTGAATATGTTGGTGAAAATGAAAAATATGTTTTTTATTTTTACTTAAAAATCAAAGGAACTTTTGATTGGGATGCTTTGTTCTTCTGTCAAGTCAGTGTAGGCTTTCTGGAGAAAAAGATGTTTAAGCTGAGACTGAGAACGAAGAAACATCATCCAAGTAAAAGGTAAAGCATGTGCAAATGCCCAGAGCTGAGGGAGGGTATCATCTTCTCAGAAAGTGTACTGAGCTTAAGTAGCTTGAGTTGGACAAGAGCTGGGATCTTGGCCAAGTGCCTGATAGCAGCAGGGCTGCTACGAAACAGTCACACACCATTAGGATACCAGCCTGAAGACCAGGGCAGATTGCGATGCCCCAACACCAGACACTGACTGAGAGCTCAGCTGTTTCTGGGTCAGAAATCAAATGCCTCACAAGAGTTCCTCGAGGAGGTCACAAATCTGCAGATCAAGTACAGGCAAAGCAGAGATGTAGACATCACCTTACCTCAGCCTGCCAGATAGGGGAGAGGTTGGGAGGGGCCTTCTTTCCTCTCCAGACATACCATGTATACCACAGTCAGGGTCCTGTGGGTATCCCCACTTTGGATGCAGAAGTGGAACCAACAACTTCCTTCTCCCTCCTTGGGAATCATCTCCTAGGCAACAACTTGTTCGGAAGGAAGCATAATGTGGAAGATTCCTGGAGTTCTGTGAGGAAATCTGCTTCCCCTCAATTCTGTATTTTCCCAAAGGATCATGGTTTTCCAGGCTGTAGAATATCTTTAAAGCAAGAAGATAAGTGTTGACCTTTAGAGATGTCATACAACCAGATTTTTGGAAATCTGGCCTGAGCCCAGAGCCTCAGGATACTAAAGATGTCATTTACAGTGCACCAGAAAGAGCTAATCTGGTAGCTGGGAGGGACAGTTAAGAGATGCCCAAATTAGAGCCACTCTGTAGATAACTGCTAGCCAAGAAAAGATGTAAAGCTGGAGCCTGTTTTAGAAGTGGATTGGGGTGTACAGGCCTGTACACTTAAACTGAACATTGTCCCAAGGTGATGGTAGTCATGTTGGAATGCCTGTCCCATCCATGCTTTGAGGCTTAGCAACTGGCTTAGAAGAGGTCATAATGACTCACAGGCTTTGCGATATTACATGGAGCAATGCTGCATAAGTATCTCCCTAGAGGATGGCAGGGTTCTGGCCAGACCCCAGGAATCACAGTCTTGTCTAGATCTCCACATCAGCTTTAAGCCCTCAGGCTATCTATCTTTAACTCTTCTAGGGTAAGTTACTTTTTAAATCAAAAATGAAAGCTATAGCTCTTGATTTTTAAGTGTTAGAGCTCTTGGATCCAAATTAAAGAATTAATATGCATATTATTTGGCCTTCTGTGTTGTATCCAAAAATGAACCAGTGTCATAAAATATCAAGCTGGCTTCTAAGCTACATGTCCCAAACTTGTAGGCATATATAGTGCTAGATACCTGAAACATCTTCCTGCAGCATCAGTTCTTCTTCAGTTTTTGAAAGGAAGAGAGGGTTTTGCCTTTTTGTGCTCTTAAGATTTTGGTTATATATGCCCAAACAAAATCAGAAACAGTCTGTGTTTTTTCATGAGAATCTTAAAAGCTGAGAAATATTATGAGCAGTTTCTAATGAGAAGTATTGGTACTTTCTGTATTATTGGAAAACCAGTAACCTTAATCATGCTTCTGCTTTGAGAAAAGAGTTTGCTTACCTCATGCTAACCAAGGCCCACCGGACTACCAGATTGGAGCCGGTGGGATGGATGATTTCTGCGCAAGTCCAGCAAGGCCCACATGGTCGATGGGTCACTCTCTGCAATCTGTTGTTTGATTTTAGTTGGTTGGGTTCCCCCCACCACCACCAACCCCCAGCACCCTGCCACTTTTGTTTGTCAGGCCACACCTCATGCCATGTGGAATCTCAGTTACCTGACCAGGGATTGAACCCCTACACCCTGTGCCAGAAGTGCAGATTGTTAACCACCTGACCTCCGGAGTCCCTGTCCTGCCACTTTTAATTACAGACAATGAAAATTGGCTCCCACCAATCAGTGAACTTTTAAAAATTGCACTTGATCAGATGTGTTACGGATATGCAGATGAGTAGTTCTTCCTGACATGATGAATTCCCCATTCACACAGAAATGATTTTTCTAGTTTCCCTTGTCATTCCATATTTAGTCTTACGTCTATAGTAGTTTTGTGTTATATTTTCAACTGGTAAAAAAGATCAGCAGTTAAAAAGATGAAGTTTGGTGTACAAGTTTGAAACCAGGGGAAATATCCTAATAAGAGGGAAGTTCAGAGCAAGCTGTAATCAGCAGTAGCTGTGGGTGTCCCTGGTGTGCCCTTAGATGCCTCTGACAGCAAAGTGGGGTGATAATTTTGTCCTGTCCACAGCTAGTGACTTGAAAAGCAGCAATCTAAAAAGCACAGAGTATACAGATACACTGGAATCAGTGGCTCAGGTGGTCACAAAGAGTTGGATAAGACTGAGTGAACTGATACAGATACACTTTAAATGTAGGTGGTGTTATTATAGAATAAGCATAATTAGCTACATCATATGGAAGGAAAGAGCTTCCCTGGTGCCTTAGCTGGTAAAGAATCCACCTGCCATGTGGAAGACTGAGGAAAACCCTGAACAGTAACTGCCAGAAACTGTACTCTTGTTGTCATTTAGAAACAAGCCATACAAATTTTGAAAGGAAATTTCCAGAATTTTTTTACAATTAAGTGGAAATCTTGGCTAGAAGAAGAATAGTAAAAAGCGTAATGAAGTGAGCAAGGTCAAGGTTAATTTATAAAACTCCGTAGAAGGTAAAGCTCACATACTAGAAGATTTAATAGAAACTTGAACTATATAGATTTGGCCAGATTTGCTTAAGGTCAAAAAATGAGGCAGTCATTTAAAAATTACTTTTAAAATGCTTTAAAAAGGCTCTTTCAAATTACAAATTTAAATGTATCCCAAGGACACACATAGACACCACCTGAAAGACTGTTACTGACCCTCACTTTTACCATAGAGTCAATTGTAAAATATGAACATCAGCGAAGTAACTATACTATTAGTCTTTGGACTATTTGTGTATCTGTGAAGACATTAATTTATACAATCCTTAAAGGTTGGGAGTTCCCTGGTGGCTTAGTGGTTAGGATTCTGGGCTTTCACTGCCATGGCCTGAGTTCAATCCCTGGTCAAAGAACTAAGATACTGGCAAGCAGCGCAGTGCAGCCAAAAATAAAAAGATATTTGATGGTTAAAAAAAAAAAAAAAACCTGAGAGTTTTTCAATAATGTATATGATTTTTTCCCCAATATGGTATTTATAATAGGGGCTTGGGGTAGGATTATGCATAATCAGATAAGCTAGGTAGCCATAAGGAGCAGGCCTTACATATTAAGTACATCCTGAATATACCTCTGCCTACTACATTACTTCCCCAGAATTCCTTACCTTAAAAACTTAGCTTCCAGACTTTCTTATTGTGTTCAACAGAATGGTAAACATGGTAATATTTTAGAGGGAGTATAAAATTGAACCATAAAAATAACTTTTCAGGTTTATAGAAACATCAAAGGTAACTTTGCTCTGTGACCAGATTGGTTGGATTTATCCAGAGAAGGTGATAGAGACTTCAAGACCAGGTTTTCTCTTTCATGGGAGTATAAACGTACACCCTACACCACCACTGCCACCTCTCACCCTAGTATCTAAAAGACTTTTATTTTTTTTTGCAGTTTCTAGCATAGATAACTTGTTTATTCATGGCCCCACTCATTGATTCATCCTCAGAAGCAGAGGCGGCCTGCCAGATCCCTGGGTGCTTTGGAGCACTGACAGATGGGAACAAGCAAGGAGGGAATGAAGGGGGGAGCCTAAGGTTGTTTATTCCCCGACTGCTAACCATGCTTCCCAGCCATATGTGTTGCTTAGACACACCACTTGATCATTCATATCATAACAAAGGAGAAGCTCCCAAAGTTGACCTAAGTAACAGATATTTTTCTAAGGATGAACACTTAGTCAAGACAAAACCCTGTATGTTTTCACTGCAAATGACAAATCTACAATGAAAGTGAAGGTTGAGAGGTGGTGGATGTAAAGAGTTGATTGATCATGGGGAGTTGTGTGCTATGTGGGACTAGGTTTATTTATATGGAATTTACACCGTTATCAACATCATATCAGATTTACTGTCCTCTGATTAGCAAAAGACTAATGAGTAAATCAGAGAAACTAATTCTACCACCTGGCATGAGCATCACCATCTCCCCGCAAGAAGCAAGGTGTATTGAAACTTCTACCAACAGAAGCCTGAAATCACCACACAGGCCACCTTTTAGAAAATCATCTAGGTTTCACTTCTTAGCAATTACTTAGCTAAAATTTTACCTAGTGAAATTTTTTCTTTTTGTATGTACGTTTTAAGTCTGGGTTCTCAAAATATGATATAATACAAAAAAGAAAATAAAAATTGCTTAGAATACTGAACCTAATAATGTGCAGCATCAGAAAATTCAGCCTAGTTTCTAGAAAGGGGTAAGTTGAATTCATCCAACACATTTATGTTAAATAGAAGGCACTTTTTTGGTCCTTATGGGAAGTAAAAATATTTTAAATCAAAAATATCTATTATGGAGCAGCATGAAGAATGAGGGTGAATTTTTAATATTAATATGAGATTTTAAAGAAATGTTTACAGTTGGAGAGCTTTAGGCTATTCACTATTACTTTGCTGTAGAAGACTTACGTTGAAAAGTTTTTGAGAAAGATGGTTTAAATATGGGAGAAGATTAAGTTGGTTGGTTGAAGACGTAATACTAAAGGAATTAAAACACACTCCTTCCCTCCCTTTTATGTCACTGTTACCCTGTCACTGATATAAACCTCTCAGTTCCCACCTCTTCCATGAAGCCTTCAGGCTCACCTGGGCTCAGAGCAGGCTATGGCGTGCTCCGAATTGCTATTAGGCCATAGTAGACACTTCCTGACCAAGGTCATAGTCATGTTATTTAGAGACTTTGACTATGGCGTGGCTAAGAGTTCTTCAGTGAAAAAAAAAAAAAAAAAATGGCTTAGCTCCAGAAGGGATCCAGAGGCTGTTTTGTTTTGCACTCTGGCACAATATATTCACTTGCTTGTAGCATCACTCATTGATTTCTGACTAAAAGCATTGTCAGTCTATCCATCATTTTGTTGAGTGATGGAAACAGGGGATGGAGATGGTGGGGTTAATTGCCCCACTAAAGAGGCTGTCCCCACCTTGGCACCTTTTCCATGTATGTTTGCTTCACCTCCTACTACCTGTATAACATTTCCCCAGTTGCCAGCCAGGCCCTAGTCTTATCAGGCCAAGAAGCCTGAGACCCTCTTCACACTAAGTGGGCCTTTTGAGTCCCTTAGACTGACTCAGAGTCCAGTAGGCCTCCACTCAGGTCAGCCCTGGTTCTTGTGGACTGCCTGAAAGGCACTGTGGTAAAAAGTTGCCTCAGCTGAACATGTCTGTTCTTTCTCCCCCACAGACGTAACCAGTGCGGTGCAATCCAAGCGAAGAAAATCCAAGTAAACAAGCTGGACGACGACTTGATATTTGTAAATGTGTGTGAATTTTACAAAAAGCAATTTTGAGCTGTGACTTTTTAAAAATCCATTTCTGTACAGTTAGTTATTTTAATAACGTGGTCCTTTTCCTAGTCCCTGCAGCCTGTTTCGTAAAGTGCAATGGGGAAAGGAGAGTTGTTGAACCATTTTGGTGTTGCAAGAGGAAGTTCAAGGTTTCTAAAATGTTGCCATGTATTGAGAGGAGCTAATGCGATTATGTTATTAGTTTTCACATTTCCTAAGCAGCCTAGAGTACAGGGTGAGCATTTTTAGATCTCTAATGATGTATTGTGCTGTGGAAGTACTGTGTGTGAATAGCAGTAGTAGGGCAACAGGAAATCTTCTCATTTGGAAATGTTGTAAATAATTTTATTATATAGTGTTTTGGATGTATTTGTTGTAGAAATGGACCAGTGAATAAAGAGAATCTAAGGGTTTGTACAATGTGAAATACTGAATGTGTTAAATAAATGTCTTTTGTCCTAGAACATAAACGTATGTTATTGGTAAGGGATTATTGGGTAAGCAGGCTCTTTCTTTGGACCATAAGTGAATAGAACAGCCTTCTTTGTGAATTAGAATTCCATCTTGTCCTCGTTGCACTTGAGATGCCTGTCTGGGAAGTTGTGGGAAATGAACATAATTGTGCACTCAGCTCATGGCTTGGCTTTGGAAAATTAGCTCTTTTTAGCACTGTACCAGGCACTTTGACATTGGTCAGATTTCCTTTGGTTGAAAACAACAGAATCAACTTAGGATCAAAGTCACCCAGGATCATCTAGAAACAGGAAGCAATCAGCAAATCAGATGGCACTTTTCTCTACCTCTTTCATCTGCTTCTCCATGCGCATGATTGCTCCAAAACAAGCATGTATACACCTCCTCCATTCAAGAGAGAAGCCCAGACCGACCAGCAAGATTTTTTGTAACAGCATCAAGAATCTAGCCCAGTTTAGGTCAGGTTTCTAACTTCAGTCCATATCTGAGGTTAGATGGAGCAGCTCCCAAATAAAAGTGGTCATTTTGCATTATGTAGTTCAGAGATACTCACTGTGTTCCACTCTTTGGCTGCTCTGTTTTTAATTTACATCACCATGGCTTGGGGTGACTTATGGACATGCCTAGGTTTCTCCCTTTCCTGGTTCTGTCCTTACATTAAAAATCGTGGTCTCTACACCAGCTGCTTCTGCCCCTCTCCTACCCCCAACATTCAGGGGACATCAGTGCTTGAGGTCTTGTCTTTATCTTCTTCTGGGCCCCAGCCTTCTGCCGTGTCTCCTATAGCTAGACATGTACTCCATCCCTTCCCCTGCAGTGGCTCCATAACCCAGTGCCTGAGACCAAAAGAGTGAATTGCTCTCATGTTCTTATTCTCATTTTTTGAAATGTGTCTTGCATTATAAAAGTAGTTTTCTCTAAAAGTAGTTATTTCTGAGTCACCCCACATTGTCTGGCTCTGTCACCAGCAAGCTCATCTATCCTTTTCCTCCCCTGTGTGACACACACAACCAGAACCAAACCCAGCCTTATAATAACACACCATGTCAGTACTGTGTTTGAGATTGCAAAGTACTTCAACTTTAGCTCTACTCAGGAAGAAAGCATAATGTGCTTTAAATAGATTTTTATTTGTTTTTCTTTATAGTAACTTTTTCTCCCATAGAGGAATAACATTACAGTCTAACAATCAGAATCCTGTTACACACATCCACAGGCATGCCACGTGACCAGGCTGAGGGGGTTGTGTCCTCGAGTCTGCAACATGTCACAACATGGTCAACCAGAGTCTCCTCTTTTCAGCCGGTCTCAACACAAAACACCCAAGAGGGATGCATTCATCTTACTGGTTCCACCTGGAACCAGGGGGCAGGGCAAGAGGAAAGGTACACGGGGCCATGTTATGTCTGCCTTCAGTCCCCTCACAGAAAGCCACATGGATCTGAGGAGTCATCCAGGAGCTCTGGTGGGGTCCTCATTGTACCTGACATCATGTGTCAGAGCAGACTACCAGGGTTCCAGACAGGGGTCAGGGAGCAAGCATACTCCAAAACAGCAGCACACTGCATTCATACACACGCGGTACCCTGGTGGGGCCAGACTGGCAAGAGCTGGAAACGACACCCAGCTTGAAGACAGCTGTATTGGGGAATTACTGGAAGTTGTCCTTTCATGTAACTGGGACACACTCTAGAAATGGGTCCCTCTCATATAACTGAGTTTTAGCAAAGCGCTAGTAGTGCTGACATGAAGTAATACAGTCTGGAACAGACTTCTCCAGGGTCTCTGAAAACATCATAAGGACAGACTCTCTAACCTCCTCCTGTCTGAGGTTGCATAGGACTTTGTGAGTTCTGGTTCCCTCATGTATTCAAGTTCTGTGGTTTAAAAAAAAATCCTGAAGCATGCTCAAGGTGAAAGGCACGTACACAGTCAGTACAGTATGACGAGGTCTGATGCTTCAGGAGTCAGACTAACAGGAAGACCAACTAGTGTTGGTTCTTAGAGATCTATACACAATTAAAATATTGCCACACTCAAATGCTACAGAAATCTATAGGAAAGTAAAAAAATATGAGCCTTGCAACCAGCTAGGTGATGATATTGGAGGGTTCTAAAACTACAGGAGCCTTACAGAATTATGGGTAAGGTAGGGGCCTTCCAAAACTGGAGCCAAATGCTCTAACTCACTTTTCCCCCACAGAAGGGTTGTGAACAGCACTGCCCAGAACTGAGCCTAAGCTCCAGCTGGCAGCGAAAGAGTAGGCAAGAAGTGCTGGAGGGAGTTTCAGCTCTTGGAAGTGCTGAAGACCCTAAGCTGGCTGTGATGTAACCAAGGAGTAGCTGGAAGAATCAGAGACTAGGTTGTAACCTTGGGGAGAGGGGCAAGGCTGTCAACTACTGGAGCCCTGGTGGACCAGTGTGGGGACTTTGAACTGCTTTTATATTGTAAATGTGGCTTATTCCCTTTCGTATGAGACCCCAACAGGGCTTCCTCTGTCCCCTTCCCAACTTCTGTAGGGCTACCCCCTCCCTTATCCATACAACCCCCATGAGGCCTAGGGTTAGCAGAGTTTTCTCTAAACTTCAGCTTGGCCACGAGGCCTAGAAACCTAGAACTGGAGTGAGGGGGAAGACCTATGTTCATATGTAACAAGAAATATTAAAAGTTTCAAGGAAGAAAGAGCACACACTAGAAAAGGACAGTTAGAAAAAGGAAAGGAGAAGCAACTCGGGGCATCCCAAGAGGCTGTTGCTGGTGTCTGAGCCCAAAATTCAATCCTGCCGTGAGAAGGAGAAAGCTGACTGACCTATCCCCTGTGTCTCATCCAGGTATCCAGGTCCCCTCTCCCATGTACTTACGGGAGGAGAAGGGAAGAGAAAACCCTAGGGTACCTATTTCTCCCCAGCAGCCTAGAAAGGGAGAGAGCCCTGGGAAAGAAAATGAAGAGAGCCTTCCTTAAAGGCCCTGAACCTGGGCAGGGACTATGGGGATTGGGACAGTGGGGCTCCTGGCCTCCTACCCGGGACTGTTTATTAGCCATCCTGGCAGAGTGTGAAATACCAGGCCAGAGGCAAGATAAAGGCTGCACTGCCATTCTTGGGATGGCTTCACCCCACAGCTTGTCCTACCCAGCATCACCATTCTGCATTCTTATTCTGGGGTGTGTCCTTCCCCTGCCTAGAATCCCTCCAGCCTGCATCTCTCCTAAGCTAGTTCTAGCACCTTGGGCATATGAACAGATATCTAGGATGGCAGGGCTTTGCCCAGCCTTTACTGCTAAGTTGACGTTGCAAGTAAGGGCAGCAAGGTACTAACTAAGCCCTTCAGACACAGGGATCTGCAGAGGGTTTGATTTCAGGAAGAGATTTGGGAGGTGAATTATAGAAAAGGGATGAGGGAGTAGACTCCAGGCTCCAGCTTGAGAGCAAGGCTTGGCCTCTCTGAGCAAGCACAGTGTGAGCCCCTATTGTGCCCTGCTCCCTACAGCATCTCAACCCGCCTGACCTGACTACCCTTCCAATAGGTTTCCTCTTTTCCTCGATTCCCTCCACTTTCTCCCACTAACTCACATCTCACAGTCCTTTCCCACATACCTTACCTTTCCATGCCTGAGCAACTTCAGGGAGCCCAGCCTCCAGAGGAGAGGAAGGGGGAGACTAAAGGCAGAACCCTCTAGTCTCACTGGGAGAATCACTGAGTAATAAGGGAGTAGGAGTGAATGCAGGTCCAGACATTAGATAGAGTGAGGCTTGTAAAGTGGGAGCTGAAGGTAGGAAATGAGCCAGATGAGACTGGAAGAAGACAGTCTCAGAAACAGGAGTGGGTCGGAAATAGAGGACTGGAGGAATGGGGATGGAGAGTGTCAGAGCAAAGATCCAGAAGGGACACCAGGGAAGGAAAGACTGTCAGTGGAGGAGATGGAGGATTAGATACCAGACGGGGCCAGAAGGTGAGAGCGGGGCTGGGGGGGGCGGGGGGGGGCGGGGTTGCAGAGCGGGGTGAGGGGTGTGTTCAGAGGCAGATTAGAGGATCGGAGAAAGGGAAGTAGGGGTGGGAGAGAGGGGCGATCAGCCCACTTCACACAATTAAGAAGGGAGGCTGTGGTATCCAGCCCGAGGTGGGCTGCAGGCGCCCCCCCCATCAGCACACTGGCTGCGGCGGAGGGGCTGGATGGGGTCGGGAGTCAGCGAGGGGTTTGCAGCACGGCCGGGGGAAGCTCAATAGTTGAACTGGCGCTGGCAGGGCTGGTAGACAAAGCTGCCCTGGTGCTTGGGCCGGCGCGGACGGCTCTCGCGGGCGCGGTTCTGCCTCTGCACCACCTTAGCGCTCAGCGCGTGGCGCTCGGCCCGCTGCCGGGCCCGCTGCAGCCGCCGCGCCTGGCCCGCCTTCTCCAGCAGCGCAGCCCGCGCCGGCAGAGGGGCGGCGTGGTGCAGGGCCCGGGGTTCGCGGCGAGCAGGCGCCAGCTCCCTGCGGGGAGAGACAGTCAGTCAGGGCTGGACAGATCGAGGGGAGTGCTGGCACCTCCCATTTGTCCCCGCACCCTCCTCAAGGTTTAGTCTCTGCTCAGAGGGGGGCGCCCAATGCCTTTCTCGTGGGTACCAGCCCTTCCTCCAGGCCACCCCGAGATGCCTCCTCGGTCCTAGACTCTAAAACGGGTAAATGTGGCCCCGTGAAGGCTCAGCTTCAACTTCCGATTCGACCCTGGCATTCTGTACCCTACCCCCACACTTACTTAGCTCTGCGGCCTCGCCCTTCCAACCTCAACAGACCCTAAGCGTCTGCTCCAGTCTTTCTCAAGCTCCACCCCAGCCACGAAGACACGCCTCTCCCAATCTCAAAGGCTCCTTTGCCTTCGGGCCGAGCTACATCCTGGCCCATCGGCCCCGCCCTTTGCCTCGAACACCCGCCTCTAAAGGGTCCTCCCGGGCAGTGCCAGGGGGTTCCTGGGCTCCAAGACACTCCTCTCTAGGCCTCCAGGCTCTGCTCGCGGCCCGCTCACCCGTCGCTAGAGTCTCCGTCAGGCAGGGCAGCTTCATCGTCTTCTGGATGCGGGGAAGGAGGGCCAGGCTCCAGCACTATGGTGCTGCCGGTCACGTAAACGGACATGCTGGGGTGCTCGATGAGGAGGTCCTCCAGGGGGCTGCTCTGGAGGCGGGCAGGCCCGAGTCCAGGCCCCTCTGCAGTAAAACAGGCCGGAGGGGTAACAAACCAGCTTTCATCCATCAAGGAGGGTGCGGGTGGAGGGCGGCCTGCTGGGGCAGCAGCAGCCCCGGGGCTGGGTGGAGCTGTGAAGCTGTCTATGGGTTACGGAAGGAGGGGGCGCAGTGGGGAGACACAGACACACCAGACACACATACACACACACACACACACACACACACACACACACACACACCGGACACAGTGGAGACCCAGACACAGACACACACACACACACACACACACACACACACACACCCCGGACACAATGGAGACACAGACACACCACACACACACACACACACACACATACCAGACACAATGGGACAGGGAGAGAAAGGGCATCGTTAGTCAGACCCGTAGCCCCTCCAGCCACACCCATGGGGCACCCACAAATCTCAACCTGCTGCCCTAGGGCGCTTGAGGTGTGGACTGCAACACCTCTGCCAGGAGAGAGCCCCAGCTTGCATGGGACGGCGCTGTTACCCCTACCTCCAATGCTACTGCTTCAGCCCCAATTTGCCTTGGGAACTCCCCAGTCCCCTAGCAGCTCCCTGCTCATGGCTGGACTATGTGCCCTAATGAAAACTTCACAGGCTCAGGAGTCAGTCCTGGCCCCAGACTCACCGGGCAGGTCAATGATGAGCCAGCCATCCACTTCATCTTCCTCAGAGACGAAGGCTTGGGGGCAGTCGGGGTCCTCGGCGGCAGGTGGTGGGGGACTGAAGAAGAGGCTGGTGAGGCGCTGAAGCATGGTGGGGGAGCAAAGAGGCCTGGGGGAGGGGGATGGTCTATGGCAGTGCAGAAACCTGTGAGGTAGAGAGGAGTCAGAGGTACCAGGGACTGCTCTCCCCTCAACTCCTGGCTGGGGATACCTTCCCCAGCACCCAAAACATTGATAAGAGTACAATGGAAATGTGTGGGAAAGCTTTGCCCTGTGCGTGTATGTGTGTGTGTAAACACATTTGTGTATGTGTGTTGTTTGTTCACTTTCTGCTAAGTCAGCCTGCCTTCAGGCTTTTCTGTCTTTTGTATGACCTTAGAAGTTATTTTGGAGAAGGCAATGGCACCCACTCCAGTACTCTTGCCTGGAAAATCCCATGGATGGAGGAGCCTGGTAGGCTGCAGTTCATGGGGTCCCTAACAGTCGGATATGACTGAGCGACTTCACCTTCACTTTTCCCTTTCATGCCTTGGAGAAGGAAATGGCAACCCACTCCAGCGTTCTTGCCTGGAGAATCCCAGGGACAGGGGAGCCTGGGGGGCTGCCGTCTATGGGGTCGCACAGAGTAGGACACAACTGAAGTGACTTAGCAGCAGCAGCAGCAGAAGTTATTTTAACGTATCTGTGCTTTAGTTTTCTCATCTGTCAAATGACAAGAATAATAGTATCCTCCTCTCAGGCCTTAAAGGAATTAAATGAGCTAATAATAGTATCCTCTTCTGGGCTCTCATGAGAATTAAATGAACTAAACACAAAGTGCTCAGAACAGTACCTGGATACAGACTAAGCATTCAATAAACTAATCAACTGGTTTATTATTAATAATTGTTAATATGCAAGCTCTAGGACTGATATATAAGACTCTATCAGGGAAGGTCCTCAAAGGACTGTACGTCCAACCTGGACCTTGAAGGGTAAAAACACTTCTGCAGGCAAGGAAGAAATCACCCAATATTGTGATTATTTATCATCATCATCATCATATAGCTAATATTCATGTGCCAAGTACTGTGTTAAGCCTTTAACCTATTACCTCATGTAATCGTCATAATAACTCTAGGAAATGGATATAATTATTAGCCCTCTTTTACAGGTGAAGAAATTGAGGCTCAGAGGCATAAGATGATTTGCCTAAAATCTTACAGCTAGTAAGACACAGAGAAAGGATTCTAATCCATGCAGATTCCAGATCACTATACTCCATTGCCTTTGCTGGGTATCTGTCTGGGTTAGGCATTTTTAATTTAGTGACCTGGGACCATGGTCCATGTGTATTTTTCTGAACTGAAGGACCTTGGTTTTCATCATGATTCCCTAAACAGCAGTCCTTGACCCCAGAGATTAAGAATCACTACTTGAGGGGACTTCTCTGGTGGTCCAGTGGCTAAGACTCTGCCCTCCCAACTCAGGGGCCCAGGTTCCATCCCTGGTCAGGGAACTAGATCCCACATGCTGCAACAAAGACTGAAGATCCCGAGCGCTGCGACTAAGACCTGGTACAGCCAAAAACAATTTAAAAAGAAAAACAAAAAAAGAACCACTACTTGAGCCTGTGTGGCTTGAAAAGGGCTCACTAGCAGAAATCCCACAGAACAGCTACCATCTCACCATGTGATTACATAAACCTCAATTGTGTCTGTCAGATGAAGGTCCTATTTCCACAGGCCCTCTACCCTCATCCCCACTATTTCCAAGCTCCTGCTCAAGGATTGCATCCCTGGTTAGGGAGGGAGATCAGGTTGCCTGGTCCCAGTGAAACAGCAGGTCAGTGGGAGGTGATGATGGAGGGAGAGAGCTATCAGACCCCAAGACCCCTTAAGGATGAAGACTGAGGGTTGGACCAGGACTCAAGCCCTCAATCAGTCCTTGCCTGGCTGAAGATGAGAAAGAAAACTCTCTGCTCCAGGAATGGAAACAGCCTACTTCAGGACTAGACCTGGTTTAGGGGCTGCTGGCCAGGCCCCCTGGATGTCCCTAAAGCTTGACTCTCCTGAAGACAGCCAACAGTTTTGCTACTCAGCTACTTGTCACCTTCCTCTAAGGATGTTTCCACACTTTCTATAAAGCTCCCTGGGGATACAGTCACAATTCCATTCCCTGGAGGCATTCTACTCTTATTGCAAACCCACCTGGGGTATTTCTATGGTTGTTGCACATCTTCCAATCCCTGGGTATATTTTTCACACTTGCCACAGAATCACCTAAGCTCTACACCCTGAGAGTATGTATACATTTGCAGACCCCACAGTGGGCTCCAGAAGGAAGTGGTGCCTGGGTGTTGGCCTCCCTGGTGGTAGATTTTCAGGGATTATGAAAGGCTGGGTCACCCTCAATCAGTGCCCGCCCAGCACAAGCCACATATCCCAGCCCATTTGTAGCCACAGGGAGTTAGTGACTCAGTTACCAAAAATTCAGAGAGTTTGACCCCTCCTGAAGGAAGGGAAAGACTGGGGCCTTGATGAGGCACACCCTGTTTCCAAGGACCTACTGCTTCATCGAGAAAATGGAAAGAAAGTGAACAGGTGTTTCAGAAACCATGGGGAGACGGGGGGAGTCAGACAGGAGTCAGATTTTGATCAAGTCACTGCCCCTCTCAGGGGGCCCTCTGTCCCTCTATAAAAGGGTCTGAGGTTCCTGGCACGGAGATTCATCCTGCATTTACCAGAGCATCCACTGTGTACCAGAGTCTGCTCCAGGCCTCTTCAAATTACAAACCGATTGAGGTAAGGAAGGCTTAGGGCTGGGAAAGCTCCCTGCCCGAGGTCACACAGCAAGTCAGTGACAGAGCCAGAAGTGACAGCCTCACCAGCCAGCCAGTGCCCGCCTCCTCTCATGACCACAGAGGGAGGCTCCCAGAATTTTTCTTTCCCAGCCCTGCCAACTTCCTGGTTCTCACATTCCCAGTTCTGCTCCTGGGAGAACCATTCCCTTTAATAACTGCAACAGCTGTGCCCGGAATAACACTTGATCCCCAAGCCACCTCTACCCCAGCCCATCTGTGAGCAGAGTCTAGGCTGAGATAGGACTCTTGGTCCAATCCATAGGCCCATCTATTTGGAAAGTCAGAGGCTCTCCTGCTCAGTGTCTGATGCTTCTCTGTGAGCAGAGAGGGGAGCACACGCTTTGTAATCATCAGCACTAGTCCAGGTCAATCATTTCTAGCTGGCAGCTCTGAGGGTGCAAGATGAAAGTGATAGTTGCTCAGTTGTGTCCAACTCTTTGTGATCCCATGGACTGTAGCCTGCCAGGCTCCTCTGTCCATGGAATTCTCCAGACAAGAATACTGGAGTGGGTTGTCATTTCCTTCTCCAATGGATCTTCCCGACCCCAGGGATCGAACTCTGGTCTCCTGCATTGCAGACAGATTCCTTACCATCTGAGCCACCAGGGTGGGAGGTGAAGGACAGCCAAACAGAGGGAACTCTCATCTCCACCCCATCCCAACACTGGCCCGGGAGACACTCTGATGCAGCCATTGACTCACCTTTCTGTGGCCAAAACAGCTGGGAGGCAGTGATTTTACTGGGTTCCAGAACTCTGAGGTACAGAATGAGGATGGGGGCCTCAAAAGGGGACCCAGTCTCCAGAGACCTCCTGGAAAAAGATCCAGGAGTGAGGAAACCTGGGAGCATTATCAAATTTGGATGGGGCTTAGCCCAAGTGGTTGGATGGCATCACCGACTCATAAGTTTGAGTTGGCGATGGACAGGGAGGCCTGGCGTGCTGCAGTCCATGGGGTTGCAGAGTCCCACACGACTGAGCGACTGAACTGAACTAACCCTAAGTAGAGTCTTAGGTGCAAGGAGGATGTGTAACTTGTTATTTGTAATAAGCTTCTACTAGGTATGTGCCAGTGGCTAATGCAGCCGCCACTCACGAGGGAGGCATGACTCTAACTAGCTGCACGACCTCGAGTAAGCCACCTCCCCTCTCAGGGCCTCGGTTTCTCCTTCCATGAAATGGGCTCTAAGACCCCTCGTTCGGGGGCTGGGAATGACGTCAGCTAAGGCGCTGCACACAGGTCAGGGATTAGGAGAATGTTATTATGTTAGTCCCAGGGGCGCAGAGCCTGGAGCCAGAGGAGATTGCACCACCACTTGGCGCTGCCCCAGCGATCTAGAGTTCAAGCTTCAGGGGCTCCTGAACTTCTGACAACCCCCTCCACCTATCTAGACCCAGTAGCGCCTTCGGAACCTCTCTCAAGTCTCTTCGAACCTCTCTCAGGTGTCAAGGACAAAGTAGATCAGAGGTTTGACCTCAGCTCCTGGGTTAGCCCAGGAAACAAGAGGGCCCTCTGGTCCCGCTGCCTTCAGCGTCCCTCACTCTTGGGCCCAGTTCCGACCCAGCGCCCAACGGGTCACCGGAGGACAAGCGACCCGAGTCGGGAGGGGGTGGGGGGGGCGGTGCCGGCCTTGGTGACGTCTCAAAGTCATATGCAAATAGAGAGACGTCACGGTCTACCAGGCGGGGGCAGCCAATCCGGAGCCCAGAATGCAGCCCCAGCAGCCGCCCGCTGAGACTGACAAAGACCCGGGAACTGGGGGCGCGGGGCGTGTCCCGAGGCTCCAGGAGCCCCCCAGGCCAAAGCCGGTGGGAACTCACCTGGGGACTGGGGGCAGTGCGGCGGGCCCAGGTGGCGCTGAGGTAGTTGTGAGGCGGAGCGTCCCGGGATCGGCGGCGGATCACAGGCCCGGCAGCATCGCGGGGGCTGGGTTGGGAGCGAGTCCGGCGCTCAGAGTGACTGCGCTCGCGCGCCGGGCTTTGAGTCTACAGCCGCGGCTGCTGGACTCACCGCACAAATTGGAACGTTCAAACAGCTGATTGTGACGTCACAAAGGGGCCCGCCCGCCTCGCGTCACCGCCCGGCCAAGCGGCGGCCAATCCCAGGCTGCGGATCCCCCCTCCCCGCCTCCTCCGCGGCTAGCCGGCTAGTGGCTCCCTCGCGGGGATCCCAGACTCCCAGGCTAGGGAAGAAGAGGCCTGGAGAAACAACTGCTGGAAGCTTGGACCGCCCTGCCTCTGGGCGACCCACGGACCTCTCTAAGAGGGGGGTTCCCACTCGTTCCTACGAGACCCCCATCTTTCTGCACACCCTCCGCATCTGTCAGCTCCCTCACCTCTCCCGCCGCCTCTCTTGTCCTTTCACCTGCATCTTACACTCAAGTCCCTCAGTCTGTACAGTTTTCTCAACTCCACACCACGTTCGTGCACCCCAGCCTCCCCACCACCCGTCTCCCGGCTCTGCCTTTTCTGTCTCCCTTTCTTAGCCGTACACGCTCGCTGCTTTCCCACTCCTTTTTTTTCCTCTGCTGGGCAAGCCTAACAGGTGGGAGACAACCCTCTTCCCTGGTTCCAGGGGATCGCAGGAAGTATAGACGAGTTAGTTAGGCTGACAGGAAAATTTTGCCAGTAGAACTTGGAGAGGAATTGCTTTGGGCTAAATAAACATTGACCTAGAGAGTACTCTGCACTGGAACGTTTACACATCTTGTGCGTGTGTGTGCTCAATCGTGTCCGACTCTTTTGTGACCCCCATGGGCTGTGGCCTGCCAGGCTCCTCTGTCCATGGGATTTCCCAGGCAAGAATACTGGAGTGGGTTGCCATTTCCTTCTCCAGGGGATCTTCCGGATGGAACTTGACTCTCCTGCACTGGCAGGCAGATTCTTTACCCCTGGCTACCTGGGAAGCCCTTACACACCTAATTTAATCCATATTGCTACTGGGGCTGGACAGAAAAATGAGAGACAGGGATTGATTGATTATTAGAGTGGGACCCAACTGGGTGACTAACCACCACCACCACCACACAGGGAAACAGATCTCATGGTTAGTATATAGATTCATACTCAGTAATGCATTCAACAGCAACTATTGCTGCTGCTAGACCATTAGCTGACATTTCTGAGCACTTACTGAGTGCCAGGCATTGTGCCATACTGCTGTATATGTGTTTTTATTCTTCACAACAACCGAAATGGTGTGTGTTATCCCCATTTTCAAGTTGAGGAATCAGGGTCACACAGTTATAGTAAATGGCAAAGCCAGGATTTGAACACATAGTTCCTGGCTCCAACACTCTCCGCTCTCTACAAGCACCAGATAATCAAAGCCCGAGGGTGCTTCAGCCTCCCCCAGGAAACCTGGGCTTCATCCTTTCCCCAAACTTGCTGTGTGACCTCAAGCAAGTCATGTCATCTCTCTGGGCCTCAATTTTCGTATCTATCGAAACATCCAAGTTACCTTTTAGAGATTCTTTCAAAGTCATCACCGTCAGGATTCTTCCAGTCCCATATTCTAGGCCCCCATCATTCCCAGTGGCCTGAGAAGAGGCTGGAAAGACCACAAGTACACATCCTCAGCATCTCCAGAGGTTGTGCGTCCTCTCTCAGTAGAGCAGGGCTGGTGGGGATGAATCTGAGCACTGCCCATCTGTCTCACTGGGAGGGGGGGTTGGGGGGGAAGAGAACTAGGCCAGAGCTTCTGCTCTGCTGATAAAATCCTGTCCCGGCCTAATCTGAAACCCCAGAGGGACTCCTCAATCCTAGCAACTAGGAGAAGGAACAGGGAAACAATACCCAGCGGCTTGGGGAAGAGGGGTAGCAGTGAGGGAGCAGTGTTTTGGCCCTTGGAGTGGTATCCCCAAACCATCCTCATTCTTTGCAACCTTGAGCCTCTGCCCATCACATCTGCTTCCTGCTAACCTCATAGCCTCTCTTCACCTCTTGCTGACTTAAACTGGATAATCCCTAATACACCTCTCTTGTCACATCATTTGCCTGTGCTAAAACCTCCTGTGGCTCCCACAGTACCACGCCCCTTAATATGGCATTCTTCCCTTCCATGATCCAGCCCCAGTGCTCTCACTTCATTTCTCTTCCTCACTTACATCCACCTTGTGCTATGCTCAGACTCCTATTGTCTCTTCATTCTCCCACACCCATACTTTTGCTCAAGCTTTCTCCTGGAATTCCCTGTTCAGGCTTTTCTGAATTCAGAGTTTTTCTGTCTTCAAGGTTCTACTCACTCCTTCTTCCTCTAGGTCACATTTCCTGTCCCCACCCAGGTGTCCAGAACTACCTTGATGGACGGTACAATCATGTATTTGTTCAATAAACAGTAAGTGATGATGACTAATTGTGTATATGTGTTTTCCCAAGTAGACTGTGGGCCTCCCAAGGGCAGGATCTTTGTCTATATACTTCACTCAGCCTGTGCTGGGCCTGGCATAGAGTAGATGCAACCAAAGGTTCAACAGTTAAAGGTTGGAGAATGGGGGATAGATTAGGAATTTGGAATTAAAATATACACGCTACTATATATAAGACAACCAACAAGAACCTACTGTATAGTACAGGGAACTATACTCAACATCTTGTAAAAACTTATAATAGGAGAGAATGTAAAAAAAGAATATAGATGTGTATGTATAACTGAATAACTGCTGTATACTTGAAACTAACACAACATTGTAAAAAATATATTTCAATTAAAAAATTTAAAGGCTCAGCTCAAGAGAAATGATTGGTATGAGAAGACTCCTATACCTGGACCCTTAACCCTGGTATGGGAAGCATTCTATTGGGCATAGGATTATGGTCCCCCAAGCCCAGGGAAAGGGTTTCTTGTCATACACTCTGGTCCCCTAAATGGCCTGGATTCTGTTCCCCATCTTATAAACCCTGTGTACAGGCAGATAGGCCAGATCTCAGCCTTACATTTCTCATGAGTCAAAGGTATCATGAAAGTGGAGTGGCTGAGCCTAGCAGAATCCCCTCCTGAAACCCCTGGGACCTATCCCTCTCTACTGCAGAGATTTACTGTTAGGGTTGGAGAAGACCTCAGAGCTCAGCTCATCCCCAAATTTTCATTTTATAGGTGGAGAAACTAAGGCACCCTGAGACACAGAGATTAAGTTACTTGTTTAGAATTATAAAGCAACAGAGTCATCTACTGACCTTGGTTGGCACTGGAGTGGGCTTAGTATTCTGGGACCCTGGCCTGGCCTGGGCATCATGCTGAAGGTAATCCTGGAATCTCATTTCCAATCAGACATAAGGTGCCACTCCTGTACACACACATACACACGGGCATCTATGTGTATACATGAAGACATCCATGTACAAACATACACGTGCACATGAGCTCACCTTTGCAGAGTTAACAGATGCTCATGCCCTTCTAATCTTTGCCCAGATATGAGCACCTGCTGAATATTTCTTTTTTGGCTGCAGGGCACATGGGATCTTAGTTTCCCAACCAGAGATCAAACTCGTATCCCCTGCATTGGAAGCACAGAGTCTTAACCCCTGGACCACCAGGGAAGTCCCAAAACTAGCCCGGTTTTTCAGGCTCCAGGGTTGGAGGTCAAGAGGCCTCTCTTCTATCTGGGCCTTGCGCTTCCCTTTAGTGAACTCTGGGGGCTCCCTAATGGCGTGGGTTTCCTCCACTTCAAAGGGCAGAGATGTGTCAGCCTGGGTGTATCCCTCATGGGATCTTGCATGTACTCAAAATTATGAGCCCCCTGGAGAACTAACTCACCACTGCCCTCTCTTCTCTTCCCCTCTGAAATAGAGAGCAAGAGCCTGGTGGGCAGTTTGGAATCTGATGAAACCAGCAGGTCCTGATCACTCTAGACACACAACCCCCCACCCCGAACTAGCCCTAGATTTACAGAGTTAAACAAACCATATTAATGACGACACTCTTAGGACCTCTATGTGCCAGGTATTATGTGTGTGCTAAGTTGCTTCAGTTGTGTCTATTTGTGACCCTATGGACTGTAACCTTCCAGCTTCCTCTGTCCATGGGATTCTCCAGGCAAGCATATTGGAGTGGGTTGCCATGCCCTCGTCCAGGGGATCTGCCCGACCCCCAGATGGAATCCATGTCCCTTATGTCCCCTGCATTGGCAAGCGGGTTCTTTACCACTAGCACCACCAGGGAAGCCCATTCTACATCCTTACCTGTGTTGATAACTCCTTTAATCTCCACAACCTAATATAGATAAAATTTATTCTTCTCATTTTACTGGTGAAAAAACTGAGACAGGGAAAGAAATTTAATTGGTAAAGCCAGCTAAGGCAAACATAATCCCCATATTCCCCCAAAAGACTGACCTATACCTTAACCAAGGGGCACTTCCTTAGAACCTATACTCAAAAAACTTTGTTGTTCAACCAAGAGATGTTTGAATTGAGGGTAACTGTGGTGTGTGTGTGTGTGTGTGTGTGTGTGTGTATACACCATGAAAAAAACCTTGGCCCGATTGTCGGTAAATCCAGATTTCAATCCTGGTTCTATCCTAGGTTCATTGTCCAAGTCACTTTCTTTGTCTGGGCCTCAGTTTTCTCATCTGCAAAATGGCTGGCTCCGTATTCTGTGTGCTTATATGTTCGATAATAAATAACGTACAACTATAAAGACTGTGTGTGAAAAAATGTACAGTATTTTTTAAAAAATCATTTTCCTGAGCAGCAGACCCTCCTATGTTGGCCTTGAAGGAGCAAACTGCCGTGTTGTGAAGATGGCCACATGGCAAGGACGCAAGAGGGACTTCTGGAAGCTGAGAGTGGTCCCTGCTCAAAATACTAAAAAAACAGAAATCTTAGTAGTATGGCAGCAAGAAAATGAATTCTGCCTATAACATGAGGGAGCCTAGGGCCAAACTTTCCCTATTTGGGTCTCCAGATGAGAACATGGGCTTGATTTCAGCCTTGTGAGTGTGTTGAAAAGTTTTTTTGCGTGAAAATTAAGAAGCAGTTTGAGTTATTCATCTTACTCTAGTACATTTTGTCTTATTGCAAATAATTTCTTTTGCTGAAGTCATATAGTTGAAATCGAGTAATTTGCATATGTGGGATGCAAATCCAGGGTGTATATCTCAGCCAAAAGGCACCTTCCTCCAATAAGTTCTCCAAGCTGTCTTTGTTTTTTTTTTTTTTTTCCCAAGCTGTCTTTGAAAAGAATTAACCTGTCACTTCTCACAGCCTCCAAAACAAACACATTGTCTGCCTGTCTCTTAGAGCACTGTACATTTTGAATTCATCACATACTCAGGAATACCTAGTTTCTTTCCAGGAGATATCTAACCTTTTCTATACTGGAGAATCTCTTTCAGTGTAACATGCTAAGTTGCATCAGTCGTGTCCTCCTCTTTGCTACCCTATGGGCTGAAGCCCCAGGCTCCTTTATCCATAGCATTTTCCAGGCAAGAATACTGAAGTGGGTTCCCATGCCCTTCTTTCCCCCCACCCCCGCCCCCTTAATTTGTCCACCCTTTATTCTCTTTTTTTGTTTGTTTTTTTAACAAGATCATTTTGCCTTGTTTTGGAGATTAAATTACAGTGCAGTGCACAAGTCATAAATGTAGGATTCAATAAATTTTGACAGATGCATACATTCGTGTAACTCACTGTAAGAAACTGTTCCCATAGGTCCCAAGTCTACATGTCCTTTTTTTAAAGTTTCATGTATTTATTACTGAGCCTCATAGACTGCTAGTGAAGAAACAGGAAACATCAGGAGCCAAGCATTCCATCTCTCCCATAAGCTGTTCAGACAGTAGTGATGTTGTCACTGAGACTTGGTTGGTTAATATACAAGTGATCTTAACACACAGCATGTGTGCCACTTTATATAGGAGGCTTCTTATAGACCCCACTTGGTTCTTCTCCAGTGTCTTCTCTTGGAGTTGCACCTGATTTTATTATCAGTTTTCATTCAAGTCCATTGAGGAATGGGACAATTCTGCTTTTGTTTCTTGGCTTAGAATCGCTTGATCCTGAAAGTCTTGTGAGAAGATCCATGCCCTTCTCCAGGGGATCTTCTCAACCCAGAGACTGAATCCATGTATCCTATGTCTCCTGCATTTGCAGGCAGGTCCTTTACCACTTGCGCCACCTGGGAAGCCCCTTCAGTGTAAGCAGAAATATAATCAAAGACTTTAAAATGCAGGGAGATAAGGGCTGTGAAAGTCATTCAGTTGTGCCTGACCCTTTGCGACCCCATGGACTATACAGTCCATGGAATTCTCCAGGCCAGAATACTGGAGTGGGTAGCCTTTCCCTTCTCCAGAGGATCTTCCCAACCCAGGAATTGAACCCAGGTCTCCCACATTACAGGGGGATTCTTTACCAGCTAAGCCACAAGGGAAGCCCAAGAGGCTAGGATAGTGATTAGAACAAGGAACTAGGGGAATCTGGGGGGAAAATAAAGGCTCCATGGAAGCCTTCCTGGAAAAGAGGACACCTGAGATGGGCTTTGAAGGATGAGTAGAAGTTGACCTTGGGGTTGAAAGGCCAGGAATATGATTCAAATCAAGAGCCCTCTAGGGTTTCCCTGGTCATCCAGTGGTTAAGACTTTATGCTCTCAATGCAGGGGGCTCAGGTTTGATCCTTGGTCAGGGACTTAGATCCCACATGCTGCAACAAAAGATCCTGCATGCCTCAGGGAAGATAGAAGATCCTGCATGCTGCAACTTAAGATATGGCACTGCCAAATAAACAAATATTAAAATATATATATATCAGGAGCCCTACACCCCTGTCTTGGCTCTGCTTCTAACTTGCTTTAGGTGATTCTCTGACCTTCAGTGGGCCTCTGCTTCTCTGTTTCTCTGCATGACAGGGAATTCCTCTGGGGCTTCTGCAGTGGCCCCATGGTAAAGAATCCACCTGTAATGCAGGAGGTGCAGGAGACATGGGTTCGATCCCTGGGTTGAAAAGATTCCTCTGGAGGAGCGCATGGCAACCCAGTTCAGTATGCTTGCCTGAAGAATCCCTTGGACAGAGGAGCCTGGCAAGTTACAGTCCATAGGGTCACAAAGAGTCGGACACGACTAAAGCCACTTGGCACACACACATGGGGAATTCCTTTGCCTGCTCACTTTTTTTCTGCCAGTTGCTTTCTAAGGAGAGTTTTTTCTTGTCTGACCACTTTCCAGGCTTTTTAGGTAGAGAACTGGGATAACAGGGAGACAGAAACAGGACAGAGAAGTGACAGGAAAGAAGGAAGGAAAGAAAAAAGCAAGACTTGTGGAAAAGGGCCTGGGGGACAGTTTCTGATGGGAAATGACAGATTTGGTAAGTGAGCAACACTGAGAGGCAGCAGTGGGGCTTGGGAGGACTGGTGAGAACAAAGGAGATTCTAAAGAGTGTTGACAAGGGGTGGAGACCCTTTGATGTCTCTCGAGAGTTACAGATAAATATTAGAGTCATTTTTAAATTGCTCTTGGGAGCTGGACTATTGTTCTTGGATTTACTACATTTTTATCCATTTTTGAATAGTTTAAAATGGACATGATTTGAAATCTCAGAGAACAAAGGGTAAAAGTTTCCCTCCCATTTTTTGCCTTTGGGACCCGCCAATCAACTTCTAGTCCCTAGGGGGGACTGCTGTTACCAGCTTCTCGTGTGAACTGTCAGAAATAATCTCTACATGTACAAGCATGCATATGTAGGTATGATCCCCCTATTTTGAACACAAATGATAGTGTACTATGCACACTTTTCTGAAATTTGCTTTTTTTAAAATTTAACAATACATGTTGGAGAAGAGTCCCTAGCAGTGTACACAGAGCTGCCTAATTCTTTGTTAACAGCCACATAGTATTTCATTGTCTCACATTAAGGATGGATTGAAGTTTATTCAGATAGTCCCCTATATTTAAACCTTTCATTTGTTTGCAACAATTTGCCCTTCATACTGCAGTTCTTGAACGTGATATTAAAGGTGCTAAGCCTGAGCCACTTGGAAGCCTCGGATTTATTTGGATACTGGGAGGTTTTGGACTCAGTGATGTTTTTTGACAGATTCTGATCCATCCTCTGGATCAAGCTCTTCCTACTGCCTTTTCCCTCGGTTCTGCCCACCCTGCTGTTGGGACCCGGAGTGGTCGCTTCGGCTCTTCACCACGGCCTGCTCTCTGAAGTCCTCAGAGCTCTTCCTGCGTCTTAGAAATCCTCCAGGATTCTTGATTCCAGCCAAGAGTCTCCTGCCAGGAGTTGTGGGCAGAAAAGCCAGAGACAGAGGCTCTGTGCATGTGCTCAGTCACTCAGTCGTGACTGACACCCTACAACGCTCTGAACTGTAGCCTACCAGCCTCCTCTGTCCATGGGATTTCCCAGGGAAGAATACTGGAGTGGGCTGCCATTTCCTCCTGCTCAGGGATCGAACCCCACATCTCTTGTGTCTCCTGCATTGGCAGGTGGGTTCTTTACCACTGAGCCCAACACCTGGGAAGCCCAGAGGCTCTGAGTAGAGTGTAAATACTTGTTGATCTGCTCCAAGACTTTCCTGGGGCCTCCCTGCTTATTCTTCATTGCTAGTTGGTTTTCTGTTTCTTCATTGCTAGTTGGTAAGACTTTCCCCTACCTTTCTGCCAGAGGAATTCACTGGGTCTACTCTAAGATCCTGGGGCATAACCTTACCTATGAACCTTAAAAAAAAAAAAAAAGTACCTTCTTGAAGGAGAAAAAACCCTTCTACCTGTAATAGAATTGCATGGAATGGTATTTAGAGATCATTTAGTGCCACAAATTTACAAATATGGGAACTGAAGTCTGGATGAGAGGGTAGGACTAGCCCAGGGAACAGAATATGCGAGCAAGAGGGACAGAACAGGAACTTGAGGCTTCTACCTCCAGGTCTAACCTCTTCACCCTCTCCTCCTAGGGTTCAGACTTAATTCATCTTTATTCTCTCAAAATGTAGGACTTCCCTGGGGGTCCAGTTGTTGGGAATCTGCCTACCAATGCAGGGGACATGGGTTCGATCCCTGGTCCAGGAAGATCCCACATGCCACGAAGCAGCTAAGCCTGTGGGCCACACTATTGAAGCCTGCATGCCCTAGAGCCTGTGCTCTGCAACAAGAGAAGCCACCGCAGTGAGAAGCCCACACGCTGCAACTGGATAATCCCCCTACTCGCTGCAACTAGAGAAAGCCTGTGCACAGCAACAAAGACCCAGCACAGCCAAAAATAAATAAAAATAAATGTTTAAAAAAGATATCATGATTTACAGAAGAAACCAGAAGCAAAAGAGTACATGCCATAGGATTCCATTATAAGAAGATCTAGAACAGGCAAAAGTAATACATACGGACAGGAAGCAGATCCATAGCTTCCTGGGGATGAGCGGATGGACTGACCACAAAGGGGAGTGAGGGAACTTTCTAGAGTGGTAGAAGTGTTCTGTTTTGATTGTGGGATGGT
Source organism: Ovis aries (assembly GCF_016772045.2). NCBI lineage: Eukaryota > Metazoa > Chordata > Mammalia > Artiodactyla > Bovidae > Ovis > Ovis aries. Next base: position 64,030,402 of record NC_056066.1, on the reverse strand, counting down.
AGGGTAGATATATTTGTCAAAATTGATTATACCTCAAAAAAGTGATTTAAAAGAAAAAAAAAAGGCAACACTGAAATATATTTACTCAATTTAGTTAAGAAAATACAATGTGACCACTGACCTACATGCTTAGTCAACTCGCACCAGCTCCTCTGAGTTTGCTGCTGCTGCTGCTGCTGCTAAGTCGCTTCAGTCGTGTCCAACTCTGTGCGACCCCAGAGACAACAGCCCACCAGGCTCCCCCGTCCCTGGGATTCTCCAGGCAAGAACACTGGAGCCATTCATAACTCCCAGGTCAGAGGCTTGCATCTCTGAGATGAAGTCGTCACAGATTTTGGTCAGAACATCATTTCCTTTAGACTTTTGTTCACTGTGTCGTGACCACGGCTCCTGACTTGGGTGGGATTACAAAGCTGTTGACTAATACCTCTTCACTGTCTACCCAGGAGCTGTGTTAACTTGCTAGATTGGATTTTTCTTGCAGGGACTATCAAAGCTTTGTAATTTGTGCCCTTTAAAAAAGAAAAAAAAAAAAGCATTTGTACAAGTAATAATAACCATGGCTAACATTGCTTACTTGCTTTCTCTGTTCCAGGAGATGTTCTAAAGGTTTTGCACGTAACATCTCAATGTAGATTCAGTACTGTCCTTTGAAGAAGATCCTTTTGTGGTCCCCATCTTGCAGGTTTGGAAACTCAGGCATGGAGACTTTGAGTTATCTGCTGGAGGTCTGACAGAAAATTCTCCCCTACAGTAGAGCCTGGCAGGCTGCAGTCCACAGGGTCACATAGTGTCAGCCATGACTAAAGCAACTTAGCACGCATGCACAGATGACAGATGGATATGAACCCTATCGGCCTGACTCCAGAGTCCACATAGCTCTTAAGTGCTATATGGTAATGCTATACAGCATTACCTATAAAATGACCTAAGAGTGACAGCAAAACCCTTTTGCCTCAGGACCCCTTCCTCACTACTGCCAGAAATTCCACCATTGACTGGGTCCTCCCTCACAGTTAAGCATTGCCTTTTTTTTTTTTTTTTTTAATCTTTTGGCCCTGCCTTGTGGCATATGGGATCTTAGTCCCCTGACCAGGGATCGAACTTGTGCTGCCTGCATTGGCAGCCTGGAGTCTTAACCATTGGACCACCAGGGAAGTTCCCAAGCCTTGCCCTCTCTAGAGCCTCCTAAAATGCACCTAGTCAAGAGAAAGGGAGCACTCACTCCCTACTCATTTAGCTAAATGGGTTTTCTAGACGCCTTCTATCCACTGAGCGTTCTGAGAAAAACACAGATTGGGAGGTGGGGAGAAGGGTGATGGGGGCATTGAAGGGGACACCAGAGAGGTAAGATGTTAGAGCCAGGTGTCCCAAGTTTCCTGGGCTGACCCTGCTCAACCTCACATCAATGAGATTCTGTGAAAATATGACCCTACAGTCAGTCAGCTCTGAAGACCAGAGACCCTCAGACACTAGAGACAGGGAGCCATGTAGGTAAGAGGTGACAGGAGAAGCTCTCTAGATGATGCCGGGTGTACCCTGGGTGCCCCAATCTGAGCCAGGGTGTCCTTGGGGAAGGCAGGTGGGACAAATGGCATGAGGTGAATCCTTCTCTCCGAAAGGAGGGGGTCAGCCTCATTCCTTTGCCTGGGGGTGTGGGTAGTTGCATTCTATCCACCTGAAGTCTATTTTTAAAAAATATTTATTTGTCTCTTCATTTCAGTACATGAGCTTAGCTGCCCCACGGCATGTGGGATCTTAGTTCCCCTATCAGGGATCAAACCTGCATCCCTTGCATTGGCAGACAGATTCCTAGCCAATAGACCACCAGGAAAATATCCTGAAGTCTATTTTTAAAAATTAAAATGTATTTAAGGACATCCCCCCCCCCCGCCCCCGCAAAAAAAGAAAGGACTTCCCTGGTAATCCAGTGGTTAAGACTCCATGTTTCCACTGCAGAAGGTGCAGGTTCTGTCCCTAATCAAGAAACTAGGGTCCCACATGCCACACGGTGAAGTCAGAAAATAACAAAATTTTTGAATTAAAATGTATCTTAAATGATGCAACAATTTATATAAAGTATTATATAAAACACAAGCAGACTTTGTAATTTTTTAAAAAGTATAAAAAACAAAACCAAAATAAAGTCAGGGCCACCCTTGACCACCCCTCGTCCCACCCCAGAGACCTTTCACTACTGCTCCTCATTTGGAGTTTTCCTTGTTTCTACACAACACATGTATGTACACACAGGAAGTGTATTGTTTCAAAGGGCTTGTTTTGCTTCTAGTTTTAGAAGCACTATGCTTTAAAAAATTTTATGAACTGACAATTACAGGGACAGAGATCAAAATTCCAAAGGTTCAATAGGGAAAACAGTGAAAAGCGGGTGTCCCTCTCTTCTCTGTTCCCAATTGTCTCTTTACTCCCCTAAAGGCAATCACCAATTCTAGCTTCTTGTAATTCCTTCCAGAGATAGTCTAGCATTTAAAACTCAACGTGTAAATACGTATATGTATTTTCTAAAGAAAGAAAGACTCTTCTGCACTTTGTTTTTCTTCATTTTATAGTATATTTTTCAGACTTTTAAAAATCAGTATGGAAAATAGCCTCCTTCTTTTTCACACATACATGGTATCCCATTATATTTATGCACAGTATTTATCCAGTCCCCTACGGAAAATAAAAAGTTGTTTCTAATATTTTATTACAAACAACGCTGCAATTAAATATTTTATCCATTATTTTGCCTATTTATTTGTAAGATGAATGCCTATTAGTGGGGATTAGTCAGCTGAGGTTATTTTAAAAGTTTAAATAGTATTTTAAAGTTGATAGAAACTGCCAAATAGCCTTCAGGATGTACCAATTTATACTGCTTATGAGTTAGTTTGTTTCGTTAGTATGTCATATGATTTACTCTGTCCTGCAGACTCACATTTTTCACTCAGTAATATGACACTGGAGTTCTACTTACGTCAATATGCTTAGGTCTTCCTCATTAAATACAAAGACCATCTTACAATTTCCCACTGCTATGGCTGTGGAAAGTTTATTTAGTTGAACACATATTGATGGACATTTGGTTGGGTTTCAATTTTTGCTTCCACGAACAATGCTGCAGTAACTCTTCTTGTATTAATATGAATAGAATAGATTCAAAGAAGTAAACTGCAAGATTGATAGTTATACATACTTAAAATTTCAATAGACGCTGTCAAGTTGCTCTTCCAAAATGTTGTGGCAGTTTAGACTTCCACTAACAGTGCATGAGAACTTTGTGTGGGCTCACTCAGTTGTGTCCAACTCTTTGTGACCCCTTGGACTGTAGCCCACCAGGCTTCTCTGACCGTGGAATTTTCCAAGCAAAAATACTGGAGTGTGTTGCCATTTCCTACTCCAGGGGATCTTCCTAACCCAGGGATCGAACCCACGTCTCTGGCGTCTCCTGAACCGGTAGGCAGATTCTTTACCACTGCGCCACCTGCTTTTGAACCTGCCCATGTGCTTTCTCCTGGAACAAAACTCAAAGTACGGGTTATCACTGGGATCATCCAGACCCTGAGCCCTACTCTGCAGAATCTGAATGAGTAAGCCAAGTGTTGGGAAGAATAAACACAGAAAAGGGGCAGGGCTGTCCCCCACTAGCCAGATAGTCACCCAGGTAACACAACTCTCTCCAAAGGAAAGATTACTTTGGGAGCGGGAGAAACTGAGCTCCCTATCAATAGGGGTGTTTGAACGGAAGTTTGGCATCAACAAATTCCCTGAGCTTCTATTCTGTGTGAAGTCTCTTAGATGGGTGTCTTGAGCCAGAGATGAGTCAGACCCTGTCTCTGCCCTCTCAGGGCTTGATACTCATGGAGAAAATAGACAAGTAAACAGACAGTGACAATTCTGTCTACTAACTATTGAGTTGGACTTCCTTTTCTGATAATATCTGGAACTTCCTGCTACACAGCACATGGAACTGCTGGAGATAAAAACAATAAACATCCTTTTAAATGCACAAATGGACTTGCAACCATTTGGGTTTTAATAGACATTTGGGGGAGATGAAGGCTTTGACTTACATGAAGGTAAGGGTTGTAACTGAGAACCTTGATAAACCTAGGACACTTAAAGGGCTGTACCAACAGTGAAAGTGCAGACTAGGGGAAAACAAGCAAATGTCTGAGTACAGAAGACAAAAGAAGACAAAAAGGATATATGTCCTTAGCAAAGAAGACAAAAGGGATATAGGTCCAAACAAACTGGTCTTTGGATGGGGTAAAGAAACTATCTTTAAGAATTTGAAATTGCATGCTTGTCCTTGATGAAAATGAGGTGATGAATGTGGGGTTCATATTTACATACCTGCATATCTAGGAAACTCCAAGGCTGAGAAATTAACATTTAAGGAGATCTACTCCAAAAGCACCTCTCAGATTCCTGGCAGAAACTAATGCAAATCTCCTCCAGATTTCCTCCATGGACCCCCTTCCTCCCCCAATCATTGCAGGTTACACAGAGTTCCTATATATAGAGCCCTTCCAGACAGCTAATAATCCACAAGGAAACAACTGCTAAAGTATACAAGGAAACAATCCATCATGAGTAAGGTTCAGCAGACATAGCAATATCGGTGCAGGAAGATGGCAGCCACCTTAGCAGCTGCTCTGGGAGAGGGGCCAGTCTGGGGGCCCAAGGCCATTGCCTCTGACTGGGAAAACCAGGAAGTCTTCACAGGGATCCCTATCCTGGCCGTGCAATTTGATGGGAACATAATTCTAGAAGCCAACTTCAGAACAACCACAGAGTCATACACCACCAATCGAGTGACTGACAAGCTGACCCCTATTCATGGTGGTACTTTCTGTTGCCACTCAGGCTCAGCAGCTGATACTCAGTCAGAAGCCAGTGTAGTCACTTATCAGCTTGGTTGGCACAGTGTTGAGCTGACTGACCCTCCATTGGTACACATGGCGGCCAGCCTCCTTAAGGAGATGTGTTACCAATACCGAAAAGACCTGATGGCAGAAATCATCACCGAGGGCTGGGACTCCCAAAAAGGGCGACAGGTGTCCTCAGTACCTATGGAGGGTATGATGGTAAGGTAGGCCTTCACCATCAGGTACTCCGGGAGCTCTTATATCTGTGGCTATGTTGAGGCTACCTACCAGGAAGGCGTGACAAAGAAAGAATGTCTGCAATCCACTGCCAATACTCTATCTTTGGCCATGAAACAGGATGGTTCCAGCAGCAGCATGATCCACCTGGCAGCTACTGCAGAATCAGGGATAGAATGGAAGGTTCTTCTTGGAGACGAGATTGTCCAATTAACCATTGCCACTTTATCACCTCTCTGAATCCTGGGTTCTAGTATACAATAGGAGATACCCCATACTGCTGCAAAATTCAATAAACAGGTTGTCACTGAGGGAAAAAAAAGATTCAGTAGACAAAATGCACAGAAGAATAAGACTCCTATGTATTTCAGATAACAGAATTATCAGATAGTGATCACTGAGTGCAGGTTAGAGGTAGCTGCTAAGTGCTTTGGAAGCATATTGAAAGAACAGATTCCTTGATGAAATCAAAGTCTTCACAGAGAAGGAGACTAAGAATAAGCCTTGAAGGATAAGTGGAACTTTGCCAAACGAGGACAAATGCTGTTGGGATGTACAAAGTATAATGTACCAAGGGCATGATGATTGATAGTTTATTTTTTCTGATGCAAATAGGGCAGAAAAGTGAGGGATGGGGCAAAGGAGGTAGGTAGGGGGATAGATCATGTTGGCCCTTGTAAGCAGTCTTACAAGGGGACTTTGGTTTCTTTTTAATATTTATTTATTTTTATTTGGCTTTGCTGGGTCTTAGTTGTGGCATGTCGGATCTAGTTCCTTAAAAGACAGTTAGTCGCTCAGTTGGGTCTGACTCTTTGCGACCCCATGGACTATAACCCACCAGGCTCCTCTGTGCATGGAATCTTCCAGGCAAGAATACTGGAGTGGGTTGCCATTTCCTTCTCCAAGGATCTTCCTGACCCAGAGACAGAATCCAGGTCTCCTGAGTTGCAGGCAGTTTCTTTACCATTCAAATCACCAGGGAAACCCTAGTTCTTTGACCAGGGATCAAACCCGGGCCCCGTGAACTGGAAGAACAGAGTCTTAGCCACTGGACCATCAGGGAAGTCCCATGGCTTTGATTTAAGTGTAGAATAGATTTAAGTGTAAAAGAAAACCAGTCAAGGATTTTAAGTGAGGGGTTAGTGATATTCACTTGTCCCTTCATTCATTCAGTTAATAAATGTCAGGCATGAAGAACGGCTGGAGGATGGAGGGTGGCAGCAGGTGACCAGTCAAGAGAGAACAGCAGCTACATGTGTAGGTGAGAAATGCTGGTGGCTTAGGTTAGAGTGGTGGCAGTGAAGATAGAGAGGAGTAGGTTTAGGTCAAAGCTTGAAAGTATATAAGGGATTGGAAAGTGCGAGGTATCAAGGCTTATTCACTTCTTCACTTCACTTCATAGATATAGATAAGAAGTGAAGTGAAGTGAAGTCGCTCAGTCGTGTCCGACTCTTTGCAACCCTGTGGACAGCAGCCTCCCAGGCTCCTCCGTCCATGGGATTTTCCAGGCAAGAGTACTGGAGTGGGTTGCCACTTCCTTCTCCAGGGGATCTTCCCAACCAAGGGATCGAACCCAGGTCTCCTGCATTGCAGGCAGACGCTTTAACCTCTGAGCCACCAGGAGGAGCATCTATATCTATACCTACCTACATCTATTTTCTGGCATTCTTCTCTGGTGGCTCAGATGGTAAAGTATCTGCCTGTAATGCGGGTGACCCAGGTTCGATCCCTGGGTCTATTGGGGAAGGTCTCTGCCAGGACACCATGGTTACCTTGCGTACATTCATTCATATAGGGCACACTGGCAAAAGTTTGAGCAGCTTATCTAAGTCTTGGCAGAATGGCTAGTGATCCTTCCAGAACACGAAAGAGTGGAAGGCTTGTAGGGTAATGAGAGCATCTTCCACTTGCCTCCCTGTCTCCCATTGGAGGTTGCCCTGAGACAGTTTTCTTATTGCTTCCTGGGTACTGATGAGCTGTAGGACTTTCTTCCCTACTCTACTCAGAATGGCGTTGCAGAATAATACCTGCTAACTGCGCTCCAGAATTGGCTTTTCAGCAATAGGGTACCCTACACTCATGTTGCAATTGTTCAGCCTCTTTTGTTTCAGTGTCATCCTTTTTGGTGTGTAGAGCAAGGGTCATGGAAACCTGGCTTATTCTTCTTGCTGACTATGTAAGTAATAAACTGATTCAACTGAAAACTGGTTCATTGTATCTTGACCAGTAGAATCAGTCAGGCCTTAGTTGTGGCCTTACCTTATTTTATCTTAAGCTACCAGCTGCTCCTGGGTCTGGGTGCTTCCAAGCTCAAACTTAGCAGAAAATAAAAAGCCATTGCCCAAATGACTCAATGCAAGATTCCAGAACTGAGTCTTCTTTACTCTGATTGACCTGACTTGCGTCATGTACTCATGCCTGCACCAATTACTGTGGCTAGGGATGTGGGATGTATTGGTTAGTTAAAGCCACTTAGGGCCCATTCCTGAAAATGGGAGTGAGGTCAATCTTACTCAGATCACATGGCTGAAAATTCAGGGTCCTGTTTGGAAAAGGGAAAGAAAGAATGGATTCTAGAAAGCAGTAAACAAAGCCCACTATACCCATCTTCTTTCCCAGAACAGCAATGTGTACTTGGGGGAAGGGCATGAAGGGTGTGGATGCATAATTGGGGGAGGGATGGCTCCTTTAAGGAGGGATAAAGGTTCAGAGAGAAGAGGCTGGGGGAAGCAGAGTCAATTTTAGCCTTTGGAGGCCTAGTTTATAACTTGGTCTTCCTAACAGGATGACTTTTGCAATGGTGGGTATTTGTGGTAGGGGACAGGAAGGAAATTGAGAGGTCTTGAGGTAGAAGGTACCAGAAATTTGTCCTCAGGGCACTATGTAAGACCAGACCTCTGGTTCCTTTTGGGCCTTTATAATACTTGGGTCCAAGGGTTGAGGAGAGAACAGGTATGGATTTCCCAAGGGGCTACACCAGAGACCCAGCCCAGGAACAAGAGGCAGCTAGTAGCTAGTATAGGAAACAGATGTTGAGAACCCTGCTTTCTGGGCCCAGTATCACCACTGACTTGGTGTGCAACAGTTTGGTGAGTCATGAATTTCCTTGCCTGGCTGGTTACCATGTCACATAATGGCAGCTACTCATCAGGCAGCCAGGGAGGGGAAAAGCTTTCAGTTTTGTTTGCTTGCTGCTCTATCTATCTATATCTATATCTATATCTATATCTATATCTATATCTATATCTATATCTATATCTATAGGGGCTATTTGTTGTGGCTTGTGGACTTCTCTGTTGCAGTACACACGCTCTAGAGCTAGAGGGCTCAGTAGTTGCTGCACACAGGCATAGCTGCCCCTTGGCATGTGGGATCTTAGTTCCCTGACCAGGGATCAAACCCACATCCCCTGCAATGGAAGGTAGATTCTTAACCACTGGACCATTAGGGAAGTCCTCCTTCAGCTTCAGTTGTATTTAAAAGATTTAGAGATTTTATCTACTCCTCAATCTGAGAATTTTTGGTTCTCAGTTTCTGTCTCAATTTTTTATTAATGAATGTCTCAGACTTTTATAAAAGCCAGGGTTTGAGTGCCAGGCATAAGAAATAGGGGAATTTGGGAAACAATTGATCAATGCTACCTCCAAAATATCTCTTGAATCCACCCAGTTCTCTCTACCCTCCTGAGCCAAGCTACTGTCTGCATTCACCTGGTTAACTGGGCAGCCTCCTCACTGGCCTCCCTGCTGCCACTCCTCACTCCATCCATTCTTCACTCAGTAGCCAGATGGCTATCATTTTTAAAATCTAAACTGTAATCATGTTCCAACTTTCCTTGAAACTCTTTAGTGGACTTCCCATTGCTCTTAGACAAAAAGTCCAATTCAGCATTATGCTCTACAAAGGCCATTTTAAAAATATTTATCTCTATTTATATTTAAATTTCAGAGAAGGCAATGGCACCCCACTCCAGTACTCTTGCCTGGAAAATCCCATGGACATATTTAAATTTGGCTAATCCCATGGACATATTTTGCAGGACCCTGGATCTTCACTGTGCATGAGGGACAGAATCTTTTAGTTGCAGCACGAAGGATCTTTAGTAGCACCATATGAACTCTTAGTTGTGACACATGGGATCTAGTTCCCTGATCAGGGATCAAACCTGGGCCCCCTGCATTGGGAACTTGGAATCTTAGCTATTGGACCGTCAGGGAAGTCCCAACAAAGGCCATTTGACTCTTACCTATTCCTCCAGTCACTTTACTCCTACACTGACCTCCCTCATTGCAAGCGCATTGTAATCTTAGTTCCCTCTTCTCCATACACACAACTCACCATTGCGAGTTCTTTACAGCAAGAGCTCCTTCTCATCCTTTAGGTCTCAGCTTAAATATCACCTCCTCAGACAGGCTTTCCTTAATGATCCAGTTCAGTCTATAGCATGTCCTCTGCTATTCATCATCATTGACCCAGATCTGTTGCCCTCATTAGTCTAATCATAACCTCAAATTATTTTATTTGTCTTAATGCTCTTATTCTGTATGACTTCCTGCTAGACTAAAAACTCCAGCATGGGAGAGACAGTGCCTATGTTTCTCAGCAGCATTATTAGTGGATTTGTTGTTGTTTAATCGCTCAGTCATGTCTGACTCTTTGTGACCCCATGGACTGAAGCCAGCCAGGCTTCTCTGTCCCATGGGACCTCCCAGGCAAGGACATTGGAGTGGGTTGCCATTTCTTGCTTCAGGGGATCTTCCTGACCCAGGGATCAAACCAAATCTCCTGTAAGTCTCTTGCATCACAGGCGGATTCTTTACTGTTGAGCCACTGGGGAAACCCTTATAGGTGGATATTTGCTCCTTTTCCCCCTATCCAGCATCCAATCATCTTTTGTGTTGTTGTTGAAGAAAAGTTGTGAACAACCGGGACAGCATATTAAAAAGCAGACATTACTTTGCCAACAAAGGTCCATCTAGTCAAAGCTATGGTTTTTCCAGTAGTCACATATGGATGTGAGAGCTGGACTATAAAGCAAGCTGAGTGCCGAAGAATTGATGCTTTCTAACTGTGGTGTTGGGGAAGACTCTTGAGAGTCCCTTGGACAGCAAGGAGATCCAACCAGTCCATCATAAAGGAAATTGGTCCTGAATATTTATTGGAAGGACTGATGCTGAAGCTGAAACTCTAATACTTAGGCCACCTGATTCGAAGAACTGACTTATTGGAAAAGACCCTGATACTGGGAAAGACTGAAGGCAGGAGGAGAAGGGGACAACAGAGGATAAGATGGTTGGATGACATCACCGACTCAATGGAAATGAGTTTGAGTAAACTCTGGGAGGTGGCAGTGGACAGAGAGGAGTTGTGTCCTACTCTTTGTGACCTCATGGACTGCAGCACGTCCTATCCTTCACTATTTCCCATAGTTTGCTCAAATTCATGTCCATTGAGTCAGTGATGCCATCCAACTATCTCATGCTCTGTTGCCCCCTTCTCCTCCTGCCCTCAATCTTTCCCAGCGTCAGGGTCTTTTTCAAAGAATCAGCTCTTTGCATCATGTGGCCAAAGTATTGGAGCTTTAGTTTCAACATCAATCCTTCCAATGAATATTCAGAGTTGTTTTCCATTGGGATAGACTGGTTTGATCTCCTTGATGTCCAAGGGACTCTCAAGAGTCTTCTCCAGCACCACAGTTCAAAAGCATCAATTCTTCAGTGCTCAGCCTTCTTTATGGTCCAACTCTCACATCTGCACATGACTACAGGAAAAACCATAGCTTTGACTATACATATCTTTGTCAGCAATCACCTTTTACCTTCACCCAAAAGATTTCACTGAATTGCCTTCAGGATGTACTGTCCTAAGGCAAATACAATCAATTCATGATCTGTATTCCCACAGATTCTTTTCTCTTGCTGCCCTACACACAGCCAAGAGGTAGGTACAGGACCTAATCTCAGTTAATCCCATGCTGTGTCCAAGAATTTTGGCCTTCTTTTTTTTTTTTGGCTGCGCTGGGTCTTTGTTGCATTGGTTCTTCATTGAGGCTGTCAAGCTCAGTAGCTGTGGCATGTGGGATCTTAGCTCCCAAGCCAGGGATCAAACCCAAGTCTCCTGCATTAGAAGGCAGATTCTTACCGGGGAGGTCCCAGAATTGTGACTCTTGAATGGCACACTGCAAGGTCATTAAAAACTGGTTGAAGTTCACTCATGTCAGTGGTGGTACCTGGTAGTCTTGACAGCTACCCAGGCTTTGTGTTGCTGTCTTCTTGAGTTCTGATATTCCAAGTCTGGTTCTCTAGGTTTTTCTTTGATCCTGTTGAGCTCTCTCACAGCCTCCTAGTTAATTTCCTTTAGGTTAAAGATGGCCAGAGTCAGTTTGCTATTGGGAGTACAAAAAAATATGGACCTGATAGATTGTACTTCTATAGCCTAGTGCAGGATCTGGCAATGGTGAGTATTTAATAAGTGCTAAAGAAAAAGCTACCTGGGTATATGGCTTAAGGCTGATGACTCAGAGCCTCAGATCCTTCTTCTCTAGGGAACCCACACATCATCTAGGATCTCAGGAAAGATATCACCTTGTTTGTTCCTGTATTATTTCCCTCCTTTCAATTCTCTACCCTTCCTTCTCAGCTACAGCAACAATACAACCCAACCTAATTCAACCCCAATTCCTCTCATTTTCTCAGGCATAGCAGCTTAACCACAACATTTGAATCATGGTTCTGCCACTTATTAGCTGTGTGACCCCAAACAAACTAAATCTCTTTTTGTCTTAGTTTCCTCATCCACATGTGGTGATTGGGAAATTACAGGAACTGTACTCTGTGTGTGTGTGTGTGTGTGTGTGTGTGTGTGTGTGTGTGTGTGTGTATGTATTCGTTTAACTACCACGTAGCTTGGTGGGAAAAAGAATCTACCTGCCAAGCAGGAGACACGAATTTGATCCCTGAGTTGGGAAGATCCCCTGGAGAAGGGAATGGCAACCTACTCCAGTATTCTCGCCTGGAAAATCCCTTGGACAGAGGAACTTGGCTGGCTTTTTTTTTATATTAGTTTATGTATTTGGCTGCAGTTAGTGGGGGCACTCAGGTTAGTTGCAGCATAGGGGATCTTTAGTTTTAGCTTGTCAGTTCTAGTTCCCTGACTGGGCCCCCTGCTTTGGGAGCACAAAGTCAGCCACTGGACCACCAGGGAAATCCCTGGCATAATGTTTTTAAGTTTCATTCATATTGTAGCATGTATCAGTACTTCATCATTATTATTGTTTTTCTCAATTATAGTCCATTGTATAGATATAGCACATCCTGTTTTTCTATTCACAAGAAAACAAAATATTCAGGGTTGATAATTGTTTCCACTTTTGGGCTATTATATGTAATAGCTATGAATAAGCTATAAACATTTGTGCACAAGTTTCTTTGTGGACATACGTTTCATTTCTCTTGGACATATAGCTAGGGGTTGAATTGATGGGTCATATAGCTAAGCTATTTAAAAATCCTAAAGGATGATGCTGTTAAAGTGCTGCACTCAATATTTCAGCAAATTTGGAAAACTCAGCAGTGGCCACAGGACTGGAAAAGGTGTTTTCATTCCAATCCCAAAGAAAGGCAATGCCAAAGAACGTTCAAACTATCATACAATTATGCTCATTTCACAAACTAGTAAGGTAGTGATCAAAATACTTCAAGCTAGGCTTCAGCAGTATGTGAACTGAGAACTTCCAGATGTACAAGGTGGATTTAGAAAAGGCAGAGGAATGAGAGGTCAAATTGCCAACATCCATTAGATCATAGAGAAAGCAAGAGAATTCCAGAAAAACATCTACTTCTGCTTCTTTGACTACACTAAAGCCTTCGACTGTGGATTACAAACTTCCCAGGTGGTGTTAGTGGTAAAAAAAAAAAAACCCACCTGCCAATGCAGGAGACATAACAGATCTGGGTTCGATCCTTGGGTCGGGAAGATCCCCTGGAGGAAGAAATGGCAATCCACTCTAGTATTCCGGCCTGGAGAATTCTGGCAATATTCCTGTCTGGAGAATGGACAGTCCATTGGAGAATGGGCAGTCCATATGTCCAGTGGACATGTCCGCGAAGAGTTGGACATGACTGAAGCGAATTAGCATGCACGTGGAAAATTCTTAAAGGAATGGGAATACCAGATCACCTTACTTGTCTCCTGATAAACCTGTATGCAGGTAAAGAAGCAACAATCAAAACTGGACATGGAACAACAGACTGGTTCAAAATTGAGAAAGCAATATGTCAAGGCTGTATATTGCCATTCTGCTTCTCCAACTTATATGCAGAATACATCATATGAAATGCTGAGCTGGATGAATCACAAGCTGGAATCAAAATTGCTGGGAGAGATATCAACAACCTCAGGTATGAAGAATGACACCACTCTAATGGCAAAAAGTGAAGAAGAACTAAAGAGCCTCTTGATGCGGGTGAAAGAGAAGAGTGAAAAAGCTGGTTTAAACTCAGTATTCAGAAAACTAAGATCATGGCATCTGGACCCATCACTTCATGGCAAATAGATGTGGGAAAAGGGGAAATAACAATAGATTTTGTTTCCTTGGGCTTCAAAACCACTGTGGATGGTGAATGCAGACATCAAATTAAAAGATGCTAGCTCCTTGAAAGAAAAGCTATGACAAGCCTAGTGTATTAAGAAGCAGAGACTTCACTTTGACATCTAAGGTTCGTGTAGTCAAAGCTATGGTTTTTCCAGTAGTCATGTAGGGGTGAGAGATCTGGACAATAAAAAAGGTTGAGTACCGAAGAATTAATGCCTTCTAACGATGGTGCTGGAGAGGACTCTTGAGAGTCCCTTGGACTGCAAGGAGATCAAACTAGTTCATCCTAAAGGAAGTCAACCCTGAATATTTATCGGAAGGATTGATGATGAAGCTTAAGCTCCAATACTTTGGCTACCCGATGTGAACAGTGGACTCACTGGAAAAGACCCTGATGCTGGGAAAGACTGAGGGCAGGAGATGGCAGGATGGCATCATGGACCCAATGGACATGAGTTGGAGCAAACTCCCAGAGATAGTGAAGGACAGGCATGCTTCAGTCCATGGGGTCACAGAGTTGGAGGGGATTTAGGGACTGAACAACAACAAACTGTAGAATAAATCAATGAACACATATTTAATATTCTTTAAAAACATAAATCTGTGGAAAATTCTTTAAGAGATTGGAATACCAGACCACCTTACCTGCCTCCTGAGAAATCTATATGCAGGTCAAGAACCAACAGTTAGAACTGGACATGGAACAACAGACTGGTTCCAAATAGGAAAAGGAGTATGTCAAGGGTGTATAATTGCCGCCCTGTTTATTTAACTTCTATGCAGAGTACATCATGTGAAATGCCAGGCTGGATGAAGCACAAACTGGAATCAAGAGAAATATCAATAACCTCAGATATGCAGATGATACCACCCTTATGGCAGAAAGCAAAGAAGAACTAAAGAGCTTCTTGATGAAAGTGAAAGAGAGCGAAAAAGTTGGCTTAAAACTTAACTTTCAGAAAACTAAGATCATGGCATCCAGTCCCATCACTACATGGCAAATAGATGGGGAAACATGGAAACAGTGACTGGCTTTATTTTGGGGGGCTCTAGAATCACTGCAGATGGTGACTGCAGCCATGAAATTAAGATGCTTGCTCCTTGGAAGAAATGTTATGACCAACCTAGACAGCATATTAAAAAGCAGAGACATTACTTTGCCAACAAAGGTCCATCTAGTCAAAGATATGGTTTTTCCAGTAGTCACATACGGATGTGAGAATTGGACTATAAAGAAAGCTGAGCGCCAAAGAGTTGATGCTTTTGAATTGTGGTGTTGGGGAAGACTATTGAGAGTTCCTTGGACTGCAAGAAGATTCAACCAATCCATCCTATAGGAAATCAGTCCTGAATAGTCATTGGAAGGACTGATGCTGAAGCTTGGCTACCTGATATGAAGAACATTGGAAAAGACCTTGATACTGGGAAAGATTGAAGGCGGGAGAAGGGGACGACAGAGGATGAGATGGTTGGATGGCATCACCGACTCAGTGGACATGAATTTGAGTACACTCCAGGAGTTGGTGATGGTCAGGGAGGTCTGGCTTGCTGCAGTCCATGGTGTCGCAGAGTCCGACACGACTGAGCGACTGAACTGACTGAAAAACATAAAAAAGAAAATTTTAAGCATTAAAAACATAGACATGAGTGAAACAAACGTCTTTTAAACCTCGTTCACAATCCTAGGACGACAATTGCCTTCACCTGTCTTCTTTCAGGAGCATTTCGTTCTCTGGGCGATTTACAGTTCACCTACTACCGTCAGAGACGTCGCCCAACCCTTTGAGGAGAGGTTGAGACGCCCTGCTTGCCGTTGTCCCGCCCCCATTTCGCCGCACGGCCTCCTGGGAGTGGTAGTCCCCAGCATGGCCGCTCCGGCGATAGTAGCGAGGTGCGACGGTCCGCGGAACTACAGGAGGCGGTACGCAGGTCCAGGCTCTTCCGACTCGCCTTTCCCTCCCCGCCTGCGAGCCCGCGCCAGCTATCATGGCGGCTCCCTTGGCCCTGGTGCTGGTGGTGGCCGTGACCGTGCGGGCGGCCTTGTTCCGCTCCAGTCTGGCCGAGTTCATCTCGGAGCGGGTGGAGGTGGTGTCCCCATTGAGCTCTTGGAAGAGAGGTGAGGCCACCGGCTCGAGTAGGCGGTCAGGTCCCGCCTGTGCGCTCCTGGCCTCTGAATGGAAGGCGGGGGCATTGGCCGCAAGCTCGATTCTGAGGGAACTGACCCACTGAAGCGTGCTTAGAGAACGCGGGAGAGCGGGGCTGCTGGGAGGAGGGAGCGTGGGGCAGTGGTGAGGTTGGGGCCCTACAGGCCGGTCACCTGCGGGGTGGGGATCTGAGGGGGTGTGTCCCACACGGGTTTTGAGCTGAGAGGCGTGATCTGAGGAAGGGTCAGGATGAGGGAAGTGCATGCTGGCTGGAGTGCATTTGGCGGGAGATTCGCACATGATGTTCCCTGGGGTGTGGGGTGGTGTGTGAGAGGAGCCCCAATGCGGGGACCAATCCTGGCTAATGAGGAAAGGGTGTGAGTGAGTGTGCTTGGAAGCCTATTCTCCTTCTGGGACTTGCAGTGCAGTTTTTCCTACTGTGTCTTCCTAGGTATTGGAGTTATCAAACATTGTTTTATATTAAAGGGACAGAATTTGGGCCAAAGGATCCACAGGCTAATGGGAGAAATAGGTATAATCATTTGTGGAAAGTGTACTTCCTGTGTACATCCAGTTCCTTTGTTGGAGTTCTGATCTTGAAGAAAGCGTCCCCTCCTTTTCCAGTTTCTTAAGGCTATGGAATTTGAGCTAACTCTTGAAGGATTCAGAGTTTGGAAAGGGAGATTAGAGAAAGGGAAGTTCCAGGTAGAAGATAAACAGGATCAAGAAATGTTGAAGGGAGTGAACATATCCGAAGTAGGTGAGTAATGGGATGGGGGAGAGGTTAGGGCCAGAGTTTGAAGATTTTCTAAAAAACTTTCTTCCTAAAGTATAATAAACTTAGAGCTCAAGAAATTTTTTACAAACTGTCTACATCCATGTAGACAGCACCCAGATCAGCAAACAGAACAGCACCACAGAAGTCCCCTTTCATGTTCTCAAACTTTAAATGCTAGAGTTTTCATATCCCATAGGTTCCCTGTTGACTCAGATGGTAAGGAATCTGCCTCAATGCAGGAGACCCAGATTTGATTCCTGGGTCAGGAAGATCCCCTGGAGAAGGGATTGGCAACACACTCCATTATTCTTGCCTGGAAAATCCCATGGACTGAGGAGCCTGGCAAGCTACAGTCTGTGGGGTCACAACAGTCAGACATGACTTAGCGACTGAATCACCACTACCACCCTTTACCCAGCTTCTTCTCCTGCTAATATCCTACATAATCATAGTATAATGACCTAAACCAGAAAATTAACATTGATACAATACCATTAACTAACCTATAGGATTTTTACCGGTTGTTCCACAAATGTCCTTTCACTGGTCCAAGATCCCATCACGATCCCATGTTGCATTTAATTGTTGTCTATCCTTAGTCTCTTCCTATCTGGGATACTTCCTCCTTCATGTTGTTGTTCAGTCACTCAGTTGTGTCTGACTCTTTGCAACCCCATGGACTATAGCAGGCCAGGCTTCCCTGTTCTTCACCATCACCCGGGGCTTGCTCAAACTCATGTCCATTGAGTCAGTGATGCCATCCAATCATCTTGTCCTCTGTCGTCCCCTTCTCCTCTTGCCTTCAATCTTTCCCAGGATCAGAGTCTTTTCCAATGAGTCAGCAAGTTATTTTGTCTCTCAGTTTAGGTTTTCTTGATGTTTTCCTCATGATGAGATTGAAGTTATGTTTTTTTTGGTAAGAACTACATTTTTGGCATAAACACCACAGAAGTTTTTTTATCTCCATCATGATGAATCAAGTCAGGAGGAACTTGATATTGATAATGTTAACCAGTCAGCATATTACTGGTGATATTAAGGTAGGTCACTTGAGAAAGATAGTGAATGCCAGGTTTACCCACATAAGTTTTTATTTTTCTCCTTGCAAATACTATTTCCAGTCATATTTTTACCCACTAATTGTTAGTATCCATTATTGACACTTGCCTTTCATGATTATTACTGTGGGATCTGCCAAATGGTGATTTTCTATTTTCATCTTTCCTCTACATTTGACATTTACACTTCTCTATAAGGAAGAGTTTTCTTTTCTCTTTTACCTGTTTATTTAGTCAATTATTAATAGCAAAGTATGATTTCTAACTGTAAAGTGCTTTTCTCTATCCACCCATACATATATGTATACACTTCTTAATTCATTTACATAAATATCCATTAATGAAACATTAATGAAATATTAATTTTTAATATTTTAGTACTCTGAGCATAATAAGGAACATATTTCTTTGGGCGCTTGTCCAGTTATTTCCCCTGATAAACTACCCTAAGAACAATCATTTCTGGATCAAGAGGCACACACTTAAAAATACATGTTGCTTGCAGAAAAGTTAATAACAAATGTCACTCAAACAGTCAGCATATGAGAGTAACTGCCCATTTTCCTATTCTGTGGACAATATATCTCACAGCTTCTAATTTGTTATTTTTCTCTTTTTTGCAATGGAGCAGAATATGTAGAAGTGAAACACTTATTTATTTTTTTGGCAGGGGCTTGCAGAATATTAGTTTTCTGCCCAGGGATTGAACCTGGGCCTCGGGCAGGAAAGTGCCAAGTCCATACCACTGGACCACCAGGGAATTTGCAAACAAAACCCTTTTTAGCATGGGTGGAAGTTAGAAGAAGATTGAAGGAATGTTAAGGTTTAATATAAAATTTTTTCGTAATGAGTGTTGCCCCACAATGAAAAGAGTTGCTCTGTTGGGAAGAAGGTTCACCATCATCTGAAATCAAGACTTAAAATCACTTGCTGGGAATGAGATAGAAGGGGGTTAGACAAATTGGGAAGCCCTTCTTGTTCTTGGGAGTATCTAGCACTTTGGTTTATGGCCAATCTGCATATGTCTCTAAAGTAGGAGTGAACTTGGATGTCTTACTTTTCAGTGGTTGAAGGCCTCTCACTGTTGGACTTGGGAGTGTCTCCTTATTCTGGAGCAGTATTTCACGAAGTAAGTGTTTTTGCTTTCTTTTTTGGGTACTAAGAGTAGTTTATAGTCACAGATGCCAAACCTAACCTCTGTTTTGTACAAACATTTAAAAAGATCTATTTTTGAAAATCATTTTTAGAAACAGCCCTTTTTTTAGATGTCTTCTGCTTAAGAAGAGGGTTTCATAATTGCAGTGGAAATGATCCAGATTGTAATTTGGGGAAGCAGATGAGACTTCTGTGGAAGTTACCATTTTTGTTGGCAGATAAGTTGTAAACGGTTCGTAGTTCACGAATAGGTTATATGCTAATTGACATGTAATTTGTTCTTTGGAACGTGCTTTCCCGTGTAAACTGTGTCAGCAGTGTTGGTTTCTTAGAAAGCCCACCAAAGCCATTTATCCCATAAAGTTACTTAAGAATAGTAAAATCACTCTTAGGTCACCATCACCTCTTATTTGGGTTACTAAAACAGCTTCCTGACAAGCCCTTCTGCATTCAGTCTTGCTCCTTTTTATTTTATCCTGTAGTCAGAGCCGTCTTCCTGAAATGTGAATCTGATTTTGTCCCTGTCCTGCTTGGCACTGATTTCAGGATAAAATCCAAGCACCTTAGGGTGCATACAAAGCCCTGTGGGCCCTGCTCACTCCCTCAATCACATGTCTTTCCACTTCTTCCTCCCCATTTTTTTTTTTTTTTAAATTTAATGTTTGGCTCTGCTGGGTCTTCAGTGTTGCGTGGGCTTTCTGTCTTGGCGAGCAGGGCCTACTCTTGGTTGTAGTACTCGGGCTTCTCATCGTGATGGCTTCTTTTACTGTGGAGCATGGGCTCAGTAGTTATAGCACCTGGGCCCAGTAGTTGTGGCGCACAGGCTTAGTTGCTCCGCAGCATGTGGATCTTCCAGGACCAGGGATTGAACCCATGTCTCTGGATTGGCAGGCAAATTCCTTACCACTGAGCCTCCAGGAAAGCCCCAGACCTTTTTTATTGGCTTTGTCACTTAGACGTCTTCTAATTTGGCAATTTGGTCCTTAATTTTTACAACTATCTCCTTCATACCTACTTTGAGAACAGTTTTTTTGGTTCTCCTATCTAGTCTTTTTAAAGCATTCAACTTGGTTCTCATGGAGGTAACAACCCTTTTGTATTCATACTTCGTTATCTTTGTATTACTATCTAATTGAACCACAATAACAAGAACTGCTAGCACAAACAGGTTGGGAAAAATTTGAGACTCTTGGAAAGTGAAAGCGAAGTCGCTCAGTCGTGTCCGACTCTTTGCGACCCAATGGACTGTAGCCTACCAGACTCCTCCATCCATGGGATTTTCCAGGCAAGAATACTAGAGTGGGGTGCCATTTCCTTCTCCAGAGGATCTTCCTGACCCAGGGATTGAACCCTGGTCTCCCACATTGTAGGCAGACACTTTTACCATCTGAGCCACCAGGGAAGTCTCTCTGAGACTCTTTATGAGCACACAGTTCAGAAATCGGGAACAGAAGCATATGGGCTTATACAAGCATAGCCTAGTACCCAGGAGAGCTCAGTGTGCTGTGTGCCTTGGGCAGTGTGTTCTCTAGACAGAATAGGACCCCCTGACAGAGTTCTGACATGTTTTTATTATGCTCCAGTACCATATTCTCTCTTACCTATGTCTTTGCTCATGCTGTTGTCTTTTTATAGAGGGCCATTCTTCTCTCTTTTTGTGGTTGACCCTGCTGTTCAGATACTAGCTTAGGTTTTGCCTCCTCCAGGAAGCCATCCCTCATCACCTTAGACTAAGTTAGATGTTTCTTCTGTATCTTTCGAAGCATCTTGTGCTTATCCTTTTCATGACTCATATCATACTCTTGAAACTGCCTCTGTACTTGTTTTACCCATTATGATATGTGCTGCTTAGAACGTGTTCTGGCACCTTTTGATCACTTATTCCTAGTGCCTCACTCTGTGTCTGCATAGGTGTTCCAACCCCTCTTCCCTTCTCTCTTTCCTTTAACAAAGTGTTATTAAGTACACAAATGCCAGCTACCCTGCTAGATGCTAGGGGTATCAAATAAGACACAGTCTTTGGCATTATTATATTCATATTTCTGAGAGAAACAGACAATAAGTTAGTAAAAAGAGCGAAGAATATTGCCAAGGATAAAGAAAATAATTTCACCATGATGAAGGGGTCAGTTTATCAGGAAGACATAACAGTCCTGATGCTAATACACCTAATAGAGTTTCAAAGTACATGAAGATGGATAGAACTGCAAGGAGAAATAGACAGATCTCCAATTATAGTCTGAGATTTCAGTATCGCTCTGTAAATGATTAATAGAACAAGACAAAGTCAGCAAGGGTATAGAAAACTTGAACAATACACCAACCATTTTGACCTCATTGACATTTACAGAACATTCCATCCAGTAACAGCAAAACACACAATCCCTTCAAGTGTGTATTTGCAAGATAGATCATATTCTGAGAAATAAAACAGGCTCAATAAATTTGATAAAAGGATTGACGTCATACAAAGTATATTCTCTGACCACAATGGAATCAAGTGAAAAGTTAATACCAGAAAGATACCTGGAAAATCCCCAAGTATTTGCAAGCTAAGTAACATATTCCTCAATAACCCATGATCAAAGAAGAAATCAGGAGGGAAATTAGTATTTTGAATGAGTGAAAATGAAAACGCAGCCTATCAAAATATGTGGGAAATTTATGATGTAAAATGCCTATATTGAAAAGAAAGTCTTAAATCATTGACCTCAGTTTCTACCTTAAGAAACTAGAAAAAGAAGATAACTCAAAAGTAAGCAGAATAACAGGAATAATAATGGCCTGAGTGGAAACAAATGGAACAGAAAACAGAAAGTATGGAAAGGCACAGAAATATAGTTGGTTCTTTGGAATGAACAGTAAAATAGGGGAACATTTGGGAATGGTAGATATGTTCACTATCTTGATTGTGGTAATGCTCTCATGGGTGTATAGATAGGTCAGAACATGTCAAGTTGTATATCTTTTTTATACCAACTGCTGCTGCTGCTAAGTCACTTCAGTCGTGTCCAACTCTGTGTGACCCCAGAGACGGCAGCCCACCAGGCTCTCCCGTCCCTGGGATTCTCCAGGCAGGAACACTGGAGTGGGTTTGCCATTTCCTTCTCCAATGCCTGAAAGTGAAAGTGAAATTGCTCAGTCGTGTCTGACTCCTAGCGACCCCGTGGACTGCAGCCTACCAGGCTCCTCCATCCATGGGATTTTCCAGGCAGGAATAATAAAGCTAAATTTTTTAAAATGTGATTTCACTTAAATGGTAAGTTCAGTTCAGTTCAGTTCAGTCACTCAGTTGTGTCTGATCTTTGCTACCCCATGGACCGCAGCATGCCAGGCCTCCCTGTCCATCACCAACTCCTGTAGTCTACCCAAATCCATGTCCATTGAGTCAGTGATGTCATCCAACCATCTCATCCTCTGTGATCCCCTTCTCCTCCTGCCCTCAATCTTTCCCGGCGTCAGGGTCTTTTCAAATGAGTCAGCTCTTTGCATCAGGTGGCCAATGTATTGGAGTTTCAGCTTCAACATCAGTCCTTCCAATGAACACCCAGGACTGATCTCCTTTAGAATGGACTGGTTGGATCTCCTTGCAGTCCAAGGGACTCTCAAGAGTCTTCTCCAACACCACAGTTCAAAAGCATCAATTCTTCGGCATTCAGCTTTCTTTATAGTCTGACTCTCACATCCATACATGACCACTGGAAAAACTATAACCTTGACTAGATGGACCTTTGTTGGCAAAGTAATGTCTCTGCTTTTGAATATGCTGTCTAGGTTGGTCATAACTCTCCTTCTAAGGAGTAAGTGTCTTTTAATTTCATGGCTGCAATCACCATCTGCAGTGATTTTGGAGCCCAGAAAAATAAAGTCAGCCATTGTTTCCACTGTTTCCCCATCTATTTGCCATGAAGTGATGGGACCAGATGCCATGATCTTCATTTTCTGAATGTTGAGCTTTAAGCCAACTTTTTCACTCTCCTCTTTCACTTTCATCAAGAGCTCTTTAGTTCTTCTTCACTTTTTGCCATAAGGGTGGTATCATCTGCATATCTGAGGTTATTGATATTTCTGCTGGCAATCTTGATTCCAGCTTGTGCTTCCTCCAGCCCAGCGTTTCTCATGATTTACTCTGCATATAAGTTAAATAAGCAGGGTGACAATATACAGCCTTGACATACTCCTTTTCCTATTTGGAACCAGTCTGTTGTTCCATGTCCAGTTCTAACTGTTGCTTCCTGACCTGCATACAGATTTCTCAAGAGGCAGGTTAGGTGGTCTGGTATTCCCATCTGTTTCAGAATTTTCCACAGTTTATTGTGATCCACACAGTGAAAGGCTTTGGCATAGTCAAGAAAGCAGAAATAGATGTTTTTCTGGAACTCTTGCTTTCTCCATGATCCAGCAGATGTTGGCAATTTGATCTCTGGTTCCTCTGCCTTTTCTAAAACCATCTTGAACATCTGGAAGTTCATGGTTCACGTACTGCTGAAGCCTAGCTTGGAGAGTTTTAAGCATTACTTTACTAGCATATGAGATGAGTGCAATTGTGTGGTAGTTTGATGTTAAGTTTGATGTGGTAGTTAAATAGTAAGTATATATAGAAAAATAAAGCTGAGTAAAAGGATAAAGAGTGGTGGTCATATATATGACTATTTTAGTGTGTTCAGGGAAGGCACTTGAGGAAGTGAAATTTGAATAAGAGATCTAAATGAATCAAGCAAGCCATATGATCGCCCTGATTTGGGAATGAGTTTGGCATTTGTGAGTTGCAGAAAGATGATCAGTGTTGCTAAGGCAGAATGAGCAAAGGGGAATAATAGAGATAAGTTGTAAGAAATTAGGGGCCTGATGATACAGGACTTTTTGTAGACATGGTTAGGAGTTTAGATTTTCTTTCTATCTCTATATCTCCCTATCTATCTTTGTATCTTTTCTTTTCCACTTTTATTGAGATGTAATTGACATACAACACTGTGTAAGTTTTATACAGCATAATGATTTAACTTTTATACATCATGAAATGATGACCGTAGTAGATACAACGTTAATGAAATAGAAATGTTTTTTTCCCTTGTGATGCAAACTCTTAGGATTTACTCTGTTAACAACTTTCATTTATAACTATAGAAGTACTACCTATATTTATCATTTATTGTACATTACATCCTTAGACAGAACTTATTTATCTTATAACTGAAAATGTGTACCTTTTGACTATCCAGTTTTCCCTCCTACTCTGATCTCTTTTTTCTTTTTGAAGTATATTTTACATGCAACACTGTGTTAGTTCCCAGTATATAACATAGTGACTACATATTTGTATACATTTTTAAGTGCTCACCATAAGTCTAGTTGTCATTTGTCAACATACAAGGATATTCAGTTCAGTCACTTAGTTGTGTCCGACTCTTTGTGACCTCATGGATTGCAGCATGCCAGGCTTCCCTGTCCATCACCAGCTCCTGGAGCTTGCTCAAGCTTATGTCCCATTGAGTTGGTGGTGCCATCCAGTCATCTCATCCTCTGTCATCCCCTTCTCCTCCTGCCTTCGATCTTTCCCAGCATCAGGGTCTTTGCCAGTGAGTCAGTTCTTTGCATCACGTGGTCAAACTATTGGAGCTTCAGCTTCAGCATCAGTCCTTCCAATGAATATTCAGGACTAATTTCCTTTAGGATTGACTGGTTTGATCTCCAAGGTACTCTCGGGAGTCTTCGCTAATACCACATTACATGATTACTAATCATGTTCCCCCTGCTGTACATTTCAGACCTGTGACTCATTTATTTTTCACCTGAAAGTTTGTGCTTCTTAATCTCCCTCACCTATTTCTCTCCTCCTTTACCCCTCGTCTTTATCTATCTTTTAATAAAATTGTTTTATTTAATTATTTCGTTATTTGTTTTTAACGTCCATTGTTTGTAAGATGAGCGCCTGAGCTTCCTCCTGTAAAATTGGGCTACTTCTTGTCTAATTTGGTTTCTGGAAAGACTTCATTCAAATTCTTAATGGTTACTGATCAAATAGAACCGTGTTCTTCATCTGCTCCAGCTGTCTCTTATTCCTTAGTCCTGGCCTTTGAGAGAGACAGAACTCAGAACAGTATTTGCATCTTTTTCTTTAGCCTCCAGTTGGTTAGTATATTTATGCTGTGACATGGGAACCTGCAAGGAATTAAACTTATTTTCAAAGTCATCTGCTAAGCCAGCCTTCACATTGGCCTTGTAGTAAGCCCAGTCAGAGCAGGTGGATTCTCAGGTAGAGTAGCCAACCTGGAGGTGAGGGTCTCAATCCAGGATTTCAGGGAGGTAGCAGTGGCCTTTTGATCTTGGGGTATGATCTCCCCAGGAGCTACCCAGTTAACAGCTTCCATTGTAGACTTTCTCTGGGGGAAGCCATGTCATGACCAACCTTAAGGAAGCCTTTGTGTTGAGGAACTGAATCTTGTGTCACCCATATGAGTAAGCTTGGGAGCAGATACTTAAGCTCTTTTAGATACTACAGCCCTAGCTGACAGCTTGGTTGCAGTCTCACGAGAGACTCTGCCAGAACCACCCAGTTAAGCCATTCCTGGATTCCTGACTCTTAGGCACTGTGTGAGATAATAAATGTGTACTGTTTTAAGCTATTAAGTTTTTGGATAATTTGTTACACAGAAATAGATAACTGAGATACCTAGAGAATGAATTTACATAAAGAAGAATTCGAGGACCTGGAGCTCCCCAGTACATCAAGGTTGGGAAGGGAAAGAGGTACTAGCAAATAGAGCTGAAAGGGTAGAAAATCAAGAGAATGTAGTTCATGGAAGCTAAATGCTTTAAGGAAGGAGTAAAAACTATGTCAGAACTTACTAGGTGGCTCAGTGGTATAGAATCTGCCTGCTAAGCAGGAGACGTGGGTTTGATCCCTGGGTTGGGAATGATCCCCTGGAGAAGGAAATGGCAAACCACTCCAGTATCTTTCCTGCCAAATCCCATGGACAGAGGGGCCTGCTGGTCTACAGTCCATGGAGTCACACAGAGTTGGACATGAATTAGCTACTAAACAACAACAAAAATGATGTCAAATGCTGTTTCAAGGTTGAGGAAAATTTAGACTAAAAATTGATGATTAATTTGCCAAAATTGAGATCTTTGGCAGCAGTAATTTCGGTGGAGTATAGGGACAAGCAACTTACTGATATACATTGAGGGAAAGACATGGAAAGACAGAGTAGAGACAACCTCTTTGAGGAGTTTCACTCTAAAGGAGGGCAGAGAAATGGTATGGTAGCTGGATAGAGATGTCTAGTGAAGATTTTTAAAATATGAAGATCTGCATATTGAATGCTGATGGGAAGAATTCTGTAGATAAGAAGTTGAGAATGTAAGAAAGATCAAATGAGCAGTGTCTTTGAGGTCAGAAGGAATGGGATCCAGTTGACAGGGGAGGATTTGGTTTTAAATAGGAAGAATGAAACTTCATCCATTGTTAATACAAGAAAAGTAGAGAGTATAAGTATAGATAGAGGAAATTGATCAACTGGGTAGTGGGAAAATAAGGTGGTTCTCATGTAATTGCTTCTCTTTTCTCAGTGAAATAAGAAATGTTGAATGTAAGTGAGAACTGGTGAGGGGAGTTGAAATATGCAGTTAAACTAATTGCTGTGTACTTGTTAGTTCATTAAGGAAACAACCCCCCTTGCTGACAGACTTTTTGAGAACATTTTGTTCTGTTCTATTTAGTGCCATTCTAAACTATCTGAAGCATCAAAACATTTCAAAAGTAGGCTATTGGTAATATAAATATCAAGTTGCTACCTCTTACAGACAAAGATAAATGCAAAAAAGAATCCATTAGTAGATAGTTTTAAATGTTTAATTCTTTTAGAACTTCGAAAGGCAAAGCTGAGGCCCCTATTTTCAAAAGGAGGTAAAAAGTTGATCTCAGGTAGCTAACATATTGAGGTTTACTGTGTGCTAGGCACTATGCTGAGTACTTTGTGAATATTACCAGTTAATTCTCCCAAGAACCATGTGAAATAGGTCACTATATATGTTTTATGGCTGAGGAAACTAGAAACTAACACTCAGAGGGCAAAACAACCTGCCCAGAGTAGAACCTGGTAGAACATTTTAAGACAAAATGTTAGAGACAAAGAGAATTATTTTTAATAACAGATCAACACCCAGATGATACAGTAATTCTACACTTAAATTCATCTAACTACATAGCTTCAAAATCTATGAAAGTGACACGACTAAAAGAAGAAATAGACAAACCCACAGTCATAGAGGGAGATTTTAACATATATGTCTCAGTCTCTGATATAACAAACAGACCAGAAAATCAATAAGGGCATAGCAGATTTGAACAAATGCTTAACAAACAACCTAGATGTCATCCATAAAATATCACACCAAAAAATATTAATATACACATTCTTTTCAATTGTGTGTGGAACGCTTACCAAAATTGACCATATGATGGAACACAAAGCAAGTCACAACACATTTTAAATGATTGAAATCATTGAAAATACATAGTATTTTCTATGACTATAATAGTAAATACATTACAAAAATATAAAAAGTAAACTTTAAAATAATTGGAAATTAAACACTATACACTTTCAGTTCAGTTCAGTTGAGTTGCTCAGTCGTGTCCGACTCTTTGCGACCCCATGAAACGCAGCACGCCAGGCCTCCCTGTCCATCACCAGCTACCGGAGTTCACTCAAACTCACGTCCATCATGTCAGTGATGCCATCCAGCCATCTCATCCTCTGTTGTCCCCTTCTCCTCCTGCCCCCAATGCCTCCCAGCATCAGAGTCTTTTCCAGTGAGTCAACTCTTTGCATGAGGTGGCCAAAGTACTGGAGTTTCAGCTTTAGCATCATTCCTTCCAAAGAACACCCAGGACTGATCTCCTTTAGAATGGACTGGTTGGATCTCCTTGCAGTCCAAGGGATTCTCAGGAGTCTTCTCCAACACCATAGTTCAAAAGCATCAATTCTTTGGCACTCAGCTTTCTTCATAGTCGAACTCTCACATCCATACATGACCGCAGGAAAAACCATAGCCTTGACTAGATGGACCTTTGTTGACAAAGTAATGTCTCTGCTTTTTAATATGCTGTCTAAGTTGGTCATAACTTTCCTTCCAAGGAGTAAGCATCTTAATTTCATGGCTGCAGTCACCATCTGCAGTGATTTTGGAGCCCAGAAAAATAAAATCAGCTACTGTTTCCACCGTTTCCCCATCTATTTGCCATGAAGTGATGGGACCGGATGCCATGATCTTCATTTTCTGAATGTTGAGCTTTAAGCCAACTTTTTCACTCTCCTCTTTCACTTTCATCAAGAGGCTCTTTAGTTCCTCTTCACTTTCTGCCATAAGGGTGGTGTCATCTGCATATCTGAGGTTATTGATATTTCTCCCGGCAATCTTAATTCCAGCTTGTGCTTCCTCTAGCCCAGCGTTTCTCATGATTTACTCTGCATATAAGTTAAATAAGCAGGGTGACAATATACAGCCTTGACATACTCCTTTTCCTATTTGGAACCAGTCTGTTGTTCCATGTCCAGTTCTAACTGTTGCTTCCTGACTTGCATATAAGTTTCTCAAGAGGCAGGTCAGGTAGTACTGCTGCTGCTGCCGCTAAGTCGCTTCAGTCGTGTCTGACTCTGCAACCCTAGAGACAGCAGCCCACCAGGCTTCCCCGTCCCTGGGATTCTCCAGGCAAGAACACTGGAGTGGGTTGCCATTTCCTTCTCCAGTGCATGAAAGTGAAAAGTGAAAAGTGAATGTGAAGCTGCTCAGTCGTGTCTGACTCTTAGCAACCCCATGGACTGCAGCCTACCAGGCTCCTCTGTCTGTGGGATTTTCCAGGCAAGAGTAATGGAGTGGGGTGCCATTGCCTTCTCCACAGGTAGTACTAGGGAAGCCTATTTAAAACGTACTAGATTTTGTTTATTCTCTTTAGTCAATTCAGCAGTTTGTCAGTACCAGTGGCACAAAATGATTCAAGTGATAGTAAATAATTCTCCCTTATATGTATGTTGGCAAAGTAGCGTAGAACATTATTCAAAGAAGAGATTTTTCTTGACAGAATAGCCTCTTTCTTATCCCCTACTCTGGAAACTGACAATAGTAAAATTTAATCTGTTTGTTTTTCTCCTGCAGACTCCATTGATAATATACCTCTTTCATTTTCTGATTGACTATGCTGAATTGGTATTTATGGTAAGTAACTTTCTGCATAAAATCAATATGTATGTGTTTTAAAAATCCTTTATCCTCTTGTTTTTAAGGAAAAAAATCTATTTTAGGAGCTCAGGAATTTCTCAGAACATAAAAGCAAAAAGCTATTTTAAATGTGGATTCACGAGATTGTGATAGTATAATGGAATTGTGAGGCATTGTCTCTGACATCTGACCAATTCTAATTCATTCTACTTTAAAATTTTCATTTCTGGACTTTGTAGTCTTGAATTTCTAGCTTCAAGATTCTATGATTATCTTTAATCGTGGCGCCAGTGGAGAGGGCATCCTGAATTTCCTAAGCACTCTGCCAAGGGATTTTGTGAAGAGGACATAGGCCAGATGAGACTTTCAGGGCGAGAACCTTAAAATTAAGACAATGGGGCTGTGTTTTGAGTGCAGTGGTTTGAAACACTTGCCTGATCTAGAGTTGAAAATCTGGGTCAAGTAAGAGGTCCACTGAGGTCTTCCTTTATAATTATAATGGCTGTGGCTTATTGAGGACATACTGTGTACTAAGCACTTGAGTTGGGTCAGCCCTGCAAAGCAATGGGTATTATTCTCGTTTTATAGAAAACTGAAATACCTTGCAATTACAGAACAGATACGGGACGCCAAACTTGATTAAGCCTGGGTCCTAATCCTCAGAGTTTTCTGGTCAGATCTCCCTGAAAAGGCCTTATCTTTGTGGTCAAAGTGAGGGTTGACTTTCTGCCTGATTATAATAGATAGTCTACTGCCATCCAAAAACTCCAGACTCTGGTGGCATTCCATTACTCCTGCACTTAGTAGGTTCATTTCCTCTTATTTCTCTTTCTATTGACAGATCACTGATGCACTCACTGCCATTGCCCTGTATTTTGCAATCCAGGACTTCAATAAAGTTGTGGTGAGTAGTCAGTGGGTGGGACAAAGGTCATGTACTGAAAGATCAACTGCCTTAAAATCCTAAGAAGTGGGAGTGAAGCTTCTGGCTTGTTCAATCATCCCTGGAATGTCCAAACCCAAACCAACAGGATGGCTTTACTAATTACTAACAGAAAGGTCAGCTTAATCTTTGTGGCTTAGTATTCACTTACCTATCCAAGTTCAGACTTTCTGGAGCAAATGGAGTTGAATTGCTGTTACATTAATTAAGACCCTTAAAAATCCTCCATTGCTTTCACCAGTGTTTCTTTCTAAAGGGAAATGAGTATAGCTTTTAACTCACTGTCTTATGCCTGTCCAAGGTAAAACTGGATTCTCAATATAGTTTCTGTTACCCTGCATAGAACAATCTTAATTGGAAAATTTGACGTGTATTCAATGCCTGTTAAAAGCCATATGTAATAGCCCAGGGGAATTGTGTATTGGGTCCATTCTCATTTTCCTAGGTTCTGAGAGAGTTAACAGATTAACCGTGTGTACTATTCATGTAGTTATTTTAAAAATTGGCTGCAGTCCTCATTGATTGGCTGGGAGCCACTGAGAGGATTTAGACTGTAGTGAGTGAAGGCTGCATCCCATTGGTATTGTCTGTTTATGGTTCATTTTCACTTCTGTTATTAAGCAGTAGAATCAGAATTAGCTGTTTGAATTTCTGTGTACTGGTCATCAATAACATAAACTTGTTGAATTCTGGAATTTAAGACCTTAAAGAGATTTTTAAAATATCTAAACTGAGGGTTCTTACTTGGAGTCCATTTTCAGGTTTAATGGGTCCACAGACATCCTTACGGAGAAGGCATTGGCACCCCACTCCAGTACTCTTGCTTGGAAAATCCCATAGATGGAGGAGCCTGGTAGGCTGCAGTCCATCGGGTTGCTGAGGGTTGGGCACGACTGAGCGACTTCACTTTCACTTTTCACCTTCATGCACTGGAGAAGGAAATGGCAACCCACTCCAGTGTTCTTGCCTGGAGAATCCCAGGGATGGGGGAGCCTGATGGGCTGCCTGTCTATGGGGTTGCACAGAGTCGGACACGACTGAAGTGACTTAGCAGCAGCAGCAGCAGACATCCTTAAAATGTGAAAAATTGTGTGTGTGTGTATTATGGCTTTTTTTCCAAGAAGAAAGTCCATATTTGTTACCAGCGCTCAAGGAGTCTTTGATTTCACCCCTTAAAGAATTAAGAAATACATTTTAGAAACTAAATATCACTAAGACCAGGGAGTATACATCTTAAACTAATGGAGCGTTTGTGACAACATGGATGAACCTTGAGGACATTTTCTAAGTAAAATAAATCAGAGAAAGACAAATATTGTGTGATCTCACTTCTATGTGAAATCTAAAAAAGTCGAATTTGTAGGATAGAATATATTGGTGGTTGCCAGGGGCTGGGGGTGGGGGAAATGGAGAGATGTTGGTCAAAGGGTACAAATTTCCAGATACAAGATAATTATGTTCCAGAGATCTACTATGCAGCATAGTAGCTCTAGTTAACGATATCATATTGTTACTTGAAAGTTGCCAAGAGAATAGACTTTAAATGTACTCTCATTCCCCCCCACCTGCACACATAATTATTCAAGGTGATAGACGTGTTAACTAACCTTATTGTAATAATCATTTTGCAATATGTATGTATAGCCTTGATCTCATACCATGATGTGTACCTTAAGTTTATATAATGTTATGTGTCAATTATATATCAAGAAAGCTGGAAGAGAACAGAAAAAATTTGGGGGCCAATGTAGAGTGCTTTAGGGCTTCCCAGGTAACTCAGTGGTAAAGAATTCACCTGCCAGTGCAGGAGACTCGGGTTCTCTCATTCCCAAAGACTTGGGAAGATCCTTTGGAGGAGGAAATAGCAACCCACTCCAGTCTTCTTGCCTGGAAAATTCCATGGACAGAGGAGCCTGGAGGACTACACTCCATGAGATCTCAAAGAGTCAGACACGACAGCACACACACATACAGAGTGCTTTAACAGGATTCCCTGGAAGGCCAGTGGTGAAATGACTGGGCATGAGATTTCTAAGCTGAGGAATTCAGAGATAAAATAGCAGTAGTTGTTTTCTTCTCCCAAGATAGATTGTGTATGTAAACTCCAATCTTTGTTCTTTGAAGTTACATGCTAAAATATTTAGGGGTGAAGGGCCATGATATCTGTGACTTAATTTAAAATAGTTTTGGGAAAAAATGCATCTGGTGTGTGTTTTTGTCTGTGTGTGTAGAGATAAAATGTGGAAGTGTTAACAGTTGGTGGATCTAGGTGTTTTATTGAATTGTTCTTTCAACATTTCTATAGTTTGAAAGTTTTTAACATAAAACACTGGAGGAAAAAATAGAAAATAGACCATGTCTATACTCACCAGTGTGTGTGTGTGTTTGTATGTATATGGGATATATTTGAATATCTAAGGGAGGGTTGGTAGCTTTCATCTAAGAACACAATGTTCTTAGATGAAACAGATGTTCATCTGTGTTCTTGTGTTTTAATGAAAGCTGATTAGAGATGCTAACATCATATGTATTCCTTTTTTTTCCTGACCAATTGTCATATACTCCAATTAAAACAATTTTTAATGGGAGGAAAAGCTTATAGGGAAATAATGAAACTAGATTTCAGTGAGTTTCCTAACAAAGTCAGGCTTTAGTGTCAGTAAAAGAGATACTTTAATTTAGAGGGCCAATAGTTTTAATTCGGTCTAGCTGGAATTTGAGACTTTTTATCCCTGCTAGTGAAGTTATAGTAGTAGTATTAGTAGTGTTAGTCGCTCAGTTGGGTCCAACTCTTTGCCACCCCGTGAACTATAACCCACCAGGCTCCTCTAGAGTGGTAGCCATTCCCTTCTCCAGGGGATCTTCCTGACCCAGGGCTCAAACTCAGATCTCCTGCACTGCAGGCAGATTCTTTAACGTCTGAGCCACCAGGGAAGCCCATCTGCCCCCAGATGCCTCCTGGAAAACCAGGGTAGAGAGGGAAGACTGCATCCCCACCCCCATCTCCAGCTTCAGCACGTGAAATATGGGTGCTGATTGATTGTGACCAGTTGGTTCACATGACATTTTACGTCTGCCTCGCTTGACAAAAGCAAAATTGGTCTAGTCTGTCCTCTGCTGAGATTGTGCTCATTTGGAATTCAGAATTCATGTCAGAAAGCTGCAGGTGGTTTGATAGGGAGTGATAAAAACCTCTATCCTCTGATATGCTTAGAGGGTTGTGAATTTGAAGGGTAGGTTCCTGCATTTGAAAGGTGTTGACACTAACAGTTAAAGATGTAGTAGGAGTGGACGATTCATTCCCTACCCTCCACCCTAGATTTTGGGGATGCAAAAGTGTGTAGACACAGCTTCAGTGATTAGAAAAAGCTCTCTATTTGGAGTAGGGGAATTATGTCCTTGAAAAGACCAGTTTTCCAAGGGACGAGGAAATGGCTGCATGGAGTAGTCGGTAAAAGGGAAGGAAAACTCTACCCTGGAGATTTTTAAATTCAGAAAAATATAATTTTTAATTATATTAAAATTCAGCAGACTATTTAATTCTGCTGAAGTATATAGAGAAGCTGATTCATGATTACAAAGGTAACACATTCAGGTAACTAATTTTTAGGTCACTTTTAATCTCTCCTGTGATAGCTGTATATCTCATTGTTGTGGCTGTTGAATATATCTAGAAATATACTGATACTTATCTTTGGATTTTAAATTGTACTCCTTACTCCCATTTATTTTTATACTTCTAATATTTTCTTGGTGTGTGTTTAGTTTTCCTCATATTCTTAGCCACTCTTCTTTCTGTAACTGGGATGCATGGGGATGTTTTAAAGGAATTTTGTCTGTGCATCAGGGCTCTGAGTCAGTATTGAGCCTCTGAGGCCAGGCATAATGGCAGCTGTGCTGGTGAGATTAGGGGAGACGAAAAGAGAGTCAGTAGAGTGTCTGAGGACTGATGACCTGACTACCCTTCTCTAGTGGAGACTCTCCTTGCATAAAATCTTTCTGTTTTAAAGTATTTTGGAAGGTTGGGGTGACACGGAAGTCTTCTTTCCTTTTTGGCACTTGTCACCTTTGCCCGGGGCCTCCACATCCCTGTTTAACTGCCTCCTCTCTTTAACTGTCCTGCTGGCTGGCTTCCAGCCTGGGGAGTGGGCCTGCATTCCCACCTGTCTCTCCGGCTGCTCCTGGGTGAACTCCCTGTTTCCTTTTAATAGCCTGTCTTTGTGGCTCTTTTGCCCTCCAGGTGGCCTTCTTTTTGCAGTTGAACTCCAGAACCCCAGCTAGTGGGGCCTCCGTCCTTCCACCCCTGCTGCAGCTGTCTTCATGAAAGGCTTTGTTTGCTGAGCCAGCCCCCTTCTCTGATAAAAGCACCTTAGTTTATATTTTGCCCTTTAAATTAAATAACCCCAGCTGTGAATAGCAGCATAAATCCTACTGATGATAATTCCTACCACTTAACTTGGACTCCCAGAGATGATCAAAGGGAGGCTTTTGAAGTTTGTTCAGGTTTTCTGATTAAGCCTCAGCCTGAACCTGTGCAGGAAATCTGGGGTTACCTGTGTTCCTGTGATGATCCTGAGATTTTCTTTCGAACTGAAAGATGCCTCTTTAAATTTTTTTTTTAATTTTAAAATTTAAATATCCAATACATGAAAAAACATGTAAAAAATATTACATACTCTGAACCTATTTCAGCTTAAAATGTAAAATATTTCACATGTAGTTGAGTCTCTGATACTTTCATCTCCTTACTCCCCTTCTCACCAGTTACCACTGTTCTGATTTTGGTGTTTATCATTTCCACACATGGTCCTAACTTTTTCTGTGTTTGTAAATATCCCTAAATACTATATAGTATTATTTTGCATGCTTGTAACTTTATGTAAGTAGTATAACCCAGTGTATTTTCTGTTGCCATCTGTGTTTTCATCCTTAAATCTTTAATCACACACTACTTTGGCTTCTCTGAATTACTGTTTTATAATAGGTTACAGCATTGATTTTATACTAAGATCATTAACTCAGCAGGGGTACGCATTTGGGGTTCGGAGGCTTATTTGCCTGCACTAGGTCTTAGTTGCGGCATGTGGGATCTAGTTCCCTGACCAGGGATCGAACTCGGGCCCTCTGCATTGGGAAGTCAGAATCTTAGCCACTGGACCACGAGGGAAGTCCCTCAGAGGCTTTTTCTATCTGTAGTTTGACCCATGTTTGCTTATAGGGTTGCCTAATTTTTTTTCATTCTAGAACACACACATGAACTTGTTGGGACACACACAAGGGAAGGCGAAAGCTTTCCACCTCCATCTCACTGCCTCTTAACTATCCAGCTGCCCAGCCACACCCAGCCCTTCTCCTTCTCTTCATCATGGTCATTTCCCACTTCCTCTGTGGAAGTCAAAAACTTCACAGGACTTTGCTGGTGGTCCAGTGGCTAAGACTGTGAGCTCATAATGCAGGGGGTGCAAGTTCAGTCCCTGGTTGGGGAACTAGTTCCCACAGACCACAACTAAGAGTTCGCATGCTGCAATGAAAATCAAAGAGCATGTATGCCAGCCAAAAGATATATATATATATATACATACATATATATACACATATATAGATACATATATACACAAACACATATATAAACAACTTCAAAAAGGATAGCACAGAAGAAAACCCAGGACATTGTGACATTCGGGGGGGGGTCATTCCATTTCGTATGAAAATATTTCACTTTGATGAAACTTTGAAATCCTTGGGCGACTGATGATATCTTTAAAAAATGACTAAAAATTGACTTGCCATTCAATCATTCAGTCAGCCATTCAATAGTTATTGTTTGCTCACTGTGCCAGGTATTGGCAAATAAACATGGTCCCTGCCTTCATGGAACTTATAGTCTGCTGAAGGAGAAAGATGTTAGTCAGTCACATAAATTAATAAAAAATTTCTAACCGTAAACGCTGTTATGAGATTTTTACAGTTAGGGCGGTGGAGAGTGTGCCTTCCTGAGGAAGTGATGATTTAACTGGGAGCTCAAAGACTGTGTGGGAGTTAACTGGGAAGAGAGAAGAAGAGGTCGTTCCAGGTTAAATACAGAGGCCTGGGAACAGGAGAAGGGTGGCATGTTCATGGTGCTGGAACCCAGAAAGTGAGAGGTGTGGGAAGTGGGTGTGAGCTGAGGCTGGAGAAGTAGGGCCAAGCAAGGCAGGCCACATGGGCCATGGAAGGACTTTTGTCTTCAATCTAAAATCAGTGGGAAGTTACTACTTGTTTCATGTTTTGTCTTTTTTTTTTTTCAGTTTAAAAAGCAGAAACTTCTCCTAGAACTAGACCAATATGCCCCCGATGTGGCCGAACTCATCCGAACCCCTATGGAAATGCGTTACATCCCTCTGAAAGTGGCCATGTTGTAAGTATCCTCTGACCAAACGGGGCTCAGTGCCAACAAACGCAAGGAAAATCTGATGAGACTTTCTCATGTTGTTTGTTGTATTTTCGGAGATTTGGAGTCTTAGTCATCAAGTGTTTGCTATAGTTCTGTTGCACAGCTGGGGTTCTGGCCAGGAAAAGAGACAGAGCCATTCTGTCTCTGTTGGGACAAAGCCTCACACAGGCACACACACAATCAGCCCTTCACAGATGCTTTTTCACTCAATGCTGATCTGGGTTCCAGCCTCCATGTAACCAGTATTTCTAAAAACAATAACAACAAAAAATTTTTCAGTTGTAATATATGGGTTGCAGAAAATTCTGGTCTTTATGCAGCTGTTATTCCAAGCAACTCCTATGTCTCATGTAGAATTTACTCCCCCATTTGTAGTTCAGAAAACTGAACTGAAGGGCCAAACAGACCCATCCCAGCTGACGAACATGGGAGAGTAGAACTTACTGAACTGCGGTTCTGTGAAAGAATTCTCTAGGGGTACCAGTGCTGCCTGTAACTTTTAATTCTTTCAGGTTATTCCTGTTTATGTTGCTGAGATAGGCAAATGGGAATAATTATTCAGTCAACTGATGGTAAATGTTAATAATATACTTGTTCCTAAGGATACACAGTAAACAAGGCAGACCAGTTTCCTCATGGAAAGACATGACCTTAGAATGTCAGATTTAGAAGGGGTCTTATGAGGACAGTTTATTCAACCCTCTGCTTTGTGTGTGACTCTCCTATTCAGTATTCCAGATAGGTGGCTGTGTAGCTGCTTCTTGAACATCACCTGCTATTTAGAAATGGCATTTTTCCCCCTCCCACCAAGCACATTTGAGATGTCAGTTCATATCTGTATTTCAGAAATATTGGTGGGAACTACCTAATAGAGGTTTGGCAGCATTACAAATGCCTTATGGACTCGGGGGTGGTTTTGTTATAGCAGCAGTCATTTCCTTAAAGGTTGTGTAACAAATCTATCTATAATTGCTAGAAAAAAAATTAACAATTTCTGGGCTGTTGGCTTTAGAATTGATAACTTACAGCTCTGAGAGGTATTGGATTTAAGGTCTTTATTTGTGAGTAATAATTATAATCTCTTCCGGAGACACTGGTATGTTTCTTCCTATCTGATCATCAGAATTATGTAACTGTTCTCCCTTTTCACTGTGTCTGCCAGGAAACTCCTCAGAGCCAGATTTAAAGCTGATTATTACAATGCTGTAGAAGAGCTATTGTTCTTCTTTCCCTGATCTTGGCTTTTTCCTTTTTATGTTTTTCCTGGTCTTAATTCTTCATTTTTATTTTAATTTTGCTCTCACTTTTATCATCTGTTCTCATTTGAGCTACTTCAGATCTTTTGTGGAAGCAAGATAAAAATAAATAAAAATACAGTTATGACTGTGTTAAGATTTCCCTGTTCATTGTTACAAATTCATTTTTTTCAGTTCATTCCTTCCCACCTCAGGAAAAGACTGTTTCGGTTTAATTCCTTGCCAGTGGAAGTTCAAGCTGTCCTGTGAAGTTCAGTGGCCACCAGCTTGTGTGCGACTCTCCTAGTCTCCTATTGTTGAATTCAGCAGACACTTATTCTGTCCTTAGGGTCTGGCTTGGTGGGTGTAGCTTGACTGCCAAGAGGACTAAACTTAAGCCACTCTCACCTCTTGAATGGGGGTAACCTGTGTTAGAGTTTAGGAACCTGATTAAGGAAAAAGTAGTTTCCTGTTTTTCAGAGACAAGTGTAGCCATTCCTAAAATATATGGCTCTGTGGGAATTAGTAGAACTTTTAAAATTTTTGAAGCCTGAAGTAATAGAAAATATAGGCTTTAGAGCCAGAAAGATATGATTTTGAATGTATTTATTAGCTTGTAAAACCTTAAGCTTGTTACTTAACCACTGAGTTTTGGTTTTCTCATCTGCAAAATGAGAGTAGTGTTATTGCTAGTTTCTAGAATCTCTGTGATGATGAAATATGATTGTTTTCCTATAAAACACATGGCAACGAATAAGCGGTAAATGTTCAGTGCCTTTTATTCACTGGCCGCAACCCTACTCCATCCTCTTTTACTTAGGAGAACTCATTTCTAAGATGTTGCCTTCCCTTAAGTATGCTTTTAGTAAGCCTCAAGAACTTTCTGTCTGTGGTGGCCAGGCCTCCCTGGTCCTTTGACCAGGATCACTAATGTCAGATATGTGTGTTTTTCTCCAGCTATCTTTTAAATCCCTACACGATCTTGTCTTGTGTTGCCAAGTCTACCTGCGCCATCAACAACACCCTCATTGCTTTCTTCATTTTGGCTACAATGAAAGGTAAGGCCCCAAAGGAGAGAACAAACCTCAGTTCCTGATTTGTGCAGGGTTTTTTATAACACTTATGCAGTGGATTAAACACAAAAAACAGCATTCAAAAAGATTGTTTAAAAATACACAAGTAGTATAATATTATTTTATAAATTTCAGATAAGCCAAGAGAAAAAATTAAAACACCCTGATTCTACCACTCAGAGAGTCACTGTTAACATAGTTTGAACAAAAACGAGAAAATTCTAAAAAGCTTACAATGAGAACACCGGCACTGTGCCTCCTTCTTCCTATCCCTAGTTCAGGTTCTTTGAAGGAGCTAATTTTTTTTGCTAGTATCTATTTCCATGTTTGTAAATAAGACCTAGTGTTGCTGTTTGATGAATTATGAATTTTAGACATTCATTATCTATTGCTGATTCTCATTATGGGAGATAACAATTTAGCTCTTTGATACCTGTTTCTTTGCTGGTGCTCCCTGCAGTGGAAAAGTGGAATCTTAACCACTGGACCACCAGGGAAGTCCTTCACAGCTTTGATTAAATCAGTAGTTAGTACCTATATTTTATGACAGTATTGGTATTATTCACTACTGGGAAAAGTAGTAACTATGGTTATTTTTTCTATTTGTACAACCTTTTTTTTTTTAAATTGTGGAGTTTTTGCTTGTTTTTGTTGCGCTTAGTCCTTTTGTACCACTCACTGTTTTTTCCCCCAGTTGCTCTGCTAGATCTTTCAAGTGCCTAATAATACAGACATGCCTCAGGGATATTGTGGGTTTGGTTCCAGATCACAGCAGTAAAGCAAATATTGCAATCAAGTGAGTCAGGAATTTTTTGGTTTCCTAGTACCTATAAAAGTCATGTCTACATTATACTATATTCTGTTAAGTATGCAATAACATTATATCTAAAACGATGTACATAGCTTAATTTAAACATAGTTTATTGATTAAAAAAAAAATTAGCCCCACAGAAGAGAATCAGCTTGTCCTTTGAAACCAGGCATTGACTTCTCCTCTCTAGCTGTGAAAGTCTCGATGGCATCTTCTTCTGAAAGAAGACTGCTTCCTCTACATTGAGAATCTATTGTTTGTTTGTTTGTTTTAAAATTGCTTTTATTTATTTATTTAGTTGTAGCATGCAGGATCATCCATCTCCGTTGCAGCATATGAACTCTCTGATTGTGGCATGTGAGGTCTTACAGCATGTGGGATCTTAGTTCCTGACCAAGGATCGAACCCAGGCCCCCTGCTTTGATCTAATTTGCATGTTTTATTTTCTGTTGATTTTTCCCATCATTTTTACTTCCTCTTTTTTCTGGAATACTTCCTTGTTTTTATCTTTTGACTCTTATGTGGAATTTTTAATTTTTATTTTATACTTTTAAGTTCTGTGTTGGTCTCCAGTTGTTTCTCTGAGGCATCATTCTTATTTTGTTGCACAGTGTCCTCTCTAAGCTGAGTTTTCTTGGTTTTGTTTTTGTTTTTAGTTTCCGTTTGTTCTAACCATGATCCCTTTGTCTTCCTGGACTCGCCCCCTTTCCTCCCACCCATGGCTGCCTATTTTTTTTTCCTGTTTATCTTGAGCTCTGTCTTTCATGTGGGGAGATTTTCTCTTATTTATAGTGATCCTTAGCTGTCTGCTTATCATTTAAGGATATTATACTAACTTGTCGATTTGAGACTGTGTACATGGGCAAGACTTGTTGATGGATCACTCTCACTGTAGCAAGATCAGACAGTTGGCTGACTTTTTTTGATGGAGGGATCCCTAAATGTCATCATTTATAGGTTTTCTTTTCCTCTGAATGTATTTAGTTTTTACACAGAGGAATCTTCCAGTTCCCTGCGTAAGGGTAACAGGGTTGGAACTGCAGTGGGGTGGGGGTTTATGTGATCAACTGCTGGAGTTGTGAGGGCAGTAGCAGGGGAGGGGGCTGGTTGAAATACATAAATTTTTTTTAAATTGAAGGATAATTGCTTTACAGTGTTGTTTCTGCTGTACAATAACATGAATCAGCTATGTGTGTGCTCAGTCACTCAGTCCTGTCCAACTCTTTGCGACCCCATGGACTGTAGCCAGCCAGGCTCCTCTGTCCATGGGATATTCCAGGCAAGAATACTAGAGTGGGTTGCCGTTTCCTACTCCAGGGATGAATCAGCTATAAGTATGCATATACCCCCTCCCTCTTGAGCCTCCCTCCTACCCACCACTCTAGGT
Organism: Ovis aries; assembly: GCF_016772045.2. NCBI lineage: Eukaryota > Metazoa > Chordata > Mammalia > Artiodactyla > Bovidae > Ovis > Ovis aries. Next base: position 63,989,460 of record NC_056066.1, on the reverse strand, counting down.
CATCACAGAGCACTACGCTGAGCTCCCTGTGTTATACAGAAGCTTCCCACTAGCCATCTATTTTACACACAGTATTGTATATATGTCAGTCACTCTCTCAGTTTGTCCCACCCTCTCCTTCCCCTGCTGTGTGCACGAGTCTATTCTCCACGTTATTCCTGCCTTGTAAAATAGGTTCATCAGTACCATTTTTTCTAAATTCCATATGTATGTGTTCATATACAGTATTTGTTTTTCTCTTTCTTACATTTTTATGTAATCTCATTACTACTCTTTAGTCCACACTTCTCTTCAGCCTATTACTGTGCTTAATATCCCTTGACCTGTGCCTCTAGTTAATTTTCTCCAGAACTATAATCTCTAGGGGTAGAGTAGAATAAAGGGTGAGGCTGTGTAGAGGTAGCTGACTGATTGCACATAGTTGAGATGAGACCTGGGGTTCTGGCTGGCCTGTACAAAACCTTTCAGTTTGATTTTCATCTCTGTAACTTACCCCACGTACCATAGTATCTGATATCTTCAAGGTGCTGTATTTCTCAGCATGGGGTGAGTTGGCCTGATTTTTATTGGTATTCATCTCTGTAGGCTGTTAAGTTGTAATCTGTTCCATATTGCTCATTTATCCCTCTTCCTCCTTTTTAAAAAAATAGTTTTTGTTAATGCAGCTTAATATTGTTTCATTTTTAAAAATATTTGTTTGACTGCATCGGGTTTTAGTTGCGGCATGTGGGATATTTTTTGCTTCATGTGGGATCTTTTGTTGCCGCACCCAGGTTCTCTAGTTGTGGTGCGAGGGCTCAGGAGCATGCAGGCTCAGTAGTTGTGGCCCACAGGCTTAATTGCGCTGCTGCATGTGGGATCTTAGTTCCCTGACCAGGATGGAACCCAAATCTCTTGCACTGCAAGGCAAATTCCTAACCACTAGACCACCAAGAAGTCCCCTCTTCTTCCTGCTTTTAATGTTTCCACTATTAAAATTTATTTTACTATAACCTCTTCTCCAGCTTTTTGTGATTTAAGACAATTTTTAGTGCTTTATTGTCATTTCAGTGAGGTTTTTGGAGGAAAAAATGACATACATGTGATTTGTTGTTTTTGTGCAGTCTCTAAGTCGTGTCCGACTCTTTGAGACCCCATGGACTGCAGCACGCCAGGCTTCCCTGTCCTTCACCATCTTGCAGAGTTTGCTCAAACTCATGTTCATTGAGTTGGTGATGCCATCCAGCCATCTCATCCTCCGTTGATTAGCATTCAGTTCAGTTGCTCAGTTGTGTCCGACTCTTTGCTGCTGCTAAGTCACTTCAGTTGTGTCCGACTCTGTGCGACCCCATAGACGGGCAGCCCATCAGGATCCCCCATCCCTGGGATTCTCCAGGCAAGAACACTGGAGTGGGTTGCCATTTCCTTCTCCAGTGCATGAAAGTGAAAAGTGAAAGTGAAGTCGCTCAGTCGTGTCCAACTCTTAGTGACCCGATGGACTGCAGCCTACCAGGCTCCTCCATCCATGGGATTTTCCAGGCAAGAGTACTGGAGGGGGTGCCATTGCCTTCTCTGGTCCGACTCTTTGTGACCCCATGCACCTCAGTACGCCAGGCCTCCCTGTCCATCACCAACTCCTGGAGTTCACTCAAACTCACATTAGAGGTACATATTTCCAGATTTTCCCCCCATTTTCCTTATAGACTTTTAAATGTATCAATTAACTGTTGCCACAAAAATGTTATTTGACAAAGCACTCCAAAACTCAGTGGCTTAAAACAACAGTAAACGTTTACTTCGCTCGTATGTCTGTAAGTCAGCTAGGTGTCAGCTGATATAGGTTGGATGTGGCTAGACAGTCTGTTGGTTTCATTGGGGCTCATTCATGCATCAACAGCTAGCTGTAGTTGGCTAATCTAGGCTGGGCTCTTCTCCGCATGTCTGTCATCCTCATGGACCAGGGGACTAATTTAAGTATATTCTTCTCATACTGATGGCAGAGACACAACTGTGAGGCTTGAGCATTTGAAGTTTCTGGTTATATCACATGATGCAGACATAACATATGTCTGAGCTCAGGGGTAGATACTTCCCCATCCACAGTGGGAGCGCACTGCACAGTTATATGGCAAAGAGCCTGGACATAGGGAGGGATAAAGAATTGGCACCAAAAATATGGCCTGCTGCAAATGTCAATAAACATTTAGTCTGTCATTTGTCATGGCTGCTTACTGTTCCATTGTGTTGACCAATAAATAGAAATTCTTTAACCAACTTCTACTATTAAATACTAGTTAATAGTTTTCAGTTTTCAGCTGTTTAAATAGTATTACAGTTAATTTTCCTTCTTTTTATTTAAAAATTTTTTTGGCTTCATCACCAGGCATAGTTCCCCAACAAAGGATCAAACCCTGCCCCCAGCAGTGAAAGTGCTGAGTCCTAACCACTGGACGGCCAGGGAATTCCCATGCAGTTAATTCTGTAATGTAATTTCTAACAGTAATTTTCACACCCATGTTCAATTATTTTCTTACCAGAGAAATAGAGTCCTAGAAATAGAATTTTTGTGTCATAGGCTATATACCTTCCTTAGGATTTCTGAAATTTATCACTAAATTGCCTTCAAGAGTTTTACCAACTTATACTGGCATAAGAAATGTATGAGAGCCCTTGTTTCCCTACATTATTACTGAATAGTTCACACACTTAGGGAACAAAGACTCAAAAGTTACACATAGAGCCTTTTACCTAGAATTTACCTTGTCTAGGGTAGCACATGGAAGGACTTGGGTCTTTTTAAGACATTGCTTCTGTTGGAGTGGTTGTGGTGGTCTTTCTGTAGGTTACTTAGTTTAACTTACTGTCAGATTACTTGAAATGACTCTTTACTGTTTGTGAACACCCCCACCTTAGTTCCTATTTCCAGAGTGTCTATCTCAGGTAGATTCATTTATCAAGGTGCCTGGTGTCCATTAAAGTAAGAACTATCTGCTGCCACCTGGCAGAAGGGATTGAACACTGGTCTTTGGAAATGTCACCTTTAAAATAGCTGAGGAATTTCCCTGGCAGTCCAGTGCTTAAGACTCCTCACTTCTAATGCAGGGGGTGAAAGTTCTATACCTGGTCAGGGAAATAAGATCTCACATGCCACACGATATGCCCAGACATTAAAAGAATAATAATAAAATAGCCAAGCACAAAGGCAGAAAGACTGAAGCCATGCCCTCTGAGGTATATACAATAGGAGTCTCACACAAAAATGTAAAGTATATCATTTGAAGAACACCTTTCATAAGACTTCTTAGGTCAATGAAAAGATTTTGTTTGAGGGGGAAAAATCATATTAAAAAGTATATATAACTCTTTGGCAGCCACACTGTTTTTAATTCCACAGAAAAAAATTTTTATTATGTCACTCCAGATTTCTGTCAAGTGAATTTTATAAACTTTTTTGTGATACTGTATGCACAATTTTGTTTTACTTTTATTATTTGTCTCATATGAATCATGTATGATATTGGTCACATATTTGTTAGTTTCTTTAAATCTAAATTTAATTTTTTTAAGTTTTAGGAGTAGTTCAAGTACTTGGTAAAAATAAAAGAAGTTCAAACATATGAAATGAGAAGTAAAAGTCTTTTATCATCCCACCCTACCCCACCTCCTCTTCCATTCCTCAGATATACTTGTCATGGGGTCCCAGGCCTTCCCTTTTGCTGGACACCTAAGTTATTTTCCTTTGTTGGTGGCTATAAATAGAGACTGTCACAAGTAACATTTCTAATCTGTTAAAATATTTCCAGAATTTTATTTTAGTTAGGTCTCCAAACTACTCTAACTCTTTGAGTATATTAGTAATCTCTATTAACAGTATACACAAAGTTAGTTCAGTTATAAAATTTCCAACTCTTAGTTCTACATTTCACATTTGTACCACATAATTAGATATTTAATGAAATTAATGATGGAACAATTCCTTAAAGGTGAAAACAGTTGGGAGAATTCACAGAAGAAGGGATATAAATGACTAAAAACGATGAAGAAATACTCAACTCCATAGATAACTGTTCAGTTCAGTTCAGTCACTCAGTCATGTCCAACTCTTTGTGATCCCATGGACTGCAGCACGCCAGGCTTCCCTGTCCGTCACCAACTCCTGAAGCTTACTCAAAATCATGTCCATTGAGTCAGTGATGCCATGCAACCATCTCATTCTCTGTCATCCCCTTCTCCTCCCGCCTTCAATCCTTCACAGCATCAGGGTCATTTTCCAATGAGTCAGTCCTTTGCATCAGGTGGCCAAAGTATTGGAGTTTCAACTTCAGCATCAGTCCTTCCAATGAATATTGAGGACTGATTTCCTTTAGGATAGATTGGTTGGTTCTCCTTGTAGTCCAAGGGACTCTCAAGAGTCTTCTCCAACACCACAGTTCAAAAGCATCAGTTCTTTGGCGCTCAGCTTTCTTTATAGTCCGACTCTCACATCCATATATGACTACTGGAAAAACCATAGCTTTGACTGGACAGACCTTTGTTGGCAAAGTAATGCCTCTGCTTTTTAATATGCTGTCTAGGTTGGTCATAGCTTTTCTTCCAAGGAGCAAGCGTCTTTTAATTTCATGGCTGCAGTCACCATCTGCAGTGATTTTGTGATACCATTCAGTATCACAGTAATTCAAGTCTATGCCTCAGCCAGTTGATGGTTGAATGGTTCTATGAAAACGTTCAAGATCTTTTAGAAGTAACACCCAAAAAGATGTCCTTTTCATTATAGGGGACTGGAATGCAAAGGTAGGAAGTCAAGAGATACCTGGAATAACAGGCAAATTTGGCCTTGGAGTACAGAATGAACCAGGGCAAAGGCTAACAGAGTTTTGCCAAGAGAATGCACTGGTCATAGCAAACACCCTCTTCCACAAACACAAGAGAAGACTCTACATATGGACATCACCAGATGGTCAATACCAAAATCAGATTGATTATATTCTTTGCAGCCAAAGATGGAGAAGCTGTATACAGTCAGCAAAACAAGACTCAGAGCTGACTGTGGCTCAGATCATGAACTCCTTATTGCCAAATTCAGACTTAAATTGAAGAAATAGGGAAAACCACTGGACCATTTAAGTATGACCTAAATCACATCCCTTAATGATTATACAGTGGAAGAGACAAATAGATTCAAGGGATTAGATCTGATAGAGTGCCTGAAGAACTATAAACAGAGGTTAGTGACCTTGTACAGGAGGCAGGGATCAAGACCATCCCCTAGAAAAAGAAATGCAAAAAGACAGAATGGTTATCTGAGGAGGCCTTACAAATAGCTGAGAAAAAAAGAGAAGCTAAAGGCAAAGGAGAAAAGGAAAGATATACACATTTGAATGCAGAGTTCCAAAGAATAGCAAGGAGAGAGAAGAAAGCCTTCCTCAGTGATCAATGCAAGAAAAACAATAGAATTGGAAAGACCAGAGCTCTCTTCAAAAAATTAGAGGTACTAAGGGAACATTTCAAGCAAAGATGGGCACAGTAAAGGACAGAAATGGTAAGGACCTAACAGAAGCAGAAGATATTAAGAAGAGGTGGCAAGAATACACAGAAGAACTATACAAAAAAGATCTTCATGACCCAGGTAACCTCGATGGTGTGATCACTCATCTTGAGCCAGACATCCTGGAGTGCAAAGTCAAGTGGGCCTTAGCAAGCATTGTTACGAACAAAGCTAGTGGAGGTGATGGAATTCCAGTTGAGCTATTTCAAATCCTAAAAGATGATGCTGTGAAAGTGCTGCACTCAATTATGCCAGCAAATTTGGATAACTCAGCAGTATCCACAGGACTGGAAGAGGTCAGTTTTCATTCCAATCCCAAAGAAAGGCAATGCCAAAGAATATTCAAACTATCGCACAATTGCACTCATCTCACACTCTAGCAAAGTAATGCTCAAAATCCTCCAAGCCAGGCTTCAATAATATGTGAACCGTGAACTTCCAGATGTTCAAGCTGGATTTAGAAAAGGCAGAGGAACCAGAGATCAAATTGCCAACATCCACTGGATCATCAAAAAAGCAAGAGAGTTCCAGAAAAAATATCTACTTCTGCTTTATTGACTATGCCAAAGCCTTTGACTGTGTGGATCACAACAAACTGGAAAATTCTTCAAAAGATGGGAATACCAGACCACCTGACCTGCCTCCTGAGAAATCTGTGTGCAGGTCAAGAAGCAACAGTTAGGACTGGACATGAACTGGTTCCAGATTGGGAAAGGAGTACATCAAGGTTGTATATTGTCACCCTGCTTATTTAACTTCTATGCAGAGTACATCATGTTTTGAAATGCTGGGCTGGATGAAGCACAAACTGGAATCAAGATTGCAGGGAGAAATCAATAACCTCAGATATTAGTTATTAGATAACTAATAAAGCAAAGCAAATTGAAAACACAGAGAAGTGGCTTTTTTTATTCCCTTTCAAATTGGCAAAGATTTTAGAAGATAATTCTCAGTGCTGGCAAAGTGCTGGCAAATTGGCATTTTCCCACATTGCAAGTTGACTTATAAATTAGTACAACCCTCTTGAGAAGCAGTTTGGCAGTAAAATGTTTGTACTTTTATGAATTTTAGTTTTGATAACCTAATTCCAAAATAATGCAGAATTACAGACCAGGCTTTATGATACAAAGTCATTAATTAAGGATTATTTATAATAGAAAAATTGGAAACTACTTCAAAATAGAGGAATGACTGAGTAAAACATAAGTTTGCCGATGTAATTAAAGAAAATACAGTTTACCCATGCACATGATATTTAATAATAATTCTAAATTATGTGAGAGAACATTTATTTTTTAAAACTGAGTACAAAATTATATATTTTAATAAAATATAATTTCAACTATGTGAAAACCACAGCACAAATAGAAAATAGATTCCAAAAGAGTACTTGTTTCTAGTAGAGTAAGTTCATGAGTAATTTTTGTTTCTTCCTCAAAGTTTCTTCAATGAGCACATAATTTAAAGTAACTTAATTTTAAAATCTTTAATTCTTACTTGCATTCCCAAAATTTAAAAAATAAAAATAAATAAATAAATAAATTGAATACCATAGTTGAATTAAAAAAAAAAAAAAAGTAACTTAATTGATGAGGGACCGTGGAAGTTAACTTAGTATCTCTCTTCCCAGACTTCGATGGAGCAAGTGTCCCCTCAGAAGGGAGTGGCCTCATTTGCATTGTCTCCTTGACTCCATCTTGCCCTCCCTTGACCTCCTGTGTGTCAGGCCAGGGTTGTCTGGGACATGTCAAGAGCCACAGGCCAGGACAAGGTCCAGGCCAATGTATTGTGATGTCCTTGTTGGGGTGTTGGCCTGGAAACTCAGGTCTGTAGGCAGGGTTGATGTTAGTTTAGTGAAGTGGCTTTGGTTTCAGTTCAGAGGTTGGAGCTTTGGTGAAGGAGTACTCTGCCTATCTGTGAGCTAGTTAAAATACTCCATCCCTCTGAAGTTCTCTTCATTAGGTTTTCACAAGGAAAACAAACAGATGTTGATAGGTATCCTGCCTGTTCACTGTGGTTGTTTATCAACAGTGAGATGCTCCAGACTGGAAATTCTTGAGGTTTGCTGCCTAAGGACCCTTCCAACTGTCCTTATTCCACCAAAAGAGGCCTGGATGACAGCACTTGCTTCCCAAGGGAAAAGAAAGATCAGTACTACCAGAGGTAGTCCAGAGTAAGAGCTCAGGCTCCTCTGATGTCAGATAGATGTCAACAAAAAAATGTTGTCTTCAAAATCAGTAAATAAAGGGTGTTGCAGCCCTCAAGCATCACATTCCAGCTGCCCCAAAGTGAATCCGGAAGGAACTCGGGATAGAAACAGGATGACCCATCTAGCGGTCAGTGCTGCAGCCTCCCCACCCCTTTCCCCGCTTCCCCCCCAGACAGTGTACCCTAAGGAGACTCAGGGTGAGAATGTACCCACCCAGGTAGCTGAGGTGCATATCAAAGGAGTGATTTCAGTGAGACTCTTGCATCTGCTTTTTTAAAGAAAAGTGCTAAATTCCTTAACTTGAGATATCTAGTTTTCTTTCATTAACAGGAGACTTTTGATGTTCAAATTACCTGGTCTTTGTTTCAAAAACTACCATAGGGTACTTGTATGGTGCTGCTGCTGCCACTAAGTCGCTTCAGTGGTATCCAACTCTGTGTGATCCCATAGACGGCAGCCCACCAGGCTCCCCCGTCCCTGGGATTCTCTAGGCAAGAACACTGGAGTGGGTAGGGTACATGTATATGCATGGCTGAGTCCCTTCACTGTTCACCTGAAACTATCACAACATTGTTAATCAGCTATACCCTAATACAAAATAAAGTTTAAAACAAAAAAACGGCTATATATCCTGGTTCTTCCCTTCTTCGAAGCAGTCTCTGAAAGCTATCTGAGATGGTTTGTCTCAAGCTTAAGTCCTCAGTCTTGTCCACCAAATAAAACATAAATCTCAATTTTTTAGGTTGTGCATTGTTTTTAGTCGAGACAGACCTGGTGGCTAACTGTAGCTCCAGCCCTTCCTGACAATATCACCTTAAGTAAGTGGCCTAACTGTTTGGGGCCTCAGTTTCCTTGTCTATAACATGGGGACTGAAACAATCTCTACTGTGTAAAGGGAACATAATGAATGAGATGGTAATGTGAAACAGTGTATTGTTGGGGCAGGTACTGGATGCTCAGTAAATGGTGGTGCTGATTGTTAATATTATCTTCCTATTTAAAAGACCCCTCAGGATAGACAGGATCTCCCTGAGTCTTCTGGAAAGGACTGGGAGAAGGTTAAAATGAGAGGTTCTCTTCCTGGAGCTCTGGAAGAACATGGCAGAGTAGTGATCCTGAGCCCTGATGAACCCATCACTTCCATATGTGGTTCCTCTGGGTAACCTCACAGGCCCAAGGACCCTAGGATGAACCAGGCTGGGATTTTGTCAGATCTACCCAACTTCGAAACCTGTTTGTTTTAGACCATTGCTGAGTTCAGTTCAGTTCAGTCATTCAGTCATGTCCGATTCTTTGTGACCCCATGAATTGCAGCACGCCAGGCCTCCCTGTCCATCACCAACTCCCGGAGTTCACTCAGACTCACGTCCATCGAGTCTGTGATGCCATCCAGCCATCTCATCCTCTGTCGTCCCCTTCTCCTCCTGCCCCCAATCCCTCCCAGCATCAGAGTCTTTTCCAATGAGTCAACTCTTTGCATGAGGTGTCCAAAGTACTGGAGTTTCAGCTTTAGCATCATTCCTTCCAAAGAACACCCAGGACTGATCTCCTTTAGAATGGACTGGTTGGATCTCCTTGCAGTCCAAGGAATTCTCAGGAGTCTTCTCCAACACCACAGTTCAAAAGCATCAATTCTTCGGCGCTCAGCCTTCTTCACAGTCCAACTCTCACATCTATACATGACCACAGGAAAAACCATAGCCTTGACTAGACAGACCTTAGTTGGCAGAGTAATGTCTCTGCTTTTGAATATACTGTCTAGGTTGGTCATAACTTTTCTTCCAAGGAGTAAGCGTCTTTTAATTTCATGGCTGCAGTCACCATCTGCAGTGATTTTGGAGCCCCCCAAAATAAACTCTGACACTGTTTCCACTGTTTCCCCATCTATTTCCCCTGAAGTGATGGGAGCGGATGCCATGATCTTCGTTTTCTGAATGTTGAGCTTTAAGCCAACTTTTTCACTTTCCACTTTCACTTTCATTAAGAGGCTTTTTAGCTCCTCTTCACTTTCTGCCATAAGGGTGGTGTCATCTGCATATCTGAGGTTATTGATATTTCTCCCGGCAATCTTGATTCCAGCTTGTGTTTCTTCCAGTCCAGCGTTTCTCATGATGTACTCTGCATATAAGTTAAATAAGCAGGGTGACAATATATAGCCTTGATGTACTCCTTTTCCTATTTGGAACCAGTCTGTTGTTCCATGTCCAGTTCTAACTGTTGCTTCCTGACCTGCATACAGATTTCTCAAGAGGCAGGTTAGGTGGTCTGGTATTCCCATCTGTTTCAGAATTTTCCACAGTTTATTGTGATCCACACAGTCAAAGGCTTTGGCATAGTCAATAAAGCAGAAATATATGTTTTTCTGAAACTCTCTTGCTTTCTCCATGATCCAGCGGATGTTGGCAATTTGATCTCTGGTTCCTCTGCCTTTTCTAAAACCAGCTTGAGCATCAGGAAGTTTACGGTTCACATATTGCTGAAGTCTGGCTTGGAGAATTTTGAGCATTACTTTACTAGCATGTGAGATGAGTGCAATTGTGCTGTAGTTTGAGCATTCTTTTGCATTGCCTTTCTTTGCGATTGGAATGAAAACTGACCTTTTCCAGTCCTGTGGCCACTGCTGAGGCCTCAGGCAAATCACATAGCCCCTAGAGCTTCAGTTTGATCACACAGATAAGATCAGCCTCATGGATTAGTGGAGGAATAAACAAGAAACAAAAACCCAATAGTTGCCTATCTTTAAATAGTTGCTCTATTTGTTATGATGTTAATGATACAGTCATGGACTGAGGTCAAGAAGGTAGCATAGTGACGCAGTTAAAGACTAGGGGCTCTGGAATGCGACTGTCTTGGTTCATATTCTGTTACTGTTCACCAGTTTGGGAACCCTTGGCAAATAACATCTCTGTCCTTCAGTTGACTTATCTGTAGAATGGGGATAGAAATAGTACCCACTTCATGGAATTATTGGAAGGACTTAATGACTTAATAGGTTTAAAGTGCTTATAGTTGTGGCTGGAACAGAATGTATGCTCAGTGAATTATCGTCATCATCATCACTAATATGGATGGACCACTCTGAGAAAGCCTGCACTGTCGAAAGAATAGTGGGCGGGGAGGCTGGAACACAGCCAGGCCCCAGCCCCTCCTCCTGCCCAGTTGCCTTGCTTGCTGGTCAGGCCCTAGTGCAACTTCCTCTTCTGAGTGTCCTTGGGACCTCAGTCCTTTTGACCACATTCCAGTCTGTCCCACTGCCTATTCTAGTACAGAATAGAATATTCTATTCTGTTTGTGCCCCAGTCTCTGCTCATTCTACTTGAATTCCACATGTTGAACCAGCCCCCACAGCCCCACTTCATCGACATTCCTCCACTGTCCTGTAGCTCTGCCCCCGACCCAGGCCCAGATTCCTTCAAATTACAGTCTCTGGAGGCAGAGTGTTAGCCCAGGTCTTGCCAAGGCTTGTTTTGGCCTTCACGCTGAAACAAATAGAGGCTTAGAAAACATAGTCAAAGCTCGATTGGCTAGATAATGAAATTTCCTGTAGCCAGTGCACATATACAGTTGACTAATTTACTTTAATATTCTTATGATAAGGCCAAAGACTAGAGCTGGTACAGAAAACCTAGTGCCTGAGTATCTGGGCCATTCTAGCAGATAAATGGTAGCAATTATATCTTTTTTTTTTTGTAAAATTCAGTCTTCTTGGTATAGTTTCTCCTGGTTAGACGAGCAGGATACCCTAGCTCTTGCCCAAATGAGGCTGCCACTTCATTATCATTTGAGATACCATGCCCAGGCTTGTAGACATGTTCTTGAATTATTATGCAAGCTAAGCCTTCCTTGATTTGACCCCTACCTACTTGCTTGCTGAGACTCTTTTTGGCCACACTGCATGGCATGTGGGGTCTTAGTTCTTCGACTAGGGATTGAACCCCCCGCCCCTTGCATTGGAAGCACGGTCTTAAGCACTGGACCACCAGGGAAGTCCCTTGCTGAGACTTTTTAGATTATAACTTTTTGTTGAAGTACAACATACAGAAGAGAGCACAAATCATTAGTGTACAGTTGAATGAATTTTCACAAGATGATGAGTAACCTACACATTAAGAAACAGGATGTTACCAACATTCACAAAAGTCCCTTTTGTACCCTGTTCCAGCCACTCCTTCCAACTCTGTTTTTGCCACGTTGAGCTAATTACCATCCTCATCCCTCCACCCCCAGCACACCATTCTTCCCCTCGCCCTCCGCCCTCCTGCCTATGCAACCGCTGTTCCCTTGGACTGCCAGACCTCACCTATCCATTGTTCAAAACTCAGGCGTCATCTTCTCCTGATGGGTTCTGAAAACTTGCACCGGACTTTCCTCTCATATTTTGTCATTGTTTACTGGGAGCTCCCTGAGGACAGAAACTATCTGAGTCATCAGTCTTCTGCACTCAGCACAGGCTTGGCCTAGAACCGGCACTCCAGAAATGTTTGCATATTGTATTGTTGTTCTGTCTCTGAGTTGTGTCCGACTCTTTGTGACCCCATGGACTGCAGCACGCCAGCCTTCCCTGTCCTTCCCTGTCTCTCAGAGTTTGCTTAAACTTATGTCCATTGAGTCAGTGATGCCATCCAACCTTCTCACCTTCTGCAGCCCTCTTCTCCTGCCCTCAATCTTTCCCAGCATCAGGGTCTTTTCCAGTGAGTTGGCTCTTTGCATCAGGTGACCAAAGGATTGGAGCTTCAGCATCAGTCCTTCCAATGAATATTCAGGGTTGATTTCCTTTAGGATTGACTGGTTTGATCTCCTTGCAGTCCAAGGGACTCTCAAGGATGTCTAAAATATTTGAAGACACCTTTTATTTTTATCTTTCCTGACCCTGTCTCAAGCACATACCATCCTCCTGCCTTCCTAATTCACTCTTCTTGCCTCTTCTAGTTTTTTTTTTTTTTTTTTAAAACATGTCAGCCCTAAGTCTCTCGTGTGACTCCACACTCCCCCCTCACTGTTGTTCAGACTGTGTGTGTGCCCCATCCACACATGCCCTAGCCTCCCACACACCAGGCTCCTGACCATTGCAGGACCATTTTTCTGCCCCCAGACCAGAGGCCTCAGTCTTATAATAGTTTGCTCCACATCCTCTGTGCTGGCTGGCTGCCACAGGTCCTCAACTGCTATTCTGCAGGGTCTGTTTTATTTAAAAGTCAGAATATATGGTAAGCAGCTTATGGCTTAGATGGTAAAGAATCTGCCTGCAATGCAGGAGACCTGGGTTCGATCCCCGGGTTGGGAAGATCCCCTGGAGAAGGGAATGGCAACCTACTCCAGTATTCTTGCCTGGAGAATTCTGTGGACAGAAGAGCCTGGAGGGCTACAGTCCATGGGATGGCAAAGAGTCGGATATGACCGAATGACTAACACTACGTGTTTCATTACTCTGTATTTCATACTTTATAAGTTTTCCTTTCTCAAGAACATTGGTCTCAATTAGACTTAAGGTGATCATTTCACAATATGTAGAAATAGCAAATCATTATGTTGTACATCTAAAACTTATGTAATGTTATATGTCAATTATATCTCAATTAAAAAAAAAGAAAATTGATTTTCTCCTAAGATTTAAAAAAAAGTTTTCAGGGGAACTCCCTGGTGGTCCAGTGGTTAGGACTTTGCACTTTCACTTTGGAGAGTGTGGGTTTGATCCCTGGTCCACAAGCTGCACAGTGCAGCCAAATAAAAACAAGATAATTACAGAAATAAAAAGGATTTCACATGTATCACTGAATGATATTCATTCATTCACCATGTGGGCGAGGTATTGTGCTAAGATGCTAGAGATTCTAAGTTAAGAGAGGTTTATTGCCTTTGATTAACTCACAGACACATGAGAGAGAAATATTAGCAAATTATTAGAGGAGTGTCAGTACTGAATGGGAGTGTTGAGTAAGAAAATGGGCACTGGAATCAGCTGAATGATCCCATTACTTAACATGATACATTATCTTTGTTTCTGTACCTTGGTTTCTTCACCTAAAGAAGTTTGACATACAGAGGATAGGTGCCTAGCCCCTAGTAAGTGATGAGTAAATGGTAGCTATACTTGACTATCATTAGCATCTCTGCTTAGGCCTCATAGAGGAAGTAACATTTCAACTGGTCACTAAAGGATGGGTCTGTACTAGAAGGAGGACAGAGAAGGACAGCTAAGAAATAGCCTGAGAACAGACACAGAAGAATGAAAGGCATGATGTTTTTAGACATTGGGGAATGATCCAGTATAGCTGAAGAACAGAGGATGTGTAGAAGATGAAGCTCTGATGTGTAGGATGTGTAGGAGATGAAGCTCGGGAAATAAGACCCAGATAGTGAAGGGTCTTTTAAAAAAATAATTAATTATTTGGCTGAGCCAGGACTTAGTTGTGGTACACAGGATCTTCGATCTTCGTAGCTACACGTGGGATCTTTACTTGCAGCGTGGGAACTCTTAGTTGAGGCATGTGGGATCTAGTTCTCTGACCAAGGATCAAACCCAGGCCCCTGCATTAGGAGTATGGAGTCTTAGCCACTGGACCGCCAGGGAAGTTCTCATTGAAGGGTCTTGTTTGCTGCTAGAATTTGGACATAATCTGATAGGTGAAATAGAACCCTGAGAAGTCTTTTAAGAGGGGCTTGTCACAATCTAAACTGTCTTTTAGAAGTTTCCTGCTGGTACTTCTGTGGAGGATAGATTAGATGGGAGGGAGGGGGGGAAACCCCTGAGAAGAAGAAGAACCTGCTAAAAACTGGTGAGAGAAGATGAGAGTGCACATTGCAGCGATGGATATTCCAGAGGTGGGTCAGTGGGGCGTGGTGACTGGTGAAAGGATTGTGAGAGCAGGAAGGTTGAAGAAGAGCTGCAATGTCCAGAGAGCTGCTGATGCCACATACTGGTAGAGGCACTAGCAGAAGGAACAGATTTTTCCTTCCTAATTGTTTCATCGAAGGAGAAAGACTGCTTCTTCCTGATCTTGGACTCACAAATCCATTCTTTAGCTTGGAGCAGTTTCTTCTCTCTTGGGCCTTATAAATAGTTAGCTGCTCCAGACAAATAATTACTGATCTTGGGTGCTTAGGCCAGAAGGTGGCTTGCTTTCTTTCACTCCCTGGAGTCTCTTGCGGGAGAGAGGGGTGAAAGCCATGTGTTTGTTTTCACCACATTTGTAAGAATGAATGGAGTTGAAACATTACCCCTCCTCTGTTAACAGACCCTTGGGCCTCTTCTCACTCCCAGGGCCATTAATCTCTGTAGAAATCAGTGTTAAATTTAAAAGTTCTTGGGACTTCCTTGGTGCTCCAGTGGTTAAGAATACACCTTCCAGTGCAGGGGACTGCACTGTTCTATCCCTGATCAAGGAACTAAGATCCCACATGCCGAGGGGCAGCTAAGCCCATGCCACCGCAACTACTGAGCCGATAATGCTCTGCAGCTAGAGAGAAGCCTGCTTGCTGCCATGAAAGATCCTGCATGCTGCAGCTAAGACCTGACACGGCTAAATTTTTTGTTTTTTTTTTTTCCCAAAAGTTCATTCCAGCTTTCCCCCTCTCTTTGCTGGTTTCCCACAAAATATCATTCACCTTTTTGCCCTGGTCAAGGAATTCTGAGTCCCCCTAGCTGTTGGACTCCAGAATAGGACCTTGCCCACCACTGCCATCTCCCTATCTTAGAACTGGTTGGATGATTCTGGTTCTAGCTGTGTGGGGGCCTCTGCTGGTAACATAGCTTGGCTGGGCATGATCTGTCCCTGCTCAGTCATATTGACAAGTACTGTGGATATAGGCCATCATGCTGGCATTAGTCAACAATAGCCCATTCTATAGCGTTCTGTCCTTGGTCTTTTACTTCCAGCTTCCTCCTTTCTCTGTCTTCTTTCCACTTTGTTTCAACGAGGAATTGTCTTCAGCTGGTGAGTTTTGTTGGCTTGAAGTGTGGAGCACCCAGAGTTATTTTCTCCATCACTCTCCAGTGAAGTAGTCGCTTTCATAACCCTCTCTCTTCTAACGTGGCTCTTAGATATTCCAAGTATAGATCTTCCTTGATTTATAATGAAGTTATGTCCCAGTAAACCCATCACAGGTTGAACATATCCTAAGTCAGAGCTACATTGAGTACACCTCACCTACTGAACATGATAGCTTAGTTTAACCTAGCCTACCTTACATGTGCTCAGAACACCTACATGAGCCTACAGTTGGGTGGGCAAAATCATCCAACACAAAGCCTATTTTATAATAAAGTGTTGAATATTCATGCAGTTTATTGAATCTATACTGAAAGTGACAAGCAGAATAGTTGAATGGATGCAAGTGTGTTGATTGTTTAACCTCGAGATTGAGTGGTTGACTGGGAGCTGTGGCTGCTGCTGCCCACCATCACTAGTCTGAGGAAAAAGAATATTCAAAATTAGACGTATAGTTTCTGCTGAATGCTTATCACTTTTGTACCATTAAAAAAACAACAACAACTACAAGTCAGACCACTATGCATAGACCACATTAGTGGGCAGAAAAGTCCTATGGAACAGCTCCTTCTGTTTATTTCTGGAGCTGAGTTGGGAGAGGGTAAAATTCCCTAGACTGAGTGGTGTGAATAGTTCCTTCTTTTATGAAACACCTTTGCGAGGATGTCTGTTTTCTTTTCAGTAAAAGTTTGACCCCGCACTAATAAGAGTGACCATGAGCCAACACTATTTGATGAAATATTATCATTATAGATACCAGCCTTGGACCATTATTTGATCTCTACTGATTTCTGGGCCACTCTAGAATCTCTGTGGTAAACTAGGTATCTCTAGCTTTGATTTTAGGGTACTCCTTTATCTTAAACCATCTGAAAGGGAATAGCTACTTGGTTTTTAAAAATATATATCAGTTTTTTCTTACATCCATCTAGTTTTTTTAAACTGAAGTATAATTGATTTATAATGTTGTAGTTTGTATCTGCTAATCTCAAACTCCTAACTTAACCTTCTGTCATCCCCTTTCCCTCTTTGGTAACAGTAAGTTTGTTTTCTATGTCTGTGTGTCTTTCTGTTTCATGAGTAAGTTCATTTGTGTCATATTTTAGATTCCACATATAAATGATATCGTATGGTGTTTGTCTTTCTAACTTAACTTAGTATGATAATCTCTTGGTCCATCCATGTTGCTGCAAATGGCATTATTTCATTCTTTCTTATGGCTAAGTAGTATTCTGTTGAGTATATATACCACATCTTCTTTCTTTATCTGTTGGTGGACATTTAGGTTGTTTCCATGTCTTGTAAATAGTGCTGCTGTTAATATTGGAGTGCATGTATCTTTTTGAATTAGAGTTTTCTCCAGATGTATACTCAGAAGTGGGATTTTTGGATTATATGGCAACTCTGTTTTTTAGCTTTTTAAGGAAAGTCTATACTGTTTTCCACAGTTGCTGCACCAACTTACATTTCCACCAACAGTGTGGGAGGGTTGCCTTTTCCCACACCTTCTCCAGCAGTTGTTATTTGTAGACTTTTTAGTGATGGTCCTTCTGACCAGTGTGAGGCGGTACTAACTATAGTTTTGATTTGCATTTCTCTAATAGTGATGTTGAACATCTTCTCATGTGTTTGTTGGTCATTTGTATGTCTTCTTTGGAGAAATATCTGTATAAGTCTTTGCTCGTTTTTTGATCGGGTTTTGTTTTTTTCTTATTAAATTGTGTGAGCTGTTTATATATTTTAGAAATTAATCCCTTGTCAGTTGTATCATTTAGAAATATTTTCTCCTAGTCTGTAGGTTGTCTTTTTATTTTGTTTATTATTTCCTTTGCTGTACAAAAGCTTATAAATTTGATTAGGTTCTATTTGTTTATTTTTGCTTTCATTTCTATTACCTTGGGAGACAAGATATCCATTTTTTTCTGAAGACAAAAACAAAGGATCCTTATAGGAAGTTTAGATAATACAGAGAAGCAAAAATGAAAAATTACCATAATCCAACCACCCAGAGGAAAGCACTGTGAAATTTGCGGCCTAACCATTTAGGTTTTAAAAAAATATATTTATGTTTTTTTTTTTAAAGAGGTTATAGCATGTATCTCTTTTATGATCTTCAGTTAATAGAATGGTATAAGTATCTCTCCAGGTCATTGAAAATTCTTTATAACATCATATTTAGTAATTCCATAGTGGCCCATTTTATGTAGAGAATAGAGAATAGCAGCTCATTTTATGTAGAATATTAATGAAGATAAATATATTTTAATTTGAAAAAATAAAAAGCATATACAAAAGGAAAGGATATTATAAAAATAGTGATGGAGTGTTGCAACAATCAAAAGTATAGGTTTTAGGGACTTGCCTGGTGATTCAGTGGTTAGGGCTCTATGCTTCCACTGAGGGGGTCCAGGTTTGATCCCTGGTTGGGGAACAAAGTTCCTGCATGCTGCCTATTGTGACCCCCCAAAACAGTATAGGTTTCACAGCTCTGAATCTCATAAGCAATGATTGTAAGCTTAATAAACTGTTTAGTTAAATAGGACATGGGTGTTAACAGACTAGATCTTTTTATTCATCTTTGGGCTCAAGTTTTGTAAAATCTTTCTGGGTCTGAAAATTTTATAAGAAATATACCTGTGGTATTGCTAAAGGTAAGTGGTTGTGACTTTCTTGGTTTCTTTTTATTAGAAATTAAGCCAAGAAGTTCTCAGTCTTATGAGTTTGCATACATCTTAGGCACCAGGAGACATTTCACAAATTATTTGACAGCAGTTATGGGAAGTTTCTTATTTGGGGGGATTGCCTGAATTGAATCCTAATTGATGTGCCTGGATTAGTCCATGTATTTATTTCTTTTTACAGGTAGTGCCTTCCTCAGTGCTATCTTTCTTGCCTTAGCAACATACCAGTCTCTGTACCCACTCACCTTGTTTGTCCCAGGACTCCTCTATCTCCTCCAGGTAAGCACTTGTTGGTCAGAAGCCAACACTCAGGTGACATTTAATACACAGCCTGGTCCTTGCTTAGGGGAAAGAAGGGCATGGCACAATAAAGGCTGTAGGACTGGGTCCCCAGTTCACATTTACTTGCTTCTCCTTGAAAACACAAAGAAACTTGACTAACTTTAAACAAAGTGAACCCCTGGGTAGCCATTTCCTTCTCCAGGGGATCTTCCTGACCCAGGGATCAAACCCAGGTCTCCTGCATTGCAGGCAGATTCTTTATCTGAGCCACCAGGGAACCCCCATTGATCATTATGTTCTAATTATACATATCATTGCAAATGTATCAGTGCATTTCATTTTTATGTTTGTAATTGGGATTCTTGGTTTTTTTCTTTTTTTGGCCTAATATTCACAGATCCTTCTCTGAGCCCATTTCTTTAACTTTTTTTTGTATAACAACACTGTCTTTGTAAGGTTCTTGCATGAATTTAATGTTGTGAGTGTACCGGATGCAGTGCCTGGACCATAGTGGGAGATCAGTAGTTTAGTTGAAGAATGCAAACTGCTAATATTTACTGAGAACTTACTACTTGTTGGTCACTATGCTGAGCACTCTCCTGGCATCATCTCATTTCAACCACAGAAGAACTTTTAACAGGTTGGTCATATTATAAGCTGTGTATTCATCTACTAGTAATGATATTAGACACATACATTGCAGCTAGAATGTATGGCAGTTTAATCAAGTGACTGCTGAGATGTGAGCTTGGGCAGAGCCTGCTCTCTAAGCATCTGTCTTTTCTACTCAAGTAAGACTATACACATCTCCTCAAGAGCAAGTAGCTGCTTATAGGTCCTGCATGGTTCCAAATCCATTCTTAGAAGGAAACATTTCATGAAAGGGTATGGAAGGCAATGCCATGATTCAAACCAAGAAATGTCTGCTCTCAGAACCCGTGTTCTTAATTATAAAGTTTCTGTGCAACTGTTGCTGAAACTGAGTATGTACTCCATTTACTGAAATAGGCCATGTGTGCTTATCATTTTAAGTGACTTCCTAATGTATCTTTTGGCTGATGTGTACAGTGGCACATGGTTAGCTTAGTCTTTCTCCTATTTGGGGAATTTGAGAGCTGCCCTAGTTGTCACTAATATAAGTAGTATAGACATTTAATTTCCTTAAGGTGTGTTCTTCTAGCTAAATTTTTGGCACCAAAAGTGTGAGAAATTGTATAGTTTTTTTATGCAAGACCACAGTGCTCACCAGAAATCTGGAGCCAATCTGTGGGGCCACCATCAGCATCTAAAGTGAACCACTTCCTCCCAGGCCATCAGCACTGGCTTTTCAAATTCGATTTATGATTGCTAGTTTAATAGCTATATCATCATGCTGTGAAGTTATTTTACTTTGACTTGTTTTCTAGATTCTTGTAGAAAGCAGACATCTTCTTACATAACAGTATGTTGTTGGTTATTTCCTTTCTTGCTTCATATTTACAGTTTATTCTTTAGAAGATCTGAGCACCATGAAGAATGCATGCAACCAGAATTTCTGTACAACTATTTATCAAATTAATACTATAAAAATATATTTACTGAGACACATGAACTGACCAAAAAATTTTAAGTGGCTTGTTAAGCCAAATACTAAATACTATGTTATGTAAAATAGCTCTTATTTAAAACTCAAGGAAATTCTGTCCTGATAACAATGGACAGTGTGGCTGAGTCACGAAATCTAGCTACTCAAGAAGTCACTTTGTTCAGCCCCTCCCTCGACAAATATGGACTGAGCATCTGGAGTCAGTATGCTAGACACTCTGGGAGACTCTGTAGATAAAAAGCCGTTAATAAAGGTTGCCGAGCAGGAAGTCCTGTGGGAAGACAGCTCTGGCAGCACCCTGGGTTGGATTGGAGTGAGGAGGAGCTGAGGTTGGGAAGAGTTTGGCCATCATATTAGGTCGAGTCAGAGGGCTTGACTAAGGGCCCAGATCAGTGTCATGGGAAATGGATAGATGAGGGACTAGATGCAGAATTCTAGGAGGTAGAATTGGCTGTGTGGCAGCTGTGTATATGTGGTGAACAGGACTGGAAAGAGTGAGATAAACTATAGGACCCATTTATGTAGAAATTACACATACTATATTTATGTGTTTTTATCTAAGTATATGAAGTGGCCTTGAAAGGCAGTAGGGCCTTGTGAGGCACAGTAATACATTTGGAAAATCAATCCAGTGACATCTGGGAAATAAACCCACTTGTTTAAATATGAGGGAGGGAACAGAAGAAGAAATTATCGTTAGGTGTGAGTTTCACAGAGATCTGTAGGCTCCGAGGAGAGACCCTAGAACTAACGGGTGGGAACCATAAACAGCCCAGGATAAGGCAGGTCCAGGACAGCCTGGGATGCCTCAAGTGAGTGGAGTTCCTGTGGATCAGTGTGTTTAGGCTACATACTGAATGGCCACATAGTGGGGAGCTGTAGCAAAGCTGTAAGCATCATATGGGTAGTTAGACCTGATGGTCTTAAAAATCCTTTCATCCCCCTAATTGAATTGGATTTGATAACCACAGGAAAGTGATACAGCTGCTCTTGAGGTTATATTTTTCTAGAGTTTTTAAAGCCCTCTATAAGCACATACATCCATCTAGGAGAGATTATGTCATTTATGTGAGAGCACAGGCTCGACTGGTACATCTTAATGGATGGAGAGCAAAATAGTATTGAAGACTAATGGGGAACTTCCTTTGGTGGTCCAGTGGTTAAGACTTTACACTTCCAATGCAGGGGACCCAGGTTCAGTCCCTCATCAGGAAACTAGATCCCACACACTGCAACTAAGACCCATGCAGCCAAATAAATAAAAATAATATTATTTATTTATTTTTAATTGGAGGATAATTGCCTTGCAATGTTGTGTTGGTTTCTGCCATGTATCGACATGAATCAGCCATAGGTATACACATGTCTCCTCCCTCTTGAACCTCCCTCCCATCTCCCACCCGATCCCACCCCCTCTTGATTGTCACAGAGCAAGGGTTTGAGCTCCCTGCATCATACAGCAAATTCCCACTGGCTATCTATTTTATATATGGTAATGTATTTGTCACCATATACAGGCTCTTGGTTCATCCACCTCACTGGAACTGACTCAAATCTATTCATTTTTATGGCTAGGTAATATTCCATTGTATATATGTACCACAACTTCTTTATCCATTCATTTGATGATGGACATCTAGGTTGCTTTCATGTCCTGGCTATTGTAAATAGTACTGCAGTGAACACTGGAGTAAATGTGTCTTTTAGAATGGTTTTATCAGGGTATATGCCCAGTACTGGGATTGCTGGGTCATATGATAGTTTTATTTCTAGTTCCTTTAAAGAACTCTCCACACTATTCTCCATAGTGACTGTATCAATTTACATTCCCACCAGCAGTGCAAGAGGATTCCCTTTTCTCCACATCCTCTCTAGCATTTATTGTTTGTAGATGTTTTGATGATGGCCATTCTGACCTGTGTGAGGTCATGGTCATCGCTGTAGTTTTGATTTGCATTGTTCTAATAGTGAGCAGTGTTGAGCACCTTTTCATGTGTTTATTAGCCATCTGTACATCTTCTTTGGGGAAATGTCTGCTTAGGTCTTCTGCCCAGTTTTTGATTGAGTTGTTTGTTTTAATAATAATTTTTAAAACGTAACTAAATTTATTATATTCTGAGTATCAAAAGAATAATTACCGCAAGTAATTGTGAAACACTGAAGAAAAGTCTCTGTGTCTATAGTGATGCTCAGAAAAGGGGGGGAAGAGAAAAAAATGCACGTGCCATCATTAAATATGGCTCTTTTATCAATTTTTTTACTCTGAAAATCAGTACTTAGAAGAAAAAACTAAGCAGTTACCCTTTCTTCTTAAAATGAGCTATAATTCTTCCCTAGTTAATGAAGGAAAGTTCTTTACAGAACTGCCAGCTTATAACTGCAGAAGGAAGGCTAGAATGGGTAATCATCAGTGAAATGATTAAATCTAGCAAAGATCATCACTGGATGCTAAAATCATTAGATGAAAGATTTTTTGGAGAACAGAGTATTTGCATTTTCATGGTGCCAAACTAGTACCCCCGCCTACCTCTAAATTATTGGCTAAAAGCAAAGGGAAAATTGAATCTTTACAAAGGAGTGCTGTGGAAGTTACCACCTTAACCAGGCAATCCAGTTCAGCATCACTCATGGTGAAATGGCTTGACATGATGTGCCTCATGATGTGATCAGTTCAGGGCACACAGCATCAGCTCCAAGGTATTTTTACCCAGAATGTTAACTTTGGTTAAGCCTAAGTCATATCGGAAACCTGATATGACTTCTGATTTTTAGGAAGTACAAGAGCAGAAAAGCTAAAGAAAGCAAAGTCGCTCAGTCGTGTCCAACTCTTTGCGACCCCATGGACTGTAGCCTACCAGGCTCCTCAGTCCATGGAATTTTCCAGGCAAGAGTACTGGAGTGGGTTGCCATTTCCTTCTCCAGGGGATCTTCGTGACCCAGGGATCGAACCCGGGTCTCTCACATTGCAGGCAGACGCTTTACCGTCTGAGCCACAATAGCAGAAGCACAAATTAAATGATACTATCATTTAAACAATGGAAGGAAATACTCGACCAACCAAAATATAGGACTATCAAAATATAGAGATATAGACAGCTGGTCTACATCTTTTCAAAAAGTCAATGTCATAAAAAAGAAAAAGTGAAGGGACTGTTCTAGATGAAAGAGACAGTAGTTGACTGAAATGGGTGAGTCTTGATTGAACTCTGGTTTGGAAAAAATAGTTATAAAGGATGTTTGGAGGATATTCAGAATATTTTTGAAGATAGATTAGATATTAGATGATTATAGGAAATTGTTGACTTCTTGGATTGAGAAGAGTACTATAGTATATAGGAGCATGTCCTTATTTTTAGAAGCTATATGCAGAAGTGTTTGTGGGAGAAATGTCATGTGTAGAAAATTCATACACACAGAAAAGTTTATATATAGCAGGGTATTAATATTTAATCTAGATGACAGCCATATGGTTGATTATTATAATATTTTTTCAACTTTTCTGTGTGAGAATTTTATAATGCAAAGGAGAGACATTAGAATACAGGCTCTGAAGTTGGCTTGGCTTGGCTTGGCTTCTGATAAGCTCTGTGACCCTGGGAAGTGACTACTTAACTTCTGTATGTCTCAGTTTCCTTATCTGTAAAATGCGGATAATACAGTAGTAGCTACTGCAGAGGGTTAATACATGTCTAGTATGTAGAACAGAGTATGACATGAGTTCAATAGATATTAGTTATGGTTATTAGTATTTAAATGTTCTTAGAAAGGACATGGTCACCAGTGTGGAGATGGCTTCCCTGGTAGCTCAGGAATCTGCCTGCAATGCAGGAGACCCCAGTTTGATTCCTGGGTCGGGAAGTTCCCCTGGAGAAAGGATAGGCCACCCACTGCAGTATTCTTGGGCTTCCCTGGTGGCTCAGACAGTAAGAATCCACCTGCAGTGAGAGACACTTGGGTTCGATCCCTGGGTTGGGAGGACCCCTTGGAGGAGTGGGCAACCAGTATTCTTACCTAGAGAATCCCCACAGGCAGAGGAGCGTGGCAGGCTACAGTCTGTGGGGTCACAAAGAGTCAGACATGACTGAGCGACTAAGCACAGCACAGGGAGGAGAGAAAATAATTCACTCTTTAGAGTCAAAAGAACTGTAAGCATTAGTTTGAAATTACACCTTTGACCCTGCAAATCTGCCTCCATCCTGCTGGTCGTATTTCTAGAGGGTACAAGAGGCAGGTGGTGGACATGCTCATGTCTGATCAGTGCCAGAGGCAAAGCTGTTTTTCTCTTTCCTACATGAGATGCAGAGAAGCTTCATGATCAAAGGCAGGGGATGCTGCAGCTGGCTCCCTGGTGAGTCACTTCTGAGAATGGTAGTTTGAGCCCATCTGGTCCCTTCCCCCAACTTTACTCTTCTCTGACCTTGGCTTAGGGCCTAGTTTCCAAATTAGAGAAAAGCTTAAAATGCTATGCTCTGATCACATGCAGAAGAAAACAACCCTAGAGTGCCCAGGACCAAGAGGCTACAGTGAAGGATGGGCCAAGTGCACAGGACCTCAAGGCTGAAGCTGTGAAGCCGACAGAGGGAGGCTCCTGGTGCAGTCAGGGAAGTTTCTATTCCCTTCCTTCCTTTTGCTTGGGATTCCTTAGAGCGTTTGAGGTCCTTATTTTCTTTGAAAGGGTATAACAGAAACCAGGGTGAAATAACCTTCTGAGTGTTCTTATGGTTTTTGCTTTAATCTGATCTGACCCCTGGAGGTGGAAATGACAACCCCACTCCAGTATTCTTGCTTGAAAAATCCCATGGACAGAGGAGCCTGGCAGGCTATAGTTCACGGAGACGCAAAGAGTTGGACACGACTGAGCCACTGAGCATGCACGCATGCAATCTGACCTCTCTTGTCTTTGAACTGAAAAATTAACCCTGTGATTTCTATATTGCTGGAGCTTGGAGCAAATCACATGGCACTGGCTTGTACTAAAGAAGCCAAAGCCAACCAGGTCTTTCTTGATAACAGGGCACTTCCCCAGGCTTTCTGCAGGGCCTTGTTTAGAATTTTTGCCTCTTACTGCTCCTTTCCCAGCCAGTTTCTGTTCATTCTCCTGCTTCCACGAGAGTGACCAGGGCAGAGGTGGCAGCATTCTTAGCTTCCTTTCTTTTTGGAACAGGTGAAAATGAGGGTAAGGGGTTGATCATGCATTTGCAATAAACTTTTTACCAGTTTTATTGCCTCTGGTAGAAAGTGAAGAGGAACTAAAAAGCCTCTTGATGAAAGTGAAAGAGGAGAGTGAAAAAGTTGGCTTAAAGCTCAACATTCAGAAAACAAAGATCATGGCATCCGGTCCCATCGCTTCATGGGAAATAGATGGGGAAACAGTGGAAACAGTGTCAGACTTTATTTTGGGGGGCTCCAAAATCACTGCAGATGGTGACTGCAGCCATGAAACTAAAAGACGTTTACTCCTTGGAAGGAAAGTTATGACCAACCTAGATAGTATGTACAAAAGCAGAGACATTACTTTGCCAACAAAGGTCTGTCTAGTCAAGGCTATGGTTTTCCTGTGGTCATGTATGGATGTGAGAGCTGGACTGTGAAGAAGGCTGAGCGCCGAAGAATTGATGCTTTTGAGCTGTGGTGTTGGAGAAGACTCTTGAGAGTCCCTTGGACTGCAAGGAGATCCAACCAGTCCATTCTGAAGGAGATCAGCCCTGGGATTTCTTTGGAAGGAATGATGCTAAAGCTGAAACTCTAGTACTTTGGCCACCTCATGCGAAGAGTTGACTCATTGGAAAAGACTTTGAAGCTGGGAGGGATTTGGGGCAGGAGGAGAAGGGGACGACAGAGGATGAGATGGCTGGATGGCATCACTGACTCAATGAACGTGAGTCTGAGTGAACTCCGGGAGTTGGTGATGGACAGGGAGGCCTGGCGTGCTGCGATTCATGCGGTCGCAAAGAGTCGGACACGACTGAGCAACTGAACTGAACTGAACTGAATATACCTAATCATGTAAAATATATCTTCTGGGTCTCAGCCTGAGATTTCAATAGCTTAGATATAAAGACTTTTGTTAGATTTCAGTTCTCTTTGAGAGTTGTTTTTTCTGATTACTGACTTTTTCCTTTTTTCACCATGTCCTAGAAAGAAAATAGTTTCTGTGTAGAAAAATGCCTTTCTCCCTGTACTTTAGAGAGTTAATGGGGAGGGCAATAATTATACATTTCTCCCCTTTCTTATTATAGTTTGGCTTTTCCTGAAGCACTCTGAGAATTATCTTACTTCTCTAAATATTTTTACGTGTTAGCAACGATGTGACTTCTGGGATATAACGACACACTGGTTTAATTTTTCAGGTTAAAGGTACACATAGCCCATGGACCACATCTGTCCCACAGATATGTTTTATGTAACCTTAGTGTTTAATTATATTATTCATTGTCATTGTTTTTAAAATTCATGTTAAAAATGTATATTTCTGGCTCCTTTTGAAAAATTGGAAGATCTGGCTTTTAGTTTACCTCCTTAGTTTTCCACAGTCCATATGCCTCATCTCTATTACACTTCACTTGTTTGTTACATGCCTGGCTTCTC
Organism: Ovis aries; assembly: GCF_016772045.2. Lineage (NCBI taxonomy): Eukaryota > Metazoa > Chordata > Mammalia > Artiodactyla > Bovidae > Ovis > Ovis aries. The sequence continues at coordinate 63,962,603 of NC_056066.1, read as the reverse complement.
TAGGTATTTGAATATGTGTGTTTATATTCACTGAAAGATCTAGAAACAATGACCAACCCAGTATCAGTGATTATCCTTGGCGCTCAGATTGTAATCTTACTATTTTTAGCCTCGGAAAGAAACTAGGGTTTTAGAGAAATGGCTGACTCTAGGTTGAGGGCAGGAAATGTGCAGGATAATCCTGGAACACTGTGTTATCAGAAAACAAGGAAACTGCCAAAGACTCCTGTGGAATCTAAAAAAATAGTACAAATGAATGTATATGCAAAACAGAAGCAGACCCACAGATAATAGAAGACAAACTTGTGGTTACTAAAGGGGAAGAGGGAAGTGGGGAGGGACAAATTAAGGGCATGAGATTAACAGATATGAACTACTACATTTAAAATAGATAAGCAATAAAGATATACTGTATAGCACAGGGAATTATACTTAATATCTTGTAATAACCTGTAATGGAATATAATCTGCAGAAATACTGAATCACTATGATGTATACCTAAAACTAGCACAATATTGTAAAATCAACTGTACTTAAATTCAAAAATTTGATACAACTGTTTTTTTAATGAGCAAGATTAAAGTATAAAAGAATGCACATTTAGATGGAAAGCTGTTAAGAAATACAAGGAAGTGAGTACTATAAAAACCAGGAAAAATTGTTACTTTGAGGAAAGAGGGGATTCTGACTGGGACAGGGCACAGAGAGAAACTTAGGGAGTGACATGAAGTCTCTATCTCCCTCGACCTCATGAATGTTTTTGCTTGATAATCAGTCACTAAGTTTTATATTGGTTTTATGTATTTTGTATTTTACTTTTGCAATGAAAAGTTTTAAAAAGTTGATCAGAATGTTTAGGTCACCACCCTTTCAACCCTTCCTACTTATGTACTTTTCACTTTAAGGTAGCATTTGCTACTGACCAAGATAGATGAGTAAAAGGAATGCTCATTTGTTCACTGAGAAATTTGTAGTGTGGACCTCTAGATTAAGTTTGGCTGGAGTATTTATAAATAACAAGCCATCAAAGGATTGCCTGAGTTTCTTTTTTCAAAAATTTCAGGTATGCCTTGCTTTAATGTAAACAGAAGTAGTTCTAAAAGATTACTTAATCTTTAAGCAAGGCAAGTTTTTATAAATAGACTCAGTAAATATTCCACATTATATTTTCAGAGCTCTGTTCCTTAAAGCAAACCTGATTCTAAGACCAAGTCTTAAAAATTATACCTAAAATTTAATACACATAATCACAGATTTGCCAGGGGCAAGGAGGGGGATCATTTCCTACTCTCAACAACAATAGCGCTTTAGGTCCAATAAAGCACGGAGAATATGGTAGCAAGCAAAAACTGGGAGGCTCTCATGGGATTCACCAAGTTAGAAAAGCTTCATATGTTGGGTATATGCTTCAGAGGTCTACAAAGAGAGCCACTTTGAACAGTCTACCTGATTGGGTTCTTTATGGCATTCTCACTTCCCAGCTTATTTCTTTTTAAATGTCATTTAGCAGGTAGGAAGTGTTTTCAATTTTTTTGTTTTTCTTTCATGGGTTGTGGTTTCTTCCCTCCCTCCCTTTCTTCCTTCTAGGCTAGATGGCAGTATTTTTCAGGAAGAAGAGAAGATCAGAATTATCAAAGGCAGGTAGAAGTCTAGAAGGGAACTCAGAACCTAGGTGGCTTACTCTTTAAATGTGTCTATGTATGCCTCTTCTTTGTTTAATTATTTTCCATTCCCAGAAATGTACTATTTTCTGAAAACTTTGTTCTTTTGGTGCAGCATTGTCTATAGAACCTTTTGTGATGATGGATATATTGTATATCTGTATACTGTCAGTATAGTAGTCAGGAGCCTCATGTAGCAGTTGAACACCTGCAGTGTGCTAGTGAGACTGAGAAACTGAATTTTTAATATTAATTAATTTTCATTAATTTAAATTTAAATAATCACATGTGACTAGGGGACAGCACAGTTTTAAGGTAAGAGTAACCCAGCAGTTAGGACTCTTGAGTTCCCATTGCAGAGGACACAGGGATTTGATACCTGGCAGCGGTGGGGGACTAATATCCTGCACTAAAAAAAAAAAAAGAGTAGAGCTACATATGTGCAAGCTTAGAGAGCAGCCATGGGGTTGATCCGTTTCCTTTCTTCTCATGTTTGTTAACACTAATGTTATCTCTGTTTTCTTGGCTGACTTCCCATTCTCCTGAAAGTCATTACCATGGAGTTATATATGACATCTTTATAACTTGTCTTAAAATACTTCTGCATAGGCCATCTGACATTATACATATGGCAGTTAGTTTCAGCCTCAACTTCAGGGGCAGTGAATTACTTTGAAGAAGCATCCATGCACTGTGGTACTCAACTAGCTTTGCATCAGAAAGGCCATGCTCCACAAGTGGCTGCCATCCGTGCTTCTATAGCTTGAGCTGCACCTTTGCTGATTACGGCACAGTTAATGTCAGAAGCAGATTGGATTTTTGTTGGTGAGATTAGTTGAATATCAGAAGTAGGCACTCATAGGTGAAATCGAAATATTCAAAAGAAGTGGAATGGACTAAAACATTTTAGATACTTCCTATATTTGCATGAGGAGGAAATAAGAATCTAGGAAAATCTGTAACTTCTTCCATTGGAGATGGTGCCTGAGGCTTAGTTCCTAACTGATCCTGCGTCTAGCTTTTTCTTAGATTTCTGGTTACCTAATGGCGACCCTTTTTCCATGATCCAGCGGATGTTGGCAATTTGATCTCTGGTTCCTCTGCCTTTTCTAAAACCATCTTCGACATCAGGAAGTTCACTATTCATGTATTGCTGAAGCCTGGCTTGGAGAATTTTGAGCGTTACTTTACTAGCATGTGAGATGAGTGCAATTGTGCGGTAGTTTGAGCATTCATGGGCATTGCCTTTCTTTGGAATTAGAATGAAAACTGACCTTTTCCAGTCCTGTGGCCACTGCTGAGTTTTCCAAACTTGCTGGCATATTGAGTGCAGCACTTTCACAGCATCATCTTTCAGGATTTGAAACAGCTCAACTGGAATTCCATCACCTCTACTAACTTTGTTCGTAGTGATGGTTTCTAAGGCCTACTTGACTTCACATTCCAGGATGTCTGGCTCTAGATGAGTGATCACACCATCATAACTGAACTGAATGCGACCCTAAGGGCAACAGAACCTTCAGTTCAGTTCAGTTCAGTTCAGTCGCTCAGTCGTGTCTGACTCTTTGCGACCACATGAATCATAGCACCCCATGCCTCCCTGTCCATCACCATCTCCCAGAGTTCACTCAGACTCACGTCCATCGAGTCAGTGATGCCATCCAGCCATCTCATCCTCTGTCGTCCTCTTCTTCTCCCGTCCCCTTTCCCTCCCAGCGTCAGAGTCTTTTCCAATGAGTCAACTGTTCGCATGAGGTGGCCAAAGTACTGGAGCTTCAGCTTTAGCATCATTCCTTCCAAAGAAATCCCAGGGTTGATCTCCTTCAGAATGGACTGGTTGGATCTCCTTGCAGTCCAAGGGACTCTCAAGAGTCTTCTCCAACACCACAGTTCAAAAGCATCAATTCTTCGGTGCTCAGCCTTCTTCACAGTCCAACTCTCACATCCATACATGACCACAGGAGAAACCATAGCTTTGACTAGACGGACCTTAGTCGGCAAAGTAATGTCTCTGCTTTTGAATATACTATCTAGGTTGGTCATAACTTTTCTTCCAAGGAGTAAGCATCTTTTAATTTCATGGCTGCAGTCACCATCTGCAGTGATTTTATCTCTGGTATATTGTCACTTCTGCCTTGAGTGAACCTTCCTTACAAGTGGTGATTGGAACAACTGATAGGAGGAGAGCTGGGACTTAATCAGCCTTCTACAGTAGTTTGTGTGAACTGTTGTGTGCTTGCTTGCTAATGGATATTTATTTAATAAATGTTGCTAAGGGTGCCAGAATCTAGGCTGAAACTTGCTTTCTTTGTGGTGAGATCCTAGAGGAGGAGCTAACCCTTACACACCTGAAACTTTTTTCAAGACAATTGTCAAGAACCTATGAGTAATAACCAAAATGGCCACTGAATTGCATGCTTGAAGTAGTTAAATGTGTAGCACCATATGTTTAAGGTATACATACAGAGATTGAATTGCATACATTATGAAATGATTACCATTACATTATTATGTAATGTATACAGATACAAAAGAAAAACATTTTTTTCCCTTGTGATGATAACTTTTAGGATTTACTCCCTTAACAACTTTCTTATACAACATCCAGCAGTGTTAATTATATTTTTATCATGTTGTACATTACATCCCTAGGGCTTATTTATCTTATAACTGGAAGTTTGTACCTTTTGACTATCTTCATCCAGTTCTCCCTTCCCTATTCCCCACTCTGGTGACCACAAATCTGATCTCTTTTGCTATGGGTTTTTTTGTTTGTTTGTTTGTGAAGTATAATTGACCTACAACACTATGTTAGTCCCTGGCCCACAGCATAGTGATTCGATATTTCTATTCGTTACAAAATGATTATCATGTCTGTTTGTATGTTAGTTGTATACCCTGCTAACTTGACTGAATTACCTTGTTTGTTATTTTTATCATGAGTAGTTGTTGCATGTAACTAGATACTGATCTTAGTTATTTAAGCTGTTTGTGATACACTATCAATAGCTTTCCTTATCTTAACTAACCTTAAATTTTTGTAATAAACCCAGCCTAGTCATAATACAACTTTATGGTAATCGTTTTCATGTGTTGCTGAATTAGACAATATTGCACTTAGCATTTTTGCTTTTGTGTTGGTAGTTGATTTTAGTAGCAAGGTTATATTTGCTGTGAAAGTGTTAATGTAAGATTAGAATCACCTGCTTCTTGAATGTTGGTAGAATTTTCCTGTAAAACTGGCTTGGCCTGCTCTTTTTTTTTTTTTAATGGGAAAAAATTTCATTGCTGATTCATTTTCTTAAATGGTTATAGGACCATTCAAATATTCAATTTCTTCTTGAATTGTTTGTTTTTTTCCCCAATTTTTTATTTCATGCTTTCAGGAAATTTGTAAGACAGTGTAATAAAGACCCTTTATTTTTGAATTCTCTAGTTACCATTTGTATAACTCTTTGTAGATGTACAGATTTCTTTTCCTTTTGTTTTTTTTTTTCCTGACCTGTTTGCAGGAAAGTTACAAACAAGACATATCAGTCCTAAGTACTCAGTCAATAACTAACTCTTAAGAACTAGAACATTCTTCTATGTAATCATAGTACTATTAGCACATCCAAGATTAGCTTTCAAAGATTAATATTGTCTAATGTATACATTCAAATTCCCCCGTTTATTCATGACTTACAGCATTTTGGGGGAGAAGTGGGTTCAAGATCTAGTCAAGGGTCACTGTCATTTCCTTTATTGCTACCTTTTAATTTTTTTAATAATACCAGCATTTTAAGTGAACCATTTGAATTATTTATATTTCCATAGACTGTGTCTATTTTGCCTGTTTTTAAATACCCCTTGGCATACTTTTAAAATAATTTTTATTTATTATTTTTGGCTGCGCTGGGTCTTCATTGCTGCGCACAGTCTTCCTCTAGTTGCAGGGAGAGGGGCTACTCTTTATTGAGGTGGTGCTTGGGCTTCTCATTGCGGTGGCTTCTTTTGTTGTGGAGCACAGGCTCTAGAGTATGGGCTCAGTAGCTGTAGCACACGGGTTTAGTTGCTCCGCGGAATGTGGAATCTTCCTGGACGAGGGATCAAACCCATGTCCCCTGCATTGGCAAGTGGATTCTTATCCACTGTGCCTCCAGGGAAGTGCCCGTTATTAGCATACTTTTTAATATTTATTAATCCTGGTGCAGCCATAGATATGTCTCCTTTTACATTCCTATATTGTTTATTTGTTGTTTCTTTTCTTTGGTCTATCTTATCAGAGACTTATCAGTCTCATTAGTCATTTCTAAGAGCTGACTTTTGGCTTCTTGAGTCCTTAGATGTTTCAGGTTTGGTTTCAGACAAATGCAGGAAGGTAGATATCACAATATATCAAATTACATGAATTTTTTGGTTTTCTGGGATATAATAAAAGTTACGTTTATACTATCTGTAGTCTATTAAGAGTACAATAGCATTATATCTAAAAATATGTACATATCTTAATTTAAAAATACTTCATTGATATTTCCCTGGCTGTCCAGTGGTTAAGATTCCATGCTTCCATTGCAGAGGGCCCAGGTTCGATCCCTGGTCAGGAAACTAAGATCCCACAGGCTGCGGCATGGGCCAAAAAAAGAAATCTTTATTGCTAAAATATGCAAACCATCATCTGAGCCTTCAGTGAATCAATCTTTTTACTATGTAAGATGTTGATGGCTGCAGACTGATCAGGGTTAAGGTTGCTGAAGCTGGGGTTGAATTGACAGTTTCTTAAAACGAGACAACAAATGGAATTTGCCAACAAACATCAGTTGACTAGTACTTTCACAAGCAATTACTTTGTAGCATGCAATGTTTGATAACGTTTTATCCACAGTAGAACTTCTTTCAAAATTGGAGTCAGTTCTCTCAAACCTTGCTACTGCTGTATCAACTAAGTTTATATAATATTCTAAGTCTTTATTGTCATTTCAATATTCTTTACGGCATCATCACCAGGAGTAGATTCAGTCTTGAGAAACCACTTTCTTTGCTCATCCATGAGAAACAACTCCTCATCTGATCAAGTTTTATCATGAGATTGCAGCAATTCAGTCCCATCTTCAGGCTCCACTTCTAGTTGTCATGCTGTTTCTACCACCTCTGCAGTTACTTTCTCTACTGAAGATCCGAAGGCCTCTAAGTCCTCCATGAAGGTTGGAGTCAGCTTCTTCCAGACGCCTATCAATTTTAATATTTTGACCTCCCCATGAATCTTGAATATTCTTACTGATCTAGAATCCTTTCTAGATGGTTTTCAATTTACTTTGCCCAGATCCAAAAGAGGAGTCACTATCTGTGGCAGTTATAGACTTACAAAGGGTTTTTCTTTTTTTTTTTTAAGTGATTTTAGTTACTTATTTTGATTTTTGGCTATGCTGGGTCTTCATTGCTATGTGGATTTTTCTCTAGTTGCAGCTAGCAGATCTCTCTCTAATTGTGGTACTCAGGCTTCTTATTGGGTGCTCAGGCTTCTTCTCTTCACCTAGAGCCTCTGCAGGCTCTAGGTGTGCAGGCTTCAGTGGTTGCAGCTCCTGGGCTCTGGAGGACAGGCTCAGCAGTTGTGGCGCATGGGATCAGTTGCTTCATGGCACGTGGCGTCTTCCTGGACCAGAGATTGAATCCATGCGTCTTCTGCATTGGCAGGCAGGTTCTTTGCCACTGAGTCGCCAGGGAAGCCCCCATAATGTATTTCTTATATAATAAGATTTGAAAGTTGAGATGACTCCTTGATCCATGGGATGCAAAATGAATGTGTGGTGAAAGTGACAGTCACTCAGTCGTGTCCATCTCTTTGCAACCCCATGGACTATACGTCCAAGAAATTCTCCAGGCCAGAATACTGGAGTGGGTAGCCATTCCCTTCTCCAGGGGATCTTCCCAATCCAGGTCTCCCGCATTGCAGGCAGATTCATTACTGGTTGAGCCACCAGGGAAGCCCAAGGATACTGGAGTGAGTAGCCTATCCCTTCTCCAGTGGATCTTCCCAACCCAGGAATCGAACCAGGATCTCCTGCATTGCAAGCAGATTCTTTACCAACTACCAGGAAAGCCCCATGCATGTGTGTTAGCAGGCATGAAAAGAACATTAATCTCATTGTTCATCTCTGTCAGAGCTCTTGGATGACCAGGTACATTGTCAATGAGCAGTAATATTTTGAAAGGAAACCTTTTTTTTCTTCTGAGCAGTCAGTCTCAACATTTTAAGTAGGCTTAAAATATTCAGTAGATGTGCTGTCACCCAGTCTTTGTGTTTCCATTTGTAGAAAGAGTGTTTGCAAAGTCAATTTAGAATCATTTCTAAGGGCCCTAGGATTTGAGGAATGGTAGATGACCATTGGCTTCAACTTAGTCACCAGCTTCGTTAGCCCCTAATGAGAGAGCTGGCCTGATCTTTGAAGCTTTGGAGCAAGGCATTGACTTCTCCTCTCTAACTGTGAATATCCTAGGTGGCATCTTCCTGCAATGTAAGTCTGTTTTGTCTACATTGAAAATCTGTTGTTCAGTGTAGCCACCTTCATTAATTCTCTTAGGTAGATCTTCTGGATGACTTATTGGAGCTTCTACATCAACACTTATGGTTTCACTTTGCACTTCTGTGTTACAGAGATGGACCTCTCTTCTTAAACTTCATCAACCACTCTCTGCTAGCTTCAAACTTTTCTTTTACAGGTTTGTCTCCTCTCTCAGCCTTCATAGAATTAAAGAGAGTTGGGCCTTGCTCTGGATGACGCTTTGGCTTAAGGCAATGTTGTGGCTGGTCTCCACATCAGCAAGAAGGCTGTTTTGCATTCTTATCATTCATGTATTCACTGGAGTAGTGCTTTTCATTCCTTTCAAGAACTTTACCTTTGGATACACAGCTTGGCTAATTGGTGAAAGGCCTAGCTTTCACCCTATCGCAGCTTTTGATGTACCTTCCTTAATTATTTGTACCTTTTGATTGTGGCTCTGCTGGTAAAGAATCTGCCTGTAGTGCGGGAGACCTGGGTTCAATCCCTGGGTTCAATCCCTGGGTTGGGAAGATCCCATGGAGAAGGGAAAGGCTACCCACTTTAGTATTCTGGCCTAGAGAATTCCATGGACTATACGGTCCGTGGATTGCAAAGTGTCGGACACGACTGAGCGACTTTCACTTTTGATTTTAAGTAAGAAATGTGCAATGCTTCCTTTGACTTGAACACTTAGAGGGCATCTTGTTCACCTAGACAGTTACAATAGTAACATCCAAGACCCCTGATCACAGATCTCCATAACAAGCATAATAATGATGAAAAAGTTTGAAATGTTGCAAGAATTGCTGAATGTGACAGAGAGACACAAAGTGAGCAAATGCTTTTGGATAAGGGTTGCCATAGACCTTCAGTTTGTGATGAACAGTATCTGTGAAACCTATGAAGTGCAGTAAGCCGAAGTGCAATAAAGAAAATGAAGTATGCCTGTGTCTTTGTTTCTGTTTCCACAGATTCTACTCTTACCTTTATTATTTCCTTCCTTCTTTTGAAGTTTATTCTGTTCTTTTTCTAAAATCTTAAAATGGATGTTTGTTTATTTTCAGCCTTGTATTCAAATATAAGTTTATATGGAGATTTCCCTGGTGGTCCAGTGGCTAGGACTTCATGCTTCCACTGCAGGGGGGCACAGGTTCAATCCCTGGTCAAGGAACTGAGATCTCATAAGCCACGCTGTGCAACCACACACACACACAAAGTTTATATGGTTGTGTTTCCCTCAGAGTACTGTTTTACCTACATAAGATATTTTCATAACCATTAATTTCTAATATCAAAGCTTTCTATTATCATTCCTTCTTTGACTCCTCAGTTATTTACAAAAGTGTTTAAATTTTTCCTAATGTGTTTTTATCTTTTTATTAATGATTTTGACCAGTTACATTATGGTCAGAGAATGGGGTCTGTATGGAACAGATTCTTTATTTAAAGTTTATTGATATTGCTTTGGGGCCTGATTAAGGTATGTGGTCATTTTTTTTTTAAGCTGTGTCAGGTCTTAGTTGTGGCGTGTGGGACCTTTGTTGTGTTGTGCAGGATCTTTCATTGCAGCACATGGACTCTCTACTTGTGACTAACAGGCTCAGTAGTTGCAGTGCTTGGGCTTAGATGCTCTGTGGAATCTTAGCTCCGTGACCAGGGATTGAACCTGCATTGCAAGGTGGATTCTTAACCATTGGACCACCAGGGAAGTCCCTCTGGTCGGTTTTTACTAATCCCCCAAAATGTTTTATGGAGAAGGCAATGGCACCCCACTCCAGTACTCTTGCCTGGAAAATCCTATGGACGGAGGAGCCTGGTAGGCTGCAGTCCGTGGGGTTGCTAAGAGTCGGACACGACTGAGTCACTTCACTTTCACTTTTCACTTTCATGCATTGTAGAAGGAAATAGCAACCCACTCCATTGTTCTTGCCTGGAGAATCCCGGGGACAGGGGAGCCTGGTGGGCTGCCATCTATGGGGTCGCACAGAGTCAGATATAACTGAAGTGACTCAGCAGCTATAGCAGCAGCAAAATGTTTTAAATGAATGTGAATTCTCCAAACATGCTGTTTTATATAAATGTATTTTTTAATACCTCTTTATTTATTTGGATCTTAATGTCCATCAGAAATATTTTATAGTTCATATATTACATATTTTATAGTATGCATACCTTGTACTTATGTTTGTTAATTTTATTTTTAAAGTGTTTTTTCTCTCTTACACTATAATGAATGGAATTGTCTGCTTAATTTCAATTTTGAATTACTTGTTAAAGTATATAGAAAATTGATTTGGTTATATTAATCTGTTAGTATGGGATGTTACAGTAATTGATTTTTCAGGTGTTAAATCAACTGTGGTGGACATAATCTTAATGTGGCCTCCATGATCTCTACATACTAATGTTAATCACAATCCCTTTCAGTTCAGTTCAGTTCAGTCACTCAGTTGTGCCCGACTCTGCGACCCCATGAATCGCAGCACGCGAGGCCACCCTGTCCATCACCAACTCCTGGAGTTCACTCAAACTCACGTCCATCGAGTCCATGATGCCATCCAGCCATCTCATCCTCTGTCGTCCTCTTTTCCTCCTGCCCTCAATCCCTCCCAGCATCAGAGTCTTTTCCAATGAGTCAACTCTTCGCATGAGGTGGCCAAAGTACTAGAGTTTCAGCTTTAGCATCATTCCTTCCAAAGAACACCTAGGACTGATCTCCTTCAGAATGGACTGGTTGGATCTCCTTGCAGTCCAAGGGACTCTCAAGAGTCTTCTCCAACACCATAGTTCAAAAGCATCAATTCTTCAGCACTCAGCTTTCTTCACAGTTCATCTCTCACATCTATTCATGACCAGTGGAAAAACTATAGCCTTGACTAGACGGACCTTTGTTGGCAAAGTAATGTCTCTGCTTTTGAGTATGCTATCTAGGTTGGTCATAACTTTTCTTCCAAGGAGTAAGCATCTTTTAATTTCATGGCTGCAGTCACCATCTGCAGTGATTTTGGAGCCCCCCAAAATAAAGTCTGACACTGTTTCCACTGTTTCCCCATCTGTTTGCCATGAAGTGATGAGACCAGATGCCATGATCTTCGTTTTCTGAATGTTGAGCTTTAAGCCAACTTTTTCACTCTCCTCTTTCACTTTCACCAAGAGGCTTTTGAGTTCTTCTTCACTTTGTGCCATAAGGGTGGTGTCATCTGCATATCTGAGGTTATTGATATTTCTCCTGGCAATCTTGATTCCAGCTTGTGCTTCTTCCAGCCCAGAGTTTCTCATGACCGCACAATTATATGCAGAGTACACAATCCTTTTGAGTAAGATCAAAACCAGTGACTTGCTTCTGATAAATAGAATACTATAAATATGACTCAGTGTATGGAATTATAAATTTGTTTGGTAAGCTCTTAGGTGAACAAGTTCATGAAGTATGCTATTCATATTTCTATTTCACTATGATTTTTGTCTATTAGATTTACCAGTTATCCACTGATGGTAGATTTGTATATTTTTCCTCTGTAACTCTGTCCATGTTTGTTCTATATATTTGAGATTGTGTTATTAGGTACGTACAAGTTTAGAACTGTAATATCTTTCTGATGACACTTTTATAATGATAGAACATCTTTATCTCTAAAATACTTTTTATGTTAAACTCTATCTTATTTGGTAACAATAGCCAAATTGATTTTCTTTTGGTTAGTGTTTACCTAGGCTCAGAAGGTAAAGAATCTGGCTGCAAGTTGGGAAACCTGGGTTCAATCCCAGTTTCAGGAAGATCCCGAGGAGAAGGGAATGGCTACCCACTCCAGTATTCTTGCCTGGAGAATTCCATCGACAGAGGAGCCTGGCAGACTACAGTCCATGGGGTTGCAAAGAGTCAGACATGACTGAGTGACTAACATTTTCACTGTACCTAACATATCTTTTCAGTCCTTAGGTTTTTCACCTATTCTGTATCCTGTGTTTTTTTGCTGGAAGGATCTTAAAGTTGACTCATAACTGCTTTTTGTCTTTAAAATCCTTAAGTATACCATTCTGCCTTCTCTCCTAGCGGCAGTACATACCTGTGAAAGTGAAGAGCAAAGCCTTCTGGATCTTCTCTTGGGAGTATGCCATGATGTATATTGGAAGTCTAGTGGTAGTCGTTTGCCTCTCCTTCTTCCTTCTCAGTTCCTGGGATTTCATCCCTGCAGTCTATGGCTTCATGTAAGTAATGCCTCCATTAGAAAACTCTGGAAGCTGATTTAGTTTTTACAGCTCCATCTGGAATCAGAGGGAGACCAAGCAGAGGCCACATCTAGAGCAGTGGTCCTCACATTGGTGTGCACCAGAATCACTGCAGGGCTTGAACACCCAGGTTGCTGGGCCCCACCTCCATAGATTCTGATTAAGTAAGTCTGGGGTAAGTGAAAGGTTGTTGCTGAGCCGTGAAAGATGTCAGGATTCTTGGCCTCCAGAGGAGAGGAATTCAATCCGGGGCCAGTGATGAGGCTTGATCGCTCAGAGCTTTTGTGTAATAAAGTTTTATTAAAGTATAAAAGAGATAGAGAAAGCTTCTGACATAGACATCAGAAGGGGGCAGAAAGAGTGCCCCCCTGCTAGCCTTTAGCAGTATGTTATATACCTATCAGCAAGCTGTTAATTAGAGAAAGGAGATGTCTCAAAACTCAGAGTGGCACCAGGCCCCTCACCCACAACATCCATTCTGAGATAACATTGGCACTAGGTGAGTCATCCCGGGCCATAACACGATTGACATGAATCCTGTAGAAAGACAGGTTTCCAAGTAAATATATAGATTCATTAACATAGATTAGGAGAACAATTTTATGAGTAAAACATACTGGTTTGTCAAGTTGGTTCTGAGTCTTAGGCAGAACCAACTTGAAGACAGAGTCTAGGGTAAATACATAGTTCATTAACATAGCTTAAGAAAAACATTTCCATAAGAAAAATGCATTGGTTAGCTCAAGGTTTGAGAAAAGTTAAGTTCAGGTGGAACCAAGTGTCGTCATGGCAACACAATTTTAAGAGAAACTTCCTTTTAATTTTGTATGGAGAAGGGAAAAAAGCTGACACTTGTAGTTTGTTTCCTCCTGCTGCTTAAGAGAGAAATAAAAACTTGTCTGACACTTGCAGCCTATTTCCTTTGTTTGGAGACCCCTGGCCTTCCTGCCTGTTACCCTCTCATTAGTACCCCAGAATTCGCATATCTATATATATAAATTTTCAGGTGGTATGATGCTGCCAATCTGAGGAACACACTTCAAGAACCACTGGTTTGATCTAAGTCAATTAAAGAACACTCTCTGGGAACATCCAAAGCACTTATCAGCCTTGAACTAGAAGGTTTCAATTCAGTCTCAAACAGGAATGGATGTATTTATTCCTCTATTGCAAAAGGGTCTCCAACAGTTTTAAAATAAAGCCACGTTCCATATGTCAAGGGACTTCCCTGGTGGCTCAGATGGTAAAAAATCCACCTGCAAAGTAGGAGACCTAGGTTTGATCTCTGGATTGGGAAGATCCCCTGGAGAAGAATACCACCCCAATATTCTTGCCTGGAGAATTCCATGGATAGAGGAGGGGTGGGCTGCAGTCCATAGGGTCACAGAAAGTTGGACATGACTGAGTGACTTAACACTTTCCATATGTCAAACTTATAGAGAAAATCAAAATGGGTTTGCAAGATGAATTCTGCAAATATTTCCAAATATCCTCTGGTGGCTCAGAGGTTAAAGCGTCTGCCTGCAATGCGGGAGACCTGGGTTCGATCCCTAGGTTGGGAAGATCCCCTGGAGAAGGAAATGGCAACCCACTCCAGTACTCTTGCCTGGAGAATCCCATGGACAGAGAAGCCTGGTAGGCTACAGTCCATGGGGTCTCAAAGAGTCGGACACGACTGAGCGACTTCACTTCACTTCACTTCTCTGTGGTCTGCTGAGGGGGATACCTGCTCAGGCCTGAAGGAACTCACAGCTCAGAGGGTCATGGACTCTTTACCCCACCAGGGTGGGAAGGGGGTCTGTGGTTGGCTTCCCTTTGGGATTCTGAGCTGCTTATTTGTGTTAAATCCTGGCTGAGCCTAACAGTGACTTAACCTTCAGCTTCTCATCCTCTGCCTCCTATAAGAGTTTGTAATGCCTGGTGAAAAACTTCCTAGTTTTCTGCTGGTGCACAGATTGTGTTCTTTCCCTCATTTCACAGAAAAGGAAATATAGTTACAGCAAGAAGCAAAGACTTGCCTGGGTGGAGGCCTTCTTCAGTGAAATCTGACCATGAGCCATGGTCTTGTCTGAAAGCTGACCGTGAACCATGGCCTCTGTCTTCCTGTCCATGCTTCCCTTGTGCTTTTAAAACTGAACTGACTTCCGTGTCAGCCCCATATGTATGTTTTTAATGTTATGTAAGATTTTTGGAACAGCCAGAATTGTAACCCATCTTTATCTGATATCACCAAGACAAAAAGTTTTCCAGTTAAACCCCATTTCTCCAGGAGGGTCTGGGATCATTGCTAGAGCCTGGCAGTGGCTCCTTGGACCCCTGGAAGTCTCACTTCTGTGTGAGGAACTCAGTCTTCTGGCTCCTGCTGTATGCATCTGGAGAAAGAATGGGCAGTAACAGGATCTTTGAGTTTTTCCCCTAGACAAATCCTTAGAATGCTCAAAATAGGTTAGAGGAACATATTTCAAACCCATTTGTCTTTTGCGACAGTGCTAGGTATCTCCTGGTTTTGAGCGTATGTATCTGGGGCAGGAAAAGAAGGGGCTGGTCTTTTGATTTCTAGCATGAATCCCTGCCTTGTTTTAGATCTCTGCTGCATGCCAGAGTTTGGCTCAGGTGATCCTTTTTATGGGTTATTTTTCTCTGAGTCTCTGCCCCTTGTTTTTGTTAATTACCTATATCTGGGGTGCCCAGAGAGCCCCTCACATCCTGATCTCTGTGGAGATAGAGTCTTCCTTGACTACCCAACAGTGACCAAAACCTTCAGGAGAAAAGCAGGTCAAAGGAGGTTGTTTCTAACTTGGCTGTGTTTTTTCTCTCCCTTTGTTTTCTTCATTCCAGACTTTCTGTTCCAGATCTCACCCCGAACATTGGCCTCTTCTGGTACTTTTTTGCAGAGATGTTTGAGCACTTCAGCCTCTTCTTTGTGTGTGTGTTTCAGATCAACGTCTTCTTCTACACCATCCCCTTAGCTATAAAGCTAAAGTAAGTGGTTGGACCTACTGAGTTTTTGTCCCCAGAGTCATTTGTAGCTTTACAGATGTCCTTCTCACTCGGAGCATCTGCTGTTGGGTTGAGGCATTTCTGCCCAGGGAACCTCACCCTGAGTTGCTTCAGTGACTGTACCCTGCAGGAGAGTGACACACAAGGTGCCAGCTATAAGGGGCAGTGCTTTGGAGCCCCATATGCCCCCTGGCCTCACTTTGGGGTACTTGAACCCACATTGCCGCTGAGCCCAGTCACTGTTTTATTTGTGTGTTTGTGTGTGTATATATCACAATTTATTTTATTCTGTGTATTTTTTCATTTAAAAAATATATTTTAATTGAAAGGTATTTGCTTTATGATATTGTATTGGTTTCTGCCATACATCAACATTAATCAGCCATAGGAATACATATGTGCCCTCACTATTGAACCTCCCTCCCACCTCCCCAGTCACTGTTTTAGACAAGAGCTGGACTGAGGTGGGGACGATATCCTTGGAAAAAGAGGATCTCGCTGGGAGTCCTCTAGCTGTGTCCCAGTGATAGTTTGCCCAAAGGGACTCAGGAGGTGTTAGTTGAGGGGCTGGTCACCTGCAGCTTTGATCAACTTCCCTCAAATGGATTGCCTATGGAATACTCTTCTGCAGAGTAAGAGAGCTAACATGTGTTGTCCATCCCACCTTTTTTAGTTATATTCATGCCTAACCCTTCCAGCAACTCTTGGAGGTAGGCATTATGTTACTGTCACTTCCATTTGCTAGTCTAGGAAATTGCTGTTCAGAGAGGTGAAACGATTTTCCCAGAGTCACACAGCCAGTTAGCAGTGGAGCTGGGGTTACCAGGTTTGTTTGGCTGCAGAATTTATGCTCAGACCTCTGCACCTTGCCAAGCTCCTGAGAGAGATCACACATAGGATTAAATAGCTCCCGGAAATGGTTTTGTTATCCTAGCTTCAGAGAGGGGCAAACAGGCACCAATCAGCATAGATACAGCTGGGTGGTCCAGGGAGGTAGAAGGGCTGGATTTAGATTTCAAGAGCTGAGTTCTTTGCTCTGACCTTTCATTCATTCTCCATGGCCAGTGAACCAAGGCTCACAGTTCCCTTTCTGTAAAGCTCAGAGCTGGTGTTCCCTTCTTATAACATAGCCTTGGCCTGGTATCTGACAGAAAAAGCCTTCTTTCTTGGCCTGGCAGGCTCCAGAATTCTGGCAGCCTTACTCAGCCAGGCTCTCCAGCTGTCTGTGGTACATATGTCCTTCCCCGGTTCTGGTCAGGCCTGGGTCTGGGCTGAAAGAAGCAGGGAACCTGGCACACCTGTCCTCACGTGTATAGCCTGTTCTCCACCACCTTCTATTGTCGGCATGTGAAAGGCTACAGATAGCTCCTGGGGACCACCACCATCTTGTGACACCCTGCCCCCAACCCCCACCAAGGGCCACAGAGCTGTGGGAATGGAAGGTAGGAAGATACCTGACCTCCCTCTTGGCTGCCCTTCTGTGTCTGGATACAGTTCCACTCCAGCCCCTGCAGTGCCGGCTTTGTGAGAACAGGGCCACCAGTCACTGCTCCCCAGCGGCTCTTGCAGGAGGTTCTGGTGTCAGTATTTGTTTATATATATTTATGTATGTATTATTTTTGGCTCTGCTGGGTCTCTGTTGCTGTACAGGCTTTTCCTTATTTGTGGCGAGCGGGGGCTACCCTCCAGTTATGATGCGCTGGCTTGTCATTGCGGTGGTCTCTCCTGTTGCGGAGCACAGGCTCTAGGCACATGGGCTTCAATAGCTGTGGCTAGTGGGCTCAATGGTTGCGGCTCTGGCTTTACAGCGTGGACTCAGTAGTTGTGCCACACGGGCTTAGGTGCTCCGCAGCATGTGGAATCATCCTAGACCAGGGATTGACCCCTGTCCCCTGTGTTGGCAGGTGAGCTACCAGGGAAGTCTCATTGTTGTGTGGGTTTTTTTTTTTTTTAAAGAAACTCTTTATTTGGTATTGGAGTAGAGCCAATTAACAATTTTGCGATAGTTTCAGGTGAACAGCAAAGGGACTCAGCCATACATTAACCATGTCTTTTGGTACCACCTTGTCATTAGCCTTTTCCTGGAAATGGTGCAGCTGTTACCAGCTACCTAAAAAGCCCAAACCAATGACTTGGATGAGCCTTAGGAAAATGCTCACTGAGATAGCCAGACCCTTCCTAGAGATTACAGGACTGCATGAGTTTGTAGTCAGAAACTTCGACTCAGAAACTTTTTAGCTGAGTTTCTGAGTCATTTGCCTCATAGTAGTATTTGGTTGTGTACAAATTTGTCTCCACATCTCAGATTTACATCCATTGAGTGACCTGACCTTTGACCTACAAGGCAAGAATGCCATTAACCTGAAGACACCCTCCTGAACTGGGCATTAACCTGAAGACACCCTTCTGGGTCCTGTGCAGAAGTAGGCCATGTGCACGTTGCTCAGACCTGAGGAGGCTGCACATCTGGCTTCTTCCTGGCAGATTCTCTTCTGCACTCAGTCAGCTCTTGGAGGAGCACTGGAGGCTGAGTTCCATCTCAGCCTTCCTGATCAGAGCTGTGGTCCTGCTGGGCACTCGAGAGAACAGCACCGGCGGTGCTTAGGTGCTCTGGAGACAAGCCACTCCATCACTTTCGAACTCTCTTATGTTCTCTGAACCTGATTTCCTCATCCACAAAGTGAAGTGACAGCATTGCCTCCTTCCAGGTGGGAGGTAGTGAGGATCACGTGTAATGATGCAGGAAAAGATGCCTAGCACAGAATTGAGCACAAGCGAAGGTTCAGGAAGTGGCAGCCAGTCTTACTGGTTTAAGGTGACTAGAACTCCAGTTCCAGCCCCTCCCTCCCCCATTAAAGTTCGTTTTTATTTATTTGGCTGCATTAGGTCTTAGTTGCAGCATGCAAACTCTTAGTCGTGGCTTGTGGGATCTAGTTTCCTGACCAGAGGTCAAACCCAGGCCCCCCACATTGGGAGCACAGAGCCTTAGCACCGGACCACCAGAAAATTCCCCAGTTCCAGCCCTTAAGAGCAAAAAGCTGCATGCAGCCATTTCAGGAAAGGAGCTCATCACAGCTAAAGATCTGTAGTCCCCACTGACCCTGTTGTCAGAGAAAACAAGCATCAGCCAGGAGGTACTTCCTGCTGGGGTCCAGTGTCAGGGGCCTCTGGCAAGGGTGCTGCCTAATTACTCTGACAAGCAGTCGTTTAAACCCAGTAATAGAGGCCGCTGACTTCACTTGTTTTCCTCCTCTAGGCTCCTGGGGGAAGGCCCGGAGCTGCAGGGGGTGGGGGTTGATGGGAAGTGTCTCTGTGGGCTGTGTCTCTAGTGTGTGCTGGGTTCTTCTCACTACCTGTGGGCATCTTAGGGTTCCTGCAGTTTATTGCCCTCCTGCTGGGCCTGGCCCTGTGTTTTGTGGGTGGTGGGGCCTGCCCTGCATAAAGTCCCTTGGAGAATGTATTTGGGTTTCAGGGCTGGGGTGAGGAGACTCTTGGGTGGGCCTGGTCCCTGACTGACCTCCGCCTCTCTCTCTGTCTGCCCCACCTTGCCCCAGGGAGCACCCTATCTTCTTCATGTTCATCCAGATCGCCATCATCGCCATCTTCAAGTCCTACCCGACGGTGGGGGATGTGGCCCTCTACATGGCCTTCTTCCCCGTGTGGAACCATCTCTACAGATGTGAGTACCCCCACCTCGCACCCTCTGGCACAGGTTTGTGTCACCTCGCCCTGGAAGAAAACAGCCGGTGGTTAGGAAGGAACAGGCATTTTTTGGGCACCTGCTGTGGCAGCAGTGACATGAAGCACAACATCTGCCCCTTGGTGCTACACACAAGTGGTAATAATAAAAATAACCAGCATTTATTGAGCACTGACTGTGTACCTGGTCGCTGTGGTTCTAAGAATGTTATGTGCATCAGCTCATTTTATCTTCACACCAGACTTTGAGGAAAAGTATCCCCATTTGCAGATGAGAAAACTAGGGTACAGAAAGATAGAGTCGCTTGTTCAAGGGCACAAGACTGGTAGTAGAAGGGCTGGCATTGGCATCCAAATGCAGGAGCCTCCAGCCAGCACTGCCCAGTAGGGCTTTCTGTGATGATAGACATGCCCTGTATCTGCCCAGTCCAATAGAGTAACCACGAGTGTGACTGGGGAGCTGAATTTTAATCTAATTTAAAGAAGCCACACATGGGTAGTGGCTGTCATGCTGGACAGTGTGGCTTTGAACCATTTCCCCGTGCTGCACCGTAGACTTCGTGCCTGATGTGAAGACCCGTTCAGGCTCTTCCTCCGAAGTCGGCCTAGTGCTGATCTAGTTGTTCTTTCTAGTATTTCCTGCTGTTGCCCTGAGTCAGGCTCTGTGTCCTCTGGGTTCTTTACACTGTTTGTGGGCTCCCTAAGAGTAGCCTCATGACTCACTCACCTTTGTGTCCCCAGCATCCAGGATTACACCCGATGACACACAGAACAACCTAACAAATGTTCAAATGTTTGTGGATGGTTTTTTTTTTTTTTAAATAGTTTTTATTGGAGTTTAGTTGATTTATAATGTTGTGTTTCAGGAATATAGCAAAGTGGATCAATTATGCATATACATACATCCACTCCATTTTTAGATTCTTTTCCTATACAGGCTATTAGAGAGCTCCCTGTGCTATGCAGTGGGTCCTTATTAGTTATCTGTTTTATATATGGTACTCTTGTGTATATGTCAGTCCTAATCTGTGTGGATGGGATTTTTGGTGGCTCAGATGGTAAAGCGCCTGCCTGCAATGCGGGAGACCTGGGTTCGATCCCTGGGTTGGGAAGATCTCCTGGAGAAGGAAATGGCAACCCACTCCAGTACTCTTGCCTGGAGAATCCCACAGACGGAGGAGCCTGGTAGGCTACAGTCCATGGGGTCACAAAGAGTCGGATACGACTGAACGACTTCACTTCAATAAAGAAGCAGTGCCAGTGGCCCAACACCACCTGATTCTCTAAAACAGGAAGGGAGCTACAGAATTTTCCTTGCACAGCAATAAACCTGGGGAGGACAGGCTTCAGAGGAAATGTCTTTATTGTTGTTTTGGGGCTGCTGAGCATCAACCGGGAAGTGAAACTGACCAGCTGCTAGAAAGAAACCTGTCTATAGGAGTGGGCCTTTGAGCAAAGGTAAACAGGTTGAGTGGGCAGGACAAGCAGGACTGCTCCTCCAGGTGGGGCAGTGACCAGTCGAGCAGATCAGAAGCAGGAAGTAGCATCTTCTGCTTGTGGCATCCTCATTGAACAGACAAGAATCACCCAGTTCACCCAGTAGAGGGGTCTCAGAGTCAGCCTGGGGCCCCTTGGCAAGTCCCAAAGGCACAGGACATGTGAACATACCCTAGTTTGTGATGGGGTGAGTCTGGGGGACGTTGGTCCTCTTTCCCCTAAGATGGAGTTGCTCTGGCTGTCTCTCCCACAGAGGGTGTCTCCCTCAGGTGAGATCTTTCATCCCCTATTGCTAAAGAGAGTCTGGAGCCAGACAGTCTTGAGTCTGAATTCTGGCTTTCCCATTACTAGCAAGTCGTTTAACCTTTCTGAGTTTCCCATTTTTTCATCTGTCAGAATATCTTTCAGGGGTGTTTGAGGTCTGAGAAAGAATAAATGTAAATAGCCCCACTGTTATTATTAGTAGTAGTAATTACACAGGGAGGTCTCCTGCATAGTTTCATGATCAAAGCTTCAGGCTTGAAAACCAGAGTCACTCAGAGTCATTGAAATAAACATATTTTTCAAAACTTGAACTATTTTATGCCCTCTGGGTGATGAGGCACAAAAAATAAGGATGGGGTTTCCGGAAACCTGGATGAGCTAATAGATGCTGTTGTTGGCTCACTGAGCAAGTTGAGCTTGTCTGAAGGGCCCGCAGACAGCGTTGTCTGCCAGGTGCAGCTCCTGAAGCAGAGAACGCTCAGACTTGGCATGTCTGTTTGGGGCAAGACAACTATGAGTCATTCTGTTTGTCCAGGGCATCTTCAGCCTGGTTGTGTGGACGTGTGAGTGGAATCCTTGTGAGGTCTTTACACCTAGGTTGAATATAATCAGCTTCTAATGTGTTTAAGAATTCGGTTTAGACATGAGTTACCAGTGTCAGCATGCCTGCTCACACATTCGCCGTTTTGTTTTCCTGTCCTGCTTAGTGGGGAGGAGAGGCATGTGGGCCCTCCCCCGAGTGCAGGTCCCAGATGCTGGGACTCTGCGGAGCTTGGGGCCAGGATGAGTCACACAGACACACAAGCGCGGTGTTAGGGAACAGCCTGCTGGCAAGGCCCGTGCCAGCCTGCAGTGGTCAAGCTCAAAGAGCCAGTTACCAAAGGGCTGGATTTTGTGTGTGTGTGTGTCCTTCATTTTTTCTTTTTTGGTATTAATTATTACATACAGATAAAGGAATATTGATTTTAAAATATGCATTTGTTACTAAAAAAATACAATAAATTTCCATGTGCCCAGCACCTAGTTTAAGAAAAGAAACAGCACCATGACCTTTGAAGTCCCTAAATACCTTCTGTGCCCCTCCCAATGGGACTGGATTCTTCCAGTGGAATTTTATTTCTCAATGCCTGAGGCTCAGAGAGGGAAAGTGACTTGCCTGAGGTTTCAGTTTGTCAGTGATGGAGCCAGAGATCTGAGGAAGTCACCCAGGGAACTTGGTGGGAAATCTGATTCTATCTGGCCCAGCGTGGCGGATGAAGGGTCACCTGGTCACCTCTGACATCTCCGACACATCGTGGTGCTGGAACAGGCCGTCCTGTGCCCCGGGTCCCTGGCTCCATCTGCTCTGGCGTATAGCTGGAATCCTCAGGCCAGTCAGCCAGCAAGAGTGAGTAGCAGCTCCACAGTCCTGCAAAGGTCACCACAGGCCAGAAGCCAGTTGGATGTGGTGACAGTTCTTCAGGGCACAGGGAAAGCATTGTCAGAGCTTTCTGTGATTGCCCCCAGGAGGTGCATGTGAACCTCTCTCAGTCTCTGCACTTGGTCACCTCCTTGTCACCCGTCCTAAAATACAGAGTGACTGGAGACATGGAGCAAAGAGCCAGCTGGACTGTCAGACCACAGGAGTTTTATTTTAGGAATACTGTGTATTCTTTTCAGCAAAATAATTACCCAGAAATCAGAAAGAACCACTGAAGGACTTCCCTAGTGATCGATTAGCTATGAATCCAGCTTCCAGTGCAAGGGAAAGAGGTTTGATTCTTGGTAGGGGAACTAGGATCCACATACCTCGGGCCTGCTGAGCCTAAGCACCTCAACTAGAGAGAAACGTATTTGCTGCAGCGAAGACCCAATGCAGAAAAAGAAAAAACAAAACAAAACCTCTGAAAGTATTAGGAGTGTTTTGTTTTGTTTTTTAAAGAAAGAACCATTGAGAAAAATATGTAAATAGTGATGAAGTGGAGGAATGGTAAATAGACATATCCTGGGCTTCCCTTCACCAGGCTCAGCTGGCAAAGAATCCGCCTGCAATGCTGGACACCTGGGTTCAATCCCTGTGTTGGGAAGATCCCTTGGAAAAGGGAAAGGCTCCCCACTCCAGTATTCTGGCCTGGAGAATTCCATGGACTGTATAGTCCATGGGATCACAAAGAGTCGGACACAACTGAGTGATCTTCACTCACTTCATCTCTTTTCTTGAGGTTGTAACTTTGTTTACTAATAACTCTCAGTGCAGACATCTTTCTCCCCAGACTCCTGTTTCTGGGAGCAAGACTGAGGCCTCTTAGAGTTCTCTAAGAGGCTTGAGTCAGGGCTTTCACCTCTCAGCTTTGAAAACCCAGAAGTGTGGAAATTTCAGATCAGAAGAGAGTACCTTGTAAGCCCTCCAAGTCAGTGTTTCCAAATCATGGGATTTCAGGGACTACTAGCATTAAAAAAAAAATCCTGGTGACAGAGTTTCCAACTTTTTATTTTACTGAAGACACTAAAACAGTCAACTACTGGCCATTTGTCTCGATTTTATGAAAGAAAGGACTTTTTAACAACAGCAGGCAGCAGCAAGACACCTGTAATTACTCAATAAAGAATGAAGCTTAAGTTGGAAACATTCAGCTCTGACAAGATCTCTGAACTACCTTGGCTGGTTATCCTCACTGTGACACTGACCAGCCAAGTCTCTGCTGCAGACCAGCACGGGCCCGTATTGGGCAGAGGTCTGCCACTGTGACCCAGTGGCTCACAGCTTTGGCTGCATATTGGAATCACCAGGGAAGCTTGTAGAAACCAATATGGATTCCTGGGCCCCACCTCTGTAGACTGATTCACGTAGCATGGGTGGTGCTCCCCAGGTGAGTTCATTTTACAACCAGAATTGAGAACCTTGGCTGTAACCCAGTCCCCTTTCCAACGCCTGAACTCCCAGAATAGCATTTCAGCCAAGTCGTTGTACAGCTGAGATAAGAGGCCTTAAGGTTCAGGAGTTTCCCTATCTCTTAAATATCTCTGAACTCTGAGTTTGGAGAAGGGATTTCCTGACGGTCAGGATCAGAGAGGGGAGGGGAACCTCTACTGACTGAGTGTCTGCTGAGAATCAGACCTAAGCTTTTATTAATCGCTCAGTTTTTTTTAAGGTATTCTAATTAATTAATTGTAAATATTTATTACTTTATTTAAAAATATAATAAAATATAAAGAAACAAAAATGGCATATAATCCTACTGTCAGATATCTCCTGTTGAATTAAAAGGAGGGAAAAATCATTTGGCACTAGGGACTGGTTTCATGGAAGACAATTTTTCCATGGATGGAGTGGGGAGGGATGGTTTGGGTTATATAATATAGACTATATATATATAATATAGAATATATAAGATATATATATAGAATATATAAGTTACATATAAATATGTTATATATACTATATATTATATATAAAATGCATTGCATTATTGTGCACTTTATTTCTATTATATCAGCTCCACCTCAGCACATCAGGCATTAGATCCCAGACCCTGGAGACCCCTGTGTTAGGCAGAATAACGCCCCCTCCTTGATCCCGGAACCTGTGACTAGATCACCTTACGTGACAGACGGCCTGCAGATGGGGAGAGTATCCTAGATTATCCACACAAGTGCCCTTAAGAGCAGAAGTAGAGGCAGGAGGGTACATGGGCAGTCTCTACGTACCACTCATCTTTGCTGTGAACGTACCACTCAGCTTTGCTGTGAACCTAAAACTGCTCTAAAAACTAAAGTCCGTTTAAAAAAAAAAGTGGAGGAGGGAGGCAGAAGAGGAGGTCATAATGATACGACATGAGAAGGACTCAATCAATTGCTGGTTGAAAATGGGAGTCTTGAGCCAGAAATGCCGGCAGCCTCCGGGTGCTGTGAAGGCCAGCAAGTGGATTCTCCTCTAGAGCCACCAGAGCCTGTGGACTTCCGTCCTCCCGGACTGTAAGACAATGCATTCTATTGTTTAAGCCACTAAGTTTGCGATCATTTGTTACCATAGCAATAGCAAACACACAGTAATACATCCTTGCTAGCTTTTCCACAACTTGTTCAATTCATGGAACACTCCATGAAGTAGGCATTTTAGCCCTATTTTAGAGATGAGGAAGCTGAGATTCTGAGAAACTTGCTGGCAGAGCAGGAATTGTTTTTAAATTTATTTATTTGGCTTCATTGGGTCTCACTGCAGCTTGCTGGATTTTCATGTGGCGCATGGGGGACTTCTAGAAGCAGTGCGCAGGCTTGGTTGCTCTGTGGCATGTGGGATCCTGGTTCCCCAACCATGGAATAAAAGTGCATTCCCTGTATTGCAGGGCATATTCTTAACCACTGAACCACCAGGAAAGTCCCTAGGAATTTTAACCAAGGTCTCTCTGAGGTCTGTGCCCCACTGTCAGGCTGCCTTACCCCAGTGGAACTCTGCCTGCCAGCCTGCCCCCAGACCACTGTGTGTAGCCGGTCCTCTCAGGGGCTTTGGGGGAGCTTCTCTCTGGTGAGATTCTACGTTCCCTCAGGGAGTGGGGGGATGATGGTAAAGAGGGAGGGTATGAAAAAGAGATCATCTAAGGAAGAGTGAGGGACATTTGAAAAGCAAGGTAGGGTACCTAAGATATGAACTGAGGAGAATGGAAAATGTGTTTCCTAAGACCTGGGCTGTGGCACCGTAGAGACACTGAGGGGTTGGTGCTGCCATTCGTATCTATGATCCACAGAGGTCAGAAAGCACCCTGCTTGGGGCCAGGAGAGGAGTCACTCATGGACACCCTGGGATTGGGGGTTTAAGGGCAGTGTCTTGCTGAAGTTCCCCCGCCCCTTGCAGTGCCCAGAGGCATTCACAGCATTACCGACTGTAGCCAGCTGAGCCTGGAGTCGGAGGTAGAGTTAAAGTCTTGTACCTCCCATGGAAGGAGGCGGAAGGAGCCATTGCCAAGGGTCTGAGGTTGCGTCTTGTGTGTGTGTGCGCGTCTGAGTGTGTGTGTGTATGTATGTGTTGGGGTGGGGAAGCAGGGGCGTTCTGCCTTTGAGCTCCACCAAGCTTTTCCTGGGCCTCTCTGTGCTGCAGGGACATCACTGCAAGGGACCCAGAGAGAGTCAGCGCTAGGCTAACGGTGACCGTGTGTGTCTTTGCAGTCCTGCTAATGGTGGCCATCTTCTTTGCAGTTCTGCGAAACATATTTGTCCTCGCCTGTATCATCATCATCTGCTCCCTGCTCTTCCCTGTCCTGTGGCATCTCTGGATTTATGCAGGAAGTGCCAACTCCAACTTCTTTTATGCCATCACACTGACCTTCAACATTGGACAGGTAAGAGTCAAGGACAGCCCAGCAACAGGGATTCATTTTGCAGCCTCAAACATTCCACCTGGGCCCTGGGTTCTGCCAACAAGTGTTTGGATGTGAACGAGGGGCAGTTCTTCCCCTCAAGTAGCTCTATGTTCTATAGAGAAGGTAGGGCAGTAAGAGCAGTGGGGGAAACTGAACTTGGCTGACGTTTATTGCATTGAATTCTCACAGCAAGCCTGTGAGACAGTGATCCCTGTTTTACAAATGGGAACCAAGGCTCACAGAGATTGTCGATTGCCCAAGATCATTGGAGGAGCCAAGAACCAAGTTCGGGGAAGGCTTGGTGTATCGCCGATCCTGCTCACGGCACCAGCTGTCTCGCTGTATCTCACTGTGCGCACTATTAGTTGAACCCAGGATAGGCAAGGCGCAAGCTAAGAGGCTAGAAGAAGACGCAAGGAGCAATAGGAACTGCAAACACATTTATCCTCTTCTGGCTGGTGTGGCAGACTCAGCAGTAGCCATAACATCACATAACCCACTGGCTTTCCAGGTGGAGCGTATATGTCCTTACGGAACAGAAGTAGCCCATGGCCACGCGAGTACCTCGTGATGCACATGAGCAGGGCTCTCAGTGATCTCAGCTGTTACATCATCATTATTTACAAAACGTGGGGCAAGAGCGAGAGACCGTGGGGTGAGAGCCTGACCACACCATCCTGGCTAGTGTGCTCTTCCCCTGCACTCTGCTTTCCATGACTTCCTCGACTGCGGCCCCCAGGGTGAGAGTGGTTTGTGAGGGTGGGGAGGGGAGACTGCGGACTTTGGAGCAGCAGGAGCAAAGGCAGAGTCCTTAGGAGAGAAGTAGTTTAGCCAGAGAGGAGGCCGAGAGGCATCCTAGAATGAGAAGGACCAGCATGGAACTCTGACCTGGGGACAGCCTCTCCCTTGGGGCCATGGAGCAGTGCTTCTCTGCATCAGAATCATTGCAGGAAGCTTGTTAAAAAATACAGATTCCTTGTTAAGGTGTTTTTAAGTCCCGTGTTTATGCTACAGCTGTCATAATTACATGGCTTTGATTTTTTTAAAGCAGATTCCCTGATCCCACTCCCAGAGGTGTCGATTGGATTTTGTATTTTTAAAAAATATTTCTTTATTTGGTTGCACCGGGATCGTTACTTGCGGCCCTTGGGATCTAGTTCCCTGATCAGGGATCGAACCTAGGCCCCTTGCATTGATTGGGAGTGTGGAGTCTTAGCCACCGGACCTCCACGGAAGTCCTTGGATTTTGTATTTTTAACAAGTTCTCCAGCGATTCTGTTGCAGGTTGTCTAGCACGCTTCTCTGAGGGCCGGCCCCTCGTTCACCATGCTGTGTTCCCTCAGGTCAGCTGTGTCCTAATTGTCGAGATCTTATGAGAATCACTTGTGCCCTTCACCATTTCAATTGCCATTGGCACAGCCTGGCATTTCCTGTGCATAATGGACGAATGGGAAGCACAGCTCGCTAGAGAGACCAGTGATGCCAGTGAATAATCCCCATGGAGACTTTTTGCCTCCAAGGTTAGCTGCTGGAAAAGAAGAAGGGAGTTAGGGCTCTTGCAATGAGTGATGAGTCTGGTATTTCCTGCATGGACGTTTTTGGACAACTCATGTCCAGCCTGGCTATTTGTCTTAGTTTGTGCACAGCAGGAAGAGAGATGGAGAGCCCGGTAGGCTGGGTGGGAGCAAGCCAGGGAATCTGTTCTGCCTGTCACACACACAGGTTACTGTTGGTGGATAGATACTCAGCACCTCCTGCCTCTGTCCACGCAAACAGAAATCTGCAGGCTGCAAATTTCTTGAAGTACATTGAAGAAATTCAAAAAGTTGTTCTGGCTCTTCTGTCTTGTTAAAATCCCCTTCCTTTTCCTTTGAAAATGATGACTGGCATGGGGCCTGCCCTGGGCCTCTGGGGGGCTTGGCAAGCTCCACTGAAATAGTCCACAGCTTGTTGTCAGGTCACTGTGGGTCAGGAATACAGTTGCAGTGGTATGAAGTATCCATGGAACTTTCCAGATAACAGCTTTCTGTCCTGTGGCTGTCTTTATGAAAAAACGGTGTCTGAAAATGTTACAGGAAATGTTTACAAGTCGTCAGGTGCCGCAAAGCCAGGAGAAACTGAATTGTTGGAAAAAGGAGGAAGTGGTTAGGGGTAGGAACCAAGGCCAGTTGGATGATGAGTATTAGAGGCTGAGCTATGGAGAAACACTAGGTTGATCTCTTGGCATTGAACTTTATCTTAAAAAAAAAACTGTTTAAAATGCATTTTTAATCATATGAGTGAATTCATTACTGCCGGGGAAAAGAAGACAAAATAGAAGCATATGAGATGTAAAGTAAAGCCTGCATCTCTTCTTGTCCTGTGGCAGATGTGATTGTTAGAATCAGTTTGGTGTGTGTCTTTGCAAGCTTCCTCTGTGTGTTAAGAGACTTATAGCTCTAAGTCCACATGCAAACATAAAGACATCCCATGCTGAGTACTGTTCTTTAACTGGCTGTTTTTCCACTTGATAATTTTACCTTGAGATCACTTTTTTTTTTGTAACGGCTCCGTGATACCCATTCTGTGGCGGGATGTCCTGTGATTTCTGTGACTGGTAGGCCGCAAGTGATGGACATTGACGTTGCTTCTGGTGATTTGATGTTATAAATGGAAGAACCCTGCGTATCTCCTCACATATTGTTGCGCACACATGCCAGTATTTTCTAGGATAGATTCCAGGTGATGGGATTTACTGGGTCAGAGGGCGTAAGCATTGTATGTTTTGGCAGATTTTGCCAAGTTGCCCTTCAGACAAGTTATGCCAGCCTCCAGGCCTCCTGGCAGTGGGCCAGGTGTCCTGAAGCTGGCCGTTTGTTCAGGCATCCAGCATGCCTGTTTCGTTGACCTCCTTGGTCTGGGCTTTGTGCTCTGAGCCAGAGACAGGTCTGTTGAGTCAAATACTTTCTGGGACTGCTGGCTTCGGGTTTTGTTGTTGCTGCCACCGCTGGATCACTCAAGGGGCGTGTCACAGGGGGCACTTACTCACCAAGGCAGTCCTTAGAGTCACATTCTTGTCCCAGAGCACGAACTGAGCTACAAGAGCACCCCTTGTTGTGAGGGTCTGCTTCCCCTGCCCTCCAGCCTGTTGGGAGCTACAAAGTGCAAATGGACATTTAGAAGTTGGTAGCGATTAATTGTCACCTCCCCAGAGAGATCTTCTGTGAGGTTTCCCTGTCCCACAGTCTCTGTCTTGGCATTCTGCGTGTTTCCTTCATAGCGCTTACCCAGCTTATAACTCTACATAACTTACCTGCTTCTCTCTCTGCCTCCCCCGCTAGCCTGTGAGCTTCACGAAGGCAGAAATCCACCCTCCTACCCACTGCAGAGTCCCCAGCTACCCAGTCAGTGCTTGGCACAGGGCAGTTGTTTAGCAGATATTTGTGGAATGATTGAAGGAACCAAAGAGAGGCAGGGAGAACATCATGTGATTAATGGCCAAATGTGCAGAGTATAACCACTGTAGGAATCCCAAGAGAGCAAGATCAACTTTCCTGTTGAGTGGTCAGGGA
This sequence comes from Ovis aries, assembly GCF_016772045.2. Classification (NCBI taxonomy): domain Eukaryota; kingdom Metazoa; phylum Chordata; class Mammalia; order Artiodactyla; family Bovidae; genus Ovis; species Ovis aries. Next base: position 63,932,843 of record NC_056066.1, on the reverse strand, counting down.
AAGCCTTAGGGAATAAGAGTATGGGCTGGGCCTTCCAGACTCAGAAGGAAGGGGGGAGGTGGGCAGAGTGGGAGCCAGGTCACCCTCACTGGCTAAGGTCAAGGGGTGGCAGCTCTGTCCCACTTTTGCCAGATCCTGGTCTCAATGGCCAGTGAAGCCCCTGCGTGTCGTCCATAGCCCTAGCCAGTGCAGCCTCCGTCTGACCTAGAGTTAGTGCTTCTGGTGAGCTGTGTGGCATTCGGAGGGTGTCCTCAGTCTCTCAGCCTGCTCCTTCCAGCTCTTCTACCTGCAGCAGTGCCTGGTAGTTACCTGGTCTTTATTCTCCCCTGCCTGGGCAAGACAGAGCAAAGCTGTCCTGGGAACCAGATGACTACGGATTTTCAGCAGGTGTCTGGCCCATCACTGCTGACTCTGGAGCTGAATGTAGACTGCATCTCAGCCTGAAGATTTGAAATCCTGCTGTTTGAGTTGGTCAGTTCCATGTTTCATAATAGAACAAATCATTGGTAATTATTAATGATACTGGCAGGTAAACTAGTGACTTAGGCCCCATCCTTTCCTCAGAGCCATGAAGTATTTTTTAGCCTGTGGCACAGATCATTTGCTGATTATAATTGTGCCTGAGAGTCAGTAACCAGGAAATAGCAACAGGAAACCACCTGTAGGTACGTAAGAGGTGAGTCTGTGTCTCACATGCACACGTGCCGCAAGGTCCCCCACTCTGCCACTGTATGACCTTCAGCAAGTGACCTCCAGGTCAGGTGGGGCAGGGTGAGAGGATCTGTATGTTGACACGTGTTGACATGGGAGCTATTATGAGCAAGGTGCTCTTCAAATACCCAGAGCAAATTCCTAAGGAAGCACTCAGACCTAGAAACCAAGGGAAAGAGAGCAATCTGCTTGCCTTCTCTCTTTTTTCTGCAATTCAGAGATGAGCAGATGGATAATGTTGTCATCTAGGACTTGTTGCTTAGTTGCTTCAGTTGTGTTCGACTCTTTTGCAACCCCACAGACTGTCGCCCTCCTCTGTCCACGGCTATCCTCCTCTGTCCTCCTCTATCCATGGGATTTCCCAGGCAAGAATACAGGAGTGGGTTGCCATTTCCTTTTCCATGGCATCTTCCTGACCCAGGAATCAAACCTGAGTCTTCTGCTTTGGCAAGCGGATTCTTTACTGCTGAGCCAGATTACATGTAAACAGGAATGTTTAAATTCAGCTGTTTTAAGAGGAAGGTAAGGTGTCCCACTTGCCTTAATTCAACTTAAAAACAGGTAACATAAGGAAATCTTCCCCTAGAGTTATGATTAATAGTGGCTCATGTTGAAAGAGCTCTTACTGGGGAGCAAGCCCAAGTGATCCCTTTAATCTTTTGGATCACATGCTTGTCCAGCCTCCTGGACATTTCCCTGTGTGTTGACATGACCTCGTCTGCTCGTGGAGGAGTTCTGTTTGTGTATGTGTTTTATTGTTGGAGAAGGAAATGGCACCCCACTCCAGTACTCTTGCCTGGAAAATCCCATGGACGGAGAAGCCTGGTAGGCTACTGTCCATAGGGTCGCAAAGAGTCGGACACAACTGAGCAACTTCACTCACTCATGTTTATTGTTGGCTGCATGATGAAAGTATGACTTTTTTCTTTTTAATGAAACATCTCCATGATCTTTTCTTGTTCACTCATGTGGAAGCTCATTCAGTCCTGTGTGTCCTTCTGGGGAAGGGAATCTGCCTTCCCCAGTGAGAAAAAGTGGGGACGGGTTGTGCAGGTCACCAGTGGTCCAGTGGTGTGGAGCCTGTGTTATGCACAGACAAGGGACTGTCAGGCTCATTCTTGTGGTATATGGCCCCGGCTGGGAGGCCTGCTCCTCGTGGTGTGAGGTGCCAGTGGCCCAGGCTGGAGCCCTCGTCCTTGTCCAGCTCTACATGCGTGGGTGCTCGCTCTCCTCAGCTGGTAGCGTTTTGTTAACATCTTAGCTCATTCTTTTGTCCCTCCCATCCTCAGACTTAACACTCAGCATCCCAGACTTGTCTTTCACAGGCCCTTTCCCCCACCTTTGTCTTACCCACACAACCAGAGAGAAAAAGCACAGACGGAGTACAGCGGTGTCAAGGCCAACAGGAACTCCACAGTGCCTCCCAGCCCCCTGCCTGCCCAGCTCACTGGCCCTGGGCAAGTCACATAACTTCGTGCCTAGTTGATTGATTTGTAAATATTAACTAGGTGCCAGGCACTCTGCTAGGGGTATGTGAGACACAGCCCTGCTTCCCAGTAGCTCTGCTGTCTGTGGGAGAGAAAGAAAAGGAAATGGGCGGGGCCAGGGCAGGGTGACTGTGCTGGGAGCTCAGAGCTGGTGGTTAAGGACGCTTCTGCGGGGAGGACGCCTCTAAGTGGAGTCCTGCAGGACCTGCCAGGTTCAAACCAGGTTCTGGGAGGTGAGGACTGGGGGTGAGAGCTTGTGAGGGAGCTGCTGTGGAATGCAGTTCTGTAGGACCAGCACGTGCCACCTGATAGGGAATGAGGCCCTTTCAAGACAGCCGTGCTCAGAGCCACAAGTTATGCTGAGGACCAGGCTGAGCTGTTGGTCTGAAGTAAAGACAATTGAGGCCAGACTTGTGCTCTGAAAACCTCCCTCTGCCAGGAAGGGAAGAGATCAGGGGTGTGGGCTGGAATCTGGAGCACAGGGAGGGGGATCTTGAGACCTGGTGTGAGCGGCTGGTAGCCTCAGTGTCCCCAGCCTGGAACAGGGTCATGAGTGGAGAATATGGAAGTGAGTGGGGAAAACGTGGATGAATTGGAAAGTGCCGCCTAGATGATAACTGCCTTCATAACTAGCTATGATCTACCTTCGTGACCTTCCCGACCCTGAGGCTGAGATCCAGTGATTTCCCTACTGTTTTGCATCTTTAGAACTTTAGAGGGTGGGGCCATTTCTCCACCATCTCTTCCCATGCCTGTCCATTGAGGCCTGAGTTGGCCGGTCACACCTAAGCCCCATCCAGCACCAGCCCTTGGCCCCGCTTGCTCCCCATTAAATCCCCATTTCCTAGATCCTGGGCAGCAAGGGTGGGGGCTGAGGCACTATGATTGCCAGTGATGACAGTCACGGGAGTTCTCCCGTGGCTGTCAGGTGTCAGCATCCCCAGCACAGGTGAGACCTGGGGAGCCGGGACATGCCTGGGATGACAGCACCTGCCTCTCCAGGACACTGCAGCCCAGGGCTGTTGGCCATGGCTGCGATCCTGAACCCCATGGCTTCTAGACACGCTGCCTTAATTGCTGACTCTGATGTCTCATATGCTCGTTTTGCCTTTTCTCAAGAAACTGTCTCCTTGGCTCAGTGACACAGTTGTGAACTGGGAGCACAGCTCTGGGCCTAGTGGATATGAAGCGTGAGCACAGGGCCACAACAGGACCCAGCGTGTGTGGGTGCAGACCCCTGAGGAGGGTTGTGGGGGCCAGGATCGACTGGTGTTTAGGCCTCAGACAGGCAGGATAGACACTGCAGCCCCAACGTGTCACTTACTCCCCAGTGATCCCAGGCAAGACCCTTAACCTCTGAGTCTGCTCACCTCTGAGGCTTCTAAGCCCTGCCCCAGGGTATTGTGACAGTTCCTGAGTGTGTGTATTAATTGTGCAGTCGTGTCCGAATCTTGCAACCCTATAGACTAGCCCGCCAGGCTCCTCTGCCCATGGGATTTCCCAGCAAGAATACTGGAGTGGGTTGCCATTTCCTCTTTCAGGGGATCTTCCCAACCCAGTAATTGAACCCGCATCCCCTGGGTCTCCTGCATTGCAGGCAGGTTCTCTACCTGCTGAGCCACTGATGTGCTTATTATTAAAGGACCCGGCCCAGGGCAGATACTCAGGTGTTGGTTTCTTGGTCTCTCCTCACTCCCACCCTGTAGTGGAGCACCTTCTGACCATTTCATACCACTTCTGATCTACCCACTCTGTCCTCAGCCACCTTTTATCAGCTGCCCCATTCAGTCTTCATCTTCTGGGACATCCCTGGTGGTCCAGTGGTTAGGACTCGGTGCTGTCACTGCCAGGGCCTGGATTTGATCCCTGGTCAGGAAACTAATATCCCACAAGCCACTCAGCACGACTGTCTGTCTGTCGGTATCTTCATCATGACCCAGAGCTGCCACTGAGAGGAATGTTGTCTGACTGAGCCCTCACGGGGGCAGGATGCAAGCTGCATGCTGGGTCTGGGGTCCCAGAGCTGGAGTAGATGCCACCATTTGGTGGGGAGGCAGTGGGAAGTGACTTCATTGAGTGTGGGGGTTGGGGGGGAGACGTTGCCTCTCTAGGGATGAGAAGGAGCCCTTTGGGAGAAAGATCATCCTAGCCCAGGGATGGGGCTTGCGCAGAAGCACCAAGGTGTGGCCCCGGCTGTGTTTGGGGCTTCGGGGACATGCAGGTGCAGCGCAGGAAGAGGGGAGCACTGGAGGCTTCTGAGCGGGCAAGTGAGAGGCTTTCATGGTGTGTGTGTGTGTATGAGAGAGAGAGTGAGTGAGTGTGTGTGTGTGACCCCTCAGGGGCCAGGAGGATGAGGAAGGCCTTCGAGCAAAAGGGGGCTGAGTTGGAATTCTGAGGGAAACTGGTGGCAACTGGTGGTTGATGGCAAGTGAGGCCAAGGGGCTCAGCTGTGGTCACTGAGGGCGGCTTTAACAGGCTGCTCCACTAGAGCAGAGCGGCTCCAGCAGCATGGGTCAGCGTGTGGTGTCTGATGCCTGACAGTCTGGGTTCAGAGCCTGCCTCTGACACTTGCTGGTATACGACTTTGGTCAAGTTACTTGAAGAACCTTTTGTTTCTTTGTTCTAAGATAGGATAATTATAATGTACCTACTATGAAGGTTTATTGCAAGAAGTAATTGTTTTAACATGTGTGAAGTGTTTAATGCCTGAGTATTATCAGCATTTTTATTCATAAGAATAAAATATTGTAATGGGCAGCGTTTATCAGCACTAGTGTTTTTCTCCTCTCTCAGACACTGACCTTTGCAGTTCTGACCACTAACTACCTTAGAAAGCATTCAGTTCCTACATCGTGTAATTCTCACTTTCATGTAATAAACTGGAAATCCTGCAACTCAGTTTTTGGCGGTTTTTGTGGCCGTGCTGCTCAGCTTGTGGGATCTCAGTTCCACCAACCAGGGGTTGAACCCCGGCCACCACTAGGCCACCAGGGAACTCCCTACAACCAGGTTTTCATACTCCATAAAAACATTTTTCACTTTTGTTTTCAAATTAAAGCCATTAAAAGATTTAAAAAAAAAAAAACAAAAGAATGGGTTGCTCTTCAGGTCTCTGGAAGCACAGAGGGTCAGAGCAGGAACCAGGGGGGCCACCATTGTAAGGAATAAACTAGAGTTTATCATTCATTTTACAGACGTGGACAGTGCTGCATAGGGAGGGAGGGGGCAGTCGCTCACAGAGGGTCACACAGCCACCGACTTGGCCAGGCTCCTCTCCCGACTTGCCCTGCTCAGATGGGGCAAAGGGGCACTGGGTCTGCAGATAGGGTGTCGGCTGAATCCCAGGGCCTCAGGGAAATCCCTTCTTGGCCCACATGGAAAGTCTTGAGGTCAAACGAGGCTTTCTCAGCCAGCCTGTGACAGCTGGGGGCTTCCCTCAGCGCAAAGCCTCCAGGCCAGTGTATCCCCGACATGCCCTCTCCCTGGGGGCAGAGGCAGGGCACCCACTCAGGACTAGTGACCTTCGATTCCAGAAAACCAAGCCAACATGCAGGACTCTCTCCCTCACACCACCCTCCCCTGTTGCTTTATTATGAAAAGTTTCACACATACAAGCAAAGTTGAAAGATGTAACCTTGAACACCTGTATACCTACCACCTGGACTTCACCATTACCATTTTCCTATACTTGAGTGATCACAAATGATCCATTTCTAAATCCATCTTATTTCTGTGATGTATTCATAGTGAAATACAGATATCGGTACATTTCCTGCCAAATATTTCAGCATGTGTATCATTAACCAGAGCTCAAAACTTATATTTTTCTTATGTGAAATTTACATACAGTGAAAAACACAAATCTTTAAAAAAACTTTATATTGACATATAGTTATAATATTGTGTTAATTTCTGCTGTATAGCAAAGTGATTCAGTTATATACATTTTTTTTCTTGGCTGCTGTGTGGCATGCGGAATCTTAGTTCCCTGACTAGGGATCGAACCCATGCCCCTGCAGTGGAAGCGTGGAGTCTCAGCTGCTGGACCACCAAAGAAGTCCCTATCTTTCTTAATGTTCTTGGCCATTGTGGCTTATCACAGGATATTGAATGCAGTTCCCTGTGCTGTGTAGTAGAACCTTGTCACTCCATTCTGTATGGAACAGTTTGCCTCTGCTGAGCCCCAGACTCCCGCTCAGTCCCTCCCCGTCACCCTCTTGCCAGCCGCCAGTCTGTTCTCGGTGTCTGTGTGTCTGTTTCAGTTTTGTAGGTAAGTCCATATGTATCATATTTTAGATTCCACGTATAAATGATATATGATATTTGTCTTGTGACTTACTGCATTTGGTGTAGTAATCTCTAGTTCCATCCATGTTGCTACAAACGGGTGTTATTTGGTTCTTTTTTTTTGGCCAGGTGGTACTCTGTTGTACGTGTGTGTTCTGTACCTGTTCATCTATCGATGGACATTTAGGTTTCCACGTCTCGGCTACTGGGAATAGTGCTGCTGTGGACGTGTATAGTTTTTGAATTATAGGGTTTTTTCTGGATATATGCCCAGGAGCACAATTGCTGGATCATATGGCAGCTCTGGTTTTAAGTTTTCTGAGGAAGCTCCTTACTGTTTTCCATAGTGGCTGCACCAACTTCCATTTCCACCAACAGTATAGGAGGGTTCTCTTTTCTCCACACCCTCCCCAGAACATTTGTTATTTGTGGACTTTTTAATGGTGGCCATTCTGACCAGTGTGAGGTGATATCTCATGGGAGTTTTGATTTCCTTTTCTCTAATAATTAGCGACGTTGAGCATCTTTTCATGTGCCTGTTGGCCATCTGTATGTCGTCTTTGGAGAAATGTCTATTTAGTCCTTCTGCTCATTTTTCAATTGGGTTGCTTTTTGTTGTTGAACTGTATAAGCTGTATATTTTGGAAATTAAGCCGTTGTCAGTCACATCATTGGCAAATATTTTCTCCCATTCTGTAGGTTGTCTCTTCATTTTGTTTATGGTTTCCTTTGCTGTACAGAAACCTATAAGCTTGATTAGGTCCCATTTGTTTGTTTTTGCTTTTATTTCTATTGCCTTGGGAGATTGACGTAAGAAAACATAGGCACACTTTATGTCAGAGAATGTTGACTGTGTTCCAGTTTCATGGTGTCATGTCTTATGTTTCAGTCTTTAAGCTGTTTTGAGTTTATTTCTGTCTGTGGTAGGAGGATGTGTTCTTACTGCTGACTTCATGCAGTTGTCCAGCTTTCCCAACACCCCTTGCTGAAGAGGTTGTCTTTCCCCATTGTATATTCTCACCTCCTGTGTTGAAAATTAATTGACTGTAGGTGTGTGGATTTACTTCTAGGCTTTCTGTTCTATTGATCCATATCTTCTTTTGTGATAGTATCATGACACTTTGATTACTGTAGCTTTTGTAGTATTATCTGAAGTCTGGGACGGTTATGCCTCCTGCTTTGTTCTCTTTCCTCAGAATTGCTTTGGCAGTTCTGGGTCTTTCATGGTTCCATATAAATTTTAGGTTTATTTGTTCTAGTTCTGTGAAAAATGTCATGGGTAACTTGATAAGGGGTCACATTATAGCTGTAGATTGTTTTGGGTAGCATGCCATTTTAACAATATTAATTCTTCCAGTCCAAGAGCATGAGAGATTTTTCCATTTCATCGAATCATCTTCAATTTCCTTTATTAATGGTAAAACAAATCTTCACGTACATTTCCTGAAGCCTTCTTTCAGTCAGCAAGATATTTTTGAGGCTCATTCATGTTGTTGCATATAACAATAATACATTGCTTTTTAAAATGTTTAAATGTTGGAATGAATTTATAGTGCAGAGAATTTCCATATGCCCCCCACCTAGTCTCCCATTTTAACATAGTATCACCGTGCACGCATGCTCAGTTGCTTCAGGCCTGTCCAGCTCTTTGCAACCCTATGCACTGAGCCCGCAGGCTCCTCTGTCCCTGGGGATTCTCTAGGCAAGAATACTGGAGTGGGTTGCCATGCCCGCCTCTGGGGGATCTTCCCCACCCAGGGATCAAACCTATGACTCATGTCTCTGGCATTGGCAGGCAGGTTCTTTACTGCTGAGCCACTGGAGAAGCCCTATTACCATGGTATGTTTGTCCAAACCAATAAACTGACCCTGGTCTGTTACTACGAAGCAAACTCCTGATCTGATGTGGATCTCACCAGCTTTTCCTGTAATGTCTTCTTTTCCTCCCAGGATCGAGCCCCCAGTACCACACTACCTCAGTCGTCACATCTCCTGTGTCCTCTGCTCACACTCTCTCTCCTAATTTCTCGTGACTCAGACAGTCTTGAGGTATCCTGGCCAGGTATCCCAAAAGAGTGTCCCCTCTGGGTTTGTCTGATGCTTTTCTCATCATGAGGCCACATTTAAGGTTTTTGGAAAGCCTAGGCAGTACACACTAGCCACACTTCGTGCTGTTTATCCTTCATCGTTTGGTTAAGATAGTGTTTGCCAGGCTTCTCCAGTGCAGAGTGGCTATTTTCTCTTTTCCCTGTTCTTTGGAAGTGAGTCACGAAGTCTAGCCTAAGCTTGGGGGCAGGGGGTAGTGAGTGAGCAAGAATTAAATTCCTCCTAAGGGGAGAGTCTCTACATATATTATTTGGAATTCTCTTGAAAGGATTCCAAAAAGGATTCTCCATTTATTTATTTATTCAGTCATTTGTTGACTGATTATTTTTAATTGGATTTTAATTTTTGTCACCATAACATGAATATATAATTTACAAAGTTTAGGCTTATAGGAAAAAGAATAGCTCCTTAAGGTCTTAACAGTTATTTGCTCTGGCACTTCTAGATTACTACGCTTTCTTGATTTTCTTCCAGTTTATATTAAGTTGAATCATATCAAATTGTTAATACTCAACCATTTTTGATCTGCATAAATGGCGGTTTCATATAGTTCAAACTAATAACCTAGTATTTTGACTTCCTACTTGGCTGGTTGATTATGTGTGACATTGGAGTTCTTTTGTCATCTGACCTGGCTCAGGGATCAGTCCCCACCAGCTCCAGGCTCCCCTTCCCCAGGCACTTGGACCTGGGTGAGAAAGCAACTGCTGGGGGTGAGGACCACCGTTGCTGTGGTAACTGTGCCCCACGGGCAGTTATGGGACAAGGCCTCAGGGCCTCTGCTCTGACAGCCTCAGTGGCAGGGTTCTGGGCCTTTTGCACACTGGGTCCCAGATGTATCGCCTTGCAGGATGATGACCACCAGTCCAGCTCTCCCAGTACAGCCTTAGGCCAACTACTGAACTCTTGGTGCCTCAGTTTCCTCATCTGTAAGATGGGTTCCATCAGCCTTCCAGATGAGTTCCTGCGGTGACAGAATGGCAGGTCGTGGTCCTGAGGCCATTGATGGTGTGGGTTCTGAGGGCCTCCTCCAGACCCCTCTGTGCCCTCTTTCTTGCCCACATGTGAGGGTGGCTTTCCAGGACCGGGGCCTGGGGAGTCAGAGGCTGAGACCCCAGGCTCCATAGCCCACCTCTGACTTGCCTTTAGAGACCCTAGCCAGGTGCTCCCCCAGCTCCAGGCTTACGTGTTGAGGTGGTTGGTGCGGATAGTCTGAAAGGCTTTAAAGTGCCTGAGAACTGGTGGTGTCTGTAGAGGTGAGCCCTTCTCCCCACATCCATCCTGTTTCAGGCAGCAGAGGTCCTGGGGGCTTAGGATGAATGGAATTGTAAGACTGCAGGTCCAGGGTTTGGGGGCCTTGGCAAATCCCTGTTCACTTCAGGGCATCAGGGAGGGGGGTGGTGGACTGAGCTGCTAGGGACCTCTCAGTTCTGGGGCCCAGAGAGAACAGACAGACCAAGCCAGGCACAGACATCATGAGGGCAGAATCACTCTAGACTCTGCCCAGGCCAGGGGAGGGGCCGCGGTCATCAGGCAGTCACACGGATGAAAGCAGAACTGCAATTTGGATGGGTCTGTGCTATCATAGAAGTGAATGGTGTCAAGACCCAGTCTGGGGTGTGAGGGAGGCTTCCCTGAAGAAGTGATCCTTTCTGAGCCTGAAGGGCAAGCAGGTGTTGACGAGATGAAAGGGAAAGAGAACATTTCAGGCAGAGGAAACAGCAAAGGTCCGGACCTGGGAGGGAAGAAGCCAGTGTGGCTGGAGCTGAGTGAGGTGGAGCACGGGAGAGGCTAAAGCACACACACCAGGCGCAAGGCCTCAGAGCCCCCGAGTTTGATCTTCACCCGAAGAGCCATGGAGCACCTTTACAGGCCTGAAGCTAGGAAGCAGCACGACCAGATTTGTGTTTTGAAAAGCAACCTCTGCTTCTAGGGTGGGGCAGGCGGGAGGTTTGAGGTCAGGAAGCCCAGAGAGACCACTGCTGTTCGTGTGACAGTGGCTTTGTCCGGGGTGATGTCTGTAGGGGCAGGCAGAAAAAGAACCAACAGGCTTGGGGGCCTGGTGTGGGGAAGAGATGAGTCTGCTGATTCTGTGGCCTGAACACCTGGATGGAAGATGGGGGATATAGGTTCCCAGTGGGAGAAGCAGGCTTGACAGGGGACACAGCTGGTGTGAAAGGGCCAGTGGGCACCCAGGTGAGATGGAGGGGCACCAGTGGAGAGCTGAGGCCAGGGCTTGGTGGAGGAGGTACGGCAACTTCTGAGGGGCCAGTGAGACCCTGCAGGGTCAAGTGTATGCCCTGAGATGGGGGGGTTCCTTGGGCAGCATCTCCCTAACACCTACCTGGCCCCTCAATGACCCAAGGTTCAGGGGCAGGTATCATAAAGCTTCTCACAACCTCTCTCTCCCCCCAGATCCTGCTCATCTCTGATTATTTCTATGCCTTCCTGCGGCGCGAGTACTACCTCACACACGGCCTCTACCTGACCACCAAGGACGGCACGGAGGCCATGCTTGTGCTCAAGTAGGCCTGGCTGGGCACAAGGCTGCACAGACTTCCAGGGTGAAAGGGCCAGCAGCTGGGCCAAGGCCCTCTAACCAGAGTTGCCAGTAGGCAAGTCCAAGGGCAGATGAGGTTTGAGTCCAGGGTGACGACTACTGGTACCAGTGAGGAGCCAACGCCAGCAGCAAGGTCCGTGGGGGGAGTCACCAAGAGCATCTCCCCTTGGATCACCCACTTTGTGGCTCTACATACCAAGGAGCCCTCCCTCCCAAGCAGGAAAGGGGACGAAGCAGGTGAGCAGGGTTTGTTAGGTTGTGGCTACTTAATAAATGTTTTTTGTTACCAACACATCTGCCCTGGGACCACACTGCACTCTTGGAAGGGGTGGGCATGACCCATAATACTGCCGTGGGGCACTACACACAGGTGTGGGTTTCCTGAGAAAGCTCTGAGTCTACAGAACACAGGTCTGTGTGCACGCCAGCCAAAAATGGTGTGGGGCAGTCCTCTCCCCACCCCCCAGCCGTTCCCAGTCCCCAAGCAGCTGGAGGCAGAGGGCCAGGCAGGCCTGAGCAATCTTTATTCTGCAGAGGGACAGTGACCACAGATCCATACACCACATCAAGACCAGGTGAGCCCGGGGCCAGTCCTTTAGGGGTGGGCAGGTCCAGGCAGGGGCAGCGCCTCAGGTCAGGGAGGGGCAGATGGGCAGACAGGCAGGGGCCTAAAAAAAAGAAACCACACAGAGCAGGGGTGCTGGGGGCTGCTCCCCACTCTCCCCAATCCCAGCCAGCACCCAGAAGAGCAACCCCCTAACATGACTGGGCCAGGATCCACCCAGAGGCAGAGGAGGTGTAGTTGGTACCCCCTGGCTAGGAGGTGGCACCTCTGCCCCACCCACCAGGGGCAGGGGCAGAGGCAGCTCAGTTAAGGAGCTCCCTGGGCAGAGCCTGACAGCACCCCCCCCCATACCCAAGCCAACCCCCCCCCCTACTGCTGGCTCAGAAGCCGAAGGTTTCCTGGGAGGCGTAGACCATGTAGAGGAAGCCATCCTCGTCCTTCTCCTGCTCGTATATGTCCGCGATGGGCGTGGACACGCTCACCATGCTGTGCTGGTTCACCAGCAGGAAGAAGGCTTGAGTGGGGTTGAGCTGCAGGCGGCGCCTGAGGGGGGCAGGAGGCAGCACACTGTGAGGGGCCTGGATGTTGGGGAGCGCAGCCTGAACCCCTCCCCAAAATGACCCTGATCCTCCATTTCACACCCATCCCAGGCCCTTCTAGAGGCGGTTACCTCTGACTGGACACTGACCCCAGCCTTGACCTTGACCTTTCCCAACCTCCCCAGAACAGGGACCCAGCTCCCGGTCCCATACCCCACCTCCACTCCATCTTTTGCCGGAAGACCCAGCGCCCTGCCTGATCCCAGCAGAACCCAAGTCCCCCTCTGACAGCTGCTGCCCGCGCACCGGATGATTTTGACCAACTCGCTCATGTTGACATGGTCTGGGACCAGGAACTTGGTCTTGTCCAGGACCGGCAGCTGCTTCTCACCCTTGTAGCGTTCGATGATCACCTGGGAGCGGGGTGGGACGGGGGACGCGTGAGCCCGAGTTGGGGCCTGGGTCGGGCCGGGATGGGAGGGGGCGGAGGGACTCACCGGAATTTTGCTGGGGTGCTGCTCGCGGATCTGCTGCACCTCTTTACAGCGGTCGGCTACGGACAGCGGGCGGGGATGAGGCCGGGCCGAGGTTCCGCCCCGCGGGTACCCGAGGGGCGGCCCCGACCCCGCCCCACCCTGCCCCGCCTCCTCGACGCTCCCGCCCCCGGGGGCCTTCGTGCCCCACGGCCCGGGCACAACACAGAGATGGGAGGCAGAGGCCCCGGCCCAGGCCCGAGCCGGCTTCCCAGCCTGGGGGTCCAGCCCGAGCCTGACGTCACGGAGCTGACGTCACCTGCGGCAGTCGGGTCGGTCGGCCAACACCCCCAACCCCCACGCCGCTACCCTGCGCTCGCAGATCGCCCACTGGGCCTCACCAAAGCTTCGCCGCTGCTTGAAAGGCCGGTCTGAGGGCATCGCGCCGGCCCGGCGGGGCGCGCAGGCCGGACCTCCGAGGCGCGCGACGCAGGGATGTGGCTGCGGTCCGGGGGCTCCGGGGGCTCCGCGCCTCACGCACAAGGGCTCCGGAGCTCGCGCTGAGCCCGGCGGCGGCGGCTCGGGGAGGTAACTCGCCTGGGTGACGTCAGGTCACAACATTCCTTAAAGGGGAGGCCGGCGCGCCGCTCCCATTGGGCCGACGCAAAATCCACCCACCCGGACCCGTGACGTCACGGCGCAGAAAGCCTGTATTGCCAGCCCCGCGACGCGAAGGGGCGGGGGCTCCGAGGGCGCGTCACAGTCCCGTGACGTCACGGCCTGCGGAGGGGCGCCGTCTTCCTAAGGCCGGGTCTGAGGGGAGGCTGCAAATCCTCGTTGCCAAGGCGGGTAGGGGAGCAGAGCTCCGCCGGCGGGAGGGGCGGGGCCGGGCTGCGGCACAGCATCCTCCTGTCCCCACTGTTACTGTGTCATCTGACAGCGCTCACAGCCTGTTCCGTTCCTGGGACGGTAGGAGGCACTGGGGATGACAGCACTGAAACAAACGTCCTTGCCTTTGTGGGGTTCTTGGTTAGAGAAAGATAAAGGTGGTCGGGGTGGGGGATTAACACATGAAGACACTTGGAGCAAGACACTACAAAGGAGCGTGAAAGTTTTACATGGAATTTCTAGAATTGAAAAACAGAGCTACTGAAAGTCAAGTTCTCAAAGGATGAGGCAAGAAAGCCTATTAGATACAGCAGAAGAGAAAATCACTGAACCGGATGAAAGGTCAGAAGCAATGAGCGAGAAAACAAGCCAGATGGAACATATAAAAGAGGAAGGGACAGGAATGGTAAAGTGAGGAGAACTCGGGTCCAGTCAGCTTTCCAGAAGAGAAGAGAATGTGGGACAGGCAATTCCTCAACAACTTCCAAAACTGATTAAAGATGGGGAGCCTCACCTAAAATCTGGAACGGAATAAATAAAAATAAATCTCATCTAAACACTTTGTTCCATCCCTGGATCGGGAAGATCTGCTGGAGAAGGAAACGGCAATCCATTCCAGTACTATTGCCTGGAAAATCCCATGGACAGAGGAGCCTGGTAGGCTACAGTCCATGGGGTTGCAAAAGAGTCAGACACGACTGAGCGACTTCACTTTAAACACTTTGTAGTGAATTTGCAGAACCCTAAAGGGAAGAAATTAGAGAAGTGGCAAGTAACTAAACTGATAAGCATGGAAGTCTATCTGAACAAGCACTTGCCACAGAACGTGAGTGGTGACTGTGGAGAGCAGAGCAAGGAGCAGGACATGATCACAGGTAGGACTGGAGAGGGTGGTCGGAATTTAAGTGTTCTCAGAAGCTTCATTTATTTGAGAAGAGGAGGATAAAGATAATTAGTAATTACCTGGCTTTGTAAAGTCAAGTACATATTTTCAAACACTTCAGAAGGTAAACAGTATTTCCAAACACTAAAATAGTAACGAAATATAGAAATGATCCCTGAAAGTATAGTCTTAAGACTAAAGACATTATTAGTGATGAAGAGGGTCAACACAAAAGGATGGAAAGAATAATTTTCTAAGGAGATAGAACAATTCCAAATGTGTGTTAGAGGTTAAAGAAAAAAAAAGGCTGAAAGAATATGAAGCAAAAGTGACAGGATACAAGAAGATACGACCATATCCTTCATCACAGTGGGAGATTTAAGACCTTGTACAGTAACTGATAGACCAGTCAAAGAAAAAGGATATAGAAGATTTTAATACTATTAATAATTCTAATCAATGGACCCTGGTAGAAACTTGAACCCAATATATTACTTTCAGGCACACAGGAAATCATTTATCTTAAAAAATGACCTGATTACTAGGCCCCAAGACAAATCTCAATAGATATCAAATAATCAATTTCATACAGACTATGTTCTCTGACCACAAACAAGAGCAGAGTAAAGTCTAGGTCTTCAGATATTTAAAACACTTATTGAAAACTCTTTACTTAAAGATGAAATCATATGGAAATGAAAACTACTTGGGTCAAACTAAAAATGAGAATGCATATAAAAACTCCAGGTTGAGGGTACGGGGAACTAAAGCAGAATTTAAAAGATCTTTATTAGTGATATTGGTGGTGGTGGTGAAGTCACTCAGTTGTGTCCGACTCTGCGACCCCATGGACTTCTCCGTCCGTGGGATTCTCCAGGCAAGAATACTGGAGTGGATTGCCATTTCCTTCTCCAGGGGATCTTCCCGACCCAGGGATTGAACCCAGGTCTCCCGCATTGGAGGCAGATGCTTTAACCTCTGAGCCATTAGGGAAGCCCATTAGTGATATTAGGTAAAAAGAAATATGGAAAATTTATGAGCAGAGTGTCAAAGAATTTTAGAATGCAGTAAGTGTAAACCCAAAGAAAGTGGAAGATAATGAAGAGCAGAAATTGAAATAGACAACAGAAACACAATATGGGCCACAAAACAAAGCTGGATCTTTCAAAAGACCAATAAAATAATGAGCAAAAGGGCTTCCCTGGTAGTTCAGACAGTAAAGAATCTGCCTGCAATGCAGGAAACCCAGGTTCGATCCCTGGGTTGGGATGATCCCCTGGAGAAGGGAATGGCAACCCACTCCAGTATTCTTGCCTAGAAAATTCCATGGACAGACCATGAGGTCGAAAAGAGTCGGACACGACTGAGCGACTAACATAATGTACAAAAGGGATGTAACTACAGATACAGCAGAAATGACAAAATAAGATTATAAACTTTATACCAATACATTAAAAAATTAGAAATGGACAGTTTTCTAGAAAAAAAGATAGTTTGCCAAGAACAATTTAAAAAGAAGTAGACAAACCAAGTAGCCATATACAAAAAATGAGTCCAGATGGTTTTCTAGTTGAGTTCTCCCAACATAAAAATAAAAAAACTCAAACGTGTGTCAAATATTATACTTGATGGTAAAACACCATGCTCTATGGTAAATGTTAACCATTATTCTCTTTAGAGCCAGGAACAAAATTTTGAATCCTATCATTGAACAAAATGCAATATTGTGTAGAGGGCCCAGCCAGAGCATCAAGACAAGAAAGGAGCAAAACTATTATCCATAGCCAGAAAACCCAAAGGAGTCTACAAACAATGAAAGACTGCTAACTCAGTTCAGTTCAGTTCAGTCGCTCAGTCGTGTCCAACTCTTTGCGACCCCATGAATCGCAGCATGCCAGGCCTCCCTGTCCATCACCATCTCCCGGACTTCACTCAGACTCACGTCCATCAAGTCCGTGATGCCATCCAGCCATCTCATCCTGGGTCATCCCCTTCTCCTCCTGCCCCCAATCTCTCCCAGCATCAGAGTTTTTCCAATGAGTCAACTCTTTGCATGAGGTGGCCAAAGTACTGGAGTTTCAGATTTAGCATCATCCTTCCAAAGAAATCCCAGGGTTGATCTTCAGAATGGCCTGGTTGGCTCTCCTTGCAGTCCAAGGGACCCTCAAGAGTCTTCTCCAACACCACAGTTCAAACGCATCAATGCTTTGGCACTCAGCCTTCTTCACAGTTCAACTCTCACATCCATACATGACCACTGGAAAACCATAGCCTTGACTAGACGGACCTTTGTTGGCAAAGTAATGTCTCTGCTTTTGAATATACTATCTAGGTTGGTCATGACTTTTCTTCTAAGGAGTAAGCGTCTTTTAATTTCATGGCTGCAGTCACCATCTGCAGTGATTTTGGAGCCCCCAAAAATAAAGTCTGACACTGTTTCTACTGTTTCCCATCTATTTCCCATGAAGTGATGGAACCAGATGCCATGATCTTCATTTTCTGAATGTTGAGCTTTATGCCAACTTTTTCACTCTCCTCTTTCACTTTCATCAAGAGGCTTTTTAGCTCCTCTTCACTTTCTGCCATAAGGGTGGTGTCATCTGCATATCTGAAGTTATTGATATTTCTCCCAGCAATCTTGATTCCAGCTTGTGTTTCTTCCAGTCCAGCGTTTCTCATGATGTACTCTGTATATAAGTTAAATAAGCAGGGTGACAATATACAGCCTTGACATACTCCTTTTCCTATTTGGAACCAGTCTGTTGTTTCATGTCCAGTTCTAACTGTTGCTTCCCGACTTGCTACAGGTTTCTCAAGAGGCAGGTTAGGTGGTCTGGTATTCCCATCTCTTTCAGAATTTTCCACAGTTTATTGTGATCCACACAGTCAAAGGCTTTGGCATAGTTAATAAAGAAAAAATAGATGTTTTTCTGTAACTCTCTTGCTTTATCCATGATCCAGTGGATGTTGGCAATTTGATCTCTGGTTCCTATGCCTTTTCTAAAACCAGCTTGAACATCAGGGAGTTTACGGTTCACATATTGCTGAAGTCTGGCTTGGAGAATTTTGAGCATTACTTTACTAGCATATGAGATGAGTGCAATTGTGTGGTGGTTTGAGCATTCTTTGGCATTCCCTTTCTTTGGAATTGGAATGAAAGCGGACCTTTTCCAGTCCTGTGGCCACTGCTGAGTTTTCCAAACTTGCTAGCATATTGAGTGCAGCACTTTCAGAGCATCATCTTTCAGGATTTGAAACAACTCAACTGGAATTCCATCACCTCCATTAGCTTTGTTCGTAGTGATGCTTTCTAAGGCCCACTTGACTTCACATTCCAAGATGTCTGGCTCTAGATTAGTGATCACATCATCATGATTATCTGGGTCGTGAAGATCTTTTTTGTACAGTTCTTCCGTGTATTCTTGCCACCTCTTCTTAATATCTTCTGCTTCTGTTAGGTCCAGACCATTTTTGTCCTTTATCAAGCCCACCTTTGCATGAAATGTTCCCTTGGTATCTCTAATTTTCTTGAAGAGATCTCTAGTCTTTCCTATTCTGTTCCTTTCCTCTATTTCTTTGCATCGATCGCTGAAGAAGGCTTTCTTATCTCTTCTTGCTATTCTTTGGAACTCTGCATTCAGATGCTTATATCTTTCCTTTTCTCCTTTGCTTTTCGCCTCTCTTCTTTTCACAGCTATTTGTAAGGCCTCCCCAGACAGCCATTTTGCTTTTTTGCATTTCTTTTCCATGGGGATGGTCTTGATCCCTGTCTCCTGTACAATGTCACGAACCTCATTCCATAGTTCATCAGGCACTCTATCTATCAGATCTAGACCCTTAAATCTATTTCTCACTTCCACTGTATAATCATAAGGGATTTGATTTAGGTCTTACCTGAATGGTCTAGCGGTTTTCCCTACTTTCTTCAATTTAAGTCTGAATTTGGCAATAAGGAGTTCATGATGTGAGCCACAGTCAGCTCGCGGTCTTGTTTTTGTTGACTGTATAGAGCTTCTCCATCTTTGGCTGCAAAGAATATAATCAATCTGATTTCGGTGTTGACCATCTCATGATGTCCATGACTGCTAACTAATACAGTCTAAAAACATACAAGACTTAAGTTTTAGGGTAGTACAGGAAAATGAGAACTCTTTACACTGCTGATGAAAGTGTAAATCATTTCTGCCTCACTGGAGAGCAATTTGACAAAATCTACCAACGCTGAAGATGCTCATATCCTGCAATCCAGATGTACACATGAGCCCAAAGAAATACAGTTAGGTATGTTTGTTGGAACATTTTCCTAATAGCCAAAAAAAGGGGGGAGGCACCTAAATGTCTAATCATTAAATATCTTGTGTAACAGAACAACAGAATGTTCCTGTAGTGAAAGAGGGAGAGACAGGGTCAGGCAAACTAGATATTTTCAACTTTGCAGGCCGTAGGGTCTCTGGAAGCCACGCGGTTCTATTGGAGTGCAGAAACAGGCCTAAACAACTGAATGGGCATGGCTGTGTCCCAATAATATTTTATTGGCTAAAACAGACAAAATTGGCCTGAGGGCTTTAGTTGCTGACTCTTGATCTAGGTCTGTGTGTCAAAGTGGACATATCCCACATACACAAAATTCCAGGAGACTGTGATGAGAACCATTAAGAGCAGCTGGAAGAATTAGGTCGGCCATGGCATTGAGGAAGTGGCTACACCTTTCTTTTGTCAGGGTAAGCCTTTGGGGATAACCCATCCCCAAATCCCAAGGTCTCTGCTCCATCTTCCTCCTATCTGGCCAGTCAGCAGCAGGGCTGACAACCCCCTCCACCAGTCTTCTGGTTACTCTCACTGCTTGTCTCCGTATCTTCCCTGAATCCAAAGGCCTGGCCTGTTTTATGTCTCTAGATGGAAGTCTAGCAGACATCTCAAACTTGACCTACTCAAAATGAACCGAAGATCTTCCCCCAAAGAGACTCTAATTGTAATCTTCCCTGACTCCATCTGTCATCTTTGACTTCTTTCCCACACCCCGTCATCCATGCCCATATCCTTGTAGTTCTACATTCAAAGTAGCTCCAGAATCTTACCACTTCTTTCCACTTCCACTCCTGCCACTCAGGTCAGAGCCATCATCACCTCTTGACTGTCTTCTGCCATTGTTTTCTCCCTGGTCTCCTTGCTTTGGCCTTGCCCACTTGAGATTGGTCTCACTACAATGACAAGAGTCATCATGGGCACACAGGTGTTGGATCAGGTTATTCCTACACCCCAATCGTTAAAAGTCAAAGGTTGAACAGTTAGCCCGTGAGGCCTGTAGGATCTTCCTCCCTGTTGCTTCTCTAGGTTTATCTACCTCACTCTTGCCCTCTTGGCCTCAACTGCACTGGCGGCCTTGCTATCACAACTCTGGGAATCCCAGACAGGCATGTGCCCCAGGACATTTCTGCAGTTACTGGTCTCTTTGCCTGGAGCACTTATTTCCAAGGTCTCCTCAAGGAAAGCCTTCCTGAATGATCTTATTGAATATTGCAGCTCCCACCCTAGTCACTATCCTCCCACCCAATACTTCGCTTAATTTTCCCCAGAGCAGTTATCACCTTCTAATATATGTTTTTCTAACTGTTTTATGATGAAAATTTTCAAGCAAATAGAACACCTGAAATAACTGTTCAATGACCTCCCATATACTCACCAGGTACATTCTACATCTAACACTTAGTTCATTACTATCTGTCCGTCCATCCATTTATAGTTTTTTTAAAATTTTATCTTTTTGATGTATTTCAGTAAGTTGCAATTCAACATCCATTGATGATAAAAATCTCAACCAAGTGGGTACAGAGGGACCATACCTCAGTGTAATAAAGGTCATATATGACTAGCCCTTAGCTAACATCTTACTCAAAGCTGAAAACTTCTCCTCTAAAATCAGGAACAGACAAGCACATTCCCACTCTCACTGCATTTATTCAACATAGTATTGGAAGTCCTAGCCAGAGAGATTATGCAAGAAAAATAAATGAAAGCTATTCAGATCACAAAGAAAAAAGTAAAACTGTCACTCTTTGCAGATGATATGGTACTATACGTAGAAAATACTAAAGATGCCACCAAAAAACTGTTATAACTAATAAATTCAGTACAGTTGCAGGATACAAAATCAATATATAAAAATCTGTAGCCTTTCTATATACTAAAATGAATTATCAGAAAGAAATTAAGAATAAGAAAACAGTTCCATTTAAACTTGCATCAAAAAGAATGAATTATATTGGCATAAATTTAAGGAGGTGAAAGACCTGTACCCTGAAAATTAGAAGACACTGCTGAAAGAAACTGAAGACCCAAATAAATGGAAAGACATGCTGTGCTCATTAGGACTGGAAGAAGTAATACTGTTAAAATGTTAATACTACCCAAAGCATTCTACAGATTCAATGCAAGCCCTATTAAAATTACCATGGCCTTTTTCACAGAAATAGAACAGAAGACTGAATAGCCAAAGCAATCTGAAAAAGAAAAAGAAAACTGGAGACATCACACTCCTTGATTTCAAACTATATTACAAAGCTATAATAAAATAGTATCACATAGATCAATGGAACAACATAGAGAGCCCAGAAATAAACCAATGCATATCTAGTCAACTTACCTACAAAGAAACCAAGAATACACAGTGGGGAAGGACAGTCTTCCTGGGGGAACTGAACAGCCACGTGCACAAGAATGACACTAGACCCCAGACACAAAAATCACAAAAATCAACTCAAAATAAAGACGGGACTATAATTCCTGAAACCATAAAACTCCTAGAAGACAACACAGATGGTAAAGTCCTTGACATCAGTCTTGGTGATGATTTTATTTTTGGCTATGCCGCATGGCATTGTGGGATCTTAGTTCCCCTATGAGGGACTGAATCCATGCCCTCTGCATTGGAAACATGGAGTCTTAACCACAGGACAGCCAGAGAAGTCCCTGTGGCAATGGTTTTTTGGAATTGACACCAAAAGCAAAGTCGACAGAAGCAAAAATAAACTGGGACTATATCAAACTTAAAAGCTCTGTACATCAACAAAATGAAAAGAAACCTACCAAATAGGAGACAATTTATACAATAAAATTTAGAGGTTTTGGATATAAAAGGTGTCTATCCAAAATATATACATAATTCATATGACTCAACAGTAACAAGCAATTCAATTAAAAAATGGGCAGAGGACCTGAGTAGACTTTTTCCAAAAAAGACATAGAGATGGCCAACACGTACATGATAAGGTGCTTGTATCACTAATCCATCAGGGAAATGCAAATCAAAACCATGGATATGGCAGCTCACAACTGTTAGAATGGCTATTCTCAAGAGAAGAAATAACAAGTGTTGGTGAGGATGTGGAAAGAAGAGAACCCTTGTGCACTGTTGGTGGGAAAGTAAATTGGTCCCAACAACTATGGAAAACACCGTGGCAGCTCCTCAAAAAACAAAAAGTAGAACTATCATATGATCCAGCAATTCCACTTCTGAGTGTTTATCCAAAGAAAACAATCACTATCTTGAAAAGATAAAAGTACCCCTTATGTTCACTGCAGGCTTCCTGGTTGGCTCAGTGGTAAAGAATCTGCTTGCCAAGTAGGAGACACAGGTTCAATCCCTGGGTTGGGAAAATCCCCTGGAGAAGGATGGCAACCCACTCCATTATTCTTGCTTGGGAAATCCCATGGACAGAGGATCCTGGTGGGCTACAGTCCGTGGGGTCGCCCCAGAATTGGACACGACTGAAAGACTAACCAACAATGCTCACTGCAGCATTATTTACAATAGCCAAGATACGGATACAACCTAAGTGTCTATCAATAGATGAACAGATAAAGAAAATATGGTGTATATATATACACACACACAATGGAAAATATTCCATTATTCAGTCATGAAAAAGGAAGGAAATCTTATCATTTTTGACAACATGGATGGACCATAATTTCACTTCTGTGTGAAATCTAAAAGCAAGAAAGGGGCTTCCCTGGTGGTCCAGGGGTTAAGAATCCACCCAGCACTGCAGGGAACACACGTTAAATCCCTGGTAGGGGAACTAAGATCCGACTTGCTGAGGAGCAACTAAGCCCATGGGCCACAAGTACTGCACCCACGCACCACAACTAGAGAGCCTGTGCACCACAACTAGAGAGCCTGTGCACCACAAGGAAAGATTCCTCGTGACACAAGGAAGATCCTGCATGCCACAGCTGAGACCTGAAGCAGCCACATAAACATTTTTTTTTTTAAGGAAAAGCAAGGAAATAAAGGGAATTCCCTGGCAGTCCAGTGGCAAGGACTCTGCACTCTCACTGCTAAGGGCCTAGCTTTGATCCCTGGTCAGGAAACTAAAATCCTGCAAGCCATGAAGTATGGAGGAAAAAAAACACCAAATAAATAAAACAAAAAACAGATTCACAGATACTGAGAACAGAGCAGACAGGTGGTAGCCAGAGGTTGGGGATGGTTAAAATAAACACATAAAAGTCATGGGGGATATAAGGTACAGCATGGTGGCTACTGAAGGCAGGAGAAGGGGGCAGAAGAGGATGAGATGGTTGGATGGCTTCACTGACTAGATGGACATCAAGCACTGACTCAAGCAGACTCCTGAAGATAGTGAAGGACAGGGGAGCCTGGCATGCTACAGCCCAGCAGAGTCAGACACGACTGAGCAACTGAACAACGATGGTGACTATGGTTAACAACACTTATATTTGAAATTTCCTAAAAGAGTAGACCTTAAGGTTCCCATGACAAGAAAAACAATTCTGTAACTACGTATGGTGATAGATGTTAACTAGACTGTGCTGATCGTTCCCAGTGTACAGATATTGAAGATGCTGCACACCTGGAACTAACACAGTGTCCCACTTTAGATTCCTGTCAATGACACGTGAGAGTTCCAACTGCTCTGCTTCCTTGTTGATATCCGGTGTTGCCAGTTTTTTAAATTTTGCCGTTATGATGGTCACGTAGTGATACCTCACTGCGAGCTTAAATTTAATATGCTATATAATTTTACAAATGTATTTTATTTCTCTTTCCCACTAATATGTAAGCCCCTTAAGGGCAGCATTTCCTACATATTTGGCCCCTGCTCTCTCCTGGCCCCTAGACAGAATATAGTGCATGGCACATGCTTAGTAAATACCTGTTGGGTGAGGACCTCTCCTCTGAGCACCCACTGTGTCATCTCTCCGAGACGCTGCCTATCTGAGGGGTGGTCTCCCACCCACACCATGAGCAGAGCCTGAGTCTAGGTTGAGCACTGATGCTGGGCACTCAGGGCTCAGAGAAGACTGGTGAGAAAACAGCATCAGCTCTGGGCAGCGCCTCTTCTGTGCTGTTGTGTGGTTTCTGCCTGCAACTCATGGGCCTGAGGAAGCGCAGAGCTGGCCTTGGCTGTCAGGTGAGGGTGGAACCACCCCTGGTCTGGGCCACCAATTACCTTGTGACCCAGCAGGTTCCTTCTCTGAGCCTCTGTTTGCTCTTTTACTCAACAGAGACAGATCTGAGTCTAAAGCAGTTTCATTACTTATAGCATAACTTGGAACAAAATCTTTGTTTCTTTTTTCCCTCTTCTGGGAGATCTTAATAACTTAATCTTACAACTCTTCTCTTGCATTTATTCCCTTCATATTTTTTTATCTTTCAAAAGTTCTTATCTCTGTATGATGTTTTTGTTTTAGCCTCCTATACTCTTAACCAGGGCATGAAGGACTATGCCAGAGGTTCTCAACCCTAGCTGTATGTCACAAAAACCCAAGGAGCTTTTATAAACTGAGCTTACTCTCAGGGATTATGATTAAATTGGCCTAGGGTGGGGCCCAAGCATAGCTTGGTTTTTGCTTTTCAATTGGCTGGCTCATCTTCACTAGAAATAAGCTCTTGCCACTGTCTCCTTTATGTCTAGACTGGGACCTAGTGCATAGCAGTCATTCACTAGTAACTGAATGAACAAAGCACTCTTTTGCAGCAGTTTGCAAAATAAAAAGTTTTAGGTAGTCTGCTGTTTTTGCTCATGATATTTTTCCTAAATATATATGAAAACCTATTACCTGAAAGCCAAAACACAATCTTGCATGTCAAAACAGTGCTTAAGCCCAGAGAATTAAAAATGATGAAATTCCCTATTCCATCTCACCTTTAGGCAAGTCTTCAACAACATATATCTTGTGAACGAGGATGTTAAAGTGTGATTATTTTCATCTCAGTTTCTGCTGAGACCCCCAATACTTGCCATATGCCAGGAGGGGTAACAGGACAAATGCAGGACGGCAAGACAAAGCAGCCCAAAGTGAATTCACACTTCCGCCTGATCTTATCCCACAAAAGAGCTAGAAATCTGAGGACAATTTTTAGAAACTGTGGAATCTGCTGGAGTCTCACCACAGATGGAGGGAAGTGGGAGGGTGATTCTGCTTAACCTTGAATCAACAGAGGGGGACCATGCAGAGAGGACCCTGAGAACCAGGAGTCTAAAGGAAAGTTACAGAGGGCCAGCCAGAGAGAATGCATTATCAAGTAAGGGAATGGAAGGTTGGGCCTGCACGGTGGAAGGTAACGGGGCTAGGGGGACAAGAGCCAGAGTTTTGAAAACCAAGTAGAATGCACCAGAAGCACAAGCATCAGCTTTGAACACACCAGGCTCCGAGAGGAAGAAGCCAGTTCACGATACTGATAAAGCATGAACTTTCCTCATCTCACTCCCCTCTTTGCAAATAAGACAGTACAAGGTGGGGAAATAGGCCACAGTCAAGCACTTGCTGTTCCCTCCACTGCCAGGTATAAGGCTGGCAGCGCACCCAGCCTGAGGAAGGGGCAGCTTCTATCTCAAACACCTTTTAGTCATTTTGTTACACTGGACTGGACACGTCATCTGCTGATGGGAGAAGCCCAGGACTTGCCCTACTTTCCATCCAGGGGCAGGGGAAGAGCAAGCCCCAGGGAATAAAGTTAAAGACCTGGGAGACGCAAAAAAAGTGCCCTTTGATCCAGCTGAGCTTGTTTAACAAAATGGTAGGACCAGTACTTTGAATGTGTTATTTTCTTTCTCAATTGAATATGAAGGTAATGGCACCCCACTCCAGTACTCTTGCCTGGAAAATCCCATGGACGGAGGAGCCTGGAAGGCTGCAGTCCATGGGGTCGCTGAGGTCGGACACGACTGAGCAACTTCGCTTTTACTTTTCACTTTCATGCATTGGAGAAGGAAATGGCAACCCACTCCAGTGTTCTTGCCTGGAGAATCCCAGGGACGGGGAGCCTGGTGGGTTGCTGTCTATGGGGTCACACAGAGTCGGACACAACTGAAGTGACTTAGCAGCCGCAGCAGCATCAGTTTAAGCTCACTGACCCTGGATTTTGTCTACCAGTTTGATGTACCTGCCAATTTAATGATTTCTACCTATCAAATGACTTCTATCAAATCTTCAAATTTAATGATTTGATCTTTGCTGCAATGATCCAATTCATGAGGTCTCCATTTCTTTGTTCTTTTTTGGGTAATTCATGAGAACTTGGATTTGGTGCAGAAAGATGATTTAGGATTCTCAATGAAAAAATGCACAAAAAGAACAGTTGGGTTTGAGTCCAATATATGAAAAGGGAGAAAACCTGTAATTCCTGGAGTGTTTTTAGGACTCATTTCAGAAGAAAAGGCAATACCAGCTCACAGAGGAACATCCAAATTCCAGAACAGCAGCAGGGGCTAAGGAAAGATAATTGGTGAAGGGAGGCAACCACTTACCTGAACTCAGGCCCCGTGTGGGGAGCCCAGTGACAGCATGGAGGGTGAAGATCACACCTGAAGGCAATCAGACAGGTGCTGCCTCTGGTGAGACGAGGTGGAGACGGCCTGGGCAGCAGCAGGAGAAAGCTTTTTGGGTGGAAGTGATCTCAAAGGGCTGGGGGGAGGGGGTGGGGGGGCGGTGGCTGGATTGACAGGTGTAAGCATTTGTTACATCAATGGTAAACTTGAGGTCTCTGCATTTCACTGTATGCAGATCTTACCGACTCTCTAAAAAGGGCAAACACACTAGTTAATGATACGCACGTGTGTTTAGTAGTATGTCCTGCCTGCAACTGTACTTCGAAATCTGGAGAAGGCAGTGGCACCCCACTCTAACACTCTTGCCTGGAAAATCCCACGGACAGAGGAGCCTGGCAGGCTGCAGTCCATGGGGTCCCAAAGAGTCAGACACAACTGAGCGACTTCACTTTCATGCATTGGAGAAGGAAATGGCAACCCACTCCAGTGTTCTTGCCTGGAGAGTCCCAAAGATGGGGGAGCCTGGTGGGCTGCTGTCTGTGGGGTTGCACAGAGTTGGACACAACTGAAGCGACTTAGCAACAGCAGCGGTACTTCGAAATGCATCCAAAAACTCAACAGATGGATGGATGGAGGGAGCAATGGCTGGTTATGTGATAAACACAGCAAAATGTTACTTGTAGCAATTATAGAATTAAATGGAGGATATAAAATTATTTCAACTTCTCTAAGAATATTCAGGACTTCCTTCATGGTCCAGTGGTAAAAAGTCTGTGCTCCCACGCAGGTGTGGGTTCGATCCCTGGTTGGGGAACTAAGATCCTGCATGCCACTTCATGCAGTCAAAAACCAATTTTCCCCCCCCCCCATAATGCTGGGAATAGAAACACCCTGTTATTTGGGCAAATATACTTCTGAAACCCAGAAGCCACGCCCTTCCTCCACTGTCAGTTTCTAACCTTAGCAGTTATTTTATTCCTGTATACTTACTACTTTTAAGTACAGAAAACACTAGGGTATTCGCATGTGTTATAGCATTATTTAGTGGAATGAATCCAAGGCAAGCTTCCCGGGTGTGAGGTTCCACTGCCCAGGGGATTAGGAGGTGGAGCATCTTTCTGTTCATAGACCATCTGGTTTTCCACAAAGCCAGAGGGAGCCCAAACTTTCCTCAGGGCCTGGAGGGAAGTTTTACCATGGAGAATTTTAAGGCAAACAAGAGGGAGTGGTCGGGGAACTAAATGCAGGGAGGAGGGCCAGGTCCCTAAACCATTTCCAAACTCTTGCCCTAGAGCCAGACTTCCTATAGTCCTGTAATAGAAACCTGACCTCTCCTCTGGGGTAATTTGCCAACCAGACCATCTTCCCCTGCTACTCTTTTTGAAGAAACTCAAGATAGGACAGGAGAACCTTAGATTTGAATCCAAGACTCAATAGCCTCTGAGAACAAAGACAATGGTGGTCACATCGCACTTCCTCTCGAGCCCTGAATCTCTGAGAATTACTTATCAGTGTCGTCTGTGATCACCACTTCCCAGCCCACAGCGACAGGAAGAGCAGAAGTGACTGCCCAGAGGTTCAGGTGTGCTTGAAGATTTGGGGATAAGTATTTAAAAGGATTATTTCTATACTAAGACAAACGGATTATGAAGTGAAAAGTTCCTATGATCTTCCACTAAAACAGATTTTGAAGAAATTTTGCTGAGCCCTTATAAACTACACCTCCAGGCTCCCAAGGGTACACTCCCCTGGGAATGCACTGTGAAGGAAACTTCACTGGAAAATTTAGAAAAGCATTTTTGTTGGATGGACACACACACACTGGGGATGGAGGTTACTGCTGGGGAAGGGAGCAGGACAAGGAGGGGGAAAGCTGAGGTCTGCTTTATAGTTGAAATCTTTTACTTCTGTCAGTCAGTGTTAGTCATCTTAGTCGTGTTCGACTCTTTGTGACCCATGGGCTGTAGCCCACCATCCTTTGTAGATGGAATTCTCCCGGCAAGAATACTGGAGTGGGTTGCCATTCCCTTCTCTCAGGGGATCTTCTCCACCAAGGGATCCAACCCAAGTCTCCTGCATTGCAGGGGGATTTTTGATCATCTGAGCCACCAGGGAAGCCCTTTTCCTCTGTCACAAGAAACAAAAGACAAAAACAAACCCTAACAAAAAGTAAATACACATAGTTTCAGGAGGGAAAACCCCCAGAGTGCTGCTGAGCGACCAATGGCCTATGGCTTGGCTTCACTGAGTGGTGAACGCACCCCCTGACCCCGCCCGCCCCACTGCACCCCATTCCGCGCCTTAAGGGAAGGCGGATGCTTACTCAGGGTGCGCACATAGGTGAACCAGACCACTTAGGATTTCTGGGGAAGGCAGTATGGAAACAGCAGAGCTCCTGGAGTCGGAGCCCTGTGCTCCGTCCATGAGGTCTCAGGCAAGCCATTCCGGAGAACCCAACTTCCTGACCGTTAAAGACGCTGAACCACCCCGTCCGCAGCGAACTGCAAGGGTGATATGAGCCACACCTGGCACTCAACAAATTTCACTCTCCTTTCCCTAGTGAAGTGCAGTCGGAAAAAAATCTTTCAAACCACTGATGGGATGAGAAACGATAAAAGGGATGGCGAGGGCCAAGAGGCCCAGAAACCGGGACAGCAGTTATAAGCCGTGTCCGGCTCAGCAAGTGCGGCCACAGGTACTCAAAGAGCACAGAGCACACCCGGCTGCGGGCGGTGCCGGCGCAGCCTCCGGACCACGTGACCACACAGGAAGCGAGACCCTTTCAACCCCGTGTTTAAAGACACACAGCCAGCCGGGTGAGCATTGTGGTTATTTTTAGTTAAAGAAAAGCAGCCTCTTCCAAGGGCGACAAAGTCAGAAGGAAATGGGGCGTGGGCTTCCCACGAGCTCTTGCTGCGAAACCTGGGCGTGGCTTCCTCGCGGAAATCGGGCAGCCGGCCAGGAGGGGCGCGGGGGAGGGGTGCGGCCCACCGGGCCACGGACTGGCCTGGGAGGGCGCCGGCGTGCCTTCCACGTGCCCGTCAGTGGACATGACTAACGCTATTACTCTTAAGGGGCATTAAATTAAGGAATGACGCAGGGAGCCAAGAAAACGGCTTATTCAGTTGGATTCTGAATCACAATCAGGAAATAGTCTTTATCTGCAAGAGAGGAAACATGAAAAAAAGAATCACCAACTGTAAAATGGGAGAAAAACACACCACAAAGCCAATAAATCATTCAATCACCAACTGTAAAATGCTGGTGCGGTGGAGAGGGGTGAAAAGCATGGACGCTCAGGCTGCTTCCTGTGGCTGGGAAACAAGATGAACCCGCATGTTTGCTGTGCGGGCTTCTGCACACGCCATAAGCAAGCAGGCTCCTAACCCTGCCCAGCAGTGGCGCTTGGCAGAGCACCCTCATTTCTAATCTTCCCAGTACCAACAGAGAGGTAGGGTTATCAAGTTTTGGGGTTGGGAAACTCAGGTTCAGAGTTTAAATGAACTGCCTACAGTACTGGTTCTCCAACTAGAGTGCTGGAATAACCGGGAGGGCTGTTTAAAACAACACAGATGGCCCCACTCCAAGGGCTTGGACTCCCTGGGCCTGGGGTGGAGCCTAAAAATTTGCATTTTAACAAGCTCCAGGTGATGCTGATGCTGCAGGTTCTGGGAGAACCACTTGTTTAAGGTTACCAGGATAGTTAGTATCCAAGATGGAATTCTAACCTCAACACTGCTGCTGCTGCTGCTAAGACGCTTCAGTCATGTCCGACTCTGTGCGACCCCTTAGACAGCAGCCCACCAGGCTCCCCAGTCCCTGGGATTCTCCAGGCAAGAATACTGGAGTGGGTTGCCGTTTCAACCCTGCTGGTCTTGGGTTAATGTCAGTTCTGTCACAAGTTCAGTTGCTGGCCTTCCAGAACCTTCTGAAGTAGAAAATTTCAAAGGCACCAGGTCAAAGGGGGCCAAAGCACCTGAGTTCCAGCTCTGGGGATCGAGCCAGTCAGAAGGAATGTCCGTTATGAAATCACAGCAAGTCCAAGTCCTCTGGGGTGAGCCTGACTGCCTCTCATTTTACAGAAGAGGAAATGGGAGAAGCAGGGTGTTTAAACTTTGCCCACTTAATAATCACACTCAAACATTTATCAAGGCTTCCCCGTGCTGGCTCTGGGTTGATCCCTTCTCAAACAGCATATCAGTGAATCCTCAAATCACTTTATGAGGCAGGGACCAGTGTTTTCTTATTTTTACTAATGAGAACACGAAGGCTCAGAGAATTAAATGACTTGGCCAAGCCAAGGCTAATACGCCAGGTGGGAGAGCTGAGTTTGACTCAGGTGCTGGGCGCCTCTGGTCTGCCTCTTGCTGGACACCTGAAAACCTTGGCCATATCTGCTTTGTGTCTGTTCAGAGTCAAGCCTAAACCTTGCTTCTTCCCTTGACGATGGACATCTTGGAAGGACCAGCTATTATCTAACAAGTCTCATGGCTAAGCAATCTGTGTAAGTGAAAAATCACTAACAAAAATAGAAATAACAAGCTACCAACACAGCTAATGAATAGATACTATTAGCAATACCCATGTCTTTTCTTCCAAATAACCAGGCTCCACATTCAATAACAGCACTCCAGTGCTTTGTGGGAAGTAGTGTGTTAAGGCTTGATTGCCCTGTGTTAACTCAGGTGTTCCAAGCAGACATTCTTAGAAGCTTTAAGCCAAGAAATGCTGTCTATGGAGAGTCTGGCGATTTGGAGACATCATTTGTCCTTGCTTCACACTGTGAGCTCCCATGTGGGGGTATGAGGTCTGCTCCGATTTGGAGGGTTGGCAGCCTAACTTTTAGGGGAGTGGAGGTTTGTCTGTAACCACAGAGCATGAAATCTTGAGAGGAATTTGAATTTAAATCTGATCTCAAGCTTTTCTGCTGACCTCGTGCCAACATATTCAACCAGATGAGGCATCCCGAATACCAGAGCAGGACCATCCCCTGCCAGACATTTTACAGAGATGGAAACAGGTTTGCTGGTGCTCTGTGATTTGCTTAAGGTCAGACTCATAAGAGGTGAAGCTGGAAAAACAGCTGGCGTGCCCGCTGCAGTCTATTTTCTGACAGTATCAGAGACCTCATCATTGGTTGGCCTGAGACCCATTAGACGACGATGATGATAAACAATGTATGTATGTCTTTGGAATAAATGACTCTGAAGTTATTCTATGTTTTCACTTGGAACTGACCTGCTCTGTCTCCAGCCCTCTAGGGAGTGTCCCCAGGAGACTGGGGGCCCCTGTGACTGGCTCTATGGGGCTCTCCTTCACAGCCTTCCAAACAGCGCCACTGGGCCCAGACAGGCCTGGGGACAGGAGCAGTGATGCTCTGCTGCGAGGGGCTGGCCCCTCTCAAATTACCTCAGAATTCTGCAGCCAGCCTCCTCGCTGCCTGTGTGGCAAGCCCAGGGCCAGTCACTGTGCCAGCCTTCCCCCTGCCCTCCTTTATCCAGGCCCCCAATCAATCCTATTACTGACTGCCTTGAAAAAACCTCCGCTCACTAAGTCAAGTCAGACAGCTGAGTTTGGCGCCTGAGGCCTTCTAAACTGGACCACACACATCACCTCCCCTCCTTCCTACACGCATCCTGCTGCTCCAACACCTCACGCTCACTCACCTCGGGGCTCAGCCACCAAGGGGACGGTGAGAGAGGAGTAACTGCAGACAGTGCTGGAGGATCTGTCTACCACAGCAGGCTGTGCATGTGAGTGAAGTGGGGCAGGGCAGGTGGCCCTGCTGACCCCTCCTGTGGTCAGGTGCTTAGGGGCACCTCCCAGGGTGAGCATCTCGTCACCCTGAGAATAGATGCTAAGACCGGTACTGTTTGCACCACACAGTCCCCAAGTACTTCATGTGAAAACAGAGCAATCCCTTCCCGTGCTGGAGGAAAGACTGTCTGCATGGGGACCAGAGAAACAGGACTGTATTTAAGAACTGGGCAAACTGATGTTTTTTGTGTTTTTTTTTTTAGAATGAATGAGTGCATGGTGGTTTTGCCTCACGCTTTGGTTTAGAGTCACTGCATTCTTTTTCCTTCCGGCACAGCTCCAACTCCACCACCACCACCCCCCGCCCCCCCACTCGCTTCCTCTTCACCTGTGCCCTCCTCTGGGAAGCCTTTGCTGACTGCCACAAGCAATCCTAATCACGCCCTCCTCCATGTGCCCAACACACACACAGACACACAGACACACACACGCACACACACACAGACACACACAGACACACACACAGATACACACACAGACACACACGCGCGCGCACACGCACACGCACGCACACACACACAGACACACACAGACACACAGACACACACACACACACACGTACGTCTATCTCCCCCATGACACTATAATTCCCTACTAGGGCCCAGAACCCAGGACAGGGTCTGCCTAGAGTCACTGTGAATGAGGACTTGCTGGGGATGCCAGCCGGGCTGGGCCAGGTGATGGGACTCTCCAATCTGTACCTTCTGCTCTTCAGGCCTTTCTGTGGAACCCACGGACACACCCACACCCGAAGCCTTCCCGATAGCTACAGAGCCTGCACAGTGAGGGTCTGCTCTCAAGTGGGGATGGGGAAGACCCCTTACCTGGTGCAACCATAATTTCATTTTTCTTGGAGCGAATTCGAAGGAAGGTGAGGTCATTCTGGGGGTCAATTTCGCGCACGGTGCTCCGGGCCTTCAAGATGAAGTTGTGCATGAGGTTGGCGTACTGTGTGGTGGTGGGGTTGTCCATGGTGCTCTTGATGGGAATGCCTGTGGGGAGAGCAGAGACTGAGCAGAACCCTGGGAGTGCCTTTCTGCCCTGCTCCCAGCCCCGCACCCAGAAGTCCAGAGCCTAGACTGGCAGTTAACACTCATCGCCCAGTGTTCACTGAGGACTTGACAGGCAAGTGCTGAGCACTTGAAGGATGTTAGCTCCAGTCCCCAGAACTGCTCTAAGGATGGCGTCACCATCTTTACTTGTCAACCAGGCAACAGAAGCTCTGAGCAATGAGGTGGCCTGCTGAGGTCTCACAGCAGATAAACAGAAGCAGTGGGGCCAGGATTCCAATGAAGTCCTGCCGGCTTCACTGCTGGGCTCCCTTCACAGGGCCACATACTGACTGGTTTCCAGAAACAGAAGGATAGACTATCACTCATAACACTGAGAATATGAACAAAGAATAGTTCCTACAAATCTGTAAATACTGAAAAGTACAAGAAGGTCAGCCCGTGCCAAGACAGAACCATCACTAGTGTTTTAAAGCTCCAGTTCCTAACAAGGAAGGCTTAGGGCTCAGGCATAAACACACTGTCTACACACATGACGGTGCCCCCAAGTTAAAGCCTGTTTCTCTGTCTGCACACACCCTTGTAAACAGCGTTGCTACTGCTTTCAATGAGCCCACAAGTGGCCATTCCACAGGGTTAATCATTCCCCTATTGCTGGGGACTCAGGCTGCATTTTTTACTTAATCACCTCGTACTGAACAACATCCTGCACCAAGCCTTTCCTGTTTTGAGGACTGCGTCCTTGCAATGAACTATTAAATGGCCCACCCTCACTGGACGGTGCCTGCTGTCATGGAGGTGAGGGATGGGGCTTAGCTTGAGACACCTCAGGCCACGACTAGGTCATCAGGAGCCAATGAATCACTGTAACATGTCAGCTAGAGGCTCCAGCGATGGGGCCCCAAGTGCTCACAGTGCACAGGCTCTTGTGACAAGTGTGCCCCAAGTCGCTCCCCACACATCAGTGGCTGGATTTCGGCTCTAGGACCCTGCCATCTGGCCTAGAACTGACCAGCCAAAGGCTCAGCCAAAGACAGTCACCCGCAGACCTACCCATGGGTGGCAAGAAACTGACCAAACCTTGTCTTATTATGGCACAGTGAGTATAGGCAGAAGAGGGCATGGGAGCAGGAGAAGCAGCAGTGAGTCAGAGGCTGCTCTGAGCCAAGTGGAGTTATGAGGACAGGTTGCAGTGATCACTTGCCTCTAAAGGAGAAGATGACCAGGTCACGAGGGCAGATGTTGTGTCCTGGGTGGCAACTAGGTACCCACCAGGGCCCCACGAGGCCTCATTCAGTGGTGGAACCTTCCTTGGGACAGCAGTATAAGCAGCTGGGGAGATGACCAGTAGGAACTCTGAAATCGAGGACCTGGGCTTCTCCCCTGGCTCTGCCCCTTCCTGGCTACGTGGCCTTACACAAGTGATCTAACCTAAGCCTCCATTTCCTTATCTGTAAAATAATGCCTGTGCTTCATCGTGCTGCTGGGAGGCCTACATGTGTCTTAATTCATCTGAAAATATTGAGCAAAAGCATGCACAGAGTAAGTGTTGATTTATTATTGACATTACCCATGCTATAAACGCCATCCCCAGGTAACCTGAGGGGCCAGTCTTGAGGCCTGGCAAAGTCTGGGGGTGGGTGGGGGTCAAGCCCCTTGGCTTTCTTTTTGTATTCCGTCAGGCCACCTTCTCTCAGGTCCCTCTGCCTGGAGCTGTCTTTCCCTTCCCTGCTCTCTCCTGACTCCCGCTGTCCCTCATGTCTCCCTCCACCCCCGGACGTGGTCAGGCGCCCCTGACGCCTGTCCCCAGCAGACTGGACGCTCCCGAAGGGCCAGAGGCAGATCTGATGTGCTCACCAGTGTCTTTAGGGAGACTGCATCAAATATTTATGGCTGTTGTTAAAAAATGAGTAGACACAGGTGTGCTTTTAGTAGTTCAAATATACTGTCATGAGTGTGATCACATGTCTACCAAGTGAGAGGGTGTGTAAGGGAGAAAAGAAACTAACCTCTTGTTGGCTCACTGTAAAAACGAAAGAAAACATGGAGCTGGCAGGGTGGGGACGGAGGGCAGGGACCAACACCGGGGATAATTTCAAACAAGCAAAAGAGAGAATTCCAGATTCACAGGATGCCAGAGCTGGGGAACACCTCAAAGACAGCCAAGTGAGTAGGTGGCCTACTGCAGGCCGTGGCCTCCACAAACGGGGGCTGAGCGCCTGCAGTGGTGGCTGGTCACCTCAAAGCCGTGATTTCGAATCTGGGGCTCAGATCTGTCAGGTTGTATAGCCAGGTCCGCCCACCAACCCCCCTCATCAATCAACAATTAAAACACAACAGTAAAACTTAACAGGTATTTATTGAGAACCAACTTTGTGTCAGCATTACTGTGGGTGCTGGGATACAGAAATGATCATAAGGGATAAAAGCTCTGCCCTCAGGGATTTACACATCTGAGACTTTTATTTTGCCCTGTGTGGGTAGCAGCAGATGGCAGGGGGTCTGGAGGGTACAAATAGGATGTTCCTTACATTCCATTCTTGGTTAAGTCTGCTTAAAGGTACATTTTTATTTTGAAACATCATTTAAATCTGGCCAAGGGTGAGACATCACCAGGCAGTGGCAGGTGGTTGGTAAGCGACTGGGACAAGAGCATGTCCTGATTTCAGAGGAGGGGAGCAATCCCTCCAGGTTGAGCTGGTCAGGGAGGACATCCTGCTGGAAGAGGCAGCTGAACTGAATCACGGAGGTGGAAAGCCCCAGAGGTGTATCAGAGATCCCTAATACAATCACCCTGACTGAGCACCTCTAATGCAAGCCTTCAGAGGGGCTAAGGGTCCCCCAGAGCAGTGAGTTCTGACCACCTCCATCTGTGGCTGGGTGATCCAGGGCAGGTCAACCTGACTGCTCTCAGCTTCTGGTTTGTCATCTGAAAAATGGGCAAATGTCCCTACTTTGCAGAAATGTGTGAAATGTAAATGAGAATCTAAAGAGGGAGATCTATGAATGGACCACAAATTAAAAAACACACGGGGAATTTCCTGGTGGTTCAGTGGTTAGCACGCTATACTTCCACTGCAGAGAGCACAGGTTCGATCCCTGGTCAGGGAACTAAGATCCTGCATGCTGTGTGGCTCTGCCATCAAATAAACAAGCAAATAAACAGACGGATAAAGAAAGAAACACACAAGAATTTTTGACATTCATGTGGCATTTACTATACATCAGGCACTGTTCTAAAAGCTTCCCTCAGAAAGAGATAGTGTGACTGTCCACATTTTACAGATGAGAAAACAAGCTGAGAGGTTAAGTGACTTGTTTAAGATCACATAGTTGGTAAGAGAGCAGAGTCAGGATTCACGCCCAGGCAGTCTGACTGCACATTCCACATTAGCTACTGTGCCATACTGCCACATTAGTACACAAAAAGTAAGTGCTCATCAGTGTCAAAAAGGTAAGAAGCTGGGGCTCTATTTTCCTAATGAAAAAGCTCAACTTTGAGGGCAGTTTTACACAAGAATGGAGGCTTGTGGTCTGGAATACTGGTGGCAGTCTAGGGGGGGTCCCAGCTGGGGAGTCAGCCCCTGGGGCTGTTTCTAAAATGTCTATTTACAGAAGAGTCTCATACCAAGTCTTCTGGGTCTTAGAGCAAGAAGCTCCTTGGAGCAAGGACCAAGGAAGCAGCTTGAGGCGGCTAAGTTCTGAAGAGGGGAAGGGAAAGCCCTGGCCACCCAGCTGATGAGTGGTGGACCTGAGATGCCTCCCATAGTGTCCTCAGGCTCCCCACCCCGCTGCCTCTGAATGCAGTGACCACACGGTTTAATCAGAGCCTGACAAAGCTGGGGCACACATTCTACCTAGCTATGGGCTGGCCGGGGTCTGACGACTTGGAACACAACATTCTAACTGAGGACACGCCACCTTCAATTTGTTACCCTTGGTGACTTTCATTCTGCTCTATTTAAGCAGGCACTGTTGAGAATTCTGCCATTCCAAAATAAGGCCCAGAATGACAATGCATACACACAGAGGCTCTCCAGGAGCGTCAAACAAAGCCAATCGGACTGAATGCACTGGGCTGGAGAATGGGGCAGGGGGCCCAGCTGGGGGACCCTGGACACGGCCGGGGACTGAGCCCAGCAGCCACTCTCTGGTCCTTCAGGGAACCCTGTGGGAGCCCAAGTGCGCTCGGACAGACTTGGGGTAAAATCTTGGCTCTATAATGGCGGGAAAATCGAATTTCTAGACTCACTCTTCTCCACTGCAAAATGGAGACAACAGAGCCGCTTCAAGAAATGACAGAAAGGACCTGTCTGTGGAGCACCAGCCCGCGGCCTGGCAGAGAACAGGTGTGTAATAGTATCGGTCTCCTTCTTCATCACGTCTACTGTGGTTTGAGAAAAATTAGCATCTATACCGTTTTACAGTTGTTGAAATAATGTCCCAGAAGAGGAAGGAAAACTATAGGCCCAAAGCAGCTGACAGCAGTGTGAGACAGCAGAAGAGAAGCAGAGACAACATTAAGGGGGAATGGAGAATGGACATTGGGCTGGAGCTAAAAATTTTGTATATGTGAACCACGGAGCAAAATCAAAACCCCAAACAGGAACTCGTGAGTAAACAGATGCAAGAGAGTAACAACTATAATTATGACCGAGAGAAAAGGCACTGGACAAGGGCTGACTGAAGAAGTATGGCACACTGAGAAGTATGACGTGTCAGGGCAGTGGGGTAGGGAGGATTTTTCCTTTTTTTAAATTTAGAATTCTAGTAATGGTACTAGGAAACTGGAGGTGACTTAAAAAAATAAAAGGATGAGAACTAGATCAGGTACATGAGAGGTTTAGGAAAAAGCAACCGTTATGCCGTGCTGGGCTCTTTTCTGGGGGCCGGCCAGCACTCAGCTCATGGCTGGAAGGAGGGTGTACCTTCTGTGTTTACCACGATGATTCCCTGCACACCCTTCTGGCTCTGGAGTCGTTTCAGGGTCTCCTCCACCTCTGCCTGCCAGAGAGAATAAGACCACGGTTAGAGCAGTCAGGAAGCCTGGATCAACTCCCTCGTACCCGAGGCAGATGAATCACACTTCCCAACAACAAACAGCTAATACCCGGGCACATGGCACCTCCTGCAAGCTCCCCGGGACTACCTAGAACAGTCCTGAGGCCACCACCAGCATCAAAACCAACAGTGTGGGGTGGGGCTGCTCCCTCTGCCCACCAGGGGCTCTCTGCCCCTCACTTAGTAGGGAGCAGAACTCAAATACTATTCCCAGGAGTATAGGCACATCCATGACTCAGCTACTTGGTACAGCTGGGGGACAAACCAGAGGAAACTAATGATTTGAAAAGTTCCAAATGGAGGTGTCTCACAGGAAGGAGATACACAGTCATCTGTGGCCTGAAGAGCACATCCCAAAGGCGGCAAAATGATCCCATGAGGATGGACTCAGTGACTGGTAAGCTGGCACCTGAGACAGTGTGACCCAGCACACAGCCAGAGGAAAGGCAGGGGAGGGGCTCGTGAATCCTGCATCGTCAGGAGCTGGTCTGGGTGGGTGACTCTGGCACGTGCGATTTGTAGACCGAGTGGACAATCAGACTGTGAGTCCTCACCTCGCCAGGCAAGACCTTCTCTGTCGTTACTCCCATCTCTTCTACCCTTCCCTCCGCTCTCCACCTGTATGTCCGTGTCTCCCTGCCTCCACAGCTTTTACCAAACAAGGCCTCTTCGCTGAAATCCAACAAATTCTTCAGGATCATCTTAGATATCACGTCCTCCACGAAGCCTTTACTGATTCCAATTCAGTGGCCTTTGGCCATTTCCGACGGACTCCCTGAACTCTTGACTGTCTCTCTCTCTGGGAATCAGTAAGTGTTGTTTGACTTAAAGTCTCTCTAATGGTCTGCAGAGCAGG
This sequence comes from Ovis aries, assembly GCF_016772045.2. Classification (NCBI taxonomy): domain Eukaryota; kingdom Metazoa; phylum Chordata; class Mammalia; order Artiodactyla; family Bovidae; genus Ovis; species Ovis aries. The sequence goes on along the minus strand of NC_056066.1, from coordinate 63,893,802 downwards.
GGCTCAATGAACAGCTGTTAAACTGAACTAGGCCTAACTCCCCCTGTGGATGGAAATTGGTCTTCAAGTGTGTTTGATCTCAGGAGGTCCCTTCTAGACCATCCAGAATCTAGTGAGATGTTCCTCACAGGCTGAAGGTCAGACTCTTGGACACAGAGGCTCTGTTCACCAAAAGAGAGTGGTACCCCACCCTCACAGGCTGATGAGCTGGCCCAGAGGAGGAGCTTCTCGGCAGAGGATGGAGACAGCACAAAGAAAGATTGTTTTTCTAGTAGGCCCAAGCCTCACAATCCAGTCACTGCCACCCACTTTCCACTGACGTGTGAATACTCTCAAATGCTGGAGGGAAGGGCAAACAAGTTCCTCCTACAAAATGGCAAAGAGCCTGATGCCTCTGTAATGTGGAGCCCTGGTAAAAGGACATGGCTAGCTATGTGGACTGAAAGTACAATGCAGTGGGTTATGCGTGGATGAGATCTTAATTCATTCATTGGACTTTCACTGAACTCCGACCACACACTATTCCGGAGAGGAGTGATAGAGTATTATAGGATAGTGGTCAATACTACACAGTACTCAACCTGACCTGGCAGCCCTCCTGGAATTCATCCTAAGGAAACGATCCGAGAGAACTAAGGGCAAGATGTTTGCTGCAGTGACATCTTTAGTAACAAAAAGCAGGAAGAGCCAAAACTGCCCAACATCTAGGGAAAACGTCAAGGGGATTACGAATGTCCATTCACAGGAATATAACACATTAACGATGGTAATCAGAATATTTATAACACCTTAAAAAGAAAGTGCTTGGGAAATGGCATCCGCGTGAAAACAAGAAGAGGGCTAGAAGGATCACGAATGAAATAAAAAGCCACACCAAGAGTAGGGAATTATAGATAAGGTTTTCTTTTTTTTTAACAGCCTCTTTTACTCTATTATATTATTTTTATTTAAAAACATTTTTTAACCCATCTCTCTGTGTATCCAAGAGATCACAGATCTCTGACATGGGACTACAGAGCTCTGACATTCTCAACATTGCAAGAATAAGAATACCTAAGAATAAGCAGGATGGCAGTTTAGGACATTTCAATCAACGTGCAATCAAACTAGGGATGGGGAAAGCTAAATATGGCAGAATCGAAGTCCAAAATACCCCTGGAGGTTGGAAAGTGAGGCTGAAATGAAAAAGATGAAATTCTGTACGACAATCATTCGATAACTGTATGGGAATCTTCTATGTGTCAGATGTTGTTTAGGCCTAGGGGTGCTGTGCTGGACACAGTACAACAAAAACCCTGTCCTCATGAAGCTGATTTTGGGGGTGGAGTGGGGGGAGGGAATCAGACATTAAGCAAAAGCATAAATAAAATACAAATGTCAGATTCAGTAGGGATGGGGGATCTGGAAAGCAAGGGGCTGATGGCAATTTTAAACAAGGTGGTCACAGAAGGCCTCGCTAAGGTGATAGTTGAGTAGAGATCTGAAAAGAAACAAAGGAGCTAACCAGGTGGATTTCCAGGGAGAATGTTCCAGAAAAAATGCAAAGGGGTCAGTGTGGCTGAGGGCAGTGGGTGGCAGGCAGCCAGAGGAGAGGGAGGCAGGATCAGACTAGATTTCAGCGGTGTCGTAGACCAGAGTGATGACTTTGGTTTTTAAAGGCAGGGGGTATGAGGAGCCACTAGCAGGTTTCGGGTGAGCAATGACAAGATCTGTTTCATAAGGATGCCCTGGCTGCTGTGTGGAGAATGGACTGCAGGGGGCAAGCACAGCCCGCCGGAACCCAGCCTGGCCTCGTGAGTACTGCTCTTTCCGAAAGCGGACAACCTCCTCTCCCTCACTCACCACTAGATGTAACTAACTCCCAAGTCTCTGGGCTCCGCTCATGAGCCTCCTGTGCGAGGCCTGCTCTGGACACCTGCCCCTCTTCTAGGTACCCAAGGCACCCTGACTCCATGGCACTTATCAGCTATGAGTGTAACTATCTGTTCTGCTTATCTCCTGCTGCTGCTGCTGCTAAGTCGCTTCCTTCGTGTCCGACTCTGTGTGACCCCAGAGACGGCAGCCCACCAGGCTCCTCCATCCCTGGGATTCTCCAGGCAAGAACACTGGAGTGGGTTGCCATTTCCTTCTCCAATGCATGAAAGTGAAAAGTGAAAGTGAAGTCGCTCAGTCATGTCCGACTCTTTGGGACCCCATGGACTGCAGCCTTCCAGGCTCCTCCGTCCGTGGGATTTTTCCAGGCAAGAGTACTGGAGTGGGGTGGCATTGCCTTCTCTGATCTCTTCCTCCAGATCCAAGGAAACCTGGGAGTAGGAACCCAGATATTTTATAATCCCAGTACCTGGTACAGCTTAATAGATACTTGAGGAACAAATAAAAACCATTTCCTCAACTGTGTTTTACAAAAATCAACCTTTTTAAGTATAGTACCCTGGGCTTACAGTACCCAGCGTGATGAGCGAGGGTTTATATGATCCTAAATTTAATGAGACCCAACCACTGAGATCTAGCTGCTTAAAACGTAAACATGCTTACCAAAAAAGGGAGGACACACAAGTATACCTGACCTACTCAGTATCTGCTGCAGGTCAGATATTAGGATGAATGTCTTCAGACACATCTCATCTGAACCTTCCATGGTTAGTATGAGATCCATTTTACAAGGAGGAAACCAAGGTTCAGAAAGGAGAAGCATTTTGCCCAAGGACACACAGAAGGTCAAGAGAAGCATTGAATACACCACTGACCACAAATGAAGATGTCCCCATCCTCACGAGTTCTGATTTTGGTACAAGAGACTTTCAAAAACAAGTGGCAATACTCCTGTAGCGTACAGGGATGGGGGCCAGGGGGCCGGGGTGGGCAGGGGGATGCTTCTTGGATGAGTGTGGTCAGAACACCCAAGGATGTAATCCTTAAGCCAAGAACTAAATGATGAGAAAGAAAAGTACTCCAGAAAGCAGCATGAAAACATAGTGAAATGGGAAGCAGTTCGGCATGTTCAAGGAATAGACAGAGTCGGTATTGGAAGGTTTTTGATTCTCTGCTAATCTGACAAGCAAAACCCAAATAACAGAAAGTCAACCTTTCTTAATTTTTAAGAATTATCAGTGAGGGGACTTCCCTGATGGTCTGGTGGTCAAGAATCTGCCTTGCAATGCAGGGGATGTGGGTTCGATCCTCAGACAGGGAACTAAGATCCCACATACCATGGAACCATGACTATTGCGCCCCCTGGCCTGGAGAGTCTGTGCCCTGCAATGAAGCTCCCACATGCCACAACTAAGACTCAACACAGCCAAATAAAAAAAAAGAAGAAGAACTATCAATGAGGCTAGTCAGAAAAAAAACAAAACCAAAACTTATCAGTGAAGGTAAGCTGGAATTTGACTGTCTGCATCTCTCCTTTTCCAAGTCTTTTGCTTTTTCTACTAATTTTATTGATTTTCAAAAACTCTTAAGTTAGAAATTTTAGATTTCTGCCCATCATATAAATTACACTTCTCCCACTTTTCTAATTTAAGTTTACAGTGTTCTTCAATAACTCAGAGGTTCTGAATTTTTATGTAATCAAACTTAATAAAAACCTTTTTCTGGAAGACTAGACAATAGCTTCTCCAGCCTGATCACAGCTAGTAGGGTGGGGTTAGGCCTGGGGGGTGGGGGTCATGAGGTCTACAGGTGCCTACAGTAGGCACCTGCCTTCAGGAGCAACTGCTTAAAACAAATGTCAGGTTCAGCCCTGAAGGAGCCAAGAAAGAAAACAAACGCTGCCAAAAGGACAAGAGCAGCCACAGCAACATTAGCAGATGCGAGAGTCCCAGCCAGGCATCCAAGTCATGCCACCTTTGTCTCTAAAGTCTGTTATCCCTGCAGTGCTGGCCGACTGGTACCAGATGTATCTAAGTGGATATGCAGCCCCTCGGGGTCGGCTCACATCTCCAAATTCCTGCCCTGTTCCTAGAAAGAGCCCGGCTGGGATCCTCAGCACCCCGAGTCTTTATTTCTATTAACATGGGAGTCTGCACCAGAGAAGGGGCCAGGCTCCTGGGTTCTCTAATTTCTAGGTGCATGCTGCTAACAGACAAAAAAAACACTCCAAACAAATAAAAAAACAAGTAGCAATAAAACTCCAGGATTATTTGCTGGTTTGGCACAGGAGGGGTAACCATTGAAGCAAATGATTCACAAAGAAACTGTGACCAATGTGACGACCAAGCATAAAAAAGTTTTAATTTCTGTTAAACAAAAAGAAATTACAAGGAGGGGACAACATCTGCATCAAATACAACAGACAAGAGAGTAATTTCAAAACATCACACAGACTGATTAAGAAAAACAGCAAGTCTCTAAAAATTAAGTGGGCAAAAAGGATAAGAGGAGAAAATACACCTCAGAGAAACCACAAACACAAGAAAAATGTTCAACGTTCCCTGTAAATAAAGACATGAAAATTACAGCAATGCCGAGGTTATGTTTTTGAACACTGGCAGTTATTACGGCAAAACTGGTACAAAGGCAATGAGACCTTTTGGGAAAGCTATAGGACAACACTATTATGAGAACCGTATGTGCTGATCCCCTTGCTTCAAATTCTTTGAGAATTTCTCCTAAGGAAATAATCTAATAAATGTGGGGAAAAAAAGAAAGAAAAAGAAACTACACATTCAGAGACACTCATCACAGCGTTATTTCTATTACTGAAGAACTAGATGCAACCCAAATGTATACCGGGGGGAATGTTTAGCAAATTATGATAAAAATATTTCATTGATTATTATTCAGTCACTAAAAATGATTCATTACAAAGAGAGATAACAACAAAGTTATATGTTTTAGGTATTAAAACAAACAGAAACAAAAAACTAGCAGGTATATCTTGAATGTGAATACATGAACAAAGAGGAAGGAGAATGTACAAAGATGAAAATAACTTGTGTGGTGGAGTAAAACTGGATGCTAATTATAGCCGATTTTTATATCACCAGAGTAAAGGGCAATTTGTCATTTTCTACCAAAATGTTCATGGGGTCGCAAAGAATCAGACATGACTGAGCAACTAACACACACACACCCCCCCCAAAATGTTAAAATGTGCACGCCATAAGTATCACTACTACATAATGCTACATCAACATGAGCATGAGTGGGAAAAAAGAAAAACAACAGTACTGCAGCACTGTCTGGAATGAAAAACTGTAAACCATCTAAATGGATATAATGCAATGGAATGGAAAACAGTCCTATAAAAGAATAAAATAGATTTGTATGTATCAACATGAAAAATATTTGTTTTTTTTTTTAATGAACAAAGTTAAAGAATGAGATTATACATATAACCTAAAATAAGCTTGTGTGTGTGCTTTCTTAGTCGTGTCTGACTCTTTCTGACCCCACGGACTGTAGCCCGCCAGGCTCCTCTGTCCATGGAATTGCCATTTGGTACTCCGAGGGATCCTCCCAACCCAGGAATCGAATCCTTGTCTCTTACACTGGCAGGCGGATTCTTTACCACTGTGTCACCTTGATACGTATAAATACACACATTCCAATTTCATGTAACAAACGTTATATACAAATGTGCTTATGCACTAAACAAATCTGGAAGAAGACATATCCAACTGTCAACAGTGATCAGCAGAGGGGAGTGAGATGGGGACTACATACACTTTTCTAAGTTACATATTTCCGTAATGGTTGAATTTGTTAAAACATGCATCTAAAGTATGTTTTGTTTTTATGAATACACAATAGCATGGTACAGGTTGCAGGAAGCTCTGATTCGTGTAAGAAAAAGGGGTCTCATATATATATATATATATATATATATATATGAAAAGCTATGACAAACCTAGACAAAGCTATGACGTAGCTAGAAAACCTAGACGTTGCTAGAAAAGCTGACAAATCTATACAGCATATTAAAAGCAGAGACATCACTTTGCCAACAAAGGTCCATGTACTCAAAGCTATGGTTTTTTGAGTAGTCATGTATGGATGTGCGCATTGGACTATAAAGAAAGCTGAGCACCGAAGAATCAATGCTTTTGAACTGTGGTGCTGGAGAAGGCTCCTGAGAGTTCTGGAGAAGATTCCTGAGAATCCTTCAGACTGCAAGGAGATCAAACCAGTCAATCCTGAAGGAAATCAGTCCTGAATATTCATTGCGAGGACTGATGCTGAAGCTGAAACTCCAATACTTTGGCCACCTGATTCGAAGAACTGACTCTTTGGAAAAGACCCTGATGCTGGGAAAGATTGAAGGCAGGAGGAGAAGGGGACGACAGAGGATGAGATGGGATGGCATCACCGACTCAATGGACATGAGTTTGAGCAAGCTCCAGGAGTTGGTGATGGACAGAGAAGCCTGGTGTGCTACAGTCCATGGGGTCACAGAGTCTGACACGACTGAGCAACTGAACTGATATATACATACAGATATAATAAAAGAAACTAACAGTGTTTGTTTCTGAAGGAGACCAAGGTTGCGAGACCGAGGTTGGGGGTCCCAGTTGGGTGGGAGATCTATTTTCCATTTATATCTTTTCAGATTTTCTTTTTAACTGTGTGTAAGATTTATCTGTTAAAAGTTAATTTTTTTCTTTACAGTTTAAAAAGTGATGTGAAAGATGAAGTTACTTCTCTATATTATAACCTAGCTAACTATATAAAGCAAAGTACATTGCTAAACTATACAGAGGAAAAACTGAAGAGAAAAAGACTAATTGTAATATACCTAATCATAAGTCGTTACTTAATTCCACATCATGGCATTGTTTCTTATTCCTTTTCCATTTTTCTTATGGTCTTTAAATACTTATATAAGATTTTAAAAAACCATTCACAAGTTTTAAACGTGGGAACGGTTTTAAACCTTTAACCTTTAAAAGGTCTTCTCAAGTTATTTTAAAGTTGGGAGGATTAAAAACACAAGAAAACAAACCTGTAATGAGCCCACAGTTCCAGCCAGCAGGGCAAGAACCCCAAGGGTGGATCCCACTCGTTTCTGACTCATGCATCATGTCCCAGCGGCTCAAAAGAATTACGGGGACACAAAGGCAGCAATCAAGCTTCTAGGGTTCAAATCCACCTCCGCCATTTCCTGGGGCAAGACACTTAGCTTCACTGGGATTTAGATTCCAAGTATGTAAAACGGGGATAATGGGTGTACCTACTTATCTATGTAGGTACACCTACATAGTTACGGGGTGTACCTACATGTACGTATGTAGGTACGGGGAGGCGTTTAGCAGAGCCAGACACGAATTAAGCTTCCAGTAAATGTAATCATTACAGTTACAGTCGTGCAACAAGGTCCAGGATGCTAGGATGCAGGGGTTTGTGGGCAGGCCTCCCCACCTCCATCCACCCCTAGCCGAGCCCTAAACAACTGCTTCCGGTCAAGGGACTGCCGGATCCGGTGGCCCCGCCTCAGTCCCTTCTGAGTCTGGAGGCCCGCGCCGCCCCAGTTCCGCCTTCCAGACAGCTCGGGCCCGGCCCCGCCCAGCCCCGCGGATGCCCAGCCAGGCGCTCAGAGCCGTCCCCGGAGGATGGAAGGCCAGGCTCATGGTGGTGGAAAGTCGTGCTCGGCCACCTCCCGGCCGCCTGCCACAAGCTCCCGGCGGACACTCACCATCTCGGACCGATCCGGTAGCTCTGCGTCGCCGGCCCTCAGCCCAGTCCCGCAGCCTCTCTGCGCCTGCGCACAACTCCCTGTCAAGGCGGACAGCCTTGATAGCCTATCAGAAACCAGCGTAGGACGGCGGGGCGGGCGGGTAGGCGGATCTTAGTCAGCTCCCTCAGGGTTCGAGGGGAATTTGCCTTGTGCAGTCAGAAAGTGAGCGGCAAGAGAGCAAAGGAGCACTTCAGCTATGGAAAATTCCTCACTCCCACTGTGCCGAAAAGATGCTCGTTCGCGTTGTTGGAAGAGGCTTTCAACCCTCGTCTTGAGTTGGCTCTGGGTGGAGGGTGATTAGCGATTCTGAAGGCGAGGACTGGGGGTGCTAAGGCCTTTGCTCTCAGTTTGAGGCAAAAACAAGGCGCGAAGCCCAAATGCTCTAAAAACGCTAGAAAACCTGGAGTTCGGGCTGGAGTCAAGCGTCCTTGGGGGTCTCCAGAGCGACTCACTTTGGAATATTCCATGCAGGCTCTGAGAAGTGGTCAAGGCTAGCCTGGCAGTCTGCATACTCTGAATCCCTGTGTTCCCTTGGAGGAGCCCCTTCACATTCCGTGCTCCCTCACCGTCCCAGAGCCCTGTGTGTGTTCCGTCTTTCGCAGAACTTCCTGTGGTCTATAGCAGGGAATGATTTACTAATTAGTGAACCTCCGCGTTACTGGGCTGACACCCTCCCTAACTCCAGTAGGCTCAGTTTAGTTTCTTCTAGTCACTGGAGTTTGCTGAATTTCAACAGATGATCTAGCTCCCGAAGTTCTTTCCACCGTAGCCTCAGTTGGGGAGGACTTGGTTCTCTTTCCATGGGCGTCCGCACATTAACAGGACTGAATAGTGACTTTACAATGAGTAAACCTGGCAGACACCGTGTTAACCGGAGGGTTCAGGTTAATATAGCTGCAAACGGGACATATTCATACGTGCCCTTTGATACCATGCACCAAGGGTACACCACCTCCGGTTTTGTTTTTTTTCCACAAAAATCCATGGCCTTGACTGAGAAAACATTAAACTTGAGGGGCATTCTACAATGTGCCCGGGGAAATACTCTTCAAAAAAAAAATCAAGGTCATGAAAGACTAGGAACGAATGAGGGACTGTCACAGGTTGGACGAGACTGAGAAAAATACTGGTGGAAAAACTGGTGACAGCTGTATAAAGGTTTAAAAAGTTTAGTATTAAAGTTGAGTGTTACTTTATTGATGGTCAAGTTTTTATAATTGTACCAAGTTATATGGGATGTTAACATTGGGGAAAGCCTGGGTGAAGGGTTGTGCAGGAATTCTCTGTACTGTTTTTGCAACAGTTCTGTAAATCTAAAATCATTTCAAAGTAAAGTTTTTTAAAAAAGGATTGGACACAAAGAAATGATTATTGAATGCAGGAAACATTAGAAAAGTGCTTAGCAAGGGAAGAAGGATACAGTGACTGGACCCCAAGATAAGCACAGGAGTATCATCACCATCTTACATATGGTGAACCAGACTGAGAGGGGTGAATGAATTGAACAAGATCATAATCATAAAAGCAAAAAAAAAAAAAAAAAAGAACAAAAGAGTATGGCTTATAGTTTATGTGACTGGCTGGAGCCAGAGTAAGAATTAAGGAGGCACTGGAAGGAGTTGGAAGTAGTTAAGGCTTTGAGTGATAGGCTTTGAGTTTTGGAATTAATATTCTGTGGAATGGAGGAACCACTAGGGAGAACTATTTGAGACTAAAGTCTTACACAGATCATTCTGAGGCAGCACAAACGGACTGGAATGGACCAGAGAGAATGAAAGTAATGACAAGTTGCTACAGTCAATGAGGGTAGGGATGAAGATGTGGGCTGTGGCAATGGGGGCAGCTCTGAAAGAAATGATTCTCAAGTTTTGGAGATGGACTTAACAGGATTTGAAGGCCAATTAGATAGGACTAGTTACAGAAGACTCCCAGAGTTGCTGTTAAGTAGAAGTACAGCAAAATGTTTAAGCACACAGTCTTTGGAGTCAGACAGTCCTGGATTCCAATTTGTACCCTTGCCATAACAGCTAAGGACCCTTGTAGTTTCTCAATCATCTTGAACCTATTTTCTGTAAAACAGAGATGATCATTCATCTGTAAAGTGACCAGGAACACTAAATGACAGTGCATGTTACATATCTAAGTGTTTGAGATATAGTAATAAATGCTGAGAGTTGTCCCGGAGTAAGTGAATAGAGGTGTGATATTGGTTGCTAGGGTAGACAAGACAAACAGAAGAGGTCTGAATTAGAAATGAGGAAAGTAACAGCGTGGCTGTTTTCACTTATCTGCAGGAGTGACTAAAAATTTTCAAGGTCCCTTCCTTGTGAGTTGTTTTGAGGAAACCCTGATGCTCACAGCATCTTTGCGCAATGGGAACTTGTTCATGGGGGACCAATACTGTCCTTCCTAGGTCTCCACTTAAGACCTAAAAGATTCCCATGGATCCTCCCCTTAAATGTCCTGACCACAAAGAAGCTTTACAGACACATGGAAACTGACCAATGAAATGAGCTGGGAGTGACAGCAGTTTCTGTTCCGGAGTTCTACAACATGAGATCCTCTTTCTATAAGTCCAGAGACTAGCAACCAGTCAGCCACAGCTGAGTCCCAGTTTGATGCTTTGAAGAGTTTGGGGCTGGAAAGCCAAATGTTCAGTAAAAATAACTACTTATTTTCCCAGGGAGGATTTCCTCATGCTGGGGGAAACAGGTCTTCTTCCCTCTTTTCCTTAGCAACGGTGAAACTAGAGCTTCCTAGCTGCTTATATAGGACAGATTAAAGACGATAAGGTCTACTTTGAAGGATCTCCAAGGAACCTGTCTTCCAGTCACCATTAGATCACCATATTAAAATAAATTAAAAAAAAAAAAAAAACCCACTTCTCTTAGCGTCTTTCCACTGGGTCAGTTTTAAATAACAGCATGACCACTTGGTTTCCTAATAAGAAAAAATCTTGTTAACTAGCTGGTGATTCTCTGTTGAGCACCCATGGCTGAGATTCTGTCTTAGGGCACCCTTAGTTGTGCCAGAAAAGGAGACATCTTCATCTTGGTTCTCTTCAACACAGGCACCAAATCCAGTCTCACCCGAGCCTTCCTAGTTTTTCTCCCATCTACTCCAAGCACAGACAGGCAGTAACTTGCCCACGTACGAAAGTAGAGGGGGAGAAATCTATACATCCTGGTCACATAAAAGACTTCCCTGCAGGTGGGGAAAACCTTATTCAAGACTAATAGCAAAGTGTGCAAAGGAAGGACCAAAAAGTTTAATTGTAAACAGTCTTACATCTTTTAGGAAACGCAAGTGAAGGAGCCCACTGCAGGACCTTTATAACAGCACTTGACTCCCTATGGTATTTGTAGAGTTACCTGAGTATTTGAAATGACAATTTAAGAAAACAAAGGAACTCCAATACAATAATATACAATCCAGTGCTGCTATTCCATTTTTGGTTAACAAAAGCATAGCATATATACAAATAATTCTGAAAGCAACTAAAAAAATAAATGGGGGGGGGGGGCTGGAGATGCCAACAATATTAAATACAAGTAGTTAACCTAAAGGAATTTAAAAGGATGGAGTTACATCCAAAACAAGGAGGGATATGAAAAACAGAAGTCTAATTCCACAAGTCATCCCTAATAACATTTCAAGTTATTAACCAGGTAAATAAAAAATTGGCAGAGTGGGCCTAATTGACATAGTTGATTTAGGATGAACCTCTATGGGCTGGTGAGTCATGTTTCACTAAAATTTCTGATGAGATGACATTGGTATGTCAATCTCTTGATGAAAAATTAGTACACAAACTTTTAAATAGAGTTATTGTAAGTCTTATGAAATTAAAATTCTCCTGCACTCTGATTTAAGATCATAAAAGCCAGAGCAGGAATTCATTATTATGAGCTGCTGGACCAGTTTTAAATCAATCTATTTGATAAAACAAGTAAGGTCCTTCCCTCCTCACCCAGGCTATGTGAAACACTGCCTTCCCCAACCTCCCAAAAGAGCAGAAGAATAAGGCAATTGCTCATTTTACTTTGTTTTTATTTCAACATAACATGCAGTAAAAAAATTAACAGGATTTATTAGCATTTACAATGCTTACAAAGAAAAAGGACTCTAAAAGCAATTTAGTTCAGATTTAAGAAATCGTTCTAATTAAACACTTACAATAAATCTATTTCCAAATGATCAGTTTGGACCAAAATTTAAGATAGCATTTGGTAGATACTTATGTCTGCTGTCTATCTGCAGTATTTTTATATAACCTCTGATTCTTGGGATATCCAGCCCCCATTTTCCTAACACAGCAGGGAAAGACATATACATGTGGCCATTTAAATTAAAGGAAGAAATGGAGTAAGGGAGATCCCAGGCTGCAAAAATATATACAAGCATTTACCTTTTCCAGAACTAAACATTTCTTCCATAAAAATATTAATAGCCAAGCCCTATAGAACTAGGGCCGGGACTACTTCATATATAACTATTCTGTATTTTAAAAATATAGGGCAGAAAGCCTTTTGGATGATATTTATACATTTTCGCACAATATTTCTAGGTCCCTAAATGAATCATCAAGCATTATGTAGAACAAAAAAGTCTACTTTCTTACATTATCTCTTAATTTAATCTCATAAATCTCTAGTAAATATTGTAGGTAACTACATTTCAATATGAGCATTCACCTCAATAGGAAGTCTTTATAGAAGGTTTAATCTCCATGGCCATATATTACCAAAGTTCAGACATATAATGAATGGGTAGTTGGCAGACATTCGCTCTGAAAGACAAAGCAATAGTTTTTTGCCCCCTACCAACAAAAGGCAGAGTCACTTTGAAAAACTAGGGCTTTTAGAGACCATAGTACACTTCCTGGACTATGTAGAATAAAATCAAAATAAAGATGGGACTGGGGGGAGCCGCCCCATCTCTCCCTTTACACAACAACTTCTGGATGAGGCAACCCTTTCACTCACATGTCTGCTTTATGATGGCAGTGTTTTAGAATACAGATATATAAGTTTAGAAATGTTTTTGTCAATGTTTCAAGATGTAAAAGGAAGAGCAGTTAGGGACAAAAACCCCCATTTCCTTTCCAAATAGAACAGGGGTTTGCTATTTGCTTATTTTTGGCTCAATGTTACTTTTTCATGCTATGCTACTGAAACCTGCCAAAGTCCCTATTTCATGAGATATTAGGTTATAAGTTCAGTTATGATAGGCACTCAGCTGGCTTAGGCTTTCTCCCACTGTCCTCTGACAGCAGTCATCTTGCTAAGTCTAAGCAGGCTAAGTTAAAAAAAATGACCACAGAGAAGGTCAAAGTGCATTAATCAGTTACTAACAGAGCAATCTAATGTTAAATAGTCATGGGAAAAACCTGTTAAAATTGTTAGAGGTGAACAGAAAATCCAAATCAGGACAAGAGAGAATGGAAGTAACTACTGTAACATTTGTCAGAGAAACTGTCAATTTGTGAAGTTTTAATTCACACAGACAATGATACATTTCTGTGGTCACTAGAAACGTCCTGCTATAAATGCATTATTTGCTTTTTTAGCCAGTACCACAGCTCTTCTTCCCTAATGAAAATGTGATTTTATAGATAAAAATTGACCTCTAGTTGGATTAGAAAGCACTCTAATTTGAACTCCTTAGCAGGAGTTAAATGTAACTGGAATTGTTGGATTATGGTGAAATTTAAAGATGGAATCGATATACAGGAACATGCAAAAACTGTCGATGGCCTTCGATAAATTCACCCAAATTAATTCCAAAAATTGGCTTTTTTTTTTTCCTCTACAGTGAAGGCAGCATAGTGTCAATATTGTTTGTGCAGTTTAGTATTTGCAAGGCAATTAAAACAATCAAATTTCCAAATGAAGAGTGTTAAGTCATTTGTAGACCGGGACCAACTTCTCTCTGAATTCAAATTAACAAAACTACTTTGTGGTGAGATACAAGAGTCTAGCATCTCTTTTCTAGGGATAACATCAAACGATGCATGGATTTCATGCTCCGGAAAGGAAAAACAACAGTCAGGCCAGGCTGAAAGAAGAGGGAGAGCACAAGCCGGAAGTTTGCTCACAACCTCAGAAGCTGGGCTGTATTAAACAAATACCTCTTTCCATGAGGTGTAATAGGTAGATCTTACATATTTTAGTTACCATGGAAATTCCCTGCATATTTTCAGAATCTCTAAAAGAAAAAAAACCTAAGTGAGACTTCTGAGACACATACACAAATTTTTTGTTAAGGAAACAATCTAGTGGAATAAGACAAGGCAGATTTCATTGCTGTGTTAATCTCATGGTAAGTAAGGTTTATGACTAAGTCATTTGCAGATCTGATTTCTGAAAACACTGAGAAGAAACCCAGAATCACTGGGAGATAAATCTCAATGATAACATTAATTTACTTACACTCAAGGTAACTCTCTAAACAGTCACAGTCCAATTTTACAAGTGTGCAATAGGTAAAGAAGGAAAAGGACAATCGTTGCAAATAAGTTCTTGTCCTTTGGTGGTGCAGGCTCTCAGAATTCACTCTTGTCCAAAGCCTTCTGTTTCTTCAATAGCAAATAACAGCTTTTCCTTCAGTTGCTCATAGCTCTTGTAGGGTGGCAGGTCCAGGCGGTTAAAACTAAAAGAAAGAATTGTTACCTTGAGAAAAGGATATATACTAACAATGGTTTCAAAGCCAGGCAAAATTAGGTCGAAATCTCAGCTCCATCACTGGGCCCTTGGGCACCTGTGTTTTTTTTGTTGTTTTTGTTTTTTTAACTTTTCTGAGTCTTTTTTCTTTGGTAAAATGAAAGTTAACAGTATTTACCTCTCAGGATACAATAAAGAAGAAATAAGCATATATAGCATAGTACCAGATGCTCAATAGGTACACAGTAAAATGCCAGTCCTCTTAAACTTTCCCATTTACTCTATAATCAAACGTGGCCAACAAACATTTGCTGTTTGGGCTAGATGGTCAACATTAATACTTTAGGCTTTGTGGGTCATAGGTCTCTTATCAAAAGGTTTTAAACATACCCCATTAACAATAAAAATATTTTCTGCTCTCATATCTAATATGCTGGCCCTACTGACTTTCTCTTATTCTTAACTGTGAATTTTAAAAGATATCTTCTAATTTGGGGGCATATTAAGGACACTTTCACAAGGTACAGGCAGTGAATCTGCCCTAAAGCCTTGGCCTTCTGCTATAGTTTTAGGATAAGTGCAGGGAGATATTTGGCGGGCTTCCCAGGCAGTTCAGTCGCAAAGAAGCTGCCTGCCAATGCAGGAGACACAGGAGACATAAGTTTGATCCTTGGGTGGGTTGGGAAGATCCCCTGGAGGAAGAAATGGCAACCCACTCTAGTATTCTTGCTGGGAAAATTTCATGGACAAAAGAGGCTGGAAGGCTGTGATCCATGGAATCACAAAGTGTCAGTCATGACTGAGCACTCACTCAACAGATACTTGGTAACAGATGAAATAATGTAACCACAAAGGGAAACTAAATTTAGTTATAGAAATGAACAAATAAAAACATGGAACTTGAAAAAGTAATGAGACTGGTTTTCATGCATGACTGAGATAAGCTGTTCACAATAACGTAATGGCACAGTGTGTTCCAAGTTTAAAAAAAGGGACAAAAGTCAAATCAAAACATATGTGTACAAGATGAGTGTAAGAAAATCAACTGTATCTCGATATACTAGCAATGAATAATCTTAAGTGAAATTAAGAGAACAATTCCATTTATAATAGTTTCTAAAAGAATAAAATACTTAGGAATAAATTTTTCAAAAGAAAAGAAGGACTTATGTAATAAACACTACAAAACACTGTTGAAATACATCAGACATCTAAGTAAAGGGAAAGACACCTGATATTCAGAGTCAGAAGATAATACGGTTAGGATGGCAATACTCCCCTAAATTAATCAATCAATTTGTATCAAAATCCCAGCTGATCTCTCTGCAGAATTGGACAAGCTGATCCTACAATTCATATGGAAATCCAAAGGACCCAGAAGAGCAGAAACAATCTTGAAAAAAGTTGGAGAATGCATATCTAATATCAAAACTTACTGAAAAGAAAATAATCAACACAATGTTACTGTCACCGTGGACAAATAAAGATCAATGGAAAAGACGTGAGAATTCAAAAATAAACCCATGTGTTTATGGTCAACCGATTCTTCAACAAACATGCCAAGCTGTTTTAAAAAGTCGTATTAATGAAAATACAAAAGAGCACACAAGAGCATAAAAAGGGCTGCTGGTGCTGCTGCTGCTGCTAAGTCACTTCAGTCGTGTCTGACTCTGTGTGACCCCACAGACCGCAGCCCACCAGGCTCCCCCGTCCCTGGGATTCTCCAGGCAAGAACACTGGAGTGGGTTGCCATTTCCTTCTCCAATGCATGAAAGGAAATGTGAAAGTGAAGTCGCTCAGTCATGTCTGACTCTTAGCGACCCCATGGACTGCAGCCTACCAGGCTCCTCCATCCGTGGGATTTTCCAGGCAAGAGTACTGGAGTGGGTTGCCATTGCCCTCTCATAAAAAGGGCAGATAGGGAAAATACACAAATGTCCGGCAAGGTCTATATATGACTACTGAAATGTCTCACAAAATAAAGTGCAAATATTGTTGGCATTACATTGAATTCCGACATTTTGTATTTGAGTTAAGATTGGGGTTTTTAGTTTTGTACATTTTTGGAAATGCGGTTAAACTACATTTATAATAAGAAAATATTATTTCTGTCACTATGCTAAGAGTATCTCTCTCTATAGCTACCTAGATTTGATTTCCTCCTCTGTCTACAGAGAAATGTTGAAGTGTTTCCTAAATATCACATTTAAAAAAAAAAAAAATGCAGTGGTGAGAAAAGGGATTAACTGTAAATTGGTAACAGGGACTGTTTTGGGGTGACAGAAATACTCTAAAACTGGACTGTAGTGATGGTTACTTCTTTGAAAATCTACTAAATATTACTAGATTAAAATGGGTAAGTTTTTTGTTACATAAATTATATGTCACTAAAGCTGTTAAAAATAATTCAATACCATGGGGAAAATATTTCATTTCTAATTTGTAACATGCTTTAGTATATACAAGATAAATGAGAAAAGGCTATTTTCTACACTTTTTAAAATTTTTATTTTGGAGTACAGTTGATTAAATTGTTGTGTTAGTTTCAGGTGGACAGTAAAGAGTTTCAGTTATACATAAACACTCTTTCTGATTTTACTTACCAGGTATGACTTCTAGGCAACCAATTTTCTTTCCCGACTTTTTCAATGCAGAACTTCTGTGGCCCATTGCTCCCTAAAATGTAGTGAAATCATCAACAGTTTGATAGTGTAATGGTTCTCAAATTGCTATCCCCAATTCAGCTGTATCAGCATCACCAGGGAACTTACGAATCACAAATACATAGGGCCCAACTGAACTGAATCAAAAACTCTAGGGGTGAGGCTCAGCAACAATATTTTAACAAGCTTCCAGATGATTCTGATGAGTGCTCAAGTTTGAGAACCATATTGTTAATACATGCTAAGGAGGAGAAAATGCAGTTTCATCTACACCCCTTAGCTAGAACACCAGAATGCTCTAATTAATAATATCTCACATAAGAATAGAATGCATAAAAAGTTTAATTTCAGTTTTAAACAGGGAAACTTAAAACTCACTATCTTATAAAACTTGACTTAAATAGAAAACTGTGACAACTTTAGAAAATGTAAACTACCTAGTGAATTCAATAGGTCCGGTAGGGTGTACCCTTACCCCCTTTTTACCCAGCTCTTGCCTCTCATTTATCTTGAGTCGGCTGTTACTGGTTATCTTTTAGTACTAGTTTTCTAAAAACATCACTACTGCCCCCTAAGCAGCATTTATTGGTGGTCACGAGGATTGGAAGTACTACTGGACTTTTGAATAAGACTGCACCAGGCACATTTAATGTTCTGCCATGGGTAAAATAAGTCAAGCCAAAGAATTTCCTCATGTTCCACCTGACTAAACACAAATACTAATATAAACTGGTAGTACTTTTGCATCTACTAACACTGAAGTGTTTTCTTAAGTAGTTATGTGAAAAGCCCAGTAACATAAGATACTGTGATTATGAAATAGGATAGCTAAAATAATAATTGAGCTTGCAATCATTAGTTTATGTACTGCACATTCTCTCCATGTATTATAGCATTTCTAGCCACACAGATGACAAGTTTAATAGTGCTAATTAGTATATAACAGTAGAGTCTGGATTACTATTAATAGACTGAATCAAATATCAAAATAGAGAAATATGAAATGAAGGATTCTCAGTGAATTTCACTGATAAAGGCTATTTGACAAATAATATCAGTTACCCTGGATGCTTTCTAAAATTTTATGGACTTGTAAGACATCATGTTGTAAACATAAACTGAAATTTTAGGCTGTCTATTGTTTTCAATCTTACTGACAACTGTCCCTAAACCAAACAACCTTCATATAGACTCCTGTACGTTTATTCCTATTTTTCAACCTATTTCAACTTTAAAAAGGTCTGAGGCCTTTTAAATATCAGAAAGTGAAAGTGAAGTCGCTCAGTCGTGTCCGACTCTTTGCGACCCCATGGACTGTAGCCTACCAGGCTCCTCTGTCCATGGAATTTTCCAGGCAATAGTACTGGAGTGGATTGCCATTTCCTTCTCCAGGGAATCTTCCCGACCCAGGGATCGAACCCAGGTCTCTCGCAGTGTAGACAGACGCTTTACCGTCTGAGCCACCAGGGAAGTCCTAAATATCAGAGCCTGGGCTTATCCTGGAATTCCATGGTTAGACATTATACTTTAAGTTCTACCTCATTTTTCCTCTATTTTAATCAGCTATATTTTGGCAAGTATATTATCCTTAATTCATTTAGGCTATTTCCCTCTTTCTCTTACACTAATTTTTTTTTGTCTATTATTTTTTACCTTTTCTATCTGTTCTTTCATATTTCAGTAATTCTTATATACAAAGAGCTTCTGACCTTCTCTTAGATCAGCTCATTTAAACAGGAACAACTTTTTGTGTCTTCTAATAGTTTCCCAGATATACATGTACTGAAATAAATATAATTTCTTCATAAATCACTTAAAAACTTCACGATATTACAGTTAGTGTTATGTTATGTATTTTTTGGAGGTTGTAGATACACTCATATCTACCAACTTCATTATATAATATTAAAGATATAAATATGTTACAAAAATGGGATATTAGACCTGATAAGGTCAAGATCCACCAGATTTAATTATTATATACTTTACTCTTACAACTTTCTTTTCCTATACTGGGTGGAAGGGAGGTTAAACTAATTGTCCTCTAAAATTTGATGAATCACAATTTCACTGTATGTCTTCCAAAAGTATCCTTCTGTATTGCTTCAGACTACTCCACCCAATCCTAATATTATTTCTAAGACCTAGTTCTTATTTTTTTCATAATCAAGTTCCCAGTTTTTATTGAGAAACTTGTAGCATTTTTTCCTTCCTTTTAGTCACTATTCCTTAACCTCTCCAAACCCCAACATGGTCTCTCTTTTTCAAACTAGAGAGCATTCTCAAAGGTGACCTCTCCAAAAAGGTACTTGGAAATTATCCTTTTTGAGACTTCTTTCTCTGCAGCACTAGATAAAAACTTCCCTTCTATATTGCTTCGGAGAGACTAAAATATTTTTCTTTTTTACTCCCTGGCCTCTCCTCTGCCTCTAGGGTAGTTCTGTCTCAACCCTGAATACACATGTTTTTAAGCATCAGCTCTCTATTCTTTGTCTTCTATTTCTGCACAAGCCCATCCATTCTCACAGCTTCAAATGTCACTGCTTCACTGCTCTTATGAGTCTACTTTCTCTAACTCTTACCTCTAAATTCAACACTTGTAAAACTGTCCTCTCATTGAAATTTTCTACTTGGTCTTCTGACAGTCACCTTATACTCAGCAGATTCCTTACACTCCACAGCTTCTCCATGTTGCATAAAATGTGAGCATTCTTCCTTTTTATTTAATCTTCTAATCAAGTTTTACTTCTGCCTTTGGAACTCCTCTTATTTCTGCTTTTTCCATCCCTATTTTCTCTCTTAAGATCAGTTTTTTATCATAGCTCTAATGGTTTCTTCCTATTTCCACGCTTTTCTATTTGCATGCTATACTATCAAGTCTTCCTAAAATTCAGCTTCAGCAAATTCTGTCTTCAAAAAGCTCCCAGAGCTTCCAAAACTCTAAGTAATGTCCAAATTCTTTTGGTCTGGTTTTTAAAGTCTTGAACTGGTTCAACGCACTATCCAAAATCATCTACTTGATCTACTTATTTTTTTTACCTTTTGGCTATACCACAGGGCACATGGGATCCTACTCCCCCGGACAGTGATTGTATTTGTGACCCTTGTGTTGGCAATGCTGAGTCTTCACCACTGGACTGCCAGGGAAGTCACCTACTTGATTCTTTAATTTTGACTCTTTTTGTAGCAGACTTAAGGATTCCAACTTCTATCCTCCCATGCTACTTGCATATTGTTAGTGTTAAATAAAGACCTGAATTTACTTATTATTTAATCACAAAATATTCTTATAGTCATTCATTTCTAAACAACATACAATTTAATCAGTGACTATTATGTGACAGGCATTAGAAATAAAAAGATGGAAGATATGGATCTATATCTCAAGCAGCTCCAGATATAACAGGGAAGAGTAGTAAATAAGTCATTAAAATATAATACAAACAACAGTGGCTGGCTCACAGGAGACACTGAAATGTTTGCCAAATGACTGAACAATGTGGAGTCTAGCCTAAGAATTAAACATTTTTGAGATACGGATTACAAAGTGATTTAAAAGTTGACACAAATCCCAGTTAACTGTATCTAATTAAGAAAATAGCTATACTTTGTTATTTCTGATATACTGTCTACACATTAAGGTAACAGTAGTGTGATCCTGTAGACATACCCATGAGGTCAGCAAATCCTCCAACTGGTAGTCGGCAGGTCCCAGTAACAAACTGCAAAAGCCGCATTCTCTTCTCATTATCGATTTCTTTAACAAACTGTTAAAAGCACATTAAAAGAGTATGCATTCAGAATACTAAACAAAAAAGGAAAAAAGATCATTTCATATCTTAGTTGAACTACCAGGGTCAGATGCACCAGAAAATGCACCTATCACCGTGGATGGTAGAGCTGCTTCCTGCTTGTCAAAAGCCCCACTAGTCAGCCCCCTCCACCAATACCAATCCTAGTACCACAACCTTATAGGTAAATAGAAAAAGAAGAGTGCCCTGGGCTCGAGAGTACCCTACTCGTGCAGCCTCAAGATCCGCTCCTCTAGGGCACCCCTCCTTTTACCCCTAGATCTGCCTGTCCCACAGACATACATGTGGTTACAAAGGACGCAAAGTTTGAGTTAGAACAGACTTTTTGGTTTTATGAACAAATGAAATTAAGCTGACAAATTCTGACCTGGTTATATCCCAGGAATGTTCTTCTCTCAATGTTCTTTATGTTTTGGTATAGCTATGTGTTGCCAGAATTATGTGGCTTTTAACTCCTACAACCCTGACTCAAAACATTAAGTTTCTAGAGAATGCTTTCTAGCCTGCAGCACAAGAATTTTGGCTCAGCGAAATTTTTTGTAAACAATTTTTATCTTACGGTACTAACTTATACAAGCTTGGTCATTTCAGCTTATGAGTTTTTTTCTAATTTATTTATTTTTATTTTTATTTTTTTCTAATTTATTTTTAATTTAAGGATAATTACAATATTGTATTGGTTTCTGCCATACATCAACGTGGATCATCCAGAAGTATACAAATATCCCTTCCCTTCTTACAAGTTTCTTTACATAAAAAGCAGGCATTAAAAAAAATTTTTTTTTACTGTGGTTAAATATATATAAAATAAAAATTTACCATTTTAAGTATTCAATTCAATGACATTAAATACATTCACACTGTTGTGTAACCATCGCCACCATTTCCAGAACTTTAGTTTACCAAACAAAAACTCATTTCTTTAAACTTTCCTCCTTGCTTCTGCCTTCCTTCTCCCCTGTCCTTGGTAAACTCTATTCTACTTTCTGTATCTATAAATTTGCTTATTCTAGATACTTCATGCAAGTGGAATCATACAATATTTGTCCTTTTGTGGCTAATTTCACTTAGCATTATATCCTTAAGGCTCATCCATGCTATAGCCTGTGTTAGAATTTCCTTTCTTTTTAAGGCTGGACAATATTGCATCGTATGTACATATCACATTTTGTTTATCCAGTCATCTGTTGATAGACATTTTAAGTTGCTTCCACCTTTTGGCTAATATGGATAATGCTGATTATGAACATAGTTATACGATAAGTATCTGAGTTCCTGCCTTAAATTCTTTTGGGTATGACCAAAAGAATATATTGTTGAACCATAAGATAATTCTATGTTTAACATTTTGAGGACCCACCAAACTGTTTTCCATAGTGGTATACCATTTTATATTGTTACCAGCAATGTAGGAGGAACCCCAATTTCTCCACATCCTTGCCAAGGATGAATATTTTTCATTTTTTTTAACAACACCTTAAGTGGGTGTTATTAAACACCTTAATGGGTGTACATCTCACTTTAGTTTTGATTTGCACTTTTCTAATGATTAGTGAGCAATTTTTCAGGTGCTTGTAGCAGAAATTTTTGAGGAGACACCATTATGATTCCAAACCAAGGGCCTCTAAGTTCTAAACATTAAATAATTCTTAATGAGATAAGAATAATGAAAATCATAGTTCAGCCAATTCTATACAATCCTCAAAGCATTTAGATCAAATGCAGGGGAATGTTATTATCTGGCGTTATCTTATTCTCTAGGCAAAGGTACAAGGCATGTGTTGCTTACTTAGCAACAGTCAAAGAATGCTGTATTCACTTATTACAATGCATAAAATGGAATGAGGACCCTGAACATACTGGTACATTTTGTTCTATTACTCATTTCCATATGTGGTAAGCATTTTCTACAAAGTTATGGTTTATCTTCCATAAGAAAGAAACTGAGACAAACCTGCCAAAACCACATGATTTGTTTACTTGTCCTAGTATAATGACGGTAGATGGCATGTCTTTGCCAATCATTCAAATCAATCTCTTGCATCCCACATAAAAGAACCTTTAGGGATAAAAAAGACAAGATAGTTTCTTTAGGTAAATGTACAACCTATATAAAAATGCTAGACGTAGATAAGACATATTAAATGATTTTCAAAAATTAATCAGGAGGCTTTAGCTAAAAATGTGTGTGTCAAGAATTTCATCAAACTTTTAGCTATATTATGCTTTTGAACTATGGTGTTGGAGAAGACTCTTGAGAGTCCCTTGGACTGCAAGGAGATCCAACCAGTCCATTCTGAAGGAGATCAGCCCTGCGATTTCTTTGGAAGGAATGATGCTAAAGCTTAAACTCCAGTACTTTGGCCACCTCATGCGAAGAGTTGACTCACTAGAAAAGACTCATGCTGGGAGGGATTGGGGGCAGGAGGAGAAGGGGACAACAGAGGATGAGATGGCTGGATGGCATCACTGACTCGATGGATGTGAGTCTGAGTGAACTCTGGGAGTTGGTGATGGACAGGGAGGCCTGGCGTGCTGCAATTCATGGGGTCGCAAAGAGTCGGACATGACTGAGCGACTGAACTAAACTGAACTAATATATAAAAGTTGAGTTTCCATGTTTGGTATCATATATACACATATTCAGGTGAATAAGTTCCTCACTGGGCAGAGGTTCTAATACCTTTGGCAAAATTTTATATTTTTTGGATAAACTATAGACTTTTAACCACTGGGGATTCTTCAGAAACATACTGCCAGAAGAAAAAAATATTACTGCCATTGGAAAGATAGTGAAGTGAGTTGAAAACAGATACGTGAAGCATTATTTACCAGCATGCTTCAGAAGAAAGGAGAACTCATTACCTCTAATTCCTTTGCATCAAAGTACTGTAAATATTGCTGGGGAAGAATTTCATTAAAGCCCTCAAAGAAAGCTTGCGTCTGTTCTTCAACACCACGAGACAATCTCCATTCAGCTACCATTCTGGTAAGTAATTATAAAAAAAGGACTATGAGGAAGTTTAGATTTTACCTTTAAATTTTGAGTATAAAAATAATTTTTAAAAACTTTACTATGAAAAGTGTCAAATACATATAAGTAAAATAAATGAACCCTATGTACAGATATCTTAGCTTCAAGACAATACCAATCTTATTTCATTATGCTTCTATCCATACCCTAGACAGCATGTAATTTCATCTTAAACAAGTATTTTAGTATATATTTCTATTAGTCTCTTTTCAAGAAACAAACTATATTCCTATCATCACACAAAAAAGGTAACAATAATTCCTTTATATCAAATATTCAATGCTCAACTTCTACTGACTGACTCAAATTTTTGGACATACTGACTGTATCAGATTCAATTTTCTTCTAATTTTCATCTACAAAGACACATATCAATATGAACAGTTAAAATCACATCAAATAAAAAACTTTCTGCTTTGTTACAGAATGATTTTAATGAGCAAACAAACATATATTTTAGGCATTTGATTACTTGATGACAATTTCAGACAACAAAAATTCTAAAGTTCATTAAACTCTGAAATTTTGGAAAATAGCAGTGTTGGTTGTATTGGACCAATCTCCCTGGTGATTATAATTATAAACACTGGGCAAATAATAGATATCAAATGTCTGAAGGCATCAGATAGAAACCAAAGGCAGGCAGAAACTGGTGGGGACAAGATTCCTGAAGGAGCCTGGCACACTGGAGCAAAGCCACATTTACTACACTTTTCCTCGGAGGGCACTGACAGTTTACATAGAGCACAGAGAAATGAAACTCAAAAGAAACAGTATCACTGGGCTGTGGAGACATAAGGTTGACAGCTTAAAGCTGCCAAAGCAGCCACAGAAAAATCCCTGAAAGAAAAAAGACAGAGGGAGTTCTGAAATCTGCACTTCAAATACACTTCAAATCCTTAACTGACTCCTAAATACACATGTGCAAAATGATGAGATGCCAGGGAACCCTGTCCAGTGAACAACTGGAGAGTCAAAGACCCAAGCAGAAATTTTGGTAGTCACCCAGCGCTGCAGAGACAGAATTTAATTCTCACAAGTTACATGGAAAATACCTGGGCTTTCCACTGTTCTAAGGAATGAAGAATATGTTTTAGGATTAAAAGCAAAATGGAAATAGAGTAGCTCTAGCAAGCATCCACAAAATGAATGTGATCTGTCCTTAACTTTTTGTCAAAACAAAACTCAATATACTTCAAAGAAAAAAAAGAAAGAATTCAGAGTCTCTACCATGTGTTATCCATAATGAAAAAATGCCTACATGTGTAAAGAAGCTGAAAAACGTGACTCATAAGTGAAAAAAGTCCATAAATAATAACTGGGAAAACTGATAGCCCAATGTTGAAGTTAGTAAATACTTTTAAAAAACTATTAAAGTGTATTAAATAATTTAGAGGACAAGATGGACAAACTGTATGAAGAGATAAAGATTCTCAACACAGAAACTCTTGAAAGAACCAAATGGAAATTTAA
Organism: Ovis aries; assembly: GCF_016772045.2. NCBI lineage: Eukaryota > Metazoa > Chordata > Mammalia > Artiodactyla > Bovidae > Ovis > Ovis aries. Next base: position 63,868,483 of record NC_056066.1, on the reverse strand, counting down.
GAATATCTGAAATGAAAATTTAATTGGATGAGTTTAAGAGCACTGTATTCAAAGACAGATCAATCAAAATGGCCCAAACTGAATCACAGAGAAAATGTAAAAAATATAAACACCATCTGGGATAATATCAAAGGTTAAATATACATATAACTGAAGTCTCTGAAGAATGAAAGAAGGAACCAAAGCAAAAGGAACATCTATAGAGAGAAAGCACAAAAATTTTCCATAACTGCTAAAATGGCATCAATCACAAGAAGCTTACAAAATGCCAGAAAGGATAAATATAAAAGCAATCACAATTAGATACAGCAGAGTAAAAATGCTTAAAAAAACAAAATCTTTTAAAAGCCAGAGAAGAAAGCATATACTTCATCTAGCAAATAAAAACAATGGCTCATATCATCAAAAACAGAAGCCAATAATGGAATAACAGCATTGAAAGAAAGTGCTAAAACAACAACAACAACAACAACTACAAACCTAGAATTCTAAATCGAGTGAAAATATCCTTCAAATATTGAAAGTGACATACAAGTATTTTCGGATAAAAGCTGAGACAATTCACTGCCAGCAAGCACACATTAACAGAAATGGTGAAGGAAGTTTTTAAAGCTGAAGGGAAATGATTCCAGGTGAAAAAATGTATCTGCAGAAAAAAATGAAGAAAACTAGAAATGGTAATGTGAGTAAATATAAAAGACTACTATTCCTTAATTTCTTTTAAAATATATTGATTTCTTAAAGCAAGAAAATAGTATTATGGGGCTATAAACATCAGAAATACAATGATAAAAATAGCACAAATGGCTGAAGTGAGATAAAATTATACTATTATGAGCCTCTTATAATATATTAGTATATTAGTACAATGTTACACATATGAATGTAGCAGTGTAAAATTAATTAAAAGTGGTAAGTTAAGGATGTATATTTTCATTAGAGCAATCATTAAAAAATTAAAGAGGTATAGTGAAGAAAAACACCAAAGATATATAAAAAGAAAACTAGAAATTATTAATACAAAGGAGGGTAGGAAACGAGGAACAAAAGAAATTGGGAAAAAGAAGAAACAAATAGCAAGGTGGCAAATGTAAATCCAATCATGTCGGTAACAACATTCAACTTAAATGTACTAATTGCAATTAAAAATAAAGATTATCAGACTGGATAAAAATAATAAGACCTAAAATATTCTGCTTATAAGAAACATACTTTAAACAGAAAGACAAAGGATTGAAAATAAAGCATAGAGGAAGATAAGTCATGCAAATATTAATCACAAGAAAGTTGGAGAGGATATATTAACATTTGAAAAATAGAAAAACAGGCAAGAGATCCAGAAGCAGGAATTCAAGCAGCAGCAGTTATGTGAAATCTCACCCATATCTGACAGAACTAGTGCTGAGAATATGTGAGTGAACTAATAACTCGAGACTAAAAGTATGAAAGCAAAGCATAAGAGAATATACAGAGAAAATCATTTTACTTAAAAATTTTACCTGATCTTTCAATATTCCCCACAAAAACATTTGCATATAAAATTGAGATTGTTTTCAATGCCATGATGTTAGACGGCATAGTAGTTACAGAATTGGTATTTAAAAGGGTGATCCAACACTGCCTCTACCCTTCAAACTTTCACTTCTGGAGAAAAACTGAAAGGTCTTATCTGTTCAAAATTCTTTTCTATTACTTTATAAATCCGTTCAAAATTCTTTTCTATTACTTTATAAATCTTCATATTTCTGGTTACACTGAAATATACCATAAAGGGGAGATAAAACTCATTAACATCCACTAGACTAATTCTTTGTAAGGCTTACAGTTTGAATTAACCTTCATGGTAGTCCCTCTACCCTGCTGCCTCCACAAGAATCCATCCTACCTTTCACGTGCTTTGCTGTCAGACTTGTTGCTACAAAGAAATTTATACTGTCTATTGAACTTAGTTCTTAACTTCTTGTCACCTGGCTTCTATATCTACCATTGGGCTATATTTCTAACTGTTACAAGGATTATTGTAACTTACTGCCACCACACTGTCTAAAGGTTCATTTTCCTTGGCTTCTGAAGTACAGGACATGGCAAAGGGGCTATTAATCCTGAGCTTCCTGACAGCACCACACACTATGGCAACTCTATTCACAATCTGTGACTTGTGCTTTCCACCCTATATATTGCTTCCAATAACTTTTGCTCTATTTCTACATAACTGAATGCTTCCCAAACATCAAGTCTCAAATTAAATATCATCAGATTCCAGTTCCATGATTATAACTAGATAAAACAATGTCTCCTATAGTATTTGTTCCTCTCAATGTACTTACAAGATAGGAAGTGATGAATTGTGTCCTTAATAACACAGAATCAGGTTTCATAATAATTAGTATAAAGGCAAATAATACTTTTTGAAATACTGTATACTAGTATATTACTAAGCAATTTATCAACATGCTATATAGTCCAACAGAATGGCTAAAAACTATGCCAAAAAGAGCATTCTCTTACCTGATATATTCCTCTTTATTTTCTTCTGTTACAAGAATATTGCCACCATTGGGTTTCAAATCATGACTCTTGATTTCACCTAAAATTTCTTTATCAACGGAGAAATACATTTCCAAACCACACTCCTCAATATTGTTTTCTCTGCCCAAATGAAAGTAACACTGTTACACTAATTCAATCATTTAAGGTTCTTTTTAAAACTAAAGGACTATGTTCTTCAGTAATTAATGTTTTAGTCACTAAGTCTTGTCCAACTCTTTTGCGACATCATGGACTACAGCCTGCCAGTCTTCTCTATCCACGGGATTCTCCATTCTCCAGGGGATCTTCCGAACTCAGGGGTCAAATCCTTGTTTTCCTGCATAGGCAGGTGGATTCTTTACCACTGAGCCACCTGGGAAGCAGTATGTTCTTCAATAATTATTGTCAAACTGTAACATCAGAATAACAAAGCTGGAATATGATGCTCTAATAGTCATATTTTACCTAAGATTTTTGGGTATATTTCTATAAAAATAATCACACTGAATAATGAGATTTAACATAAATCATGTAAATTCAGTAAACCAATTACATGCTTACAGTCTGAATACATTACCAATACTATAATGAAAGCATACAGACTAGAGACTTCCCTGGTGGTCCAGTAGCTAAGACTTCAATGCAGGCGGCCCAGGTTCAATCCCTGGTCCGGGGAACTAGATCCCACATGCTGCAACTAAAAGATCCTGCATGCCCCAAAGGAGATCAAAGATCCTGTGTGCCACGAACTGAGACCCAGCAAAGCCAAAGAAATAAATATTTTTTTAAAAAGAAAACATATAGATTATATTTTGATAATTAAAAGGAAACAAACTTACTTAACCCAGATGAGAGAATTGTAAAATTCTGGATCAATCGATTCTAAATCCTTCAGTCCAACTGGTTTATTCAAGATACGCTTATAGAATGGCAAAGAAAAACCTGTGTCTATGAATTTCCCATGGAACAGAGCCTATGCAAGAAGAAAACAATCCATAATTTTATAATGGTCCCTGTATTTCAGAATGTTAAGATGAGTTCTTCAGTTAAAAGACAAAACAAACTCCCCATCATACAATCTATTATGGAATATTTCTGGGAAAAGGGAAGATATAAGAACCCAATCTTAAGACATGTCTTAGTGATGAGAAAATTTCCAACGAGAAAGTTAAAGGCACAATGCTTTAGTATTGCTGAATTAGCAAAGTAAACACAGTTCTCCACTTGAACTTACCATTGCAATAAACCTGCCAATAAAACGAAAATATTTCAGGTGATCTGGATTGATGTAAGAAGCGGGGTTTATCTGCAAGCAGTAGTTATCCTTCCCTGCATATTCAAACAGGCAATACATTGGGTTCAACACCTCATGTGACAAAAGAAAGAACCATTCTCTGAAACCAAAAGAAAATTTAGGGTGAAAAATCTTGTAAGTAACCATACCAATAAATCAAAGAGAAGTGCTATAAAGCTCTCAGGAATCTATACTCCTCACGTGGTGATATTTCTCTAGTTTCACATTGATTTTTACAGCTTCTGTACAAACCGCCATCTATTTTACAAAGATATTTACACACTGCTTATTTCAAAGAATCTAAGACATCATTGACTTTAAAGACAACATTATTTGATGAACCACTAAAAAAAATTTCCAACTGTAATACACATCTCAGTTTCAGAAATGTTAAAATATGAAAACTTTAGTCTTAGAATCAGTGAAATACTAAACATAGGCAAGTTTAAACTTCACTGTCGACCCATGTGGTTAGAGTAGCTGAAACAAGTCTAACATTATTCCATCCATGTCCAAGCCCCTCAGTGATGCTCATTAAGTGCTACTGCTCTCTTAAATATGAAAAAACTTCCAATATCACAGAGGCAATAAAACACTTAATTCAAGCTACTCATTCATTAGAAAAATACACTGAGAAGCTCTAATTCAAATGCTGTGAAAGTATCAACCAATACTAATGTAAGATTATAGTTACTAACTATGTAACAGGGGTGAGGATCTGGCAGAACAGTCGGTAGAGTGAATCTGGGGCAATTTATCAGTTCATGCCCGAGATTCCTTTTTTTGTTGATTTATGGCCTCTGGTGGTAGTCTTGCTTATACTTAATACTACTAGCTAGGAATGAATGATTACCCTCCTCCTGAATTATCTTTACTTTAAACAAAATTAAATGTTTCTACTCATATTTTTATTTACCTGTGATTACTTCATACATTTTGAAATATGAACTTTGAAACAAAACCTAAGTAAAAACCACTAAAATGCAGCGACCAGTTAGTGACTCCACAAAGACTCAGGGTCTGAAGTAGGATATTAATAAACTATATTTCTACACTTTACAGCAATCCCAGAGAAGCAGTTATGATCACTCTTATTATACAGATGAAGGCAGTTGCCCCAAGTCATACTACTAAGTACAGAAAAAGGATTCAAATGCAATCTTGACTTCAAAATCCTTGGCTTTTTGTAAGGCCACTGATATGCAAATTTTTAACTCTGTATGATATATCATTATGGAATAAGCAAAGCAACTTGCTGCTTGAGTCTGTCTTCCAGGGTTTGATTAGAAGCTTCAACATTAAGAAAAGAGAATTTAAAATTTCAAGTCCTATTTCATATAGCCTTCTATACTCTCAAAACAGTTATATATATATTAAACTCAGTTAGGAACTGAATGACTATTATTTCTATCAACAGTCTGTGTTGCAGAATGTGACCTGAACACTCTAGGGCCTTGTACATTTTACGGAACAGATATGATACAGTCAACTGAACACTGGCTTCTAGTTTGATGATGTGAAACTTGCATCCAGGCTCTACAACTTAGTTATGTGTCTCTGGTGACTCTCTATACCTCATTATTACCTGGAAAATTCTCTCACAGAATTATCCTGATGAATAAATGAGTGATGTGGGTGAAATCAACTAGCGGTACCTTAGAGAGAGAAGTGTTCAATTAATGGCTTTTGAAGTTTTATAACTGCAACATTTAATAAAGGTACAAAAATTTGCTACATTTCATTTTCCTGAAATAGAAAATTGAGAAAATACTTGCAAGCAAAGTGTAATGATACCTTTGGAGGAAAGGAACTAAGTTCTGAGTATTCATATTATCACTACCTTGCTACACCTCCATAATCTAAACCTTCTTCTCCTGGAAAAATCACCCACAAACGTCTTCGCAGATCTTGAGGACTGAAGCTCATTATCTACCGAAAAAAAAAAAAGGTATAAAATTGGTAAAAGTAGAAACACCTTAATCACTTACTTCCGGGTTAGAAATCTCCTTCATTATAAGTAACTTAAATTCCTCAGGATATAGAATGGTGTTTGTAGTTTGGTCAATTCCACACATATTAGAAAATACATTAAAGTTTCATAATATTTTATAAATTACACATATTTATATTTCTCTATACTTTATATATAATTTTCTTTTAAATGATCCTACCACTGCTTGAGTCTGTCTTCCAGGGTTTGATTAGAAGCTTCAACATTAAGAAAAGAGAATTTAAAATTTCAAGTCCTATTTTACATAGCCTTCTATACTCTCAAAACAGATATATATATATATATATATATATATAACAATTTTTATATATAGAAAAATATATTTATAACAAAATAACAATTTTATATATATATACAAATTATATATATATATATATATACATATACATATATATATATATATATATAACAAAATTCCTTCTCTCACTTGCTTAGAGCAGAGTAACTGACCACAATCAGACGTCAGGTCCTTATTTGGTCTGGGCCAGGTTTCAGTTTGTTTTATACCCAAAAGGTACAGATAATAGCCAATTGGCTAACTTGAAAATGAAAAACAGCAGCTGTGAGAGAACAGTTACCTTGGAAACTCGTTCTCAGTGGAAAACTGGAAAAATTGCTCAAAGTTTGTATTCTACTACAGTAGTTAATATGATCATCTTCATATTTTTAGGACAGTGCCATTACTGAGCAACAGTGGAGAGGTCAGTCAGGCTCTTCCTTTTTAAAAGTATTTAAATACTTGCCCCAAACTGAGCATGTAGATTACAAACATTACTCTTAGAAGAAAAAAAATGACATGGAGAGAAGAAAGTCCATACAATGATTCTATTTTATAAGGGGACAAGAATGAACAATCAAATTTAAATATCTAGAGAGGCCCAGGAAGTGACCTGCTTATTCTAAGGATCTCTCAGTTCCTATATGTTCATGAATTCATATCCCACATGAAACAAATAATTTGATGCTTATGACAAATGTTCTACAAATACTATAGGCTAGAAATATACCAGTGGAAATGAGATATGTAGTTAAAATTATCTTTTTTGTTCATTTGTTCCTTCTGGTTATTCTTTGTCCCTGTGGCTGCTCCCCAAACCACAGGATAGTCCCTGATCTCATTTGCTGTTCCCCTTTAAATAATACCCTTTAACAAATGTCTAATATGAAGGAGGGCTTTGCAGATGGTGCTAGTGGTAAAGAACCCAACTACCAATGCAGGAGATGTAAGAGACACAGGTTCAACCCCTGGGTAAGGAATATCCCCTTGAGGAAGGCATGGAAACCCACTCTAGTATTGTTGCCTAGAGAATCCCATGGACAGAGAAGCCTGGCAGGGTCGCAAAGAGTCAGACATGACTGAAGTGACTTAGCACACCCAGCACACAAGATGAAGGAAAAAAGGAAATGTTTCTCCTGCCATTTCCCCCATAAGCAGTTTTGCTATGTCGAAACACACACCACCCTAAACAACTTTATCCAAACATTATGAAGAAAATCTGATGTTAATTTTGTTATATGTCACTCTTCCAAAGCAAACACATTTTTAAGTTATTTCACATTTATTGGATGGATGTACAGTCTAGGGTAAGAATTTTTTAAAACTGTTTTACCACCACCTGGTCTGTCATTCTGCAGAAGTCTCTAGTGTCAGATGCTAAAGGGACATTTACTCATGTCTGCATCTTTTCAGCACTGCTATCATCAAGTCATGCTCCAAGAAACTGGCTCACCAGGGACTGACCACTCAGTGACTACATACTGGTTATGAACATGAAAAGAAGAAACAGGCAACAATGGGACAGAGAATGGCCTTGGAGCTTTGCTTACATCAGACCAAGAGAAGGACTCATAATTCCCTAAAGTGGCCTTAGTGAAGCTCTGTTCCTAAAAAACTATCTGTCCTGCTTAGCAGGATGCCAACCAGCATTTCCCTTCAAGGTTAACAACTGAGGTTCCATTAGTAAAGAATGTAATTGTTTCTGAAGGTAAGCAGACAGCCACTGTCAACTATCTCAATCTTGTTTTTGTTTGCATGCAGTTTGGCACTTTGTGAAGCTGTAGCTACCAAAATTATCATAAAGGTTTGATAGTAAAGAATCACATCCACATCTGTCCATAAAACAAGAACGAACCGGAAGATTTCATATTAAGATATTTTTCTCACTGGTTATTTTCATACAACAATCACTTAATGATTGCGTGCATACTCGGTTGCTTCAGTCATGTCCAACTCTTCGCAACCCTATGGACTGTAGCCTGCCAAGCTTCTCTGTCCATGGGATTCTCCAGGCAAGAATACTCAAGTGGGTTGCCATGCTCTCCTCCAGGAGTTCTTTCCAACCCAGGATTCGAACCCATGTCTCCTGAGACTCCTGTGACTCCTGCATTGCAGGTGGATTCTTTACGGGCTGAACTACCAGGGAAGCCCAATCACTTAATACTTAGCTGCATTTGGTTAGTAAACAAAGTTGTAAAATGGACCAAGCAGTAAAGTAACTCAGGTTCTAAAGATAACCAAAACATTTGAGACTACTCCTGAGAACATTATTTTTAGATACTGCCATCAATGACCAATTACACTTTTTACTACATAAAAAAACTCCTAAAATTATAAGAATAAATATGCGTATTGTAAAGATGCAAGTAATACAGAAGTATAAATATAAATTCTCCCTCTCTTTCTCTATCTGGAGCCAACAATCTTCATATGAACTTTGTTCATATGGAACTTTGGTAGACATTTATCTACCAAAAGCCTATTTTCTTACTTAAATATCTATTTCAAATCAAATACTGAGTTTAGAAATGGAAACATGAAACTAGTATTAAATTACTATGACATTTCAAAAGCACAGAACATACACAAGACATACACACACAAAGCTATCTTCAGTTTCCTAAATTTTAAGTACTAAGGAATCTGATGATGAAATTGACTTAAAAAATTCAAGGACTTCATCTCAAAAAACTGAAGTGTTTAGATTAAACTGCCAGCACCAAAATGTTTTGGGTTAGAAGCCAGGGGGCAAACCATTGATGAATAAAACAGTACCTGCTGAAAGGAATCCTCAAACAATGTTTTTCTTGTCACTGTAATCTTTATGTGCTGTGGCATGGCCAGTTGCTGAAATATAAGAATGTCTTAAGTAAACTCTCACCATTAAAATGGCCTATCGAAAAACCAAAAGAATAAAGTTTTACTTACTTTTTTTCATTTACAGTAATAAGTAGACTATGAATATGAATTTTTATTTAATAATGTTTAACCATACATTTGTGAGTATTCATGCTAATTATAAATCATCTGATATATAAAAAACAGAAGAAAGAAGATGTTGTACACACCAGTGATTACTTAATGAGTCAAGTTTTTACTTAAATTTTCAAATTTCCTTCTCCAGGGGATCTTCCTGACCCAGGGATCAAACCCAGATCTCCCGCATTGTAGCCAGACGCTTTACCGTCTGAGCTACCAGGAGAAATCTAAATTTTCAAAAAGTTAATTCAAATTGTTTTAGCTTACATGGGCCCACTTAATTATAAGAGTTTGAAGTTTAAAAATATTCATCATAGTCACACTTGGACTAGGGCATTTATTTTATTGAGAACCCATAAACCACTAATTCACTAAACATTTATATTAAAAATAACTGATAATGTCTGTTAAAAATACTCTGAATATAATCACATATGTGCACTAATGTATCTATCAAAGTGACACATATACATGGATCTATCAAAGCCATACCAAATGCTAGATATGAAAGGAGCTGGCTACAATTTATACACCAGAAAAAGTTTTAACTCATTTGAAGATTTCTCCAACTTGAAAACAGTGAGTACTAAAATGAGTAGCAATGCTTCCTTTTTCAAATGATTTCAAATTTATTCTTCTGGACAAGAGAAGTCATAAATTATCTAAGTGGTACATCTATTTCTTGAATCTAAAAATAGAAAAAGTCCAATCCTTCCATATTTTTTACCTGTTTGTCTATACGTTAATTAATTCTACAATCACTGATTGTGTAAGCAACATCATAAAAGGAGTACAGAAATACAGTACTGGTACTAACCTGACACCAGAAACGGAAATACTGAACCTTTGCCTTGAAGTCCCGTACATAGGCTATCTGGGGTCCATTGTCTCTGAGGAAGAATGTTAATAGGACATAAATCTGCTTGTAAGATAAAATACTGAAGGAAAACACAATATCACACCCCCTAAGTACTTAGTAGTTAAATACAAAAATGTCCCAGTACAACATACTCCTAAAACCACCTTAAAAATGAAATATTCCCCATGACTACTTTTAAATAAGAAAACAGAAGTACACTTTGATCTTTTTAAAGCCGCTGTTTCTGAGATTCTCTCTTATATTCAGCCAAATATAACAGGGCTAGGTAAAGGAGGTTTTGTCTGAGAAGGGCATCTATTCCCAAATTCACTCTTCTTTCTCCTTAACAGAATCTTGAGGTTTACTTGGGCAGACTGCTACCTAGGATAAAAACACTTCCCAGTGTGGCTGTGTGACTTAACTATGGCTAGTGATCTTAAGTGGAAGTGCTATTGAATAGGACTTCCAAGAAGGAAGGCTCTTTTAAAGAGAGCTGGGATAGCTGGAAAGGCATTTTCTTCCCCCTTTCCAATTTGTTCTTCCTCCATATCCCACCTTGGAGTGGGACTATGACAGCTGAAGCCTCAAGCAGCTATCACAAACTATTAGGTGACTCTCACAGAGATGATGGTCTGGCATGGTAGGACAGAAAGAAAGAAGCTCAGATCACTGATGACACCATGGGCTTTCAAACTAGGCCTGGACTTCACACCACAAGATTATTTGCTTTTTCCCTGAGCTACTGTTAACTTCATTTTCTAAATGTTCAAAGTAGAAATACAATTGATTTTATATATTGACTTTGTATCTGGCAACACTTAAATTCACTTGCTAGTTCTAGTAGTTTTTTTCCCTAGATTCCATATGATTTTTATAGACAATTGTGTTACCTGTGATCTGCGTGAAAAAAGTTTTACTTCTTTCAATTTTATTTCTTTCCCATCTCACAGGACTACCAACACAATGTTGAATTTGGAAGTAGTGACAGAAGAAATACTTGTCCTATTCCTGATCGTAAGAGGTATTTTGCCATTAATCTTATACAGCTACTATTTTTCAGATAAGAAAGTTTCTAAGGCAACTGAAAGTTTATAGTAAACTAGCACTGTATTTTGTATACTCTGTACATTGCTTTTTCTCCTTTAATCTAGTAATGTGCTGAATTAAATAGGTTTAATATACAAAATTCAATCAATCTTGCACGGGGAGGAGGGACTCCACATGATGATGGTGTAATATCCCTCCTATATCTTGCTGGACTTAATTTGCCATTATTTTGGTAAAGATGCTTACATCTGTGTTGATAAAAATATTACTCAATAATTTTCGTATACTGTTTTTGGCTGATTTTGGTATCGTACAATGAGATACCACTCCATACTAACTAGGATGGCATTATACACATCATGTACGGATGTGAGAGCTGGACCATAAAGAAGGCTGAGCAGCAAAGAACTGACGCTTTCAAATCGTGCTGGAGAAGACTCTTGAGAGTCCTTGGATAGCAAGGAGGTCAAACCAGTCAATCCTAAAGAAAATCAACCCTAAATATTCACTGGAAGGGCTGAAGCTGAAGCTCCAATACTTCGGCCACCTGATATGAAGAGCCAATTCACTGGAAAAGACCCTGATGCTGGGAAAGATTGAAGGCAAAGAAGGTGGGAGAGGGTAAGATGGTTAGACAGCATCACAGATTCAATGGACATGGATGTGAGCAAACTCCAGGAGATGGTGAAGGACAGGGAAGCCTGGCATGCTGGAGTCTATGGGGTCACAGAGTTGGACACGACTTAGCAACTGAACACCACCACCACACATACACACACACACAGAGTAACAACTGTTGGCACTGATGTGGAAAACCTGGAACCCCATGTGCTCTACCAGTAAGAATATTAGAACAGTATGCCCACTGTGGAAAAGTCTGGCAATGCCTCAAAACAACGCAGAATTATCATTTGATTCAACAGTTCTGAGTATATACACAAAAGAACTGAAAGCAAGGACTTAACGAGATATTTGTACACTCATGTTCACAGCATCATTCACAATAGCCAAAAGGTGGAAATAATTCAAATGTCCATGAGCCACACGTATACACGAAATATGGTAACACATAAAATGGATTATTATTCAGCCTTAAAAAGGAATGACGGAGAAAGCAATGCCCCAACCCACCCCAGTACTCTTGCCTGGCAAATCCCATGGATGGAGGAGCCTGGTGGGCTGCAGTCCATGGGGTCACTAGGAGTCAGACATGACTGAGTGACTTCACTTTCACTTTCATGCATTGGAGAAGGAAATGGCAACCCACTCCAGTGTTCTTGCCTGGAGAACCTCAGGGATGGGGGAGCCTGGTGGGCTGCCGTCTCTGGGGTCGCACAGAGTCGGACACAACTGAAGCAACTTAGCAGCAGCAAAAAGGAATGAAATTCTGATAAAAGCTAAAACATGGATGAAACTTGGAAACATGATGCTAAGCGAAAGAAGCCAGTCACAAAGGACAAATTATATGATTAGTCAAATCACAGGGACAGAAGGTAGAATGGTAGTTATCAGGGACTGGGGGAGAACAAGAGTGAAGACCTTACTGAGTACAGAGTATCAGTATAGGATGTTAAAAAAACGTATTAGAGATGGATGGTGGTGATGGTTGCACAATAATAAGTTTACTTAATGCCACTAAGATGTACACCTAGAATGTTCAACTTTGTTATGTCTATTTGACCACACACAAAAAAAACCCAAACAAAATACATTAAACAAACATAGTTACTTTTCAGAAATGAAAAAGAAAGGAGCCTTCAAGTTAAAAGGTGACAGAAATGAAAGAATGTGGATATCATAAATCAGGGATTAATTGGTGAGCAGTACTGTATTGATAATTACTAAATACTTTCATTTAGTGCTGTGTTAACAGATAAAAATAGTAAGAACTGCACTTTTCAGTAATTGATATCTTTACATCAAAATCTTAGGAATCAGTTTTACTTTTAATCGAAACATTTAGAAAACTCACAAGGCAGATTTTCCGGTGCGGGGATCTATATAGGTGGTTGTTCTTCTATTGTGGTCCACAAAATACGGAATTCCATCTACCGTGAATCTCATTTCCCAGCCTTCAGGTAAGGGCTTTTCATTTAATTGACTATAAAAAACATAGGAAAATATATAAACAAATAAACAGTGTTAAGAGTTCCTTGTTTGCCAAGTACAGAAACTAAACATACCCATAAATGCAGTAGATATCTTCTAGAAAACCAGTTTTTAGTCTAGCATTTTCCAGCGGTTTACTAAAATCCTACAAGCACGGTAAACATGTGACCAGATCTATCAACCAGTCTTCTCTCGTCTACTCTGCCTGAATTACCTACCTGCCTGAACATCTCATGGTAACCGAGCTCCACCATTTCTGCCTTACAACTCTTCATGTTCATTCATCACAGCTTCCAATCCCTAGTACCATCCTTGTTGTTGTTCTGTTGTTTAGTTCTAAGTTGTGTCTGACTTTGCAACCCCATGGACTGTGGCATGCCAGGCTTCCCTGTCTCTTACTATCTCCCAGAATTTACTAACTCACATCCATTGGGTCAGTGATGCTATCTAACCATCTCATCCTCTGCCGCCTTCAGTCCTTTTAATGAATATTTAGGGCTGATTTCCTTACTCTGGCTCTATTTATCTTTTAAACTTTCAAAATAGCCACTTAAAAGGTTTTCCTGCTTTGAGTCTTACTCTGGTCCTTGACTCATTTCATATTGCTGACAGAATACCAAAACAGAGATCTGAACAAATCTATTCTCTTCTAAAGTGGTATCACTATTCATCACTAACCAAATACAAGATCTAAACGCCTCCATTTGGCCCTCACTTTGCCCCTATGCTGCACCCTCTATGTTCCATTTCAGTTTTACCTCTGCATTCTATCTCCAAGTCCCTTCCATGAACCCTGTGTAGTAGACGGCTACTCACCATTTCCCAAGACATTCTGCCAAACCTCCAAGGGAAGACCTTCCCCTTGTCCAGAATCTCTATTATTCTGTTAAGGCAACTCAAATCTTTCTAAGGGAGTATGCCTAACCACTTACTTAATACCTGTCTTAAGATCTTGCTTAAGCTCTTTAAACTTCAATGTTTCAAGTTTTATCCATATTTTCCAATTCATTTTTGTCTATTCTCCAGGTTCAATTTTCTCATCTGGTGGGTTTGGTGAGATGACAAAACAATGGAAATATTCAAGTTCACATCAGAAAGGAAGAAAAGGAGGGGCTGGTGGCATTTAATCTCACTGTTTTAGAGAGCCACTATTGCTGACAGGAGTGTCACTTTCCTCAAGTTTACTTCAGAAAAACAAAAGGCTTAGAATCACCACCTAGAACAATATTTTGTGAACGTCAAAAAGTTAACATTTAACTATATTCACAGAACTACATGCAAATGTCAGACAAACAGACTATCTAAAACTTTTAAGAAGATAATACTTCTCATTTGTTGTAGTCATATTTGCAGGACAGTATCAGTAACAAGTTGTCCTGAAAACAAATTGGGTAGAACCGGCTCATTGGTATTATTCGTAAAAAATATGATTCTTATTTCCACTCTGAAGCTTTAAAAGGTTCAAGGGGGAACGAAAAATGATAGCAAATTAGAGAAAGGTGATGTGGTCTAGTCTATCCTTTGTGATAGAATTTTAAAATTAAAAATGTTACCTATGAAATTCTTAATTATTACTTTTTAAGAAACTGAAAATACATATTTTAAAAGTTGAAAGCTAAGTGTTCTATTTATTTAGGCTGCTCTCTTGCTGCACATGGACTTTCTCTAATTGTGTTGAGCAGGAGCTATGCTCTAGTTGTGGTCTAAAGGCTTCTTGTTCCGGTGGCTTCTGTTACTGTGGAACATGGGCTCTCGGCACATGGGTTTCAGTAGTTGTGGTGCACGAACTTAGCTGCTCTGCATCATGTGGGGTCTTCCCAGACCAGGGACTGAACCCATATCCCCTGCACTGGCAGATGGACTCTATCCACTCGACCACCAGGGAAGTCCCAAAAATATTTAAAGTTAAATACTATAACTATATAAAATGTGATCTGCTGGTACCCAGAAATAGATTTTAAATTTAAAGCATATAGAGGTTCTTAAAACTCTGACCTATGTGAGACACGAAGATTTAATCACACCCAAATAGAGATCAGACCTCTGCCCTCAGCTACTGGGAAAAGATCTCTACGCCTCTGGAATATCCTGCCTGTCAAGAGTATCTCTGAAGATACTTTGAAACCCCTTTGAAGCTTAGGGTCTTCAAACATCAGACCGCTAATCAGGTGGTTTATAAAGAAGGCTTTGGGATATATGCCATTATCAGCTCTGATCTCTGGAATAAACTAGACACTAAAAGGTATTAGCCCATCTTTGGGGAAGAGCTGGAAACTGAAGGTTAGCTTTGCAGGCAGTACATGATGGAGCCCCAATAAAAAACTCTGGATACTAGAAAGGTGAGATTCCCTGGTTGGTAATATTCAAAACATACTATATTCCACATCAGTTCGGGGTATCTGGAACCCTTCTCAGGCTCTGCCCTAAACATCTCTTCCTTCTATCGTTCTAATTTATATCCTTTACCAGTAACAAATGTGGCTGTGAGTATAAAATGTTTTGATGAGTTCAAGTCTCTCTAGTGAGGTATTAAACCTGAAAGTCATTGGGGAGATGCCCTAAATTTGTAGTCAGTCTCAAGTGAAAGTACCCCTGGAGACCTCCCAGCTTGTTGCTAATATCTTGCGTGCTAAGTCACTTCAGTCATGTCCAACTGCTTGTGACCCCACAGACTGCAGCCCGCCAGGGTCCTTCAGGCAAGAATACTAGAGTGGGTTGCAGTGCCCTCCTCCAGAGGGTATTCCTGACCCAGGGATAGAACCAGTGTCTCTTACGTCTCCTATTCTTTACCACTAGTCCCACCTGGGAAGCCCCACCAGCTGGTGTGGCCTATATAAATATTTCTTTTAAAAACATAAGGTTTTAAAGCAGCATAAAATGATATAAAATCTTATGTTTCCATGTATAAGACAAATTTCTGTTGTTCAAGTCACTCCATATGTAGTACTGTTAAAGCAGCTCTAGCAAACTAATACAGTATCACAATGTCACAAAGACAATTCTATATACATAGTAAACATTAAAAAGACAAGCTTGTAATAATGTATCCCTTTAGTGACACATTAACCAGCAAGTTCTTGTAATGATGTATGTTAACAATATTTTGAAATATCTGCAACAACTGCAGAATGGTATTTTAAAACATCTGGGATTTCTACTGGTGGCAAAGTCCTAGGATTGTTAATTCTACTATAGCTGTGACCTACAATCAAAATGGAAAGAACACTCAGTTTCAGGTAAAGGTTTGGACCTTGGTCCTGCACACACCAACATGTCTTTTCCCCCCTCTAAGTCACATACACCCTGAATTCTACTGAGAGATCTCAGCTTGCAAAACCCTGCTTTAGAATTAGTAAGCTGGTCTTATAACAAACAGGTAATTTTTTGGGGAAAAAAATGTAATTGTATATTTTTTCTCTTTCTAAAATATGTGGGTGATTAAGCCCTTTGGGGAAAGAATATGTAAGTCTGATCTTTTTCATAAATAAGTTGGAAATACAGTATAATCTTTAAGAGGTTATCTGTATACTAATAACTACAAGGTTTTTTTTTTTGTTTTTTGGTTTTTTTTTTAACTACAAGTTCTTACCCTTGATTTCTGGGGTCTTCCCATTGTGTAATACGAGTGTTGTGGTTGACAAAATATACTCTACCATTGCTGTCCGTTCTCTTCTCTTTAAAACAGAAAAAAAAAGAGGCAAAGCGTTATCGAGTTGGCATAGTCTTCTTCCTCAAACTAAGATGAGCTGATTTTGCCATTTTTTCACTGCACTGTTGATTTTGTAGCTTTAAAATCATAACTTTAAGAGCTTTAATTTATTCTTTCACTACTAAATCTACATACTTACTCAAGTTATACAAATATCGTTATATCCTAGAAACTAAACAGATATAATTCACAATATCCTGCCCACAGAATCTTTCTGTTCAACCTAACCAACAGCAAGAATAATTAACTGTATTAAATTTGCATACATGACCTTATATTAACCTTAACAGTCCCACAGAGTAGGTAGTTTTCACTTATCTTTAAAGATAAGGATTTTCAGACAGGCTAAGTGATCAGCCCCTAATCTCAGAATTAAGTAGTAGCTAGACTCTAGCTGATGCAGGATGGAAACTGACATCTCCATTCAGAGATTTTTATTTCATATCGCACCATCTCATTTCTGAAAATATAATGGGGGTATGTAATTTAACTGTTTCTTTGTTATGTGCTGAGTCACTGAGTTGTGTCTGACTCTTTGTGACCCCGTGGACTATAGCCTGCCAAGCTCCTCTGTCCAGGGCATCTTCCTGACCCAGGGATCAAACCTGGGTCTTCTGCATTGCAGGTGAATTCTTTACCATCTGAGTCACCAGGGAAACCTGTTTCTTTGCTATATGCTAGGTATTACTTAACTAGAGAAGACACTGTTTCAAAATACATCCTGTTCCGTAATACAACCAGTTTCCTATCCTAAATATCTATAGTAACGTTTTACACCAGAGTTGGGCAGCAGGGCTCCTCTTTAATTTACTGGATCTGTATCTGAAGCAGTGTGTTTCCCCACCTGCATCTTGTTTTAGGATTCTCCTAGTTCTCTTATACCCATTCTACACAATTGTTCTGCTTCTCTGAGCTTTCTCACTAAGTTTAGAAGATGTGTAGATGTCATTTTCTTTTAATAACCAAGTAGTTTTGAAATTTTAATATTAACATTAGTTCTGCTGTTTTGAATTATTGTTTTCTCTGCTCCATTACAAGTTAATTATTCAAAAGACAGGTCTCTTCCACTGTCTAAATCTTTTAAATTTGGCCAAGATGTCTCAAAATGAACACTTAAGTATTAAATATTATAAAATGGATTCCCACTTTTTAAAAAGCATGGTTACCTTAAAATTACCAATTAAAAAAAAATTAAGCTTAACTCCATGGTGAGAAAACCAATTTT
Organism: Ovis aries; assembly: GCF_016772045.2. Lineage (NCBI taxonomy): Eukaryota > Metazoa > Chordata > Mammalia > Artiodactyla > Bovidae > Ovis > Ovis aries. The sequence goes on along the minus strand of NC_056066.1, from coordinate 63,850,444 downwards.
TATTCCTACGGTTTGAAAGTTCATGTCTATTTTCCAAACAACACTTATGTAAAACTTTTGGACTTTTCTTTAAGCAAGATATTGCAGAATGAGCGTTAGGCTAAATTACATATAATATAGGCCTTGTCAAGGTAGTGTTTGGTAACTTTCAACTTCTCTCCAGCATTGAATCCATGATCTCAAGTAGCAGTGATGATACTGGGGTAGGGGGGTGGAAGGTGGGGGTAAGGCTGGTGCTAGGAAAGAAGGAATATATTCGTGAGTATCATGAATCTGCTCCCGACAGCTCTGCTACTTTCTCTACCAGCTGAGCCTAAAATGGAAACAAAACCTCTGAATACATAAAATACAGGAAATGGACTCTGCATCTTGTGACACACCCTAGATAGTAACTGTGACTTTGCTGGTCATGCCACCTAGACTGTGGAAACATGTAACCAACTTTAAGAACTGTCTCTGAGGCAAAAAGAAGCATCCACAGTACTATAGCTAGCTACATAATAAATAAAAAAGTCAATGTTCCAGAAAGTTTAAATTTAAATTTTTAAATACACTTACAGAATTTATAAATTTCTTGTACACCAACAATCTTAAGTAACTTTTGTAATCTAAAACTAACATCATAAGTGCCTAGTTGAGTATATATTTATCTATTAACTGCCATATAAGTTCAGATTTCAGGGCCAGAGATTCTCTCAAAAACCTAACATGAATAGAGTCATTGCCTGGGTTCTCCAAGGAGTGTGAGGTCTGAGAGCCCTGGTGAGTTACTGACCTCAGCTAAGGACACCCTCATCTTACCCACAGTCAATGTTTATTGAATGGTGGCATGAAGCTAGGGATGGCATGGAGATTTCCCATTTTTTTCTTTTCAGATAAACAGATTTAAGGCTTTGGAGTAGTTTTGCCTTATTCCAAAACTTTTTTTTTTTTTGGTGTGCTTTGGTTTTTATCATTTTAAAATGTCTTATCCAAACAGTTTCTCTGTTCAATGAAAAATCTGAATAATGCTTTTTGACATTTTAAATATTTAGTTTGTGCACTTAGATTACAGCTCACACATTTGTAGTTCTGTGACTTTACTAGGTAGGCTTTCTAAATAAAAGCTTAAAAACATTTCAAAACGAAAACACAACTCCATCAAAGGCTAACACAAGGTAAGATAAAGTGGAAAGAAAGCTTAAGAGAATAAGAAAACCATACACATCACTAGTCAAGTGGTTTTTAAAGTAGTGGATTCCTAACGTAAGTTATTCTTCTGTTGTTAGAAAACTATAGGGCTTTGATGTTCGTCTTTTGGTTAGCAATAAACTCAAACTTAGCTTAAACAGACTGTACAGTTGTATGAAGTCGTAAAAGTATTGTATGAACAATAAGTGAGGTTTCAAACTCCTGTAATTGTAGTTGAATAGTCATTGTATTTTCTTGTGAACCATGTTTAATGGTTGTACCTCAAATCAGAAAAAATGAAGTGCTTTGGTAGGTTAACAAAATGATTTTACCCAGGGAAAAAAAAAAGAAAACTTATTCCTATGTTTGATCTAAGTATATAGTGCTGATACCAGCACTTCTTGCAAGAGGGTGTGAAGACCAAAACTTCAAAGATGGGACCTCAAACTTGCAAACTGAAGGCTCATGTGCTTAATGAGATGTGCTGTGATTACAGAGCTGATTTCTTACTTTGTTGAAAAATCATATGATAAACAATTCTGAAATTACTGAACACCAAACCTGAATACACATCAAACCATTTCCTGACCTGATGAGTAAGGCACTGAACAACAGAAGCTGCTTGATGTTCTATGTATTCTTTCATAGCAACTCTGAAAATGAGAAGACAGCTTTGTACTTGATGGGTAAACCAGCTATAAAAAGCCCTATTAGACTATATTGTTGAACCAAAAGCATTCTTTGTTCTCCAGCCTCTACAGTTTGCATGTGTTATAAATTCTTCACTGTCAGCTTCTAATATAGTAATGTCTAGTCCAAGCATACAAAAGTCCGAAAGGGTGAGGAAGTGGGATTTAAAAATACATGGCATCACAAAAATAATGCTGACAATTTCAGAACACCAACACAGGCTACAAACTGGGATTTTATTTCCTGGATCAATGATGAGGGTCTATCAGGTGCTTCTCATTTAATACCAGAGCCATCCCTGGCTCCACAAATAAAGCATATGCCCCAAAGGAAGAGTACAGTTCACAAATAAAGCAGTGCTCAGTCTAAATAACAGGATGATCATGAACTCATTTAAGAAGGGGGAGGGGCTGCATCTCAACTTCAGGAGCATGAAACCTAAAAATAAGCAGAACATAAAATAACCAAGGAAAAATTCTGATAACATACACAAGGAGGGATTGGGTCTCTAGAGGCAGTATTTCAGGGAGGTGTTGCTGGCTAAAATGAGAAAGATCCTGATGATATAATGATAAACAAAGAAACAAGGACTAGCTCTGCAGGAAAGGCTTTTCAAATAAAGGCAACACAGACTGCAATTCATGCTTCTGTGAGCAAGAAACAATTTTTCTTAACAGCTACCCTAGAGAAGATACAAACTAGTTTGCGTTTCTAACAGAAGCAAATCAGGTCAAGGTTTTTCTGCAATAAAACCAAGAGGATTAATACACAACCTACGGATGTTTCAGTCCAACAGCTTCTCTTCTGTAACATGAATGTAAAACAATTCCTGAAATAAAGCTAAGACCATTCATGTCAGGGAATGCAACCAAACAGCTCTAGTTCATTTTTTTCTAAGAACATTTTTTTCTAAAGTACTTCATAACAATCATACACTGTCCATTATAAGGTCCCACAGAGCCAAAAGACCCCTTACCAAACTACCAGACACTGGTGAATAAGGACCTTCACCACTTTCATATGCCTTCCTTTTGTTTTATAAGCTAGTAACAATGATAGTTATAACTATGAACTATTACATTTTTTATCTGATTCACAGGAATGTTAAGGACAAATTACTTCAAGGGCAATTGTTGTTCAGTCGCTCAGTCGTGTCTGACTCTCTGCGACCCCATGGACTGCAGCATGCCAGGCTTCCCTGTCCTTTACTGTCTCCCTGAGTCTGCTCAACCTTGTTCATTGAGTCAATGATGACATCAAGTCATCTCATCCTCTATCGCCCCCATTCTCCTCCTACCCTCAATCTTTCTTAGCATCAGGGTCTTTTCCAATGAGTCAGCTCTTCACAACAGATGGCCAAAGTACTGGAGCTTCAGCTTCAGCAAAGTCCTTCCAACAAATATTCAGAGTTGATATCCTTTAGGACTGGTTTGATCTCCTTGCTGTCCAAGGGACTCTCAAGAGTCTTCTCCAGCACCAGTTTGAAAGCATGAATTCTTTGGCATTCAGCCTTCTTTATGGTCCAACGCTCACATCCATACATGACTACTGGAAAAACCATAGCTTTGACTATATGGACCTTTGTCAGCAAAATGACGTCTCTGCTTTTCAATAGGCTATCTAGGTTGGTCATAGGTTTTCTTCCAAGGAGCAAATGTCTTTTAATTTCATGGCTGCAGTCACCATCCGTAGTGATTTTGGAAACCAAGAAAATAAAGTCTGTCACTGTTTCCATTTTTTTCCCATCTACTTGTCATGAAGTGATGGGACCAGATGCCATGATCTTAGTTTTCTGAATGCTGAGTTTAAAACCAGCTTTTTCACTCACTCTTTCACTTTCAAGAGGCTCTTCAGTTCCTCTCCCTTTCTGCCATTAGGGTAGTGTCATCTATATCTGAGGTTATTGGTATTTCTCCTGGCAATCCTAATTCCAACTTGAGCTTCATCCAGCCTGTTCACATGATGTACTCTCAATATAAGTTAAATAAGCAGGGTGACAATATACAGTCTTTACAAATTCCTTTCCCAATTTTCAACCAGTTTGTTGTTTCCATGTCCAGTTCTAATTGTTGCTTCTTGACCTGCATACAGGTTTCTCAGGAGGCAGGTGAGGTGGTCTGATATTCCTGTCTCTTGAAGAATTTTCCACAGTTTGCTGTGATCCACACAGTCAAAGGCTTTATTTAGTGTAGTCAGTGAAGCAGAAGTAAATGCTTTTCTGGAATTTCTTGCCTTTTCTATGATCCAGTGGATGTTGGCAATTTGATCTCTGGTTCCTCTGCCTTTTCTAAATCCAGCTTGTACATCTGGAAGTTCTTGGTTCACATGCTGTTGAAGGCTAGCCTGAAGGATTTTGAGCATGACCTTCTTGCACACAAAATGAATGCAATGGTGTGGTACTTTGAACAATCTTTGGCATTGTCCTTCACTGACCTTTTCTAGTCCAGTGGCCACTGCTGAGTTTTCCAAATTTGCTGATATGGTGAGTGCAGCACTTTAACAGCATCATCTTTTAGCATCTGAAATAGCTCAGCTAGAACCCCATCACGCCCACTAGCTTTGTTTGTAGTGATGCCTCCTAAGGCCCACTTGACTTCACAGTCTTGGATGTCCAGCTTTAGGTGTGTGGTCACACCATCGTGGTTATCCGGGTCATTAAGAACGTTTTTGCACAGTTCTGTGTATTCTGTGGTAAGTGAAAGTCGCTCAGTCTGACTCTTTGTGACCCATGGACTATACAGTTCCATAGAATTCTCTAGGCCAGAATACTGGAGTGGATAGCCTTTCCCTTCTCCAGGGGATCTTCCCAACCCAGAGACTGAACCCAGGTCTCCCGCATTGCAGGTGGATTCTTTACCAGCTGAGCCGTAATTGAAAGGCAGGCTTAAACAGCCAATTTTATTTACTGCCCAGATTCATGTGACCTGGACATCAATTTTTTTCCCCTCCATTCCCAAAACAATGCTAGAGCAATCTATCAAACTGATGTTTCCCAACAAAACTACCTAGAATTATTACTTTCTGAAATATCTGGAGCTCTTGAAGATAAAACTTCAACTGGTTCCATAAATGGTTCTACTCTGCTGTTTTCCACTTTCTACTGATATATAGTCTTTCTCTTCCATGCAGAACTGTTTCTATATTGTCATGTTTATTCTAGAAACTTACTATAGCTCTATGACTTATATAACACATATGAAATAATCTGGTAGGGCAGGCTCATCTTAAAGTCTATTAACAAAGTTTTAATAACTAAGGTACTTGATAATAGAGCTTACTCAAGTACTCCTTGGTGCAGGACACAAAGTCAGTACCCTACCACATTTCCCCTTCCACTGTTCTTTCAGATAACATCGACTCTATCAACCTCTGAACTGTGTTTTAAAAGCACGAATATGATCAAAATCATCTTTAAAGCTTTCTATTTTGAGATAAGTATTATAGTATGAAGCAAAAAGTGCTCAAAGAATCTCACATATCCTTTGATCAGTTTACCCCAATGATGACATCTTATGTCATCAATGATAGCAAAGTATCAAAATCAGGAAGCTGACACTGATGCATTACTGTTGACTATACACTTAACTCAATCTTTACTGATTTTTAAAGTTTGAATTCATTTCTGTAATATATAGAATCATTTCTGTAATATATAGTTCTATAAACTTTTATTCCACGTACAGATCTGTGTAATCACTGCCATAGTCAAGGGACAGAACTGTTCTACCACTACATAAGAACCACTCATGTTACCTCCTGTATTTGGAACCACCTACCAGTCAGTGGCTATCTCCTGGCAACTACTAATCTATTTCTCATCTCTATAGTTTTGTCATTTTAAGAATGATATATGAATTGAATTATATTAGCACATAATCTTTTGAAATGAATTTTTTTTCACTAAGCATAATGCTCTGGAGGTCCATCCTGATTTTCCTCGTATCATAATCCAGTCCTTCTTATGCTGAGTGGGCAAAATACTTTAAAATTTTAGAAGAGTAACTTAGAACGTTTGGGGAATTTAATGCTTATCTGGCACTCCAAATTAAACCAAGACACCCAAAAAGCTTCTCAGATATTCACTCAAGCAAGAGCAAGGTGTATCATCCATTCATAAATACGTAATTGTTAAAATGACTGAATTTAATTAAAAAAAAAATCCATGTGACTTACCCCATCCAGGCGGCAGGGGACCCAGGGGATCAAATTCTTTATTTTGTGATGTAGCAAACAAATCTTGATTCTAAAAAGAATCATCCCCAAAATGGTTAAATAACTAACAGATAATTGGAAAGCAAGCTTATGAATTCTGATAAGCCTTTCCCTGGCCATCTGCAACATAACATACTCTTATACAGTCCACATCTTAGAGAAGTGTGAATGAAAGTCAAGAACGAAAGTCAATGCATTCTCATGAAAAAAAAAAAAAATCTGTTAATATTTGAAACGATCTGATATTCAAGTATTACAAGTACTTTTACACCCAAATTGACCACTGTTCCCCTAAATCAGTAAATTACAGAAATATATAAACCTTACAAAAGTCACTTAAGAGTAACAGTACTCAGTTATCAGTTGGCTGAGAAAAATCTTGTATTTCTAACCCCAAAATCATGAGAAGAGAGTTGGAGGAATATGAAGAATAGGCTATCAGATGAGCAAAAGGAAAGAATTCCAGTTTGGAAGGCATTGATAAGCCTAGAACTGTAGAGAAGATTTCAAAAATTCATTTGAAACCATCACACTGGTGGAGAGAGAGGTCTGGCTAGATAAAAGGAAAATAGGAGTCAACCACTGGAAAAAGAGAAGCAAAAGTCATACTGTGAGTGTGTAGGATGAAGGGTTAATGAGTGTGTTTTAGTTTAAATATGTAATAAAGTGGGGGATACTTTTGGTCTCTCAGTAAGATGCAATTAAACCCTTTCTTCTGTAAGACAGGCAAATAAATAATAGACTAATTGCTTTAAAAATTATGGGAAAATATACACAAGTAAAATAAGATAGTGTACCCCATGTACCCAGCAACAAGATTCAACAGTAACCAAAACTGCCAACATTTATTTTTCTTTCATATTCTTTACTGAGCAAAAAAAGAGGGGGAAAAAGTAGTCATCATTTCACTCCTATTTTAGTACACCTAAAATTTGTGAAAATTTTCTTATACAATCACAGTATTATTATTACACCTACCAAAGAATCCATGTTAATTTTATCATCTAATACACAATCTCTATTAAATGCCTCTGGCTACTTACTGGGTTGAATCAGAATCCAAAATCATCATATTGCACATTGCTTTAGGCTCTTAAGTCTAAATTTATGGCAGTTTCCTCCACTGTTGGTCTTTTTTGCCCCATATCATTGATTTATTATGGAAACTGAGTTAACTGACTAAAAAGTTTTAAAAGCATATGAGAGATACTCTATTTCTCATAAAAGCTCATAGAAGACCAGACCAGTCAAGGACTGGCCCTTCTCTTGACAGACAACAGTAATGAAAAAATAGGGAATAGGGAAGCCAAGGAGAAACACTATACAAGGGTTGACCCTTGTTAACAGTCTGGAGCAGTTCAGCATATGACAAACTGCTCTGATAATTTTTCTAAGACCCAAGCCTATCCCACCGACTTTCCCTAGACAGATAAGCTAAGAATAGGCAAAATGACGCCATGGGCCAGAACCATTACATAACGATCCATCATCAACCATATCCATTCTGAGGTTGAAAATGCTGAGTGTATGAGCATCTGCTGCCCTATAACCAGGGTCAGAACAAAGGCCACTTCACCTACCAAATAAGCAGATTTTCTTAACAACACCTCACCACTTTTTAAGTAGCTAGCATTAAGAATATTCAATTCAGTTCATAACTAAAATAGGCTGTTTAAGTTCTTTGTAATTTAGAACCACTCTATAATAAGAGTGAAAAGTAGGAATGTAGACAGGAGAAAAGAAAAAATGGTTCACGAATAAAAGCTGCAATTCAAGAAAAATTTCTTAGAGTATCAAAACGGTTAAGTTACAGTGAAGCAATACACAATGTGGGTGCTTTAGGAATTTTCTAACTGTCTTTAAAAAGAGGGTTTTAAAAGATCATATACTGGATACAAAAGGCCAACAGGCACATGAAAAATGCTCAACACCACTAATCAAAACCACAATGAAAGACAACCTCACACCCATCAGAATGCTTATCATCACAAATGTCACAAATAACAAATGTGGCAAGGATGTACAGAAAAAGGGAATCCTGTATATTACTGGCAGAAATGTAAACTGATGCAGCTACTTTGGAATACAGTATGGCGATTCATCAGAAGATTGAAAATAGGAAGTTCTCTGGTGGTTCAATGGTTAAGATTTCATGCTTCCACTGCAGAGGGCCTGGGTTCAATCCCTGACTGGGGAACTAAGTGCGTGGCATGGCCAAAAAACCTAAAAACAACAAAAGGACTAAAAAGAGACCTACCATATGACACAACTCAACTCGTGGATAAATATATATATATATATATATATATATATGAATTCAAAAAAATATATGCACCCCAATGTTCACAGTAACATTATTTATAATAGCCAAGAAAGATAGAGAAGCAACATTAAGTGTTTCATCAACAGATGAATAACTGAAGAATATATACCATACATATACAATGAAATACTATTCAGCCACCCACATAAATCGGCATTTTGCCATCTGCAACAAAGTGGATGAACCTGGAGGGTATCATGTTTAGTGAAGTAAGTCAGAGAAACACCAATACTGTATGTTATCACCTATATATGGAATCTAAAACTACAAAAACTAAAACAAATGAATAATCAAAATAGAAACAGATTCATAGGGAGAACAAACTAACGGTTACCAGTGGGAAGAGAGAAGTAAGACAGTGGTGGATTACAAGGTAAAAAAACTACTACATATAAAATAAGCTTCAAGAATATATTATGTAGCACAGGAAATAGAGTCAATACAGTAATTTTAAATGTTACATAATCTATAAAAATTTGAATAACTATGTTGTGTACCTGAAACGAATAAAGTATTGTAAACCAACCATACTTCAATAAAAGTAAAAGATCATGTATTCTAAAATGCATACCTGCATTTGTGGACAGAAATGCAGGGAGAAAAAAGATTTTAAAAAAACACACATGAAAACTGACATTTTTATGCATTTAATATGTACCCCCAAAATTTGGAACTTTATCTATGGATCTATTGTATAGATAAAAGTAAAGGAGTCTTGATGAAGTTAAGGAACTTACTCTAAATCATACAGAGAAAGTAACTGTGGAACCAGGATTCGAACCCAGATGCGTCTGACTCCAAAGCCCATGCTCTTTCCACTGGACACCCATGTGGAAACTAGCTTTAAAGAAGGCAAGCCAGCTAGGCATTCAAACCTAAAAGAAATTTAGCCAGGTATACCCAAGATGATTATAATTTAGAAAGGAAGGAAGATGTAAAACAGCACTGGGAAAAAAAAAGAAAACTGTAAGGTAGATGAGACAAAAATTAATTTCACTTCTAAAACCACTGGGAAGGGGAAAACATTGACAGCTGTCTACAGAAGTTGGCAGGAAAAATTGTTACATGAAAGAAAGTTATCTTAGTCATAACCAGGTGGTGAAGCGAAAGCTGCTGAGCAAGGTGCAAATTTATCTACATTGGTGAGTGGTAACTATTATGATGACAAAGTCCAAGAAACAGAAATACGGAGAAAAGGCAAAAAGGTAATGCCTAATGAGAACAGGAATTTATTTTGATGGATTCTAACAGAGATGATACTGATGGCAGTAGAAGGGAAGAGACGGCAACGGAGAGGGTCAACTTCTCTTGAACTCTTGGTGAGTTGGTTTACATAAATTTAAAAGATTTCCAGAAAGGAGACATTTTGATACCAAAGATAATATGGCTTCAAAGTCATAATAATATATTTAACATAATTCTATAAGCAATCAAACTTTAGTCTTCTCAAGCACTAAATAGTGTATTGTGTAAATTTTACCTTTACATGTTACAAAATGATTCAATTCTATCATGAGTTTCACTTGAGTCAGGTGCTGTTAGACCCAAACAGTCTAATGTTCTGCTAAGCTAGGCAGTATTAAATTCAGAACTGTTTGAATTCTTTTTACACTGCTTGGATTTATTTTTATCATTCTTTTGTAAATAAATTTTAAGTTGTCGGAACTTCTTTTCTGCCAGTAACAAAGCAAAGGAAGTTGAACTTAAGGAAATTTTAAAAAGAAAAGAATAAATCACCTACACAGACTATGGGAAACAAGATGGAAAAATAATAATATCATCAATAGCAACAACTGGGTTGCCATCTTATTTGTACTTTCTTTTTAGTGCTTTACATTTTATATGTAAGAAAAGGTTAAAACTCAACCCTCATTAAGGTTATAAAGCCAAGTACATATGCTCACCCCATAAATGAACCTCTGGTTAAATTGCTGCATAGCTCCCTGAAGTTGACTACGCTGGAGCTGCCATTGTTCATAGTTTCGGACGGATTCCAATGTTGGCCTCTGCCACGTTGTTGTTCTTGTGAAATGGTCAACATAATAAATACGTCCCATGTTGTCAACCCGCCGCTCCCAGCTATATCAAGATAAAAACAACTGAATTCAACAAATATTTGTGAAACTGTTAAGAACTAAGTGGGACTTCATTTTAGCCCTGGTACAGATTTGGCAAGACTTTACCTTACACAGCTACTTTTCAGTTACCTGAAGTCTTTTATAAGTATGTACTTTATTGGGAACGCATGTACACCCATGGGGATTCATGTCAATGTATGGCAAAACCATACAGTATTGTGAAGTAAAATAAAGTAAAAATAAAAGAAAAAAAAAAAAAAAAAGAAAAAAAAAGTATGTACTTTACAGTTTTTAAAAAACTTATTTACTTATTATTTTTTGGTTGCACTAGGTCTTTGTTGCTGTGTAGGTTTTCTCTAGGTGCAGAGTGGGGGCTACTTTCCAGTTGCAATGCGTGGGCTTCTCCTGTTGTGGAGCACGGGCTCTAGGGTGTGCGAGCTCACCAGAGCTCAGGAGTTGTAACATGCAGGCTCAGTAGCTACGGCTTGTAGGGTTCTAGAGCACGGGCTCAGTAGTTGTAGCACATGAGCTTAACTGCTCCAAAGCATGTGGACTCTTCCTGGACCAGGGATCAAACCCATATACCCAGCACTGCAGACTCTTATCCACTGTATCACCAGGGGGGACCTTTTATATATTTTTAAATGGTCTATAAATGAACTTAAAAGGAATGTATATAAAAATCTCTTTCTTAAAAGTTAAGATGTATCAGTCAGGTTTCTAAAACAATGTATCTTAACTGATTAAATTGCAAATCAGTAAGACAAAAGCTCTCATTTTCTTTGTTTGAAATGTTCTTTTCACTGTTGCAATCCTAATAGGAACAGAAATATACGTGAGAGCCAGAGAGTGCAAGTGCTTTTCACGGATGTCAGGAATAGCACTTTTGCTCAAGAAGAAAACTATTTTATTTATCATTTGAAATGGATGCATAACATTCAAGGAAACATTGATAAAGTAACTTGATGTCTACCTGGCTGATAGTTTGGGGTTATGTCTATTAGTTTAATATTATCCAGAATTGGTTCCAGGACACTCCTTGGGTACTCAAGTCCCTCATATAAAATAGCAAGGCTTTGCATATAACCAGGCACATCCTCCCATATACTTTAAATCATTTCTAGGTTACTAACAATACCTAATACAATGTAAATGCTAAACAACTGTCAACATAACATTAATGTTACGTAAACAGTTGCCAGGGCGTGGCAAATTCAGGTTTTGTCTTCTGGGACACCTTAAAATTTTCCCCCAATATTTCGATCTATGCATGCAGGCCAACTGTGGTAAAATAATTAATACCTTTTATGTATTGAAAATTTTTTTCTTCCTTTGCATTACTTCTTTAGGATGCATTTCCTGGAGAGGGTTACTAAGGGTATGGGTATTGCTACAGTTATATATACTTTCTGTGAGAGCTGTAACTACTTTAGACTACCACCAGCAACATTAAGAGGCAAAGCTCCCCTACAATTTCGCCAAAACTGGATATTATATGTTAATTTAACACACAAAACACCTTTTAGGTGTTTATTTAAGATTACTAGCAAGATTAAATATTTTCATGTATTTATGCCTGGCTTCCCTCAAATAAAAATATTTTCTTCCTTCCAATTATTTTATATGTTAAATGATTAACACCATATATCAATATATCCCATTTAATATTAATATTTCTCCAAATATCTTATAATGACTTTGCTATTATGTATTAGCTTTTATAAGAACTTTACCATAAATATGATAGGGTCTATAATTCTTACTCAGTTAAAAAAAAAACTAACCCTGTTGTACAGCAGAAACTAATAACATTGTAAAGGAATTATCCTCCCGTGAAAAAATATTCTATGATAAACCATAATTGAAAAGAATATTAAAAATAACATATATAACATAATCACTGTGCTGTACAAGGGCTTCCCAGGTGGCTTAGTGGTAAAGAATCTGCCTGCAATGAAGGAGATCCAGGTTCGATCCCTGGGTGGGGAAGATCCCCTGGAGGAGGAAATGGCAACCCACTCTAGTATTCTTGCCTGGAAAATCCCGTGGACAGCAGAGCTTGGCAGGCTACAGTCTTTAGGGTCACAAAGGGTCAGACATGACTGAAGTGACTTAGCAGCATGCTGTACAATAAGAATTAACAGCACTGTAAATCAACCATACGTTAATAAAAATAAATAAGGAGGAAAAAACCCTCCTTTTAAAACCCTGCAGTTTGAGCCAGGTAAGTTCACAAAGTAAACTTAGGGAATCTTTCTTTAGGTCAGAAATGAGTGAAAATAAACATATTTCATCATGGTCAATCAATTCCCCAGAATCTCTTTTCAGTCTGCACCCATCATAAAGCAAAGTAGATAGAAACGAGACTGACAGAAGAGGAAAAGGAGGAAGGCAGGGAAATTTTGTATAGGTGTAATCTATGCTATGTGAGTGTTAAGTCGCTTCAGTCATGTCTAACTTTGTGACGCTATAGACTGTAGCCTGCCAGTTCCTCTGTCCAGGGGATTCTTCAGGCGAGACTACTGGAGTGGGTTGCCATGTCCTTCTCTAGGGGATCTCCCTGACCTGGGGCTCAAACCCATGTCTCTTATGTCTTCTGCACTGGCAGGTGGGTTCTTTACCACTAGCGCCACCTGGGAAGCCCCACAGATGTAATCTATAGTTCTGAATACTTTTTTTTTCCAATTCAGACACTTACCCAGGAGGTAGAGGTTCTGGTCTATCCCACGTCGTTCTTTTTTCAATATGATCTACATAATAAACTCGCCCATGCTGGTCCACTCTCTGCTCCCAACTTAAACACAAAATTAAAAAGGCTGATAAGCTACATGTATGAGTTGCCTCGTTTTTCAATCCCAGAGTTGAGACAAATGAGCATTTCAGTATATAAAGCAGATACCAAAAGAATTAAGGAATGAAGTCAAGAAATGTTATCCTGAGGGTAACAGTGGATGAGATTTCTCTTGCTTAAGTATCTGCTTGAGGAGATGTCTTCTATATCTAAAGAGGCTGAGGCAATGCACTCAGGTGACAAAATCTGTTTCAATCTGATCAGAGTATACACAGAACTTGAGTGGCAAAGAAAACTGTAATTATTGTTACAAAATCTGAAGAAAGACTGAGAGCTGTTAAATGAAGGGCAAAGGACAGTTTGGGTTCTAGAAAAGTTGAAATCAAAGAATAAGACTATCAGATGTGCTCCTGCAAGCTTAAGGACAAAGGCAACCTGAGTATTTTAGTTTCCTTGGTAGGTTTATCTAAAGTAAAAAGACAGGAATAAACCAGCAGAGTTTAGAAGAACCAGTTACTTCTAAGAGAATCCACCCAGATTCTCTTCACTAATCCCCGACACAAAGAATTTCCTAATCTGGCTTTCAAAAATGAAAATGGCCTAACTACCGACATAAATAATACAGTCTCTTTTAGCAATTAAAATCCTCATGAGTTTCTTATCACCTAGTTAATTTTGATTAGCATTTTGAACTGCCACAATGTATCTGTGTATAACTATTCAGCATTATTAATTTTAAAAACAGTAAGTAGAGATGTACATGAGATTGAGTTGCAATTTTTCAGTTTCCTAAATTCAACTCTGCCATGACTTTACAATGGCAAAGAAATAAAATTTAAGTGATATTTTCCCTTCAAAGAAAAGACAACCTGAATTAGGCAACTATTTTATTACTTGGCCTTGGTAAGGCTCAGTCCTTCTTAAAAAAAAAATTTTTTTTTTTCTTCCAGTTGGCTTTAAAATGAGGGAGTAATTTCAAATACGGCAAGCTATTTTGTTCAGTTTGACTCTAGACTTCCCAACACACATGCATAACCACAGTGATATTTTTTTAAGAGAATGGAATTCAGTACTATTTTCCTTATTAGTAAGTTTATGCAGAAGCCTAAAGAAAACAAATGTTAACCAAAAACAATTACTCACCCAGGTGGGAGGGGAGCTTGAGGTACAGGATTTAATGGTCTAGGGCCTGCACCTCCAGATATAGTAAGAGGAATTATTAATCCAGATGTTGCTCCTTCAGATGTACTTGAATTTGTATTTGTTGGTGGCAGAGAGCCTGTACTAGAGCCATCACTTTCAGAAGTGGTAGATGGTGAGCCATTGACAGATGCTTTAAGATTTGAGGAAAACAGAAAAACAATTTTTAGGAATTTAAAAACAGGATAGAATTTTAAATAAAAAGGTAGACGATAGATGTTTCTATTTTTACTACATGAAATGTTGACTTGCATGATTTTTGCTTTAAAAATCCAAGTATCATTTACCATTGTTAGGTTATTTGCCAATCACTGATTGTTTTTTTTAAAAGGATATAATAAGAATAAGCAAACAGATCCTTGACTCTATGAAATGCTTATGTCAACGCAGGTACAAACATGGAGAGAAAGGTGCAAGCTTATCTGTACTGCCTATACTTTTTATAGCACACATGTGATTTCTGCCCCCTCCTGCTTTGGGGCACACTTAGAATCTCAGTTTCCTAAACCCAGGCCACAACAGTGAAAGCCCCGAATCCTAACTACTAGGGAACTCATAGCACACACATGATTTTCATTCTTAGTAGAGCATCTGCCTCAACCCTGGCAGAAAAACTTAGGGAACAGGCCATATCTTAATTAACTATAGAAAGATTATTCTTGGCCAAAAACTTAAATGTAAAAATTCAGCTTGAAAATCAACCTACCAGTGTCTCTTAACATTTATCTGAGGATCAACTCCCAAATAGAATTTTATAATAAACAGTACTGAGATCTATATCTCTAGTGTATGGCTGGAATACACACCTGGTCTACGTGGGGTAGGTGGAGGTGGTCGTGAAGGTCTTGGAGGCCTAGAAGGTTTAAAACCGCCATTTGAGAGTGATGGAGAATTGTTCCCATTGATCCTCCTATTTTCACCAGGCCCTGCATCCTCAGGGTCATCTGATCCACTTGCATTCGCTCTGGGTAAAAAGGCATGGAAGGGAATAAGAATGCTCTTTAAATTTAACAGAAAACCAACAGGAGGACCACAACTTTTAGGAGCTTGAGAAAAGCTTCCTAATTTCTGGCCAGCCCTACCAAATACATAAACAGCTCTTATGGCAGATGTACATACAGCTTCTCAAAGCACATCTAGAAATAGAGTAAGGAGTTACTCAAGGGTACAGAAATAGTTGGGACTATTCAGAACTATAAGGTATGCTGGTTCAGATTTCAAATAACTCTTCAGAGGCCCTGCATAAGCAGAAACAGTCAGATTCTCAAAATTCCAAATGACTTAGAAAGGGCACTATTTTATCACAACCACAGATAACTTTGTCATCATTTTCTTGGTTTTCATTAGCTCTTTAATATCTAGGTCTGAAACAAGGCTACTGTTCCACAGCAGGAGAAGGAAGTACATTTACTTCCAAGAGCTAGGTGTTCTCCTTCTACCCCAGAAAATGGTATACAAAATGTTCCAAGTGATCTAGAACAGAGGTGTCCACAGACTTTTTTTTTTTAAAGGAACTATCGTTTCTTCAGAGCAATGTCTTCAGTTGGAGAGAAAGAAAAGGGGGAGAACAGGAACAGGAATGTCAGATACAAAGTTACTGTTGCAGCTATTGCTAAGTCGCTTCAGTCGTGTCCAACTCTGTGCAACCCCACAGATGGCAGCCCAACAGGCTTCCCCATCCCTGGGATTCTCCAGACAAGAACACTGGAGTGGGTTGCCATTTCCTTCTCCAATGCATGAAAGTGAAAAGTGAAAGGGAAGTCGCTCAGTTGTGTCCGACTCTTCGTGACCCCATGGACTGCAGCCTACCAGGCTCCTCCATCCATGGGATTTTCCAGGCATAAGTACTAGAGTGGGGTGCCATACAAAGTCACTACTGTTAGTTAAATATAGTCAATTCCTTTTCCCAGGGGAATCATTGATTACAAGGCAGAGCATGAATTAGTTTGGAGACGATTCAGCTAAAGCTCTGATAACCTACTACCTGGTAATTGGAAACCACTACACTGCACTAAATCATACCCTGGGCCTCACGGAAATCCTGAATAAAATTTAATAGATCCAAGAAACCAAAACAGAGGTAGTACCATGTATTAAATCATCTTCACATTATGGTCCCCAGAAATCAAAGTACGATATTTGGACCAGAGTCAAGCACAATTCACAGGAGCCTGTTAGAAACACACAATCTTGGACTTCACTCCTGATGCACTATATCAGAGAGAGCATTTTAACGAGATCTCCAGATGATCTGTGTGAACAGTAGGGCATGACACATACTGCTGTGGGCGTTCCTCAAATGCTTACTCTGAATAAACGGAAAAGCTCAGTAACAGGCAGTCAGCACCTGATTGGTGCTGACTGCCTGCAGGAAGACCGAGCAACCTCAGAACATGAACAGAATGCAGCAAGAGTCAGCTCTGACACTGGTGATGAGTCTTAAACTCCTTTTGAGTTGTACACCTTTTTGAGACTCTGAGTGTTGCCTCTCTTCACTACTTTAAGATGGGAATGGGTGAATTTAATTCGGATGACCACTGTATTTACTATCGTGGGCAAGAATCCCGTAGAAGAAATAAAGTAGCCCTCATAGTCAACAAGAGTTCAAAATGCAATACTTGAGTGCAATTTCTGAAATGACAGAACAATCTTGGTTCATTTTCAAGACAAACCATTCAATAACACAGTAATTCAAGTCTATGGCCCAACCACTAATGCCAAAGAAGTTGAACGGTTCTATGAAGACCTACAAGACTTTACAGAACTAACACCAAAAAAAGACATCCTTTTTATCATAGGGTAGTGGAATGCTAAAGCAGGAACTTAAGAGATACCTGGAGTAACCACAAATTTGGCCTTAAGAGTACAAAATGAAGCAAGGCAAAGGCTAACAGTGTTTTGCCAAGAGAATGCACTAGTCAGAGCAAACACCCTCTTCCAAAAACACAAGAGATGACTCTACATGTGGACATCACCAGATGGTCAATACCAAAATCAGACTGACCGCATTCCTTGCAACCAAAGATGGAGAAGCTCTATACAGTCAGCAAAACAAGACTGGTAGCTGACTGTGGCTCAGATCATGAACGCCTTATTGCAAAATTCAGATTTAAACTGAAGAAAATAGGGAAAACCACTAGACCATTCAAGTAAGACCTAAATCAACTCCCTTATGATTATACACTGGAAATGACAAATAGACTCATGGGAGTAAATTTGATAGAGTACCTGAAGAATTATGGACAGAGGTTCATGACACTGAATAGGAAGCAGTGATCAAGACCATCTCGCCAAGAAAAAGAAATGCAAAAAGGCAAAATGCTTGTTTGAGGACTTACAAATAGCTGAGAAAAGAAGAGAAGCTAAAGGCAAAGGAGAAAAGGAAAGATACACCCATCTGAACTCAGAGTTCCAAAGAATAGCAAGGAGAGATAAGAAAGCCTTCCTCAGTGACCAATGCAAAGAAATAGAGGAAAATAATAGAATGGGAAAGACTAGAGAACTTTTCAAAAAAATAAGAGATACCAAGGGAACATTTCAAGCAAAGATGGGCACAATAAAGGACAGAAGTGGTATGGACCTAACAGAAGCACAAGCCAGAAGTACACAAAACAGTCTTAATGACCAGGAAAACCAAGATGGTGTGATAGCTCACCTAGAGACAGACATCCTGGAATGCGAAGTCAGATGGGCCTTAGGAAGCATCACTACGAACAAAGCTGGTGGACGTTATGGAATTTCAGCTAAGCTATTTGAAACTAAAAGATGATGCTGTTAAAGTGCTGCACACACTATATCAGCAAATTTGGAAAGCTAAGCAGTGGCCACAGGACTGAAAAAGGTCAGTTTTCCTTCCAATCCCAAAGAAGGGCAACACCAAAGAATGTTCAAACTATTACACAACTGCATTCATTTCACACGCTATCAAGGTAATGCTCAAAATCCTTCAAGCTAGGTTTCAATGATACATGAACCAAGAACTTCCAGATATACAAGCCGGATTTAGAAAAGGCAGAGGAACCAGAGATCAAATTGCCAACATCCACTGGATCATGGAAAAAGCAAGGGAATTCCAGAAAAACATCTAATTCTGCTTCACTGACTATGCTAAAGTCTCTGACTGAGTGGATCACGACCAACTGGAAAATTCCTAATGAGATGGGCATACCAGACCACCTTACCTGCCTCCTGAGAAATCTGTATGAAGGTCAAGAAGCATCAATTTGAACTGGACATGGAACAACAGACTCGTTCAAAATTGGGAAAGTAGTACGTCAAGGCTGTATATTGTCACCCTGCTTATTTAACTTATATACAGAGTACATCAAGTGAAATGCTGGGCTGGATGAAGCACAAGCTGGAATCAAGATTGCTGGGAGAAGTATCAGTAACCTCAGATATGCAGATGATACCACCCTTATGGCAGAAAGTGAAGAGGAACAAAAGGGCCTCTTGAAGAAGGTGAAAGAGAGTGAAAAAGTTGCCTCAAAACTCAACATTCAAAAAACTAAGATCATGGCATCTGGTCCCATCACTTCATGGCAAATAGATGGGGAAACAGCGGAAACAGTGACAGACTTTATTTTCTTGGTCTCCAAAAACACTACAGATGGTGACTGCAACCATGAAATTAAAAGACATTTGCTCCCTGGAAGAAAAGCTATGACAAATGTAGACAGCATATTAAAAAGCAGAGACATTACTTTGGTGACAAAGTTCTGTATAGTCAAAGCTGTGGTTTTTCCAGTAGTCAAGTATGGATGTGAGAATTTCACCATAAAGAAGGCTGAGCACCAAAGAATTGATGCTTTCGAACTGTGGTGCTGGAGAAGACTCTTGAGAGTCCCTTGGACTGAGAGGAGATCCAATCAGTCAATCCTAAAGGAAATCAACCCTGATATTCATTGGAAGGACTGATGCTAAAGCTGAAAGTGCAATACTCTGGCCACCTGATGTGAAGAGCTGACTTACTGGAAAAAGACTCTGATGCTGGAAAGATTGAGGGCAGGAGAAGGGGATGAAGAGATGGTTGGTTGAATGGCATCACCAACTCAATGGACATTAGCTTGAGCAAACTCTGAGATAGTGAAGGACAGAGAAGCTTGGCATGCTGCAGTCCATGGGGTCACAAAGAGTTGAACACAACTGAGTGACTGAACAACAACAATATACTATACAAAGCTGTCAGTGTGAACATATCACCATTATATTTGAAAAACAATTAGCTACAAATTAAGTGCTACCATGGCTTTGCTCTCTGCTTCACTCTTACAAGCCTGTTTATTTCACCATACATATTTACCTGATCTATTAGTATATGTAAGTTTAGATGTTTATGAACAAGATAAAGAACCCTGAGAACCCAGATGCTAATACAATAAGGTCATAATATACAAATCAATGATTAACAGTCAAGAAGGCACTTTGAAAAACAAAATCTTGAACATTAAGCATCAGTCACCTTGGTAATTCATAAAAGTGACAGAAGACAACACTGAGAAATACAAAATACCCAGACGTGCTATGGGGGAAAGGAGACCAACAGGACTATGTTGATGATACATGTAGTGCTTGATTTAAACAAAAAAGTAGAAGAACCTAAAGCTGTTTAGTAAACTTCTTAAATGTCTGGTGTGGGGGGAGGTTTTTGCCTTTTTCACTGGACACATGCCCAAGTGATGAAGTCAGCAAACAAAAGCAAAGGGTTCACTGCCATGATTCCTGTATAGCAACATTTAAACAGCATGTGACAGTTTACAAAATGTTTTTCAAACCCGTCATCTAAGAGACATGCTCTCTGGAAAACGCTAAAGCAAAGGAATTCATGCTTAACACAAAGACATGCTCAAAGATCAGTCTGGCAATCTCATAAACCTGGAAGACATTGTTCCTCAGGTTATTTGTGACAATGATTCACTTGGGAAAACACAAAGCATTAAATAAATAAATAGCATAAAGCCAGGGCTCTAGCAATGCCTTTGCAAGAAATTTACAGCTGTCTAGAGTGGTTTCATAAAGTAAAGTATTTTGAGAAAGATTCACAAAAATGAAATAGAGTGGCATAACAGAATCTTTCAACGCACTACAAAATTGTATGCCATCGTCTCTAATGTGAAAGTGTGGGTTCATTATGCAAGAGAGGGCAAAGGAGCACTGAAATATTAGGACACCCGTATGAGGGGCGTTTCATGGCTTCAGAAAAACCTGAAGAAAAAATAAAACTAAAAGAAACACAAAAACATAGGATGTCTTCCAGTCTACAGAGAGTTATTAATTTTTAAAACCTTTTCTATCTTTAATCACAGTGAGAAAATTAGAGCCCAGCTTTCCTAGAAAAGGAACAGTCCAACAATGACCTTAGGATTCTAAACTTCCCTACCTTTGGGAAAGCGCCAAGATATTCACTTTCTATAAGCTGAAGAACTATTAGTGTTTGGGTACCTCTGGCCTGCATCACAGAACTGCAGTCATATACGCTAAGGCTCTTGAATTTTCCATGAATATTTCCTTTCTTACCTAGAGCTCTGAAATTTGACACATTTTTATATCAACTGGAACTTGAAGTTTTGATGAAAATGAAATTTATTCATTCTCCCTTGTTTCTTTCTGCATTCTATGATATGTAACAAGTGAACTCTTACCTTGTTTCATCCTTGGGTCTGGAGCCATCATCATTCTGTGAAGCACCTTTAACAACATTAAAAGTTAGACAGAAAATGAATTTCAAGAAGTCGTATGCACCTTGTACGTAAAGATGCTTTGTAATCAAAACCATTCATTGTATCTTTCTAGTAACAAAGACTGGGTTCCAACCCTGGGTTGGGAAGATATTCCTGGAGAAGAGCATGGCAACCCATTCCAGTATTCTTGCCAGGAAAACCCCACGGACAGAGGCGCCTGGCAGGCTACGGTCCATGATGTCGTGAAGCACTGGAGATGGCTGAAGAGACTGAGCATGCGTGAGGTAAAAAGAACACGCTGGAATGGAGTTAAAGTCCAACGTGATATTTAAAAGGAAAATAAGATAAATGTTCACGTGACTGAGAAGTTTTATCAAAATTGTGCAAATGACTACTTTTTGTCTGTGTGCAAATGATTATTTTGTATAAGAGATGGTAATGAGTCAAGATATATTACTCACGTGCTACTTCTGCCTTGTCTCAGATGTCTTATTTACTTACTTACTTATTTAGCTAGCTAGTTAGCTGCACCAGGTCTTAGCTGCAGTACACGGGAACTTTGAAGATTTTCGCTGTGGCATACAGGTTCTCTAGCTGTGGCATACAAACTCTTAGTTGTGGCTTTGTTGTCCTGTGGTATGTGGCATCTAGTTCCCTGACCAAGGATGGAACCCAGGCCCTCCTCTACTGGGAGTGTGGACTATTAGCCAATGAACCACCACAGAAGTCCCCATTTGCTTGATTCTATCTAATTCAAATGTATTTTAGTCATCTTTTGTATTCCAACTACCTCCCCCTAAAAGTGCTGATTATCAGCAGGATAATGAGAAGATTTTGAAAATAGAAAAATCAGTAATATCTTTCTTATGCAAAGGCCCTGAAAATAGCTTTGAGAACAGAAAAGGCACAAATGGGTCTCAAAGTGGCCAAAACAAATGCTACAACAGTCATACTTTCTTCAAGTTTTTTTCATGAAATATCCTTAGGATTCAGTAAGGAACTATGATAGAGAGGCAGAGTACTATAGGTAGGCACAGACTGCAGCAAGAGTAGTACACAGAGAAGTTTAAAAAACTATAAAATGCAAAAAGAACAAGTGTAACAGCCTAGGTCCACTGAATTAAAGAACAACAGTCCCTGAATACAGTCCCGGCTTTCAAAGAGTGAGATCATCACTATACTACTCCAATGAAGTAATGGATTACTTCATTTAAAAGATGCTGAGCCACCACTATATTATTGCTATATCATACTCAGCAAGGTGGGCAAGTGTCTCAAGGTTTTATTTTAAAAAATGGTACAGGTAATGGGGATGACCCAGAAAGATGTTATGGGGAGGGGAGGTGGGAGGGGGTTCATGTTTGGGAATGCATGTAAGAATTAAAGATTGTAAAATTTAAAAAATAAAAAACTAAAAAAAAAAAAAATTAAAAAAAAAAATGGTACAGGTGGATAGATAAAATATGGTACATCTATGCAATTTAAAACTATGCAGAAATAAAAAGCAACAGACTATTGAGACATGCTACATCACTGATAAACCTGAAATGACATTATCTACGCTAAGTGAAAGAAGCCTGATACAAAGACTACCTATTGTTATGATTCCATTTATATGAATGTGTCAACTCTGAACCAGTATAACCAATTCAGAAATTTCTTTCTACCCTCATTAACCCCAAAGAACCAATCTGGAAGATATAACCAGGACTACTTTGAAGGTTATGCTATGAAAAAAAGGTCATGAATTAGAAACGAAGTAGGAAGTCTCCCAAAGTAGAAACAGAAGTATAATAGCACCTGATAACCGCAAAATGCTTCATAATGCAGTTTCTAGGTAAAAAGAAAGATCTCTGTCAGACTAATCAAGGAAATCATTAACCTGTGCTTTGTCTCAAAAATCTGTGTTCCAGGTGAAAATACACTTATTAGCAAATAAGGGATGGAAATATCTAAAGGAAATCCACTGAGAGGTGGTTTTATTAAGCATGCTAGCTGTTCAGGGACTAACTCAGGTGCCAAACTTCTTTTAACTACATCTCATATTTATTCCCTTTAACACTAGTAAATCATAAACTATAAAATACATCAACATAAAACAAATTGGTTTTGTCATTATTATAACTCAAAGACAGCTCAGTAAATGTAGCCTACAAAAATGGAAGAGGAATGGCAAACAATGCCAGCTTGTACTGGCTTGTCTAGTACCGTACTAAGGATTTTGAGCCAAATTTAAACTAAATCAGACACTGCTACAGACAGTAAACTATGTCTACCACTGGCACTGGAGAAGGTGTAGCATCAAATGTGTCATATTGACTGCCACTGTTGGCCTACAGAACGGCTACTTTATAAATCAATTCACTCTCAGAGACAACAGTGATTTGGCTTATATTTGGCTAGCTTTTCAACTCTTAATTCCTAATAGAAACAATGTACTAAAAGTTTAAATGAAAAATGTCTCTTTATAAAATGGAAATAAAATAATTTCTTTATGTGAAAAAGAATGGCAGTAATTACAACATACTTTACAGTGGCTAGTTTAAGAAAAGACCCTATATATTTCCCTGGTGGTCCAGTGGCTAAGACTCTGTGCTCCCAATGCAGGGGGCCTGGGTTCAATCACTAGTTAGGGGAACTAGATCCCACATGCCACAACTAAAGATCCTGCATGCCACAATGAAGATCGAAGATCGTGTGCTGCAGCTGGTACTCTGCACAGCCAAATAAATAAAAACGAATTTTTTTTAAATGATTACTTACTTTCTGAACATGCAGTTTCACCATTGGGAACAACTTCAGACTCTAGTTGCAGCCCGTCAAGACAGACTGACAAATCTCCTATTGTCTCTGCTGGTTCTTTGTCACCTACAAGCTGTAAAGTCACAACTACTTCCTCAACTGGAAGAGAATAAAATTACAGAAAATGGTCACTGTTTTTTTTAAGTCATAACTGTTAAAAACATGACTGTCAGAAAATGTATATTTATATGTACACATATTGTTTTAATACCCTTCACCCAAGGTTTCAGGATTTTTCATACCAAAAACATTTTAAAAAATAGAAAAAAATTTCCTAGCGCTTAATATCCACAATGTAAGATACTAAATGGGGCTTCCCAGGTGGCTCAGTGAGTGGTAAAGAATCCGCCTGCCAATGCAGGAGACGTGAGTTTGATCCCTGCATCAGGAAGATCCCCTGGAAAAGGAAATGGCAACTCACTCCAGTATTCTTTCCTGGGAAATCCCATGGAGAGAGGAGCCAGGCAGGCTATAGTTCATGGGATCACAAGAGAGTTGGACATAGCTTAGTAACTAAACAACAAACAAAAACACTAAATAGCTCAATCATCTCACTTATTATATTCATTCTCTTCTTCAAAATGAGCCATCAGGACAACTAAGACTACTCAGCAAGGTATGTCTGAATTATATGGAGTGAAAACATAATCTTAATTTTTGTCTTATAAATCCTAAATGAGAAATAAAATTCTTAGAAGTATGCTTTAGATACTCAAGGGATTAAAAGTCTTTTAAAATCATGATATATTAATTAAAATAAGCCATGTTACAAGTTTTTATGTATCTATAGATATCAAAAGAGAGGTACACACATATAAATAAAACCATCTAAAATAAAATCGTCTCTGCTCTATTTCTTTTCCATAATTGAGTATAGCCTTCAATAAATATCTACTAAAAATTTACTTAAAATACTGGATCCAAAATGAATGGCCAAACCAGAAATTAAGAATGCATTAAATAGTTCTAGCTTTATCTCTCTATTAATGTTACAACCATGTAAACTTAAAAACAAATAGTGAACAGTCATTTTCTCCACATTTGGCACATGAATTTCTTGCAAAATAACAAAAGCTGAGCTTATTCTTTTTTCACATACATACGTTTCATATTGTTTGACTTTAATGTTTCATAGATATCCAATCCAGCAGTTCCCAACAAAACATCAGATTTCAGTGTCTGGTGACTCCACACACGAAAATGTAATTTACTCACAGGGGTGACAATACTACAAATGAAAAAAAAAAAGGTGAAAAAAGTATTTCCTTTAATATCACAATGGAATTCTAAATAAATTACAATTAAAATATCACCGCCTATCTTACAGTTTACAGCCAATACTGCCTGTATTCTATAATCTTATGAAAAGCGTATCTGAATGCTACAGGTTTGCACGGTCATCTTCACGCACTGCTGACCTATAGGGACGATTACATGTATGCATTACCAACAAAAGTAAAAGTGCTCATCATGCTACAAACTGTTGAAAAATAATTTTACTTTAGTAGTACAAAAACCTGAAGCTCCAATACTTTGGCCACCTGGTGCAAAGAACTGACTCATTAGAAAAGACCTGGATGCTGGGAAAGATTGAAGGCAGGAAGAGAAGGGGACGACAGAGGATAAGATGGTTGGATGGCATCACCAATGCGATGGACGTGAGTCTGAGCAAGCTCTGGGAGTTAGTGATAGACAGGGAGGCCTGGCGTGCTATTCACAGGGTCACAAAGAGTCAGACACGACTGAGAGACTGAAAAGAACTGAGTACAAAAAAGTGATTTGTACAAAAAACTAAATTCTTATTTTATGTCAGGTAGTGTGCTGAGCTTAGGATTATTTCATTTAATCTTCACACTAACCCTGAGGTGAGAATACCTCTTTCATCTTCACATACAGAAGCTGATATTCTGAGAATAAGCAAATTGCCAAATATCACACAGCCAGTTGGTGACAGACTGTAATCTGAACAAAGATCTGTCATTAAAATTTGTATTAAGAATGTTCTCAGTCAGCTACTTAGAGATTTTAGGATTATATTACCCCATGTTTCACACTGCTAGAGGCAAAGTGTCCAGGACAACTGTCAAATAAGGCCATACCTTGCTAAATGCCAATACAGAATAAAAATTTGAATTTGCAATAAGCTGTATAAACACTATTTCAATTAGAAAAACAGAACAATATAAAACCTATAATAGCCCTATGGTTCAAGGCTGTAAGACTTTCCTAACCAAGGACAGAACTCACGCCCCCTGCAGTGGAAGTGCAGAGTCCTAACCACTAGACCACCAAGGACTTCCCAGGGGCAGATACTGTAACCGAAGTAAGAAACTTTCACCTAATCATTGCCCATTTTTGGTACAATGTATTCATTCTCTTTCAAAACTTTCAGATGTTACTTTCAGGAGAACATATAGTAAATATTAAGAGAACATTTCTCTGTTAGTCATCTGAGTAATCACAATGGGGATGGAATAAAAGTTAATAAATTTAATTTTACTTTGACAGATAAACTCTACCATCAAAGATGGCAGAATATTTCAATTCAACTCGAGACAAGTATGGAAAGCATGCTACCTAACAATGGAAGCTGTGTTAAAATTGCAGGCCAATCTCCTGTAACTTAAAAATTCAGAAGTAAGTGTTCCCTCCAAATATCCAGGCTGAAGAGCACTACCATATAGGGTCACAAGGAGAGCTTTTTTTCTTAACTTTTAAACCACTAAGTTCATGTTGCTACCAGCTCAAGAGCCTGAAAGTATATTTATAGTAAGCACAGATAGCAGTTGGTAGAAAATAGATGAGCATTCAGCCTATTATTCTGAACATCTCCAGTCATTACTGGAGCCTGTGGCCTTTTGAAGGTTTGTTTTTTTAAAAAAATGTTACTCATACACTGTTTTAATCTAGATCAAATCTCTAATGGGGCACTAATTAAAAATGAAGTCTAAGAAACACTAATGTTGAAATAAATACAGATGAGAAACATTAGAATGATACTTCTGAAATTAGGTCTCAAGATCATCTTTGGAAAATTCTTAAGTTTCATTTATTTGTTCCAAATCATTATTAAGTACAACAAGATATACTAGAACTTCAAAAATCCATGTTAAAGATTAATGTAGGTATATCCAATTTGTTTTGTCATTTATTAGAAATATTGTTCACAGAGGCATGTATCATGTAAAGAGAAGAGCTTATCATTTCAGGTGTCTCATCTCACCATTTAAAAATAAAACATTTTTAGTAACAGGTTTGTTTTTCAAAGAGAAAAAAATGAACAATTTCAAATGTTAGGGAATGAAAGCAATTTGTCTACATTTGATAAAATAACAACTGGTTATATTTTGAACTATGCTTTAATATATAACATGCTGTATTATTTTAAAATCTATTTGTTGATAAATCATACATTTTCTTCCATTTTAGTAGAAAAAGTTAAAAAATTAACCTACAATTCCCTTCAACCTATTATGCTTTTCTTACCAACATTTAGGGCTTTGTCAATTAGTGCTGAAATTGAGCTATATCCCACTTCTATGAATTTAAGTGATAGATAAAAACAGCAACACACAGACATATGCACAGGAATGTATACTGCACTAACAGCACAACATTAGAAATCAGCTGTATCGGGAACTAGTAAAATTAATCACAGTCCATCCATATTAAACAGTATTATATAGTTATATTAGGGATGTTAGACCTGTATGTACTCACAAAAAAAGAATGTTTGTTTAATATAAAAATAGGGTGATAGAACAAAATGTATAATTTTTTTAAAGAAAAAAAAAAAAGTGGGTAGGTTTGGTGTGGGCACTGTAATTTTAAAAAACCAAAAATTTAAATAAAAAAAAAAAAACACAACATTTTAAAACTAAAATTTAAAATAAAAATTAAATAAGAAAAAATGAAGTGAGTTCCTGATATCCCTCTATTTCCAAACTAAATTAAGGAAAGAGCTGCTAATATTTCTGGGCCCATAACCCTGGGATCCAGAGAAGGCAATGGCAACCCACTCCAGTACTCTTGCCTGGAAATCCTATGGGCGGAGGAGCCTGGTGGGCTGCAGTCCATGGGGTTGCGAAGAGTCAAACACAACTGAGCGACTTCACTTTCACTTTTCACTTTCATGCATTGGAGAAGGAAATGGCAACCTACTCCAGTGTTCTTGCCAGGAGAATCCCAGGGACGGGGAGCCTGGTGGGCTGCCATCTATGGAGTCACACAAAGTCGGACACGACTGAAGCGACTTAGCAGCAGCAGCAACCCTGGGATCTCTCAGCTACTATTTAGTGGCAACAGAGATACCATCAACAACTAAACGAGAAGGCAATGAAAAGGAGAAACTAGGAAAACAAATAATTAAAGAGAAACGAGACTAAAAGAACAACGGGGATAAAATTAAGAGGGAGGAGGAACGAAAAAAAAGTGAAAAACTTTCTAAAAGCTGCATTTCTGTTGACCTAATAAACAAAAAACACCACAGAAAATACTTTCAAACCTACACTGTGAGAGGCTGCTTCCATTTGGGACTGTTCGTATTGTTGCATTTTTCTGTCTTCTTTGACTGTCCGTCTACTGTGACTTCCACATAAGGACTTGGCCCAAACCAATTCTTTTTATTCTCTTTAAGCTTTGCTGAAATGACTAAATAAGAGAGAAAATATTTCAGTATTTGAGATGTTAGTCCATCCTTCAAATCAATTTAATTTCACAAAGATTAAACAGAGCATTATTTTTACTCAAGAGAAGCAAAGCAGTTTGTTCTAAAATATTCACAAATTTTATTCACGTATGACCTGTGTATTTCTTACCATCTTATTAAAAAATATAGGACTTCCTCACACCATCCACACAAATTCCCATCAGCAGTATCACCAGTCCCAGAGATCTCGAGGTCAATTAAAAAGTACATTGACAAACTTGGTTAACAAATATGTGAATGCCTACCATCTATCAGATATTATTGTTCTAAACCCTGGACAGAACAGTTTATAATTAGAGATAAGCCCTTGTGATGAAAAACAGCCTAAGGTGGCAGAATATGAGTTGGTAGTAAAGAAGTTTTCTAAGGATACGGTACTTTCAAGCAACCGTCTAAACAACAAGGAGCTATCCATGTCAAGATCAAAGGTAGGAAGAAGGGAACATTAAGAAAGAGGTACAAAAGCTTTGATCTAAGAAAAGTAGAGCAAACAGAGAAAAATGGTAAATAAGGTGAGATCACATTTGGCTTTGCAAACCAAGATAAGGAATTTGGGTTTTATTCTAAGCATGCTAGAAAGCCACTGAAGGAAGAGTTACCAACTAAGATTATGTCCAGCATCTCATGTATTACCTTAGCAAGAGCTTCTCACATCCTGAGCCTGAGTTAGTCACCACTGCCATAAAACATAAAACAGCCTTGTCCCAGCCTTGTGTGGAAGGAAGGCACCAAGAGTAGATTCGCATCTGCAACACCCCACAGCTCCCACAGGAGACAACTGACTGGTCCCCTATAAATGAGATGACCACAGCCAAGGAACTATTTTACTACCTGGATATCTACTCTAACAGCAAAGTTCAGAGATGCCAGTGCCTATCAAGACTAACAGGCTGTTGCAAGTTGCTAGGAAAGTTTATATAGGAGCTACGCAAGAAGTGCAATATATAGTCCAACACATAGACAATCTGGGCACTCTAGCAGGCACAGTCCCAAGTGGTGGCCCTGAATCCCCCAACTTCACTTTGATCTAATATTTTACTTCTGTCCTTTTACACGTAAGAGACTGCCACAGCCATCTAAGAGACAGTAGGTTAGACTAGGGTGGTGAACATGGATATGGGGAGGAATCAATATTTTCTAATGAGAATCAACAGGATTAGATTACATCAGTGAGCTACAGAAAAGCAGCAAAGATATTTCCTGTGTTTCTGGCATGAGTAACTGGATAGAAGGTGGTATCATTGAATAAGATGGAAAAGATCTAGGAAAGAACAAGTTTGAGGAGGGTGGCATGGGCAGGAAATCAAGTGTATTATAATGAATGTATAAATTTGAGATGCTTGTGAGACATCAAAGTGGAAACACTAAGCAAAATGTCTTTTTCAGACCAGAAAATGCTCAAGTGGGGATCAGACCTTTCTCTGACTAATATGTAGTATAAAGCCCTACTACTTAATACAAAACTTAATTTAATCACAGGATTACCCCATAAAAATCCCTATTTTTAATACATTTGTGGTCCGAGAAAAAGTGAAACAGCCCATACAATCATGCATAAGTTCATTTTGTTTCAGGGGCTCTTGTGATCCTCTAAAACTGATTAAGCCTAGAACAAAGAGAAATGCAGCTATCCTGAGTGGCTTTTTAGGATTCAAACTTTTGAAAGCTATTTACCACATAATCCCACTTAACCCCACTAGAGCCATTTTAGGAAAGTTTAAATGGGAAAATAAAAAGAGTAAGGGAGACTAACACCAACTGTTAGTGTTTTACTGTGTCTGGCACCTAAATATTATCATTCTGACTCTCACGACTATCCTGCAAGACAGGTATTATCATCTTAATTTTTACACATAAAAAAAGAACAAGATCAATAGAATTTAAAAGTTTATCCAACGGTCACAGCAAAGCTTGGACAGGAGAAATTATGTTAAGTGTTCAAATCTCAAAGTTTAGATTGCACAGAACTTTCATTACAGTCCTAACATTGTAAAACAGATCAATGTACTACTTCCTAAAATTTAAATTCCCAAGATAAATTAAAAGACTATGAACTATAAACTAGAAGAAAATGAATCAGAAAAATGTCAGTATCATCTGTTACCTGGCCTACACCTAAAGGCCTCTAACCACTGTCTATTTTTACTCTCACTTCTCCAATCCAATTCCTCATAGCTACTAGAATTGTTCCCAGAACAGAGGTGACCATGTCAATACTTTTCAACTCCCTAATGCCTGAAAAATGAAGTTCAAATTCTTCTGGGGCATCTTACATTGCTTATTATGCACTTTTACAGCCTCTTGCTATACAAAATCCCACACAGGCCCCTGGTGTTCTAACCACTCTTACCAGTTTGCTGTCCCTCACAAGGACCATGTACTTTGACGGCTCATATGTGCTACTTCCCTCCACTGATAATGATCCTTTTTCCTTTTCATCCAACACAATTCTACTTCCTGAGTTGTCTTTAATCTCTTCTCTTTGAAGGGTTCTTTAAACCTAACAAGTCAAAATCATTCTATGCTTGCACAGCATTTTCTTATTTATATATGGCTCCTGTCGCTTTTCATTCAGTCTTAGTTCTTAGTTTTTACTTATTTAACTCAACCTGCAATCCCCTTCATGGGAAGGTATACCAAGCGTGTATATTTAAACTTCCTCTCCAATATGAAATAAAAGTTTTGACAATTTAAGTATAAAGAAAGTATAAATAAATAAATAAATGTAAAGAAAGTAAAAGTGAATCCTTGGGTTATTCAACTTATTTTGGGAATCAGAAGGCTGTAAGGAACAAGGTAAAACAAATAAGGGTGCTGAGATCAAGTTATGATTAGCAATATGATGAACTGATAGGAGATAAAACCAGTTATGCAAGGATTACCCTCTGTGGTCAGAAGTCATGAGAGGCCACAAGAGGCCTCTGTAGCAGAACTATGGTTTGTCTGGGCAGAACTGGATATAAACTCTCGACTTTAAAGTATGAAGGACCCTCCTGGTCTCTAAGCATTGAGAGCTAAATATATGGTATTCTAGTAAATCTGGAAAAATACAGTAATGTTTAATTTCAATTTTTAAGAACTGAAATAAGATGGTTTCTCTTCCTCAAATGATGAGCTCTGAGTAAGGACTGAGACTAAGAAATTTCTAGGAAATACCAAAGTACTTATTCCGCCCATGTAAGTATAATAGCTGAAGTTAAGTGCAGAACATAATTAAACAGGAAATGGCTAAAGATAGGGGAGGATGTAAGAAAACAGACTTATGTCCAAGGTAAAGGAACAGGCCACAGAATTAGAGATAAAGAATAAAGAATGATCCAGGAAATCAACTTATTCTGGGAATCGGAAGGCTATAAAGACAAGGTTAAAACAAACAAGGGTACTGAGATCAAGTTATGATTAGCAATATGATAAACTCTCAAAAATATTTAAGAGTAAGTAGGTATTTCTGATTTCCTGCTGTAATTTTTGTAACTATCTGATAAATTACAAAAGGATCTGCCCAACACAAGGATCAATACAGGTATATTCAATACCCAACAAAAGTGTTAAGAAATCACTTCAATGCCAACAGAAGTTCCCAAGGGGATGCCTCATATAGTACCTTGATCAATGAAAGCGTAGCACAAAAGACCACCTTTGTACTCCAGTTCAAATTAGAATAACAAAATGGCTATTCATGTTATTTCTATAAATTAAGAGTCAAATCATAAAAAGTGTGACTAATGAACTGGCATGATTTTAAAGTTTAAGGTGTAAATGTGTAAATATAAGACATCAGGAAATAATTACAATTAAATTTAGTGAACATTCATCACCTCATATAGATACAAAATTAAAGAAATAGAAAAGGAATTTTTTTCCCTGTGAGAACTAGATCACTTGTGATGAGGTATACTTTATGTAAATTCTGAAAAAGAAAAGCAAGGCTGCCTTTCCCTTGATGTTCCTATAAAGAATTATGTGAAATTAAAACACATCAAGTTCTCTAAACAATCTATTTATCAACATAGTATCAATTTATGAATTAATTTTTTAAAACTCTTGCTACAACTTATACAAGTTTTTATTAAAACTTATTATAAGGTGTCATTTCTCTAATAAATTTTCTACTTGCCCTCATCTGTTAAGGAAAAGCCATTAGCAAATGTATATACTGTAAACAAATTATGTATGTACGCATGTAATGTATGCATGACAGAAAGAGTTAAAGAAATAAATCTGAGCAGAACCCCAGAGTAACATTTTAACTTTTGACACTAAATTTCCCTACCAGTCTTTTACAGCAGCTTTCTAAAACACCAATCCACTGCTCTTTGTTAAAAACGCTGGTTACTTCCCAGCTCCCTTAGCAATGACTTTTTTTGGCAGCCTTGACTCATGTCGAGGAGATGACCCATCCCATGCATTCTCACAGGTCCCTGCTCTGCAGCAGCGGCTTTCAGGGATGTCGAGGGCAGCCTTGGCATTTCCCTCCTTCGGGCCATTTGCTCTGTCATGTTCATTCCTGAAAGATCCTTTTATACCTTTCTACTTTTTAAATAGTAGCAATGCTTCAAGCACCACTTTCTTTCACAGCAACTCTAGTCAAATACTACCCCTTTTTCCTGACCAAAGTCATTATCACTTGCCATTACCATATACCAGGGCATATATTTCATACTTGCATATTTATGCCTTTCTTGAATTTTAGAAGTGTTGAGGCAGCTTACCAAAATAAAATAATAAACAAAAAATTCAAATACTGCAGCTAATCCATTAACACAGAATAAAAAATACAATGTCAATTAAAATGACTTGCGGGAAAAAAACTTTGTTCTGAGGTTTCTAGCACCAAAAGCAAAGTAAATAGTGAATTACAAAGGACACTTGATTGTAGTCAACTTGGCACTCTACTGTTTATTATCTGATGTTCTCCATATCTGCCATATCTAATGATGTCTTTGCTAAATATATAACTTTTATCTATAATTCACAGTGCCTGTTTTTGTTAAAATGCTTTTGCCCTATACTTGTACATTCTCAGAAATTTTAGACTCAAGATTAAAAGCTTATAAATGGCTAAGAATTATGTCTTCTTGAGGCACATTTAGGTATTAAGTGTTTTTCTTCCCATGACAGTCACAATAGCAAAGATAGATAGCTTATGCAAAGAAAAGTTGAAACGAATATAACTTAAATCTTGTTGCTCAGATGGTAAGGAATCTGCCCACAATGCAGGAGACCCAGCCAGGTTCGATCCCTGGGTCAGAAAGATCCCCTGGAGAAGAGAATGACTACCCATTCCAGTATTCTTGCCTGGAGAATTCCATGAACAGAGGAGCCTGGTGGGCTATAGTCCATGGGATCGAAAAGAGTAGGACACGACTGAGACACTAACACTTTCACTTTTTCTTTCCTCATATTACTATTTTAAATTGCTGACTTTTAAAAAATAAAAAAGCATGTATATTGCTTACATAACTTGAAAAGCTGATTATTAAATTCTCTAAATGAAAAATTTTAACTTAAGCTGTCCCCTAAAAAAAGGTCTTAGGAAGCCTGGCCCAATGTAAAACAGCTACTCAGACTAGACTGAAGATGGGGAGAAAGTGAAAGTGTTAGTTGCTCGGTCGTGTCCAACTCTTTGGGATCCCATGGACTGCAGCCCTCCAGACTCTTCTGTCCACGAAATTCTCCAGGCAAGAATACCGGAGTGGGTAACCATTCCCTTCTTCAAAGGATTTTCCTGACCCAGGGATTGAACCTGGGTCCCCCGCATTGCAGGTAGATTCTTTACCATCTGAGCCACCAGAGATGGGGAAGGGAGAAACAACTAGAATCTGGCTTTGGCAAAGAAATATTAGAATCTTTCACTGAAAATCAGATATCACTAAGAAAAAAGACTGGAGTCAGTGAAAGAATTCCCAAGAATAAATTTTAGCCTGCTTTCAACTTAAGAAGGTGTTACTTTTATATAACTTAAATACTTTTAGGTTTCGAGAAAGATAATAATAATACAGTTTATAACTTTATATTCATAATCTAGAGGCGGCTGTAAGCCAGGTACAGTATTAACAGAAACTAATATAATCAATAAATGCCATTAAATTAAAAGGAGAGAGACTAAGTTTCCATTGTGTAATACACACATGCTTGTCTAGAGAAAAATCCAGTGCCTCACTGGCTAGTACAAATGGTTTATATAAAAAGACCCTACAAAGAGATCATATGGAGCCTGACTGTGAAAGGTCTTAGCCCAGTTTTAAAGAAATTCACTAACACAGCCAAGGAGAAGCACTGAAGGTTTTTGAGCAGGTACAAATCAGGTGGCATTTTAAGAAACATTAATCTGAAAGTGATCCACTTGGTTAGTATGGTTAGAGGAAAAAAACAGGTATTAGGAAAGTAGTAAGAGCAACCAAAAAATTTAAATAGGCATTTCTCAAAAAAAAAGATATACAAATGGCTAATAATAAGCACATGAAAAAAACGCTCATCATCATTAACCATCAGAGAAATGAACTCAAACTCTCGAGATACTATGTCACACCCATTACAATGTCTCTAACCAAAGATAAGCATTACAAGGGTGCTTACAAAACTGTAACCCTCATACATGACTGCTGGGAATACAAATTGGTCTGGATGCTTTGAAAATTAATTTGGAATTCCTCACAATGCTAAATGTGGATATTACATGACCCAGTCACTCTACTCCCAGGAACACACTCAAGAAAACGGAAAACATACAACTTCACAAACAGTTATACACAAATGTTCATAGCATTATTCATAACAGCCAAAAAGTGGAACCAATCCAAACACCCATCAATTGATAAATGGATAAAGTATTTCCACATATGGAATAGTATTTGGCAATAAAAAGAAATTAAATACTAATGCATGCTACAACAGGGATGAATCTTGAAAACAATGAGTGAAAAAGTCAACAGACAAAGGCCACACATTTTATGATTCTATTTGTATGAGACCAAAGTAGGCAAAGCTATAGAGAGAAAAATAATTAAGCTAGGGCTGAAGGTGGCTGGGGAATATGGGGCAGAGGTTTCTTTCTGGAATGGTGAAAATGTTCTAAAATTGACTGGTGATGGTTACTCTGAGAATGTATTAACAATCACTGACCTCTAAATGAGTAAACTGTATAGTATGTGAATTAGCTCTCAACAAAGCTAAAAAAAATCCAAATCAAAACAAAAAACAATAGCAACTGCCCAAGCATGTTTAACAAACCCAAATCATATACCATACCCAATAACAACCTGAAATTAAAATGTTATTTTTATGTATCTACACATTATGTTCATTTATTCATTCAGCAAAAAATTTAACACCTGATATGTAACAGCCACTAAAGGTTTTCTTCTCAGAAGATTTTTTATTGATGGTGAAAGTGAAGTTAAAGTCACTCAGTCGTATCCGACTCTTTGCGACCGTATGGACTATACAGTCCATGGAAATTCTCCAGGATACTGGAGAGGGTGGCGGGGTGGGGGGGGCACAAAGAGAATGAGGGAAATAATGCAGTGGATGTTTTTAAGACTTACCAGTGATCTGAAGTTGTGATTTCATGGTCAAACTACCCATTGAACCAAGCTGTGATCCACTGCCAGACATATCACCAACAGGAAGGCAAACCTGAACAGGGCAAAGGAAACACTGTAAACATTAAAAATTCCCACTTGAAAACTAGGTAAATGCTAACCAGGCCATTTCCACGTCCCACGGAAGACCACAAAATACCAGTGGCCTTCACACTGCTAAAATTCTAGTATCCATCCTGCGCTAAACTATCAGCAAAATCTGAAATGGCTGAATTTCTTTCTTCTGTGGTTTACTTTCTTCTTTTAGTTCCCAAGACACATTCTCGAGGTTTAATGTCCTACCTTACTGATTATTCCTTCTTAGTCTTCTTTGATGATTCCTTCTGGTCTCTCTACCCTCTTAATACTGGAAGGTCCTAGGGCTCAGTTATTGGTTCCCTCTTCTCTCATATCTTCATATTCATTTCCTCAAGGATATCATCCAGTGTTATGGCTTTAAATATCATCTATATAGCAACAAGTCCCAACTTTACATTTCTATCCCAGATTTCACTCCTGAATTATAAACAGCAACTTCACTTGGGTATCTAAAAGACATTCGAAACTAACACATCAAAAACGGAACCCCAATGTCCTCAGTAAACTATCTCAGTCGAAGACAATTTCATCCATTCAGATGCTCAAGCTAAAAACTATGGAGTTATTCTTGACTCCTTTGTTCATATGTCCCTTCCCATCTGCTGACAAATTCTAAGGTCTCTATTTGCAAAATACACCTAGAATCCAGCCATTTCTCATCACTTCTATCATCAACCTGTTCATAGCCACCTGACAGCTATCTTCTTCCTAAATTATGCCCCTCTCCTAGATTAACCTAAAGTGACCCCATGGACTGTACAGTCCATGGAATTCTCCAGGCCAGAATACTGGAGTGGGTAGCCTTTCCCCTCTCCAGATGATCTTCCCAACCCAGGCATCGAACCCAGGTCTCCCGCACTGTAGGCAGATTCTTTACCAGCTGAGCCACAAGGGAAGCCCAGATTAACCTAAAACGTCTCCCTTTTCCCATCCTTGTCCAGCCTCAGTACCTATTCTTAACACAACCTGGATGATTTTAAGATGTTAAGAAGTTCTTCAAATCTTCCCATTTCACTCAACTGAAAGACCCTATATGATACAAGCTTCCACTCCTCCCTACCTCATGATCTTATTTCCCCTCTACTTTCCACCCCTACTCAGGCACCTACCTATTATTTTTCAAACATGCCAGCACATTCTTGCCTTAAGACCTTTGTTCTATTTGTTTTCTTCACAATATTAACAGTCTGTTCCACCTATCCTGATCATTTTTTTCTTCTACAGACAATGTGATCTTTTGACATACCAAGTAATTGACTTGGTCATTATGTTTATTGGTTTTGATTCTCTGGGATAGAATATAAACTCCATGTGAGCAGGAATCATTTTTTTTGGTTCACTGATAAAACCCAGAATCCCAAAACAGTGCCTGACACATTGCAAACACTTAAACATCTGATCTGTGAAAGGAACAAAGATGGCTCCTGAATTATACTAAAATAAACAACCCTAACATGTCTTCTTCAGTCCATAGTCTCAGAAGAGTTAATCCTCATGTGGTAAGGGCATGATCTACATAACAGGGATTTTATAACAAAATCAGGACACTTGGGCTTGATTCCTGGCTACAACACTTATTGTATGATACTAACCTACTCCAGTACTCTTGCCTGGAAAATCCCATGGATGGAGGAGCCTGATAGGCTACAGTCCATGGGGTCGCCAAGAGTCGGACATGACTGAGCGACTTCACTCACTCAACCTCTCTAACAAGCAAGAGAGTTCCAGAAAAGCATCTATTTCTGCTTTATTGACTATGCAAAGCCTTTGACTGTGTGGATCACAATAAACTGTGGAAAATTCTGAAAGAGATGGGAATACCAGACCACCTAACCTGCCTCTTGAGAAACCTATATGCAGGTCAGGAAGCAACAGTCAGAACTGGGCATGGAACAACAGACTGGTTCCAAATAGGAAAAGGAGTACATCAAGGCTGTATATTGTCACCCTGCTTATTTAACTTATATGCAGAGTACATCATGAGAAACGCTGGGCTGGAAGAAGCACAAGCTGGAATCAAGATTGCTGGGAGAAATATCAATAACCTCAGATATGCAGATGACACCACACTTATGGCAGAAAGTAAAGAGGAACTAAAAAGCCTCTTAATGAAAGTGAAAGTGGAGAGTGAAAGAGTTGGCTTAAAGCTCAACATTCAGAGAACTAAGATCATGGCATCTGGTCCCATCACTTCATGGGAAATAGATGGGGAAACAGTGGAAACAGTGTCAGACTTTACTTCGTTGGGCTCCAAAATCACTGCAGATGGTGATTGCAGCCATGAAATTAAAAGACGCTTACTCCTTGGAAGAAAAGTTATGACCAACCTAGACAGCATATTAAAAAGCAGAGACAT
Source organism: Ovis aries (assembly GCF_016772045.2). Taxonomy (NCBI): domain Eukaryota; kingdom Metazoa; phylum Chordata; class Mammalia; order Artiodactyla; family Bovidae; genus Ovis; species Ovis aries. The sequence continues at coordinate 63,811,752 of NC_056066.1, read as the reverse complement.
TACTTTGCCAACAAAGGTCCGTCTAGTCACGGCTATGGTTTTTCCTGTGGTCATGTATGGATGTGAGAGTTGGACTGTGAAGAAAGCTGAGCGCCGAAGAATTGATGTTTTTGAACTGTGGTGTTGGAGAAGACTCTTGAGAGTCCCTTGGACTGCAAGGAGAGCCAACCAGTCCATTCTGAAGGAGATCAGTCCTGGGATTTCTTTGGAGGGAATGATGCTGAAGCTGAAACTCCAGTACTTTGGATACCTCATGAAAAGAGCTGACTCATTGGAAAAGACTCTGATGCTGGGAGGGACTGGGGGCAGGAGGAGAAGGGGACGACAGAGGATGAGATGGCTGGATGGCATCACGGACTCGATGGACGTTGAGTGTGAGTGAACTCCAGGAGTTTTTAATGGACAGGGAGGCCTGGCGTGCTGCGATTCATGGGGTCGCAAAGAGTCGGACACAACTGAGCAACTGAACTGACTGAACCTCTCTAGGTCTGTTTCCTGTCAGAGAAACGGGGATAACACCATCTCTACCTCACAAGGTTGTTGAAAGACTGAATGATTATGTATGTGGGGGGAAAATGCTATGAATGTTTATTATTCATACTGTCAGAATTTAACTAAATATGTTTTTAAAATAAAATGTTCTTAGGCTTTTGGGGACTTGATAAAATATCAGGAATATTTTGAGTGGGTCAAGGATTAAAGTAAAATTTACTTAAGCACTCACTATCTGCCAGGTCCTATGTAAGAAATACATAAATACAATAAGGCAAACAAAGTAACCTGAAACTGTAAACATGTCTACAGTATTCATACAAAATTAGGTTTCCATTCCCTGGTGGTCCAGGGGGTAGGACCACTTGCAAAGCAGGGGCATGAGTTCGATCTCTGGTCAGGGAACCAGAATCCCATATGCTGAGGAGACAGGGAGGGAGGGACAGACAGATGTAGGGAAGAATGAAAAACAACATGTTCAAAGCTAAAATTCTGGCAGCCTTAACTCAAATGACTAGCTCATTCCCTTGGCTTGGTCTGTATATTTTTTTCCTTCACTTTCTATGTCTACTTAAATTGCACCATTTCGGATGTTTTATACAATTTACTAAAAGGGCCATTTTATTTTAAATACAGAAGGCATACATCATAAATAAAGCCATTAGTAGTCACCCAGAATATAAAGGCACTGAGGTGTACCATAAAAGTCAACACAGCATTGCACAGGATATTCTTCTGATTCAAACTGCTTGTTACAGAAAGAGTCCTCAAAGACATCAGTACCACATATGTATAGTTTTTATTGTCTCCTCAATACCCAAAAGACTGTTTGCCTCAGAATTATGACATCAAGATAAGGAAATTAGGAGGCAGTGAGAAAAGTCCAACATTTGGATGCTGACTTTATGCATGATAAAGTATTATTCTAGTTGCTGATCTACAGCGACAGTTTATTGCTGGAAAAATACCCTTTTAAATAGTATAGATTATTCTAAATTAACATTATAAAGTTGCAAAGAAAATAAATTCAAAATCGTAATAAAATGTATTTTAAAACACAATTTCATGTAAAGAAGACTAATGAAAGTACAGACTACAAACATTTTTAGAAACAGTGATTCTCTCCAGATAATTACAGAGAATCATTGTGATAGAACTGTGAGATGCTTTGCAAAAACATGCTGATAATTTTAATAATGTATGTTCTAATTCACATTAGTTTCATATAATCAAAATTATTTATTTTAAATCTCTAAGAATAAAAAAACACACCACTTGGATAACAGTAAAGACAAATCAAAGAAACCTTAGTATTAATTGGCAACCAGTTAAATAATCACAAATTCATACCACAGAAAACTATGCAACAATTAGAACAACTTACTAGTAACTGAAATGGAAAGAGTTCAAGAATATTTAAGTTATAGAATATATATAATGTAATATTTTTGCAAATAAAAACAAAATGCATATCCCTATAGGTAAATATAAATAAAGGCAGAAAAAGTATCCATTCCAAACTGTTAATAGTGGCTGCCCTCCTGTGTACTAAAGAAGGAAGTCATGGGGAACTTGTGGTTTTATATGTATTATTTGAGTTTAAAAAGAAAATATATACCATACTTGTACAATTTGAAAAATACCTCAAGACTAAGTAGATAGAGAATCTACACTTCAAAGCCCATCTTCTCCCCTGAGCGCCAGACTCCTAGGTCTAACCTTTACAACTGTCTGCATTACTAAAATGACTAAGGTGAAACTCTGCCTGGCTCAACAGCAGCACCATTCACCCAGTTGCTCAAGCCAAAGCTATGAGCATTAAATCTTTCCCTCATCTAGTTGTAAAGATTCTATCTGCAAAATATACCCTACTATATACCCTAAAATATATGCTTACTTTCTTTTAACTACATTAGCCCAAGCCACAACCAGCCCTTCCCTGTCAACAAACTATTACAAGTCACTAAATAAGGCTCCCTGCCTCTGCACTGGAGAAGGAAATGGCAACCCACTCCAGTATTCCTGCCTGGAGAATCCCAGGGACAGAGGAGCCTAGTGGGCTGCCATCTATGGAGTCGCACAGAGTCGGACACAACTGAAGCGACGCAGCAGCAGCAGCCTCTGCATTTGCTCCTTCTCCCTCTCAGCCATTTCCCATCAAAGTTAGTGTATTCTTCTGAACATCAGAATTATATCTTGCTCTACTCTGCTTAAATATCCAATAATTGCCTAACTCACCTAAAACAGAATCCAAATTCCTCTCTGGCTTACAGACGCTCCGCTTCATTCCACACATGACCTACTTTCTTGAGTTCTCCTCTCCTTAACATTCTCCTCCTTAGCCACTGTAAATCTGGATTCTATTTCTCAAACACACTAAAGTCATTCTGGACTTATAGGCTTACACTAACTGTTCCCTCTGCTGAAAATGTTTTTCCCACTTATCTTTAAATAGCTAGCATCTTGCATTCAGCCCTCAAGGTAGTACTCAGGTCTTCCCTGACTACCCAGTATAATGCAGCCATACTATTACTTTCTACCACATTACTGAAATTTTTCTGACTTTTTAAATTAATTTTATTAATTTCTACAAAGGTAGGCAACCTTGTCTGCCTTGCTAATCAGAACCTGAAATATTCTACAGTTTTAATTAACTAATGTCCACAATTTATATTAAGGGTCACTCTTTATGAAACTTATACAGTCCTAAGGATGTTGACAAATGCATAACTGCCACGTATTCAATAGTATAGTGTCACAGAGAATAATCTCCCAACTCTAAAAATCCCGTGCTTCCCTTATTCATTCTTCTTCCCTCAATAAGAACTTCTGGCAACCACTTATCTTTTTACTGTCTCTACAGTTTTGCTTCTCCCAGAATATTAGATAGTGGAATCACACAATTTAAGAACCTCAGCCTGGCTTCTTGGTACTACGATTAAAGTTTCCTCTGTATCTTTTCAGAACTTGACAGTTTTTTTTTTTTAATTTGCTGAATAAACATTTCACATGTGTTCATTCCAAGGATGTTAGATGCTTCCAGCTTCTGGCAGTTATGAATAAAACTGCTATAAATACTATCATGCAGGTTCTTTGTGTATGTAAGTCTTCTACTCAACTGGGTAAAGAGGACTACAATTACAGGATGATAGGGGTAAACCTATGTTTTAGCTCTGTAAGCATCTGCCAAATCATCTTCCAAAGTGGCTGTACCACTCTGCATTCCAATTAGAACTGAAGGAAAATTTCTACTGCTCCATATCCTCACAAGTATTTGATATTGTCAGAATTTAGTATTTCTGGAATTTAGCCAATCTAATAGGTGTACAATGATGTTTCACTAGTGGCTTAGTTTGTAATTCCCATGTGACATGATGTTGAGCATCTTTTTGTTTGTTTGACTATTTACCATCTATGTACACTGTTTCACGAGCTATCTGTTCAGATATTTTACTCATTATTTGTTTTCTTACTGTTGCATTTTAAGAGTTACTTGTGTATTTTAAATATAAGTCCTTTATATGTTTTACAAACATTTTCTCATAGCCTATGGCTTCTCTTTTCATTTTCTTAACAGCCTAAAGGTGCTGGTCGCTAATTCTACAAGTCTCAAGTTGAGTGCAGTGGATGGGTTCCCCACACCAACAACCAATTCTCCAATGCCAACTGGGTGTCCTACAGTTTAATAAAAGACAGGAAACAAATATGACATAGTTTTATATATTTAAAAAAATTTTCACCAAAAAATCTATTAAAAGTAAAATATACTAAAATTTCAGGGTACCAAAAAAAATCAATATATAAAAGTCTATTCTATACACTAACAACAAATCATCAGAAAGCAATTAAGAAAAACAATCCTATGTACAACCGTAACAAACAGAATATCTAGGAATAAATTTAACCAGCTAGGTGAAAGATCATCTTTCACTGAAAACTAAAGACATTATTAAAAGAAACTGAACACAACACAAAGAAATGTAAAGATATTTGGGCTCATAGATTAGAAGAATTTAACATTTTTAAATGTCCGTATCACCTAAAGCACCTAAAGCAATCTACAGAGTCAATGCAAACCCTATCAAAATCCCAATGACATTTTTCACAGAAACAGAAGAACAAAAAAATCCTGAAATTTGTATGGAACCACAAAGGGCCCCAAATAGCCAAAGCAATCCTGAGGGGGGGTAGGGGGAAACAAAGCTGAAGTATCATTCACTCTGATTTCAAATTATATTACAAAGTCACAGTAATCAAAACAGCACAGTACTATCAGAGTGACACACAAATCAATGGAACAGAATTGAGAGTTCAGAAATAAACACACACATATATGGACAATTAATACACAAGAGAAAAGAACACACAATGGCGAATAGATAGTCTCTTCAATAAATGATGTTGGAAAAACTGGTCATGCAAAAGAATGAAACTAGACCACCAGCTTTACACCATACAAAAGGTCAACTCAAAACAGATTAAGGACTTGAATGTAATACCTGAAATCATAAAACTCTTAGCTGTCAACATCACTAAATATTAGGGAAATGCAAATCAAAATCACAAATGAGATAACGCCTCACACCATTAGAATAAGTATTATCAAAAAGGCAAGAAATAACAAGTGTTAGAGAGGATGTTGAGAAAAGGGAATCCTTGTATAGTTTGTGGGAGAGAAAATTACTGTAGCCACTACTGAAAACAGTATGGAGAGTTCTCAAAAATTAAGAATATGATTCAGCTATTCCACTTCAAGGTATTTATCCAAAAAATTTGAAAACATCTATTTTGAAAAGATAGATGCATACTGATGTTCAATCTAGCACTACATACAAGACGCAAGATATGTAAACAAACTAAGCTGCCATCCATGAATGACTGGATTAAAAAAAGATGTAGTATATATTTAAAACAAGGGACTATTACTCAGCTTAAAAAAAGAAAAAAATTTTTTTTTAAAGAGAGGAAATTTGCCATTTGCAACAATATGGATAGACCTGGAGGGTATTATGCTAGTGAAATAAGACAGAAAAAGGCAAATACTGTATGATTTCTTTCATATGTGTATGGGGGTGGGGGTTGAGTAGACAAACCAAACAAAAATAAGTACACAGAGAGAACAGAATAGTGGCTAGCACAAACTAAGTGTGGGAAGGGCAAAATGGATAAAGGAAGTCAAGCGCATGGTGATGAATGGAAACTAAATTCTTGCTAGTTAGCATGTTGTAGTGTATACAGAAGTCAAAATATAATTTTGTACTCTTGAATCTTAAACATCATAAACCGATTTTATATCAATCAATCAGTGAAAAGGTTGTCTGTCAAACTACTAATCTAACAGAATAGACTTCAGAGACCATACAAGACAAAGAAAACAGGACTATACAAAATTAGTCTGAAACAATCAATCAAATGACAACCACAGTAGGCAGCAAGAAGAAACCATGAGATGGGAGAAGAATCTGGTATTTCCAGAGCTACCACATTATAACATTCAAAATGTTTCATTTTCATACCAGCAAACTGAATTCAACAGCACATTGAAAGGAGTAATACATCATGACCAAGAAGGATTGATTAATCCCTGGGATGCAAGATGGGGTCAACATACGAAATAAATAAATCAGTGTGACCAACAAGGACCTACTCTATAGCAAAGGAAACTCTACTCAGTATTTTGTGATAACCCATATAAGAATCTAAAAAAGAATGAAAATATATAGAACTGAATCATCTGCTGTATACCTGAAACTAACATAACACTGTAAATCATCTATGCTCCAATAAAATTAAAATATTTTTTAAAAATAAAGAAAATCAATATGTTACACCAAATTACAATGAAGGATAAAAACCATATGAACATCACAATTAATGCAGAAGAGCATTTGACAAAATTCAATACTGTTTCATAAAAAACTGTCAGGTTAGGAACAGAAGGAAATTACCTCAACAAAATATGAAAAAGCCCACAGCTAACATTACACTCAACAGTGAAAATCTGAAATTTTTTCTTCTAATACTAGGACAAGACAGGATGCTCACTCTCACCATTTCTAGTCAACACAGTACTGGAAGTCCTAGCCAAAGCAATTAAGGCATTTAAAAAGACAGAAAAAATTGGAAGGAAAGAAGGAAAATTATCTGTCCCCAGATGACATGATTTTATATATAAAAAAAGAAAAAACTATAACAGTTCCAAACAGGAGATTCCCTGGTGGTCCATGCTTCCAATGCACAGGGCACAGGTTCAATCCCTGGTTGGGGAACTAAGATCCCACATGCTGCATGGTCCAGCCAATAATAACCAAAAAAAAGAGAGAGAGATTAAAAGTGTTGGCAAGGATATGGATCGCTTGTACACAGTTGGTGAATCTCTTATATTGAATAGAGAGGCAAAAATCATCAACAAAATACAAACAAATTGAATTAAGTAATATTCCATGACCAAGTGGAATTTATACCAAAAATACAAGCTTGGATAATATCCAGAAATCAATTAATGTAATATATATTACATAGACATATTAGAACAGAGTACAAAAACAACATCATCATCTCAACACACAAAAGGCATTTGACACAACTCACCCTTTCATGGTAAAAACACTGAAGAAACCAGAAGTAAAAGAGAACTTCCTCGACCTGGAAAAGGGCATCTAATTTAAAAAAAAATCAAAACTATAGCTTCAATTCAGTTCAGTTGTTCAGTCGTGTCCAACTCTTTGTGACCCCATGGACTGCAGCATACCAGGCTTCCCTGTCCATCACCATCTCCCAGAGCTTACTCATGTCCATCAAGTCAGTGATGCCATCCAACCATCTCATCCTCTGTTGTCCCCTTCTCCTCCTGCTGTCCATCTTTCCCAGCATCAGGAGTTTTTTCCAATGAGTCGGTTCTTCGCATCAGGTGGCCAATGTATTGGAGTTTCAGCTTTAGCATCAGTCCTTCCAATGGACAGGACTGATTTCCTTTAGGATGGACTGGTTTGACCTCCTTGCAGTCCAAGGGACTCTCAAGAGTCGTCTCCAACACTACAGTTCAAAAGCATCAATTCTTCAGCACTCAGCTTTCTTTACAGTCCAACTCTCATATCCATACGTGACTACTGGAAAAACCATAGGTTTGACTAGACGGACCTTTGTTGGCAAAGTAATGTCTCTGCTTACATCCTGCTGCTGCTGCTGAGTAGCTTCAGTCGTGTCCGACTCTGTGCGACCCCATAGACGGCAACCCACCAGGCTCCCCAGTCCCTGGGATTCCTATCCTACTTAATGGTAAAAGACTGAATGCTCTCCCCCTAAAATCAAGAACAAGAAAGAATGCCAGCCCTCATCGTTTTTATTCAAATGTTCTAGCCAGTGTAACTTGGCAAGAAAATCAAACAAAAGGCATATGGACTGCAGAGAAAGAAGTAAAACTACCCTTATTTGAACATGATCTGATCTTGTGTTCAGAAAAATAGAATAACTTAAAAATTATTAAACAAGAGGGAACCAAGGCCCAGGTTCAAAAAAATTTCCAAATACACTATGGGTAGATTGTGAATGACTATGTGGTCAGTGACCTAGTTAACAAAGAACAATATATAATATTAAGTAAGCACTATCCTATGCATTTCGGTTATTAGATGGAAGAAAGCTTTCAATCTGCTGTTCTTCAAAGTTTTTCTGTAAAGGGCCAAAAGCAAACATTTTAGACTTGGGGACCATATGATGTCTGTAACAATTGTTCAACTGCCATCGTACTGTGACAGTGTGACAGAGAACACATAAAATGAATGGGGCTATCCCAATAAAACTTTATTTATAAAGAAAAAAAAAGCAGCAGGCCAGATTCCTCCCATGGGTCATAGTTTGCTAACACATGCTCTTGAGCATTAAAGTGAAAAATCTGTAACATCCTACATACATCACACTCATGGCATAAAACTGGGAAGTATGGAAGAGGCAAAAACTTTCTTAAGACATTAGAATAAAACAGTTGGACATGGGTGGACTATCTTACAATTAAACTTAACTTTACATCTTCATTACACCCATTACTACTCCCTTCATTTGCTTCTTCCTGTAGTATCATACTCACTTCAGTGTTTCTCCGTGCCTTACCCCAACCTGTCCACACAGTGTTATCAAAAGATTTCTAAGCTGAACTTTCTACACAACTCTGATCATCTGCCATGATCCTGCTTTGCCTATTATCTTATTCCACATGCCATTCTCCCATACATACCCTATGCTCCAGTCACACAAAATTATTCATCATTCTCCAAAATGCCATCTGTTTAATACTTCTGTGATTTACTTATCTTGTTCTGTTAAAACTTTGCCCCACTATTTCCCTAAATTTCTGGTCATCTGGTCTTCTCTTAACCTTCAATATTCTGCTCAAGCATCTCATCTGGTAGCCTTCCTTAAACTAGAAAGCAGAAACAATTCTTCTAGTCTACTCTACAGCATACATTAAAAGATACTATAACATGGTAATTAAGTGCCAGGAGCCAGCACACAAGATCCCACCCATGACAAGGTCATGAGGAGAGACCTGACAGGCAAGGCAGATCAGGACTCGAGGGACTCCCTGGACCTGCTTGAGCATCTACCCCATACCAAAATCTGTCTGTCTACTGTTTACTATATTATGCCTTTCACCAACTCTTCTGGCATTAACAGGGGGCTATCTCCGACCACCTTTCTCTGGAGAAAATCAACTTAGGGCTCTAGTCGATAAGTCTCCTGGGCATGAAAGGAATATGTCAATTCAAACCCCTCTGTTAGCATTCTAACTTTCGTGGCAGGTTTATTCATACTCTTACACTAACGCACATGATTGTTCACAACTTCCCAACCATGAAAGGCAGGGGAACTTAAACATTCTAAAGTCCTAAGAGGTAAAGAGCCCTTCGAGGAGTAAAAATTATTAGAATAGTGCTGGTGAAGGATTTTACTGTTGAAACGATGCTTGCTGCCAAGTTTCTATATCCCTTACCCATTGTGTGCCTGGAAGTATATTAGTTAATATAGTTGGTATGCAGGGAAAATAAGTAGTAGCCTTGGTGTTAGCAACATTAGACCTTTGAGTTAATAAATTTTTTCTTTGTTATAACCCACTGCACCTTTGCCCCATAGGAATGTAACTTTATTTAGTACTTTCTGAGAGTGGCACCAGACTTTAGAAAAAACACTTTTAGAGAAAAATAAGTTTTCTGGTTGACAAACCTTTATCAGAAAAAAGGGTCATAAAATGTTAACAGGTCCCCAGGCCAGAAGATGATGTAAATCACATAAGACTTTTGTATATGAAAGGTATGCAGAAAGAAAGCCTGGTTTCAATACAGGTCAGAACTGCTGACCCTGCATGACTCTGCATCTTCCATTCCCCTCTATGTACAACCCAAGGTATAAAAGCTCTTTTTAAAAAATAAAGTTACAGACCTGCTCCACTTAAGCTTGGTCTCTCCATCTCTCTCCCCGTCTCTCTCTTCAACTCCATCCATCCTGAGGGAACCCCTGGATCCTGCTGGGGCTGGACCCCGGCAATTAAGCGTGCAGGCTTTGGAGTCAAATAGATCTAGACCCACATCTCTCCACATCCACATGTATTGCTTACTGTGTGAACTTAAGCAAATCACTGAATTACTTTCTTCATCCACAAAACAGGAATAACTTAATTGTAGTTTTGCTTTTAAGATTGATATAATACCTGTAAAGTGCTGCTATTGTTTAGTCACTAAGTTATGTCCATATAAAATCTGTGCAACAATGTTTACAGTAGCTCTATTCACAGTTACAAAATATGTGAAACAAGGTGATCTCCCTCCACGTGCGTGTGCATGCTCAGTCACTTCAGTAGTGTCTGACTTTATGACCCCATGGACTGTAGCCTGCCAGGCTCCTCTGTCCATTGGATTTTCCTGGCAAGAACACTATAGTGGGTTACCATATCCTGCTCCAAGGGATCTTCTGGACCCAGGGATCAAATCCACATCTCTTGCATTGGAGGCAGATGCTTTACCCCCAAACCACCAGGGAAACCAATCTCCTTCCACAGGTAAATCAATAAACTGTAGTACATTTACACACTGGAATACTACTCAGCAATAATGTTTTTAACAAAACGCAACAGGATTTCCCTAGGGGCACAATGAATCAGAGTCCACCTGCCAAGCAGGGGACATGGGTTCAATTCCTGGTACGCGAAGATTCCACATGCTTCAGAGCAACTAATTCTGGTAACTGCAACTACTGAGCCCGCATGCTGCAACTATTGAAGCCTGCACACCTAGAGCCTATGCTCCCCAACAAGAGAAGCCACCACAATGAGAAGCTCACACACAATGAAGAGTAGCTCCATTTACCACAACTAGAGAACGCCCATTCTAGCAACAAATACCAGTGTAGCCAAAAGTAAATAATTTTTTTAAAAATACAACTCAGAGGAATCTCAAAGGCATCATACTGAGTGAAACCCCTTCTCAAAAAGTTTAATATGTACTATTCTATTTATGTGACAGTCTCCAAAAGACAAAACAAAGAAATGGAGAACAAACTTGTTGCTGCCAGAGGTTAAGAACTGAGGGTGAGCTTGACTAAAAAATACAGCACAAGGGAGGTTTTTGGTGTGATGAAATTGTTCTGTATCCTGATTGTGGTATTAGTTACAAGAATCAATAAATGTGTTAAAACTCATACAACTGTACACCCAAAAATATTCACTGGAAGGACTGATGTTGAAGCTGAAAGTCAATACTTTGGCCACCTGATATGAAGAACTGACTCACTGGAAAAGACCCTGATGCTGGGAAAGATTGAAGGCGGGAGGAGAAGGGGACGACAGAGGATGAGATGGTTGGATGGCATCACTGACTCAATGGACATGAGTTTGAGTAAACTCTAGGAGTTGGTGATGGACAGGGAGGCCTGGCGTGCTGCAGTCCATGGGATTGCAGAGTCAGACACGACTGAGTGACCGAACTGAACACCCAAAAAAAAGCCAATCACTGTATGATAATTTTTTTAAACACTTAAAACATTAATTAAAAATTTTAAAGACTACCACTGGGTTGAACAGTGTCTCCCCTTAAATTTATGTCCACGTGGAAACGAGAATTTGACTTTACTTGATCTTAAAGGATCTTCACAAATATAATCAAATATAAATCACAAATATAATGGATCAAGCTAAAGATGAAGACACAAACTGGAGATATATATATACACAAGACAAGGAATGCGAGAAATCAGAGGCATAGAACAGATTATTCCTGAGAAGTTCCAACTTTAGTTATACCTTATTTTGGCCTTTTAGACTCCTGGAACATGGGGGGAAAATGAAGCTGTGCTGTTTTAAAACTGCCCAGTTTGTGGCAATTTATTACAGCAATCCTAAGAAACTAACATAGCCTATGATTTCTATTTATGTGACATTCTGGAAAAGGCAAAAACATTGGGAGAGAAAAATGAGTGCTTCCTAAGGAATGGGGCTGGGGGACCAAAAAATGCTCTTAGTTTTTACAACAACAACAACAAAAGAAAACATCTGACATTAGATTTATGTATCTTAGGGAGATCTCTCCAGGACTCATGTCCCTTTCAAGGATCTCTCTTCTACCTCTGTCTCTCATTGCTAGATTAATCTATCTGTTTTAATGTCTCTTTCGTTTTATAATCTTCTTTCACCTCCTCCAAAGATTATTTCTAAAGCCAATTTCAACTTTGCCTCCATTTACAGCTTTAAAATTCACAGAAATGGAAATAGGTGACTATGAATTTCCTATGGAAAACTGTGACGTTTCACATGATTTTTTAAAACACTTTCACAATCGAATACACTGTAGAGCCTGTATCTTCACCTAGTAAACCACTGTGATTTGAGTCAATGAAGATAGCAATTTGAATCTAAAATCTAGTACAATATTAAAATAATCCATTATTTATTAGTCTTGTCAGGTACAAAGAAACTTAAAACAGGGCCAATTCTTAATACTTTATCATTTATTTTGAGTAATGTTTACTATCACATTAGAAAAATGTGACTGAATGTCTAATGTAAAAAGGTGCTAAAATATTGCCAGCAATAAAAACTAACCTTAACATCTTCATGAAAGGCAGTGGGGAAAAAAAATGTGGAAAGACACACAGTTCACAAGATTATTTCAGTAACATCTTATCCCATAAGTAACAAACAGAGAAACTACATTTCTAGCCTTATTTTAAATATGTGTCCTATTTATACATAAATCATTAAATAACCAGGGCATTATGAAATTTGCTTGGGTTCCTTTTCAGAAATAACACATCCAACATAATCAGTTATTTTTATAGGCCATGTCTAATTTATCCTACAAAACTTGATAATTATAGGCCTGTAATTTCTTAAAAGAAGCCACCAAAAAGACATTTCAGAAAACACACAAAACCAGTAAGGAGAAAAACTGCTTGCTGAAGCATTAAGTACAGACAGAGTTCAAAGAGCTAAAATACACAGTGGTATTCAGAGAACTAAAACCAAATGAAGCTAAACTCTCAGCCTTACTAAAATACAAAAGCATACGTGGTAATTAAATATTGAGTAGTCTCCCATGGATAGGGCCACTCAGCCATGCTCCCAAACCCCTACTCAAGTGAAAGGGCTACATATCAAAAGACCTGTTTTGAAAAATCTGTCCTCATTCACTAGCCACTACAATGCAGAATGGACTCCAGCCTCAACCCAGTTGGAAGTGGAAATATGGGGGTTTGAAGTAGTTCTGGTGTATGCAACCAGTAGCCACATTACCCAGCTGAGCTGAAAACTAATTCCTATTCACTGGGGTCACAGCAGCAAAGACTGTAAGAGCAATGTTTAGATCTCATTCTCCACTAATGACAGCAAAGGAGCTAACTTTGGCTCATGGGTTGACAAAGATACTGACAGAGGGATTAACAGTTCTTTGGGTTGGGGTAGAAAGCAAATGCTAATTCCCATAACTTAATTTCTCAACAAAAGGAGAGAAACTAACTCAGATCCATTCACAATGGGGAAAAACTGCTTTCCTATTTACTGGAAAAAATTACCTTAATAGGGAAGCAGGATGTAGACCATCCCCTATCCCCCACAACAGTGACACTTTGGCTCTGAACATCATGTAATGATCTCAGATAATCCAGAGTTCTTCCCCATCTTCCAGCCAAACAGGAATCCAGTGTGAATTCTAAAGCATAGGTGTAAAAAAGACAATTATCTTACTCAGAGAAACATGAAGTGAAGTCGCTCAGTTGTATCTGACTCTTTGCGACCCCATGGACTGTATGTGGCCCACCAGGCTCCTCCATCCATGGAATTTTCTAGGCAAGAGTACTGGAGTGGGTTGCCATTTCCTTCTCCAGGGTATCTTCCCGACCCAGGGATCAAACCCAGGTGTCCCGCATTGCGATCAGACGCTTTACCGTCTGAGCCACCAGGGAATCCCAAAGAGAAACATAAGAAGGTACAATTTTCAAGGTTCAACAGTATAAAAGAGTTGAAGGAAACTGGCACCAGAACTGTAAGTTTTAATATTCATTTGCTGGTTTGAACTTTGCACCTAGTATTACAGAAGGCAATTTTTCTCCCAGTTCTCCCAAACAGCTTTCGGATAAACATCTTAGTATTAACTATTATTATAAGCTGTGTCCTGGCTTTGATTATTTACTGCTAGAGTTTAAAGGATTTAACATGCCACAATAAATATAACTACTGTTGTACTACTCTAAATATTGCTCTCTTCTGCCAAAAGTCTTGTGCGAAACTATACAACTCGATTAAATATAAAGCTCAATTTCCTGGTGTCCAAGAACTCTTGTTTCTGACTATCTCTTAAAACCCATAAATTTTCCTCAAAATAAAGACTCTGGACAGCCACCATTCCATCCTTCCAACAAGCCTTTCTCAGATCATTTTTACACATTGTTTAAGAATTATCAGTCTTCCCTGGTAGTCCAGTGATTAAGAATCCACCTGCCAATACAAGGGACACAGATTTAATCCCTGTTCCAGAAAGACTCCACATGCCACTGAGCAACTACTGAAGCCCATGTGCCCAGAACCTGTGCTTCACAGCAAGACAAGCCACAGCAATGGGGAGTCTGCACACTGCAGCGGGAGTAGCTCCTGCTCACGGCAACTGGAGGAAGCCTGAGAGCAGAAACAAAGACACAGGGAAGCCAAAATAAACATTTCTTTAGAAAGAGAATTATTGAGGAAACCAGATGTCAATAATGAGCTAACAAGTAATGTCTATGTATACTACATAAACAAATTGATGCATTTATATTAAAAGAACTAAAAAGCATAGTTTTAAATATTGTATTAAAAATCCAGCGAAAAAAATCAGAATCATTTATTTCCAAGAGTTCTAAACACTGGGGGCAGAGTGAGTGAGTGAGTGAAGTTGCTCAGTTGTGCCCAACTCTTTGCGACCCCGCGGACTACAGCCTATCAGGCTCCTCCGACCATGGGATTCTCCAGGCAAGAATATTGGAGTGGGTTGCCATTTGGGACAAATAACCATTTATCCATTAGGAAACAAATAGGATTATGAAAGCAGAGTCAATTTTACACTCCAGTTTGGGCCTGCAAATTTTCACCTTAGTATTCTATTCCAAGACTACCTCCTCTCAAAAAAATCTATAAACAATAAGTTCTGGAGACTGTGTGGAAAAACGGAACTCTTTGCACTGTTGGTGGGAATGTAAACCGATACAGCTGCTATGAAGAACAGTATGGAGGTTCCTTAAACTAAAAATAGAGCTACCATATGACTCAGCAATCCCACTACTGGGTATATACCCTGAGAATACCATAATTCAAAAAGACACAAGTGCCCCAATGTTCACTGCAGCACTATTTACAACAGCCAGAACATGGAAGCAATCTAAATCTCCATCGACAGACAGATGGATAAAGAAGATGTGGTACACAAATGTAGGGGATAGTAGCCATTAAAGAAGAACAAAACTGTGTCATTTGCAGTAATGTGGATCAACCTAGAGTCTGTCATACGGAGTGAAGTCAGAAAGAGAAAAATAAATATTGTACATTAACGTATACATGTGGAATCTAGGAAAATGGTACCCATGAACTTATATGCAGGGCAGGAATAGAGACCAGACGTGCGGTCATGGGGGAAGGGGAGGGTGAGACGAACGGAGCGAGCGGCACGGACAGTACACACGAGCATGCAGACAGCCAGTGGGGAGCTGTACAGCACAGGGAGCACCATTTCACGCTCTGCGATGACCGCAGGGGTGAGACGGGGGGATGCGAAGGAGGCTCAGGAGGGAGGGGATGTATGTGTATATATAGCTAATTCACTTTGTTGTATAGCAGAAACTAACACAATATTGCAAAGCAATTATACTCCAATTAAAAAAAATTTACAAAGACTACCTCCTCTACTTTGAGTCCCAAAGGAACTGAATAAAACACCATTTCAAAGAAAGCAAAATACCGCACACATCTTATTTGTTCTTACAGATAAATGCTTGGGAATCCAGCAAAGTTAAATGGAGTGCCCAATCAGGCAAAGATTTCTTAGCTGTGACACCAAAAGTACCGTCCACAAAATATAAAATCGAGAAATTTAGCCTTTTTAAAATTAGGAACTTCTACTCTTCAACTTCTACTCTTCATTGGAAAAGACCTTGATGCTGGGAGGGATTGGGGGCAGGAGGAGAAGAGGACGATAGAGGATGAGATGGCTGGATGGCATCACTGACTCGATGGACGTGAGTCTGAGTGAACTCCAGGAGTTGGTGATGGACAGGGAGGCCTGGCGTGCTGCGATTCATGGGGTCGCAAAGAGTCAGACATGACTGAGCGACTGAACTGAACTGAACTCTTCAAAAGACACCATTAAGAAAATGAAAAAAGAAGCAAAAGGCTGGGAGAATATATCTAACTAAAATATAACACTTATCTGATAAAGGGCTTACACCCAGAATTCACAGAGAACTTTTAGAACTCAATAATAAACAAACAACCCAATCAAAATGAATGGTCCAAGGTCAGAACAGAAGATGCAGCCGAAAACTGAGATCTCTAGTCTTGCTCAATGTTAATTTCATGATTTAAAACCACAGTTCCATAACTGCTGCTGCTGCTGCTAAGTCGCTTCAGTCCTGTCCGACTCTATGTGACCCCAGAGACGGCAGCCCACCAGGCTCCTCCGTCCCTGGGATTCTCCAGGCAAGAACACTGGAGTGGGTTGCCATTTCCTTCTCCAATGCATGAAAGTGAAAAGTGAAAGTGAAGTCGCTCAGTTGTGTCCAACTCTTTGGGACCCCATAGACTGCAGCCTACCAGGCTCCTCCATCCATGGGATTTTCCAGGCAAAAGTACTGGAGTGGGGTGCCATTGCCTTCTCCGGTTCCATAACTGAGCCTCCCCCCAAAAAAGAAAAGAACAACAGGGAAACAAATGAAACAAAAAAATCTATGTCACTGCATACCTGAACTTACTCAATTTGGTCCATTTCAAAAGTATTTATATATGGAGTCTAGGACCACTCTCAAATCCCTCTTGAACAACAACAGAAAAACCCCTAATAAATAGCACAAAAAAGAAATTCAAAATCATCACACAAAAATCAAGTAATCACTGAAATGATTAAAACAGACTTCTTCCTTTTCAGAATTACAAAAGGTAAAATATTTGTCTGGATACCTCAGAATGATTCATATTTTCTTAGGCAAGCAGTAGCAACAGCAAGTCCTATAAGAGTGAAGTTTCTTTTAATAAGATATTAAAACATTTTCCTTCTCCAAAATAAAATCTGGATGACACAGGGACTTCTTTGCCTAAAGCTTAATCCTTTATAAATGTTTACCCCACCCAAGTAAATAGTTAAAAGAGAATATAGAATTACAAAACCAAAGAAAATGTAATGAAAATCCTGCCCCAACCAACCTTTACCTTTCCAGAAAGCACTACTTTTAACATTTTATCAAACATTCATTTACTGAGAGACTATGTATTAGAGAATGGTTCTAACTGCTTTGTCAATAACAGGAAAGGAGGTGGAATAGCACAAGACCCTAGCACAAGAAATAGCCTACAAGATAATTAAGACACTAAAAAAATCAAACAACCCAGTTTAAAAAAGGGCAACGAAACTGAATAGACACTTCTCCAAAGAAGATATACAAATAGCATAGGAAAAGAAAAGTACCACTAATTACTAGAGAAATGCAAATCAAAACCTCAACAAGATACCACTTCTCTCATCATTAGAATGACTATTCTTTAAAAAAAAAAAAAAGAAGTGAAATGAAATGTTGTCATGGGTGTAGAAAATTGGAACCCTTGAGAACTGCTGGTGAGAATGTACAAAGGCATAGCGGCTGGGGAAACACTATGGTGGATACTAAAAAAAATTAACATGGCGTTACTAACAATAAGGTCCTACTATATAGCACAGGGAACTATACTCAATATCCTGGGATAAACCATGTTGTTGTTGTTGAGTTGTTAAGTCGTGTCTGACTCTCTGTGACCCTGTGGACTGTAGCCTGACAGGCTCCTCTGTCTGTGGGATTTCCCAGGCAAGAAAACTGGAGAGGAATGCCACTTCCTTCTCCAGGGTATCATCCTGAACCAGGGATCAAACCTGAGTCTCTTGCATGGCAGCCAGATTCTTTACCACTGAGCCTCCTGGGAAGCACTGGGATAAACCATAATGGAAAAGAACATAAAAAAGAATGTGCACGTGCATAACTGAGTCATTTTGCTGTACAGCAGAAATTAACATTTGTAAATCAATTATATTTCAATAAAAAAATAAATAAAAACCCACCATGGAATTACTACTTGATCCACCAGTTCCACTTCTGAGAATACACCTAAAGAACTGAAAGAAGGGACTTGAACAGATACCTATACAGCCACATTCATAGCATCATTATTCACAATAGCCAAAAGGTAATCCAAAAGGCCACTGACAGATGAACAGATAAACAAAACGTGATTATACACATAAAATGGGATGTTACTCAGCTTTTTAGAAAGGAATGAAATTCTGAAACATGCTACATGAACTTTGAAGACACTGCTAAGTTAAAAAGCCAGACACAAAGGACAAATATTGTATGATTCCACTGATATGAAGTAGCAAGAATAGTCAAATTCTATAGAGACAAAAATTAATGCAGTGATACCAGGGAGGGGAATGGCATTATTGTTTAATAACACATACAGAGTTTCAGTTTGGAATGATAAATTCTGGAGATGCATAGTGGTAATAGGTATGCAGCATGGGAATATATTTAATATCACTGAATTAAACACTTAAAAATGGTTGAAGTTGTAAATTTTATGCATATTTTACCAACATGCTATGCATATTTTACAATGACAAAAAATAATCAGGACATATAAGTCTATCATTTTCTTTGCCCCTTATTAATGAAAGTATCAATTTAAACAGTAAAATCAACAGAACAGACTGAACATCTATGCTATATCTCCAACTCTCCCAAAACTCCAACAAGAAAAAGGAAAAAAGTTTAAATCCTGAAGGGCAAAGAGAAAGGGAGAGCAGATGACTGCACATCAATGTCAGCAACATTCTGGACAATAAAAAGCAATAGTAGCCAGGTTCTATACATTTCAATACATACATTAACAGTTTTTAATTAAGACCTACAGTAATTATCTTTCCTTCCAGAAATTCAAGGGTAAAAGATAATCTAGGATTTCCCTTTTACTAGCTTTCCACAGAAGCAAATGCAGCTAATCCCTCTTTGATATTCCTTTCCTTCCACAGCAGACCCATAATTAAATGAACCACCTAAAAATCTCTTTAAATTTTCAAAACAAATGAACTTCAGAATCTAGGTTAGACCATGCTTCAAAAATTCAAAAAACAAATTCTCTTTGCATTAAATTAGACTTGGATTTAGCTCAATTTGATCCTTTTACTGCATTTCTATGATGGCTGCAACTCTACTTTTCACAGGCTCAGTTCAGTGTTCTTATTCATTGATGAGGGAAAAGTTGCTGTCTCTCAAATATTCTGAATATTCAGGCTCTAACACACCTTAAAGATCAACATTCAGAAAACTTAAGATCATGGCATCTGGTCCCATCACTTCATGGGAAGTAGATGGGGAAACAGTGGAAACAGTATCAGACTTTATTTTTTGGGGCTCCAAAATCACTGCAGATGGTGACTGCAGCCATGAAATTAAAAAACGCTTTCTCCTTGGAAGGAGAGTTATGACCAACCTAGATAGCATATTCAAAAGCAGAGACATTATTTTGCCAACAAAGGTCCGTCTAGTCAAGGCCATGGTTTTTCCAGTGGTCATGTATGGATTTGAGAGTTAGAGTTGGACCGTGAAGAAAGCTGAACGCCGAAGAATTGACGCTTTTGAACTATGGTGTTGGAGAAGACTCTTAAGAGTCCCTTGGACTGCAAGGGGATCCAACCAGTCCATTCTAAAGGAGATCAGTCCTGGTGTTCATTGGAAGGACTGATGCTAAAGCTAAAACTCCAATAGTTTGGCCACCTCATGTGAAGAGTTGACTCACTGGAAAGACTGATGCTGGGAGGGATTGGTGGCAGGAGAAGGGGATGACAGAGGAGGAGATGGCTGGATGGCATCACCGACTCAACGGACATGAGTCTGAGTAAACTCCAGGAGTTGGTGATGGACAGGGAGGCCTAGCGTGCTTCGATTCATGGGTCGCAAAGAGTCGGACACGACTGAGCAAATGAACTGAACTGAACACACTATTAGATTTACTTATTAAGAAGACTACTTACAATGACTACATTTTGCATTTTAGTCAAGAATAAGAAGTTAACTTTCCTGTATATGTCAAGAAAAGTTTCATGAGAAAAGTATAAACAGAACCAAAGGCCTACTGAAAATCAAATTCTGAAAATCATTTTCTCAGGCTATACAAAATAAACACATTTCACGTTTCTACATTTATCAGTTTTAAACATTCTGAATCATAAATTAATTACTGTGTCCAGTTTCTGCAACAAAATTCTACATCTTTTCCATGAGAAAACCTTTTGTCACTGTATCCAAACCTTGGTAAATAAAAAAAATTCCATGTTCAAAGTCTACAGAAGAGGTTAATCAAGATGACCAAAAATGCTAAACTAGAAATGTAATAAGCAGTTGAACTACTTTGATTTTACCTTTTCTATTCTTTTAAAGCTGGGTAATTATGAGACTATATACATGATCCACCATTAAAGGGGGTGCCACGGCTGACAGTAACGAAGATCCTTATGAAAACGGAGGGGTAGCCTCTTCAGTATTATCCTCACATATCCTAATTATTACAAAAGAACAAATATGGGAAGAGCTTTCAAAATCTGCCTCTTGACTGCAGTGTCCCACTGTCACAGGGTGACCCAGATACAAGCTTTTGTCCCTCACTTTCCATTCTCACTACAACCTCCCTAGCCTGGTCTCCCTGCCTCTGGACCCTATCAACTCTAATAAATACTGTGCTGCTAAGTCGCTTCAGTCGTGTGCGACTCTGTGCGACCCCATAGACGGCAGCCCACCAGGCTCCCCCGTCCCCAGGATTCTCCAGGAAAGAACACTGGAGTGGGTTGCCATTTCCTTCTCCAGTGCATGAAAGGGAGAAGTGAAAGGGAAGTCGCTAAGTCGTGTCCAACTGAACGACCCCATGGACTGCAGCCTACCAGGCTCCTCCATCCATGGGATTTTCAAGGCAAGAGTACTGGAGTGGGGTGCCAATAAATACTGTAGACTTCAATATTAACAAAATAAATTTCATAAAATACCACTTCATCCTACCAGTCAATAGGACTTAAGTTTATCCTAAAAATAAGAAGACTGCTGAAGGGCAGCAGAGTACACTACCCCAAAATATGCCACTTTGGCATAAGAATTATTCTGAACTAAAGAAAATCAAAACTCAGCTGCAAAAGCTCTTTACCTCTCTCCCTCCCACAACTGCCTACATTTACACTGGAAAGGAGGCCTGTACTAAGAAGAGAATTATTACCAGAAAGTATCTTTTTACCTAAGAAACTTAACTGCAGGGACTTCACTGGTGGTCCAGTGGTTAACGCTCCACACTCCCAATGCAGGGGGCCTGGGTTTGATCCCTGGTCAGGAAACTAGATCCCATAAGCTGCAACTAAGAGTTCCCATGCTACAACTAAAAGATTCTCAATGCAGCAACTAAGACTCAGCACAGCCAAATAAATGATTTTAGAAAGAAAGAAAGAAAAGAAACTAAACTAAGTAAGTAACAGGGCAACCTTTATTTTCCAAACATCTCTCCTCTTCCCTTTGTATCACCAGCCCCTACCCCTTTTCCTTATAAGGCTCAGGATATTTATATAAGCCCCTATTATGGCTGCCTTTTGGGTCTCAGTTTTATGAGGCTCCCACACTGTATTTAGGAAATTTGTTTTTCTCTTGTTACTCTATCTTACAGCAATTATTAGACCAGTCAAAGAATCTGAAAGGGAAGACGAGAAAATTATTTTGCCCCTACACTGATCTCTTAATTTTTCTAAACTTTCTGTTCTTACTGGGACCACACAAACCCTCTTCAGATTAATTTAAATTCACTGCACTTTCTTTCACCACCTTAAGTTCATTCCTGCAATTTTCCCATTCTGAATCCCAGTTTTAAATAACTTCCCTCCTCCTCTTTGCCTTAATCTTTCTGTTTACGCCTCATTCAGCCCTAGACAGCAGTAAGGTATCGCTTGAACTTTAAAAATCTCTATGTGAGTAAGGACTCTCTTCCCAGAGAGCAGTGAACATGGGTTATGCAGCAAAAAGTCAAGTCCCAGATCAGAGGTTACAGAACAGCAACCCACAAGACAAAGTCTGCCCACAGTGGTGAATCTGTCTGGCTCACAGCATTTTTATGAATTCATTATGTTGCCAACATTTAAAAATAAAAATTTCTCACAAAATCTTAAATTCCAGCTTCTCTTCACAAAAAAGATGTTCAGGTCACACTTCATCTATATGCCTCCTGCCCTACCTCCTGCCAGATGGATAAATCTCACCTCAATTTTTTTAAAAAAGTAAACCAAAGCTGCCGAACAGCTGCCCCCCTGGAGTAACATGAATTCCGTAAATCACTTAAGTCCCAACCTGCTCTACCATTACTATTTAAATCTAGCCCTTGTAGGCATCTGACTTTACAGTGCTCCCCTTATACAAATTTACTGAATGAATAAATTAAGATGACAATTTTAAGACAGACAAGGTTGGTTAATGATAGTTTTAGAACAGACAAGGTTGGTGATGATGATAATGTGATAATGGTAACAACACTGGCAATTAACATTTCCTGCTTTATTGTGAACCAACTATTGTTCAAGCAAAAATACATTATCTCATTTAATCCACACAAAAACCCTATGGATATACACTATTATTATTCTCGATTTATAAATGAAAAAACTAAGGCACAGAGAAGTGAAACAACTCAGCCAAGGTCACACTGCCAGTACTTAAGGTACAGTAAGAATTCAAAATCAGATAGTCTAACTCCAGGGAACACTGTTAATCCCTACAATATGATTCCTTAAGACTACCATCCTTTCTTCTGTGACCAACTGAATTAACTGCCTGGAACGAAGACTCAAGAGACTAAATTTTAGAGCCTATTCTTTCTTTGCACAAATGACTAAGAAGCAAACCAAAGTTCACCTAAATGCAGATGGCATTTTTGAATTTTTTTCCTCACCTTAAAAGAAAACTATATCTGTAACTGAAATATTAGGGAATCCAATCAAACTATATATTTGTTATCAGACTACTCCCGGAGTAAGGTAAGCTCAATAATGAGATGAATCCTTAGTTCAAAACTACAAAGTGATGATACAGCATAAAACTCTTCTCTTTCTTGGGGTAGAAGGATATATCTACGAGAGTAAACAGTGTGCAGACATGAAAAGAATTAAGTTTCTTGAGGGCAGGAACTGCTTTTTTCCATGAGTTCCTGCAATTAGCACATATTCAGTTATAATAAAGGAACCAAGAAATCCAAACATCTTAAATTGAAATGCAATGAAATCCTTATTATAGCATTTATCATCTTGCTTTTTTACAGTAATTACTAGTGAATAGTTTTATTTTCCTCACAAAAACACAAAATCCTTGAGGTAGAGTATCCCTTGGAAACTAGCATAACAGGGCTCAATAAACGCTTGCTTAATATTACAAGCTCAACATTTCTTCCTGCAGGTCTCTCAACCAATGTTTAAAGCAGAAAGAGAATTCCTTGGTGGTCTAGTGGTTAGGACTCCGAGCGTCCACTGCATGGGGGAATGAAGATCCTACAACCTGCATGGCCCAGCTAAAAATAAAAAATAAAGTAGAATTTAAAATGGCTTCTCATTTACAAAGCAATGGATGCTCTGAAATCCTATTATAAGATATTTTTGAGACCAGTCCCACATTGTATCAACAAAGCCCTGAAAAATTGGTGAGCTGGCATAAGCAGCACAAAGAATAACCAAAGAGCTGGAAGGAGAAAGCATCATGTTCATACCTTCAGTAGAAAGTAATGCAGTCCAGAGATTTAAGCAAATTGCTCAAGATCACAGAAATTAAGTAACAAGCAATATCAAGGCCAGAACACATATTTCCTGAATGCTGGCCCAGTTTTCTTTCCACAAAGAACTACTCTGTGAGCTCAGGATGAAATGGATACTTTTAGAAATATTTTAAAGATATTTGGTATGGAGGATGATCTTCCCCAGTACATAACTTTTTGTGAGGTATTATACCACCAGTAAAGATATGAAATTTGCCTTGTTCCAATCATTGCAGATAACGCCATCTTTTCCCCTGTTGTTCTATATACTTTTTTCATTTTCATTTCATACTTTCCTTTCATTATCCTCTGAGAATTCTTCCTCTCACTGCCTCTGATTTATCTACTTTTCCTCTTATCCACTTCCTTTCTTTAGTATCTCACAAACCACCCTACCATCTCCTTTTCTCTTTGTAATTATTTTTTTTTTAAACCCACAGATTAATCACACATTTGATTATAGACTAACATGGGATACCATAATAAGCAAGCCACAGCCTTGGTCTCTTGGCATTTATGAGGCAATTTGTTAACAAAAATATAAACTAAACACAAAGAGTCACACAATTTTAATTTTACTATGATTTTACAATGGGGACAAGAAGCTTAAGTACGGACGGGACACTCATATGAAGAGATGTGGTAATAACAACAGTTGCAAGGTTAGGGTTAAGCAAATGAAAGGGATCCTCTTTCCTATACAGCTTTCTCACCAATTCATGTGCTCTACTTCCTTTACTCCTTATTCTCTCACTGCTTGACTTTTCCTGTGCTCTACTTTTTCTCTTAACCAGCAGACTTCCTTTTCTTCCTCCTGGTCTTTTTTTTTTTCCCTCTCCTGATCTTTTCAGATGAATCTGTCCTGTCCTGTTTTCCTTTTCAATATTATTGCCAACCCCTCCCACCTTATAAATCTGGATAATGGCTTCAGATGGGAATTCACTTTTTTCTAAAGATTTAATATGTATTATTTTATTTGATCCTCACAACAATGCCAGGGAGGCAGGCAGAAATCAACATAACTACTTTACATATAAACTAAGTCTTGCCAAGATTAAATACTTTGCCAAAAATCAAGTTTGTCAGCAGCAAAATCAAATCAGAACCCAGACCTTTTCTTTCCAAGTCCTCTATTCTGTTTCCATTGAACTATATTGTTTTCTTTTTAATTCCTACATATTTTAACCAATATATGTGCACATGTATGGACAAGTATAGAGATAAATGTTTCTAAAATAGCACAAATGAGAAAAGTATATGACTGTATAGGGAAGCTATTTAGAAAAACAAAAGTCAAAGGACCCAAATTAAGAATACAATGTAGCTCACAGGCTAATCCTTGTAGAGGCAGCTATGGGTTTCAGATCCAAATGGAAACTATGTCTTCAACCAAGTGATGTAGGCAGCATCAACACTGGTCTCTCCCCATACTCCCACAGCTGTTAACAGGACCAGTGCTCACCCTCAGCATCATTTCTGACCCCCACTCTTTCACAAGCATGCCACCATACCTGAAGTTTTCACTGTTTGAAGTCACTTCTTTGGATTAAGGCGCTGTCTCCAGAAGGCCACGGTTAAATGCATGTTACCTGAGAAAGGAAGGAGGGTCCATTAACACATTACTCCTGTGTTTAAACACATCAGATCAGCAATGACCTTTGGAATAGGACAGCACAATGTCCTTTAAAAAGTTTCACAGAATAGATAATTTTTGATGGAGCAGGCAGGATAATAAGGTTAAATTGGGAAGAAAATGATTCACGCATACAATACGGTAACTCCCCACCTGCGTATAGCTACATGGCAAAATGAGGATGGCCATACAAATACATACTCTACCTTTTGAGATCACAGTAAGGACTATCCCTGCAACTTGGAAGCTCCTAGGGATAAGAAAAGAAAAAAGTACTCCAAGGATCTGAGTATAGCCAATTCTGTAAAGAAGCAAAGAGCTGAGTTGGCATCAGTCCTCCAAGGACAGTACACTGCTAGACTGAAAGAGGACAAAAAAAGGAACAGATTCTGGTTAACTACTTCTAGTTGTGAGGCTAGTTTCCAGCCCAACATTTTTAGCAGAGGGCTGACCTCTTAGTGAGAGAATGCTGCAATTCAGTTCTTCAACCCCACTTGCTAATTTATATTGACTCAAAGCCAGTATCATTTACAGCCACAAAAGTCAACATGCCTTTACTGAGTGCATATTATAAGCCCAAAATTTGGCTAGGTGATATAAATATGGGGTTGGGGGGGAGGGGGGCCTTTAATACACTTTTGCCTTAACCCATACTATAGAGTAACTCCTCACCTGCGTATAGCTACATGGCAAAATGAGGAGGGCCATATAAATACATACTCTACCTTTTGAGGTCACAGTAAGGACTATCCCCGCAACTTGGAAGAAACCAATCCCCTAAACCCAAAACAGAGAAGGGTGAGGAACAAGAAAAGGCGGCAGAGGGTGGCTATTTTTCTGTGAGTATAAACACAAATTTCCTAAGCCAGAATGAATACAACTCACTTCTAGGCCAAAGTTCCTTGTTAAACTCTGAACAGTCAAGAGGCACAGGCTAGAAATACTTTTTCTTTTGGTCTAATACCAAAAGTTCTTTAGTAGTACACATTCATCTTGGTACACTGGAGAACAGACTAAGAGTTACAAAAGTTGGTTCTACTTTTAGCTCTGATTCTTTATTTAAAAAAAAAAACAAAACAGAAAAGGTTGGCTAGTCCAAGAATAGCATATACCTGGCACATATATTGATACCAACCACTAGATAACTAGTGTCCACAGGAGTCATCACTAATCAATCATAACTCACTTTCCCAGAGAACCCTTATGATTAAAATCCTTCTCAACACAGGGCTTCTGGCAGCTACTTCAAGTGAAAGTTGGCCCATAAATCAAAATGTATCTGCTACTGTGGACTAGATAATCTCTACAATCTCTTCCAACTCTTTAATATGTATTATTTATTTATTTGGCTATGCTGGGTCTCAGATGTGGTATGTAGAATCTTTAGTTGCAGTATGTGGAATCCAGTTCTCAGAACTGGGATCGAACACACAACCCTTGCATTAGGAGCATAGAGTCTTGGCCACTGGACCACCAGGGGAGTCCCCCAACTCTAAAATTCTAAAACCAAGTTTCTGAGGGTGGGAGAAAAAACACTTCCCAAAAAGCTCATAAACCAATAGCATTGATAGCCATAAATTTCAGTCTAATCTCTAAATTCTACAAATTGTACCTGATCAAGGATGCTAACAATAAATTCTGATACCATTAACATATATAACTGTGCAATACTATTCTGATTTGCTAATGGGTTCTTTTGACAGAAAAGGAACCTTTTACCCAGAATGGCCCTAAAGAAATCCTCATACAAAAATAGGACAATATTGCACTAGTAAAGAACTAAATTTAATCCCTTGATCATGCCCACGGCCTCTCAATGAGGACAAGCCTTTCACTTCTCACCTAAACCACTGCAACAGCCATTCTTCCGTCCTTTCACTCATGCCACAAAGCAATC
Organism: Ovis aries; assembly: GCF_016772045.2. Classification (NCBI taxonomy): domain Eukaryota; kingdom Metazoa; phylum Chordata; class Mammalia; order Artiodactyla; family Bovidae; genus Ovis; species Ovis aries. The sequence goes on along the minus strand of NC_056066.1, from coordinate 63,784,155 downwards.
TTCCCAAAGCAAACATGTACTCAATATCATTTTCCTGTTAAAAAATCTGTATCTAAAAATAAATAAATAAATAAATAATAAAAAATCTGTATCTATTGCTAACAACATAAAACAAGTTTTTTTCTTGCCTCACATCCATAATGCTCTCCTTCCCCATCCCACTCCCTGCTCCCTTTTATCTTCCACAATCCTGTGTTTACTAACAGTACTGAGGTGTTTCCTCTGCCCTGTCCTTCCCTTTCTCCATTACAATAACACTTCAGCTAAGACCCAACTTCAGCTTGAAGCAGATTCTTCCTCCTCAAATCAGACACAACTGATTACCTCCTCTTCCATCTCAAAGCTTTTGGTTTATTCAAAGTATTGTCTCAAAGGTTTCCAAAACCATCAAAATTGCCTGAGGCAAGTTTTAATCCTCAAGGCCGACCCAAACCTATTAAATCAATCTCGGGAAATAAGGCTCTGAAATTTCTACTTTTAAAAAAGCTGCCCTGATTATTTTAATGACCAAATTTGGGGGCTACTGGTTTGTCTCTTCCAGTTGGTGTAAAGACGTTTCTTTAAGGAATGGAAAAATGATTTACTCTAGAATACACTGAGGAATTATCCTGCACTTGTTTATTTCATATCCTTGTTGACTTGACTCATATGCTGAAGATGAAGGAATTCCTTTCGGACTCACACCCAAAAAACTTATATCCACTGTTGAAAACAGCAGGTGAATTTCCACCTTCATTTCTAAATCTTAAAAATGAAGTAACTGTAACCTGAGTAAACCTATGAATACATGATTAAGACTCTCACCAGACCTGCTCTGAGAACTTTATTTCGGCAGAGAAACAACTCTCTAGCCCATTTTGAGGGTGGAAATACACTGCCTCTAGTACTTCCCTACGATCTAATTATATTAGGAATACATGCAAGACTCAAACTAAGTACAGTGATAGATGGATGGCTCAAGTGCCTCGTTAATTTTCAGAGAAAAATTCCCTGAAATGTCTCTTCCTTCCCCACCCCTCACTCCCAAAAACTACACTGAAGCTGAATAACAGCGGAAAATCTAACAAGATACAAACATTAGCAAGAAAACAAGGTGAGTTGTTACTGGGGAATCGTGGATTTCGGGTAGTTTGCAAATCCACCAGGTTACATCGCTAACTTGAGGCCCAGCGTCTACCTGGGGCGCAGAGATCCTGTGTTTCGCTCTACGTCGCGGCCCGGAGCAAAGTCTAAGAACTTGAGTTCCCCACTTAGTCCCCACCAAGTCCTGTCCTCATCACGACTACTTTTTCCTTCTCTCCGCTAAAGAAAAGGGCACTTTCAGGAGGAAGGGCAGTGACAGCTCCACGTCTGCAAAACTCGGCGCCGGCGGGGCCGCTGCGGCGGCGGCGGGCGCCGACGACGACGCCGGGGCCGGGACCACCACGCTGGGGGACAATAGACGGAGGGGAATGGAAGAGAGAAGAGAGGCAGCCGCTGTACTTGGCCCCTCTCGCTGGTGCGAGCTCCAAAAAGTCTCGGGAAGGGCAGCGGGTGGCAGGTGGGCCCGGCCGCCGCCCCTCGCAGGGCCACGTCGCCCGCCCCGGCCGCTGCCGCGGGGCCCCTCGCGTAGGCCGGGCCGCAGGAGCAGAGCCCCCGGGCGGGGCTGACGGGCTCTGGGCTGGACCCCGGGGGCGCCCGCTGGGGCCCAGTTCTCTCAGAACTTGGCGCCCGCGAGGAGAGGGGCTCCGACCGTCTGAGCCCAACAGGGGCCGCTCGGGGCTTCCAGATGACCCATCCCCGCCACCCCTCCGCCCGGCCCCTGCCACTAGCCCGAGCTCCCCGCGCCCACCACGGGCACCGGCTCTGAGGGAAGAGGAAGCAGCCGCGGCTCGGGTCCCGGCTGACGCGCCGCACTCCTCTACCTCTCGCCCTCCTCCGACGTATTCATCCAGGACCCTCCCTCTCCCCAAAATTGCCTCCAGTCCGCCCGCGGGTTTTTACCGGGACACGGGGCGGCGGCTACTCTTCAGTCCCTCGACTAAGATGGCAGCCGGTCCCGATTCCGGACCACAGCTACTAGAACGAGTTGGCGGCCAACGCGCAGGCGCCTCCAGCTCCGGAGCTATCAGGACTACAAGCCCTAGAAGTCCTTGCGCACTAACCAGCTGCGGGCAGGAAGACCTAGCGGAGGCTGGTGAGCGCAGCTAAATCCGAGCTTGTATTTAGCTAGGTGGGAGGGACTCTTGGATTACTCCCGGTCAGTACAGTTGCTCAGTCGTGTCCGACTCCTTGCGACCTCAGGAATTGCAGCACGCCAGGCCTCGCTGTCCATCACCAACCCCCGGAGTTCACTCAAACTCATGTCCATCGAGTCGGTGATGTCATCCAGTCATCTCCTCCTCTGTCGTCCCCTTCTCCTCCTGTCCTCAATCCCTCCCAGCATCAGTCTTTTTTTCTTAATTTTTTTTTAATTTAAATTTATTTACTTTAATTGGAGGCTAATTACTTTACAATATTGTATTGGTTCTGCCACACATCAACATGAATCCGCCACGGGCGTACACGTGTTCCCCATCCTGAACCCCCCTCCCCCCTCCCCCCTCCCTCCCCTTCGCATGAGGTGGCCAAAGTATTGGAGTTTCAGCTTCAGCATCAGTCCTTCCAATGAACACCCAGGACTGATCTCCTTTAGAATGGACTGGTTGGATCCTCTTGCAGTCCAAGGGACTCTCAAGAGTCTTCTCCAACACCACAGTTCAAAAGCATCACTTCTTCGGTGCTCAGCTTTCTTCACAGTCCAACTCTCACATCCATACATGACCACTGGAAAAACCATAGCCTTGACTAGACAGACCTTTGTTGGCGAAGTAATGTCTCTGCTTTTGAATATGCTATCTAGATTGGTCACAACTTTCCTTCCAAGGAGAAAGCGTCTTTTAATTTCATGGCTGCAATCACCATCTGCAGTGATTTTGGAGCCCAAAAAAATAAAGTCTGACACTGTTTCCACTGTTTCCCATCTATTTCCCATGAAGTGATGGGACTGGATGCCATGATCTTCGTTTTCTGAATGTTGAGCTTTAGGCCAACTTTTTCACTCTCTTCTTTCACTTTCACCAAGAGGCTTTTTAGTTCCTCTTCACTTTCTGCCATAAGTGTGGTGTCATCTGCATATCTGAGGTTATTGATATTTCTTCTGGCAATCTTGATTCCAGCTTGTGCTTCTTCCAGCCCAGCATTTATCATGATATACTCTGCATAGAAATTAAATAAGCAGGGTGACAGTATACAGCCTTGATGTACTCCTTTTCCAATTTGGAACCAGTCTGTTGTTCCATGTCCAGTTCTAACTGTTGCTTCCTGACCTGCATATAGGTTTCTCAAGAGTCAGGTCAGGTGGTCTGGTATTCCCATCTCTTTCATAATTTTCCACAGTTTATTGTGATCCACACAGTCAAAGGCTTTGGCATAGTCAATAAAGCAGAAATAGATGTTTTTCTGGAACTCTCTTGCTTTTTCCATGATCCATCGGATGTTGCCAATTGATCTCTGGTTCCTCTGCCTTTTCTAAAACCAACTTGAACATCTGGAAGTTCACGGTTCACGTATTGCTGAAGCCTGGCTTGGAGAATTTTAAGCATTACTTTACTAGCGTGTGAGATAAATGGAACTGTGTGGTAGTTTGAGCATTCTTTGGCATTGCCTTTTTTTGAGATTGGAATGAAAACTGACCTTTTCCAGTCCTGTGGCCACTGCTGAGTTTTCCAAATTTGCTAGCATATTGAGTGCAGCACAGCCCGGTATCTCTAGGCTTTTTAAAAAACCCTCCTCGTCTCACACCAGAACCTCTCAACAGTATGGCTACGGATCCAAAACTCTAGTGTGCCTCAGAATCACCTGAAGGGCTTGTTAAAACATAGACTACTGGGCCCCACCCCCAGAGTTTCTAATTCAGCAGATCTGGGATAGGATCTAATCATTTTAATAATTTGCATTTCTAACAAGCTCTCTGATGTACTTCTAGTAGGAGATCACACTTTGAGAATCACTGAACCGTATCTTAGTCCTTAAAAAACTACATTCAGGAGTTACACTGATTGGATTCAACTCCACCTTTTAACAGTGTACACTTAGGGATGATGAAAATAGCTTACACGTAAGTGGTGCCAACGTGGCAGGTGTTCTTAGAGCTGATCAATAAGCTCCTTTAATCCTCACAACGAATCTGTGAGGGAACTACCTTCATTTTCCTCACTTTACAGATGCACAAACCAAGTCACATGCTGGATAAGAACCCAGGCAGTCTGGCCTCAGATTCCAACCTCTTCCTTCATAGATTGTTTGTGAGAATCAATAGGCTGTGGAAGTAAACTCAGAGGCACAACTAAGTGCTTAGTAATTAGTGATCTATGCTATTATTGTTTAGCATGTTTCCTCCTAATAAAAACAGTATTTTACCATTTAGAAAGTCACTTACACTTTTCAAAGTACTTTCAAGTCCTCCATGTCAGTGTTTCCTGCAATGTACCTTAGGAAAGCATGTTAAAGATACAGATTCCTATAACCCTACCCCATTCACATTATCTAGTGCTGTGGTTCTCAAACTTCAGTGCCCATCAGAATCACCTAGAGGACTTAAACCATAGACTGCTGGGCTCCACCTTCAGAATTTCCAGTTCAGTAACTCTGAGCTCTGACCGCAGTGTTTGCATTTTTGACCACAGATCACACTTGGACAATCACTGTGGTAGGGCAATGTTTCTCACCTTTTTTAAAATTATCATCTCGATAAGGAACAATTTTACACTTTTTGGGGGCGGGGGGTGGGCATGCCACTCTGCACTTGGAATCTTAGTTCCCCCACTGGGGATCAAACCCATGCTCCCTTCAGTGGACATGGAGTCTTAACAACTGGATCACCAGCGAAGTCCTACTAGACATTTTTCCCCTAAATTCCCTCATGAAATTTTAATGTCACAAATGTACTTTTTATCATGTATGTACCATGTATCTGAGCTTTTACCAAAAAAATTTTGAATGGGGAGGAATTCCCTGGCTATGCAGTGGTTAGGACTCTGCACACTCACGGCCAAGGGTACAGGTTCAATTCATGTTCTGGGAACTAAGATCCCTGCAAGTGGAGAAGGGCATGCAAACAAAACAATTTTTTAAACATACATGTATTTTAATGTCCTCTGCACCCCCACAATCAATTTTTGTCCTATTGTGAACACATGTTCTGCAGGATGTGGGTTTTTAACTAGTGCCCCAGGTGATTCTTAACACTAGACAGAACGCAGTGTATCTTTAAAGTATGAGGTATTTTTATGCCTGGGCTTCCCAGGTGGCTCAGTGGTAAAGAATCCGCCAATGCAGGAGTTGTAGATTCGATCCCTGGGTCAGGAAGATCCCCTGGAAAATGAAATGGCCACCCACCCAGTATTTTTGCCTGGGAAATCCAATGGCCAAAGAAGCCTGGCAGGTTACACTCCATGGGGTCAGACACAACTTAGCAACTAAAACAAACATTTTTATGTCCGTTATACAAAGAGGGAAATGAGTCTCAAGTAAATTAGATGAGTGGTCCAAGATCACTCAGCCAGGAACCAGGGATTCAACAGAAGTCCTCCAGCACCACATTCTGTCTTCATACACAATTTTTAAACTATATAATGTTACGCAAAACTAATGTATAGTGTTTGAAGTCAGAATAGTGATTACCCTTGTCCTTAGTCACTCAGTCGTGTCTGACTCTTTGTGACCCCACGGACTGTAGCCCACCAGGCTCCTCTGTCCATGGGACTCTCCAGACAAGAATACTGGAATGGGTTGTCATGCCCTCCTCCAGGAGATCTTCCCAACCCAGGGATCAAACCCAGGTCTCCCACATTGAAGGCGGATTCTTTACTGTCTAAGCCACCAGGGAAGCCCAGTGATTACCTTAAGGAGTCCCAAAAGGGGGTGGCAAAAATGTTCTGTGTCTTGATCTGCATGCTGGTACACTGGTAGGCTCACTTTGTGAACATTCATCAAGCTGCATATTTATGATTTGTGTATTTTTCTGTGTATTATATGTCAAGAAAAGTTTATGTAAAGCAAATATGTTTTAAATGTATATTCATTTTATTCCAAAAACGCATCTCTTTCTACTACATACCAGCTTCTCAAACTTTAGAGTGCATCAGAATCAGCTGGGGGACATATTGAAACCCAGATTGCCAAGTAACACCCCCAGAATCTCTTAAGTTCTGGAATCAGGCCCAAGAATTTTCATTTCAAAGTCGACACAGCTTAGCGACTGAACAACGATAAACAAGTGCCTAGGTGATGCTGATGCCTAGGGATCACATTTTGAGAACCACTATGCTGGGTGGTCTATGCTATCCTAACGTTCTTGCTCATGCCAACAGGATGGATTAGGTCTGATCTGGGAGGCAGACCTAGTGGAATTAATGTCAGGCTTCTTCAGAGCCACATGGACCAAGGATCTAGTACTACCAATATCTTACTTCAGGGGGTTTAGGGAAATCCCCTGACCCTCAGTGGCCAAATTTCTAAATGGGAATAATAGATACTACCTCCTGAGATGTTGTGAAAATTCTAGGAAATCCAGGGCAGGTATTTAGTTGATAGGTTCTCCAAGGAGGGCCCAAGTTAGTAAGGGCAGGGAATCCCAGCCTGGACATTTACTCATCTCCCATTCTGTGTGGCTCTGGCTCCCAAGTTCCCTGATTCAAAAGCCAGTCTATTGTTGGCCTGGTCAGAATGCAGGACTGGTGGCTAATAAGGCCTTGAGCCACCTACACCCTCCTTCTGCCTTGGACAGCCAGGTCAGCCTGGGACAGGACCCAGCCCTGCTAGAGCAGGGGCAGGAAGCCTGGGAGAAGCCTCCATCAGCAAGGGAAGGGGTTTCCCAGGTCTCTGGAGAAAGAAGGAAGCAGAGATGTAGAGCTGGAAGGAGTGGGAAGAGAAAACCCAGCAACCCACATGCCACCTGTCTCTTATTGACTTTCCCTGTAGAACACTTAGTCACGCTGCTAGTCACGCTGCTGTCCCCCACTTCCCTGAAGCCATTCTGCATTCAGCTGCCAGAGGTAGGGAAAGACTTGAAAAGTGGCAGAACTGTGTGTTGATGGAGAGAAGACACTGCATGGAGCTTCTGGGAGCCTCAGACATGGATCCAAAGAAACCACCGAAAACCTAGGTCATGGCTCATCATTTTCCCTGTTTAAGACTGTTTGTCATCTGCAAAATGAGGAACACAAGTTCCATCCCTGGTCACCTCAGTCATCCCCTCCAGGTAGGGTTGCCAGATTTAGAAAATAAAAATGTAGGATGCTCAGTTAAATTTGAATTGCAAGTAAAAAATGAATAATTTTTAATACAAATTTGTGACAAATACTGCATGTAACATTCTTATACTAATTTTTTCCATTGTTTATCTAAAATTCAAATTGAACTGGGCACCACATGTTTTATTTGGCAAACTTACTTTCAGGGCTTTATATACTTTCTTCACTGGGATGGTGAACTTAAATGCCTCCAATGGCCGGTAAGGGAAAATAAAAGATCACAGCTAACATCTACATTTACATTTTTAATTATCAAATAGGATCCTAAGTGTTTTGTATGCACTGTCTCACTGAATTATCCCAGCAAGCCAGGTGGGGCGCTCCATTTCCTCATCCATGAGGTGGGGATAGTAATATGCTCCATCTTCTGGGATGCTATGAGAATTAAATGAGCTAATGCCTATAAAATACTTAGAATGGTGCCAGGCAAGCACACAGTAAGCACTAGCTATAATTTGTCCCATTATGCTCATAGAGAAACAGAGTAACCAGCCCGTGGTTTTACCTAGCAAGTGGCAGAGCCAAGGTTGGAACTCAGATCGATGACTATGGCAAAAATTAAAATTATTTAAAACTCCTGTGTTTTAAATAAACAGGAAATAAAACAGGAAAATTGATCAACTGTGGTCAATTTACAGAATGGAATACTACAAAGCAGTACACATACGTTACAAAGTACACAGCTGATGTTCAACTCATTCATAACTACCATTATTATAAAGCCAAGAGATGTAAACAATTCAGAAACACATTTCTCGAGACTTCCCTGGTGGTCCAGTGGCTAAGACATTGATGCAGGGTGCCTGGGTTCCATCCCTGATAGGGAAACTAGATCTCATATGCTGCAACTATGAGTTCTCAAGCTGCAATGAAGAATGAAGATCCCGTGTACCACAGCTAAGACCCAGTGCAACCAAATACATTATTAATTTTAAAAATATTTTAAAACTTTAGTTTTTTATGTTTGGCTGTGGTGGATCTCCATTGCTGCTTGGGCTTTTCTCTAGTTTCAGCAAGTGAGGTTGTGGTGCCCCAGCTTCTCATTGTAGTGGCTTCCCTGTCGTGGAGCTCAGGCTCCAGAGCACAGTCTCAGTAGCTGTGCTGAGGCATGTGGGATCTTCCTGGATCAGAGATTGAACCTGTGTCTCCTGCATTGGAAAAGGTGGATTCTTTACCACTGAGCCACCAGGGAAGCCCTAAAAAATGTTTTTAAAAAGAAAAAATGCATTTCTAGAACCAATATTCAGAATGCATAATGGGTAAAATTATGCATTTTCGTTCATATGGAAAGCATGTTTTAATACATTCACTGCTAATTACAAAAAGCACAATATTGTAGTGTTTATAAACTTCTGCCACAATTTGATGCTCTTTATTCTAAACAGGCATTATTAGATCCCAAAGGATATTTTCATAAGTTGGTTATTTGGAGCACAGATGTATTTCCCCATTAATTAAAGAATATTATAATGGTTGGTTATGACCTTGGCATGCCCATCAAACCTTTTAATATTATGCAGCTGAACTGTTGTACAAATAAAATCATAGACATCAAAAACTACTGTGACACAAAATAGATAAGCATCAGACATTATGCTAAAAGAAAGTACAAACTATATAATTCTATCTGTATGCTGTTCTAGAACATATAAAACCTAATCAATGGTGAAGGAAATCACAATATCGGTTGTTTCTAGAGAGAGAAAATTTTCTCAGATGTTGAAAATGTGTTTTCAATATCTTGTTAGAGGTGTAGATTACACGTCTGTATGCATTTGTCAAAACATAGTAAATAATACACTTGAGATCTATGTTTATCATTGCATGTAAAATGAACCTAAAAAAAAAAGCCTCAAAACAAATACTGAACTCTAGTTAATGACAGCCATACTGAAATGTTTAAAGGTAGCATGAACTCTGCAGCTTCCTTGTAATGCATCAGAAAATAAGATGGATGAGTGGAGTGATGAAGGAATTAATATATGACAAAGTGTATATAGCAAACAGTTAACCATACATGTCTTTAAACTGTTCTGTTTGAAAATATTCATAATAAAATGTTGGTGGAAGTAGGGGAACTCCTACCAAGCAAAATGTGGTCTGTCTTAGGGGTGGATTTGTAATCTCTGATCCATTTGCAGGCATCTCCATCTCCTGCCTGTTTTTCTCCTTTGAGCTATGAAGCAGCATGATCTCATTTCTAAAATCTTCCTCTCACAGCTTCTGTCCTAATATTTCTCCTAACTGGGTTCCTGTCCACTCCCTACTATTTACTTGCTATATGACCTGGCCTCTCAGGGTCTCTTCTGACAGATGGAGATTAGGGTCATGTAACTTTTATCTGTAGGTAACAGACTGAATATTTTAAAAATTAAAGATAAAAATAAATAAATGCATCAGATTCAGCCATTCAACCTTATAAGATGTCCTTCCTCTCTAAACCATTAGCCCTTCAAGTGCAAGGTACCATCTTATCCATTCCTGTATTTTCTCTGGCCTACAGTAACCTTAAGGGTACTCAGAAAACACTTCAATGAAAATTTCTTTGTAAATTTTGAGAGAAGACAGAGACACATGTATTGAGTGCCCACTGGGTGCCCTGAATGAGATGTGCCTATATTCATCCCCAACGAGGTAGGAAGTATTGTGATGACCACTTTTCTAGAGGAAGAAATAGTTTCAGAAGGGTTAGGAGACGTGCCAAAATTCACAGAGAATGCAAGAAATAGACCTGGGATTTAAACCCAGGACGGTCTCTTTCAACTACTTCACAACTGCCTCTTCTTGAATCAGTGTAAAAAAAAGAGAGACTTTATGCTTTTCTGTAACCTTCAGATTTTCTGTACTGAATATAGAAGTAAAAAAGAATGTTATAAAAATAAATAGCCATAAGGAGCTCTCAACACCTCCTGCAGTTTTGGGAGGACTTAGAGTCAGATGAGCGTTTGCAGGACTGAAGAACTCCCTTAGATAATAAACAGCATGGCAGAGTTTCTCCTAGTCCTGCTCATTATCCCCAGTTCTCTCTTTTCTTGCTCTCAAACGTAGAGTCATCCTTTTCCTAGGAAAGCCCCACAGTTACAGATTTAGATCAGAATCATTGCTTGCCCACAGTTCTCATTGGAAATGTCTATGCTAAACTGGAATATACCTGTCTTTAAAAAAATTATAGTCACATCTACAAATTCCTCAAGCAAAGATGAAATCAAGAGACAAGCATCCAGGTCACGTTATGCGAGATGGGAAGGTATCATCAAACAAGAAACACTCTTGGGAATCTTAGAACTCAGCCTTGATTCGGGTAAACTTCAGAGGCAATAAAGGCTGCAGAGACATAGGAACATGTGACTTTGTTTTCGTCCTTGAGGACCTTCTGAACTTGGAGGGAGGAGGGGCAGGCCCTGAAAGGTCAAATGCTTCAGTCACATGTGTTCAGAATGCTTCCTCAACCGTGAACTAGGACTAACAGTAGTACATTGCCTCTTAAGGTGGTGGGGAGGATAAAATAAGAGAATATTAATACAGAACAGGATCATAGTAAGTGTTTCATTAAAGTTAGTGCTTGATTTTTCACATGAGACACCTGTGTGCCAGAGAGGTTTGAGGACTTGCCTGAGATCAACTAGTAACTGGAAGAAGCAGAATTCAAATGTGGTCAGCCTGACTCTAGAGCCCTCAGTCTTCACCTTTAAGCCAGTACCTTCCAAGGAGTGGTGCACTGATGGATATGCACAAACTGATTTTAGGTGGTGCCAAAAGTGGTCATCAAAAAAAAACCCTTTTCATTACGAAAAACTTCAAAGATACAAAAAGAAAATAGTATAATGAATTGCCTGCTTCACCCAGCTTCAAATAGCAGCTCATTAACAACAGCCTTCATCTGTTACCTCTGCTGATGGCTTATTTTGAAGCAAATCCCAGACATCACATTCTTTCATACATAACTATTTTGGTAGGTTTGGTATGGTAATCTTTTAAACAATTATTTTATTGAAGTATAGTTGATTTACAATGTTGTGTTAATTTCTGTTGTACAGCAAAGTGATTGTTATACAGGTATATACATTACTTTTCATATTCTTTTAATCTATATATTTTTGGCTGTGCTGGATCTTTGATGCTGCATGTGGTCTTTCTCTAGTTGTGGTGCTTAGGGTTCTCAGTGCAGTGGCTTCTCTCATTGCAGAGCACAGGCTCTAGATGTGTGGGCTTCAGTATTAATAGCTGTAGCACTCAGGCGCAGTAGTTTCGGCTAACAAGCTCCACGGCATGTGGGATCTTCCCAGACCAGGGATCAAACCTGTGTCCCCTGCATTGGCAGGCAGATTCTTAACCACTGGACCACCAGGGACCACCATTTTCCATTATGGTTTATCACAGGATATTGAATACAGTTCCCTGTGCTATACGGAGGGACCTTGTTGTTTATCCATTCCCTGTCTAATAGTTTGCATCTGCTCATCTCCAACTCCCAATCCATCCCTCTCCCAACACCTTCCCGACAAAAATTTCCTAAAACTTGATAAGAAGAAGACAAACAACCCCATTTTAAAAGGGGCAATAGATATGAACAAATTTCACTAAAAAAGGTATAAGAATAAGCACTTGAAAAAAATGCCTAACATCTTTAGCTGTTGGTGAAAACCAAGATGAGATGCCATTTTACACCCACTAGAGCAGTTATGTTAAAAAAAAAAAGACAGTAACAAACGGCAAGAATGTGGAGAAACAGGAAGTCTCATACATTGCTAATAGAAATGTAAAATGGTTCAGCCACTTTGGAAAATAGTCTGCTGGTTTCTTAAAAAGCTAGGCATAAATTTCTCATAGGACCCAACAATTCCACTTCTATGTATCGACACAAATGAAAAAATGAATGCCAATGGCTTGCATATGAATGTTCACAGCAGCATTATTCATAATAGCCAGAAAGTGGAGGGAAAAACTTAAATGTCAGTCAACTGATGAGTGAATTTTTAAAATGTGCTATATATGTACAATGGAATATTATTCAGTAATAAAAAAAGAAATGAGCTATTGATAAATGCTATGTCATGAATGAACCTGAAACTAGACATTAAACTAAAGCAAAGTCAGACACAAATGATCACATATTGCATATTGAATTCCATGTATTTGAAATGTCCAGGAAAGGCAAATTTATAGAGATAGAAGGTTTTGATGAGGGATTTCCTGGGACAGAAGATAGAAATGAGAATTAGCCCATGTAAATGACCAAGAGGGGTCTCAGTAGAGTGATGAAATTCCTAAAAATAGTTTCTGATAAGGGCTGAAAATCTCAGTAAATTTACTACAAATCATTAAATTGCATCTTTAAAATGAGTAGATTTTATGGTATGCCAATTACACCTTTTAAGAAGTTGTTTTAATGCCAGTTGTTCCAGCAGTTCCATTCCTGAGTTATCCTTTCAATAAATAGTCAGTGAACAAAATAGCAGGTGAACATGTGATTGATTCATCATAACATTGTTTGTAATAGAAAAAGACTGGAAATAAGGACCAAGTCCATCAGTAGGGGATAAAATAAATTACGGTACTAGAAAACTATGCCAGTCTTAAAAAAAAAAGTATATGTACTGATATGAAACCATCTCAAATTTATTTTATTTAGGGAATAAGGTCTAAATATTCGGTAGAAAATAACAACAGATTACATATTTATTTGCTTGTATATGCATAGAACATCTCTGGACTATAGAAAGGAAGAGAGTGAGATTAGATGTCTTTTAAAGGAATTGAGTGGCTGGGGGACAAAAGTAGACGGAAAACATTTTCATATTTTTTTGAATAATGTATCAGATACCTATATTAGCTATTTGAAATTTAAAAAAATTTTTTAAGAAGTTAACTAAAATTATTACTAAAAAGTAGATTGATTTATTTAAAGAAAAATATGAATAAGTCTCATCATAAAGCATATACAGACAAGGACAAACCACTAAGGTAGGATGTGGACAAGTGTGGCTCAGAGCCAGCCCAGGGCCGTCTATCACAGGGGCCAGCCAGGGCCTGTCTACCTCGTGGCTCCACACCTCCCTCAGCCTCACCTGGGGCTGGAGAGGGACAGAGGCTGAGCCCTGATCCCTGAGCCTTCCAGACACTGCAGCACAGTAGTCACAAAAGTTGTCCAGTATTTGTGACTGCTTCTTGAGGGGGTCAGAATGGGCTCCTGTCACAAGCACAGAGTTCCCAGTCAGCCGGCTGCATCACAATCCTGCTGGCACTGGGGATGGTGAGGCCACCTGGGTCTCTTGGACACCCAAGGCCATCCTTTAGTCCCAGAGAGAGAAAGAGGAAGAGCGTTTCTCCCATTCCTTTGCAGTTGAGGTGTAGAGCTTAGGATATGGAGTCAATCTCGGTTTTGCTGTTTATTTGCTGTGTGACCTCAGGCATGTCACTTACCTTCTCTGAGCCTCTGTTTCCTCATTGTAAACATGGAAACGATACTTTTAGAAAAATATATTGATGAAATAAAGCAATACATAGATAAGGGAACAACTCAAATGTTATCAGTAGGAGAATGAATTAAAGAAATCATGCCGTGTTTATACAATGGAATACATATAGCAATAAAAAGAACAAATCATTACTACAGGCAAAAGCATAGATGAACTGCACAGACATAATGAGTGAGGGCTTCCCTGGTGGGTCAGAGGTAGAGAATCTGCCTGCCAATGCAGGAGACTCAGGTTCGATCCCTGGGTCAGGAAGATCCCCTGGAGAAGGAATAGGCAACCTACTCCAGTATTCTTGCCTGGAGAATCCCATGGACAGAGGAGCCTGGTGGGCTAAGTCCACAGGTCTCAAAAGAGTCAGACACAGCTTAGTGACTAAACAACAACAATGAGCAAAATAAATCAGACAAAAAGAATACACACCATAAAAAATGTACTTTTTAATGTTTAATAACAGGTAAAACAAACATAAGGTGACAGAGGTAAGAATACTGGTTACTCTGGAGCAGCAAGAATTAGCTGGGAGGGGCGCCTCCCTCATGCTCCCATGTGGGGCAACTAAGAGCTCACACGCAGCAAGCATGTGATGTCATGTGCCAGAACAAAGAGAGAAGATCCCACGTGCTGCAACAAAGACCTGGTGCAGCCAAATAAATAAAGAAAAATATTTGTAAAAATATAGACAGAGGAATAGAAGAACACAGTATTTAAGAGGATGGTTACTCTGGTCAGGAAAACAGTTGGGTGGGAAGGAGGGTATAGGGTTAGATACAGGTTATTGTCTAGGCTCTGCAGTTTGATATGGGATGGTAGATTCACAAGTGCCTAAATCATTACTTTAAAAAATAAATTAGGGCTTCCCTGGTGGCTCAGTAGTAAAGAATCTGCCTGCCATTGCAGGAGATGAGGGCTTGATCGCTGATCTGGGAAGATCCCACATGCCTCGTGGCAACTAAGCCTCTGTGCCACAACTACTGAGCCCACATGCCGCAGCTCCTGAAGCCTGAGCGCCCTAGAGCCCATGCTGCGCGATAAGCGAAGCCACTGCAATGAGAAACCCGTGCATCCAACTAGGGAAAAGCCCTCACAGCAACGAAGACCCAGCATAGCCAATAAATGAATAAATAAAAAGAAATATAACTTCAAAAAATTAAAAACTAATTAAACAACTCAAAGATAATTTTAAAATAATACAAGGGACACAAACACCTGATAGGGCTGTTGAAGGGTGTATCAGTCATGATTCTAAGTCGCAAAACAAAACGAAGATACAGTATATTAACACATCCATATTGAATTTAGAAAGACGATAATGACGACCCTGTATGCAAGATAGCAAAAGAAAACACAGATGTAAAGAACAGACTTCTGGACTCTGTGGGAGAAGGCGAGGGTGGGATGATTTGAGAGAATAGCATTGAAGCATGTATATTACCATATGTAAAATACATCTATTTTACATATCCAAGTTCCATGCATGAAGCAGGGCACTCAAAGCCAGTGCTCTAGGACAACCCAGAGGGATGGAGTGGGTAGGGAGGTGGGAGGGAGGTTCAGGATGGGGGGGACACATGTGCACCCCTGGCTGATTCATGTCGATATATGGCAAAAACCACCACAATATTGTAATTAACCTCCAATTAAAGTTAATTTTAAAAAAAACTCAAAACTCTCCTCAGCTTGAGTAGAAAAGAAATTTATTAAAGTACATCAGGTAGCTCAGAGAATCTCCATGAGAGCCTGAGCACCAGGCACTGGGGACTGTGTACTGTTCGGAGCAACTCTAAAATTCCCCTGAGGAGAGATGCCAGGGTTGGAGTTGTGGGACACAGACACTACAGCTTTCTCTGCCAACCCTGAGCTCTGAATGCTACCAACAGCTATTACCCAGCGCCTCTCTGTGTGAAATAGCAGCAATATTTTACATGTCAGGCGGTGCTAGTGGTCAAGAATCCCCCTGCCAATGCAGGAGGTCCAAGAGACCCGGGTTCGATCCCTGGGTCAGGAAGATCCCCTGGAGAAGGGCATGGCAACCCACTCCAGTATTCTTGCCTGGAGAATCCCATGGGCAGAGGAACCTAGCAGGCTACAGTCTATAGCGTTGCAAAGAGTCGGACATGACTGAGCAACTGAGCATAGCACACACACACACACACACACACACACATATACTTAAATGTATATACGCTTGTTCATTTGTTTGTTTAGGGGTGTGTGGACATGTGTATGAAATCGTGCGTGTTAAGGGCTAGTCCAGACGCTAGGAACACTCTAAGAGCCTGCTCCATTAGGGTTAGCAATGGTAAGGTTACATGGCAACTGGAAGGACTAGTTCTGGAATGCAGATAAGACACCCCCAGAGATTCTGAGGACTTCTTAGAGGAGATTTGACAGGGAATACTAGCTTACCTTGGCAGATGGAGGCCAGGAAACATGGGATTATTTTGAAAAAGTTATTTTAATAAGACTGTGTTATATTGGTACCAAGTCTGTTATGTCTATTATCTTAACTTAATGTTCATGATTTGCAAAGGGCAAGGCCTGTAAGACACAGAAATACCCAGTATTGACTCCAGCTCTGCAACATCCCAGCTGTGTAGTCTGGACAAGTTGTAATCCCTCTGAGTGTCAGTGCTCTCATCTGTAAAATGGGGGCAATAATGAGATGTCATGAGGACCATGTGAGAGAGGATCTATGCCAGACTTGGCATAGAGTGGGTACTTGATCAGGTAATAGGGACAGGTGTTGTTATTTTTCATCATCACTGGCATTTCTCCTACAGTTCATGTCAGAAGAAGGCATAGCCGTGGGACAGAATTTTATACCACGAACAACAAGATCTAGGGCCCAGACTCAGCTACCAGGGGTGAAAAAGCTCTGGAGACAGCCAGCTAAAGGTGAGGAGAAGTCCACAACAGGGGGCAGAATGCAGGATTCAGAGATGATGGGGACAGTTGGCTGGGGTAATCCATTTGGTTGTTGGCATGAGGTGGCCTGTTAGAGGCCGGGCCTAAAAGAGAAGAGACAAAAGCAACTCAGGGACCCAGCCCAGAAGCTGAACTCCCTGATTCAACAACTGAATAACGTTTGTTTGCTTGTTTGTTTTGGCTGGGCTAGGTCTTGGTTGCTGCATGCGGAGCTTTTCTCTAGTGGCGGCAAGCAGAGGCTACTCTCTAGCTGTGATAACGGGCTTCTCATTGTAGTAGCTCCTCTTTTCGGAGCTTGGGCTCCAAGGCATGTGGGCTTCAGTAGCTGCGGCGTAGGGGGTTAGCTGCCCCCAGGCAAGTGGGATCTTCCCCGACCAGAGATTGAACCATGTCCCCTGCTTTGGCAGATGGATTCTTAACCATTGAACCACCAGGGAAGTTCTAGAATAATGGTTTGATCCAGGCTCTGAGGTTGGGTAGATCTGGCTTCATATCCCAGCCTCAATGCCAAGACCACTGTATGACCTTCAGAATGTTCCTCATCATCTCTGACTTCTGTTTACTTCCCTGTGGAAAGACCGTCTTCTCACTTCTCCTGTTGTTCTTCTAGAATCATTAGTTCAACAACAGAGTCTTCTTCAATCGCCTCATTTTCAGAGACCTTGGTCTCCCCGGATCATACCTCTACACTGAAGCTGAGCCTCAGTTTCCCTTTACCACCTCCTCCCTTGCATCCTTGACCTCCCTGAGACCACAAATCCAGTAGCCCTGACACACTGTCCACCCATCCCTTCTGCATCCATGTGCCTCCTGGTGCCCCTGGATTCCCTGCTCAAACACTGTGATAGCCTCCTTGCCCCACCCATCCGGGGTAATTCCCAACGCATCCCCATCATCTATTGCAGTCTCTGGCAGCCACGATGAACACAACTGGAGAAAACCAGTCACCTTAGCCTTATTTTATTATTATTTTGGCCTTGAGGCTTCTGGGCTCTTAGTTCCCTGACCAGGGATTGAACCTGGGCCCACAGCAGTGAAAGCGCCAATTCTTAACCACTGGACCACCAGGAAATTTCCAAGGATTGTTTTACTTGAGATTCAAGTTTATAAAACCCCAGTGGGGTTTCAACCTTACCGGTTCACTCTGTCAGACAACTCTTTCATACATTCTTTCCTTTAAGCTTCTCTCATCTTTCAGCTGGCAATGTTGTCTCAACCTTTTTTTAAAAAAAAAAAATTTATTCTTGTTTATTTATTTGGCTGTGCTCGGTCTCATTTGTGGCATGTGGGATCTAGTTCCCAGATCAGGGATTGAACCTGGGCCCCCTGAATTGGGAGCATGGAATCTTAGCCACTCAACCATCAGGAAAGTGCCTGTCTCAAGCTTTTTGAGGAAATGGAACTCAAGAGAACTCCCATACTTTCCCGTACTGAGGGATACCTGTACTGTACAAATATCTCTTACCCTATCTAAAACCTTTCCCTCCATAGGCACTCTGGGTCTCAGGGTCCCATCCCTTTCACCTTCTTAATTCTTCCCTCTCTCCTGTATCACTGGTTTCTCCTTCCCTATTGACTTTTTCTATCAGCATATGAACATGTTTTGGAACTTACTATAATTGAAATAAGCAAGCAGCTCTCCTTTGACCCTATATCTTTCCCATCTGTGTTTCCATCCTTTGTTCCCCTCTGTGCAGCTAATCTTCTTCAAGGAACTGACTCTACTCTGATGTCTCTACTTTCTCATCCTAAATTCACATTTTGGGGAGGGTGGGGGGCCGCTGCATCTCTCAGCTTTTGCCCCAGCCAGGAATTGAACCTGGACCACTGCAGTGAAAGCCCAGAATCCTAACCATTAGGCCACCAGGAAAGTCCCCAAATTCACTCTTCTTCATACTTCAATCTACTGTGCCCACCTTTCCACTAAAACTGCTCGTTTCAAGGCCACCAACTCGACTGAAGCAACCAAGCACGCACTCATGCACACATGGAGGCTTCAACACATAGTTAAGGATGATCAGTCATTAATTGTATCTCCAACCCCTCCTCCCTTCCTGAGGATACACAGCAGGGCTGAAAGTTCCAAGCTTCTAATCCTGGTTTGATCCTTCTGGTGACCACCCCTCCTCCTGAAGCTATCCAGGAATCCACCAAAAGTGGATTCATTAGGACAAAAATGCTCTGATCACTTGGTGAACTCCAAGGAATTTAGGAACTCTATGTCAGGAACCATGGTCAAAGACCAAATATAAGACAAAAAAAAAAAAGATGTTCCTAGTGCTCTAATCAGTTAGGAAATTGTAGGTGTTTTAGGACCTCTGCGCCAGGAACTGGGGACTGAAACCAATATACATATTTTCTATTATTTTATGTTGGCATACAGAAAAGTATCTGATACATTTCTTGTGTGTTGTCATTAGTATTATCTGTCTGTATCATGTTTGAGCTCTCAAGGGATGTCAATACAGTGTGGACCCTCAACTGATAATGAAAAACTTTCATCTCTGAGTCCCTATGATATCTCAAAGTTTCCCGCCAACTGTTCTGTGCTATGCTAAGTCACTTCAGTCATGTCTGTCTCTTTACGACCCTAGGGACTGTAGCCCACCAGGCTCCTCTGTCCATGGGATTCTCCAGGCAAGAATACTGGAGTGGGTGGCCATGCCCTCCTCCAGGGGATCTTCCCGACCCAGGGATTGAACCTGTGTCTCTTACATCTCCTGCACTGGCAGGCAGGTTCTTTACCATTAGCTCCCCCTTGGAAGCCCTGCCAACTGTTCTATCAACATCTAAATGCTTCTGTCTTCAGGGACCTGTTCTCTTCTCCTTCTAAGTGATATAGTCCATTCCCATAGTTTAAAATATTTAAGGAACAATAGTGCTTGCTTGCTCAGTCGTGCCGGACTCTTTGCGACCTCATGGACTGTGGCCCACCAGGCTCCTCTGTCCAGGGGCTTCTCCGGGCAAGAATATTGGAGTGAGTTGCCATTTCCTTCTCCAGAGGATATTCTCCACCCAGGAATTGAACCCAGGTCTCCTGCATTTCAGGCAGATTGTTCACCACTTGAGACCTTGGGGAAGTCCAAGAACAATAGAGTCAGCTTTGAATACTGGAAGTCTAGATTCTTAAGACCCTGATACTGGGAAAGATTGAAACCAAAAGGAGAAGGGGGCCATAGAGGATGAGATGGTTAGATAGCATTGTAGACTCAATGGACATGACTTTGAGCAACTCTGAGAGATCCTGAAGGGCAGGGGAGCCTGGTGTGCTGCAGTCCATGCAGTCACAAAGAGTCAGACATGACTTGGCAACTGAACAACAACATACTTAAGGAAATATATTCTTTTTTGTTTTTTACTTAGATTTAAATTTTAAAAAATTTATTTGGCTGTGCCAGGTCTTAGTTACAGCATGGGGGGATTCTTATCGCAGCATGCAGGATCTAGCTCCCTAACTAAGGATCGAACCTGGACCTCCAGCACCAGAAGTGCAGAGTCTTAACTACAGGACCACCAGGAAAGTCCAAAAGGGATATATTTTGAGGACCAAAACGTCATCTAGTATTTTTATCCTTACTGTTCTTTGTTCAAATCTATAGGAACTGAAGGGTGTTTTCTTTTTCATTCTTTTTTTTAATTGAAGTATAGCTGATTTACAATGTTAATTTCTGCTGTACAGCAAAGTGATTCAGTGATTCAGTTATATATATATACATTCTTTTTCATATTCTTTTCCATTATGATTTTCCACAGGATATTGACTATAAATGGTTCCCTGCACTATATAGTGAGACCTTGTTGTTTATTTATATTATTAATATTTATATTCTTATAGTAATTTTTGAACTATTGCTTATATCATATAAACAAAGAAAATAAGTAAATACATTACTATTAAGAATCAAGATCTTTCATGTAAGAAAAAAGTGATCTGAATATAAAGTCGGAGAAGTTTACAAAAAACACTTATGAGCTGGAAATAAAATGTATCCTCTTGATTACATATATATTCATCCCTAGATTTACTCAGTGAAAGGGAGGGCCTGGAAGTACTAAATAATAAGTCAGTAATGATGAGCATAACCTGAGCCCAAATCTTATTTTTAAAAATCAACCAGGTCTCTTTGAAGAAATGGCTAACTCTTGAGCTTGCACAGGGAAAATATAAGCAGTACCTGGAACACCTTGTTATGCCAAAAAATACGAATGCACTCAGGATTAGTTAGAAACAAAAAACAACTCCAAGAGTCTGCCACTGACTAAATTTTGGACAATTTGAGTATTAACAAAAAATGAATGTAATTTATCATAAATATTGAAAAAACAAAAATCTATGAGTTTATAAAATAACAGAAAGGGAGATTGAGAACTCATTTGCCACTGTAGAGGATGGCTATTATATTGACTATTTAATTTTTGGTTAGTAAAAGGAAAGAGTTAAGCATTTAACCTGTCTTTTTAGTAGAAACTGTAATTCATTCTCAGGAGAAAAGAAAATTCTTCCTTATAGAAGAGTGATGCTAATAAATGTAGAAAGAATGATAGAATAAAAAAAATTTATTACCATTTTGCAACCCTTGTTGAAATGACTGACAAAAGATAATCAATGGCTGCTAAAACTGAAACTGAGTCCCCTTCAACTGAGTTCCCTTACTGAGTTTATGATCAACCTCTCTATCCTTTATTACATTTCCTGTTCCTATTCCCCTCAGGATTGAGGAGTATCAAAGAAAAGTGGGGATTAACACCAAGCAGGGGACTTCCCTGGGAGTCCAGTGGTTAGGACTCCACACTCTCAGAGCAGGGGGTGTGGATTTGATCCCTGGTTGGGGAACTAGATGGTGATGGACAGGAAAGCCTGGCATGCTGCAGTCCATGGGGTGGCAAAGGGTAGGGTCACGACTGAGTGACTAAACTGAACTGAACTGGGGAACTAGGATCCCACGTGCTGCACAGTGTGACCAAATAAACAAATAAACAAAAACAAACCCAAGCAGGACCCTGAGGGGTCTTCCTGGGTACAAAATCCCCGTTGTGTCCCTCATTTCTTACTTATGGAGAAAAGGCTTTTGTCTCCTTGGCCTCCCCAAGTTCTAAAGAGTAGACCCAAGCAGTTACTAATTAAAGAAGTAAGGGAATGCAGAAACAAATAAAAGCAGTTAAGCAGGAAAAGTAATAACAAGAATGCAGCAATAAAACAGAGTTCTAGACACCCCCTCAAGGAATATTGTAACAATCATATCTTTGAGCTGTTCTTCAGAAACTAAGACCACCCCCACCCCCGACCCAGGTGGAGGATGGTGAGTATGTGCTGACCACAAGCACTAGAGGCCAGACTGGTTGAAATTAAAATAGCTGATGATTAAGATTCCTGAAACACCCTCCTGTTGCCTCACCACCAACCAATCAAAGTCCACAAGCTACAACCCTTACTCTAAGTGTTGGCTTTAAAAACCCTTCTCTGAAAGCCATCAGGGAGTTCAGGTCATTTGCACTTGAGCTGCTGGTTCTCCTTGCTTCGTGCCTACAGTAAACACTGTACTTTCCATCACTGCAACCCACCGTCAGTAGATTGGCTTTGCTGCCGGGCAGGTGAGTGGACACAGTTTGGTTCAGTAACAAGACCATCAGGTAAAAGGCTCTTGTACATCAGGATGTTTCCACCATCCCAAGGTATGACCCCACAGATTATTTGCCAACTGCAAAGGGGAAATAGATCCTTTTTCCAATAGAGAGATCGAGCAGACCGTCACCACTTTAACCAACTGATCAACATTAGCATCACTTACAGGGTTTCCCAGGTGGTGTAGTGGTAAAAGAATCTGCCTACCAATGCAGAGGACTTGGGTTTGATCCCTGGGTCTGGAAGATCCCCTGGAGGAGGAAATGGCACCTGACTCCAGTATTTTTTCCTGGGAAATCCCATGGACAGAGGAGCCTCGAGGGCTATAGTCCATGGGTCACAAAGAATAGGACACAACTTAGCGACTGAACAACAGCAACTACAAAGATCAGCTCTGGGTCAGTTTCAATTCTTTTTTTTTTTTCTCTATTAATATGAAATAATGTGCATTTTTCTATTGATTGCCAGATTTTGTGAATGTTAACTATTGGCTGTTGGATATTTTTATAATGAAGTATTCTTGAACTTTGTTCTGGGATACAGTTAAATTATTTAAAGTTTGATCCTTTGGGCTCTTGCTTTTAAAATCAAGTGGCTAGATCCCACATGCTGCAACTAAGACCTGGAACAGCCAAATTAATTAATTAATTAATTAAAAAGAAAAAAAAAAGATTAGGCAGGACCAAAGTAGTGCTTAGTCTAGGGCTAATTTCTCTCCCATACTGTGTACTCCACCCAATGCTGTATGAATCATGAGGCTTTCCAGTCTGGTTCATGGGAAGAGGCACTGCTTACTCCTGCTGTTCATGAGCACTGAATACTGGTACTTCTAATCCTTTTGGGTGTTTTTTTCCCTGTCCTTGGGCTTCCCAGGTGGCTCAGTAGTAAAGAATCTGCCTGCCAATGCAGGACACACAAGAGGCACGGGTTCGATCCTTGGATCAGAAAGATCCCCTGGAGGAGGAAATGATAACCCATTCCAGTATTCTTGCCTGGGAAATCCCATGGACAGAGGGGTTGCAAAGAGTCAGACACGACTGAGCAACTGAACTCACAGCTGTAGGGAGAAACTTACGGGGACCGAGCCTGGAGCTGGACAGCACCTGAGAGACTGGGGCCCTTTACAGTTTATTTTCCATTTAACAAAGCATCATACCTCAGAGTTGCCTGGCTTCATTTCTCCCCGCAACCAACCCTAAGACGAAATTCACTGTCTCTGGCAGATCTCAAGAGGTTGAGTGGCTGGACAAAAGGCAAATGAGCAGCAGAGTTAAAATTTAAACTCAGTTCCCAAAGGTAAACAAAGGTGCAAAACAGTCCTTAGCTGGGGATCCGTGGGCTGGGGGTAAGGGGCAGGGGAGTGGTAAGGGACCATCCCTGGAAAGTGCTGAGATGACACAAAGTCTGTTGATAGGGCTTCCTGGCAGATAAAGAAGAAATGAGCACCAGTGGACTTGCCTGGTGGTCCAGTGGTTAAGAATCCACCTGCCAATGCAGAGGACACAGGTTCGATCCCTGGTCAGCGAAGATGCGACATGCTGAGGGGCCGCTAAGCCCATGAACCACAACTACTGAGCCCACACGCTGCAACTACTGAAGCCTCCACATGTTAGAGCCTGTGTTCTACAACGACAGAAGCCCCCACAATGAGAAGCCAGCATACCACAACCAGAAAACAGCCCCCACTCA
Source organism: Ovis aries (assembly GCF_016772045.2). Classification (NCBI taxonomy): domain Eukaryota; kingdom Metazoa; phylum Chordata; class Mammalia; order Artiodactyla; family Bovidae; genus Ovis; species Ovis aries. The sequence continues at coordinate 63,760,105 of NC_056066.1, read as the reverse complement.
CCATAACTAGTGAGAGCCTACGCATAGCAATGAAGAACCAGTGCAGCCAAAAATAAATTAAATAATTTTTTAAACATGTTTAAAAAGAAAGAAATAAGCTCCAGAGGTTGTGGCAGGGTGGAGGTGGGGAGAGGTGGTAATGGTGGCATCTCAGGGTGGTAAGGGAGTAGGTAGAGACTGAGATCTTCAAGGGGAATGCTCCAGGAGCAATAAATAGTCCCCAAAATGACCACTAAGGAGAGGGGATAGAGGTTCCCTGAGGGACTTCTGTCTTGGGAGACGATATATAAGTGTAGAATCAGAGCTGAATTGCCTGGAAAATAAGGAAGAAACTGGCTGCTTCTATGTCTCTCTCCTCTCTCTCCTGGCCCTTCCTCACGTGGTACTTAGCCTCTGCTCTCTAATAATGAAGACCATAAAATAGCACAGCAATACTGGCTCCCATCTGCTAGTGTTTGCTGTGAGTCAGAGCCTTCTCACACATCATTCCATTGAATCCTCCCTATGAGTCTATGAAGCAGGTATGATCCCCATCTCCATTTTAAAGATGAGAAAAAGGAGGCAAAAAAAGGTCTCTATTCCTTACCTCTTGCTGCATAACGAATTACCCCCAAACTTAACCGTTTACAATTACAATCAGTTCAGTTCAGTTCAGTTCAGTTGCTCAGTCGTGTCCGACTCTGCGACCCCATGAATCGCAGCACGCCAGGCCTCCCTGTCCATCACCATCTCCCGGAGTTCACTCAGACTCACATCCATCGAGTCCGTGATGCCATCCAGCCATCACATCCTCTGTCGCCCCCTTCTCCTCCTGCCCCCAATCCCTCCCAGCATCAGAGTCTTTTCCAATGAGTCAACTCTTCGCATGAGGTACAATAAACATGTATTATCTCACACATTTCTGTGGGTCAGGAATGTAAGAGCAGGAATTTTAAAGCTGGATGATTCTGGCCTAGAACACCTCTTGAGATTTCAGCCAAGATCAACCAGCCACTCCAAGGTGGTCCATGCACATGGCTGGCCAATTAGTCCATAGTTGCCAAGGTGTCTCAGTTACTTGCCATGTGGATCTCTCCATTGGGTTGCTTGAGCATCCTTACAATATGGCAGCTGACTCCCTCAGAGCAACTGACTCAAGAGAGCAAAGTGGAAACTGGAACATCTCTTCTGACTTAACCTCGGAAGTCACTGTCATTTCTGCAATATCAGAGCGATTACACAGGTCAGCCCTAATCACTGTGGGAAGAGACTAGCTATACAGGGGTATGAATACCCAGAAGTAAAATTAATGGAAGGTCATGTTGGAGACTGTTTACCACAGTGAGAAAGTAATTCACCCAAGATCATGCACATGGGAAGTGATAGAGGTGGGCTTTGAACTAAGGCAGTTACTAAGTCACAGTAAACATTGGTTTGAAGGAGTGGACCCAGGCAGGTGCTCAACAAATCTCCCCTGTCCTGAAGGTATTCATACCTCAAATCCTATTCATCTCAGTGATTGGGTAGGTCAGATGCTTAATATGATGTGTCAGACAGATATACTTTGTCAAAGCAGCATGACCTGGGCATGTTTATAAAAGATTGCATAAATCATCACTTGATAGTGGAACTGATGAATCAGAGGGAGCCTGGATTCTGCTCGGACTTACTGTGTGACCTCAGGGCAATTTCTAGCCCCTCTGAAGCCTTTTCCCCCTTATCTGCGTACTGTGGGCGATTCAGCGTAGGCCCTGAGGTCCTCTGACTCAGAGTTTCTTGGGTTTCATGCTGAGAGCTGTTGCCAGGAATGTTGCGGGAATTCCCTGTCCACTCTCTCTTGATCTCTCCGAACTTTGCCCAAGTGGAATGGACCTCTCAGGTGCAAGGGTCACTTTTCTGGACCCAGGCCAAGCCAGGCCAGCCTGCTCAGCCCAGCTTCACCCGCAGCTGGCTGGCACCATTGTTCCCCCATAAAGCCAGGCCCCTTTCCAGCTGCTGCTGCCCTCAGGGCAGTGGAGAAGCTCAAAGGACTCAGTTGTGTGACTTTTCCCCCTCCCCCAGGACAGGCCGGGGTCACCCAACAGGCTGATTCAGTCTATGCAGGGGAACAAAGGAGATGAGATATGGTCTAGGGAAAGAATTTGACATTTACTATTTCCCCCAAAAACACTTCAAAGTAATTGTTACTGGGAAAACCCTCTGACACTTATTTTGTAGTTTGGTGGGATATTTTAAAAATTGGGGTAATGGCGTTATAATCATTCAGGGCTTTAGGAACCTCTATTTTAATGATTTTACATTGCATACTCGTTTGCCTTTTAATATCTTTGAATATCTAGAACAGTTGATAAATCATAAACTAATTGTAGCATTTTAAAAAATTAGGCAGTGATACATAAAATAATGGCACATACTATAATGATGTGTCTTAAATTTGGTGAAATATAATTAGGCCCTGTTCTTAGAGTCTGGGTCCTACTACTACCCCTCCCTTTCCCCCATCCTCACACCTACCCCCACCTCCACTTTTGAGGCTCATTCCTTTTTACCACCCACAAGTTTGTCCTTACCCTGCACTCTTTGCCTTAACCCGTTTCCAACCAATCCTTCAAACTTTTTAAAGCTTTTTCTCTGCTTGAGACCCTGAGGGAATTGTGAGCGGGAGGCTGTCCCCAACTTCTGACTAAGACAGAGAGGTTATTTAGCACAACGAAAGGGCACAGAAGACTGAAAAGAAATTTAATTCCATGAGTAATGGCTAACATCAATAACCTCAGATATGCAGATGACACCATCCTTATGGCAGAAAGTGAAGAGGAGCTAAAAAGCCCCTTGATGAAAGTGAAGGAGGAGAGTGAAAAAGTTGGCTTAAAGCTCAACATTCAGAAAACGAAGATCATGGCATCTGGTCCCATCACTTCATGGGAAATAGATGGGAAACAGTGGAAACAGTGTCAGACTTTATTTTTGGGGGCTCCAAAATCACTGCAGATGGTGATTGCAGCCATGAAATTAAAAGACGCTTACTCCTTGGAAGAAAAGTTATGACCAGCCTAGATAGCATATTCAAAAGCAGAGATATTACTTTGCCGACTAAGGTCCATCTAGTCAAGGCTATGGTTTTTCCAGTGGTCATGTATGGATGTGAGAGTTGGACTGTGAAGAAGGCTGAGCACCGAAGAATTGATGCTTTTGAACTGTGGTGTTGGAGAAGACTCTTGAGAGTTCCTTGGACTGCAAGGAGATCCAACCAGTCCATTCTGAAGGAGATCAACCCTGGGATTTCTTTGGAAGGAATGATGCTAAAGCTGAAACTCCAGTACTTTGGCCACCTCATGCGAAGAGTTGACTCATTGGAAAAGACTCTGATGCTGGGAGGGATTGGGGGCAGGTGGAGAAGGGGACAACAGAGGATGAGATGGCTGGATGGCATCACGGACTCAATGGACGTGAGTCTGAGTGAACTCCGGGAGTTGGTGATGGACAGGGAGGCCTGGTGTGCTGCGATTCATGGGGTCGCAAAGAGTCGGACACGACTGAGCGACTGAACTGAACTGCATGGCTAACTTATCTTAAAGAGGCACTATTCTTAATGTTTCGCTGCTCCTAACTGTGCACGTCTGTAACTAAGTTTGCTTTTCTACCCCCTAACTCTGCAGGAGCTACACTTCGCACTTATTTTTCTTTGAAAGAAAGTGAAAGTGTTAGTTGCTTGGGTCATGTCCACTCTTTGCGACCCCATGGACTATAGCCCACCAGGCTCCTCTGTCCAAGGAATTCTCCAGGCAAGACTACTGGAGTGGGTTGCCATGCCCTTCTCCAGGGGATCTTCCTGAGCCGGGGATCAAACCTGGATCTCCTGAATTAAAGGCAGATTCTTTACCACGTGAGCCACTGGGGAAGACCATTTTCCTTTGACTCTACGCTAAATACATCCAGTATCTGGTGTTTACCCCTACAATACATTATAGCTTCTTGTTTGTTTGTTTGTTTTTTAATATATCAGAAGGAAGGCCACAGAACCACTGAACTACCAGACTCAATTATTGGCTTACTGACTCCTGCCTAGGGCTTCCCAAGTGGTGTTATGGTAAAGAACCCACCTGCCAATGCAGGAGACATAAGAGACACGGGTTCCATCCCTAGGTGAGGAAGATCCCCTGGAGGAGGGCATGGCAACCCACTCCAGTATTCTTGCCTGGAAAACCCATAGACAGAGGAGCCTGGCAGGCTACAGTCCATAGGGTTGCACAGAGTTGGCGAAGACTGAAGCGACTGAGCACACCGCCAGCCTATGACTGTCTTTGAAACAACGCAAGAGAAAGAAATCAAGATCCTAACACCTTTGTTCCTCATCACTGATTCCTGACTGCAAGCCCTCATCTTCTGTAAGTGCCTACAGTCCTCACAGACTGGGGCCCAGTTCTCAACGCATGAGCCTACTATGTTCCCCTCTCTGCTGGCTGAGAATTAAAGCCACCTTTCTATTTCCTTCAAACTTGTATTTTTTTATTTGGCTTCAGTGGGCAGAGGAAGCCAAGATTTTGGCTGGCAACAAACCCATGGATAAAAAAGCAAAAATTTTCCTTTGTCCTAGAAGTAACACTGTCAGAAATACAGTGCATATCCTGCCAGATCTTGTTTCTATGTATACTTGCAGCATAAACACACAGAAATGTATCATTTTGTGTTCCAAGGAGGTTATGTTGTTCTGTAATTAACTTTTCCTACTTCACATTATGATTTAGAGATTTCCTTTCTATACAAATATATGTAGATTTATTAGTTCTTTTTAACTGCTGCCCAGTATTTCAGGGAGTAAAATAGTGAAAATACACTCAAATAACTACAAGATACCAGGCCCGATTCTCCATGCTTCACAAGTGTATCTCATTTCAGCCCTACAGACTGTAATCACTCGCATTCTTTCCATTCTAAAGATGAAGAAACAACAAGGTCCTACTATACAGCACATGTGTGTGGGCTAAGTCACCTCAGTCATGTCCGACTCTTTGCAACCCTGGACTGTAGCCCGCCAGACTCTTCTGTCCATGGGATTCTCCAGGCAAAAATACTGGAGTGGGTTGCCATGCCCTGCCCCAGGGGATCTTCTGACCCAGGGATCAAACCCACATCTCTTAAGTCTCCTGCATTGGCAGACAGGTAGTGCCATCTGGGAAGGCCTACTATATAGCACAGGGAACTATGTTCAATATACCATGATAAACCATAATGGAAAAGAATATTTTTCTAAATGTATATGTATGAATAGCTAAATCAGTTTGCTCTACAGCAGAAATTAATACAACATTGTAAATCAACTATACTTCAATTAAAAAATATTGAGAAAAAGTGAAGAAAGTGGCGCCTGGAGAGGATAAATATCTTAAGTGAGAGAAGGAAGAAGCCTAATTTGAACTGAATCCACATATTAAACATTTAAACACCTGATTTCTCAGTGCCATCCTAAACAGAACAGTTTAATTCATTGCACTATTGGTGGATATTTGGGATGCTTCCAATTTTCCCCTGTTCCATACAATATAATGTGAAATGAACATCCTTGCTCATGCCTCTTTATGTCCATATGAATATGTTTCCTATGGTGGTTTGTCATGATGACCAGCTGAGTCAAAGGCCATCATATTTTTAATAGTAACACTGCCAAATCCCCTTCAAACAGAACTTTCCAGGACTTCCCTGGTAGTCCAGTGACTAAGACTCAGAGCTCCCAATGCAGGGGGCCCAGGTTTGATCCCTGATCAGGGAACTAGACCCCACATGTCATAACTAAAGATCTCCCATGCCACAATGAAGACTGAAGGGCCCAGGTACCACAACTAAGACTCAGTGCAGCCAAATAAATAAATATTTCCAAGCAACACTCCCAACAATTGGACAGAGCTTCCCTGGTGGCTCAGATGGTAAAGGACCTGCCTGCAATGTGGGAGGCCCAGCTTCAATCCCTGGGTTGGGAAAATCCCCTGGAGAAGGACATGGCAACCCACTCCAGTATTCTTGCCTGGAGAATTCCAAGGACGGAAGAGGCTTGTGGGCTATGGTCCATGGGATCACAAAGAGTCAGATGTGACTGAGTGACTCACACATACACACACACACACACATACATACCCCTACTGGACACCCTATTTCCTCCATGAAGCGCAGGATTTGGAGTCACTGCACCTGGCTTTGAATCTTGCCTTTGCAACACAACTCTGGGCAAGTCGTGTTGTGTGTCTTTGTAGTTTCTTTCTCTCTTCTTTCTCCTTCTCTCTTTTTATGTAATGTTCCATTGTATGAATATTTCACAGTTCATCTCTTCTGCTGCTGATGGGTATTTGGCTTGTTTTCAGTAGAGGAGGCTGCTATGAACATGCATGAACATGTCTTTGGGTAGACATCTGTATTCATTCTTCTTAGGTATAAAAATCTAGGAGTGCTGCTGAATCATAAAGGAGGTATACGCTTAACTTTAGTGTGTATTGCCAAGTAGTTTTCCAAAGGGATTGTAACCATTTATTCTCCTATCAGCAGTGTATGAGAGTTCTAGTTGCTCCACATCACTGTCAACACTTGATACTGTTAGTCTTTTAAATTTTAGCTATTTTGGTAGCACTATGCTCTTTGAATCTTTATATCACCTCTGAGGGTTGTGCCCTGGAGGCTCAGCTGGTAAAGAACATGCCTGCCAATGCAAGAGAGACAAGAGATGCGGGTTCGATCCCTGGGCAGGGAAGATCCCCTGGAGAAGGAAATGGCAACCCACTCCAGTATTTTTGCCTGGAAAATTTCATTGACAGAGGAACCTGGCAGGCTACAGTCCATGAGTTGGACACAGCTGAGTGAGCACACACACACGCATAGCCCCTGAGAGGTTGATGTGTGTGTAGACACTGTTGCTTAGTGAGTAAATTCATCAACATCCTCCTGTCTAGAAACCTTTCAGCTAAGCCGGGGTTGGTGGCGCAGGGGGTGCTCTCTAAACAACACAGGAATGAGGCGTCCACACTCTGTGCAGTCAAAAATCCCCATATAACTTTACAATCGACCCTCTTTAGGACTATGATCCTGCATTTCAATCAACAAGCAGATCACATGGTACTGTAGCACATATGTTTTGAAAAAAATCTGCATATAAGTGGGCCTGTGCAATTAAAACTCATGTTTTTCAAGAATTAACTGTAATTCTGTTCAATGAGACAGAAGAGAATGTCTTCTGGGTGAGACTTCCAGGAACGTGTTGGCTTTCTTGAGAAAAGAATCAAGTTCATCCTTCATTCCTTTATTTGCTTTCTTCTTCTGCCAAGATGATGGACACGATGTCATCAGTGGAACAGCATCTTCCATGAGGTCACAACATGAGATACAGACCTAGAGATTCACAGAAACACTGGCAATGACATGATCAAACCAGTGAAACAACACAAGCAGACCCCTGTTTGGAGACTTCCTATAAGACAAATCCCCTAACCTACTATTGGTCAGGTTTTCTATTACTTGTAACTAAGAGCATGCTTTTGGAGAAGGCAATGGCAACCCACTCCAGTACCCTTACCTGGAAAACCCCATGGACAGAAGAGCCTGGTAGGCTGCCGTCCATGGGGTCACGAAGAGTTGGACACTTACTGAGCGACTTCACTTTCACTTTCAAGCATTGGAGAAGGAAATGGCAACCCACTCCAGTGTTCTTGCCTGGAGAATCCCAGGGATGGCAGAGCCTAGTGGGCTGGCATCTATGGGGTTGTGCAGAGTCGGACATGACTGAAGCTACTTAGCAGCAGCAGCAGCAGCAAGAGTATGCTTTGGCAGTGCTTTGACTATCTCTACTTTACAATTGAAGAAACAGGCTCAGATAGTTCAATAGACTTGGCCAGAGGTATGGTACAAGTCCAGATCTTTCTGATTTCAAATCATACATTTTCCCCCTGGCTTCCCAGAACCCAAGGAAAGGAAATTTGGCTTAGAAAGGTGTGGCAGTAAATTTTTAGCCAGGCACCTCGTTTTGTGAAATAAAATGCTATTTTTTCAGAATCCCTTACAACTGGCTCTGGCCATTTGACTAAGTCTAGCCAGTGAGATGAATGCTGAGAGACGTTGTGGTGATTTCTAGGATACTGAGGGGGTGTGGAACATCATACCTTTCTTCTACCTTTTTTCCCCCTTCTGCCTAGAAAGAGAGAAAATCTATTTTCTGACTGGAATTCATGCAGTCCTCTTGGACTATGAGATGACCTTAATAATTAATGATGAAAGCCATACTGAGAATGGTGGAGTAGGAAGATAAGTTTCTGGGTTTCTTTATTTTTCTTTTCTCTTTTGTGATTGCACCATATGGCTTGTAGGATCTCAGTTCCCTGACCAAGAACTGAACCTGGGCCACAGCGGTAAAAGCCTGAAATCCTAACCACCAGGCCACCAGGGAACTCCACTAAGTTTTTGGGTTTCTGATGACACTGAGAATCTTCAACCCTGGACAGTCTAACAACCCTGGACAGCTTACCTCCAAGTCTTATTTAGCTACCTTTTAGAAGGCAATGGCACCCCACTCCAGCACTCTTGCCTGGAGAATCCCATGGATGGAGGAGCCTGGAAGGCTGCAGTCCATGGGGTCGCTAAGAGTCGGACACGACTGAGCAACTTCACTTTCACTTTGCACTTTCATGCATTGGAGAAGGCAATAGCAGCCCACTCCAGTGTTCTTGCCTGGAGAATCCCAGGGACGGGGGAGCCTGGTAGGCTGCCGTCTATGGGGTCGCACAGAGTCAGACACGACTGAAGTGACTTAGCAGTAGCAGCATTTTTTCCTTTCTAATCCATGCAGCTAAATCTAATTCTTGCGGACACACCAGCATTTAGTTTAGGCGTGAGTAGGTGATGAAATTCAGGTCCCTGGGGACATTCATTGCCAAGTGTGAGGACAGGAGGGGGAGTGCATACCTAAGAAAGTTTTCCTTTGATCTTCAAAAGCAATAGCAAGAAGAGAAGGTCCCTTTCTTCTGCCTCTGAACATTATCTTAGATGTAATATATGGGTCTACAGCCGGGCATAGTCATCTGGTAAGGATGTGAGGAGCTGGTTTGATGACAGAGCCAAGACCAGAGGACAGCAGAATGGAGGGAGAGGAAGAACCTGGGTCCCTGATGGAAGCACAGGGCTGCCAACTTTATTAATGCACCCTGGAGCCACCTTGTCTCCAGATTTTTGTTCCATAAATAACAGCAATCCTTTTTGTTGCGTGCGTGCCTGCGTGCTTAGTCACTCAGTCGTGTCCAACACTGTGTGACCCACATGGACTGTAGCCTGCCAGGCTCCTCTGTCCATGGGATTTTCCTGGCAAGTATACTGGAGTGGGTTGCCATTTCCTTCTCCAGGGGATCTTCCCCACCCAGGGATCCAACTCACGTCTCCTGCATTGCCGGCAGATTCTTTAACCACTGAGACATGCGGGAAGCCCACCCCCTTTTTGTTAACCCATTTTATTTGGGCTTTAGGTTATTTGCAGCCAAACTTCTGGCTAACAGGTGTAGGATAAGGTCCAGGGTGTGGCCATTAGAATAGGTGGTTGCTACGAAATGGAGGTGGGATACTCAAGAGATGGCAGGACTTGGGGAAAAGAGGAATGACATGGGGCAGGGGCCAAAGTCTTCGGTGAGTGAAAAGGAGGTTTACAGATAGCAGTAAAATTGTAGAGGTAGAGGGTAGAGGGGAATGTAACTGAATAGTATGAATTCCCAAAGATCTGGAGCTTTGACACGAAGAGGAAGAATATCAGTCCGGATAATTGAGACTCTGAGATACAAAAATGTATTCTGGCTAATTTGGCAGAAAACTTGTTTATGAAAAGATCATGGATAACTTGAGGCAGGACATAGAGGGGCTCCAGGCCAGACATTGACAACAGCCTTCTGTTCATATTTCTTGAGGCAAGGGATAAATGGGCTCCAGGTTAGACATTTACAGCCAGCCTCCTGTTTATACTTCAAGATAGAAATAACAATAGCAACAGGGAAAATAGCTGGGCTTTGTCTCCTATGGACACTTTAAGATAACAGTAATGGCAGAATCAAAGAAGGGCTAAGCACTGCTTGAGTAAAAGATCAAGAGGTCACATATTTCTCACCCTTGTGCTCAGGGAGGTCTTGATTGCACATGTGCAGAAAGGCTCCTTGGGGAGTCAAAAGGGGAAGGGGACACCAGACCATAATAAGTTGTGTTAACTCCCCCAAAGGGTCTTGTGCTGAAATCCATCTTGGCTAAAGGATGCGTGCACACATATGGAAGGGCCCTGAGACAAATCAGCAATGGGGTAAAAGCAAATCAAGACAATAGGCCAGAGGAAAGCAAAGATTTGGAAGACTGTCCCTTATAAATGATTTAAACTTCCCAAAGGTGCTACTTTTTCTCTGCGCCCACTCATGTCTCTAGGCATGGGCTCTGCTTTTCTAATAATCACTTTTCTTTCCTGTCTACCTTCTGTCTCCTTGTCAAGTTTTTTTTTCAAAGCATACAACAACTGGGGCCCAGACTTTCACTGCTGGCCCTCATAGTGTGTAGTGGTTAAGATTTGGCACTCTAACTGCCATGGTTGGGGTTTGATCCCGATCTCACTTCCAGGTTCTGCTCACTGCTATCTCTCTGAAATCAAACCTACAGAATCTTCTGCAGGTAGAGAGAACCAGGCTTGGAGACTACCTTTCTAGGCTCAGTGCCCAACGACAGGGGGTAGAATTGGCCCTATGAAGACAATACTATTGCCAACAGCAAGCAACCCAGACATGGCCCCGAAAAAGTCTTTGTGGACCTGTGAGTATCTCATGGGTGGAGCCTAGGTCACATGGCTACACTCTGGCAAGGGGGTGGCATTTCTAGTTCCTAGTGTGGCAGCAGAGCTCTGTTTCAGAGGCAGGGGATTTTCCCCAAATAGAGGAAAGGAGTTCAGATGATGGGTGGCTAAAAAGCATGATCAGTACCCATCATTAGAAGCAACAATGAGGAGGGAGCCCTGGGGAATGAAGAAGGTTCTGAGATACATGTGGTTGTCAGGATATTAGGGGTCTGTGCTTGAGAGAGCCTGATGGAAGCGGTATCCTCTCTGAAGAAGGGAGACTATAAAGGTCTTTGTGAGGATTAGAATATCTCCCCTATGTACGCTTCTACCAAGTGAAGTCAACTTTGAGTCAGGGCCTCCTACGTACCCTTGTACAAAGTCCCTGAAGAGAGGGGACATTCTGGAAAAGTCAAGGCGTGTGTTTTGTATGAAAAATAGAGGTTCAGAGGCTATTCAGTTCAGTTCAGTTCAGTCACTCAGTCGTGTCCGACTCTTTACGACCCCATGAATCACAGCAGGCCAGGCTTCCCTGTTCATCACCAACTCCTGGAGTCCACCCAAACCCATGTCCATCAAGTTGGTAAGGCCATCCAGCCATCTCATCCGCTGTCATCCTCTTCTCCTGCCCTCAATCTTTCCCAGCATCAGGGTCTTTTCAAATGAGTCAGCTCTTAGGATCAGGTGGCCAAAGTATTGGAGTTTCAGCTTCAACATCAGTCCTTCCAATGAATACCCAGTACTGATCTCCTTTAGGATAGACTGGTTGGATCTCCTTGCAGTCCAAGGGACTCTCAAGAGTCTTCTCCAACACCACAGTTCAAAAGCATCAATTCTTCGGTGCTCAGTTTTCTTTATAGTCCAACTCTCACATCCATACATGACCACTGGAGAAACCATAGCCTTGACTAGATGGACGTTTGTTGACAAAGTAATGTCTCTGCTTTTTAATATGCTGTCTAGGTTGGTCATTACTTTCCTTCCAAGGAGTAAGCGTCTTTTAATTTCATGGCTGCAATCACCATCTGCAGTGATTTTGGAGCCCAGGAAAATAAAGTCAGCCACTGTGTCTCCATCTATTTTTGCCAGGAAGTGATGGGACCGGATGCCATGATCTTAGTTTCTGAATGTCGAGCTTTAAGCCAACTTTTTCACTCTCCTCTTTCACTTTCATCAAGAGGCTCTTTAGTTCTTCTTCATTTTCTGCCATAAGGGTGGTGTCATCTGTATATCTGAGGTTATTGATATTTCTCCTGGCAATCTTGATTCCAGCTTGTGCTTCCTCCAGCCCAGCATTTCTCATGATGTACTCTGCATATAAGTTAAATAAGCAAGGTGACAACATACAGTCTTGATGTATTCCTTTTCCTATTTGGAACCAGTCTGTTTTCCATGTCCTGTTCTAATTGTTGCTTCCTGACCTGCATACAGGTTTCTCAAGAGGCTCCCACAGTTTGTTGTGATCCACACAGTCAAAGGCTATGGCATAGTTAATAAAGCAGAAATAGATGTTTTTCTGGAACTCTCTAGCTTTTTCCATGATCCAGCGGATGTTGGCAACTTGATCTCTGGTTCCTCTGCCTTTTCTAAAACCAGCCTGAACATCTGAAAGTTCACGGTTCACGTATTCCTGAAGCCTGGTTGGAGAATTTTGAGCATTACTTTACTAGTGTGTGAGATGAGTGCAATTGTGTGGTAGTTTGAGCATTCTTTGGCATTGCCTTTCTTTGAGATTGGAATGAAAACTGACCTTTTCCAGTCCTGTGGCCACTGCTGAGTTTTCCAAATTTGCTGGCATATTGAGTGTAGTACTTTCACAGCATCATCTTTCAGGATTTGAAATAGCTCAACTGGAATTCCATCACCTCCACTAACTTTGTTCGTGTGATGCTTCCTAAGGCCCACTTGACTTCTCATTCCAGGATATCTGGCTCTAGGTGAGTGATCACACCATCGTGATTATCTGGGTTGTGAAGATCTCTTTTGTACAGTTCTGTGTATTCTTGCCACCTCTTCTTAATATCTTCTGCTTCTGTTAGGTCCCTACCATTTCTGTCCTTTATTGAGCCCATCTTTGCATGAAATGTTCCCTTTGGTATCTCTAAGTTTCTTGAAGAGATCTCTAGTCTTTCCTATTCTGTTGTTTTCCTCTATTTCTTTGCATTGACCACTGAGGAAGGCTTTCTTATCTCTCCTTGCTATTCTTTGGAACTCTGCATTCAGATGCTTATATCTTTCCTTTTTTCCTTTGCTTTTCACTTCCCTTCTTTTCACAGCTATTTGTAAGGCTTCCTCAGACAACCATTTTGCTTTTTTGCATTTCTTTTTCTTGGGGATGGTCTTGATTCCTGTCTCCTGTACAATGTCACAAACCTCCATCCATAGTTCATCAGCCACTCTATCAGATCTAGTCCCTTAAATCTATTTCTCACTTCCACTGTATAGTCATAACGGATTTGATTTAGGTCATACCTGAATGGTCTAGCGGTTTTCCCTACTTTCTTCAATTTCAGTCTGAATTTGGCAATAAGGAGTTCATGATCCGAGCCACAGTCAGCTCCCGGTCTTGTTTTTGCTGACCTTATAGAGCTTCTCCATCTTTGGCTGCAAAGAATATAATTAATCTGATTTTGGTGTTGACCATCTAGTGATGTCCATGTGTAGAGTCTTCCCTTGTGTTGTTGGAAGAGGGTGTTTGCTATGACCAGTGTGTTCTCTTGGCAAAACTCTATTAGTCTTTGCCCTGCTTCATTTTGTACTCCAAGGCCAAATTTGCCTGTTACTCCAGGTGTTGACATCCTATTTTTGCATTCCAGTCCCCTATAATGAAAAGCACATCTTTTTTGGGTGTTAGTTCTAGATGGTCTTGTAGGTCTTCATAGAACTGTTCAACTTCAGCTTCTTCAGTGTTAATGGTCGGGGCACAGACTTGGATTACTGTGATATTGAATGGTTTGCCTTGGAAACAAACAGAGATCATTCTGTCATTTTTGAGATTGCATCCAAGTACTGCATTTTGGATTCTTTTGTTGACCATGATGGCTACTCCATTTCTTCTAAGGGATTTCTGCCCACAGTAGTAGATATAATGGTCATCTGAATTAAATTCACCCATTCCAGTCCATCTTAGTTCACTGATTCCAGAATGTCGATGTTCACTCTTGCCATCTCTTGTTTGACCACTTCCAATTTGCCTTGATTCATGGACCTAACATTCCAGGTTCCTATGGAATACTGCTCTTTACAGCATTGGACCTTGCTTCTATCACCAGTCCCATTCACAACTGGGTTTTGTTTTTGCTTTGGCTCTGTCCCTTCATTCTTTCTGGAGTTATTTCTCCACTGATCTCCAGTGGCATATTGGGCACCTACCAACTCAGGGAGTTCCTCTTTCATTATCCTATCTTTTTGCCTTTTCACACTGTTCATGGGGTTCTCAAGGCAAGAATACTGAAGTGGCTTGCCATGCCCTTCTCCAGTGGACCACATTCTGTCCGACCTCTCCACCATGACGCAGCCTCTTAGGTGGCCCCACACAGCATGGCTTAGTTTCATTGAGTTAGACAAGGCTGTGATCCGTGTGATCAGATTGGCTAGTTGTCTGTGATTGTAGTTTCAGTCTGTCTGCCCTCTGATCCCCTCTCTCAGTGCCTACTAACTTACTTGTGTATAGAGGCTATAGAGGACAGATTTAGATGGAGGCTGATGTGAGAGGGGAAAGGGGTGGGGAGGCCTGGAGCAGCAAGGGGTGATGGTGTGGTTGAAGGTAGGAATGCTGGAGGAGGGACAGGAGTACACCATGGTGGGAACTGAATTCAGCTCCTGATAGGATGAGAATCTTAGTGCAAGAGCCTGGAGCCAGTGTCTTCATTCTGCCCTAGCCCCCTCCAGTGGCAGAGCCTGCAGAGGGCTCTGAGCAATCCTGGCATGCTGTCAGAGAGGCGGTGAAGGTGTCATGAAATCTGTGATGGGGCAATCCAGCCATGAGCTTGTCATTGGATGTCCCTTTGGGCAGAGTGTCACTACATCCAAGGCACGGTTGTGCTTACCTCCCCATGTTTGTGCTTATTGCCCCCAAGTAAGTTCCCCAGGCAGGGATTTTAACTAATTTCCTTTTCTATCTCTAGGGATGAGTATGAGGTTGGGAGCTGGAAAAACCTAAGGCTTAATCTGACTTGTCTGTTAATTTGCTATGTGACTTTAGACAAATCAACCACTCTCTGAGCCTCAATTTCATTATGTCTAAAATATAACTTGGACTTGATTTCTGAGATCCTCCTAGACTTATTGTCTATGATTCTCTTACCTCTTCTTTCATAACCCATGGTATATATAATTACATTCCATGAGTACATTATATTTTATTATCCCATTGACGGACATCAGGTTGCTTCTACTACTTTGCATTTACAAACAATAATGCAATCTATGGCACTATACATGTCTTCTTCTGCACATGTGTGAATTTCTGCCAGTAATAGTTTTGGGAATGGAACTGGTGAGTGAAAGGGCATGCACACATTTAATTTTGCAATTTATTGCCAAATGGCTGTCCAAACTTGTCACACCAATTTACTCCTCCCCTACCAGCAAAGCCTGAGAAGTCTCAGTGCTCTTCATTCTCGTCAACACTTGGTACTGACAGACTTGTTAGTGTTTGATTAAGACAGACCATATAGTTAAGTGGGCTTCTCAGGTGGTGCTAGTGTATAAAGAACCCATCTTACTTGACCGAGTAAAGTATCCACTTACTTTACTCGGTCAAGTAAGATATCCACTTACTTTGTGCATACCTGACCAAAACATCTCTAATAAACTCTACGTGTAATGTTAACTGTGGAGCCTTACACCAAGGTCACAGGTATGGAGCCCTGAACCAAGGTCACAGGACAATCACTGAAACTGACCAAGCCTCATAGCAACTCTTCCCATGAGCCTTCAGATCTAAACCAACCAGTTTCCTGACCCCATATTAGGTAAAAATACTCACCCTATAGCATCCTAACCAATCACCTAATGCCACCATTCTGTCTTGAAGTGTGAAGTGTAGTTGTAGTTGCTCAGTTGTGTCCGACTCTTTGTGACCCCACAGACTGTAGCCTACCAGGCTTCTCTGTCCATGGGATTAGGCGATAGTACCGGAGTGGATTGCCATTTCCTTCTCCAGGGGATCTTCCTAACCCAGGGCTCAAACCCGGGTCTCCCGCATTGTAGACAGACGCTTTACTGTCTGAGCCACCAGGGAAGTCTTAACCAATCACCTAATGCCACCATTCTGTCTTGAGGCTATAAAAATTAGCTACTAGCCTGCGAAAAGTTCGGCTCTCCCTTAAACCAGCCCACTGTTCTAACAGCATCTCCCACTGTAATAAAACTTTATTCTCCTCTCATCTGCCTCATGTCTGGAAATTCTTTTCCAGCCCATGCATGGATCGTGACATTAACCTGTAAATATGATAGATAACCCTTTGTTTCAGAAATGTATAAAACTACATCTCCAGCTCCTAACAGATTGAACAGACTCTGAGAGTCTGTCTCCTGGATTATACTCCTCAATTTGGCTTGAATAAAAATTCTCATTTATTCTTCTTAGCTTGATTGTTAATTGATTTTTCATTAACACAATTTTAAATGAGCACCTGTTCATTTTTTGCCAGTCTTATAGGTGTAAAATTATTTCTTGTTGTAATTTTCCTTTGTGTTTCCCAGATTAAGTGTGTCTTCATCAGTTTGGGCTGCCAGAACTAAGTACCATAGACAAGGTGGCTTGTAAAAAGCAGAAGTTTATTTCTCACAATTCTGATACTGAGCAGGGCCCTGTGGAGCTCCTGGGCGCTAAAGTTTCTTTGTATCTCCCATTTCTTTCTTTTTTTAAAAAAAATATGTTTATTTATTTATTTGGTCTTAGTTGTGGCATGCAGGATCTTTCAGTTGCGCTGCATGAGAACGCTTAGCTGAGGCACGTGGGATCCAGTTCCCTGACCAGGGATCCAACCTGGGCCCCCTGGTACTGAGAACAGTGAGTCTTAGCCACTGGACTACCAGGGAAGCCCTGTCCCCCGTTTCTTTGATCACAGGAAATAGCCTTCACTCAGCCTCCTCGACCTTCCCTGAGTTCCAACGGACAGATTCAAGCAATTGTCAATTAGAGAAGAGAGGGGATATGAGACTAGGGAGAAACATCAAGAGAAATAATAGTGCACCCTTGGGGCAAGGCCCTGGTTCCCCATCAATGGATACACACAACAATATCTTTGAGCTGTTTTGCAGATAGGAAACCCTCTCCTATCTCCTATGGGAGAAGTTAGTGATTAACCATGGTATGCTGCCCACAAGCATGCAGACCCCAGACTAGTTGAAACCTGAAGATTGATGATGCTGACTCCTGCTTACCTCACCACCAACTCATCAGAAGAATGTCCATGGGCTGATCACGCCCTCTTTGAACTGTGGAGCCCTATACCAAGGTCACAGGACAAAAATCTCTGGAATTAACCAAGCCCCATAGCAACTGTTGCCATGAGCCTCCTGATCTAAACTGGCCAGTCCCCTCACACCCATATTAAGTAAAGTACCCACCCTCTAGCATCCTAACCAATCAGCTAATGCCACCCTTCCAGCAGGAATTTTCTGTCTTGAGGCTATAAAAACTGGCTACTAGCCCTCGAATTGGGTCTGCTCCACCTTGAGCCAGTCCGCTGTTCTAACAGTCTCCTCTGTGCTATGCTCAGGCGCTTAGTCTTGTCCAGCTCTTTGTGGCCCCACAGAGTGTAGCCCACCAGGCCCCTCTGTCGATGGGGATTCTCCAGGCAAGAATACTGGAGTGGGTTGCCATGCCCTCCTCCAGGGGATCTTCCCAACCCAGGGATCGAACCCATATCACCTTCATTGCAGGCGGATTCTTTATCGTCTGAGCCACCAGGGAAGCACAAGAACGCTGGAGTGAGTAGCCTATCCCTTCTTCAGGGGAACTTACCAACTCAGGAGCTGAACCAGGGTCTCCTGCATTGCAGGTGGATTCATTACTAGCTGAACTACCCAGGAAGCCCCCTCTCCTGCTCTAATAAACTCTAGTCTCCTCTCATTCTGCCTCAGGTCTGGAAATTCTTTCCCAACTTAGCTCTTTGGCCTCTTGTTGTAAGGGTGCTAATTCCATTCATGAGGACTCCATCCTCATGACCTAATTAGCTCCCAAGACCCCCACCTCTAAGTATAATCACACTGGGAGTTAGAGTTCAACATATGAATTTAGAGGAGACACAAACGTTCAGTCCACGGCATTCTGCTCCTGCCCCCCACCCAGCCCAATTCATATCCTTCTCACATGCAAAATATACATTCATCCTCAACAGCCTGTCCACTGGGGGAAAAATGGACAACCTACGAGTTGAGAATTCTACTTTTTTTCAGAGGACTTGCACCCAGGATACAACCTCTCGGATAGCTGAGGGACTCTTCCAAAGAGGCGGGGAGCCAGGATATATAGGCATTTTTGCTGAGAAAAAGAAGACATATAGCAGAACATTAAAAGATTATTGCTAATCACAATGGCCTCTCAGCCCAGATATCTCAGGTTAGTCATTTTAGTGCTTTTTTTTTTTTTTGTATGGGAAGATGCAAGAGTCTGGGCTCATTGAAATTATTCCTTTGATATACATCTTAACTATATAGAGCCAGTGTCTTATTTTTCTCCATCTTGAATTTCCCTTAGGATGCACTGTTGGGGGTGGCTGAGTGACTTGTGGCATTGGGCAACCTGTTTTTCTTCATCTTGAATTTCCCTCAGGGTACACCATTGGGGCCTGTTGGAGTGGTTGATGGCTTTGTGGCTGCAACCTACTTTGTTTACAGAAATGGCAAGGCAGCATTCTTTGTTCATAGCCCCAGGAGTCTGGTCCCAACATCCACTCCAAAGTCTGAAATCCAAAGTCTCATCTAAATACCATCTAAAATCAGATATGGGTGAGACCCTGTTTCATTGAAAAGGAGAAAAAAAAAGAGAGAGAGAGAAATGAGTTTTTTTCTTTCTCTTTCCTGAGAACAAAGAAGATAAAGAGAACCATGAGCAGGCCTGAACATTCCTAGTTTTTTCACTTTAATTGCTAACTTTACATGTCTGACTAAATTTGCTTTTCTGCACCCTGACTCTGCAGGAGCTACACTTTGTACTTAGACTGTATGCTAAATAAATCTTGTATCTGGTGTTTACCCTTACAACACCCTTACCCTTGTAGTTACATGTCAGAAAAAAGGCTGTAGAGCCACTGAACTGCAAGACTCCATTAGTGGGTACTGACACCAGCCCATGACTGTTTTGGAAACAACACGAGAGGAAGAAATCAAGATCACCTTTATTCCTCACTGTGACTCATGACTGTGAGCCCTCATCTTATGTAAGCCCCTAGACTCTTCATGGAGGGGGGCATAGCTCTTTAGGCATGATCCTACTATGTTCCCCTCTGTGCTGGTTAAGAATTAAAGCCACCTTTCTATTTCCTCCAAACTCTGTCTCCATATTTTTTATTCAGCTTTGGTGGGCAGAGAAAGCCAAGATTTTGGCGAGCAACAACTCCAGGTATGACTCAACCTGAAGAGGCAAATTGCTCTAAAGATGTGAATCTGTAAAACCAAAAAGGTATGTGCTTGTAAAATACATTGGTGGGGACTTCCCTGGTGGTCCAGTGACTAAGACTCCATGCTCCCAATGCAAGGTGTCTGGATTCGATCCCGGACCAGCCAACTAGATCAACACATGCCAAAACTAAGAATTCGCATCAGCAACTGAGACCTGGAGCGACCAAATAAATATTTAAAGACATGTATCATTAAAAAATAATAATAATAAAATACATTGGTGGGACAGGCACAGGATAGACATTCCTCTCTCCAAACGGGAGGAATGGGGAATAAGGAAGAGCTGAAAAGTGTCAAGTGATTCCAAAATCTAGCAAGATAATCTCTTTGAGATCCTAAATTTCAAAAATAATCCTCTTTGGCTCTGTACTCTGCCCTCCAGCCCACTGGGGTAGCCATCCTTCCCGTCAGTTCTGCTGAGCCAGCGGGGTCCTGCCCCCAGGGTTTGGACAAAGGTTGAGCCCCCACAGTTTTGGACAGAGGTCATCTGGCCTATGGACAGTGAGGCAGTGCCCCCTCTCCCTCCTTTGGAAATTGAAGAGGCAGCTCCGGTGGTCTCTGAATCATCTGCAGGATCATGGATTCTTTAAAGAATAGAGCATATTGGCAGCTGAATAGCTTTATGGTCGCTTCCAGTAAAATCGAGAAGTCCAACCACCTTCCTTCATTCCTTTCCATCTTCTTCTTTGGCTCACGCTGGCAGTTTTCCAACTGCAGTAGCTGATTAAGCCCATGGTTCACACACTGTACTTCACCTTCAGAGGCTTGCTGAAACTTGAGTCTAGTTATAGGTCTAGAAGCAAAGAAGGATGATGGGATGGGTTCTGAAGAGAATCAGCATTGTCTTGCATAGCGACTGCCTCAGGGGAGGCCATTAGAAAGCAATCTGTGGAGTTAATCCCCTCAGGTGGATTTGCAAAGACAGATACCACTGGGGTCGGAGTCATCTCTTCTATTGGGAAGGAAGACCCATCAGAATTCAGCAGTTCAGGGTTTCCCTGGTGGCTCAGTGGTAAAGAATCTGCCTGCCAATGCAGGAGACAAGGACACAGGTTTAGTCCCTGATTCGGGAAGATCTCATATGCTGCGGAACAACTAAGCCCTTGTGCCACAACTGTTAAGCTTGTGCTCGAGAGCTTGGAAGCCACACCTCCTAAGTCCATGCACCACAGCTATTGAAGCCCGTGCACCTAGAGCCTGCACTCCACAGCGAGAGGCCGCCGCAATGAGAAGCCCTCACCCTGCAACTAGAGTAGCACCCACTTCCCAAAACTAGAGAAAGCTCGTGCACAGTAACGAAGTCCCAGAGCAGCCTAAATAAATAAATAAAATTATATATAAAAAAAGAATTTAGCAGTTGAATGTCTCCAGCTTCATCAGGGTCTTTCACACATATCCATACTAACTTTTAGGATCCAGTTGTTGTTGTTGTTGTTGTTTTTCTCATTCAATGCCCTGATTTTAACAGTAGACCCCCTTTGAGGCTGGGAGTTCAATTTACATTGTAATTCAGCCAGTTTCAGGAGGAGGTTCTGCCTGTTGATTTTTCAACAATTTCAGCCCCTTGGCAACAGAAGACAAGGGATTCATTCCATCAGGACACACAGAGAAACTTTTAGGTCATTTATGCAACCTAAGGACTGGAAGCTAGGAATCTGAACCCCTGAACTCTTTCTTTTCTGGCCCCAGTGAATCCAGTGACATCCAAAGGTAATTGTAATAATCATTTCTTCAAAACTGTTCCCAACTCTCATATACATAGTCACTCAGCTTCTTGCTTCTCACTGGTTGGCTAGGAGTGTCCAGCGCAGGTAATTTGTGTGTCTGTATTGTCAAATCACACCAGAGATGATCTGCTCTCTTTACTACTGAAAATAGAGTAGCAAGAGATTAGAGAGCCAATTCCAGGAATCCCAGAACCAATTCACAAAACTCATCCTTAATGGTCTGTTTCTCTACAACCACTGTCAGTATCAAAAACTGTATTGGGGTTCTCCAGAGATATAGAAGCAACAGGCTATGAGAGACAGAGAGACTGAGCAGGGCCTTCCTGGGTCAAAAGCCCCTCTATGTCCTCATTTCTTCTCTTTTTTAATTTAATTAATTTACTTTTGGCTGTGCTGGGTCTTCATTGCTGCAGGCAGGCTCTCTAGGTGTGGTGAGAGGGGGTTACTCTTTGTTGTGGCGCACAGACTTCTTATTGTGGTGGCTTCTCTTGTTGCAGAGCATGGGCTCTAGAGCATGAGCTCAGTAGTTGTGGCACATAGACTTAGTTGCCCTGTGGTATGTGGGATCTTCCCAGACCAGGGATCGAACCTGTGTCACCTGAACTGACAGGCAAATTCTTAACCACTGGACTACCAGGGAAGCCCTTTAAAAAAACAATTATTTGACTGTACCAGGTCTTAAGTTGCAGCATGAGGGATCTTCTGCTGTGGCATGTAAACTCTCAGTTGTAGCACCTAGTTCCCTGACCAGGGACTGAACCTGGGCCCCCTGCATTGGGAGTGCAGTCTTACACTGGGCCACCAGGAAAGTCCCTCTTTTTCTTGTTTGTAGAAAAAGGCTTTGGTCTCCTAGGGCTTCCCTGAGTTCCAAAGGCACAGGCAGCTATTAATTATGGAAGGGAGGTAATGCAGAAACAAAGGAAAAAGAGAAAAACAATAAAAGTAATGACAGTAGTTCAGAGGTAAAACAGAGTTCTAGCTCCTCCTCAGTAATAGTTGGAAGGCTATCTCTGAGTTGTTCTTTAGGAGAATGGTGACTATGTACTGTGGAACACAAGCAGTCGATCCCAGACTGGCTGGAACCAGAAGGCAGATGATTGAGATCCTTAAACACCACCCTGTTACCTCACCACAAACCAATCACAGGAAAGTCATGAATCCTGAAGCCCTCACCCCTATGTTTTTGTTGTTCAGTTGCTAAGTTGTGTACAACTCCGAGACCCCATGGACTGCAGCACACCAGGCTTCCCTGTCCTACACTATCTTCTGGACTCTCTGCTCAAACTCATGCCCATTGAGTTGGTGATGCCATCCAACCATCTCACCCTCTGTCATCCCCTTCTCCTCCTGCCCTCAATCTTCCTGGGTATCAGGGTGTTTTCCACTGAGTTGGCTCTTCACATCAGGTGGCCAAAGTATTGGAACTTCAGCTTCAGCATTAGTCCTTCCAATGAATATTCAGGGTTGATTTCCTTTAGGATTGACTGGTTTGATTTCCTTACCGACCAATGGATTCTCAAGCATCTTCTCCAGCACCACAATTTGAAAACATCAATTTTTTGTCACTCAGCCTTTTTTTGGTCCAACTATCACATCCATACATGACTACTGGAAAAACCATAGCTTTGACTATATGGACTTTTGTCAGCAAAGTGATGTCTCTGTTTTTAATATGCTGTCTAGGTTTGTCACAGCTTTCCTTCCAAGGAGCAAGTGTCTTTTAATTTCATGGCTGCAGCCACCATCTGCAGTGAATTGGGAGCCCAGGAAAATAAAATCTGTCACTGGTTCCACTTTTTCCCCTTCTATTTGTCATGAAGTGATGTGACTGGATGCCATGATCTTAGTTTTTTGAATTTTTAGTTTTAAGCCAGCTTTTCCACTGTCCTCTTTCACCCTTATCAAGAGGTTCTTTAGTTCCTCTTCACTTTCTGCCTTTAGAGTGGTATCATCTGCATATCTGCATATCACATGTATATAATATGCGTATCACCTGCATATCATCCTGATATATTGCCTTTAAAAACACTTCCCTGGGGGACTTTCCTGGTGGTTCAGTGGCTAAGACTCTGAGCTCCCAAAGCAGGAGACCCAGGATGATCCCTGGTCAGGGAACTAGATCCCACATGTCTCAGCTAAAGATCACCTGTGCCACAACTAAGACCTGAAGCCAACAAATAATTAATTAATGTGTTTTTTTTAATAAAAAGATAAAAACAATTCCCTGAAAGCCATTAGAGAGTCTTCTGAGCAGAAGCCCCCTATATTCCTTGCTGGGTCCGGCAACAAATGGTAGTTTCCTTCACTACAACCCAGTGTCAGTAAATTGAGAGATAAGGAATTAGCTGCTGGTCTTACGGAGGCTAAGAAGTCCTATGATCTCTCCTTGGCAAGCTGAAGACCCAAGAAATCTGGTGGTGTAACATAGTCCAATGGCAGGAGAACATTAACCTCTAGCTCAAGCAGGCAGTCAGGAAGGGAATGAATCTTCTCTTCCTCCACTTTCCATTCTGTTCATGTCCTCAGTGGATTGGGTGATGCTCATCCACTTTGGGAGGGCAATCTATTTTACTGAATCCACTGATTTAAATGTAACCTCATCTAGAAACACTTACAGACACATCCAGAAATAATGTTTAAGTTGGGCACCATCGCCCAAAGTGACACATAAAACTAGCCATCACAAAGGGTGCAGATGATGGTGGGTACACTTTGCCAACCAAAGTAGACTCAGAGGGAGCATCCAGTGCTGGGCCTATCCCTTCCTTTTTGGCTGCCATCATGTTTAGCATGGCTTCCCTGATAGCTCAGTTGGTAAAGAATCCACCTGCAATGGAGGAGACCCCGGTTTGATTCCTGGATTGGAAAGATCCGCTGGAAAAGGGATAGGCTACCCACTCCAGTATTCTTGGGCTTCCCTTGTGGCTCAGCTGGTAAAAGAATCTGCCTACAATGTGGGAGACCTGGGTTTGATCCCTGGGTTGGGAATATCCCCTGGAGAAAGTAAAGGCTACCCACTCCAGTATTCTGGCCGGGAGAATTCCATGGACTGTATAGTCCATGGGGTCGCAAAGAGTAGGACATAACTGAGACTTTCACTTTCTTTCTGTACTCAAAAGAATCAAGAAATTTGATTAATTTCATGTGACTATGTCCAAATAACAATTCAAAGTTGAACACCTACCATATGCAAGAACTGTAGAAAGCACTTTACATTCATGATTTCATCTCTCCCTCTTGACAACCCTAGAAATCTGTGCTCTTGTCCTCTTTCACAAGGGCGGAAATTGAAGGAAATTCCCTGGCAGTCCAGTGGTTAGGACTCCATGCTTTCATTGCTGAGGGCCTGAGTTCAATCCCTGTTTGGGGAACTAAAACCCTGCAAGCCGTGAGGCATGGCCAAGTAGAAACTGAAACCAGAAGGAGCCCTCGTGACCCTGAATTAGAGCTCAAGAAAACGGAAGTGTTGTGGATTGAACCGAGGTCCCTAGAAGATGTATCCACGTCTTAACCCTAGAACCAGTCATTGTGACCTTATTTGGAAAAAGGTTTTTGTAGAGACAATTAGGTTGAGGAGATGAGTTTATCTGGGTGGGTCCTAAATCCTAAATCCAGTATCAAGTACCGAAGAGACAAAAAGAGGAAAGAGACGGAGGGAGAAGAGAGTACAATCCGAAGACGGAGGCAGAGACTAATTCTATACAGCCACAAACCCCTGAACTCTGGAAGAGGCAAGAAAGAATTCCTCCCAAGTCTTCAGAGAGAGTAGCCCTGCTGACACCTTGATTTTGGACTTCTGTGATTTGGATTTCATAACTGTGAGAGAATAAATTTCTGTTGTTTACACTCCAAGGCCATGGTAATGTGTTATAGCAGCCCCAGGAAGCTGCCACAGGAGGACAGTGGAGACGAAGAACAGTCCGCTCTTGCAAAAGTTCATGGTCCTCCCTCTCCCAGCAGCTTTATGACCCAGTTTCCTTCCTTCTGCCCCCAGTTCACTGCACTGCAGCCTCAGTAGCTGTCTTGTCATTCCTGGAGCGTGCCAGTGCATTGTCACCTAAAGGTGTTTGTGCTTGCTGTTCCCTCGGCCATCTCCCAGACGCTCTCAGCTCTCTGCCCCTCAGTGAGGCTCTGACACTCTCTAGAGTATCTCCTGCCTCCTGAGTCATCCCTTTCTTTTATTTTTCTTCATGGAAGTCACCCCCACTTGATAATATACTTGTGCATATGTGTTTACACATACGTATACATGTGTTTACATGTATAATGTCCTCCCAGTAGTACATAGACCCTCTTGAACAAGGGCTTTCTTCACTGCTCTATCCCCAGCCTCTAGCACATGTGCCTGGCCCACAGAAGGTACGCAATAAATATCTGTTGTGGGACTTGCCCAGTGGTCCAGTGGTTAAGACTCTGCCTCCTACCCTTGTGACGGGTGCAGGTTCAATCCACAGTTAGGGAACTAAGATCCTACATGCCACTGGGGTGTGGCGAAAAAAAGAAAAAAGTTCCTGTGCTTTCAAAGCAGAGGGCTGGGTCTGCATCCCATGGTCGGGAAACTAGATCCCACATGCCACAACTAAAGAATTCTCATGCTACAGTCGAAAGATCCTGCATGTTGCAACTAAGACCCGGTGTGGCCAATAAGTAAATAAACAAACAAACAAATGTCTGTTGACTGAATGAACAAATTATCTACTAGCAGCAATGGGGATAAGGAAGAGGCAGGCCCAGATAGGTAACTGTCTGCCAAGTGGCTTCCCTGGTGGCTCAGACAGTAAAGCATCTGCCTACAATGTGGGAGAGCCGGGTTCAATCCCTGGGTTGGGAAGATCCCCTGGAGAAGGAAATGGCAATCCACTCCAGTACTATTGCCTGGAAAATCCCATGGACCAAGAAGCCTGGTAGGCTACAGTCCACGGGCCGCAAAGAGTCGGACATGACTGAGCAACTTCACTTTCACTTTCACTGCCAAGCTGAAGAGCCAATTGTGTGCAGGAAGCAGCCTTAACAGCATCTCTGGCTCCCAGCCCGACTGTGGTTAGGAACCTCAGAAAAGCCTTTCTCCACCCGCCTCTACCCAGCTCTACTCATCTTTCCAGCTGGTATAGTCCCCAGGGGTTCATTTCATTCAAACATACCTGGAAAGTTCTAAAAGCTTTCCTTAGTTCTACATTTTCTCATTTTTTGCAAGTATCAATAATGGACAGACACTTTCTGCAATGCACTCTCATGCACACATATCCACATGATCTAACACATATACTTGGCCATATCTCACAGGGACCTATCTTACACACCTTCTTGACTCAACGAACCCACCCCCAGGACTAATTACACACACCTGCAGATACACACACAGACATTTGGCCTCGGTTGTTCTCACTCCCCTGTCCCACGCATTCCTGCAGTCATGGTCCTGTACAGGCAGACCTCCACCCAGGTTCTACCTATAAACGTACTTAACCGACACACACACTCACTCATTCAGTGCCTATGGGCTTTGCACACGAACCCACTTCCATAAACATCTTTTTCTTGTTATTAATTTATTTTTAACACCCAAAACATTTTGTATGGGGTATGGACTGCAAAGAGATCAAACCAGTCAATCCTAAAGGAAATCAATCCTGAATACTTATTGAAAGGACTGTTGCTGAAGCTGAAGCTCCAATACTTTGGCCACCTGATGTGAAGAGCCAGCTCACTGGAAAAGCACCCTGATCCTGGGAAAGACTGAGGGCAGGAGAAGGGGGAGACAGATGATAAAATGGTTGGATGGCATCACTGACTCAATGGACATGAGTCTGAGCAAACTCCAGGAGATGGTAAAGAACAGGGAAGCCTGGCATGCTGCAGTCCATGGGGTCGAAAAGATTTGGACACAGCTGAACAATAAATAGCTGTTTAACAATGCCACCCACCTTTGAACACACTTTCAGACTTCTTCAGTTCAGTTCAGTTGCTCAGTCGTGTCTGACTCTTTGCGACCCCATGAATCGCAGCACGCCAGGCCTCCCTGTCTATCACCAACTCCCGGAGTCCACCCAAACCCATGTCCATTGAGTCGGTGATGCCATCCAGCCATCTCATTCTCTGTTGTCCTCTTCTCCTCCTGCCCCCAATCCCTCCCAGCATCAGAGCCTTTTCCAATGAGTCAACTCTTTGCATGAGGTGGCCAAAGTACTGGAGTTTCAGCTTTAGCATCTTTCCTTCCAAAGAAATCCCAGAGTTGATCTCCTTCAGAATGGACTGGTTGGATCTCCTTGCAGTCCAAGGAGAGTCTTCTCCAACACCACAGTTCAAAAGCATCGATTCTTCGGCGCTCAGACTTCTTCACAGTCCAACTCTCACATCCACACATGACCACAGGAAAAACCATAGCCTTGACTAGACAGACCTGTGCTGGCAAAGTAATATCTCTGCTTTTGAATATACTATCTAGGTTAGTCATAACTTTCCTTCCAAGGAGTAAGCATCTTTTAATTTCATGGCTGCAATCACCATCTGCAGTGATTTTGGAGCCCAGAAAAATAAAGTCTGACACTGTTTCTACTGTTTCCCCATCTATTTCCCATAAAGTGATGGGACCGGATGCCATGATCTTCATTTTCAGAATGTTGAGCTTTAAGCCAACTTTTTCACTCTCGTCTTTCACTTTCATCAAGAGGCTTTTTAGTTCCTCTCTACTTTCCGCTATAAGGGTGGTGTCATCTGCATATCTGAGGTTATTGATATTTCTTCTGGCAGTCTTGATTCCAGCTTGTGCTTTTTCCAGCCCAGCATTTCTCATGATGTACTCTGCATATAAGTTAAAAAAGCAGGGTGACAATATACAGCCTTGATGTACTCCTTTTCCTATTTGGAACCAGTCTGTTGTTACATGTCCAGTTCTAACTGTTGCTTCCTGACCCGCATATAAGTTTCTCAAGAGGCAGGTCAGGTGGTCTGGTATTCCCATCTCTTTCATAATTTTCCACAGTTTATTGTGATCCACACAGTCAAAGGCTTTGGCATAGTCAATAAAGCAGAAATAGATGTTTTTCTGGAACTCTCTTGCTTTTTTGATGATCCAGCGAATGTTGGCAATTTGATCTCTGGTTCCTCTGCCTTTTCTAAAACCTTCTTCACATATATGCAAACAATGGCCTAGGGGTATAAACTAGCTTGGTCAGAGTTTAGACAGAGGAGTTGTCCCAGAAATAGTGATATTCAGTGAGCACTGGCCACATGCCAGGTGCCCTGCTCTTTGGGTGCTTACCTCATTCAATTCTCCCAACAGTCTTGTGAAATAGGTGCTCTTATTAGCTCATTTATAGATCAGAAAACTGAGACTCAAAACCATAAATAATAGTTAAGATTTCTAATCCAGGCATCTGATGATATTTCCCATCCCTCCTGCTGTTTTAGAATCTTGCCATTCTCCAATCAAGAGGGAGAATCTGTGGCCCCTACCCTTGATCCTGGGTGGGTCTTTGTGACTACCTCAACTAACAGTGTGGTGGAAATAATGCCATATGAATTCCAAAGCTAGATCATAAAAGGTGCTACATACAACATCCAAGGCAAGGAAACAACCTAAGGGCCCACTAATGAATGAATGAATTAAAAATATGATATACATATATAAATGTATTATGTATGCTATATATTATACCTGTGTGCATGTATGCTAAGTCAATTCAATCATTCCAACTCTTTGCGACCCCATGGACTGTAGCCTTCCAGGGTCCTCTGTCCATGGGATTCTCCAGGCAAGAATACTGGAGTGGGTTGCCATTTCCTTCTCCAGGAAATCTTCCCAACCCAGGGATCAAACATGTGTCTTCTCCATTGGCAAGCGGGTTCTTTACCACTAGCACCACCTGGGAAGCCCATATATTATATATAAGTATATATGTATATATTCAGCCATAAAAAAGAAGGAAATACTGCCATTAGGGACAACATGGATGAATCTTAAGGGCATTATGCTAAGTGAAATAAGTTCGAGAAAGACAAACACTATATGGTCTCACTTGAATCTAAAAATGTGAATCTAAAATGTGAATCTAAAAATGTCAAATTCATAGAAACAGGGTAGAATGGTGGTTGCCTTTCTGGAAGGCTGGGGTTGGGGAGAATGGGGAGATGTTGGTCAGAGAGTATAAACTTCCTGTTATAAGATGAAAATAAGTTCTGGGGATCTAGTCTTATATACTTGAAAGTTGCTAACAGAATAGATCTTAAATGTTCCCACCACCACCATCACCACAACCTCCCAAACGATCACTAATTATGTGAGGTGAATGATGTATTAACAAACCTTATTGTGGTAATCATTCCCCAAGATGTCCTGTATCAAATCATCACATTTTACACCCTAAACTTAGACAATGTTATATGTCAACTATATCTCAGTAAAGCTGGATAAAAATTTTTTTTTAAGAATGGTGTTTTGGGAGTCCTTCACTGGTCCAGTGGTTAAGCATCCAGTTCTCAATGCAGGGGATTTGGGTTCGATCCCTGGTATGGAAATGAAGATCCCACGTGCCATGGGACAGCTAAGATCATGCACCACAGCTAGAGAGCCCATGTGCTGCAACCAGAGAAGACTGCTGCCACAACGAAGACCCAGCAAAGCCAAAAGGAAAAAGGAAGAAAAGAACAGCTTCAAGGGGTGAGAGAGAAGTTTGGAGGTTGGGATGACATATACACACTAATATATATAAAATTAATAACTAATAAGGACCTGTTGTTCAGCACAGGGAACTCTACTCAATACTCTGTAATGACCGATATGGAAAAAGATCCTAAGAGAGTGGATATATGTTTACGTGTAATAGATTCACATTGCTGTACATCTAAAACTTACACAATATTGTAAATCAACTATAGTCCAATAAAATTAATTTTAAAAATTAAAACTAAAAATTAAAAAAGTGCAATAAAAATAAGAAGTTGTTTTTTTTTTTTTTAAAGTGATACAACTTTTGCCTGACTCTCTCTTGGCATGCTCAATCTTGCAACCCAGCTCCCGGACTATTAGGAAACCCAAGCCACATGTAGAGACGATATGCGAGTTTCCTGCTGGCAGCCCACCCAGATCCCAATTGACAGTCTGCATCAACTGGCAATCATGAGAATGAAGAGGACTTCAAGTGACACCAACCAAACCATGGTCTCTTGCAACCACAGAAGAGACCCTGAAAAAGAACTGCCCAGTAAAGCAATTATCCTCCAATAATATATACATATATATATATTTCTACTTCCCCCACCGAAAAAAAGAGAGAGAAAATGAACTACCTAGCTGAGCCAAATCAAATCCCTAATCTAAAAAATAATGTGAAAAATGATTGTTGTTATTTTATGCCACTGAACATGGTTGGTTTGTTACACAGCAATAGACAGCTAGATGCCAGGGCAGAAAATTACCCACAATTAGCCTCAGACCACCATGGATGAGATGCTAAGCTCTTTGTCCTCCTTCCGGATGCTCGTCTTCCACCCCCAAGATCAAGGATATCAGAGTACAGCCCTCATCATCTGATCCTCACATCACAAGACCACTGGCTCATCAGTCTCTTTATCTGGATGTGAGCCCTTCAGTTCCAGGCTTGCTCTCATCCACTGCAGTCTCTGTGATGGTTTAGGCAAGTGCAATCCCTTGAGTTTCCTCTTCTGTAATATGTGTAGGATCTCAGCTCTACTGACCTGACAGGGAGATTGTGAGGACCCATCCCAGAAGCTTGAGTTTAAGGGATTATTATTAATGCTTGAATTTTTAGGATCCAGGTTGGCAGCCAGAAGATAGGTAAACTGTAACTAATACATGAATTCAGCAAGTTGTGTAATGTGGGGACACCTGGCATAGGGACAAACCACTCAGTGGATGCTCTGCAGATAAGAATGACGTCCCATGTTCATTAGGATGATCCTGGACCATTGAGAAAACTTCAAGTCAGAGATCAGACTGGCAGGACAATTGAAGTGGGCCAGGGGTGGAGATATATATATTGGCCTGGAGGGCTTATACGCCATCTAAAGAGAACAACAAACATATAGCTCCTCTAGAACTGCTAATGTATAATGACGTAGTCTCAGTTGCCAGATCTGATAATTTTTATATATTTACTTATTTTAAAAATATCTATTTACCTGTGCTGGGTACAGCACAAAGAATCCTCAGTTGTGGCACTCAATCTCTTCACTTCACCGTGTAAGATCTAGTTCCCTGCCCAGGGTTCAAACCCAGGCTGCCTGCTTTGGGAGCTCAGAGTCTTAGCCATTGGATAACTAGGGAAGTCCCAGATCTGATCATTTTTAAAAGAGAAGGTAGAAACATAGACTGACAGGTGTGTTAGTCGCTCAGTTGCGTCCAGCTCTTTGCAACCCCATGGACTGTAGTCTGCCAGGCTCCTCTGTCTATGGAATTCTCCAGCAAGAATACTGGAGTGGGTAGCCTTTCCCTTCTCCAGGGGATCTTCCCGACCCAGGGATCGAACCCATCTCTTCCGAATTACAGGTAGATTCTTTATTGTCTGAGCCACCAGGGATGCCATGTGAATTCCCTCAATTGAAAAAAAAAAAAAAAAGTCAGTAAGTAACTAATTCAAAACATTAGAAAACAACAGTTTAGGAGGCAAACATCCTGAAGACTACCACATTCTAATCTCTGATCACATTTTTGTATCATCCATTCCAGTCCACAAACTTTAACCAGGTAGCTGCCCTAGGCCAGATCTGGAGCTGGACTCTGGGATGCACAGATGCCCAATATTGGGTGGCTGCCTTGGAGGAGTTTACAGCCTCCTGAGCTTTCCATTGTTTGTGGGAAATTGGGAAGTACATATAATACATTTTGGACTTCCCTTGTGGCTCAGTGGTAAAGAATCCGCCTCCCAAGCAGATTTGACCCCTGGATTGGAAAGATCCCCTGGAGTAGGAAATGGCAACCCACTCCAGTATTTCTTGCCTAGGAAATTTCATGGACAAAGGAGCATAGCTGGCCACAGTGCATGGGGTTGCAAAAGAGCTGGACATGGCTTAGCAACTAAACACACACACACAACACATTTTACAAAGCTGTGGGCCCAAAGCAAAACTGTGCAGTCCCTAAGGGGACACTGGAAGTTCTTCCTGTACAGTGGTTAGGACTTCGCCTTTTCAATGCTGAGGGTGTAGGTTCAGTCCCTGATTGGGGCACTGGAATCGCCGCAAGCTGTGTGGTATGGCCAAAAAAACCCCATACAGCTGACAATGATTTTTATCTCATAGGGCTGTTGAGGCGGTCAAACAAGGTTATCTGCAATGAGGGTTTGAAACAGTTCATGATGTAATCTGCTATCCCCCCCGCCCCAAGGCTAATGAGTTATCTTCTCAGTCCACTCTGGATGCTCTGCTCAGACCTGCCTTGGCGTGGATGATGTGTGTGGAAGTGGCTGGTGAGTCTTACTGCCCAACAGGAAGGAAGTTCCTTGAAGGCAGAGGCCAGGTCTGAGTCATCTGTGTTTCCCAGTAGCCTGCCCTTGAGACTATGGAATGAATGCAAGGGAAGAGGAAGGGAGGAACTTCATAAACAGCTCACAGATCACTGCCTCAACCCACAGGTCAAGGGCTCATCCTTGTTTAACACCCAACAGAGTGTAGGCAAGTGTCCGGACATGTGAGTGAGTATGTGAGAGTGTGAATGTGTATGAGTGAATGTGCGTATGTGTATTTGTACGTGATAGTGGGGAAGGAATTCAGGTGAGAATGGACGTGTGTGAGGGTTTGTACTGTGTTCATGCATAAACACACACGTGTTCACTAAGATGGCACTTCCAGGGGGTCAGGGTCTTCCCTTGTTCCTTCTCTTGTCCTAGCACTCTCAAAGGGTGGTGGGGTATAGGAGTGAGCACGCTGGGATAGCAGAGCAGCTCACGGCTTATCAGCAGAGGTTCTTGATCAGACATCATTGGTCTTCCTAACTCTGGGGAGATCAACCACCATAAGCCTCAGTTAAAAAAATGGGTATCACTGCAGCACCTATGTATAGGGTGGAGCATAGGAAATGTTGACTAATATCATTATGCAGGGTGTCACTATCAACATCCAGAGCAGATGCTTCCATGGTTAGTTGAAGGCACTCAAAACAAATCAAAAGGCTGCTCACTAACCATGTCCATCAAACTGTGAGTCTTAGTTCCTTTTGTGAGAGGAACTAAGGGCATAAAGTCCATTTTGCCTGTCTCCCAGGGTGACTGGAAGGTGTACGTGAGATCACAGGACTGCGGCAGGCTAAGCCAAAGCTAGAAGCAGGGTGCCCTCTCCTGGCACTATGGGGTAAAGGTTGGCTCCGGCCGGAGAGAAGCGGACCGCAGAGTGGGGATGCTGTCAAGACTCCCAGCCAAATGAGCACAGGGGAGGACAGCAGGCTGGGGGCCGCCTCCTCCCGCTTTGCCGCCCTCTGCCTGCCTCAGATCTCCCTTCAGGACTTCCTCCCTGACCTTAGACCAGACTGAGCCTGGCTGCTCTCAGAAGCATCCTGCATTCAGTTGGAGTCAGTATTCCTTTATGGGAGGCCTTAGGCAATGTCTATCTCTCCTCGAGGGAAAGGATCAGTCTGAGAAAGAAAAAGGAGTGGCAGCATCCCAAACTGTTGAATTCCTGGGATCCCCGGACTATGCTCCCAACGAATGTTAGAATAAAAGCATTGTAGAAGCCAGGCTGGAGTGGGAATTGACCCAAGAGGACACCCCGCCCCCTTGGTGAAGGCTTCACCCTCTATCAGGGACATGAAAGACCCGGATTCGGGGAGCTCCTGTCCCCCACCCCAAGGACAGCCAGGTCTATGGGCTGAAGAGACACCACAAGGTGGGCCCCTAGGCAGACATCTGGGAGCATTAATTCTTTTCACAAATACTGGGTGCCTTCTGTGCGACAGGCCTGGAGCGGGGCTTTGGGAATATAGCAGTGGGCAAAGCCATACATGTTCGTGTCGCTTCTGCAGGTGGTGAGACAATCAGACACACAATCAGACAATTTCAAGTTCATTATGTATAGTCGTACCTTCTTCTCATCCCAATTTTATAGATGGGAAGATTGAGACTCGGGGCACTCTGCTAGTGAGGAACATTCTCTTGTATTCTTTGAATCTGGAGGGCTCTTCCAAGGGGAGAAGTGAGTTGGTGGCTGGGCACAGCTGGTTCCCGGGACTCTCATTGGCTCCCTCACCATCCAGAACAGTCTGGGATGAGAAGGACTGAGGAGCAGGGTGGCAGAGGGGCTGTTTCAATCTCTCTAAGAAATCCCCCCATTTCTGTACTCTGCTGCCCAGCAGTGACATCCAGACCCCAGGAACATTTACAAACCTGAGAGGGCCTGGAGTTGGGGGCATGGAAGGAGCTGGGGAGCAGGGGAAACACCACAGGGGCCAAGCAGTGGTGAGGTCTTATTCTATCTCATCCTCATCAGTGGGGGTCCTCAGCATTCAGAATCCAACCCCCTGCCCCCATCTCACAGCTTCCCAATTAGTCCAGAGTCTGAGCAAGGCAGGCTAGAGGACCCTTTGGCCAATGGGCAGGCTTCCTTCCATTTCCGCCCCTCTCCACCCTCCAAACTGGGGACCTAATTGTCTGCAAAGCAAACACCCAAAGGACAGGTTCAAAGTTCGGGCAAAGAGGCCACAGGGCCAGCCCCGTCTTTACCTACTCTTTCTGGTACCCCTCGACCTCCTCAGAACCCAAGGACGGTGCCTGACCTGGGAGAAGGGGATCTGACAGTTACCTGTCCACTGCGGCTTTCAGCAGAATGGGTGGGGACAAGCCCCCTCACCCCACCAACCACTGGCAGCAGTTGTTTGTGTAACCAACCAGATAGCTTTCTATCTCTCTCTACATTCATATAAAGGCAAAAACCTATTTGTGTGTCCTTTTTTTTTCCCATTTACACAATAACACACTAGACACACTGGTCTGCTTTTCTTCACTTAACATTTCATCTTGACAATCGGTCGTTCCATATTATATAGGGAAACATCTTTTGTAAAAAGTGTTGCCAAAGTACTCCACCACATGGACTGGACTGTACCATTCTTTATTTCACAAGTATCCTACTGAAGGATGTTTAGAGTATTTCCAGTCTTTTTTTTTTTTTCCCAGTCTTTTGCTCTTAACATCATTTCGCCAACAAGTGCTTACCTCTTTGGGAAAATTTTCTGGAAGTGAAACTATTTGGTCAAAGAGTATGTGAATTTGTAATCTTGTTAGCTATTATCAGACTGTTGCCCATGAAAGCTGGACCAATGTACAACACAAAAAGCAATGTATAAGGTAGGCTGCTTCCCCATAGCCTCACCAAGAGACAACTAATAATTATCACACTTTTAAATTTTTATCAGTCTGATAAGTGAACTTAGAAAATGAATCACCCCCCGCCCCCCCCGCCCCCCCCCCAAACCAGCAGGGGAACCTGGATTCCAATCCCTTTGGCCCTAATAAGGAATCTTTTTCCCTCCCTGATTTTGTTTGTTTGTTTGTTTTTCATTACATAATAATAGAAGGGTCAGTCCACCAAGAAGACAAAGCAATCCTAAATGCATATGCAGGAAATAGAAGAGTTGCAAAATATGTGAAGCAAAATTGATAGAACAGAAAAGAGAAATAGACAAATCTAAAATTATAGTTGGAGACTTCAACACACTTCTCAACAACAGAGTAACTAGACAGATAAACAGAAGGATAGAGAAGACCTAAATAGCATCATCAGCCAAAGTAGCTAAATGATACATTAGAATAATCCACCCAACAACATCAGAACACACATTTATTTCAGGTGCCCGAAGAACATATACTGTGACTGACCACATCCAGGGTCATGGGTCTTAAGACAAGTCTTCACAAATTTAAAAGAACTGAAATCATACAGAGTGCGTCCTCTGAACACAATGGAATCAAACTTAGAAATCAAGTACAGAAGAATAGCAGGAAAATAATCAAACACTTGAAAACTAAACAACACATTTCTTAAACATAGGTTTCCCCTACAGTCTGAAAGTAGAGCCTTCCTATGAAACCTTTTCTAAGCCAGAATCGTGTAAAGCAAAAAAGCAATTACCTTAGGACACATTTTGCTAGTTCAGTTCAGTTCAGTTGCTCCGTCATGTCTGACTCCCTGCGACCTTTTGCTAGCAGATGCACAAAATAAGTACAGATAAAGCACAGATGCGCATAGACACAGGCCAAAGCTGTGGTGGCTTGATGCTGAGATGGTAAGTATAGTTCCTGGGGAAGGAGCTTGGCAGTGTCATCTTCACTGCTTCGTGTGCGTGCTGCATCTGTAATAGTTCTCTGCAAAACAAAGGCTGAATGCTATCTTTGCTGTTTTCCTTTTGTTTGTAAAAGTGAAAATACTTTTTGGGATTTCTTTAATTAGCAAAAATAGGTACCAGTAGGTCTTTCATAAAAGTGAAGCGGTGGTGGTGGTTTAGTCACTAAATCATATCCGACTCTTGCGACCCTGTGGACTGTAGCCTGCCAGACTCCTCTGTTGATGGGATTCTCCAGGCAAGAATACTGGAGTGTGTTGCCATTTCCTTCTCCAGGGGATCTTCCCAATCCAGGGTTCAAACCCAGGTCTCCTGCATTGCAGGCAGAGCTTCCCTCATAGCTCAGTTGGTAAAGTGAAGTAGCATATAGTAAATTTTCAAAAAACGGAGGATATCTGTAGTCCCTAGGTCAAAGAGGAAGTCACAAGGGAAATTTAAAAAATACATTGAGTTGAATGAAAATAAAAGTATAACATATTAACATTTGCATGGAAGCACTGCCAAGAAGGAAATTTACAACACTAGATGCATACATTAGAAAAGTCTCAAATCAATAATCTAAGCTCCCATCTCAAGAACATAGAAAAAGTAGAGCAAAATAAACCTAAAACAAGCAGAAGGAAGGAAATAATAAAGATAAGAGCAGAGACTTCCTAGTGGTCCAGTGGCTAAGAATTTGCACTCCCAATGCAGGGGTCCCAGGTTGATCCTTGGTCGGGTAAATAGATCCCACACACTCTGACTAAGAGTTCAAAAGCTACCACTAAAGATTCCACATGGTGCAACTAAGAGATCCTGCCTGCTACAATAAAGATTGAAGATCCTTCGTGCCACAGCTAAGACCCCACACAGTTGAATAAATAAACATTAAAAGTAATCACAAATGGAGAAACATACTGTGTTCATGGATTGGAAGAATCAATATCCTTTGACACCTATTGACACCAGTTTAATATAATTCCTACCAAAATCCCTGCAAGATGTTTTTGGTAGATACAGACAAGATCATTCTAAATTTAAATTGAAAGGCAAAGGAACTGTGTGTGTGTCAGTCACTCAGCTGTGTCTGCCTCTTTGAGACTCCATGGACTGTAGCCTACCAGGCCCCTCTGTCCATGGGATTCTCCAGGCAAGAATACTGGAGTGGGTTGCCATGCCCTTCTCCAGGGGATCTTCCCGACTCAGGGATCGAACCTGGGTCTCCTTCATTGCAAGCAGATTCTTTACCATCTGAGGCACCAGGAAAGACAAAGGAACTAGAATAGCTAAAACAATTTTGAAAAAGAAGAACAACATGGGAAAAATCAGTTTACCAGCTTTCCAGACATTATATGGCCATAATAATCAAGACTGGAGGGACAGACATATAGATCAATGGAATCGAATAGAGAACTCAGAAATAGATGGAAATAAATGTGCCCAGCTGATTTTTCATGAAAGTGCAAAAACAACTCAGTGGAGGAAAGATAGCCAACAAATGGTGCTGGAACAATTGAACATTCATGGGCAAAACAAGCAAATGAACAAACAAAAGACAGCAATGACCAAAATCCCTCAAACTAAACCCCATGCCTTACACCAAAATTAACCCCAACCGAATCACGGACTAAAACGTAAAATTATAAAACTTGTAGAAAACATCACAGGAAAAAAATCTGGGGTCCAGAGCTAGACAAAGGATTCTTAGACTTAAGAACAAAAGCATGGATCCTCTCCGAGGTTTCTTGGACACCCACCCTACTCCTCAGAGACGATGGTGGGCCAGAACAGTGCCAGTGCCGCCAGTGTGTGGAGGGGTCCTTTCCGATGGTATATGTGGGATCCCTCCCACCCAGTGTGACTCCAGCTTCAAGAATAGGCTGCAAGAATGAAGAGACAAAATTTGCCAAAGAGAGAGCTGGACTTTCCAAGTTACTTGACCGCAAAGACTCTGAAACTGTTCAGAAATTCTTTCTTGAAGAAATACAGCTTGGTTAAGAGTTCCTAGCTCAAGGTGAATAGGAGGAGGGTTTGGACCATCTGACAAATCCATTGCTGTGGGTGGACAGCCACAGCAGTTACTGCAAGTGCTGCAGCAAACTTCCATCATGTGTTCCAGGCGCTGCTAACAATTAATCAGAGAATTGTAAGTGCTCAGAGTATAGCTGAAGATGATGTGGAATAAGAAACAAATGTCAACATAATAATCTCAATTTAAAAATATTTGAAAAATCTTAACTCAGAAAACAATCAGTTTGGGGGAAGTAAGGGCGAATACGCTTGTTATGGACTATCTTCTACACTGAAATCTAACAAAGTTAATTTTTACTTTGTTCAGATCCATTTGTCTGTTTTATATATTTTTCCCAGTGAAAAGTGTATTTCGATAGAGAACTTTTCATTTTGTAAATACACTATGAATTACCAGGGGAAAAAAAAGCATAATCCATAAAATGAAAAATTAATAATTGGATTGTATCAAAATTGAAAGCTTTTGTTTTGCAAAGTTCCTGTTAAGAGAATAAAAGGGGAACTTCCCCAGTGGTGCAGTGGCTAAGAGTCCACCTTCGAATGCATGGAATGCAAGGTTCGATTCCTGGTCAGGGAATTAAGATCCTACGTGTCTCCAGGCAGCTGAGCCCCAGGGCCTCTGCCAGAGAGCCAGCATGTTCTGGAGCACATGCACCACAACTAGAGGGAAGCCCATGAGCTGAAACTAAGACCCGATGCAGCCATGAAAAATTTTTTTAAAAAGAATAAAAGGGAATTCCTTGGCAGTCAGTGGTTAGGACTTGGTGATTTCACTGCCATGGGCCTGGGTTCAATCCCTGGTTAGGAAATTAAGATCCTGAAATCTGTCTGTGAAACACAAAAATAAATAAAAGTGGAGGGGGAGAGAGAGAATAAAAAGACAAGCTACAAAATAGAAGAAAATATTTGCAAACTATACATACAGCAAGGGGCTAATATCTAGAATACATTTAAAAACTTGGAAAATTCAATGATAAACAAACTCCAAACAATCTAGTTAGAAGATGGGCAAAAGACATGAAAGATATTTCACCACAGAGGATATAAAAATGGCAAATATACATATGAAAAAATATTCGACATCATTAGCCAACGTTTGTTGCTGTTTAGACTCTTAAGCTGTGTCCGACTCTTTGCGTCACTATGGACAGTAGCCCGCCAGGCTCCTCTGTCCATAGGACTCTCCAGGCAAGAATACTGCTGTGGGTTGCCCTTTCCTTCTCCAGGGGATCTTCCCAACCCAGGGATAGATCATCTGTCTCCTGCATTGCAGGTGGATTCTTCATTGCTGAGCCAGCAGGGAACCAGTCATCAGTCAGTAGGGGAATGCAAATTAAAACCACATGAAGTATTACTATACATCTATCAGAATGGATGGCTAAAACAAAAAATAGGGACACCATCAAATGGTGGCAAGGATGTGGGGAAACTGAACCACTCCTTCATTGGTAGTGGGCAAATAAAGTGGTACAGCCTCTCTGGAAAACAGTTTGGCAATTTATTCTCATCAAATTAAAAGTTATCATGCTGCTGCTGCTGCTAAGTCGCTTCAGTCATGTTCGAATCTGTGCAACCCCATAGATGGCAGCCCACCATGCTCCCCCGTCCCTGGGATTCTCCAGGCAAGAACACTGGAGTGGGTTGCCATTTCCCTCTCCAATGCATGAAAGTGAAAAGTGAAAGTGAAGTCGCTTGGTCGTGTCCAATTCTTCGCGACCTGAGGGACTGGAGCCTACCAGGCTCCTCTGTCCATGGGATTTTCCAGGCAAAAGTACTGGAGTGGGGTGCCATTGCCTTCTCTGAAATACAACCTAATAATTGCACTTATGAGCATTTATGCCTAAAAAATGAAAACTTCTGTTTTCATGAAAACCTATACACAAATATTCACAACAGCTTTATTTGTAATAGTTAAAAACTGGAAATAACCCAGATGTCTTTCAGTAGGTGACTGATTAAACAAAGTTGTGCTTCCATATCAAGGAATACTGCTCAGGGGTAAAAAGCAATGAATTATGGACAGACGCAATAACTCGGGTGAATCTCCAGAGAACCATGCTGAGTGGGAAAGCCAATTCCAACAGGCTACATAGTATGATTCCATTTATATAACATTCTTTAAATGAAAAAATTATAGACGTGGATCTATAGACATGGATTAGTGGTTGCCAGGGGCTCAGAAGCAGGTAGGAATAAGATAGAGTGGGTGTGGCATGAAGGATTCTCATGGTGATGGAAATATTCTATATCTTGACTGTATCACTGTCAATATCCTGGTTGTGATTTCATACATTGTTTTGCAAAATGTTACCACTGTGGGAAACCAAGCAAACGGACTGTGGAATTTTTTTGTACTACTTCTTAAAGTAGTATTTACCTCAAAATGAGAAGTTTAATTTAAAAATGATATTGCTGCTTGTTGGAGAGAATATGGCAAAGTTTTTTAACCAATAAATTAGAATACATTTGGAATATATAATTATACTCAATTTTGGAGAGTATAGGGAACAGGAACCAAATTTTTGGAAGGTAATTAATTTGGCAAACTGTATCAAGACTTTGACAAATATTGGTATTTCTTAAACAAGTAATTCTATTTCTGTAAATTTATCTGAAGCCATAGTGTATCAGAGGAGGACATATTAATAGGTTATTTATTTAAATTTATTTTATATATTTGGCTATGTCAGGCGTTAGTCATGCGGGACCTTTTTCTTCATGGCACACAGACTCTAGTTATGGCTCATGAGCCCAGCAGTTGTGGCTCACAGGCTTAACTGCTCCCTGGCATGTAGAATCTTAGTTCCCTGACCAGGCATGGCACTTGCACTCCCTGCATTGGAAGGCAAATTTCCATCCGCTGGACCAACAGGGAAGTCCCAATGTGTTGTTTATAATAGTGAAACTGAAGCAAGAGGGGTTGGGTTATATCAATTGTGATACTTCCATAAATTGGAATACTCTGTAGCAAGAGAAACTGTATAAGATAAGAAGTAAGAGCAGATTCTGGAGTTCAACTGCTGCTGCTGCTGCTGCTGCTAAGTCACTTCAGTTGTGTCCGACTCTGTGTGACCCCATAGACAGCAGCCCACTAGGCTCCTCTGTCCCTGGGATTCTCCAGGCAAGAATACTGGAGTGGTTGCCATTTCCTTCTCCAATGCATGTATGCATACTAAGTCGCTTCAGTCGTGTCTGACTCTGTGTGACCCTATGGACAGCAGCCCACCAGTCTTCTCTGTCCACAGGATTCTCTAGGCAGGACTACTGGAGTGGGTTGCCATTTCCTTCTCAAGAGTTCAACTACTTGGGTTCAAATTCTAGCTCCATTACTTATTAGCTGTGTAACTATGGCCTAGTTATGTAATTTCCTGGTGCCAGTTTCCTCATTTACAGAAAACCCACTTAATATTGTTATGAGGATTAAATGAGTTACGGT
The DNA here is from genome assembly GCF_016772045.2 of Ovis aries. Lineage (NCBI taxonomy): Eukaryota > Metazoa > Chordata > Mammalia > Artiodactyla > Bovidae > Ovis > Ovis aries. The sequence goes on along the minus strand of NC_056066.1, from coordinate 63,718,202 downwards.
TTACAAAGGACTTTGAATACAACCTGGTACACGCTGAGAGCTTTATGCTGCCAACTCATGTGATATTAAGTGGAAAAAAAGAAGTATAAGAAAGTCTCTATACAGTCGATCTCAAATATCTAAAACATGTGTACTTAATTATGGGCTTTTTGGGTGGCTCACCAGTAAAGAATCCACCTACAGTGCATGAGCCACAGGAGACATGGGTTTGATTCCTGGGTCAAGAAGATCCCCTGAAGGAGGGCATGGCAACCCACTCCAGTATTCTTGCCTGGAGCATCCCATGGACAGAGGAGCCTGGCATGGGGTTACCCAGAGTTGGACACAACTGAAGCAACTTAGCATGCATGCTACACCTAAGTGAGGCGACCAGAAGGAAATTTAACCAAAATGGGAATAGTAATGATCTCTGAATTATAGCTTTTAAAAATTTTTTTCTGTTTTCTACATTTCAAAAAGCGCATGTTTAATAGAAAAAGTTATTTAAAAGTTATTAAATTTTCAATGTGAGAAAGTGGACTAAACAGTGCTTTGTAATGATAGCACTGTACTTATGTGGGTTAAGTATTTTTTGATTAACACTAACTCTCTAAATTGATTTATTATTATGAGTTTTATGATTATTATGATTCCCATTTGCAGTCAAGAAAACTGAGGTTCAGAGAGGTGATATGCCTCCACAAGGTTCACAGCAGGAGTGTTAAAGATCAGGTAAGAGGCATGAGAGACAAAGGAGCAGGTGGCAGTCAACTCTATCAGAGAGATGTGATAGTCAGGGGGTGTGGAAATTACCTCTGAAGAAACACACATAAAGTCACATATTGTATAAAGTATCTCACATTGTAATGCACAGAATCAAATGTGCTGTCATAAACTTCCAGTTGGAGGTTCCCACTAGGTTTATTCTGGAGTGGGAAACTTTTGTTCCAATGATAAAGAAATGTACATGTAAATTATTTATCATTTTCACTTACTAAATTAGCAAAAAAGAAAACAAAGAATATAAAAAATGATAACCATGCAGTGACAAACTCAGAAACTGCAGATAACTTTTAGAAAACAACATGGCAATAAAATCAGGAGAATCTTTAAAAATGCTTCTCTCCTTTGGTCCAGTTTTTCCAAATGCTAGAATTTTTTTCCCAAGGAAATTATCCAAAAACATGGGAAGTTCTGCATGAACGAACAACTTGTTGTATTTCTAATAGTGAAAAATGGAAAAGGCCTACTACTCCATGAGAGTGCTGTGATTTATCCACTCTATGTGCGCTTTTCTTTTATTTTTTAAAAATTTTGACTGTGTTGGGTCTTTGCTGAGGTGCGAGGGCTCAGCAGTTGCGGTGTGCAGGCTTCTTTAGTTGCAGAAGGCATATGGGATCTCAGTTCCCGAATGAGGGATCAAACCTGCATCCGCTGCATTGGAAGGCAGATTCTTAACCACTGGACCATCAGGAAAGTCCCATCTATGTGCACTTTAAAAAAATTTTCCTCAAACATACTCTCTTTTCTTGCATGGGTGTATGCCTATGTCAAAATTCATCTAGATAATACTTCAGTTCTGTGCATATCACTGTATACACAATACCCCTCAACTAAAAATGAAAAAAAGGTCACATATTATATGATTGCATCTATATGACATGTCCAGAACAGGTAAACTTATTGAAATCAAAACATATTGGTTAGTGGTTGCTAGGGTTTGGTGGCAGGGAAGAATAGGAACTTTGACTGCTAGAGGGTAGATAAAGGGTTTCTTTATGTGGTGATGAAATGTTCTGGAATTAGATCATGGTGATGGTTGCACAATGTTGGTGGCTATACCAAAATGACTGTTGTACATTTTAAAATGATGAATTTTATGACATGTGAATTAAATCTCAATAAACTGAGGAGGAAAATTATCCTCATATAGCAACATAAAATTATATATTAGGTATGTGCTTAGTCGCTCAGTCATGTCTGACTCTGCGACACCCAACGGACTGCAGCCCACCAGGCTCCTCATGGGAATTCTCCAGGCAAGAATACGGAGTGGGTTGCCATCTACGGGAATTCTCCAGGCAAGAATACTGGAGTGGTTTGCCATTTCCTTCTCCAGGGGATTGTCCCAACCCAGGGATCCAACCCACGCCTCCTGTATTGCAGGTGGATGCTAATGGGTAAATAATTCCCCCCTATTCCCCTCAAATGAATGGTATAATACAGTATATTTCTGCATGAACATCATGGTCTCAAAGTCCCATGGACACACAATTCCAGTGGAGCATGATGTGTGGATTTCAGCAAGACTCAAAGAGACTATGAACCAGTACAAACCAGAACTTGATTTGAACACAGAAAAACCTTAACAACCAAGGGACCCTACCACACCTTTCTCGTGTTACCTACTCTGTATTAGCCAAACATACTGACAACGTAGAAGGAAAGATGGGGAAATCCATACTTCCTTTTCCTTTCAGTCCTTCCTTACTTACCAGTAAGCTGAGGGCAGAGTGTTGATAAAATATGCACATATCAAAAAGTAAAATGAAGTGGCATTTTTTCTTTAGTAGCATTGTACGGCTTGTAGGATTCTAGTTCCCCCACCAGCGTTGAACACAGCCAGTGTCAGCGAAAGCGTCAAGTCCTAACAGCCGGTGTCAGCGAAAGTGCCAAGTCCTAACCTTTGGATTACCAGGGAAGTCCCCAGTGAAGTGGTTTTTGTGCAGTGTTTCCTCTTTCTGGTTAGAACAAAACACATATGCATATTCGGTGGCACTTCATGGGCTCTGAAGAGCTCCAGTACGATAGCCCTTTATGTCTCAGTGCAGAAAGAACTCAGTGAGAGGCAAAGTGATTAGAATAGGAGCTTGTGAGGTTTATAGGTGGGTGGGTGAAAGAGTGGGCTACAGTTTTATAATCAAAGGAAAAGTGGGGATGGGGAGAAGATCTTCTTTGTCTTTCTTGAGTAGTAGATGTCATGCTTCCATCTTCAGCTTCTCCTCCAGGTTGGGTAGGAGAGTTTTATTGTCCCTACATGGTCCAGCTAGATCCATAAACTGTTTTTCATGTGTGCAGACAGAGTGTCCTAACTGAGCTCACTGAGCAGGAGGTGGGGCTTGGGCCACCATTGTCTTATTTTGGGAGATGATTCTGTTGCATGGTTTTCTTGCTAAACAAACTTGCTTTACTGAGTAATCACTAACTTATGAGGGTCTCCCATAAATTTTCTACTTACACTCCCTTAGTGGTATTAACTCTTTAATCACCTACTTTGTCCCTTTACTCTGTCCTTATCACATATACAAGCTATGTAACACAAACTATGATTCTACATATGAACTAAATGCTCTTTTATTTGCCTTTAAAACTGGCATTGTACAATATAAAGAATGGTAAAATTCAAAAATATTTCTTTCACTTAGGGTGACATTAATTAACAAGTGAAAACAGTCAAGACAGAGACTGTGGAAGAGAAGGGAAGCTCTGTATCTATATTTTAGTATCTTTGCTGGGCTTCCCTGGTAGCTCAGCTCGTAAAGAATCCACCTGCAACGCAGGAGACCTGGGTTCGATCCCTGGGTTTGGAAGATTCCCTGGAGAAGGGCATGGCAACCCGCTTCAGTATTCTTGCCTGGAGAAGCCCCATGGACAGAAGAGCCTGGCAGGCTATAGTCCATGGGGTCTCAAAGAGTCCCCATGGGGGACATGACTGAGCGACTAAGCACAGCACAGTACATCTTTGATGGCACTATCCCCTTCCCCCAGTGCTTAAAACAGTTTTTTATTTGACTGCTCCACAAGCCTTGGGGTATCTTAGCTCCTCAACCAGGTCCTCAGCAGCGAGACCACGGAGTCCTAGCCACTAGACCACAGTTTCCCCTCCCCGACAGAGTGCTTTTCGAACAAGGGCCTTGCATTTTCATTTTGCACTGGGCATCAAAAATTATGCAGACAGCTATGGGTAACAGAAACACACTTCATTCTGAAGGAGGAAACAGACAGAGCTGGACTCCATCTTAGGCCAGGCTGTGAACGTTAGGCTTACATGCATGGTCACCCTCCCAATGGACTCTGAACTTTGTGCCCGGTGTCTATAGAGGTAGCATACCAATGGAAAACCAGGCCCCCCGATAAAAGAGCCTCAGGACTTGTACTTGGACTCTCCATTGCCTAAAAGAATATGTTAATTATCTCTGTAATAGAACAAAGTGGTAAATTCCATTATGTTTATCGGGGTATGACCACAGTCCTATTGATAAATGTCCACAGTTCATCTAGTCTTGTGACACATGAATCATGGGTTAACTTTGATCGTATCTCTCTTTTACCTAGTTTCAAGGAATTTGGGGAGGTGGGTTTGAGTAAGTACACTTAGGGTATATAAGGTTTTCACAAAAACTGGTCGGGGTCCTTGGCTAAGAGGAGACTATGGAATAAACTGTACTCCACTATCTGCATTGTCCTTCTGAGAGAGTCTGTTTCCCGGAACGCATGGCTACAACATTTGGTGCGCTGGCCGGGAAACTCCTCACTTTGAGGAGACAAGTCCTATTTGGGACTATACTCCGAGGCCTTGTGGCTTGAATCTTCTAGATGGGGGAAGGCGCCTTGCCCTTCTGGAAGGTTTCTGCTTCTCAATGCCCAGATCTATCACGTTAGCAGATAGTGGACAGCAGCAGGGGAACTGAGCACTCAGGTAAGGAGGAATCCACCCGGCAGGGTAGAAGAGGGGGCCTGATCACCCCCCTGGGAGGGACTAGAAGGGGCATGGACCCACAGGAGCCTGGAACAGGCAGGCGGTGATTGCTTGGTACACAGGTCGACGAGTGTGCTAGGGTTTAGGAAGGAAATTTGTGAAGGTCATTTAGGAGGTGTGTCCACACCGTCTCAGGGAAAATTATTACCAAGCAATCGCTAGGGGATTTTAGGATAGGAAACTGGTCCTTGTTTGCTCATACTCTGCCCTCCCCCAGGAGGTGTCTCATCTGCTGTGAAATCCTTGACCCCCTTGGAACTGTTGGGCTAGAAGGAGGGGGATACATAAGTGAGTACGAATTGGCTTTTCCGAAGATGGCCTGGGACATAGGATATTTAACCCATCTGTGTTTTCATCTGCACCTGATCAAGCCCACCAAGGCAGAATGGACTTTAAGGGAGAAACATTCTTGGCCCACGTGGTGTTCTGGTTTGGCTGTGCTAACTGGCAGTTGAAGACACGCCGATCCCCCTTCTCCCTCTGGGATCTGGCAGGTAAGGCTCTTCTCACCCCAATTAGGAAGGAGATAGAATGGCAATTTAAGTGTCATTGAGTGGAAATATCAGAAGTACATAGAGTACAGAGAACTTCGAAGACAGAATGAAAAGGAAGAGTAGAAGAAGGTCCGAGAAGGTAAGCAAGATGGGGGAAGTGAATCTAAGGCAACTGTATTGGAGTGCATGATCAAAAATTTAAAGAAGGGATCAGGAGGAGACTATGGGGTGAAGATGAAGCCTAACCGCCTCCACATACTCTGTGAGGTTGAATTGCCCCCAATGGGAGTAGGATGGCCACCAGAGAGCACCATGAACTTAAAACTAGTGGAAGCAGTCTATACAGTAGTCACAGAAGAGCCAGGACCCCTGGATCAATATCCATATATTGACTTATGGCTAGGGTTAGCTCAAGACCCTCCTACTTGGACAAGGTTCTGTATTCAGAAGGGGAAGGGAAAAATACTAATGGCACAAAAACTGACTGATGATAAAAAAGGAAATTCTACAGGATTTGGATGGGGATGACCTGACCCCTCCCCCATACTGGATAATGACACGCCTGCCTCCCAGTGCTCCACCAGGACCGGAGGCCACCTTAATGCCCAGTCCAGGGCCAGGTGAAGTTCCTGCAGCACCCACTGCTCTTCCGCCAGCTCTCCCGGAGTTCATAGAGCCACTGTTTTTGGCAGGCTCCAATCCCAGTGACAGAAGCCTCTGGCCAACACTTCCAGGATCCGGCTCTAGCTGAACCACCCAAGCTATATATCCACCTCTCCCGGTGAGTACTGACAAGAAGGGGAGGGAGACATTGGAATTAAGCAGAGACTGCACTCTGCCACAGAGCTGGAGGGAATGAAAGAGAACAGACAAGAGATTTGCAATGCTAGCCGCTGCTCTAAGAAAGTCTATCTCGGGCCCTCCGCAAAACCTCATCTGCCCCAGGGACAGCACAGTCCTTCAACCGGTCCCAACGGAGGCCACGGCCCCATTACGGCCAAATCAGTGTGCCTGGTGCCAAGCTTTTGGCCACTGGAAGAATGAATGCCCTAAGGCAAGGAAGGAAGAGGAAGCTCCCGCAGTTGTGGGGCTTGCTGGCTTGGAAATTAAATAGGGCTGCTGGGGCTCAGAGATATCAGGTCTCCGAGAACCCACGGTAACTTTAAAAGTGGGGGACCAAAACATTGACTTCATGGTGGATACAGGAGCAGAACTGTCGGTAGTAACAAAACCTGTGGCAGCACTGTCCAAAAAGACTACCGCTGTAACTGGGGTATCAGGAGAAGAGATGATTAAACCATTTTGCCAGCCCAGAAAATGTCATATGGGGGGGGCACCAAGTGATTCATGAATTCCTCTACATTCCTGAATGCCCATTACCCCTGCTGGAAAGAGACTTGCTCTCCAAACTAGGAGCACAAGTGACTTTCTCCCCTGAGGAGAGGCCCACCTTCCAGATGGACACTATGACTTATTTGCTCTCTCTCTCTCTCAATACCACCCCAAGATGAGTGGAAGTTGCATGAGCCTCCAAAGGAACAACCAGGTAGGCCAGAAGAGCATGAGAGAGAGCTAACTCAATTATTCCCTGAGGTGTGGGTGGAACACAAACCCATCTCCCTCTCAGGCTGGCTAAACATCAAGCCCCAGTGATAATAGAACTAAAACCAGGCACCATCCTGGTTAGAAAGTGCCAGTACCCGCTACCGATAGAGGCCTGGGCAGGCATACTGCCCCACATCAACAGATTGAAACAAGCGGGCATTCTAGTAGAGTGCCAGTCGCCTTGGAATACGCCGAACCTCGAATACCAGTCAAAAAGAAACAGGACTATAGGCCTGTACAGGATCTCAGGCTAGTCAACCAGGCTACTGTGACTTTACACCCTACTGTTCCAACCCCCTATACCTTACTTAGCCTCCTCCCGCTGAGGACTAAAGTTTATACTCGCCTAGATCACAGCCCCAGAGAAGGCAATGGCACCCCACTCCAGTACTCTTGCCTGGAGAATCCCATGGATGGAGGAGCCTGGTAGGCTGCAGTCCATGGGGTCACTGAGGGTCGGACACAACTGAGGGATTTCACTTTCACTTTTCACTTCCATGCATTGGAGAAGGAAATGGCAACCCACTCCAATGTTCTTGCCTGGAGAATCCCAGGGATGGGGGAGCCTGGTGGGCTGCCATCTATGGGGTCACACAGAGTAGGACACGACTGAAGTGACTTAGCAGCAGCAGCAGCAGATCACAGCCCATCTTTGCCTTTGAATGGGAAGATCCAGTTGGGGGCACCAAACAACAGCTTATCTGGACTCCCCTACAAGAGTTTAAGAACTCCCCAGCCATCTTTGGGGAAGCCTTGGCTTCTGACCTGAACTCATTCCATCCGGAAGAGTATGGATGTTGGCTCCTACTATATGGGGATGACCTGCTGCTGGCCGCCGAGACCAAGGAAAAATGCTGGAAAGGGACAAAAGCCCTGCTCTAGCTGCTGATGGAAGCAGGTTACCGGGTGTCGAAGAAGGCACAGACCTGCAAGGAGGAGGAAAGGTATCTGGGGTTTAAAGAAGGACACAAGGTTCCAGATCCTAGTTGGGTCCTGTATACTGATGGCACTAGCCTGATAAAACAAGGACGACGGCTGTCAGGTTAGCCAAAGCGGAAGAGGCCATCAAGACTGAAAAGGGATGGTGGGAATTGCCAAGTGGCAAATTATCGGTACCAGAGGAGCTGGCACACAATCTGGTAAGCCAAACACACCAAGCGACCCACCTAGGCCATGCTGCCTGCTCACAGGTTAATGCTGCCTCTCGGGTATTCGACAAAAACCTCTGGGTATTTAGCTGAAAGGCATGCTGCGCTTTGAACACCTGGGAGTGGACTTCACTGAAATGAAACCTTACCAATACTACCGTTACCTGCTGGTCATGGTATGTACATTCTCAGGATGGGTAGAAGCTTTTCCTACCTGGACTGAAAGAGCATAAGTAGCCCAGTGCCTGCTTAGGGAAATAGTTCCCAGATTTGGACTTCCTACCAGCATTGGTTCAGACAATGACCCGGCTTTTGTAGCTGATTTAGTACAACAAGTAAGCAAAACTTTAAACATCAAATGGAAATTGCACACTGCATATAGGCCCAAAGTCCTGAGATGGTGGAATGAACCAACCGGACATTAAAGAGACTCTCCAAGTGGATCATAGAAACTGACTGCTCCTGGGAGGACTTGCTTCTGACAGCTCTGCTTAGACTCAGGATGACCCCACAGTCCCAAGGCTATTCTCCATACGAAATTGTGAACGGGAGGCCCCTCCCATAATAAAACAGGTGTCAACAAATTTGCCTCAGGTAAGGGGGGATAGGATTTCACAGCAGATGAAACTGGGTATGGTAATAAATCGGGTAACTAAGTTTGCACAAGAAAGGGTGCCGTTCTCCCCTTGGGGAACAGATTCATGAGTTTACGCTTGGTGACCAAGTATGGGTCAAAGATTGGAAACATGATTTGCTAGCCCCTTGGTGAAACGGCCCTTATGTTATTCTAACTACCCTTACTGCAGTTAAAGTTGCAGGTATTGTCCTTTGGATCCATCATACGAGGGTGAACAGAACACACCACGCAAACCCAAAATACGCTGAATGGACTGCATAGAGGGACCCCGCTGACCCTCGAGAGACTAAGACCGTCCTTAAGAAGAAGAAAAAGAAGATCCTGGACGAGCCCCTTCAGGATGAAGCGGCACAATCAACTCCTGCTGCTTGGCCTCATCGACGTGATTTTGAATTTAACTTCCGTTTCAAATCAGGATAATGTTTTCATCTCATGGGCACATTCCTACACAGACTTCCACAGCACTTCCAGCTGCCGGGTATGTGGGGCTATGCCTCTGTCAGTGATGGATGGACTTCCTTGGTGCGTGTCACCGCTCTGCCAAGGAGATTTAAACCACTCTGCTCTTTGCTGGACAAAAAGAGACTTTCCTCTCTCCTGTCAATCATAACCTCTCCTTGCTCTCTTGGTCTAAGACCTACAGTCAATAGACTCGGGTCATGGGGTTACATTTGATATAAATGCCAGTGTAACAAAAGCCTAACCTACAACAAGCCCCAGTAAACCTACTTTATTTACATGCTAGGTGGACAAGATCTGTGTTTCAATGGTATGAGTATATTGCTGCCTTATTTGTACCCTCTATAGGAATAGCAGATATCATGATTAAAGCAGAGGCCTTGACTAATTGCCCAAAACAGCCCTCCTAGATAGAACAAAAGCCATCCAAGCCTTAAATGAAGAGCAAATCCAAATGAGAAAAGCAGTAATTCATAATAGAATGGCTTTGGACATACTCACAGCTGCTCAAGGAGGGACCTGTGCTATAATTAAGGTTGAATGTTGTGTATACATTCCTGACTTATCTGGCAACGAATCAACTGCTTTAGATGACATGAAAAACCAGGTAAAAGCAATGTCAAATGAAAACATTCCTTTCTGGACTTCGGTCCCATCTTGGGTGAAGGGCGATTGGTGGAAAACTATACCACTGTTATAATTGCCTTGATAGTTCTGCTTTGTGGACCCTGAATTTTACAATGTATTACAAACTTTGTTACCCGAAGATTGATGTCATTCTCCCAAATTGGCGGTCGGAGAGCCAGGGTGCAATATATCCCTATGAATGATGCTCATAATATGAGTTAAGAGCATCAAGAGGGAGGAATGAAGAAGGCATTCATAGGGCCTGGACTCCATCTTAGGCCTGTTCATGCTGATCATTTTTTGGCCACCTTTCCAATGGACTCTGAACTCTTGTGTTTAGTGCCTATGAAAACAACAACAGAAGGATAAGACCCCCTCCAGACAGGGGAACCTTGAAGATGGTATCTAGGTTACTCATCGCCTAAGAGAAAACATACACTAATCACCCCTTCCTCCAGACAGGCTATACATTTTTCTGTATCTATTGGAGTGTAACCTCGGGTTTATTGATTATTGGCTAATTGTTTGAGCACGTGAGCATAAAGCACGTGAATGATGGGGTTATTGGGATTGTATTTTCCTTGGTTTATGTAAGTCTCAAGAAATTTGGGGTGGTGGGTTCAGACACGTACACATGGGGTATAAAAGATTTTCACAAATGCTGGTCGGGGTCCTTGGCTAAGAGGAGACGGCCTTGGGTCTGCTGGTGTAATAAACTGCACTCCACTATCTGCACTGTCCTTCTGAGTGAGTTTGTTTCCCGGAACGCGTGGCTACAACCCTCTGACTCGGGATCAAACCTGTGGCTCCTGCAGTGAAAGCATAGAGTCCTAACCACTGGACTGCCAGGGAATTCTTGAGGATGATTTCCATGGGAGCTCAAGGGACCAAAGTAAGGCTGACAACACTGTTATAATGGGAAACACAGTGTCTCAGGCTGGAAAGGACTTCAGAAGCCACTTCAGAAGCCTTGAATCACAGAAAGAGAATAATAAAGAAAGCTACACTTTGGCACACCTGATTTACAGGAAGAGCAATTGTTTGTCATGCAAAGGGTCAGGAAGAACTTTCTAAGCACAAGGAATAGCATGTGCAAAAGTCTTTGGGCAGGACAAACAAATCCTTACCTGAAACTGCTCATTTCTTTGTTATTTTCCACCTCTTGCCCACTAGAATGCAAATGCTGTGAGGGCAGGGGCTGGGTCTGTCTTTATCATATAGCTGCATTCTCAGAAGCTAACTAACTGGATCAATACTTACTGAATGACTAAATGAAGGACCTCAACTTCTGGTTTTATTTTATTTTTAAAAAACATTTATTTATTTTATATAGCAGCCAGGTCTTAGTTGCAGCACGTGGGATCTCGCTCTTCCACCAGGGATCGAACCTGGGTCTCCTGCACTGGGAGCATGGAGTACCAGCCACTGAACCACCAGGGAAGCCTCAACTTCTGGTTTTATTAACATTTATATTATTATTTTTTAAGATTAACCAGGGCTGGGACTTCCCTGGTGGTCCAGTGGTTAAGACTGTGCTTCGAATGCAGGCAGCACAGATTCTATGCCTGCGTGGGGAACTAAGATCCCACATACCTGAGCCTGAGCACTCTGGAGCCTGTGCACCACAACTAGAGAGGAGCCCATATGCTGCGACAAAGGATTTTGCATGACACAGTTAAGATTCATGCCACAACTAAGGACTCAGTTCCATCCCTGGTCGAGGAACCAGATCCCGCGAGCTGCAGCTAAGACCTGGCTGCTATATAAGATAAATACATATTTTTTTAAATAAAATAAAACCAGAAGTTGAGGTCCTTCATTTAGTCACTCACTAAGTATTGATCAAGTTAGCTAGCTTCTGAGAATGCAGCTATATAATAAAGGCAGATCCAGTCCCTGCCCTCATCCAACACAGTCAAATAAATATATATAAAAAAGCCTGTCCTAGAAATCCAGCCTGTGCTGGATCTTGGGGCTAAAAGAGAAAGAGGTCTGCCCTTCCCCTCAAAGATGGCATGAAACAATGTGGAAATGACAGAAGTAGAGATGAATGAGGGGGTTTGTGGGAGCACAGAAGAGGCGTCTATCCTGGCCTGGGGAGGGCTTTAGAGGCCAAGTGGGATTTGACAGGAAGTTTGGAATCCGGGAGCATCCAGAGACAGAGGGGAGACTATTGGGGCAGAAAAGAACATAGTGGGTATGGGAGAACCATCTGTAAGTTTTGAGTGGCTGTAGTGTGAACTGTGATGCTGTTGGGGCCAAAGAAACAAGGTGAGGTGCACAAGCAGGGGTCACACAAGGGAGGGCCTTGAAGGCCAGGCAGAGGTGCTTGGACCTTCTCCTGAGGCCAGCAGTCTCCAGAAGTTTTGTTCAAATGAACTTAATATACTACATGAGCAAATGTGTCCTTAACTGACATCTCCCAAAGCAGGTCAGACACTCAGGATGGATTTTTGTCATTAATTGACACCATTTCCCTCACCTGGTCTGTTTATCTGACCTTTGTCAAATGAGGTAGCAAAGATTTCCTGAGGAAAGGGGGTTCGCATGTTGCGGGGTGGGCAGTGGGGCTCTTAGCCCCAGTTTCAGCATTCTGCAGTATAGTCTGGGGTGTAGTGTGTGTTTCTGTCAGGCTGCGCTGTGTTTTGTAGCTCAGTTGTGTCAGACTCTTTGTGACCTCATGGACTGTAGCCCCCCAGGCCTCCTACGTCCATGGGGATTCTCCAGGCAAGAATACTGGAGTGGGTTGCCAGGGGACCTTCCCAACCCAGGGATCAAACCTAGGTCTCTTGGATTACAGGCAGATTCTTTACTATCGAGCCACCAGGGAAACCCCCTCTGTCAGGCTGCTGCTGCTGCTGCTGCTGCTGCTAAATCTCTCAGTCGTGTCCGACTCTCAGCGACCCCATGGATTCAGCCTACCAGGCTCCTACGCCCATGGGATTTTCCAGGCAAGAGTACTGGAGTGGGATGCCATTGCCTTCTCCGTCTGTCAGGCTAAGCAAACATAAATATCATGTACCTACTATAGGTTTCCTATATTAACCTAATAGGAAAAGGAGTACGTCAAGGCTGTATATTGTCACCCTGCTTATTTAACTTCTATGCAGAGTACATCATGAGAAATGCTGGACTGGAAGAAACACAAGCTGGAATCAAGATTGCCGGGAGAATTATCAATAACCTCAGATATGCAGATGACACCACCCTTATGGCAGAAAGTGAAGAGGAGCTAAAAGCCTCTTGATGAAAGTGAAAGACGAGAGTGAAAAAGTTGGCTTAAAGCTCAACATTCAGAAAATGAAGATCATGGCATCTGGTCCCATCACTTCATGGCAAATAGATGGGGAAACAGTAGAAACAGTGTCAGACTTTATTTTTGGGGGCTCCAAAATCACTGCAGATGGTGACTGCAGCCATGAAAATAAAAGACGCTTACTCCTTGGAAGAAAAGTTATGACCAACCTAGATAGTATATTCAAAAGCAGAGACATTACTTTGCCGACTAAGGTCTGTCTAGTCAAGGCTATGGTTTTTCCTGTGGTCATGTATGGATGTGAGAGTTGGACTGTGAAGAAGGCTGAGCGCCGAAGAATTGATACTTTTGAACTGTGGTGTTGGAGAAGACTCTTGAGAGTCCCTTGGACTGCAAGGAGATCCAACCAGTCCATTCTGAAGGAGATCAACCCTGGGATTTCTTTGGAAGGAATGATGCTAAAGCTGAAGCTCCAGTACTTTGGCTACCTCATGCAAAGAGTTGACTCATTGGAAAAGACTCTGATGCTGGGAGTGATTGAGGGCAGGAGGAGAAGGGGACAACAGAGGATGAGATGGCTGGATGGCATCAAGGACTCGATGGACGTGAGTCTGAGTGAACTCCGGGAGTTGGTGATGGACAGGGAGGCCTGGCGTGCTGCGATTCATGGGGTCACAAAGAGTTGGACACGACTGAGCGACTGAACTGAACTGAAATGGACAACTGGTTTCCAAATAGTGCGAGACTTCAAAATATTCCTGCAAAGAAATGACAGTTTCAGATAATATTGAAGTTACAACAGTGAACAAACAGAAAAGGCTGAAGCTGACAGCCCCTCTCGTGAACCCCTGTCCTGGTCAGTCATGTTGTAAAAAATGTAATAGAATATGAGGAAAAAAATATTGATCAAAAAGACACTTTAGAGGACATCCCTGGTGGTGCAGTGGATAAGAATCTGCCTGCCAATGCAGGAGACAGGGGTTCCATCTGTGGTCCAGGAAGATTCCACATGCCGCAGAGCAACTAAGCCCGTGTGCCACAACTACTGAGCCCACGCTCTAGAGCCTTTGCTCTGCGACAAGAGAAGCCACTATGATGACCACAACGAAGAGTAGTCCCCACTCGCTGCAACTAGAGAAAGCCCATGCAGCAACGAAGATCCAGCACAACCAAAAGTTAATTCATTCATTAAAGATACTTTAGAGACCACTCCTTTAGGCAACTGGAAGCCAATTAATAGTTCTAAGCAGAAGGAAGATACGGACATATTTATAGTTTCAAGAGATCACTCTGGGAAATTCCCTAGTGGTCCAGGGTTTAGGACTTGGTGCTTCCACTGCTGTGGACCTGGGTTTGATCCCTGGTCAGGGAAATAAGATCCACAAGCCATGTGGTATGGCCAAATATATATATAAAATATATATAATTTTATATATATTATATAAATATACAAGATAAAGACAGATAAAATTTTATACATAAAATTATATATATGTATATATATAAAATCACTCTGGCTATAGGGTAGAAGATGAATGGGACACAGCTAGGCTGGATGCTTAAGAACCAGTGATGAGGTTGGTGCACTGGTCCAGGTGGGAGGTGATGAGGGTTGGAATCAGGTTGTTGGTCATGAGATAGAGAGGGAGAAACAAATTTTACAGCCCTGTATGTGTATATGTGTATATATATGTATATATATATTTATATATTTTCCCCTCTTTTGGCTGCACGACATGGCTTATGGGATTTTAGTTCCCCAAGCAGGGATTAAACCTGAGCCTCGGCAGTGGCAGTGTGGAGTCTTTATCACTGGACTGCCAGGACATTCCCTGTAGCTTTACTGGTGATGACAAAATGGGCATTACTGGGTGGAAAGTGAAAGTGTTAGTTGCTTAGTCATGTCCAACTCTTTGTGACCTCATGGATTTCCTCATGGAGCCTGCCAGGCTCCTCTGTCCATGGGATTTCCCAGGCAAGAATACTGGAGTGGGTAGCCATTCCCTTCTCCAGAGGCTCTTCCTGACCCAGAGACTGAACCTGGGTCTCCTGTATTGCAGGTGGATTCTTTACCATTGGAGCCACGAGGGAAGTCCAAATAATTTATGGATTAACACAACTGCAGTAAAAATTCAAAAAAGTATTTTTTCCCTAAGACTTGACAAAGTAACTCTAAAATTATATAGATGTGCAAACATCCAAGACAGTGCAAGATATTCTTTCCTTTTTTGGTTGTGCTTCGCAGCTTGTGAGACCTCAGTTCCCTAACGATAGACTGAACTCAGGCCATGGCAGTGAAACCCCAAAATCCTAATCACTAAGTCACCAGGGAACTTCCACAAGATACTCTACAAAAACTGCCATTAACACTACAGAAAAGACTGACAAATTTGAATACATTAAAACTAACATTCAGTTCAGTTCAGTTCAGTCGCTCAGTCGTATCCGACTCTTTGCGATCCCATGAATCGCAGCACACCAGGCCTCCCTGTCCATCACCAACTCCTGGAGTTCACTCAGACTCACGTCCATCAAGTCCATGATGCCATCCAGCCATCTCATCCTCTGTTGTCCCCTTCTCCTCCTGCCCCCCAACCCCCCCCAGCATCAGAGTCTTTTCCAATGAGTCAACTCTTTGCATGAGGTGGCCAAAGTATTGGAGTTTCAGCTTTACCATCAGTCCTTACAAAGAACATCCCGGACTGATCTCCTTTAGAATGGACTGGTTGGATCTTCTTGCAGTCCAAGGGACTCTCAAGAGTCTTCTCCAACACCACAGTTCAAAAGCATCAATTCTTCAGCTCTCAGCCTTCTTCACAATCCAACTCTCACATCCATACATGACCACTGGAAAAACCATAGCCTTGACTAGATGGACCTTTGTTGGCAGAGTAATGTCTCTGCTTTTGAATATGCTATCTAGGTTGGTCATAACTTTTCTTCCAAGGAGTAAGCGTTTTTTATTTTCATGGCTGCAGTCACCATCTACAGTGATTTTGGAGGCCCCCAAAATAAAGACTGACACTGTTTCCCCATTTATTTCCCAAGCCAGGGTTCAGCAATATGTGAACTGTGAACTTCCAGATGTTCAAGCTGGTTTTAGAAAAGGCAGAGGAACCAGAGATCAAATTGCCAACATCCGCTAGATCATGGAAAAAGCAAGAGAGTTCTAGAAAAACATCTATTTCTTCTTTATTGACTATGCCAAAGTCTTTGACTGTGTGGATCACAATAACTGTGGAGAATTCTTCAAGAGATGGGAATACAGACCACCTGACCTGCCTCTATATGCAGGTCAGGAAGCAACAGTTAGAACTGGACATGGAGCAACAGACTGGTTCCAAATAGGAAAAGGAGTACATCAAGGCTGTATATTGTCACCCTGCTTATTTAATTTATATGCAGAGTATATCACGAGAATCACTGGACTGGAAGAAGTACAAGCTGGAATCAAGATTGCCGGGAGAAATATCAATAACCTCAGATATGCAGATGACACCACCCTTATGGCAGAAAGTGAAGAGGAACTAAAAAGCCTGTTGATAAAAGTGAAAGAGGAGAGTGAAAAAGCTGGCTTAAAGCTCAACATTCAGAAACTAATGTTAGGTAGTTAGAATAGGGAAAAGGAGTCCAAAATGGTGGTGGCTAAAAGACAAGGAAGAGAAAAGCCCGTGAAAATAGAACAGAGGAAGGTCAAAGGAAGGTCTGAGGATCAGAGTGAGAACTTCAGGTAGAACAGCACTCCTGACTAAGCCCAATTTGCATAGGGCAGGCCCAGGGGGGGAAAAAAAACATATAAAAAGAGGAGCCAAAGGGCTCCCCCCCCACCCATCCCCCCCACCCCACCGCGCTTGCTGGGGCGCTCTTCTCTATGCATCTTTGGATCGACGTGCCCTCACGCCTCGAAGATGGATTTTCCTGCTATCTTCTAAATAAAATAGAGCTGTTACACTGAGCTGTAACACTGATTTGTCTAAGAGCTATAACACACTCCGTTCAAGACCTGAGAGCTATAACACACTCTGTCCAAGATCTGAGAGCCGTGACACGCCGAGAGGGCTTTAATATCGATCACTCCAAATCTTTGTTGTGACGAGACAAAAACGGAGGAGCATACACTCCTGACACTAAGAATTTCTGGAACTTCCCTGACAGTCCAGTGGTTAAGACTCTGCACTTCCACCGCAGGTGTGTGATCCCTGGCCGGGGAACTAAGATGCCACATTCCGAGAAGCACGGCAAAACAAACTCAAAACTCTTAAGATTTTCTAGTTATCAAAAAAACAACAGAGAGAGGGTGAGAACACAAACCACAAATCTGGAGAAGATATCTGCAGCACATATAATTAGCAAAGGACTAATACCCAGAATATGTAAAGAATTTCTATTAGTTGAAAAGAAAAACAAACCACCTAGTTTTAAACAGGCAAAGACATGAACGGAACTTTTACAAAGAAAGACTCTCAGATGGGTTATAACATATGAATAGATGCTCAACCTCATTAGTCATGGTAGTCAAAGAAATGCAAATTAAAACCACAATGAGATATCACTTCATACCTGCCAAATAGGCAAAATAAAAAATAGTAGGCTGATAAGGGTATAAAACAACAGCATTTATCCACTGCTGGTGGGAGTATAGACTGATGCAACCACTTTGGGAAACAGTTTAACATTACTTTGTTAAGTTGAACCTGAGCATATTTGTTTAAGAAATTTGACTCCCAAATTATATCTATATTTATATACACACACAAGAATATTAAAGCAGTATTCTTTGCAATAGCAAAAAAACTGAAACAACCCAATATCCATCAACAATAGAATGAATAAATAAGTGGATTAAACAGAAATGAAAATAAGTGAACCAGAGCTATAATATCTACATGAATGACCCTCAAAAGCAATGTTGAAAGAGAAAGTAAGTTGCAAAAGAATACACACATTGTATGATTTCATTTATACAAAGACCAAACAGTCAAAACTAAATAATGTGTTGTTTAGGATAGTCATATAAGTTGTAAAATCCATTTTAAAAAAGCAAGAGAATAATAAAGACATTAATCACTGCGGTGGTGACTCCAGGGATGGGGAGAAAGGGCATTGATAATGGAGAAGGGTAACAGGCCACTTTTGGGGTAAGGCAGTGTTTCATTCCATGTACACTTGGATTACCTGGACACAGGTGGTCACAACAAGTTAAGTGTGGGTGAGATGGGGCTGGAAGATGGAGC
Organism: Ovis aries; assembly: GCF_016772045.2. Taxonomy (NCBI): domain Eukaryota; kingdom Metazoa; phylum Chordata; class Mammalia; order Artiodactyla; family Bovidae; genus Ovis; species Ovis aries. Next base: position 63,700,004 of record NC_056066.1, on the reverse strand, counting down.
CAAATAAGAGAAAAAAGGAACATTAATACTTGGAGAAAAGGAGAGGAAGTTGCTTAGACCAGAGAAGGCACCCTGCGGAAAGTGAGTGTGGAGTCAGGAAAGTGAAAGCCAAGGGCACATTGTGTGCAGCAAGGAGGTGGGTTGGGATGCAGGCTGAGGCACGTTGGTCTGGCTTCCCTACTGACCTGGCTGGAGCAGTTTCAGCAGAGACCTGGGGGTGGAGACCAGGCAACTGAGGACTGAGTGGGAGGTGAGAAAGCACAGACTCAGAATGGGTCAATTCTGAAAAAAGTATGAGAGCAGCTGGGTGGAGGTTGGGGAAGGGGGTTCCTATAAAGATGATAAAGGGTCTTCACATGGCCATTAAATCCACAAGGAGAGTTTCACAGCCCTCAATTTGATAAAAATTTTTGTCAGTCTGACAAGTGGTGACAGGGATGTGACCAGCCCTGTCAGACACTGTGGTGAGGGGATAAATTACTTTGGAAAACAGTTTGGCAAGACCCAGTTTGGAAAGTTAAAAACATGCCTTTAACTCAGAAACTTCATCCCTAAGTACATTTATGACTCAGACACCTACTCAGGTGCACTAAAAGACAATGTTTATTTTTCCATTTATGCAATAATGGCAAAATGATACACAAACTGAATGTCAGCAAATAGGAGAACAGATAAATTAATCATGGGATGTAGACAATAAAATACTATACAACAGCAAAAATGAATACATTCCAAGTCTATGCATTACTCTTACAAATATAATATCAACAGGAAAAAGCAAATTGCTGAAGGGTAAGACAGTACGTTACCATTTACATGAAGGTTTTAAACACAGGAACAATTCTAAGAAGCATTTAATGATTTCTACATATGTAGTAAAAGTATAAACACATATACAAATTTAACTAAACTCAGGATAGTGGCAGGAGGGTGGAAGGCCTACGATGTGCTAGAAATTTGACATGTTGCAGCTTTACTTATAATCTGTATGGTAGGTATCATTCTGCCCAGCTTACAGAAGAAACTGAGGTTCAGGAAAGAGAGCTGGTTGGAATTTCAAGTTTCATCCGGTTTTGAGATGGGTTTCACTGGTTGAACGAAGGAAAGAATGGAGTTTGTTCTTAGGCCTCTCTCTGAGATCCTTTTGCTACCCAGTGCGGGAGGTGGAAGGACCGCTTGGAATAAAAACTGCTCTCAGTAGGGACCGAAGTCCATTCCGGTCCCGCCCCTGTGCGTTAGACCCCGCCCCGACGGCTCAGCTCGCTCGAGACTCATGAATATGCAAGACAGGGGGAGATATTTAAAGGCGTGGGCGCCAGGCGCAGGTCCCTACCCGGCGCCGCCCAGCCCGCGCCTCTTCCCATTCCTAGGCCCGGCCCCTTTCGCCTGCGTGCATCAGTCCGTGCGGAAACGCTGCCAGCATGTCGGACAAGCTGCCTTACAAAGTCGGTGAGTTACAGGACGTGCAGCCAGCCGCATCTGCTCCGCACCTGCTGGGGACCTGTTAGGGCTGCGGCCGCGGGGCCGACCTGGGGCGCTCAGAGGACCCTCTTGAATCACTGGCACGGCGCGGTCTTGGCCCCGCGTGGTCGCCTGGGGGTTGGAGTTCTCCCGCCGCAGCTAGCGTGTCTTGGCGTGAGGCCGCGAACTACAAGTTCCGGCGTGCCCCGCGAGGCAGGGTGCAGCGGCGCGGGCTGCGGAGCGGCGGCGTGGGCTGTGGAGCGGTGGCGTGTTCCGCGCAGAGTCGCCTGGGGTAGGGGCCAGCGCGCACCTGGCCACGGCCTGGGACCAATGGCACCTGCCGGGACCAATGCTAGGGAGCCTGGATCCTGCCTCCTGGGCCTGGACCGGCTCCTTGACCAACTGGATGGCCCCGGGCAAGTGCCCACGCCTCGTTGAGCCTCCTACGGGGAAGGCGAGGGTACTGGCGCCCGAAGGGCGCGTCGGGGAGAGGCCTGGAGACTGAGCCCGAGGCCGGGCAATTCCACTCACCGGGGACCTTCGGCTTGTTATTCAACCTCGGGTCACTCACTTGCCCAGCAAGAACAGTCCTACGTAGAATCTCGAACTTTTGGGGTGGTTAGAAAAATCCTTCCTGCTGTCCTATGTATTGAAGCTGATACACTGATCCTTAACGTTTACTGGGCGTTTACTGTGGCATGGGCACCACTTCCTACCTTTCTTATAGATTAATTCATTTTATTCTAATGACTTTTTAGGGTAGGGACTGTTACTTTCTCATTTTATGGATTTACTGAGACACAGGGAAAAAAGGTAACTTGCCCACACTCTTACAACTGGGAGGTGCTGGAGTAGATGCACCCAGGCCGCTCATCTTTTCACCACTGTGTATAAGTGAACACATTTGGAGTAATCCTAATGACCTTTAAGCAGAAACCGGTTCAGGCTGGCTAGCAATTTTGAAAGTAAATCCAGCACACCATTCAACCTGGAGAAAAGCATCAACATTTATAGAGCACTTCCTATGTATCTGGGGATTTGCATTCGTTTACAGAATGATCTTTAGGGGTGGACTTTATCCCATTATACAGAGGAAGAAACTGAAGCCCTAAAAGGAAATAACTTCCAAAAACTCTCTGGAAAATAGTAACTTACCAAGAGTAGTTTATCATGTAGCAGGCCAGAGTAGGTTATTGTCCCTGTTGTGTGGATGAAACTGAAGCTCAGATTAAGCAAGGTCCAGTGGCTGAGCTGGAAAAGAGGCTTGTTATTACTATGGAGAGATGTGTGGGTTAAGGGTTGAGGGCTTTGCGTTGTGTGGGAGGAGATAAGGCTACATTTGGAAGTAGAGGAACTTGGCTAAGTAAGGTTGAAAGGAAACCTCCATCAGGGAGGGCTGTGCCAGGCATTGCCCATATGGCATCTTTAATCCTTGGGCTCAAGGAAGGTTAGGATTATTCCCACTTCACAGATGAAGAAACAGACTTAGGGTTTTGCTACTTTTCTTGGCTTGTCCTAGGACAGGTGTTTAGTCCTCAGCTCTCTGGGCACCAAAAACCCCAGAGCTTAGAGTGCCAGACCCTCCTGTGCTCCTGGAGTTGAGGGACCCATGAAAACACCAGGGCTGGCACAGCTGTATCCTGAGGGCAGGGAAAGAGTTCTTTTCGCTAGAGGGACAGGGAGTGGCAGAGGGAGTGGAGCTTAGGATAGGACAGGAACCATTGTCCACTACTGGGCCCCTCCCAGGAGCCTCTGGCTCTACCAGCCCTGCCTGGCCACCAGTCCCACCCCTACTCTTGACTGGCTGTCAAACCTGGGGCAAACACTTCTCTGAGCCTTTCCTCATTGGTAAATATTGAGAGTTGGGCTAGGTTCAGATTTTTTTTTTTTGGTGACCCGTCTACTGCCCGCCCCTTTCGTGGACCTTCTCTCATTCAGTCTTAACAAGGATGATCAGTAAACATGGCCGACCCCTACTCTGTGCCCAACCCAGCTGAGCACTAGAGATACAATCTGTTTTGTAAGTGAGGAGACCTGCCCACTTCTCTGACTCCACAACCACCACCCCAGTCCTGGGCTCCCTCCTCACAGGTCTCCATGAGCCTCTTGCATCGTAGATCTTTGCAGCAACCAAAGAAGCCTTCTCAAAAGACAAGTCTGGTCATGGGACTCCCCTTAAAACTCTACAGGAATAAAAGGCTGACTCACCATCTTACTCCCTCCACTAGTCACCCTGGCCTGCTCTCAGTTCCTCCAGCAGCGGTATACCAAGTTATTCATTCTTTCCAAAGCACCTACTGTGTGCCAGGTACTGTATCAGGTGCTGGGGAGGAGCCTTCCAGGCTGAGAGAGCTGCTTGGGTTAAAGCCCTGAGGCGGGAATATGAAGACAGTAAGGAGGTTTGCATGGTTGAGCAACTAGTGAGGGGGAGAAAAGGGTGGAGAGGTGGGCAAGAAGGGTGAGCAGACACCTGGGTACGGCACTGTGGCCATGTGAAGAGTTGGTTAGGGGAAACCATTGGAGGCTGGGATGCTTTTTCACTTTAGCAGAAGAATGGAGGTGATACATTTTAAAATTTAGATTTGTTTCTCTGACTTTTGTGGGGTATTGTTTGGTTTTTTAAAGATCTAACTCTTATTAGGTGATTCTTGAATCAGGCAGCATCCCAACTAGCCACTTGAAGAGCTCGCCTGTGGGGTGTTTTACTTTCATTTTAGGTTCAAAGGATTCATTAACAAAAAAATCCACTTGTTATACACAAACAGTTAGACAGTTGTTAAAAGCAAAGAAATAGAAACAATAGAGAGGGGTAATACCATCATCATGAAATGGGGCTGACAACCTACATCCAAACTTGAACGGTGCTGGGACATCCCGAGTACCAGCAATCTGGACTCTCAGTTGGGAAAAGGGTCCTGGGCAGTGGTTCACCCCACGGGTGAGACTTCAGATTGCAGTTTTGGGGGCTCCTGCTGGTAATCCCAGGCTGCAAGCTTCATATCGTCAGTTTGCATGCAAAAATGCAGCTCTTGTTTTCCCTTAACTTTTACAATGCTCCTTGTTACCTCTTGTGAAACAAGGGCCCCGGGGTGGGAGTCGGGGTTTGGCCAGGCCTCCAGGGGCTCAGGAAATTCCAAGACCCACTCCCTCTCTTAACCTAAGGTGTGGCTTGACTTGCTGGTAACCAAAGCAGACACATAGTCCACGCAGGGTCAGAAGTCAGTCAGAGGGCTGCTCTCCTGCTTCTGAAGCCTGAACAAGACGACCTCCATCTTCATTTCCCTAACATGGGGAGAATAGCAGGGAGACCAGTGAGGCGGCTGCTTCAGTGATCCAAGGTGGTGAGATGCTGTTGGATTGCTCATATTTGGGATGTTGAGACAACAGTGCTGATGAGTTGGAAGAGGGTGAAAGGGGAAAAGAGGAATCAAGAAATCATAAGTTTTCGGCTAGAGCAGCTGGTTGAATGGTGGTTTCACTTCCTAAAATGAGGAGGCTGGGGGTGTAACAAGTTTGGGGGTGAGAAAAAGGAGTCGTGAGGGCTCAAACTTGATACATTATCTAGATGGACAACCAAGATGCTGAGTAGGCAGTTGAATTGAGTTGAACCTGAGTCTCAGGTTCAGGGGAGAAGTTTGGGCTGGAGATGAACAGGTGGGAGACACTGCTGTAGAAAAGGTATTTCAAGCCATAAAGTGGGATGAGCTCATCTGGTAGGAAAGACGAGGGAGATGATGGAGCCATGAGGGCCTCCAAACTTTGAGAGTCTGTTACAGGAAGAGGAACCAGGAAGGTGGAAGGGAAACCACAGAAAGACAGGCCAAGCAAAAAAAGGGATTCAGAAGAAGAGCGCTGTTGGTACTGCAGGGAGAAACATAAACATAGATAATTGACCAATGGCTATGGGGCCTTACGGAGACCTTAGGGAGAGCAGTTTCAGTGGAGTAGTGAAGTCATCAAAGAGGTAAGAGGATATGGGATACTGAGTAATTTCATGGAGCATATAGGATTCCCTGGTGGCTCAGCAGTAAAGAATCCACCTGCCAATGCAGGAGATGTGGGTTCGACCCCTGGGATGGGAAGATCCTGGAGAAGGCAATGGCAACCTACTCTAGTATTCTTGCCTGGGAAATCCCATGGACAGAGGAGCCTAGTGGGCTACAGTCCATGGGGTCACAAGAGTTGGACACGACTTAGTGACTGAACCACCACCACCATGCCATTTTATATAAGGCAATTGAGCATCTGAGAATTTTGGTATCCATAGAGGTTCCCAGAACCAGTCCCCTGTAGGTATCAAGGGATAACTAAGCATCCATTGAAGCCCGAAGATATAGACTAGTGTCAAAATCCAATGATCATGCTAACAAAACCCCCAAATTGAGCAGTTAACCTGCCAGTTACAGGCAAGGTAGGTTTGGGTAGATCTCTGTGGAAGAATGTGCTCCCTGCAGGCAGGTTGTTTGTTGCTTGCTTGTGAAAGAGGGGAGACCTGGCCTGTGCATGCCCAGTTTTTCCCTTCTAAGTTTACTAATTAAACAGGTCACTCCACCTCCCATGGGGCAGACAGAGACCAAGAGCTGTTAGTTACACAGATGAGTTCCCTCCAGGTGGGAAGAAATGACAGGGGTGGAGAAACATTTCTCTGTCTTTGAGGAGATCAAAGAATGGTGCTGAGTCCAAGGTGTTAGCTTGTATCACTTAGGAGTGTTGAAGTCACCAAGAGTGGTGATTAGGAAGATGGAGAACCAGGAGCTAAAATCTTTAGGGAATGAGGAGGTTGGTAGGTGGCAAGCAGAAAGGGTAGTAAGAGGCATGTATAAGCTGACAGCTATTTATCTTTCAAGGGAGCACTTACCTGTGTTGTAATCATGTTCCTCTGTGTGTTTGTCTTAGTCACTCCGTTGTGTCTGACTCTTTGCCACGCCATGGACTGTAACCAGCCAGGCTCCTCTATCCATGGGATTCTCCAGGCAAGAATACTGGAGTGGATTGCCATTCCCTTCTCCAGGAGATCTTCCCAACCCAGGGATTGACCTGGGTCTCCTGCATTGCAGGCAGATTATTTACCATCTGAGTCACCAGAGAGGCCCTTATGTTCCTGTGGGATTCTTTAATTAAATGTGTTCTCCCACAAGGCTATAAGTAGGCTGCGGTTAGGCGGGGACCATGTCTTTCTTTTTTGACTGCCCTGGATCCAGGAAATCCTTGTGGAATCAGTGAGACTGCAGCCAGCCTAGTGTTTCGAGTCCACAGGGGATGAGTGTGGAGTGGAGGGTGCTTCATGGTTCATGGGATGAGGTAGCTCATAAATTTCCGTCCATCTTGCCCCTGCAGCTGACATCAGCCTGGCCGCTTGGGGACGCAAGGCCCTGGACCTGGCAGAGAATGAGATGCCGGGCCTGATGCACATGCGAGAAATGTACTCGGCCTCCAAGCCTCTGAAGGGCGCCCGCATTGCCGGCTGCCTGCACATGACCGTGGAGACCGCCGTCCTCATTGAGACCCTCGTTGCCCTGGGTGCTGAGGTGAGGCCTGAAGCAGTTCTTGCGGAGCCTGGAACTCGATAGTCTTGTGTCCCCTCAGGCCCAGGAGGGGCTCCAGCTCCAGCCTTGTCACGGGCGCCCCTCACTGCCATTTGTGGTGACTGTTCTGCTGATTTGCTCTCACTGGGAAGATAGCGTCTGGTTACCCTCACATTCTCCTGACTGGGGAAGCTCTAGCAGGAAAGACTCAAGCCCAGAGCCCTATTGAATCATCTAAGGGTCTGGCTCCCATAGGCCCTCATGAGGTCACGTGCCTGCCCTTGGCCAATCATGGCTGCTGGAAAGATGGTGCTCTCTGATTGGTTCAGCCTGGGTCATGTGTACCAATGATTGCAGTTCTTCCAAGTTCTCTGAAGATGTTTTACAGTGGGCGGGGTTGGTGGTGGTGCAGGGCAGCCAGAACCAACTAGTGAGTCCAACAGGGCTCAGTCCTTGGCCTACTTCTTTCTTCTCTACACTCCCTCTCTTCAGTGGTCTGATTTTATGGTTTTAAATATTGTTTATGTGGTTATGTCATAACATAAACGATATATGATATGGTACATCGTATCCAGCAACTGATGTACCATCTCCACTTGGAGATCTGATTGACATTGCAACCTCAACATGTCTAAAGAAACTCATGATTTCCTACACTTCTTGGTGTCTTCCCCATGTAAGTAATTACAGGCTTCAGCCTTAGAGATTCTCTCTGTTCAAAAACCTGGGGTCATCCCCAACTCCTCTTTTTCTCTCTTACTTCAACAAACTAATCCTCCCAACAAATCTTGTCAGCTCAGCCTTCAGAATAATATTTATCCCCTCCACTGCTACAGTTGCATATCTTGTCTTAACGCTAACAACAGCTTCTTCACTTGTCTCCTTGCTTCCTTGTGGAGCCCTTCCCCCTCCACAGGGCAGAGCCTTGTTTTCACATAAGTTAGGCCTTGTCACTGCTCTGGCTCCCATCTACTCACCAGGGTCCCCAGCCTGTGGTTGCAGAACCAGTTGGATGTAGATCCCAGGCCTCTCATCACTATATTCAGGGCCTTTTCTTACCCATCTAGTGACCCTGGTCTTCCGACCTGGCTGTGACCAGCCCTGTCTTGCTGGCTCTTTCAGGTGCGGTGGTCCAGCTGCAATATCTTCTCCACCCAGGACCATGCAGCAGCTGCCATTGCCAAGGCTGGCATTCCAGGTGAGTCCTTCTTGGAGGATACAGGAATTCAGGAAGGGGCTCTGATTTTCTCTGTTTGCTTCACTTCACTTTTACTGCTGCAGACCTCCCTACAGCATGGGAGAGGAGTCATGGCCACAGAATCCTAGCCTAGAGACCCATTGGAAAGAGTCGTTTTGTCCAGCCGTCATCTCAGATCCTATTGAAAGCACTTACTTGCCCTAGTCAAGTCAGTGATTGGGAATCACATGGTGTTGAAGAGGGGGAAGTTCCTTAAAAGGAGGATGTGGATCTGTTTCCGAAAGAATCAGGGAGGGCTACTGGGCAGAAAGAGTCCCAGAGACCCACTGCATAGTAGCTGGTAGTCTAGGGTACTGGGGAAGGACCACAGCCAAAGAGGAAGGACTCTCACAGGCTGCTGGAGAAACAGAAACAAGTCTGCTCGGGCTTGGGGAGGGGTGGTTCGGTCTGACGATGATAAAATAGGACATTCATTCACAGTTCCTTCTAACCAGCTGTGGGTGGAAGGTAAAGAATTGGGAAAGACCTGTCCAGTGACTCACCAAGGGTTGGCATGTCCCCAACTCCTCAGCCTAGTTTGGACTCCATGGCGCCTTTCTGGAAAGACCTTGTTTTCAAGACCATTATCTGCCCCAGTTTGAGGGAGGGGAAGCTGGCCTTGCTTGGCAGGTGTCCTTTGCTCACAGGAGGTTCCTGGGAGCCCCGCACCTGTGTCGCAGTTGTACCAAATGATGGGAGGAGCCTGGGCTGGCAGTCAGGAGCACTGGACTCTGTTGCTTGCTCAGCAGTGCCGTGCTGGGGCTTCTCTGGTGGCCCATTGGTTAAGACTTGGAGCTTCTAGTGCAAGGGGCATGGATTTGATTCCTGGCTGGGGAACTAGGATCCCACATGCTGTGCGGCCAAAAACAGCAATAGCGGAGTGTCATGATGAGTGACCTGGGCACATCTCAGCCCCTCTCTGGGCACATCTCAGCCGCTTCTCTGGGCATTCGTAGGTGATGATGATGGTAATGCCAGCCTCACAGGGTTTCTGTGAGGACAAATGAGATGGGGGCAAAAAGCAGTTAGAGTAATGCCTAACACAGAAAGTGCTCCATACACGGTAGCTGCTGTTAATAGATTTTGGCCAGACGTTGCCTAGGATAACGTACTACAGAGACTGTGGGCCCATCAGGTCCTTTCAGTGCAGAATGAACCCTGGATCTTGTCTCTTGAGTCCACCTAATGTGGCTCCCTCCTCCCATCACACCTCCCTCCCAGCAGTAGGCACTGTGGGAAAGATCCCCGGTCACTGTGAGCTGGGGGCCCAGACAGACGAGGGTAGGAAAAGAAAGAAAAGAGTAAGAAAGGAAAGAATTCTTTCCAGATACTTATATATAGGGGGTCTGTGTTTGGCTTTTGTCTCACTTAATCTATACTACTATCCACAATGAAAGTGAGACTCAGAGGTGAAGTGCTTTGCCAAAAGTCGCACAGCTGGTCAGTGCAGAACCAGGATTCACACTGATACCTCTGGCTCCAAGTTGTGTCCTTAGCACTGCTGAGCCCTCAGAGAGGCTGGAGGTGGCTGGGGATTGAAATTAGGAAGGAGATAGTCTTGAGTCTACCTAGGTGGGTCCCTGGAGCAGGTGCCATAGTGGAGGGCCAGCCCTGACATGCCGCTCACTCTCCAGTGTACGCCTGGAAGGGCGAAACGGACGAGGAGTACCTGTGGTGCATTGAACAGACGCTGTACTTCAAGGACGGGCCCCTCAACATGATTCTGGACGACGGTGGTGACCTCACCAACCTCATCCACACCAAGTACCCGCAGCTCCTGTCAGGTGAGTAGGGCAGGTCGGTGGGCTGGGTGCTAGTGGTCTAAATGGGGTCTTGTTTGTCCACATGAGAGCGGCAGGCCTGGCAGGACTCCTGGTGCCTCAAACAGCTGATTTTGTGGAAGATGGGATATCCGCAGGCTCCTGTAAGCATGCTGGGGCCTGTCTCCTGGGCTAGGGAAGGCTGGCTGAGATGATGGCCCGAGGGCAAGCACAAGGCCAGGGCTGAGAACAGCTGGGAAGCTTTGTTAAAAGCAGGGTGGGGAGGGAAGTAGGGAATGTTATAGTGAGTGCAGCACGGCAGCTTCCTTCACTGGAGCCTTAGTGAAGATCAGATGTGTAAAGACTATAATAAACTCAGCAAGAGAGTTGGGCTTGATGCTGAGGGCAAAGGGAAGTAATTGGGTGTATTGAAAAGACGTCTCTGAAAATATACGTGTTAAGTGTGGCTGCTGTGTAGAGGACGTGCTGTGGCAGGGATGCGGGCAGTGGGGATGGACAGTCTGTGAGTTGTTGGGAGGTAGAATCATGAGGCCTAGTGAAGGTGGCGACTCCTCCCTCGTGTTGGCCCAGGTGATTAGGTGGACTGTGGTATAGGTTCCAGAGATGGGAACCCCGAAAGAGGAGCATCTTTAGAAGGCAAAGGTGAGGCATTCAGGTGAGTTCAGCTGTGGGCTCTCTCAGGCTCTTGGAGTCCCATCCCAGAGGCCACTGCTTCCTGGCCTGAAATCTGTCCCCTCCCCTCTCGTTCAGGCATCCGAGGCATCTCTGAAGAGACCACAACGGGGGTCCACAACCTGTACAAGATGATGGCCAATGGGATCCTGAAGGTGCCAGCCATCAATGTCAACGACTCTGTCACCAAGGTGGGCCTGGGGAGCAGCTCAGGAGCAGGCCCTGAGGAAGGCCCCCGGGGAGGCTGCTGATGAGGAATTTAACCCTCACTTGCTGGGGAAAGGGGTTGTAGGCAGAGTGATGAGTGCATTAAAGAGACAAAGGATTACGCAGTGATCCTTAGAGCTGGGCATCGGGAGGTTTAAAGTGAAGCAGATGCTTTGGGCGGTCTCTCATAGTTGATCCTCAGGAAGCCTTCTGGACTGGCTGAGAAAGACTGGGGAGAAAGTCGCGGGGCCGAGCAGGGGCAAAGGGCACATGAACACACTAGCTGGTGGGGAGAAGTCCCAGGAGGTGATCAGCACAAGGCCCAGCAGGCTGAGATATTGAGAGTGGGTCTGAGGCTCCGGGGCTTTGCCCGCCCCCATCTCCGCCTTGCCCCCTCTCCTCACAGAGCAAGTTTGACAACCTCTATGGCTGCCGGGAGTCCCTCATAGATGGCATCAAGCGGGCCACAGACGTCATGATTGCGGGCAAGGTGGCGGTGGTTGCAGGCTATGGCGACGTGGGCAAGGGCTGTGCCCAGGCCTTGAGGGGATTCGGGGCCCGTGTCATCATCACGGAGATTGACCCCATCAACGCACTTCAGGCTGCCATGGAGGGTATGATAGAGCGGGGGTTGGCCGTCAGCTGCTGGGGCCAGAGGAGGGGCGTGGCCACCCGGCTGACCCGCGGGGGCTGTGTCTACACAGGCTATGAGGTGACCACCATGGATGAGGCCTGTCAGGAGGGCAACATCTTTGTCACCACCACGGGCTGTATCGACATCATCGTTGGCGAGTAGGTGCCGGTGTGGTGGTGGGGGTCCTAGGGAGTGAAGGAGGGGGCAGGCGTGGGGCTGCCCTTGGTCGCTGACCCTCTCTCACGGGCTGAGGCTCCCCCACAGGCACTTTGAACGGATGAAAGATGATGCCATCGTGTGTAACATCGGGCACTTTGACGTGGAGATCGATGTCAAGTGGCTGAACGAGAACGCTGTGGAGAAGGTGAACATCAAGCCCCAGGTGAGGAGCCCCAGCCCTGCCAGCAGGCTCAGCAGATGGAGCGCCGAGGAGGGCAGGCCCATGGGCTGGCCGCCGAGGAGGACAGATGACGAGGCTCTGGCGACCTGGGCAGTGGGATGGGAGGAAGAGGTTTCAGGCTGCTAAATTGGAATCTTGGAGGGAGGCCACGGGTCCTCCTGTTTTAAAGCTCCCTGGAGGATTCTGATGTGCAGCCGAGGCTGAGTACCACCACATCTGTCTTGCTGATTGATTTTATTTTTGGCTATTATGTACACAGGCTTCTTGTTGTGGCGGCTTCTCTTGTGGACCATGGCCTCTCGAGTGCAGGCTCAGTAGTTGTGGCATGCAGGCTTAGCTGCTCTGAGGCATGTGGGATCTTCCTGGACCAGGGATCAAACCCGTGTCCCCTGCATTGGCAGGCAGATTCTTACCTACTGGACCACCAGGGAAATTCCACATTTAGCTTTTTACTAAGTATGGTGATTGAGAGCCTGGGATCTGTCCTCAGACTGTCCAGGCTCAAATTACAGCCACTTTGTAATATCTGGCTCTGGGCAAGGAACTTAACCCTTTAAACTGCAGTTTCTGTATCTGTGAAATGGGGATAATACCAGTACTTAATTTAAAGGATTGTTAGTAGAATTAAATGTAATTTTTTATATATTGTATACACACACACATACACAGTTACGTGTGTGTTCTTAGCCCAGGGCCTGTGCCAGTAATAATATTAACAATACCATTAGCTAATATGTAGTACTTAAACTAAGTGCCTTGCACATGTGAGCTCTTTAAATTCTCACAGTAGATGTATGAGGTCTGTAGTTCAGAGTTGTTTAATAAATACTGGCTTTTATTATTAACTGTGTGTCCCAGTCCCTATGCCGGAGGTTGTATTAGGGCAGTCTAGGCCCTTTGTGGGCACTGCTGGAGGCAGGGAGGCCTGCTGGGCAGGACGATGGGATGAGGATGGGGTGGACACTGGGAGCAGCGCCTGCCAGTCCTTACCACTGCTCTGCCCGCTTGCAGGTGGACCGCTACTTGTTGAAGAACGGGCGCCGCATCATCCTGCTGGCCGAGGGCCGTCTGGTCAACCTGGGCTGTGCCATGGGCCACCCTAGCTTTGTGATGAGCAACTCCTTCACCAACCAGGTGCTGGCGCAGATCGAGCTCTGGACCCACCCGGACAAGTACCCCGTCGGGGTCCACTTCTTGCCCAAGAAGGTGTGTTCCTACCTGCACCCCTGGCCAAGGGTCACGTGACCTGGGCTCCCCAAGCTGGGCTTGCCTCCACTCTTGAGGATCTTAACAGGGTTCCCCTCAGGGCAGAAGTCATTCTCTCCATTTAACAGAGGAGGAAAGTGAGGCTCAACGCACGGAATAACTCTTGAGTAGCCAGGCTAGGTGGTGAGAAGAGCATGGGCTTTGGAGAGAGACACATCCAGGTTTGAATCTCAGCTTGTGTAACCAGGTTACTTAACTTCTGAGCCTCCATTTCCTTCTCTGTAACGTGAAGTACCTCTGTAAGGATTATGAGTACTTCCTTGAGTCACAGGTCACAAACACACATGGCCACTAAGTTTGAATGGGCTGGAGGGGACCTGAGCAAGGAACATGCGCCCAGTGGAGGGGGCTGGCTGCCTGTTATCAACCTGGGCCCTTTGGGTCAGGGCTCCTGACATTTCAGAGGAAGCCAGATACCAATATTTTTGTGTGAAATATTCAATTTTAAATATAACCAGGTGGGTTAACTGGGACTTGTTTGTAAGCCAAATGCAGCCTAGAGGCTGCACGATTGTGGCCTTGGAAGAGGGTGATGCTGCTAACACACTGAGCATGGCCCGTGACATTCTGCGAGCATGTGGTCAGGGTAACCATGACGATGAGGTCATCTGACATCAAATGCAGTGCTCATCCTAATACCCCACGCGCTGCCCTCCCTCAGGGGTCAGAATGCTGTGTCTTAGTGCTGACTCTTTAGCATCATGGGCAAACTTGGTTTTGCTACTTAGCCTGATTGGACCTCAGTGTCCCTCTCAGCTAAGTGGTGAGAGTAGTTCTTGCTTCCAACCTTTGACTACTGGTGAGGCTGTGATAGAGTCTTCATATCTCCCCTCCCACCCTTTGAGAAGCTGGTTCTGCCAACTAAGGAGAAGTAGGAAGAGGCCAGGGTGTCTGTCCCCTGAGCCAGCCAACTCCTCTCCCTCAGGTACTGTCTTGTCTGACCAGATGTTTCACCTGTGAGGGCCTCAAGGGGCTGTCCTGTCCTGTGCAGCCTGCCAGGTCCCCATGCTTGTTGTAGGGTTTAAAAAGCCTCATTTGAACCCTCATCTGATCTCAATTGGAGGAAACAGGGCTGTAGTGAGAAAAGGGGCAGGCCTCTGAGATGAGACCAGGGTTGGAAGTGAAAAGGTAAAGAGCTCACCTCCTACCCCGGCACCTGACCCCATCCTCTTCTCCTTTCTCCATCACTGTCATGGCATGGGTTGGGGACATGCTTCACACTCACGTGCAGTGTGTGGGGCAAGGGATTATATATCTTGGTTAACCATAATGACAGCATGAGCAGCCCCCTCATTTATTAAGGTGCCTGCACCATGCCCTCTTGAATATCACTGATGTTTGTAAGAACTGTGAGAGATCCAGCCTACAGATGAGGGAACTTAAGGTTCAGAGAGTGACTTGCCCCCACAACTGTAAAGTACTGGACCAAGAATAGATCAGCCCTGTCTGTCTGGGCTGTTAACCATTACGACACGCTGCCCTCCGGGTGTAGGGTGCCCTCCAGTGTGGGGTGCAGGCCAGGCCAAGCGAAGGGAGGATTCATTGTATCCTCGGGTCATTGGAGACCTTCATTCTGCCTCCAGAACTGCCATGGCCTTAGGGCTAGACTCTGCTCCTGCCTTTGCCTGCCTCTCCCCAGTTTCTTCATTTGTTGAATAGAAAAATAAACCCTGGCCTCCTTCGTAGGGATGTTTGCCTCTAATGAAACAGTGAATGTGAAACCACTTGGGAACATAAAGCTCTCTGGGCTGTGAAGTGAAAGTTGCTCAGTCGTGTCCGACTCTTTGCAACACCATGGACCCTATAGTCCACGGAATTCTCCAGGCCAGAATACTGGAGGGTAGCCATTCCCTTCTCCAGGGAAACTTCCCAACCCAGGGATCGATCCTGGGTCTCCCACATTGCAGGCGGATTCTTTACTAGCTGAGCTACCAGGGAAGCCACCATGCATCTGGGTTGTGGTTAAAGGCGATTGTGCCATTATGGGATGGTGGTGGGATGGGACTTGAGTCAAGAAGTCACCCAGGCAGGGCTGCAGTCATCTGAAGGCTTGACTGGAGCTGGAAGAGTCACTTCACATCCTCGTGGGTGGGAGGTTCCTTGCCACGTAAGTGTCTTCTCCATAGAGCTGCTTAAGTTTCCTCTTGAGATGGCAGCTGGCTTCCCCCAAATCCAGGGGGAGAGCAAAGGAGGAAGCTGAAGTACCTTTTAGCTCCCAGTTTTCAAGTCACGCATCATCATTTCTGCTTCATTCTGTTTATTAGAAATGAGCCACTTGAGGGGTGAGGACGTAGGCTCCACCTCTTGAAGGAGGAAG
Source organism: Ovis aries (assembly GCF_016772045.2). NCBI lineage: Eukaryota > Metazoa > Chordata > Mammalia > Artiodactyla > Bovidae > Ovis > Ovis aries. The sequence goes on along the minus strand of NC_056066.1, from coordinate 63,684,504 downwards.
GTGTTTTATTAATTTATAGACATTTTAAAGGATATATTTGGAAGACGGCTGTGGTCACCACTGCTCAGGAAGTACATTAAAACAACCACAACCAGTGTAATCCAAAAAGGAATGCTATTGGTTCTGTAATGGCAGAGCGTCAGATTCAGACACTGGATCCGGGGATTCATGGGCATCAGAGCTCTGTCTTTCTCTGTTTCTTGGCTCTTCTGTTCTCCCTGCATTCACTTCACTTGTCAAATAAACTTGCTGTTGGTGAGCTGAGACCGATGGCCTCCCTGTTTAGGAATCCTGAGAGTCCCTGTCATGAAAGTATGTCCTGTTCATTGATAAATTGCAGGAAGCATTTTGGTTAGCTGCTTAGGTTGATGGAGGGTGAAGGAGGAGATGTAACTGATGGTCCCACCAGGGCTGCCTGGAGGGGAAGATGTAATTTGATTCCCCCTTGAAGAAAAGCTGAGCAGCCCAAACCCACACACATCCACTGTGAGGACAGGATGAAATAATACGCTTGACACTCAGCAGATGTCACAATAGAACCGTTCCCGCCTCTTTGGGCAGTGAGAAGATGGAGGTTAGGGGTCCCAGAGCATGGCACTGATTCCAGCTTTTCCTGTGTTTCTCCCCAGCTGGATGAAGCAGTGGCTGAAGCCCACCTGGGCAAGCTGAATGTGAAGCTGACCAAGCTGACTGAGAAGCAGGCCCAGTACCTGGGCATGCCCCGTGAAGGTCCATTCAAGCCTGATCACTACCGCTACTGAGAACCGGGCCTGCCCTTTGCCTTCCAGCTGCTGTCCTTGCCTGGGTCCCACCTCTCCTCCCCAAGAGCAAATGGCACCACCTTTGAGATTGGTCTGATAATGTCCCCCATCAACTCCCTGGGGCTCGCCACTCAGTCTTGGGCCTCTGCTGCATCCCCCAAGCTGTTCCAAGTGTGGCAGGGGAAGTTGAGAAGTCCCCCCTCTAGCCCGGGCCATAATGGAGGTGCATGGGGGTTACCCACAGGGAACCATGAGCTCAGGGGTTCAGCAACTGCTCACTCAGTCCTTCCTTAGGCTGGAAGTTGGCAGTGGTGGTCAGAAAGCCCATGCACTTTACCATCCAGGCCTTCACTTGGCCTGTGGACTTTAGACTTATGTTCTTGGTTTACAGGTTCATTGGTTCCTCAGCCCATGACAGATGAGAAGGAGCTACGTCAAAGGGTGTGGAGGAACTGTGGGAGTTTGAATGCTCCAGAGAGCCTGGCTTAGTGCTTAGCATTCTCTTAAACCTCAGAACAATGAGGTTGGTACTTTTAGTCCCTATTTTACAGGGGTTAGAATATATTGTTCAGCAAGAAAAGACAAGAGGAAAGACAGCCAGCGGTTAAGAGGGGCCAGAGAAACGTAAAAGCACATTGATGGTTCCCATCAGAGCTCTGGGTCAAAAAGAGGTTAATTTGGTTTATAATATTAAGAGAGAGCAAGAAGGTGGGTTAATAAAAATTTGGGTGCCTAAAAGAATTTTGAGCCTTTATTTTGTAGAAAATCCATTGCCAACAGTGTGTGGTGTAAGCCATGGAGTGTGATGTGCTGTAAGAGTCTGCTGTGTTGCAGTGTGGGGTAATAAGAGCTGCAGGCAAACCCTTGGGCTTGAGAGAATGGGTAAAATGAGAGAACTCTTACCTCTTAGGGTGTGTCTTTTGCAAACAGCCTGCTTTTTTTACCCAATCTAAGTCTCATGGCTCAAGAGGTTAAAGCGCCTGCCTCCAATGTGGGAGACCCAGGTTCAATCCCTGGGTCGGGAAGATCCCCTGGAGAAGGAAATGGTAACCCACTCCAGTATTCTTGCCTGGAAAATCCCATGGACAGAGAAGCCTGGTAGGCTGCAGTCCATGGGGTCGCAAAGAGTTGGACACGACTGAGCGACTTCACTTCACTTCTTCACTTAAGACTCATGTAATAGGTGAGTTTTGCCTATTTATATTTATTGTAATCTCAGTATTTATTTCTTCTACCTTATTTTTTTCTGTTCCAATTTATATTTTCTTTTTCTCCTCGTTTCCGCTTAGGATTGATCCAGTACTCCGTCGGGGACTGTTGTTTATTGAGCACCTGCCATTAGGTGTTTTGTAGTTTATTTTCACTATCCTCACAAAGAGCTTAGTAATATTATTCTAATTTTATAGATGAGAATGAAGACTTACAGGAGTTAAGTGTCTTTCCTAAAGTCCACAATTACAAGTGGCCTCCTCAGGACTCAAATCATAGGAAGGGGAGTGGGAAATTGGTCTGTCCTGTTCGCCTAAATGGTCATTTCAGTCAGTCAGTTCAGTCGCTCAGTCGTGTCCAGCTCTTTGCGACCCCATGAATCACAGCATGCCAAGCCTCCCTGTCCACCACCAACTCCCGGAGTTCACTCAGACTCACGTCCATCAAGTGATGCCATCCAGCCATCTCATCCTCGGTCGTCCCCTTCTCCTCCTGCCCCCAATCCCTCCCAGCATCAGAGTCTTCCAGTGACTCAACTCTTCGCATGAGGTGGCCAAAGTACTAGTTTCAGCTTTAGCATCATTCCTTCCAAAGAAATCCCAGGGTTGATCTCCTTCAGAATGGACTGGTTGGATCTCCTTGCAGTCCAAGGGACTCTCAAGAGTCTTCTCCAACACCACGTTCAAAAGCATCAATTCTTCGGCGCTCAGCCTTCTTCACAGTCCAACTCTCACATCCATACATGACCACTGGAAAAACCATAGCCTTGATTAGACGGACCTTAATCGGCAAAGTCATGTCTCTGCTTTTGAATATGCTATCTAGATTGGTCATAACTTTTCTTCCAAGGAGCAAGCGTCTTTTAATTTCATAGCTGCAATCACCATCTGCAATGATTTTGGAGCCCAAAAAAATATAGAGTCTGACACTGTTTCCATTGTTTCCCCATCTATTTCCCATGAAGTGATGGGACCGGATGCCATGATCTTTGTTTTCTGAATGTTGAGCTTTAAGCCAACTTTTTCACTCTCCTCTTTGACTTTCATCAAGAGGCTTTTTAGTTCCTCTTCACTTTCTGCCATAAGGGTTAGGGCCCAGAAGTCAGAGAGAAACAAGAACCCACCTGGGAAGGGTAACTAGAGCCAGGGGTCATCGACTGCATGGAAGGCTTTTGGGATATTTGAGACCTAACCCCCGCATGTGGGAATCTCCAGCTAGAAGGAGAAGGTGGGCATGCAAACAACTTTGCCATCTTTTGGGCACTTGCCTTCTACCCAGCTTTAGAGTTCAGTGCCTGGCAGCACTGAAGGGCAGGAGAGAAAAGATGATGCTTGAAATGGATTTTGAAAGAACTGAAGATTTGTTACAGGAATTGAAAGCAAGAGCATTTTGGGCAGCAGGACAACTTAAGAACGAGTTAAGGGGCAGTGGGTGTGGCTGCAAAATAGGGGCAGCTAGGAGATAGAGGGCTAGACAGGTGGCCTGGGAGACAGGGAAAACCTTGAACACTAGGATGAAACTCTGGTTTTAATCATTGAGCTGCACAGATCCCTGAAAGTGACCCCACTTGACTGAACATTCATACTTGTGACTTGTTTTTTTTCACTCTCAGCCTCTGGCTATGAAGTGGTATTAATTAGTAGAGAAATTCAAGAGGCCAAATGGCCTGACCCACGATCACACAGTAAGTAATCCTGGACTCCACGTTGGGGTGGTCTGAGTCCTGGGCCAGGCACTTGGGTGAGACAAATGGGGAGTGTTTAAGTGAAGGTTGCTCCACCCAAGGCATGACATTTTGACAGAAGGTAGTGGTTGGGGTTGGAGCTGTCTTCCTTCAGAAGTTGAGAGTTGAATACACAGGAGAACATGAGGAGATGGAGATTGAGGCCAATCCTGCCTCACAAATCAGCTTTCCCAACCATATGTACATAGCATTATGCTTGGCATGCCCTTGGCTGTATCTGGCATTGTAATTCCACCTCTTCTACTATTTGAGTGCAAATGCATCTGAGTGATAGAAAGAAAGCCTGCTGCTGCTGCTAAGTTGCTTCAGTCGTGTCCGACTCTGCGACCCCAGAGACAGCAGCCCACCAGGCATCCCTGGGATTCTCCAGGCAAGAACACTGGAGTGGGTTGCCATTTCCTTCTCCAGTGCATGAAAGTGAAAAGTGAAAGTGAAGTCATTCAGTCGTGTCCAATTCTTAGCAACCCCATGGACTGCAGCCCACCAGGCTCCTCCGTCCATAGGCTTTTCCAGGCAAGAGTACTGGAGTGGAGTGCCATTGACTTTGAGAAAGAAAGCCTAGTTTGCCCTAGTTTTTTAAAAGTATATGGTGTCAAGCAAAACCCTTGAGTCATACTCAGTGGCCTGTGGTTTGACAGACCATGCTGAAAACTAGAGGACCAATAGACCCTGCTCATGCTTACTTGAGTTTAGCTGCTCATCGAGGTGTCCTGCCCAGTTCTCACTTTTTTTTTTTTTTAAACTCCATATGTGTAGTTGACATTGCATTGTTGTTCAGTTGATAAGTTGTGTCTGACTCTGCGACCCCATGGACTGCAGCACACCAAGCTTCCCTGTCCTTCACTATCTCCAGGAGTTTGCTCAAATTCATTTGAGTCCATTCATTCATGTCCATTGAGTCAGCGATACTATCTAAGCATCTCATCTACTGCCCTCCCTCTTCTGCCTTCAGTCTTTGCTAGCATCAGGGTCTTTTCCAGTGAGTTGGCTCTTCCCATCAGGTGACCAAAGTATTGGAGCTTCAGCTTCAGCATCAGTCCTTCCAATGAATATTCAGGGTCAGTTTCCTTTAGAATTGACTGGTTTGATCTCTCCTTGCAGTCCAAGGGACTCTTAAGAGTCTTCCAGCACCACAATTCAAAAGCATCAATTCTTTGCACTCAGATTTTTTTATGGTCCAACTCTGACATCCATACATGATTAGTGGAAAAATCATAGCTTTGACTATACAGACCTTTGTTGGCAAAGTGCTTTCTCTGCTTTTTAATATGCTGTCTAGGTTTGTGATAGCTTTCCTTCCAAGGAGCAAGCGTCTTAATTTCATGACTGCAGTCACTGTCCAGTGATTTTGGAGCCCAAGAAAATAAAGTCTGTCACTGTTTCCACGTTTTTTCCTTCTATTTGCCATGAAGTGATGGGGCCGGATGCCATGGTCTTAGTTTTTTCAAACTTAGTTTTAAAAAACATTTTAAGTTTTTTTAAACGTTGCATTAGCTATGACTATTAGCATAGCTATGACTCTGCTGTAAATAATTTTAAAATTTTGGTACTTCAGCTATTAGCAACAAATGACACAGGAACCACCTCTCAAGTGATCATGACATCAATGGTCAAAACTGACCTAGAACCACTACTGCCCTCTGCCATTTCTTTTATACCTAGTTATGTACCAGCCATTGCTCTAGGTAAGCACTTATTTATTCCTCATGATAACCTTGTAGAGACTTGAATTCCCGTTTTACAGTTCAGGAAACAGGCTTTGAGAGGGTGAGCTGGCTTTTGTACTCAGTAGGACCAGAATCCAAGCTCTTAGTAGAAAAGAAAGGGCACCCCACTCCAGTCCTCTTGCCTGGAGGATCCCATGGATGGAGGAGCCTGGTAGGCTGCAGTCCATGGAGTCGCACAGAGTCGGACACGACTGAGCAACTTTCACTTTTCACTTTCTTGCATTGGAGAAGGAAATGGCAACCCACTCCAGTGTTCTTGCCTGGAGAATCCCAGGGACGGGGGAGCCTGGTGGGCTGCCATCTCTGGGGTCGCACAGAGTCGGACACGACTGAAGCGACACAGCAGCAGCAGCTGTTCATCTGACCTAGAGAGGTTCAGCACCTTAAATCTTCCACAGAGCTCCTGTCTGTGTGCAGACTGTTAGAGACCAAACGACGGGCTCTAGGACCTGAGTCATGTTTACCAGAAAGAGACAGGATATGCGCTTATCCTGCCTGGCCAATCATGTAACGCCAGCTACTCCTATAACTGAGACAAACAACTGCCTTTATATAAGCCGCCATACTCCTTTGTTCCGGGTTCTTGTCGGATTCCCTTGTGTGGGACGAGACTTGGGCCCTAGTGCGCTAGAGATAAACTCCCTTCTTGCCCTTGCATTACCGTGGTGGACTTTCTCTCTCAGTCAGTTTGGAGATACGGGCTCGGAGCATAACACAGACATGCTCCCTTCCCTAGAGCCTGTCTGAACCCAGGCTGGAGATATATTGATACCTTTCAAGATGTTCCCTCCTGTGGGATCCCATGCAGTTCCCCACATCTGGTCTCTTAGGGGTTCTGGTTTCTGTTATCCTGGCCTTTTCCTTTCCTCTTTGGAGGTGTCCCTGCCAGTTCTCAGAAACCACTTAAAAAAAAAAAAAAGAAAACCCTCTCCTTTCACATCTGGTCTCAACCCTACCTCTGATCTCAGGTCTGCTAATCTGTCACCTGTGTGAAACTGACCAGATACTCACAATGAAAGTTGATGGGTGTCTTACTGCCCCCCGCCCCCATCTCCACTCCTGAGGCTTCTTGGGGAGATGAGGAATTGGTCAAGGGTCCTATTGGAGAAGGAAATGGCACCCCACTCCAGTACTCTTGCCTGGAGAATCACAGGGATGGGGGAGCCTAGTGGGCTGCCATCTATGGGGTCGCACAGAGTCAGACACGACTGAAGCGACTTAGCAGCAGCAGCAAGGGTCCTATAGTATCTGGTCTGACCCCTGCCCTGCCACAGGAAAGTGTGAAGGGAGATTAAGACCTAGGGGAGTTTGTGCAAATTTTGAAGGGAGGAGACCTGGGTCTGCTGTTACCTTATCATGTGACTCTGGGCAGGAACAGAAATAACTATCTCAGATGGTTGTTTTGAAGGTCAAGGATAACATGTATATACAGAGTTTCTTTTTTTTGGCCAGGGCCAGGCAGCATGTGGGATCTTGGTGCCCTGACCAGGAATCAAGTACCTCTTCATGGGGAGTGTGGAGTTTTAAACACTGGACCATCAAGAAGTCCCCTAAAGAGTTTTCTGTCAAGTTTTCAGGGCTGTGTCAGGTACCAGTGAGTGAGGAAGGAGCTGTTTTGAAAGCAGGAAATTTAGACTGTTTGGAGAATTAGATACTTTAGGAAAATCATAGGATCTTAAAACAGCAGGACTTTAGGGGATCTACGGAGCCCAATCCAGCATCTGTAAATGGAGAAATGCAGGCCCCGAGGGCCTAAGTGACATCCAGCCTTCGCCTGCAGGCCTCGGTGTCCTGTTTGCCTCTCTGCCAGAGCTCTTTCCTGCATACCAAGCCCCTTACCCACATCCATGTGGCAGGTTGTGGTGGGAGGGCCTTGCTAGGCTAGAAGGGCAGGGATCCCTTTTCAAGTCCTGCTGGGGACAAGTAACGAGCTTGGAGGGCTTGAGGTAGCACAGACTAAACAACCGGAGGGGTTGTGCAGGTTGGCTTGTGCCAGGTGTAGGGAGAGCAAGTTAGCCAAGATGGCGGTGGTCAGGCACTCTTGGCCCAGGGCCTTTGCTCTCCACGTCTTGTAAAGACATAGTTACATAACAGCTGAGCCCACTTACAGCACTGCTCATGCATGTTATGATGTACCTGCTTGGCCATGAGCCACTTTTGTTCTGCAAACTTACATACAAGCTCCACCTGAACAGCCCTTGTGGCGACATTACAGCTGCGTTATGGCTTTGTCTACCACGAGAGGAGAGAATACAATGTGTCTGCTGCTATGGCTGCTGTGTCAGTAAGGAGAGAATAAACGTGTCTGTAGTTCTTAGGACTCCTTAAGTTTTCTCCAGCTTCCCTGCTTGTGCCTTGCGTACCTTGGGTTCAGCCAATAGTGAGATACAGCAAGACAACTGGTGTAGTTGGCAGGATCAGCAATACACTAGGAGAACTCTGAGGTAGCAGGCAAGGGCCAGCTCCACTTTGGGGCCCCGAGGTTTCAGGAAACCTCAGGAATCCAGATTCTAATCCCCGACACCTGCTCAGGACTACCCCAGAAGACAAAGCTAGGAGATCTGCTTGAAGTGATGGAGGCAGCCAGGTGTACTAATATAATTAGGTCTCGTCAGTCAGCTTCAGTTAAGTACCTCATCAATACACTCTCCAAATGGGCTCGGGGATAGGCACATAGCTCAAGTTGGTCCAGACTCAACCGCAGGATTTCAGGATTTTTACTGGAAATCTGGTGTGGTGCAATCCAGAAAATTGTCCAACAGTGAGTGACCCAAGGAGGTTACCCTGGGCTGCTTGGAGCCAGATTCCTTGTGGTCTGCAGGCTTCCTCCCTGGTTGGAGGAGTTACACCCTCTCAGGTGGTCCCAAAAGTCCCCAGGTGCTGGGCAGTGGGCTTTTCCTGACAACTACCGTAAATAGTTGGTACTTGAATGATTGCCCCCACCCACAGTTCTCATACTTACCCTACTACAAGGGAGGAAAACAGAGAAGTAGGTGGGAACATACCCCCACAGTGCGTCCAATGGAATGTTCTGCTTCAGCAAGTCTGTCTCTGGGGAACATGCTGGCTCTTCTACTAACTGCTGGCTTGTATGGATCCTCACTAATCCAGTAGTTTAGCGCCTCAGAACCACCTGGAGGGCTGAATAAAACACAGATTGCTGGCCCCACCTTGAGCTTCTGATTCAAGGAGATGGGGACCTATAATTTGCATTGCTAACAAGTTCCCCGGTGATGCCTATCGGCTAGTCCACAGTACCAGGCATTGTAGGATTTTCAGCCCCTCCCACCCAGTGCCTGTTGCAGAGCGGAGGCTACTGTAAAAGAGACCCACGTGTCCTGAAAATGGAGCGGAGGCGCTGTCTTCAGGAGCGCTGCCAGGCTTGGCAGGAATGCGAATCTGGAGTTGCTACTTTGCCCCTGTGAGGGGAAGCCTGCCTGAGGGTGACACCAGCACAGAATTGAGACACAGTGACACTTTCCAGAGGACATGAGTCTAGCCATGCTTGACACCGACCTGATGCACCCTCTGGACGTTTCAGTGCTGTGACAACAACAGTTTCCTTTTTTGCCTTTAGCCCATTTGAATAGGGGTGCTATCTAGCAATTCCAAGAGTCTTGCTGAGGTGGAGAAGACAGAGATGCACCAGGGGAGAAAATGGAAAAACACGTGGGGCTGAAGCTCCTGCGAGGGGCTGTCTCTAGGCAGACAGAATCTCCTGCCTGGCTTTCAACGGCCTGGTGGTTAAGGTCGTAAGCCTTGGAATGAGGTGGGCTGAGATGTTAGGTCTAGGCAGAGTACCTAGCCTCTTGGAGCCCCAGTCACCTTATTTTTTTACAATTACTTACCTCAAGGAGCAAATTAGGGACCTTGGCGATCATCCTGGCATGAAGTAGCTGCTCAGTCGATAGACTTATTAGGATGATATTATGATAGTATGACGTGTGTGTACTCAGTCATGTCCAGCTTTTTGCAACTCCATGGACTGTAACCCATCAGGCTCCTCTGCCCATGGGATTCCCCAGGCAAGAATACTGCAGTCGGTTGCCATTTCCTTCTCCACTCCATCTTCCTGATGTTATGCCCAGAGTCCAAGTCCCCAAAACTGAGAGAATAAGACGTCCACAGCAATGCAAAAGCATAAAGGGGTTTATTGCTAGCTCGAGTTAGGGCCCAGGTCTCATCCAGCACAGTGGAATCGGACAAGAGCCCCAAGCTCTGAATCACATCTACTTTTATACAGACAGTTCTTTGTTTCCGTAACAGCATAGCTGATTGGTTAAACCGTACTTGCGCGCGGAACTTTTAAACCTCGCATCCCTATCTGGATTGGCTCGGGTCTGGCGCGGGCTGGGGGCTACAGGGATTTTTCTGACTGGTCGAGCTACACTGCCTGTGGGAGTTCCCAGTGCCTCAGCGTTCCTAGAGACTAAACCTCAGGCCTAGCCTGCCGCTTAGAGCCTGTCCTGGCTCCACTTTGGTCCTAACACCTGACTCAGGATCTTATGTCTCTTACATAACACTCTGGTGGGAAGGACTACCTGGGAAGCCCCTATAATAGTTACAGATCACAATAGGAGGCCTCAGGCTATTAGTGGCAACCCTGGGTCCCTGGCAAAGGGCAGGAAGCCACCTCAGAGGCCTCCTGGAGAGGGGGAGTATCTCAGAACCCTCCAGAGGCTTTGTGTGCATCTCAGGGCCAGTGCAGGGGCTCCAGGATTCTGGTTTGGGTGAAATTGCTGAGGACTACTTGAGAAGTTCCACTACAGTTGGGCCTTCCTGGGGTGGGGGCAGGGGAGCTCCGTTAGACAAGGATCAATTAATTTCAAGATCATGTCAGACTGGGAAATCAAGACTGCTTTGGGATTTTAAAGGGAGTAACCCTTGGCTGATCACTGAAGGGTCGCCTTCCCCTTATTCTGTTCCCTCCAGGCCCTTCTCTACTTTTCTTTTGCAACATCTGGCAAGTCATACTTTATGCAGAATTCTAGATGTTGATAGACATTGGGATAAATAATGAGAGAAAAAAAGAAACCAAAAGAACTAGACTTTTTCCCAGTCATAGTGCTCTACATTTTGACTTGGGGAGGAATCAATTCTGGCTCAGACAGTAAAGAATCTGCCTGCCAATGCAGGAGATGTGGATTTGATCCCTGCATCAGGAAGATCCCTTGGAGAAGGAAAAGGCAACCCACTCCAGTATTGCCTGCAAAATTCCATGGACAGAGGAGCCTGGCGGGCTACAGTCCATGGGGTTTCATAACTTAGTGACTAAACCACCACCACCACCACCACAGCTGACTCAGTGGCTTGTAAATGTGATCTCATCAAATTAGGTAATTTAAAGAAGGTTATTGTTTTAATCATCACCATGATCATTAAATTTTCTTTAGTAGTTGTGTTTTTACTATTGCTGTGGTAGTCTGTGCAGCTGTTAGGCCCAGGAATTCTAAAGAGGAACTCTAAAGAAAAGAAAAAGGAGCTCTGAAAGATGTGAAAACCTTCAGGAGCCAAGGGAATGAAGCTGTTTGCTGGGCTCCCCAGATAACAAGAAGGCACAGTCATCATCGTTGTCATCACCATTTGGTGGTGCCACCTCCCAGACTCTACAACTCCCATAGCCAACTGGGAGAGCTGACAATAGCTACTATCTCTCTGCAAGCCATCAGTATAAAACTCCTTTCTGGAGTGAACAGAAACATAAATTTGATGATTTTACTGAGAAAATAAATGACATTCCTGCTCTATCCCTAGCCCCCCAACACACACCTGCTATGCCTATGTGCATATAGATATACTTTGTGCATGGAAGAAAAAAGAGAAGAACAAGTGTATTCTAGACTAATCTGAAATTCACTACAGATGGTTTGGCTAATTCAGTTAAAATCAAATTCTTTTCTTTACGTATCCTGTCGCCTTCACACATGGGAATTGGTTTTTAGAGTTAAATTCCTGTATAAAGTTCCTATTGTATGATGGGGTAATTTCCTGACAGTGGGTGATGATGCTGAATCTCTGGTTCTTCAAACAGGGGGAGGAACTTAGAGTAAGGATGAAAAGATTGCCAATTAGGTTGGCCTGTGGTCCACAATCCCAGAAGAGATTGAGGTCCTGAGAATTGGCTACCCCTCAGGGTAGTGGTTTTGAAGTATATTGCTTCTGTAGAACCATAAACATCAATTTCTACTTTAAAAACTTTGAAGCCATTTAAAACACCTCATGCGAAGAGTTGACTCATTGGAAAAGACCCTGAGGCTGGGAGGGATTGGGGGCAGGAGGAGAAGGGGACGACAGAGGATGAGATGGCTGGATGGCATCACCAACTCAATGGACATGGGTTTGGGTGAACTCCGGGAGTTGGTGATGGACAGGGAGGCCTGGTATGCTGCAATTTGTGGGGTCGCAAAGAGTAGGACATGACTGAGTGACTGAACTGAACTGAACTGAAAAGATATAGTAAAAATACACGTTTAAACATGCTAGGCACCAAATTTAACATGTTAGGGACCACCTGGATTAGAGTTTGAAGTTAACCTTTTGCTGTTTCTGTTTAACATAAGACTGTTTAGAGGTCACAAGGTGAGCTGTTCAAACCTTTCTGCAACAACTTCTCTGTGTGAATTAGACCTTTTTTGGGCTTACGCAACCAAAACAGAAGATGGAAGTAAACCGGTTGCAAAAGCTGATATTAGGAGGGCAACTGTTAGTCTCTAATGTCTGATTTCAAGTTTTTATAATATTAATTTATAACTTCTAATGTCTCACATAATGGGCTCCCCCTTAAGAATTCAACTGAGGAAATGGTACGCTCCTAAACAAGACAAAACATGAAAACAGTTGCTTTAGACTTTGTTGCAGCATTTCTGGCGCTGAAAGTGTCCTCAGAATAAATCCAGAGTCCAGCTCTCACAGAGGCCAGTTGTGGATTTTCCCCTTCAGTAATTTTTTTTTTTTAATGTATATGTAAGTTTATTTTATTTTATTTTTTTAGTTTTTTTATTTTTTAAATTTTAAAATCTTTGATTCTTACATGCGTTTCCAAACATGAACCCCCCTCCCACCTCCCTCCCCACAACATCTCTCTGGGTCATCCCCATGCACCAGCCCCAAGCATGCTGTATCCTGTGTCAGACATAGACTGGCACAGTAATTTTTTTTAACTGGAGAATTACCCCTCCCGTGTTCAGGACAGATCTTGTGCAACTGTCTATCAAGATGGGCCACCCTTCCCTGGGTACTGCTTCAGGTCAATCAGAGCCCCACTCATGGGAATTTGAATTTTGAGTGGTTCCATGCAAGAACTGAAGTGGTTGGAGGTGACATCCCATAGCTTTGCCCTGAAAACACTGTCCATTTGTTTCCTTGACCTGGCTCCTTTTACATCCTCAGGGCACTATCCTTTCTAAGGCTTGTTGTTTGGCTTTTCCTTTGATTCTTTGAAGAATCCAGACCTCTCCAGTAGAGTATCGCCCCACTTTGTTTCTTAGGCTAGCCAGAATCAGTTCTGTTGTTTGCAACCAAAACATTCTGACTGACTGACTCCAAATTTTGCAAAGGGAAAATGGTAGTAGCATCAAGAGGTCAGTGACTTGTTCAAGCCCACGTTGTTAGAACTTTGGGCACAAGTGTAAGGCCATGCTCTCCAGGAAGAAATGATCCTAAATCAATATTTACAACAGGAGAACAAACACATCTAGGACAGAACTCACCTTTGTACTGTGCATATGAGAGAGACAGGAAGAGAAATGTGAATAATGGCTGGGAAATAGGGGGCATGTATCCCAGATCTTCACAACTTTCAATTCTGGTCACTCAGGCAGGGTTTTGCAGAGACCCAGAACCATTCTCTCTGGACCCTAAGGCTTGAGAAGGAGTTTCTGAAAAGGTGGAAGAATCTTAGGATCTCAACTGAGGGGGAACTTGGGCAGATAAATACCTAACCAGGGATCTGAGCCAACAGAAGCAAAACTGAGGGTCTGTGGGAACAGACCACATATGCTAACAATAGTAGTGGCAGTGTTAGTCGCTCAGTCGTGTCCGACTCTTTGTGACCCCATGGACTGTGGCTTGTCAGGCTCCTCTGTCCATGGGATTCTCCAGGCAGGAATACTGGAGTGGGTTGTCATTCCCTTCTCCAATGCTAACAACAGTTCTGACTTTTAACAAGGGATGATGGTCATTGTTCACTAAACCGTAAGCTCTGTAAGAAGAGGACTGGACTTGTTCACCACAATATTCACAACACCTGGCACAAGGCCTTGTGCCTGGTAGGTGCTCAATACACATTTGCTGAAGGGCTGAATGGGTTGGGCTTCCATGTGGTTGTCTGGACCCAGCAGCCTAGTGATTTTGTCACTAATGGACTGGGTCTTTGGCTTTGCATTTCTGGCCTCACCCGGGGGGAGAATGGTGCCTGGCTGGTGAGAAATGTCTGGAAAACACAGGAGCACTGGCTGCAACGTGTTCCCAATATTCTAATTACTGATGACATTTACTCAGCAGCAGTTGTGGTACAGGGAACAAAAAGTTCTGTGGGCTTGCAGCCTAAATGACAGAACACAAAAGAGCAACTGGGAGCTTCTCTCTCTCTTGCTTTGTTAATGTATAAGAAGCAATGCTATTTCAGATTTACAATAAGAACAGCAAGAGTGACGATCTCCCATTTTATAGAGAGAAATGCAGACTTTTCCCAATGTGCAGAATCATGTCCCCAGCCTAGCCTGGAGGACCCATCATTTTCCTGCGTGTGTGTTCTCTGCCCGGATAGTTCCAGCTCTGTCCGGTCTTGGGTCTGATGTTTGCATCCTTCATTCCATGCTGGTTGTGTCACTGCAGGCGCAATGTGGGTCTTCAGTGGAGAAAGTTCCTTGGAAAGGAGTTTTGAGACATTTGAAAGACGGAAGATTGTAAGTAGACAAGCGGGTCGGGGTAGGGGGTGGCCCCACCTGTGCTGGCCCTTGAGCCCCACTGTCCTCACCTCCAAGGACAGAGAAAAATGGTGGTTATCAGGGCTAAGGAAACGGCTTCCCATTGTTTAGTCACATAACCTCTCTCTAGACTCTCTTGCGTACAACAGGCCTTGTTATTATTTTTTTTTAAATTATCTTCTTGTACCACTACTGTTTGCAGTTTCTTCTTTCTTGTTTATGGTAATTCCTTTGGGAAGAGCTCTAGTTCTGGGGGACACTGGCAGGTGAAACCTCAGCTTGTCTATCTTTTCTACTGGCAGGGATGCCCTCGGCCAAGCAGGGCAAGTAGGTGCTATCACTGAGAGCCCTTGCCTTTCAAAGTGCTGGGAGTTTTCATGTGACTGCCCCCACCCTGGCTGGTCCTTTTCACAGACCCTGTTTACACCTTTAGTGCTTCTCTCCCCAAAACAGCACCTCCCAGGGTCCTTTCAAAGATAAGATGCTTCATCTCAGTTTTCCATAGACTCAGAATCTCTAAGGATGGGGCTGTGGTGACAGTTTGGGACACTTGAGGAGACAGGCCCCTGATAACCCAGGACAAAAATTGCTGCCTAGTTACCATGCCAGGCTCACTGCCCCCTTCCTAGTTGACAGAGCTAGGGTAAGGAGTGAGGAAAAGTCCAGGTTTTCAGAATTAAAAATGGCTGGAACCACTGGTTGGAGTTCTTTTAGCCTGGGAGTGGGAGAAACATATTTTCTCTTTCTTGGGAACTTGAATTATGAATGGTCCCAAGCAAGAACTGAAGTGTCTGGAGGTAACTTGCCCTGAAAACACTGTCCATTGGTTTCTTTGACCTGGCTCCTTTCATGTCCTTCAGGGTCCTATCCTTTCTGAGGCTTGTCACATGGCTTATCCTTTGATTCTCTGAGGCCCCCAGAAATCTCTAGTAGACTGCCTTCTATCTCCCCCACTCCTTTGTTTCTGAGGCTAACCTTTTTGGTGGAGCCTCCTAAGGCTGTAGGATCCTCAGGCCAGAGCCTTCTGGCGGCTGGACCCACAGCAATGTCCAGTCACAATCAGCCACCCCAGCTTGTATTCACAGACCCAGACCCCTTAGGGCAGACAGCGCAGTGAGACTGGGTATGGAGTTGTAGTCATTTTGTTTTTGTGGAGGTGAGGGAAGATCCTTAGAAGGGGCGTAGGGTGAAAGACTGAATGTGTGCTCAGTTGTGTCCGACTCTTTGTGACCCCCATGGACTGTCGCCTGCCAGGCCCCTTTATATACCAGACAAGAATACTGGAGCGGGTTGCCATTTCCTACTCCTACTCCAGGGAATCATCTTCCTTACCAGGGATCATCAAATCGACGTCTCTTGTGCCTCCTGCATTGGCAGGGGAGCTCTTCACCACAGCGCCGCCTGGGAGGCCCAGCAGTTCCTTAACGGTTGCTTTCTCCCTCCGTGATTTTGGAGGCAGCTTCGGGTGTCCTGGGTCAGACGGTAAAGCGTCTGTCTGCGATGCAGGAGAACCGGGTTCGATTCCTGGGTTGGGAAGATCCCCTGGAGAAGGAAATGGCAGCCCACTCCAGTATTCTTGCCTGGAAAATCCCATGGATGGCGGAGCCTGGTAGGCTACTGTCCATGGGGTCACAAAGAGTCGGACACGACTGAGCGACTTCACTTCGGGTGTCCCTAGGGTTAAAGGTAGGGGGCAGCACTGTCTCTGGCGGCCAGATCCAGAAAAGCGCTTACCAGGAGTGCAGCCTCAGGGCTAAGCAACCGCGTTTCCCCAGGCCCGGGAGACAGCAGTTGCGCAGCTCGAGGAACTTGTGTGGTGCAGGGGACTAGGCGAAGGGAAAAGAATGGTTCGGGTTTCTTAAAGAAACAACCACACATTTTCGAGAAGACTACATGTATTTGGATTTTAGCCCAACCCTAGCTGAGACTTCCTGAAGCCCCGCCCCAACGTCAATAGCCGCGCCCACTCCGTTCTCGGAAGCCCCTCCGACCAGAGCTCTCCCGCGGCAGAAAGGCCCCAGGGTCCCGGGAGCCCCGCCCCGCCACCCTGAGGCGCGCTCAGCAGGTGGGGTTGAGCACGCGGCAGGAGCAGGCGCTGCGGAAGAAGCGGCACTGGCAGAAGGCGCACGGGTCGCAGCAGGCGGGCGCTGGTGGCTTGCAGCTGTCGCGGGTGGCCACGCAGGGGGTAGGCGGCGGGGGCCGGGTCCGTGCCACGTTCTTCATCGGAGCCTTTCTCTGTGGGGAAACGCCGAGGCTGCCCGAGCCATCCACGTCCGCCCCACTCGTCCTCACCCCCGCCTGGGAACTCCTCGGACTAGATGTCCCCACCTGCTGTCCACCGCCCGCTCGACTCATGTCCACAGAGCACCCTAGCTGGTCCTCGCCTGCTCCGCCATCAACACTTAACTGGCTCGGGCCTGGCCTCTTCTCTCCCTACGGGATCCCACTCAGCTGCACGGTTTTTAACTTCCGTCTCTGTTGTCTTCCCCTTCCAGTGTATCCGCAATCCCTGTTGGTTCTGCCTTCACGGTAGGTTCGGAGTCTAGCCACTTCTTCACTACCGCTGAAACCCTGGGCTTGGCCGCTGTCTGCTGCCCTTGCCCCTTACTGTCCAGTCTCCAGCGCACAAGGGACTAAGCATATCCTCCTTCCCCTTACTGGGATCCCTGACGCCCTCTGTGGTTTGGCCCGCCTACCACTCTACTGGTCTTAAACACATTGCTTCACCCGCCCGCCCTCTGAGCACCGAACACAGCAAATGAGTTCTTGTTGCAGGCGCTTTGTTTTGGGGCTTCCTTTCCTGGGGACATTCTTTGCTATGCACTCCAGTGCAGGCAGCCACCCACCATCTGTGGCTGCTGAGTACTTGAAATGTGTCTAGTGCAACTGAAGAACCGAGTTTTCAATTTTTATTTAATTTTAATTAAAATTTAAAGATGAAGTAAAATGTTTCCCATTAAAGACAACTACGTCAAGGCTGTATATTGTCACCCTGATTATTTAACTTATATGCAGAGTACATCATTGCAGATGACACCACCCTTACGGCAGAAAGTGAAGAACTAAAAAGCCTCTTGATGAAAGTGAAAGAGGAGAGTGAAAAAGTTGGCTTAAAGCTCAACATTCAGAAAACGAAGATCATGGCATCTGGTCCCATCACTTCATGGCAAATAGATGGGGAAACAGTGTCAGACTTTATTTGGGGGGGCTCCAAAATCACTGCAGATGGTGATTGCAGCCATGAAATTAAAAGACGCTTACTCCTTGGAAGGAAAGTTATGACCAATCTAGATAGCATATCCAAAAGCAGAGACATTACTTTGCCAAGAAAGGTCCGTCTAGTCAAGCCTATGGTTTTTCCTGTGGTCATGTATGGGTGTGAGAGTTGGACTGTGAAGAAAGCTGAGTGCTGAAGAATTGATGCTTTTGAACTGTGGTGTTGGAGAAGACTCTTGAGAGTCCCTGGGACTGCAAGGAGATCCAACCAGTCCATCCTAAAGGAGATCAGTCCTGGGTGTTCTTTGGAAGGACTGATGCTAAAGCTGAAAAACTCCAGTACTTTGGCCACCTCACGCGAAGAGTTGACTCATTGGAAAAGACTCTGATGCTGGGAGGGATTGGGGGCAGGAGGAGAAGGGGACGACAGAGGATGAGATGGCTGGATGGCATCACCGACTTGATGGACATGAGTTTGGGTGAACTCCGGGAGTTGGTGATGGACAAGGAGGCCTGGAGTGCTGCACTTCATGGAGTTGCAAAGAGTCGGACACAACTGAGCAACTGAACTGAACATTGTTTTGTTAGGACTATATTTCACTAGTGTTAAAAACTGGGCATTGGAATTGCGAGTGTAAAAGTAAAAGACTTAGCGCAAAAAAAGTAAAATATTAATAACTTTTTATGTTGGTTACATATTAAAATGATAATATTTGGGATCTACTGGGTTAAATAAAATATTAATATTAATTGCACCTGTTGTTTTTCTCTTAAAAATCTGGCTACTGGAATTTTAATTTATATGTGTCTCACGTTGCATTTCCATTGAACACTGCGGCTCAAGATTACAGAGTTTCTCAGTCTTTTAAGTGCTGCCTCCTCCTAGAGAACTTCCCCTGACCACTTTTCCCTTTCTTCTGTCTCACTGCCATGCTTTCATTCCTTCACAGTGTTTATCATTATCTGAACAGCACTGGTTAACGTGCTGTTCTGTTTCTCCCAGAAGAGTGTAAACTCCACGAGAGCAGTTATATATCTCTCTTGTTCACTACTATATTCCCAGAATCTAGCATGTAAATAGATTTTACAGTTCTGTCAGTCATCTGACCTGCTTGTTCACTTTACGAAGGCTCAACGAGAACAGGGAACTTTATTGTGATCACAGTGCCAGGTCATGCCTTCCAATGCTTGTACAATATTCCTGGCTCTGTTTGCAATGATCTGATCAAATGAGACACACTAAAATAGGAACACTGTGCATTTCAACAGTGCCTTAATCTAGTATTTCTCGAACCTGTATCATGGTGGTATAATTTTAGGCAGTACATGAATATTAAATGACACTGAATCGCACAGTGAGAGAGGATTCTTTTTTCAGTCTCTTTCAAATGGAAAGGCTCAGTTTGATGTCAATATATCCTTAGTGTTTCCCTAACACTTTCTAATCCTTCTTTGTTAATGCAGAGAGCAAGTCTCAGATTTAGAACTTGTGGCAAGCAACACCAACCAGCTAGAATTTGCTAACAAGGTTTTATTTTCGTTTTACTTATTTTCTTGGTTACTTCCTATATATGTCAAGTGATACTGGTTTTCTATCATGATTATATAGTTGGTTTTTTTTAATTTATTTTTGGTTTTGGCTGTTCAGAGCCCTTGTTGCTTCGAGGGCTTTTCTCTAGTTGTGGTTAGTGGGGGCTACTCTCTAGTCGCAGTGTTTGGGCCTCTCACTGCAGTGGCTTCTCTTGTTGCCTTGCATGGGCTCTAGGGTGCACAGGCTTCAGTAGTTAGTTGCAGCTCCCCGGCTCTAGAGCATAGGTTCAATAGTTGAGGCGCACAGGCCTAGTTGCTCTGAGGCATGTGGTGGTCTCTCCGACCCAAGGATCCAACCCATGTCTTCTGCATTGGCAGGAGGATTCTTTACCACACAGCCACCGGGGAAGTCCTGTTACATAGTATTTTTGTTTTTAAGTTTTAAACAAATATTAAATAAGTGGAACTCAGATGTGGTAAAAGTTGTAGAAATGGTTCTGAAATGACTGAGCTTTGGGAAACATCGCATTCATCCAAAAGAATGAATGACAGTGAAATTTCAGGCAGGGTTCGAGCTAGTTTAGAAAGTTTGAGCTAGTTATTTTAGGCAGGGTTCAAGCTAGTTTAGTTTGCTGCTGCTGCTAAGTCGCTTCAGTCATGTCCGACTCTGTGCAACCCCATAGACGGTAGCCCACCAGGCTCCTCCGTCCCTGGGATTCTCCAGGCAAGAACACTGGAGTGGGTTGCCATTTCCTTCTCCAGTTTAGTTTAGGTAAGCAATTTTACTCAGCATCCTGGACCTCAGCCCTTGGCGGTCTGCTTCAGGGCTCGAGGTCAGGAAGGTTTTGGTAGCTTTCTGTTTCTCTGGGCATGCAACCCTGAAAACCTTTCATTTAGTTTCTGGCCAGAGCTTGGATGTCCTCCCCTTTAAGTCCAGCCCCATCCCGACAATGTGAACTCCCAGGCCTACCTTGGAAGCTCTTTTCTTCTTTTCCGCTTCATTTCTGCTGATCTTTTTGGATTTCTTGTTCAGTGCTTCAAAGAGAGACAGAAGGAACAAAGCCATTTCTGAGGGTCCTTAACTGCAGTGAAGAGGGAGGAGCAGAGAGCGCTCTAGGAAGCCCCAGGGTGGGGGAGAGGATGAAGGTTTGGTTGGATAGATCATATCTTGGGACTTAGGCCAGCAGCTTCTGCAGCCTGGCCGCAGACCTGGAGCCAGAGACTGACAGCAAAGAGTCCTCTGAAGGAAAGTGAAAGGGAAAATCCAAGAAGGCCCTGGAAAATGGACTCAGTGTCTCTACAAGGATGGTCTTGTGTTTCCGGTATTCCTATTTCCTATTTCTCAGAGCTTTGGAGCCAGGCAGACCTGATTTGAATCCTGACTCTGCCACATAACAGCTTTGTGGTCTTGAACAACCTACTTAATCTCCTTTTGACTCAGTTTTCTCATATGCAAGTAGGTACTGTTATACTTACCTTGAAGAGTTGTGAGGATAAATGAGGTATGTTTATATAGTGGAAAATCTGACACAGATCAATGTTAATGTGCTCCAGGCCTTCCCATATTTCTAGAATATCCTCTTTTTGAAGTGAGAGGCAAGTCAGTAAGGAATATTAGTTCTGAGCTTAGATTCTGGAGTTAAACAGAACCTAACCCAGAACCTGGGTGTGTATTCAGTTCAGTCAGTTCAGTTCAGTCGCTCAGTCATGTCTTACTCTTTGCGACCCATGGACCATCTCTGCCAATCACAAACTGTATGTTAGTTACTTAACTTTTCTAACTTTTAATTTACTTAGCTGTGAAATAAAATAGGAATAAAAATAGTATTCACTTCAGAGTACCTATCAGAAAATAAGCATATATGTTATAATTATTGTCAGATGAATTTGAACCGGAAATTCTCCAATGCTAGGCTCTAATACCCTGATATTTTCCTCTGAGCAGTCATTTTCAATTCTCAACCCTGGCATGAAAGAACTAGTTTGTCCCAGACTTGGTTATATTCTGCAGCATTTTCTAAAAATTTTACCATTGATAGGAGTTATGTGATTTAGTAAGTTTCAGAAACACGAAGTTAAACCAAATTCACCAAGTGTCTTGACTTTATGGTTTCTCAGAGCCTCTATCATGCTAAGCTGCATACTAGATTGGTGAGAGGCAGAGCTTTCTTAACCAAACAAGTTAAGGGACACTTGATTCCTCCAGAATTGTTCTGAGGAATGAGCACAAAGGAGCTCTGACTGATAGCAATGGATCCTGATATCGGCTTGGAGAGTGTTTGACCCCTGCAGCCCCTTCTCATGGGCCAGAGCCCAGAGGCTGGGCCCCAGGCCAGGCTACTTACCCACGATAGAGACAGAAGGGAAATCCAACAGGTTCATGGAAGAATTGTTCTTCAGGTTCCTTTCATCTCTGGGCTTTTCCTCAGGTGCCAGGTGGCTGTAGGCACTGAGGAAGCACAGGCAGACCAGCAAGGTAGCCAGGAAGAGGCGGCTGACATCCATCCCAGGAGGCTTGAGAGCGACAGAGAAGGCAGTCAGGTAGGCCAGGGGTCTGGCAAATGCATGTGCCCTCCTGCTTTCTTTTGTTTCCTTGGGCTGGTGCTCTGACCCCCATCCCACAGCCCAGTGTCCCAGTGGAGCTGGAGGACCAGCAAGGCTTAGGACATGGAAGGAGAACTCATGAAGGAAAAAGAGAGGAAGGGAGAGATGGGAGAGGAAGAAAGACAAGGAAGGGAGGGAGATTGCAAAGAGAAAAAGAATGCATTGCAATTGTCTCTGCCTTCCAGAGGGTGGGGTGCTGTTTTCTTACATTTTATGTCGGTAGCTCCAGGAGATCCAAGGCCTAAGCAGAATTGTTGATAGGTCCCCAGTAATGCTTCACAGTGGCAGAGGTCTTACTAAAGTATTGAGAATAAAGCTCATGAGTTAAGACTCAAGAGAAGGTGCATGGATAAATGGCTCCTTTGGACAAATGTGTATGTCATTGCATATGCTATATTCTGACATCCAGAGGAAATGAATGCAGGTATGTTTTGTGTCAGAAGGATAGGATGGACCTGTTCACATAGGCTAGCTAGATTTATTGATTTATTGCTAGCTGGGTTTTGATGAAGAAGACAGATCCCAGAGTGGATTTCTTCCCACAAATGTCTGTCTGTCTCAATCGGGGCTCACAGTTTCAGCATCATCTTATCGTCTCCGAATGTGGGATCCCCACTCCTCACCCACCCTGTGCATGTTCTTGCTGTCATATCTGGACTTATTAGTTAGGTGGCGCTAGAGGTGAAGAATCTGCCTGCCAATGTAGGAGATGTAGGAGACTTGGGTTGGGAAGATCCCCTGAAGGAGGGCATGGCAACCCACCCCAGTATTCTTGCCTGGAGAATCCCATGGAAAGAGGAGCCTGGAGGGCTCCAGTCCATAGGGTTTCAAATAGTTAGACACAACTGAAGTGACTTAGCATGCACTCGAGCCAATATATTCCCTTTATTTTCTTAAGATTTTTTTGTGTGTGAACCATTTTTAAAGCCTTTATTTGTAAAAATATTGCTTCTGTTTTATGTTTTGGTTTTGGGCTGGGAGCATGTAAGATCTTAGCTCAAACTCACACCCCTTGCATTGGAAGGGGGACTCTCAACCACTGGACCACCAGGGAAGTCCCCCCCTTTATTGTCTTAAACTAGTATGAGTGGAGTTTTCTGTTACTCTCAACTCAGGACATTCTAAAGGATATTTTCCCTTGCAAATAGTCCTGTTGTTACATTTTCAGGTGTAACGTTAGACTCTAAGGCAAAAATCGCAGAGTACAGTTTCTCCAGCTGGCAAATGATGGAATTTTTTTTTTTACTTTCACACTGGAATAAGTAATTGGCTTGCCTCTAGGGATCATATTGTATGAAAAAAATCTTTTTCTTTGAACACCAGGATCACCATCAGCATAGAGAAATGTTCATACTATGAGAGGTGTACAGGAACTGAGACCAGCTGAGGGAAAAGCATATCCGCAGCTCCCAATTCTGGAGTGGCTGTCTCCTTATCACACAGCAGGGGCTCTCTGGAGAGGAGATTGATCAGAATCGCCTGCATATTTATTTATTTTTAAAATGCATTTATTTTGGCTGTGCTGGGTTTTCGTTGCCGCACACAGGCTTTCTCTAATTTCGTGAGCAGGGGCTATTCTTCCATGTGGTGTGCAGGCTTCTCGTTGCAATGGCTTCTCTTGTTGCAGAACACATGCTCTAGGCATGTGGGCTCAGTGGTGGCGGTGCACGGGCTTAGTGACTCCATGGCATGTAGAATCTTCCTGGACCAGGGATCAAACCCATGTCCCCTGCATTGGCAGGTGGATTCTTCTCCACTGTGCCAGAAGGGAAGTCCTCACCTCGCCTCACCTGCATATTTAAATTGATTCTCTCCCCTCTCTCACCCACTCACTAAGTACATGTGGTTGACATTGCATAAGTTAACTGCGAGCATGATCTGGCTTCACTGTGCCTCCTATCTTTGCCCAATCACCACCCTCCACAGTCAAGAATGTTGGTTTTAATTTTTGACTCTTTCTTCCCTGATCTTTACATCTGATCTCTTACCAAATTTTACTTTATGCTCTCTTTAAATAATCTCATATTTTCCACTTCCTCTTCACTCCAGCCCATCCCTTCTTCTCAGTGGAACCAGTTACACTACTCCTCCATCAGGAGGCCTTTGCTCTGGCTTCAACAACATTATCCACTCTGAGCTCCCTCAATCACATTTTATCCTTCCTTCAGGGCCCAGCTCAATGCCAGTGTTGGCACATTTCTCTCTCAGTGTTAGGTAAGCCCCAATAGTTCTCTCCTTTTTCTGAACTCTTCCAGGTCTTAAACTTAATACCATATCGCTTAGTACTTCACTGTTCTTTTAAGTGTTCGTGTGGCTCATCTCATCAGTTAGACTTGGTTCTTTGTTTCAAGAACCTCACAGTTGCCTTCCAGCTGCCATAGCTCTGCTGTCATACCCACCTATTCCAGTTTGCCTCTCTGCCTGTTGTATTTTTTTTTCTGCCTGTTTTAGATGCCACTTGAATTCTAAATTCTTGGCCAACCAAAAGGTTCTTCTAGCCCAGTTCAGTCTAACTAGAGCCGTCAGCGTTGCCTGGGATGGCTAATTGGTTAGGACTGAGGAAAACTATATTTGAACGATTTCCTCCATTCCTTCCCTCTCAACTCCTGGGCCGTCTCTTCCTCGTAGGACTCCCTTCTCTCTGATGCTGCTGCTGGGCTCTTAACTTGGAAAGCAGTTTCCTTCTCTCTTGTTCCCCACATCCAATCAATCAGTCATTTGAGTTCTAGTGATCTTCATTCCTCCCATTTCTCACAACCATTTCTCCCTCCCTTTCCATTCCTTCTGTCCCTAGTGGTCTAGTTCCTCCCACTTGGTCTTCCATAAGAGCCTCCTCATTGGCCTTGACTCTAGAACATATAACCAGATTAAGCTTCCCTATTAAATAAAGTCCCATTTCCATTCATTCATTCATTCATACATACATATTCATTCATCTCGTTGATAGGGACAGATAAAGGGACAAAAGGCTTCCCTGGTAGCTCAGCTGATAAAGAATCTGCCTACAATGCAGGAGACCCCAGTTTGATTCCTGGGTTGGGAATATCCACTAGAGAAGGGATAGTCCACCCACTCCAGTATTCTTGGGGTCCCCTGGTGGCTCAGCTGGTAAAGAATCCACCTGCAATGCAGGAGACCTGGGTTTGATCCCTGGATTGGGAAGATCTCCTGGAAAAGGGAATGTCTACCTACTCCGGTATTCTGACTTGGAGAATCCCAAGCACTGTATATATAGTCCATGGGGTCACAAAGAGTCAGACACGACTGAGCAACTTTCACAAAGGGACAAAACAGGTCATTAAATAGTTAATCCCACTAGGGGATTGTAAGTAGAAAAAATATGGGAGACCCTTGTATTACTCAGATTAAAAAAATCAATTACTCAGATTAAAAAAATCAGGTTTGCTTAACCACAAAACCAAGCAGTCTTGCTTAGCAACAAAACCATACAACAGAAGTATGAGACATGCCCACAAACAGTGAAACAATGGTGGCATGAGACATCTTGTCCAGTGAGCTCATAAGTTAATGATTCCCTAGGACATACTCTCTGCATACATAAGAAAAAATAATTTGTGGACCTAGCTTGACCATGTAGAACAAGAAAATTCTCTTATTCAACCTAGAGGAGGAGCTGATGATGGAAGGATGACGTCTATTCAAGAAAAAGACATTTCTTCTCCCCCTCTCTACTTTTACTTTGATTATAAAACTGCAACCCACTAAATTCTTGGGGTATGGCACCCTGTCACTCCCTGGCTTGTAAGCCTCACAAACTTCCTATTCAAATAAATGATTTCTTAATCTATCACTTTTCCTCTTCCTGAATTCTTTCTGCACTGAAACATAAAGGACTGTGGTACCAGAGCTCTTCAGAACCCCCCCCCCCCACCGCCAATGACCCCAAATGCTTTCATAGTGACAATTATTAGTTAAGTACCTACTATAAACCAGTGCTATGCTAGATTTTTGGGTTACAATAGTGATCAAGATACAAAATGATGCCTGTCCTTACAGAGCTTAGATTCTATCAGGGATGGCTGACAAGTTAAATAAGTTATTCTAATAAAGCTTTTGCCACAGGAAACCTCAGCTAGTGCATAGACTTGGGGAAGTTCTCAGAGCCAGCTGCATTGAAGCTGAGAACAGAGGGCTGATTTGGATTTATCCATGCTGGAGAAGAGAGTGAAGGTGGTGAGGGCAGTGTTGCAGACACTGAGAGTCGTGTACAAGCATGAAAATCTAAAAGGCAAGAGAGGATGGTGCATTTAAGGAACTAGAAAAGATCAGTAAATAAATAAATATAAATATAACAGAAGGTGGAGGCAGGGGCCAGATCATGACAGGACTTTTAAACCATGGTGAAGAATTTGGACAGTATCTTCAAGACAATGGAAAATGAATGAAGAGTTTTGAATAGGAGGAGAGACTTAATCAGATTTGCATTGTAGAAAGATTCCTTGGACTGGGGTGTAAAGATGGAGGGGACAAGACTGAGAGAAGGAAAACCAATTAAGAGGTGGCTGCTGGATTCCAGGCAATTTCATTCCTCTAGAGGGGTCACCCTGATTACCAAATGAAATAACATACTACATAGCCTCAGAAAAGGACCAGAGCCCTCCCCAAGCTACCTTCCACATTCCTTCCCAGTTTTATCTTTTCTAATAGGAAGTATATACCTTAGCCAAGCTTAGCTACCTCCTGGTCCCAATACAAAGCTCCCCCTTTACCATTTCTTATGCCTGACCACTTCTGACCTAAGCATGGTACTTAGCTTGTTACACAAGCATTTATTTACTTATCACTGAAGCTGAATCTGTGGCCTCTAGTGACTGCAGTATTCATTTGGTCTTTCCATATTTTGTGTAGCATTTGTGTGGTCTTCAAGCTAAGAATGGTTTTGACACTTGTAAAGTGTTCTATTAAAAAAGAAAAAACAACAGGGAATTCCGTGATAGTCCAGTGGTTAGGACTCTGTGATTTCACTGCTGAAGGCCAGGGTTAAGTCCCTGGTTGGGGAACTAAGATCCTGCAAGTTTTGAGGAGTGGCCAAACAACAACTAGAGACCCTGTGTGGTCCATAAAGCATAGAACATTTAGTATCTAGCCTTTCACAGAAAAAGTTTGCTAACCCTATCTAGAATGTGAGACTCACAAGGGGCTGTTAAGCAAGCATGAAAAATCTCGCATGACGCAAAGATCCCATGTGCTGCAACTAAGACCTGACACAGACAAATAAACAAATAAATATTTGAAAAATAATACTGAGAATTTCTGCACTGAAGTGAAAGGAGAGTTGGGAAATGTGAGTTAGAAAAGAAGTGACTGGAGTTTGGGGGAGATTAACTGAGACCCAATGTGCATCACTTCCTCTGAACACCTGATAATGCAGGAATTATCACCAGCACAGCAACCAGCAGTTCTAATATACTAGCCACTGCAAACAGGCAGGAAGGACTAGTCACCAGGTACCATCTCTAGACTAATTTAGGTTACAGTGAATTCCAAGGCTCAATTTTTTAAAGTTTCCTTTGTTGTATAAGCAACTCTTAAGGAATAAACAGAAAATACAGTTTCTTTTATAGCTATGGAATCTATAAAACTAGACTGAGCCTGGGAAGGGTGAAGCCTCAGTGAAATTAATCTTATTTGTGTATTGGGAGAGGGTAAGAACCAATATTTCTTAAGCCAATCCTGTAAGAGACTGTATATTCTAAATATAATATACATCCACAATACCTAGATGTATTATGATCCTTGGGGTCAGATTTTCTTTTTTTTTTTTTAATTCAGGATTTTGTGGATTTTAGAAAACAGTATCTTCTGTATACCATATTAAACCACATATATGGGGTCTAGAAGCACCCATTACAAACATATTGATGCTTCTGAAGCAGAAAGGTGTGGATATACAAAGAATAAACAAAGATTGAGAATTGATTTGCATCAGTTCAGGACAGATTTTGTTGCCAAATGAGTCAGCAAAGGGAAAAAAAAAAACAGTTTTCAGAGTTGGGGGACTTTGCCATTTCAGGTAATGGGTTGGGAACCTATACAAAGCCTTGGTGCTATTACTCCTCAGCAGGGACACACACTTCATCTGCTAATACAGGATCATAATGCTGACAGCAGCAGCTGCTGCTGCTAAGTCGTTTCAGTCGTGTCCGACCCTGTGCGACCCCAGAGATGGCAGCCCACCAGGCTCCGCCATCCCTGGGATTCTCCAGGCAAGAACACTGGAGTGGGTTGCCATTTCCTTCTCCAGCAGTGACCTGTGTAATTGCTTTTTAAGAGTAATCTGTCCTCCCACTCCGTAGTAGTGAAGAATGTTCTCTGATCGGTGGTATCACTGATGGCAATTCTTCCTCTTAAACTCATCATCTGCTTTAAGTTACTGCTTAGGACTTAAGATGAGTGTGTCTTCAGTATGTGGATATAAAGAATCCAGAAAGGGAGTGAGGTTTCACGGATATACCTGCCATTTAAGAGACTGTGTGCACCCTCAGCTCACCTGGGCCTCTGCTGTCTCATCTGTGAAATGAGAGGAGAGAACTATACAACCCGGTACACATTACAAGGCACAGAGTACGACTTGAATACAGATTTGTTTAATGGATGAAAGCATGGAAAGACCTATTTTAACATTCTATAATCCATAATTTCTGATTCCCGCTTCCTGAACTTTGGGGAGGTGAAGTAGTCGCACAAAGAAGGATTTTGTAAAGAAGGATTTTGTGTACCCTTAAGAGCTGAGGCATTTATAAATGTATTAGTGTGACTGAATCTGATTAAAGTCTGAAAAAGAGGGCATGAAAAGTCATGGCTAAATGTGAGTGGTTTATACACCTCAGGAGTGTTGATCTGTGTTTGCGCATGTGTGTGTGCACGCACTTGAGTACTAATGTGTAAGGGTTGATTGAGGGGCTACGGGAGACAGCAGTGTCCAGAGCACCTCTGTAAGGTAGAGAGATGGTGTAGCAGTATTCAGTGGGCACTGAGTGTATGCCACAGACATCCCCTTAGCTATGATACTGGGGATAAGCTGACACCTTCATCCTTTAGGTCAAGGCCTTGGTCCCCAAAGGAAAGGAAAGAATTGTAATGTCCCAGTGATGGGGGATGGCTAACCACCTATTGGGACAGAGGTACAGTGAAAGATGAGAAATGAAGAAGAGGTGAAGGCAGCAGAATCTTCTTGAAGACTGCAAACAATATTAGCTGCTGACCTAGCTAGGTGTTTATCAGCTGAAGTCCTGACAGCCTGCTCTGGGCTGTGCTGGTGGCACCTGGGAGGGGAGCCAGGATTTTTTTTTTTTTAGATGCTTCCTGCATGGTTTGTCTTCTCAGTCATTGTCCATAGGACTCTGAGAAGCTATAGGAATATGCAGGTGCAGATGCAATGGCCAGCTTCACCTCCAACATTGTGGAAAGGGATTGCACATCACGGGACAGAGCCCTGCACTCCCATACACCACTTAGAGTCTGGGGAGAGTGACCTCCTGGGGTATCCACACTGGATGTATTTGAATTTTTTACAAGCATGTTATCACTTTGTAATAGAAACACTTTGATGCTTTCACACTGCGGTGTTGGAGAAGGCTGTTGAGAGTCCTGTGGACAGCAAGGAGATCAAACCAGTTAATCCTAAATGAAATCAATCCTGAATATTCATTGGAAGGACTGATGCTGAAGCTTCAATAATTTGGCCACCTGATGCAAAGAACTGATTCACTGGAAAAGACCCTGATGTTGGGAAAGACTGAAGGCAAAAGGAGAAGGGGGTGACAGAGGATGAGATGGTTGGATGGCATCATCAACTCAATGGACATGAATTTGAGCAAACTTTGGGAGATGGTGAAGGACAGGAAGCTTGCAGTGCTGCAGCCCATGGTTGCAAAGAATTGAACACAATTGAATGACTGAACAACAACAACAAGAAGAAACAATAAAGGAGGATAGAAATAAAATATTAGAAGCTGTTTGACACACCACCAAAGGATTTTAATAAGCTGGACAGAGAATTATATTTGTTGTGTGATAGTGAGCCTGGGGAATTTTCAAGACCCTCCTCCCCTTTTGTACCTTAAATTCAGCATGCAATTTGCTCTCAGTACCTACTGCTGCTGTCAGTAAAATGTGGGGCTTTCTCATGGCATATCTTCCTATTACCTGGGGCTCTTGCTCTGCCCTGGAACGCTCTCAAAGCCTGTTACTCTTCTGGCTCATAGCCACAGTTTCTGATGTGCCAAAAGCTGGGAGAAGCAACACTTAATTTTTGTTGTGGTTTAGTTTCTCAGCCAAACTAGCTGTACCAAATACTGAGGGTCTGGACCAGAGGAGTAATATCTCTTGTTCATAGTTACCTAGATTCCTCACACCAGATGTTCAGCAGCTGCAGAAGGATCCCGCTGCCTTACACATGTCATCCACCTGGGTGGTTGGTGATATGCCTGGCTGGGCTGAGCATGGGAGGTCCCAATGGGGCTACTGACCCATTCCTTAATGTTCACCCAGGCTTATTAATGATGAAAATTTCTGGGGTAGCAGGAGAGTGACAATATGCTTTACCTACTTAGTTAACAAGAAGAACAGCCAATCAAGCAACAAATACTTTTTGAATGCCATGGGACTTGACGTGAATCCCTGTCACCTCTCTCCAGGGAAGTTTAGTGTCTCCTCCCTAGACACACTGTATTGTAATAATTTGTTTATTTTTCTGTCTCTTCTAGGCTGAAGACTCATTAAGGGCAGAGCCTTTGCCTTACTCATCTCCATGCCCATTGCCTCCCTACTACCCCTGGCCCTAATGCCTAAGCTCAGCACAAAATAAGCCCTCAATAAATGTTTCTCTCAGTTGAGTCAATTTACTATATGGTCAATATAAATGAATATGGGAATTCCCTGTCAGTTCAGTGGTTAAGACTCAGTGCTTTCACTGCCATAGGCCTGGGTTCGATCCCTGGTAAAGGGAACTAGGATCCTGAAAGCTTGCATGGTGAAGCCAAAAAAGATGAATAAAGGGTCCCTAGAAAAACAAGTCCCTGACTTTAGATGGCAAACAAACAAATAACTAACAAAAAAAGGAGGAGAGAAGTGCTAGAGTTGAGGTACAAGTGAAATAAATGCCTCAGGTAGGCAGAAAAAAGAGTGTGGTTAAACTGCTCAGGGTCTTGGGTGATTTCATGGATTATTGTTGGCCTCTGCTTTCCTCAGCCTCCTTCCAATTTGGGGCTGTAGCTCCTGGAGTGCTCAGACATTCTGTGCTGTTCTTGCCAGTTCTTCCCTCTTTCTCATGGTTCTATTTCGCAAACAGCCTCTGCTGTCCTTTCCCTTTGGCAGTCTCCTTGAATTTCCTGCCCTAGAGGGAGGCTTCCTTTTATAGCCATCAGGCCACTGGTAGCCAAATGTGCACTGCCAAAGCCAATTACTGAGATTTCCATCTTATTTTAATCAATTATTTGGCTAGAGCTTTAAAAAAAAATCCTTATTAGAGTACAGTTGCTTTACAATGTTGTGTTATTTAGGTTGGTGCAAAGTAACTACAGTTTTGCATTGTTGAACTGTGCTGTTTTAATATTGGAATACATTCTTAAATAAATGTGATTATGTTACATATCACTTTAATGTACATTTCTTGCTTTGTTTTGGCTAATG
The DNA here is from genome assembly GCF_016772045.2 of Ovis aries. Classification (NCBI taxonomy): domain Eukaryota; kingdom Metazoa; phylum Chordata; class Mammalia; order Artiodactyla; family Bovidae; genus Ovis; species Ovis aries. Next base: position 63,653,132 of record NC_056066.1, on the reverse strand, counting down.
ACTTATTACTTGCTGTTTATTTTTATTTTAGACTAGGGAAATGATGTCTAGATAGAAAGTAAGTTCAAGCAATGTTCTTATTCGAGTTCAAAATGGTGCATGAAGCAGCAGAGCCAACTTGCAACATCAACAGTGCTTCTGGCACAGGAACGGTTGGCGAACGTACAGTGCAGTGGTGGTTCAGGAAGTTTTGCAAAGGAGACAAGAGCCTTGAAGATGAGGAGTGCAGTGGCTGGCCATCAGAAGTTGACAACGACAAGTGAGAGCCATCATTGAAGCTGATCCTCTTACTACAGGAGAAGTTGCCAAAGAACTCAACATCAACTGTTCTACGGTCATTCAGAATTTGAAGCAAATTGGAAATGTGAAAAAGTGCGATAAGTGGGTGCCTCATGAACTGACTGAAAATTTTAAAAATCATCATTTTGAAGTGTCATCTTCTCTTATTTTATGCAACAATAATGAACCATTTATTGATTGGGTTGTGACGTGTGACAAAAAATGGATTTGACATGACAACTGGCAATGACCAGTTCAGTGGTTGGACTGAGGAGAAGCTCCAAAGCGCTTCCCAAAGCCAAGCTTGCACCAAAAAAAGGTCATGCCCACTGTTTGGAGATCTGCTGCCTGTCCGATCCACTACAGCTTTCTGAATCCCAGCAAAGTCATTACATCTGAGAAACATACTCAGCAAATCGATGAGACGTATGGAAAACTGCAATGCCTGCAGCCAGCATGGTACAGAAAGGGCCCACTTCTCCACCACAACGCCCCACCACACATTGCACAACCAATGCTTCAAAAGTTGAATGAATTTTGGCTTCTTCCAGGTTTAGGCCTAGTAGTGGGATTGCAGGGTCATATGGTGGTTTTATCCCTAGCTTTTTTAAGGAAACTCAATCCAGGTCTCTGTAACAACCTAGAGGGGTGGGATGGGGAGGAAGGTGGGAGGGAGGTTCAAAAAGGAGGGAACATATGTATACCTATGGCTGATTCATGTTAACATTTGGTAGAAACCAACACAATTCTGTAAAGCAATTATCCTTCAATTAAAAAAAAATATTTTAAAAATAAAAAACAAACAAACATTGAATACATTGGGTTACAAGTTTTGCTTCATCAGCCATATTCACCTGACCTCTTGCCAACTGACTATCACTTCCTCAAGTATCTGGACAACTTTTTGCAGGGAAAAGGCTTCTACAACCAGCAGGAAGCAGAAAATGCTTTCTAAGAGTTTGTCGAACCCCAAAAGTTAGATTTTTTATGGTACAAGAATAAACTTTCTCATTGACAAAACTGTTACTTGTAATCATCCTGATTTTGATTAATAAAGATGTGTTTGAGCCTAGTTATAATGATTTAAAATTCATGGTTCAAAACTGAAATTGCTTTCTCACCAACATAAATGGTTTCTACTGTACAGCAAATGGAAGCAGCCCTCCATATACATATATCCCCTTTTTTTTTGATTTCCTTCCTACTCAGGTCATCACAGAGCACTCAGTAGGGTTCTCTGTTATACAGTAGGTTCTCATTAGTTATCTATTTTATACATAGTCAAAATATATATCATATATATCAATCATATATACATCATATATATCAATCAATCATATACATATCATATATATCAATCATATATATATCATATATATCAATCCCAATCTCCCAATTCATCCTACTCCCCCTTCCTCCCCTTGTTGTACATGTGTTTGTTCTCCATGTCTGTGCCTCTATTTCTGTTTTGCAAATAAGATCATCTATACCATTTTTCTAGATTCCACATATATGCATTAATATGTGATGTTTGGTTTTCTCCTTTTGACTTACTTCACCCTGTATGACAGTCTCTAGGTTTATCCATGTCTCTACAAATGACCCAATTTTGTTCCTTTTTAAGGGCTGAGTAGTATTCCATTGTATATATGTCCTGCATCTACTTTATCCATTCCTCTGCTGATGGACATTTAGGTTGCTTACAGCTTTTCTTAAGAAGCCAAATCACGTAGTGAGATGATCATTAGGTCCTGCACATCCAAACTAGGTTGGTGGCCTGGGGTTGTGGGAAGTAGTCAGTGATCTGAGTCAGGAGTACAGGTGCCAAGTTTCTGATCCTCTTCCAAGGGATAGTTCTAGGTGTTTCATTACAATCTCCTAACAAAATGGGGAGACCATTTTCTTTCTCATTTCTATCTCATGAGGTGTAAGTTACCAGCATGCTGCCTAATTTGTGGAGTTCTGTGCAAAATGCAAATGTGGAACCACTTGCTAAAAAGTTAAGAATTTCAAGGAACACCTTAAACTAAGCAAGCATGAGGCCCTAAGCAACTGCTCACATGAATACTCATGAAACCATTTCTGGTTATAAGAATGAGAAAGCTGATACTAATAGTGTGACATGGTGGCTATAAAGAAGTTTCTGAGAAAAAAATAAAGTTTGTGGATTAGGGGAAACATTAAATTACACTCAATAGTTTCAGCAATAGGTTATACAAGGATAAGATTGCTTCTAGACATTCCCTGCAGCTGACTGTGCTCCAGGCATGAGACATCTTAATGGAGCAGAGGCCAAAATGGACCTAGGTTCTAGGCTCGGCCCTGCCAGGAATTCACTGTGGGACTTCTAGAAAGTTACTTTCTCTCTATGGGCACTTTTTCTTCACCTGTACAAAAAAGGATTTGAATTAGATGGTCAAGGTCTCTTCTAACTCTAACTGTAAGCATCTATGGAGGAGGCCCCTTTTGTCTTGTCACTTTAGCAAACCTATACTGTAACTAACCTTAAGCCAGGCACCACCACCACCATGCTCTACTCATCTCCTGCCCAAGCACACTTTTCACATCTTTTGATCACATAATATCTTGCCTAATATGTTGGTTCTTTCTGTAGATCAAAACACTAGAAATGAAGAATAAGTAATTAACAGATGACCAGATCTCTTCCCTAGTCTTCCCTTCAGTAATCTCACAAACAAATTATATGAACAAGATATTATCTAAAGAAAGATTACAAGTAGTCAACAAGCCTGCACACAAGGAATATGGCAATAAGTGTGGTCCCCTATCTCAATGATTAACAGATTACGTCCCCTTTTCCCTTAAAAAACTTCCATGGCCTAGCAGAATCTTCAGAGTTGGTTTTTGGGGACATGAGTCCACTTTCTCCCTAGAAAGCTGGCTTTCTGATTAAAAGCAACATTTTCTATTTCTACCAACACTTGCCTCTCAAATAATTTTTGAGCAACAAGCAACCAGACCTGAGTTCAGTAACATAACCTGCTGTGATTCCATATGAGCAGCATCCCCTTCAGAGAGGCTGCAATACACTCTGTTGAATATTCCTTTTGATGGTAAGAATTTGCCCTCTGAAAATAAATCTGATTTCAGAAAGCAGACAATGATTTATAGCCAAGTCTAGTAAGGATAGTAATATAGGGTCTAAATCAGGAGAATTTATAATTAAAAAATAATTTTCATTTTAAGCTGACACATTGGAAGGACTGATGCTGAAGCAGAAACTCCAATACTTTGGCCACCTGATGCGAAGAACTGACTCATTGGAAAAGACCCTGATGCTAGGAAAGGTTGAAGGCAGGAGAAGGGGACGACAGAGGATGAGATGGTTCGATGGCATCACTGATTTAATGGACATGAGTTCGAGGCCTGGAGTGCAGCAGTCCATGGGGTTGCAAAGAGTCAGACACAACTGAGCAACTGAACTGAAGTTGACACAACCAGAATTAAGATAGCATGTTAAGTGTTTTTACTCAAAATTGTAATTCTGAGAGGCCATAAATTCATTCTACTGCTGCAAGTTGCTTAAAATATCTTTAGAATTCTAGACATTCTAAAGGCAATTTAAAAGTTACACAAGAAAAAGCACCATATAATTTAATAATCATAACTTTTATCTTGGAATGGAAACCTGTTTCAAATAAGGACCAGATATACACCCGAAAAGTAATCAAGATCCTTAAAGAAGTTTCCTTTTAAATTGGTCTTCTATTTTGAAAAACATATTTAGAAGAGTGTATAAAATATTAAACTCACTAGGTTTTAGAATTAATGAGAAGAGGGAAATTCCCTGGTGGTCCAGTGGCTAGGACTCTGTGCTATCACTGATGAATGCAGGGGTTCAATCCCTGGTTGGGGAACTAAAATCCCACAAGCTGTGTGGCATGGTGAAAAAAGAAAAAAAAAAAAAGAATTAATGAGAAGAAAATTAAACAGGTGGGGCTTTCCAGGTGGCACTAGTGCTAAAGAACCCACCTGCCAATGCAGGAGACTCAGCAGACTTGGGTTTGATCCCTGGGTTGGGAAGATCCCCTGGAAGAAGACGTGGCAACCCACTCCAGTATTCTTGCCTGGAGAATCCCATGGACAGACAAACCTGGCAGACTGCAGTCCATAGGGTTGAAAAGAGTCAGACTCGACTGAAGTGACTTAGCATGCAGCACACGCAAAATAGTCAGAAAAGGAAAGTACAGAAGAGAAAGTGAAGTAGGGAGGAAAAGTTGAAGAAATATAAAAATTATGGGGATTGGAACAAGAGGGTAAGTGAAACTCTAACTTTTTCTGTAATTTTTTTTGGAAGGATGGAGTCCTAAACACTAGACCTCCAGGGAGTTCCCTCTGTAATTTGTTTTAAATAAAAAAGACTTGAAGCAAATATAGTAATAAATATGGATGACTCTGGGTGGAGGTTACATGAAATTCTCCATGTTTAAAAATATTCTCACAATACTGAAAAAAAAAGGAAGAGATAAATTGTACTGTGGTCTGGTCTCTCTCTGTATATGGTAGATCACAGCCCTTTGAGACACTGATTAGATTCAGAGCTCTTAGGTCTTAGACTTTCTAAAGAGTGGGGCAATTATTTATAGCCAAGCCGAGATGTTGATTTTGTTTCTCTCTGAATGGGCTGTTTCTCTTTAAAAAGAATAAACCATGGCTCATCCAACTCACAAGACCAGGGTTGTGACTTAGTGTTGCCTATCCCTAAGAGGACTCCAACTTGCCCAGGTTGGGAGAGAAGGAAAAGTTAGCACCATCAGCATCAGTGAGAATCAGTCATTGTTAGATATGGGTTTATGCTTGACCTCCAGCTTTTCTCTCTACAACCTTGGGTGAAAAATAGGGAGCAAGTTATGGGCAGAGTTGTGGACTTGTACCTTCTAATGTGAAAACAAGGGCTTCATTCCCCTTGTTTATTTTATGCTATTTCTTTCATTTTTGGCTACACCACATGGCTTGAGGGATTTTTAGTTTCCCGACCAGGGATTGAACCCAAGCCCTCGGGAGTGACAGCACAGATTCCTAACCACTGAATTGCCAGGGAATTCTCCCATTCACCTGTTTAGAATGTCATGGCCATTCATCATCTCCTCTGCAAATCCTATACTTCCCTTCGGAAGCCTGTTTAAGTCTTGCCTCCTCCAGGCCCGTTGCACTGGCCTCTTTCTGGGTTCTTGCCTTCAGCCAAGTAAGATGGCGCCCTCTACTTGGGGACTGCCTGGACTGCCCTCTCTTAAGATTTCTATGGAAAGCCAGTCCCACCCTATGTTGCTCTGAATCCCTCTACCTGCTGATCCAGGCCTCAGGGTCCACAATCAATGGTGTCTCCAGTTAATGTTTTCCTTCAAACAACCTCTGTCAGCTAGTCTGAATTCCGTGTGAAAACAGAGAGGGATAATTCACAAAACAGAATTTAAGCCACATTCTTCCTCAAAATATCTTCCCTTAACTAGTCAGGTTCCATAGCATGTCTTATGGGCTATAAGGATCAAGTGCAAATGCTCTCGGTCATGGTTAAGTTGGTAGCAATTAGTACTACTGGGTTAGTTTTCTACTTTCCTATCCAAGGGCAGACCTCTGAAGAAAGGAAAGAAGAAGCAAAGAAAGAAGGGTTCGAGAGAGTTTTGGGGCACTGTTAGGAGGGTAGATTCTGCTGAGGGTGAGCGTGAGACCCTAAAAGAGAAAAAAGAAAGTTATGAAAAGCACCTGGAGAGCCTTGGTCACAAATTTTGGCTCACTTCTCAAGATTGCTTCTTGTGAGTGAGTTTGAAGAAAGGTACTTTAGGGACTGAGCCCCACCTTCTGAGGGATCCTTTAAATCAGCCTCATCTAGACATGTGGGCAAAATATTAGAAAGACAAGGCCAACTGAGCAAGAGGAATTCACTAACTTCTGAAGTTGTTTGCTCTTGTTCTCTGTCTTTGGTTAACCGAGTTACTAAAGCTAGAGTAGCTTTAATTAGCAATTCAGCAGATTCTGAACCTCTGGGACTATTGCCTGGACAACTGTAATTAACATCCTGTCTTCATTCTTGTCCTGTTTCATCCATTTCCAAAATAATATAGAGATTTTTTTTTGAGGGGTAGGGAGAGGGGAATTAAAATCACATATCATCTCCTGCTTAAAGACTTTAATAGTTTCCCACTGCTCTTTAAATAAAACCACAAATTCTTATAAGGCCCTGTTGTTACTCACTCTGCCCTCATCTGATAGACTCTCCCACTCAATTACTAGGTTTTAGACATATTGTACTTCTTCTACTTTGGCCCTAATGTTCATTCCCTGGTCTTGAAATTGATTCTTTTAGTTCTTCACCTGGCTGGATCATTGGCAATCTTTGGATCTCTGTATAAATATTGTTTGTACAAATGGTGGCCCTCCTTTGACCACTCTATCTAAAAAGCGTCCTTCCTTGGTATTTATCTGTCTCATCATCCTATTTCTTTCATAGCACTTACCCACAATGTAACAATTAATAATTGTTAATAATAAATATTTATTTTGTATGGGCTTTCCTTTTCTTGTAGAATTTAAACTTCCTGAGGGCAGGGACCTTGCTATCATATTCGTTTTGTTGCTCCCACTACCCAGCAGTACTTGGCACAAAGCAAGCCACTCAATAAATATTTGGTAAATGAATGAAGAGAAAAGAAAACCAGCAACAGAAAATCCTCAGATTTGTTGGTCCCTTTGGGCCAACAAGACTGGAGAGATGTCAGATTTCATATTATAGCAGATTTCAGTCAGATGGTGGTTTCATATTTTTTCCCTTGGCCTTTGTTCTGTCGTACTGGGGCTTAGACAACTCTTAAACTGCAGCAGCATCCCTTATCTGAGTGCTAAGATATATTCAGGACTATGGCTTTTCTTAGGGCTCCCCTGGTGGCGCAGACAGTAAAGAATCTGCCTGCAATGCAGGAAACCTGGATTCAACCCCTGGGTTGGGAAGACCCCCTGGAGAAGGGAATGGCTACCCACTCCAGTATTCTTGCCTGGAGAATCCCATAGACAGAGGAGCCTGGCAGGCTACAGAATATAGGGTCACAAAGAGTCAGACGTGACTGAGAGACTAACGCTAACACACTATGGCTTTTCTTAGTATCTTTGATCTTGCATTTAATCAAGAAAGGTGAAAGAGGGATTTCCTGGCTGTCCGGTGGTAAAGAATCCACCTGCCAAAGCAGGGGACACTGGTTCAATCCCTGGTCTGGCATGATCCCACGTGCCGCGGAACAACTAAACCTGTGTGCCACAACAAAAGAAGCCGCTACAATAAGAAGCTGTGCACCACAACCAGAGAAAGCCCGTGCACAGCAACCAAGAGCCAGCACTGCCAAAAGTAAAATAAATAAAAAATGTAAAAAGAAAGGTAAAAGAAATAATCTAATTTGTGGATAAAAATGACTAAGTGAAAAGTGAAGTCACTCAGTCATGTCCCTGTCTCTTTGTGACCCCATGGACTATAGCCTACCAGGCTCTTCAGTCCATGGAATTTTCCAGGCAAGAGTACTAACGGGACCTGAAATGAGGTTATAAGAACCACAGAGCTTTAGCACTGGAGGAGATCTTAGGAATCATCTTGTCCAAGAAACTTAAACCTGGCTGTGCATTAGGGTTGTCAGGAGAACATTTTGCTCCTTTGCTAACAGTACTTTGTTAAGATATTATTATTTCTATACAATAAAATGCACCAATTTTATGTATCAAGGTTGATGAATTCTAACTTTATATACTTGTGTAACCACCACTCAAATCAAGGCATAGAATATTTCTTCCATTCCTAAAAGTTCCACTGTGCCTCTTTCCAGGCAATATCCATTTTCACCCATCAGGGGTAATGTCTATTCTGACTCCTACCACCATAGATTGATTTTGCTGGTTTTTATACTCACATAAATGGAATCACAGGGGGTCCTAGGTGGCTCAGTGGTAAAGAATATACCTGCCAAGCAGAAGATGGAGGTTTGATCCCTGGGTTGGGAAAATCACCTGGAAAAGGAAATGGCAACCCACACTGATATTCTTGCCTAGAGAATTCCACAGACTGAGGAGCCTGGTAGGCTACAGTCCACAGGGTCACAAAAGAGTAGGACATGATTGAATGACTGAGCACGCAAATGGAATCATACTGAATGATGATTCAGCTTTTGTATCTGACTTCTTTTGCTCAATATAATGTCTTTGAGGCTTCATTCATTTTTTTATATGTTTAAGTAGTTTGTTCTTTTTTTCAATAGCTGATTAGTATTCCACTGTAAATATACCACATTTGTTCATCCATTTTCTCGTGGAATTTTACAAAATGTAAATGCCAAAGCCTGTCCTCGGCCCACTGAATCTAAACTTCCAGGGATGGAGTTTGGGAGACATACTTTCAATAAGTTTCCAGGCAATTGTGATGTACAGCCATGTGTGAAAATACTGATTCTGTCCATTCACTCTGGTTCTACAGATAAGGAAACTGACAGCAGGAAAGAGATTTCCCAAACAGACACTTGAATCAGTTGAGTCAAGCTTAGAACATTTTCTACTGTGCTACTCTTTTCCTTGGAAGATAAGTCAAGTTGCTAATTATTGACAAGGGCAGAGACATGAGTCATAAGACCTTCCATTTATCAAGTACCTGTTATACATTAGGCTCTGCTCTAGGTACATGAGTCCAACATGAGTTTGAGTGAACTCTGGGAGTTGGTGATGGACAGGGAGGCCTGGCGTGCTGCAATTCACGGGGTTGCAAAGAGTTGGACACGACTGAGCAACTGAACTGAACTGAACTGATATTATATTATTATTAGAGAATATTCTAATAATATTCTGGTCTGGGTTTTATGTGGACAGCCTGCTTCAGGACTCTTCTTCTGAGACCAGGAACCATGTGGTAGGCTCAGGCTCTGCCCAAGAGGCTCTGCATTAGAATTTTAAGAAGGCTTCATGCTGTGCTCCTCCTCAAGAAGCAAAAGGACATAAAGCATCCTGGCAGCTGCATGTCAATGTGAAGTCTGTCTGCTGTTCTACTGAAACAGGATTCAAGAGTCCCAGTTCCCAGATACACATTCCCACAGTGTATAAGGAATGCAATGCTGGTAGGAGCTGCTAAAATGATTAATCTCCTGACATCATTCCCTTTGGCTTGATTCAGTTCTTATCACTCAACAAAGATCACTGTGGGGAGTTTACTGATTATGGTTTTACTCTCCAGAAACTACTTCTCTCTTTTCTCTGGCCCAGGAATCATACTGTCTTCTAGTGTTCTGAAGTCCTTTCGCTTGGGTATTCTTTACTTGTTGAGTGTGGCCTGAAGTTGGGTGGATGGTCTTCTACAGCTCTCAACAACTTTTCAGCAGAAGGAAGGGAAGAGGCTTTGATGTCAGAGAAATTTTCTGCAGAAAAGGATCAAGGCAGACCAAAGGGAATACAGCCGAGCAAATCTTAAGAACATGTGTGAATTAGAGAAACTTTGTGTTTAGACAAAGTAGAAAAGGTTTTGAGACAGACACCTGTGAAATTGTGTTTTAGAATGGGTCAAGATCTCTCACTCTCACAAAAGCCCCTAAAATAGCCAAAGAAAATCCAAAGTGACTCCAATGTTTCATCTCTTAAGCCTCCTGGAGCCTCTCCAATGAAAATGGCAGAACAAGGGTCCAGTGTTGCTGAAACAGAACAAATGCATCCACAATTGAAAATATTAATCCAAGCTTTCCTCAAAGGGGCATTAAAATGTGCTGAAATGGGCATCCACCCTGAAAAACCAAACACTTGGAAAGGAAAAGGGAGACTGCCAACAAATGGAAGTTTGGTTGTCTGGTTTTGCTCTAATAAACATGAAATGAACCCATTTTCACATGAAGACTGATCTGAAATCCCAAATTCTACTCTCTGAAAGACATTAGAAATCTGATACTACTGGTGACTTCCTGAAGACATTAAAGAAGCACTAAAATGTGATTCTGGCATCAGGGCTGAGATTTTAAAGTATGTCTTTCTAAGTAATTTTTTTCTTTTGCTGCTAGATAGTGGAAAAAGCAGGGTATAGAGTAATAAGAAGCTACTAGCCCACAAAAGGTAGACTGCTTTCTTTGTGCTAAACTACTCTGATCCACAAAAGTGAAAAAAATAAATCTGTTTAGCTTTCCTGAAAATGAAGAAATGAAGGATGATCCACAAAATTCTTTAAACTTTCAAAAGTAACCGTAGCTTTATCACCCACCCTTCTCCCTGAAAGCATATTTAAATTGATAATGCTTCCCCTCAAAAAGTGGAGGCCAAAGGAATCTGGTTCTCACCTTGTAACAGAGCAGGCTGGGGCTAGCTCAACCCTCATTTCAAGGACAAGAACAAGAAAACAACCCTACTGCAAAAATTATTTTAAACTTCACTCCATCTCACAGGCAGGAAGAGTCTCACTGATCCACAATGCAAAGAAAAAAATGTTTCATCATCAGAAAAGCAGCAGAAAATGGAACAGCAGAGCAGGTTTGCTTTTTTTTTTTTTACAAAAGTACAAAAAGTAAAGAGCAGTGCTTATGGCTAGAGGGGCTCTCTAGCCATTCAAAACTTAAACACAGAGGAGGAGATAGGATCTCTGTAGGCAGCAGAAGAAAAGAAAAATTTTTTTCCTACTTACAGTGTCTTTTTATCTCTAAGGGAAGCCAGAGCTGAGCGTCTTCCCTGTCCTTATGCAGCAGAGGCAAGATGTGTTGCTGTGAGATTTTTAAAAGACCCCGGGAACTCCCAGTAGCTGGCTTCCTCATTGCATTTCTGCCTTCAGCCAAGTGAAGACTGCCTTCATACTCATTCTGATGGCCGCAAGCCTTGTGGTCTGGTCTCCCTACGTTTCTCTCCAGCATTAGAATTGGTGTTGACACTGAGGGTGTAAAGGGTTGGAAAGGAAGTGGCTGCACTGAGGATACCCATGGGCAGGATTTAATGAGACTTTAATTCAGAATCAATCCCAGGAGAGAGAATGGAACTTTGCCCTAATGAGTTAACCTGGAAAAACACATCCTGCCAAAGAAGGGTTTAATTTAGCTTCTTTCAGAAATTCTGGGTGGGCTAAGGAGCACTCGGTGGAGAAGTTAAACTCTAGGTAGGCATATTGCTGAGGCCTAGCCTGCTTTATTCGGAGAAGGCAATGGCACCCCACTTCAGTACACTTGCCTGGAAAATCCCATGGTCGGAGGAGCCTGGTTGGCTGCAGTCCATGGGGTCTCGAAGAGTTGGACACAACTGAGCGACTTCACTTTCACTTTTCACTTTCATGCATTGGAGAAGGAAATGGAAACCCACTCCAGTGTTCTTGCCTGGAGAATCCCAGGGATGGGGGAGCCTGGTAGGCTGCCGTCTATGGGGTCGCACAGAGTCTGATACAACTGAAGCAACTTAACAGCAGCAGCAGCCTGCTTTATTAGTAAAATCTCTTTGGGAACTTTCAATGTTGGTCTCATAATTTTAAAAATTTCTACATAAATTTCAACAGTTGAAGGGTTGCCCTTCTGCTGACATGATAAGTGATTAGTCTGTGGTTTTCCTCTTCTTGCTCACTTGAGCTTTATTTGAACAAACTGGAATTTACAAGGTCACAACTTATGACCCCTGGGTGATGTGAAGTTTTGAAGTTCTGCAGAGAAGAGCAGCTTAATATAAGGCCATGCAGCAAGTATTATCTGTTTTGCTGGTGATGGTGGTGAAAGAATGTGATAGGCAGTGATGATCCCTAGTCCTTAATTGATTTATCCTTATTTGTAGGGACCAACTTCTTTTTCGTGGTTTATGGATACAGGGACAATTGGAAAGAGAAGTGAATACAGTCAGAAGATGTGGATTCTGTTCAGGTTTTGTTACTTTCTTTCTGCAATCTTGGGTAAGTCATAGAAACTGTCTGAACCCGCTATCTCATCTGCTCCCCACCCTGGGCCAAAAAGATCAAATGAAACCATGTAGACACCTTGAAAACTGTGGGGCACTCCACAAATGCGATGGTTTTCTAAATTTTCATTCATTGTATGACCCACCAAGTAAGCTCTTCAGATAAATCAAGAGTTCAAATACGAAATTGGGAGGAGACAACATCTTGAGTCTGCTGGCTACTAGATGATGGGACTTGAGGGCTATGGAAGATAGAGCTAAGGGAAAAAATAAGAAGAAGGAGTTAAAAGGAGAAAAGGCATAAAGGCTTGACTCTGGTGCTGATTGGGCCTTATGACTCTAAAGTAAAAGTGAAAGTAGGTCAATCATGTTCAACTCTTTGCAACCCCATGGACTATCAGTTCAGTTCAATCGCTCAGTTGTGTCCAACTCTTTGCAACCCCATGAACTGCAGCACGCCAGGCCTCCCTGTCCATCACCAATTCCCGGAGTTCACCCAAACTCATGTCCATCAAGTCGGTGATGCCATCCAGCCATCTCATCCTCTGTTGTCCCCTTCTCCTCCTGCCCCAATCCCTCCCAGCATCAGTCTATTCCAATGAGTCAACTCTTCTCATGAGGTGTCCAAAGTACTGGTGCTTCAGCTTTAGCATCATTCCTTCCAAAGAAATCCCAGGGCTGATCTCCTTTAGAATGGACTGTTTGGATCTCCTTGCAGTCCAAGGGACCCTCAAGAGTCTTCTCCAACACCACAGTTCAAACACATAAATTCTTCAGCTCTCAGCCTTCTTCACAGTCCAACTCTCACATCCATACATGACCATAGGAAAAACCATAGCCTTGACTAGCCATGAAATTCTCCAAGCCAGAATACTGGAGTGGATAGCTGTTCCCTTCTCCAGGGGATCTTCCGAACCCAGGTCTCTCATATTGCAGGCGGATTCTTCACCAGCTGAGCCACAAGGGAAGCCCTATGACTCTAAAATATAATCCTATTTGAATATGGAGCAATGGAATATAAGTGAGCAATCAAAAATTATTTCTTTAAAAGAAATTAACCAACAGGACAAATACAAGTTGTCCAGCAGGAAGAAAAAAAAAATGAAACTTTGGGGGTAAATCAGGAGGTAAAACAGAATGTAGGATGTAGGAAAGAATGGCAGGATATAGGAAAGGGTGGTGGTGAGAGTGAAAAGTGCTCTGAAGTCTAGGGACTTGTTTTCTGCCACTGACTTGCAGTAGGCCCTTGAACAGATTACTATCTGGTTGGTTTCCTAATCTATACAGACTGTTCTCAAATCCTAAATGGGAGAATGAGACTCAGTGATCTATTAAAAAAAATTCCACCTTGGGACTTACTGTATGGGCCAGTGGTTAAGAATCCGCCTTCCAGTGCAGGGAATACAGGTTAGATCCCTGGTCAGGGAACTAAGATCCCACAGCAGGGCAATGAAGCCTGCGTGCCTCAACTGGAGAGCCTGCATGCTCTAGAGTCCATGCTCCACAACAACAACAACAACATTAGCACAGCAACAAGAAGCCCGTGTGCCACAGACAGAGAAGCCCCAGTGTGCTACAGCTAGAGAAAGCCCATGGGCCACAACAAAGACCTCAGTTCAGTTCAGTTCAGTTGCTCAGTTGTGTCTGACTCTTTGTGACCCCATGAATTGCAGCACGCCAGACCTCCCTGTCCATCACCAACTCCCAGAGTTCACTCAAACTCATGTCCATCGAGTTGGTGATGCCATCCAGCCATCTCATCCTCTGTCATCCCCTTCTTCTGCCCCCAATCCCTCCCAGCATCAGAGTCTTTTCCAATGAGTCAACTCTTCGCATGAGGTGGCCAAAGTACTGGAGTTTCAGCTTTAGCATCATTCCTTCCAAAGAACACCCAGGACTGATCTCCTTTAGAATGGACTGGTTGGTCTAGTGAAGCCAAAAAAAAAAAATTGTTACTTTTATGTGACTTTGGACAAGTCACATAAACTGTTAAATTCACCCACAAGCATGCTCAGGTGCTAAGTTGTAGCCAATTCTTTGTGACCCCATGGACTGTAGACAGCCAGGTTCCTCTGTCCATGGGATTTCCCAGTCAAGAATACTGGAGTGGGTTGCCATGCCCTCCTCCAGGGAATATTCCCAATGTAGGGATCAAACAAGGATTCTTTACCACTGAGCCACCTGGGAAACCCATATTCAACCATGTGTTAACCCCCATTTGCTTCAGAGTTTTAAACAAAGAAATAGAATGTTATAATATGGCTCCCCATTAATTTCTCCTTCTTCTCCCAGAGGTAAACACAATCCAGCCTGAGTTGGTGAGTACCAGTCTCATGAATATTTTTATACTCCTAGATACACGATTTTGTAAAAAAGACAACAACAACAACAACAAAACCCACAGAAATGTTTTGAGGGTTTTAAACATTTACATAAATGGTTTCTACTATATGTATCCTACATCTTGATTTTCAGCAATATCATACTACTGAGAAGTAGTATAGCCTGATGGTCAAACACTAAGATTCCAGGGCAGATAGCCTGGGCTCCTATCATCTTTCTACCATGCTATCTCTGTGATCTTGGGTAGGTTGCTTAACCTCTCTGAACCTCAGTTTCCCATATGAAAAATAGGGATAGTAACTGTACAAACCTCATAGGCCTTCTGTGAGAATTAAATAAGTTAAAATATGTAAAGCTCTTACTATATACACAGTGCATATAGTAAGCACTATGTGTTCACTATTATTACTTGAGATTTATCTATGTAGATAATTAAATCTTTAGAAGTATAGATAATTACTATGTGTGTAATGCACTGTGTATATAGTAAGTGAAAAACTTATTAGTACATATACTAATAAATATTTAAGACCATTTGGAAATACTATGATTCTTGATTCTGACTACAAGCTATCAACATTCTTTTCAAGAGGAAACATTCTATTTTCTCTCTGTATGATTCCAACTCTTCAAAAGCAGTGGGGTATGTTGAAAGATGGGCACAATAAATGGCAGAAATGGTATGGACCTAACAGAAGCAGAAGATATTAAGAAGAGGTGGCAAGAATACACAGAAGAACTGTACGAAAGAGATCTTCATGACCCAGATAACTATAATGGTGTGATCACTCACCTAGAGCCAGACATCCTGGAATGTGAAGTCAAGTGGGCCTTAGAAAGCATCACTACGAACAAAGCTAGTTGGAGGTGATGGAATTCCAGTTGACCTATTTCAAATCCTAAAAGATGATGCTATGAAAGTGCTGCACTCAATGTGCCAGCAACTTTGGCAAACTCAGCAGTGGCTATAGGACTGGAAAAGGTCAGTTTTCATTCCAATCTCAAAGAAAGACAATGCCAAAGAATGTTCAAACTACTGCGCAATTGACTCATCTCACACACTAGTAAAGTAATGCTCAAAATTCTCCAAGCCAGGCTTCAGCAATACATGGACTGTGAACTTCCAGATGTCCAAGCTGGTTTTAGAAAAGGCAGAGGAACCAGAGATCAAATTGCCAACATCTGCTGGATCATTGAAAAAGCAAGGGAGTTCCAGAAAAACATCTATTTCTGCTTTATTGACTATACCAAAGCCTTTGACTGCCTGGATCATAATAAACTGAAAAACTCTTAAAGAGATGGGAATACAGACCACCTGACCTGCCTCTTGAGAAATCTGTATGCAGGTCAGGAAGCAACAGTTAGAACTGGACATGGAACAACAGACTGGTTCCAAATAGGAAAAGGAATACGTCAAGGGTGTATATTGTCACCCTGCTTATTTAACTTATATGCAGAGTACATCATGAGAAACGCTGGGCTGGAGGAAGCACAAGCTGGAATCAAGATTGCAAGGAAAAATATCAATAACCTCAAATATGCAGATAACACCAACCTTATGGCAGAAAGTGAAGAGGAACCAAACAGCCTCTTGATGACAGTGAAAGAGGAGAGTGAAAAAGTTGGCTTAAAGCTCAACATTCAGAAAACGAAGATCATGGCATCTGGTCCAGTCACTTCATGGGAAATAGATGGGGAAACAATGGAAACAGTAGCTGACTTTATTTTGGGGGGCTCCAAAATCACTGCAGATGGTGACTGCAGCCATGAAATTAAAAGATGCTTACTCCTTGGAAGGAAAGTTATGACCAACCTAGATAGCATATTCAAAAGCAGAGACATTACTTTGCCAACAAAGGTCCGTCTAGTCAAGGCTATGGTTTTTCCAGCAGTTATGTGTGGATGTGAGTGTTGGACTATAAAGAAGGCTGAGCACCAAAGAATTGATGCTTTTGAACTGTGGTGTTGGAGAAGACTCTTGAGAGTCCCTTGGACTGCAAGGAGATCCAAACAATCCATCCTAAAAGACATCAGTCCTGAATATTCATTGGAAAGACTGATGTTAAAGCTGAAACTCCAGTCCTTTGGCCATCTGATGCGAAGAGCTGACTCATTTGAAAAGACCCTGATGCTGGGAAAGATTGAGGGCACGAGAAGACAGGGATGACTGAGGATGAGATGGTGGGATGGCATCACTGACTCAATGGACATGAGTTTGAATAAACTCTGGGAGTTGGTGATGGACAGGGAGGCCTAGTGTGCTGCAGTCCACGGGGTCGCAAAGAGTTGGACATGACTGAGCAACTGAACTGAACTGAACTGATGTTGAAAGAAAAGAGCATATGCCAGAAAACCTGGGTTTGATATCGAGCTCTGTGATTTATTAGCTAGCTGTGTAATTTTGAACCTAAACCTCTGAATCCCTCATCTGAAAGGTCATTATCTCACAGTGTTGTTGTGAGAAATTCATTCATTTGACAAACACTTATTCAGTTCAGTTCAGTTCAGTTCAGTCTCTCAGTTGTGTTCGACTCTTTGCGACCCTGTGAATCACAGCACGCCAGGCCTCCCTGTCCCTCACCATCTCCCAGAGTTCACTCAGACTCACGTCCATTGAGTCAGTGATGCCATCCAGCCATCTCATCCTAGGTCATCCCCTTCTCCTCCTGCCCCCAATCCCTCCCAGCATCAGAGTCTTTTCCAATGAGACAACTCTTCGCATGAGGTGGCCAAAGTATTGGAGTTTCAGCTTTAGCATCAGTCCTTCCAAAGAACACCCAGGCCTAATCTCCTTTAGTATGGACTGGTTGGATCTTCTTGCAGTCCAAGGGACTCTCAAGAGTCTTCTCCAACACCACAGTTCAAAAGCATCAATTCTTCAGCACTCAGCCTTCTTCACAGTCAACTCTCACATCCATACATGACCACTGGAAAAACCATAGCCTTGACTAGACGGACCTTAGTAGGCAAAGTAATGTCTCTGCTTTTGAATATGCTATCTAGGTTGGTGATAACTTTTCTTCCAAGGAGTAAGCGTCTTTTAATTTCATGGCTGCCGTCACCATCTGCAGTGATTTTGGAGCCCCCCAAAATAAAGTCTGACACTGTTTCCACTGTTTCCCATCTATTTCCCATGAAGTGATGGGACCAGATGCCATGATCTTTGTTTTCTGAATGTTGAGCTTTAAGCCAACTTTTTCACTCTCCTCTTTCACACTTATTAAGTACCCATAAAGAGGACTTCCATGGTGGCTCAGGGTAGAGTCCGCCTGCCAATGCAGCAGACATGGGTTCAATTCTCAGGACAGGAAGATCCTCCAGAAGAGGAAATGGCAACCCACTCCAGTATTCTAGCCTGGGAAAACACATGGACAGAGGAGCCTGGCAGGTTACAGTTCATGGGGTCACAAGAGTCGGAAACAACTTAGTGACTAACCAACAACAACCCATAAACAGCTCCAAACGAAGTGCCAGGTACATAATAGCTGCTTAATGTTAACTTCCTGTTTCTCAAAGTTGGCTCAGTTCAGTTCAGTCACTCAGTTGTGTCCAACTCTTTGCGACCCCATGAATTGCAGCACACCAGGCCTCCCTGTCCATCACCAACTCCCAGAGTTTACCCAAACTCAAGTCCATCGAGTCAGTGATGCCATCCAGCCATCTCATCCTCTGTCATCCCCTTTCTCCTTCTGCCCCCAATCTCTCCCAGCATCAGGGTCTTTTCCAATGAGTCAACTCTTCGCATGAGGTGGCCAAAGTATTGGAGTTTCTGCTTCAGCATCAGTCCTTCCAATGAACACCCAGGACTGATCTCCTTTAGGATGGACTGGTTGGATCTTCTTGCAGTCCAAGGGACTCTCAGGAATCTTCTCCAACACCACAGTTCAAAACATCAATTCTTCAGCGTTCAGCCTTCTTCACAGTCCAACTCTCACATCCATACATGACCAATGGAAAACCATAGCCTTGACTAGACGGACCTTTGTTGGCAAAGTAATGTCTCTGCTTTTTAATATTTTTAAATTTAAAAATTTATTATTTTTAAAAGTTGGCTAGGTCTGATGAATAGCTTCTAATGAATTCCAAGTACAGATAATTAAGATCTCTTTCCAAGAATATTGACATTTTTGTTAGTTTTGCAGACCCACAGCGTTTTCCCACATTGGGTAAAGTTGAGTAACTGACCTCTCAAGAGCCCTTTGGCTGCTTTTCATAAAAGGGTTATAATAGAGTGAGCAGGGCTATAATATGGGCTTCTCTGGTAGCTCAGTTGGTAAAGAATTCACTTGCAATGTGGGAGGCCTGGATTCGATCCCTTGGTTGGGAAGATCCCCTGGAGAAGGGAACGGCTACCCACTCCAGTATTCTGGCCTGAAGAATACAGTCCATGGGATTGCAAAGAGTCAGACATGAGTGAGTGACTTGAGTGAGTGACTTTCACTTCACTTCACTTCCGTGCTATAATATAGGTACTTTGAAGTGTGGGATTTGGGAAGTTTTCCAAGGTCAAGGGGCATGTCAGGGGTTGTGATGATCTGATGAGAAGATGCTTGTGAACTATGTCTAAAAACTCTGTAATACTGACCTAGTACATGCTATTTCCAGGAAAGAGTCTGAATAGGCCATTGGGCTCAGGTTTCAATTTCCTGTGTGGGGTGAGCTGGGCAGGGGGGTCATGTGGTGATGGCACACTTTCTGCATCACATCTGGAACTTATTAGAATAGTTTTTCTGAGTGCAGAACTGCCTCTCAGGGCTGTACGCATCTCTGCTGATTGGAAGAAAGTGACTTTGAGGGACCTCCCTGGCAGTCCAGTGGTTAAGACTTCATCTTCCAATGCAGGATGTACGGGTTCAATCCCTGGTCAGGGAGCTAAGTTCCCACAAGCCTCTTGACCAAAAACCCCAAACATAAAACAGAAGCAGTGCTGTAACAAATTCAATAAAGACTTTAAAAATGGTCTACATAAACAAAAAGAAAAAGAAAGTGGTTTTGAGAGGTGGGGCCTGAACCACACTTTCAGAGACAAGAGCCTAACTCCCTCTGGTGTTATTTGAAAAAAATTAAACGTGCTAGTTGCTCAGTCACGTCTGGCTCTTTTCAACCCCATGGACTGATGAACCCAGAAATTAACCCACCTTAGCCCTCCTTAGAATTCCTTAGAATTCCTGTCCATGGAATTCTCCAGGCAAGAGTACTGGAGTGGGTAGCCATTCCTTTCTCCAGGGGATCTTCCTGACCCAGGGACTGAACCCAGGTCTCCCTCATTATAGGCAAATTCTTTACTGTCTGAGCCACCAGGGTGCTATCTAAGAGGCTTCAAATCCTTCTATCCAAAAATATCTTCCTTAATGAAATCTCACTTCTTCTGCACTCAGCACCACTCTTTAAGAGTCTTCCAGAGACTGGAAATTATTGCCTTGAATGTCAGCTGAATAATGCCCCTGGCTTGCTTTCATGTTTTACCACATCAGTTGTTGCTCAGTTGCTCAGTCACTCAGTCATGTCCGACTCTTTTGAGACCCCATGGACTGCAGCATGCCAAGCTTCCCTGTCCATTACCAACTTCTGGAGCTTACTCAAACTCATGTCCAATGAGTTGGTGATGCCATCCAACCATCTCATTCTCTGTCATCCCCTTCTCCTCCTGCCTTCAATCTTTCCTAGCATCAGAGTCTTTTTTTTTTTTAATATAAATTTATTTATTTTTTGGAGGTTAATTACTTTACAATATTGTATTGGTTTTGCCATACATCAACATGAATCCGCCACAGGTGTGTATGTGTTCCCCATCCTGAACCCCCCTCCCTCCTCCCTCATCAGAGTCTTTTAAAATGAGTCAGTTCTTTGCATCAGGTGGCCAAAGTATTGGAGCTGCAGCCTCAGTATCAGTCCCTCCAATGAATATTCAGATTGATTTCTTTTAGAATTGACTGGTTTGATCTCCTTGTAGTCCAAGGGACTCCCAAGAGTCTTCTCCAACACCACAGTTCAAAAGCATTAATTCTTCGGTCCTCAGCCTTTTTTATGGTCCAACTCTCACATTCATACATGACTACTAGAAAAACCATAGTTTTGACTATACGGACCTTTGTTGGCAAAGTAATGTCTCTGCTTTTTAATACACTGTCTAGGTTTAATCTCTAAACAATAAATAGTCTAATTTAGCCTGATTTTGAACTATTTTAAATAAAATAGATTCCCTAGCTTATGTAACTTGCTTCTTTTGTTTTACCTTTTAATGTGTGAAGTTGTGGTTTACTTTTCCTGCTATATGGTGTTCAATTGTGTGACTATCCCACAATTTATTTATCCATATTTTACCGGGATGATCATGTGAGTTGCTCCCAGTATGGACAATTAATAACAGTGGGGTTCTGAATATTTTTTTTCTCTGAGTGTTATTGAGTAAGTCTCCTTGGCACACACAGTGGTTACTCTACATAATCACTTAGAAATGGAACTGATTGGTTCTAAAGATATATGCATGCTCAACTTAATTAGATAATGCCAAACTGTTTTCTACCATGATTTTACCAATTTAACACTCCAGTCAGGAGTGAATATGAACTGTTCTTGCCCCATTATATTACCTTTGGTTATTTTTTTACTTCAAAAAATTTGCCCATTCTGTATAAAACAGTACTTCATTACAATGTGAATTTACATTTTTTTGATTACCAAAGAGATTGAGCATTCCCTTCATGTTCTTATGGGCATTTGAATTTTCTTCTTTATTAAATTCCAGTTCATGTCTTCTCCTCACCGTTCCATTCATTGTTTTTTTCTTATTGACTCATAAGTATCTTGTGTACTAATCCTTTGTCGGTTATATGTATTGCAAATATTTTCTTTCAATTTGTGGCCTGTCCCTTTACTCTATTTATGGTATTTTAGATGAATAAATTCTTAAGTCTAATATAGTAAAACGTATTTTTCTTTCTGTATATTTAAGAAATCTTAATCTTTTCCTTCCCATGGTCATAAAGATATTTTTCTATATTGTCTTCTAAAAGTTTTATAGTTTTATTTTACCTTTTACATTAAAATCGCTTTAACTTTTTATAGTGGATAATTTTAAATATATGCAAAACTAGGACTTCTCTGGTAGCTCGGTGGATAGGAATCTGCCTGCCAATGCAGGGGACACTGGTTCCATCCCTGCTCTGGGAAGATTCCACATGCCTTGGAGCCACTATGACCATGCACCACATCTACTAGCATGCATACTGCAACTACTGAAGCCCCAAAGCCCTAATGCCTGTGCTCTGCAATAAGAGGAGCCACTGCAATGAGACGCCCACGCCACAGCTGGCGAGTAGCCCTCACTCACTGCAACTAGAGAAAGCCCACACAAAAGCAAGGAAGATCCAGCATAAAATAAATAAAATTTAAAACACATGCAAAAAATAGAGAAAATAGTGTATTAAACCTTTTATTCTCTTTGCCTAGCATCAAAAATGTACACACTGGGGACAATCTTGTTTTATCCATACTCCCATCCTCTACATTCACTTGTTCTCGTTCAGTCGCTCAGTCATGTCCAACTCTTTGAGATCCCGTTGACTGCAGCACGCCAGGCTTTCCGGTCCTTCACCATCTCCCAGAGTTTGCTCAAAGTCATGTCTGTCTCAGCCTCTGTTGTTCCCTTCTCCTACTGCCCTCAATCTTTCCCAGTATCAAGGTCTAATATTTATTTATTTTTTATCATTTATAAAAAATGTTACATTGTTTATTTTTATATTTTCTTTTGTCTACTTAATTTTATCAATGGCATTTCCAAAACACCAAATTTTGGCCTTGTTCATCTTCTTCAGTGTATATTTGCTTTCTTTCTCATTAATTTCTGCTTTTCTTCCCTTTGCTTTTTAGAATTTATTCTGCTTTTTTTTCCCTTAACTTCATATGCTGGATGCTTACCTCTTTACTTTAAAGACTTTCTTCCTTTTTTTCCTTTGTGTGTGTCCTCAGTTGCTCAGTCCTCCAACTCTTTGTAACACTTTGGACAGGCTCCTCTGTGCAGGGGATTTTTCAGGCAAGCAAACTGGAGTGGGTTGCCATTTCCTTCTCCATGGAATCTTCCCGAAACATTGCAGGTGGATTCTTTACTGCTGAACCATCAGGCAAGTTCCCTTTTTTCCCTTTAAGGATATGAATTGCCCTCTAAACAGTGGTTGATTGCATCTCACCATTTGGATGCATAGTAGCTTTACTACCATTCAGTTGTAAGTATTTTCTAGTTTCCATTATAACTGCCTGTGAGTTAAGTTTTACATTTTGTAAATATGTGAAGTTTTTTAAATTTTTGTTATTGGTTTCTAAACTAATTGCGTTGTAGTTCCAGAATGTGGTCTGTTTGATACTAACCACTTAAAATAAGTTTAGCCTCACCTTATGGCCTAGCATTTGTTCAGTTTTCATAAATAAATATTCCAAGGGTACTTTGAGAATGTTTTGTGCAGTCGTTAGGTGCAATGCTCTTTTTTCCCCTGTCCTAGAGAGTGTCCCCTTGATCTCCAGCAGCTTAGAGATCATTTAAGACACAACAATGGAAGAGGCTGTTTTTTCTGATGCCAGGGACTCTTTGGCACTTAACTCTAGAAAGAATATTTCCCAAAGATGCACCAAGCACCATTTTGCCAGACATGTTACAGTGTCAACAAAGTCTCCTTCATACCTCGCTTCTGCCTTAGCACGTATTTACACTGTCTCCTTCTCTGTGTTTGCAGATTTCAGACTTTACCTTGCCTCACTCATGATCTGGTTCTTTCATCACTCCTCAGTGGCTTTGGAGGAAGCAGATTTTCACAAAAGCTTTTGTGGTTATTGATTTCCAAGGAAATAATATGTGACAGCTAGCCTTATGTCAGCTAACTAGGAGGCGTGCAATCAAAATTTTTGAATGGAAAAACTAAAAATGTAATACAATGTCAAAACTGAAGTTCATTTACTAAAAATTATAATTAAGGCAGAAGATCTCATTTAAATGCTTAAGAATTAGAATACAAGCTAATATAAATTTAGAACATAATTCACAAATTGCTTAATTATCCTTTTTCCACTGAGAATACAAACTAGCTATCATTCCATCTTTAGTCATAGAATGCACACACATGTGACACACACACACACACAGAAGTGACAGCAGATTAAAATGAATATAGTGAAGGCATATCATATACCAGGGGTTACATTTTAAAGTCAGTTTATATAGCAAAAATTGCACACAGTCAAAATTGCCCTTGAAATCCCATAACAAGATACTGTGTTGTCTTCATATAGTTTACACAGCCAGTTTTTCTCCAATGTCAGAATAGACTGTTGTTACTTCAGCAAATTTGGAAAATTCAGCAATGACCACAGGCCTGGAAAAGGTCAGTTTTTGTTCCAATCCCAAAGAAGGGCAATGCCAAAGAATGCTCAAACTACCAGACAATTGCACATAGATCACACACTAGCAAGTCAATGCTCAAAATCCCTCAAACTAGGCTTTAGCAATACATGAACCAAGAACTTCCAGATGTACAAACTGGGTTTAGAAAAGGCACAGGAGACAGAGATCAAATTGCCAACATCTGTTGGATCATAGAAAAAGCAAGGGAATTCCAGAAAAACTTCTGCTTCATTGACTATGTTAAAGCCTTTGACTGTATGGATCACAACAAACTGTGGAAAATTCTTAAAGAAACTGGAATACCAGATCACCCTACCTGCTTCTTGAGAAACCTCTATGCAGGTCAAGAAGCAGCAGTTAGAACTGGACATGGAACAACAGGTTGGTTCAAAATTGGGAAAGGAGAACTTCAAGGCTATATATTGTCACCCTGCTTATTTAACTTAAAATGCAGAGTACACCATGAGAAATAACGGGCTGGATGAATCACCAACTGGAATCAAGATTGTTGGGAGAAATGTCAATAACCTCAGATATGCAGATGACACCACCCTAATGGCAGAAAGTGACGAAGAACTAAAGAGTCTCCTGATGAGGGTGAAAGAGGAGACTGAAAAAGCTGGCTTAACACTCAACATTCAAAAAACAAAGATCATGACATCCAGTCCCATTACTTTATGGTAAAAAGATGGGAGAACAATGGAAATGGTGACAGACTATTTTCTTGGGCTCCAAAATCACTGCAGATGGTGACTGCAGCCATGAAATTAAAAGATGCTTACTCCTTGGAAGAGAAGTTATGACCAACCTAGACAGCATAGTAAAAAGCAGAGTCATCACTTTGCCTACAAAGGTCCATCTAGTCAGAGCTATGTTTTTCCAGTAGTCATGAACGGATGTGAGTGCTGGACCATAAAGAAGGCTGAGCACCGAAGAATGAATAGCTTTCAAACAGTGGTGCTAGAGAAGACTCTTGAGAGCCCCTTGGAGAGCAAGCAGATAAAACAAGTCATCCTAAAGGAAATAAATCCTGAATATTCCTTGGAAGGTCTGATGCTGAAGCTGAAGCTACAATATTTTGGCCACCTGATGTGAAGAGCTATCTCATTGGAAAAGACCCTCATGCTGGGAAAGAATGAGGGCAGTAAGAGGGGCAACAGAGGATGAGATGGTTGGATGGCATCACTGACTCAATGGACATGAGTTTGAGCAAACTCTGGGAAATGGTGAGGGACAGGAATGCCTGGGGTGCTGTAGTCCATGGGATCTCAAAGAGTTGGATACGACTTAGCGATTGAAACAACTTCAGTTAAACACCAGATTAAAGAGTTGGTTTGCATTTAGGGCTCATGGTTTTTTAATCATCAGACTTAGTTAGGTTAGGTAAGAAGCTCATCAAAAAGAATTGAGAGAGCCTGAGTAAATAGCAGATTCTTCCCTCTCACTTAACACTCATAATAGCAGTATTAAGTGCAACAATGGAGAAATCCCCAGCACTATTTAAGTCCCTCCCTCTCTTCCTTCTTTCCTTTCCTTTTTGCTTGCAGTATGAAGGAGTTCTGTAAGGTTCTCTGGAAAGAGGCATCTTCAGGCACCTTTAATAGTCTTTTTATGATATAAAGTCTTAAAAGAACAGATCTTAACTGAGAAAGTTTCTGACACGAGAGCAGGTAAAGAACTAGCAATTTTTGGACAGGGTTGACTTTCCTGAAGGTAAAATCACATAAAGTAAACATCTAGGTTCTTGATGAGCTTCCATATATTAGTTCACTCAATTTCAATAATTTCACAAAATTAAAATATTTGTTGAGCATCTACTTTATGTCAAGTATCATGGGCACTGGAGAGACAATTCAGATAATTGATCACTGAGATGATCATTCAATCCTTTGGCAACTTTTGCTTAATCCTTTGTACTCGGTCACTCAGTCATGGCAACTCTTTGCAACCCCATTGACTGTAGCCTGCCAGGCTCCTCTGTCCATGGAGTTTTCCAGGTAAGCATACTGGAGTGAGTTGCCATTTCCTACTCCAGCTTAATCCTTTAGTACTCTGTAAACCCCTCCTTTCTTACATTCCTCAAAGTGAAAGGGAAATTAGTTAATGGCAGCCTAAGTGATAATAAATAGCAACCCAAGACTCAGGTTACCATCTTATAATCCTTATTAGCTTTTTTACTTTCTAGAAAGATATGGATATGGCCTAGCCCAGCAGTAATAACAGCTACCAAATAGTGATTTCTTACCATGTACCAGCCATGGTGCTAAGAACTTTATCCTATCTCAGATAACTCTCACAATGACTATGTGTGTCTCAGTCGTTCAGTCGTATCTGACTCTTTTTGAGCCCATGGACTATAGCCCAACAGGTTCCTCTGTCCATGGGATTCTCCAGGCAAGAATACTAGAGTGGGTTGCCATTTCTTTCTCCAGGCAATCTTCCAAACCCAGGGATCAAACCAAGGTCTCCTGCATTGCAGGCAGATTCTTTACCATCTGAGCCACCAGGGAAGCCCACACCATGACTATAAACTAGGAATTATTCTCATTTAACAGTTGAGAAGACAGAGGCACAGAGCAGTTGAATGGTTTGTTTTGAACTATTTCAACATACTGCCTCTCAAATTTCCCTTATACCACACAGAGGGAAACGTAGTTGTTAAAAGCTGTATAGGTGTGTAGCCTAGTGGTGATCCTGTAGGCAAAACAAGTTACAGAAGATAAAACAAGAATATAGATCATTATAGATTCTAGACAATTTTGCTCCTGATTTCAAGGAGCTCATCTCCTATTCTCCTAAGATGAGTCAAGAAAATATTTCAGTGAAGAAATGTGTTCTATGTGATCCTGGAGTCAGACTGCAGGTCAGGGCCAGAGTTCCCAATGCTAAAGTGGTGTTGCTCTTCTCTCCCTCTCAGAGACCCCAGTTCTGTCCCAACTACATATCTTCATTTTTACCCACTGCTCCCATGGCCATTCTATGAACTCCAGAGGCACCACAGAGACCCCAGTCTGATTTTCTCCAGGAAACAATGGGACAGAGTTTGGGGAACTTCCCTTGTTGTCTCTGTAATCTCAGGTTTAGGAGAGTTTGGATTGAAACTGGGAGAAAGAGAAAATTTTCATTTCCAGTTAAGAAGGAAAATCTTTAGGGAAAGGTTTTATGACATCTCAGTCACAACTGGAATGAAAAGCCATCTGTTTGAGGCACAGACCATTTGACAGACTTCTACCACAGACATTTCCTTGTTTTTACAGAACTAACTGGCTCATGAATTGTTGAAAGATTCAGAGTTATATAACCATGAATAATAGGAGCAAATTCTACCACTGGGTTTCATGGGTTACAAACTTTTTGAACTTATTGGAGATGCCAGAAGGCATTGTGGTTTAAAGCTACTCTTTACTGCTTCAATTCCTATAGTAGTTACACAACGAGAGGGTATTCAGTTCAGTTCAGTCACTCAGTCATGTCTGACTCTTTGTGATTCCATGGACTGCAGCACACCAGGTTTCCCTGTCCATCACCAACTCCTGGAGCTTGCTCAAACTCCAAGGAGCTTGGATGGTTGGTGATGCCATCCAACCATCTCATCCTCTGTCATCCCCTTCTCCTCCTGTCCTCAATCTTTCCCAGCATCGTGGTCTTTTTTTAACAAATCAGTTCTTTGCATCAGGTGGCCAAAGTATTGGAGTTTCAGCTTCAGCATCAGTCCTTCCAATGAATATTCAGGACTGATTTCCTTCAGGTTTGACTGGTTTGATTTCCTTGCAAGTCCGAGGGACTCACAAGAGTCTTCTCCAGCACCACAGTACAAAAGCATCAATTCTTCAGTGTTCAGCTTTCTTTATGGCCCAACTGTCACATCCATACATGACTACTGGAAAAACCATAGCTTTGACTAAGTGGACTTTAGTCGGCAAAGTAATGTCTCTGCGTTTTAATATGCTGTCTAGGTTGGTCATAGCTTTTCTTCCAAGAAGCAAGTGTCTTAATTTCATGGCTGTAGTCACCATCTGCAGTGATTCTGGAGCCCAAGAAAATAAAGTCTGACACTGTTTCCACTGTTTCCCCATCTATTTGCCATGAAGTGATGGGACCAGATGCCATGATCTTCGTTTTTTGAATGTTGAGTTTTAAGCCAGCTTTTTTCACTCTGCTCTTTCACCCTCATCAAGAAGCTCTTTAGTTCTTCTTCACTTTCTGTCATCTGCATATCTGAGGTTATTGATATTTCTCCTGAAAATCTTGATTCCAGCTTGTGCTTCATTCAGCCTGGCATTTCGCATAATGTACTCTGCATATAAGTTAAATAGGCAGGGTGATAATATATAGCCTTGACATACTCCTTTCCCAATTTGGAACCAGTCTGTTGTTTCATGTCCGGTTCTAATTGTTGCTTCTTCACCTGCATACAGATTTCTCAGGAGGCAGGTAAGGTGGTCTGGTATTCTCATCTCTTTAAGAATTTTCACAGTTTGTTGTGATCCATACAGTCATAAGCTTTGACATAGTCAGTAAAGCAGAAGGAAATGCTTTTCTGGAACTCTCTTGCTTTTTCGATGATCCAAGGGATGTTGGCAATTTGATCTCTGGTTCCTCTGCCTTCTCTAAATCCAGATGGTATTAGTCTCAAATAATTTTGCCTGGCTGTTGCTTTTTTTGTTACCTACTTAATACATCTTCTGACCCCCTAAACTGGATTGTGTGTGTGTGTGTGTGTGCACGCATTAGTCGCTCAGTTGTGTCCAACTGTTTTCGATCCCACGGACTGTAGCCTACCAGGCTCCTCTGTCCATGGAATCCTCCAGGCAAGAATACTGGAGTGGGTTGCCATTCCCTTCTCCAAGGGATCTTCCTGACCCAGGGATTGAAACTGGGTCTCCTGCATTGCAGGCAGATTCTTTATCATCTGAGCCATCAGAGAAGACCCAAACTGGGTTAGGGCTCACCGGTATATACTCTCACAGCAACCTGTACTTTTCTTTCTTAGAGTGAATAAAATTATAGTTATTTGTGTAATGCATGTAGTGCCTGTATTTCTCTTGTAGAATGTAAGCTCCATGAGGAAAGGCATCTTAATACATTGTTTGCCACAATATCCCCAGGTCCTAGTGCAGGGCCTGACCCCAGAGATGCTCAATTAATGTCCAGTAAGAAGTGAATGGATGAAACTGGAGCCGATTATACAGAGTGAAGTAAGCCAGAAAGAAAAACACCAATACAGTATACTAACACATATATATGGAATTTAGGAAGATGGCAATGACGACCCTGTATGCAAGACAGGGAAAGAGACACAGATGTGTATAACGGACTTTTGGACTCAGAGGGAGAGGGAGAGGGTGGGATGATTTGGGAGAATGACATTCTAACATGTATACTATCATGTGAATTGAATCGCCAGTCTATGTCTGACGCAGGATGCAGCATGCTTGGGGCTGGTGCATGGGGATGACCCAGAGGGATGTTGTGGGGAGGGAGGTGGGAGGGGGGTTCATGTTTGGGAATGCATGTAAGAATTAAAGATTTTAAAATTTAAAAAATAAAAAACTAAAAAAAAAAAAAAAAAAAGAAGTGAATGAATTCATAATTTAAGAATCACAAAATTTAAGAACTGAGAGGGATGTTATGAGTCTGTTTAGTCCAACCCTCTCAGTTTATATAATAGAAAACTGAGTTCCAGAGAAATAAAGAGATTTACCCATTGTTACACACTGTTGTGTGGCATGGTCACAACTAAAACTGGGCCTCTTTAATTACCCTTCCTCTATCTTATTGCATTTATGGTTAGTTAAAAGTTTTCGACTGAAAGCATTGACCAGAAATTATGGATGTAGTGTGTTGAATAGTGTCCTTCTCAAAATTCATGTCCACCTGAAATCTCAGAATATGACCTTATTTTCTTCTCAACTATTTCCTGAAAAACTATTTTTTTCCTTTTGATTCACCAAAAGATCTTATGTAAATATAGCCTTTTCTCTAAGATGTAAGAAGATCCTGTGTTTAATATAGTGCTTTGAGATTTACAAAAATGTTAGGCAATTTGCTTGTTGAACTCAAGATAGTAACAACATGTTAACTAAAAATAAATTGACAGCTTACTCTGTGCCAGGTGGTGCTGAGCACTTTACATGCTTTATCTCATTTAATCTTCACGATTCTAGGTTCTATTATTTTATAATGGGTAAACTAGAGTTTAGCAAGATGAAGAAAATCATTCACAGTTATACAACCATAAAATTGATGGAATAGTTAATCTTACTCCAAAGACTTTTCCCTTAAACAGTATACCACAAGAAGAGAAGCTCCATGCTATCATTTCTATTACCTCAAATGAAATTTGCTTTTATTTTCACTTAGGCATCCACCTGGGCCCCCCTTGTGACCACCATAATACTTATGAGAACCAATGTAAACATGCTTCATGTTGTTTGCTATACAGTGATCAATAATGTACTCTGTTAATGACTCAGGAGTCTTGAGTCTCTTGCCAGCAATGTGCTAATGTTAGTTTGTGTAAGATAAAAGAAAATATCTATATTGGTCTCTGCATGCTCCCCTCCCCAACTTCCTGGTGCAGAGTTCTTAAAACCCTTATAATTTCCTAAGTGATAAGAACACTAGTTGGACCATAAAAAAAGGCTGAGCGCTGAAGAATTGAAGCTTTTCAATTGTGGTGCTGGAGAAGACTGTTGAGAGTCCCTTGGACAGCAAGGAAATCAGATCAGTCAATCCTAAAGGAAATCAATCCTAAATGTTCATTGAAAGGATCGATGCTGAAGCTGAAGCTTCAGTACTTTGGCTACCTGATGCAAAGAGCTGACTCATTGGAAAGGACCCTGATGCTGGGAAAGACTGAAAGCAGAAGGAGAAGAGAGTGGCAGAGGATGAGATGGTTAGATAGCATCACCGATTCAATGGACATGAATGTGAGTAAATTCTGGGAGATAGTGGAGGACTGGGAAGCCTGGTGTGCTGCAGTCCATGAGGTCACAAAGAGTTGGACATGACTTAGCAACTGAACAACAACAAAGAACATTAGTAGCATCTCTTGTTCTAATATATGGTCTCTGACACAGGGTTCCTAAAACCCTTGTAAATTCCGAAGTGATAAGAGTGTTAGAAACATCTTTTATTTTTTTTTTAATGAGGTGACTGGGCATGCTCCTGGTTGGCCCCTGGATGAGGGTTAATCACTAGAAAGATTAAATCATTACTAGATGCTTGAAATGTTCAGTCTCCCCCAATCCCCACTTCTCCAGAGAGGGGAGAGGGGCTGGAAAGGCAGTTAATAATTTATTACACTTACACAAGGAAGCCTCCATAAAAATCCCCATAGCCTGGGTTTGGGGAAGTTTCTGGTGGTGAAGACATCCACATAGCAGGAGGGTGAAGCACCCCAACTCCACAGGGACTGGCGCTCCTGTGCTTGGATCCAGCCTTAGTCTACGTAGCTCTTCATTTGGCTGTTCATCTGTATCCTTTGTCATATCCTTTAATAAACTGGAAAACTTCGTCATATCCTTTAATAAACTGTGAAAAGTAAGTTTTCACAGAGTTCTGTGAGCCACTCTGGCAAATCAAACCCAAGCAGGAAGTTGTTGGAACTGACCAACCTTGTTGGTCGGAAAAACAGGTGAAAATCTGAGCTCTTGACGGTGTCTGAAGTGGTGTACCGGGGTGTACTTTGTGGCATTGACCTCTTCATGTGTGGAAAATGCTGCTCTTTTTGGGCAGATAGTGTCACAGTTGAGTTGACTTGTAGAACAATAAGTTGGTGTTGCAGAAAATTGCTTGGTGTGGGAAAGAGCCCCACATAAATGTTGTCCATAGTGTGGTGAATGCGGCAGAAGTGTGAGATGAGAGTAAAGAAGGCACATAGGAGAGAAAGGCAAGAGGAAAGAACTCAGTTTTTCTCTACTCAGGAAGACTAGAGGTTTTTCTTACATAGCTGGTAAGTAGGATAAAAATCACATCTCAGCCTTGAGAATTCTGACGATGGGATCCTGACAGAGATATGACTCTTTGGAAGACAAAGGATCTGGACCCCATGGGCAAAGACTGGGGTTATAAGGACACTGTTTGGGATCTGGTAGTGAATACTCTTATACAAGTGGTGGGTAAGAGATGGGGGGAAATGGTCTCCCAGTGCCCTACCTGTTAATGTAGTTGAGTAGTTTGAGGAAGGACTGAAGCAAACCATCAAAAAATGGTGCCTGAATAGTGGTTGCTCATTCTCCTCAGGATGGGAGAAGGAAGGGATGACAATGGACAGCAAGCCCCAGGGCCCCTGTAAAAGGACAGTGTGGCAACAGCTAATGAGTCAGGAGTCCCCAAAGCTGAATTAAACATCAGCAATGAGGACGTGAGTTTTGGGGGAAGGAGGATGAGATGGCTGGATGGTATCACTGACTCAATGGATGTGAGTCTGAGTGAACTCCGGGAGTTGGTGATGGACAGGGAGGCCTGGAGTGCTGTGATTCATGGGGTCGCAAAGAGTCGGACACAACTGAGCAACTGAACTGACTGAACCTCTCTAGGTCTGTTTCCTGTCAGAGAAACGGGGATAACACCATCTCTACCTCACAAGGTTGTTGAAAGACTGAATGATTATGTATGTGGGGGGAAAATGCTATGAATGTTTATTATTCATACTGTCAGAATTTAACTAAATATGTTTTTAAAATAAAATGTTCTTAGGCTTTTGGGGACTTGATAAAATATCAGGAATATTTTGAGTGGGTCAAGGATTAAAGTAAAATTTACTTAAGCACTCACTATCTGCCAGGTCCTATGTAAGAAATACATAAATACAATAAGGCAAACAAAGTAACCTGAAACTGTAAACATGTCTACAGTATTCATACAAAATTAGGTTTCCATTCCCTGGTGGTCCAGGGGGTAGGACCACTTGCAAAGCAGGGGCATGAGTTCGATCTCTGGTCAGGGAACCAGAATCCCATATGCTGAGGAGACAGGGAGGGAGGGACAGACAGATGTAGGGAAGAATGAAAAACAACATGTTCAAAGCTAAAATTCTGGCAGCCTTAACTCAAATGACTAGCTCATTCCCTTGGCTTGGTCTGTATATTTTTTCCTTCACTTTCTATGTCTACTTAAATTGCACCATTTCGGATGTTTTATACAATTTACTAAAAGGGCCATTTTATTTTAAATACAGAAGGCATACATCATAAATAAAGCCATTAGTAGTCACCCAGAATATAAAGGCACTGAGGTGTACCATAAAAGTCAACACAGCATTGCACAGGATATTCTTCTGATTCAAACTGCTTGTTACAGAAAGAGTCCTCAAAGACATCAGTACCACATATGTATAGTTTTTATTGTCTCCTCAATACCAAAAAGACTGTTTGCCTCAGAATTATGACATCAAGATAAGGAAATTAGGAGGCAGTGAGAAAAGTCCAACATTTGGATGCTGACTTTATGCATGATAAAGTATTATTCTAGTTGCTGATCTACAGCGACAGTTTATTGCTGGAAAAATACCCTTTTAAATAGTATAGATTATTCTAAATTAACATTATAAAGTTGCAAAGAAAATAAATTCAAAATCGTAATAAAATGTATTTTAAAAACACAATTTCATGTAAAGAAGACTAATGAAAGTACAGACTACAAACATTTTTAGAAACAGTGATTCTCTCCAGATAATTACAGAGAATCATTGTGATAGAACTGTGAGATGCTTTGCAAAAACATGCTGATAATTTTAATAATGTATGTTCTAATTCACATTAGTTTCATATAATCAAAATTATTTATTTTAAATCTCTAAGAATAAAAAAACACACCACTTGGATAACAGTAAAGACAAATCAAAGAAACCTTAGTATTAATTGGCAACCAGTTAAATAATCACAAATTCATACCACAGAAAACTATGCAACAATTAGAACAACTTACTAGTAACTGAAATGGAAAGAGTTCAAGAATATTTAAGTTATAGAATATATATAATGTAATATTTTTGCAAATAAAAACAAAATGCATATCCCTATAGGTAAATATAAATAAAGGCAGAAAAAGTATCCATTCCAAACTGTTAATAGTGGCTGCCCTCCTGTGTACTAAAGAAGGAAGTCATGGGGAACTTGTGGTTTTATATGTATTATTTGAGTTTAAAAAGAAAATATATACCATACTTGTACAATTTGAAAAATACCTCAAGACTAAGTAGATAGAGAATCTACACTTCAAAGCCCATCTTCTCCCCTGAGCGCCAGACTCCTAGGTCTAACCTTTACAACTGTCTGCATTACTAAAATGACTAAGGTGAAACTCTGCCTGGCTCAACAGCAGCACCATTCACCCAGTTGCTCAAGCCAAAGCTATGAGCATTAAATCTTTCCCTCATCTAGTTGTAAAGATTCTATCTGCAAAATATACCCTACTATATACCCTAAAATATATGCTTACTTTCTTTTAACTACATTAGCCCAAGCCACAACCAGCCCTTCCCTGTCAACAAACTATTACAAGTCACTAAATAAGGCTCCCTGCCTCTGCACTGGAGAAGGAAATGGCAACCCACTCCAGTATTCCTGCCTGGAGAATCCCAGGGACAGAGGAGCCTAGTGGGCTGCCATCTATGGAGTCGCACAGAGTCGGACACAACTGAAGCGACGCAGCAGCAGCAGCCTCTGCATTTGCTCCTTCTCCCTCTCAGCCATTTCCCATCAAAGTTAGTGTATTCTTCTGAACATCAGAATTATATCTTGCTCTACTCTGCTTAAATATCCAATAATTGCCTAACTCACCTAAAACAGAATCCAAATTCCTCTCTGGCTTACAGACGCTCCGCTTCATTCCACACATGACCTACTTTCTTGAGTTCTCCTCTCCTTAACATTCTCCTCCTTAGCCACTGTAAATCTGGATTCTATTTCTCAAACACACTAAAGTCATTCTGGACTTATAGGCTTACACTAACTGTTCCCTCTGCTGAAAATGTTTTTCCCACTTATCTTTAAATAGCTAGCATCTTGCATTCAGCCCTCAAGGTAGTACTCAGGTCTTCCCTGACTACCCAGTATAATGCAGCCATACTATTACTTTCTACCACATCACTGAAATTTTTCTGACTTTTTAAATTAATTTTATTAATTTCTACAAAGGTAGGCAACCTTGTCTGCCTTGCTAATCAGTACCTGAAATACTCTACAGTTTTAATTAACTAATGTCCACAATTTATATTAAGGGTCACTCTTTATGAAACTTATACAGTCCTAAGGATGTTGACAAATGCATAACTGCCACGTATTCAATAGTATAGTGTCACAGAGAATAATCTCCCAACTCTAAAAATCCCGTGCTTCCCTTATTCATTCTTCTTCCCTCAATAAGAACTTCTGGCAACCACTTATCTTTTTACTGTCTCTACAGTTTTGCTTCTCCCAGAATATTAGATAGTGGAATCACACAATTTAAGAACCTCAGCCTGGCTTCTTGGTACTACGATTAAAGTTTCCTCTGTATCTTTTCAGAACTTGACAGTTTTTTTTTTTTAATTTGCTGAATAAACATTTCACATGTGTTCATTCCAAGGATGTTAGATGCTTCCAGCTTCTGGCAGTTATGAATAAAACTGCTATAAATACTATCATGCAGGTTCTTTGTGTATGTAAGTCTTCTACTCAACTGGGTAAAGAGGACTACAATTACAGGATGATAGGGGTAAACCTATGTTTTAGCTCTGTAAGCATCTGCCAAATCATCTTCCAAAGTGGCTGTACCACTCTGCATTCCAATTAGAACTGAAGGAAAATTTCTACTGCTCCATATCCTCACAAGTATTTGATATTGTCAGAATTTAGTATTTCTGGAATTTAGCCAATCTAATAGGTGTACAATGATGTTTCACTAGTGGCTTAGTTTGTAATTCCCATGTGACATGATGTTGAGCATCTTTTTGTTTGTTTGACTATTTACCATCTATGTACACTGTTTCACGAGCTATCTGTTCAGATATTTTACTCATTATTTGTTTTCTTACTGTTGCATTTTAAGAGTTACTTGTGTATTTTAAATATAAGTCCTTTATATGTTTTACAAACATTTTCTCATAGCCTATGGCTTCTCTTTTCATTTTCTTAACAGCGTAAAGGTGCTGGTCGCTAATTCTACAAGTCTCAAGTTGAGTGCAGTGGATGGGTTCCCCACACCAACAACCAATTCTCCAATGCCAACTGGGTGTCCTACAGTTTAATAAAAGACAGGAAACAAATATGACATAGTTTTATATATTTAAAAAAATTTTCACCAAAAAATCTATTAGAAGTAAAATATACTAAAATTTCAGGGTACCAAAAAAAATCAATATATAAAAGTCTATTCTATACACTAACAACAAATCATCAGAAAGCAATTAAGAAAAACAATCCTATGTACAACCGTAACAAACAGAATATCTAGGAATAAATTTAACCAGCTAGGTGAAAGATCATCTTTCACTGAAAACTAAAGACATTATTAAAAGAAACTGAACACAACACAAAGAAATGTAAAGATATTTGGGCTCATAGATTAGAAGAATTTAACATTTTTAAATGTCCGTATCACCTAAAGCACCTAAAGCAATCTACAGAGTCAATGCAAACCCTATCAAAATCCCAATGACATTTTTCACAGAAACAGAAGAACAAAAAAATCCTGAAATTTGTATGGAACCACAAAGGGCCCCAAATAGCCAAAGCAATCCTGAGGGGGGGTAGGGGGAAACAAAGCTGAAGTATCATTCACTCTGATTTCAAATTATATTACAAAGTCACGGTAATCAAAACAGCACAGTACTATCAGAGTGACACACAAATCAATGGAACAGAATTGAGAGTTCAGAAATAAACACACACATATATGGACAATTAATACACAAGAGAAAAGAACACACAATGGCGAATAGATAGTCTCTTCAATAAATGATGTTGGAAAAACTGGTCATGCAAAAGAATGAAACTAGACCACCAGCTTTACACCATACAAAAGGTCAACTCAAAACAGATTAAGGACTTGAATGTAATACCTGAAATCATAAAACTCTTAGCTGTCAACATCACTAAATATTAGGGAAATGCAAATCAAAATCACAAATGAGATAACGCCTCACACCATTAGAATAAGTATTATCAAAAAGGCAAGAAATAACAAGTGTTAGAGAGGATGTTGAGAAAAGGGAATCCTTGTATAGTTTGTGGGAGAGAAAATTACTGTAGCCACTACTGAAAACAGTATGGAGAGTTCTCAAAAATTAAGAATATGATTCAGCTATTCCACTTCAAGGTATTTATCCAAAAAATTTGAAAACATCTATTTTGAAAAGATAGATGCATACTGATGTTCAATCTAGCACTACATACAAGACGCAAGATATGTAAACAAACTAAGCTGCCATCCATGAATGACTGGATTAAAAAAAGATGTAGTATATATTTAAAACAAGGGACTATTACTCAGCTTAAAAAAAAGAAAAAAAATTTTTTTTTTAAAGAGAGGAAATTTTGCCATTTGCAACAATATGGATAGACCTGGAGGGTATTATGCTAGTGAAATAAGACAGAAAAAGGCAAATACTGTATGATTTCTTTCATATGTGTATGGGGGGTGGGGGGTTGAGTAGACAAACCAAACAAAAATAAGTACACAGAGAGAACAGAATAGTGGCTAGCACAAACTAAGTGTGGGAAGGGCAAAATGGATAAAGGAAGTCAAGCGCATGGTGATGAATGGAAACTAAATTCTTGCTAGTTAGCATGTTGTAGTGTATACAGAAGTCAAAATATAATTTTGTACTCTTGAATCTTAAACATCATAAACCGATTTTATATCAATCAATCAGTGAAAAGGTTGTCTGTCAAACTACTAATCTAACAGAATAGACTTCAGAGACCATACAAGACAAAGAAAACAGGACTATACAAAATTAGTCTGAAACAATCAATCAAATGACAACCACAGTAGGCAGCAAGAAGAAACCATGAGATGGGAGAAGAATCTGGTATTTCCAGAGCTACCACATTATAACATTCAAAATGTTTCATTTTCATACCAGCAAACTGAATTCAACAGCACATTGAAAGGAGTAATACATCATGACCAAGAAGGATTGATTAATCCCTGGGATGCAAGATGGGGTCAACATACGAAATAAATAAATCAGTGTGACCAACAAGGACCTACTCTATAGCAAAGGAAACTCTACTCAGTATTTTGTGATAACCCATATAAGAATCTAAAAAGAATGAAAATATATAGAACTGAATCATCTGCTGTATACCTGAAACTAACATAACACTGTAAATCATCTATGCTCCAATAAAATTAAAATATTTTTTAAAAATAAAGAAAATCAATATGTTACACCAAATTACAATGAAGGATAAAAACCATATGAACATCACAATTAATGCAGAAGAGCATTTGACAAAATTCAATACTGTTTCATAAAAAACTGTCAGGTTAGGAACAGAAGGAAATTACCTCAACAAAATATGAAAAAGCCCACAGCTAACATTACACTCAACAGTGAAAATCTGAAATTTTTTCTTCTAATACTAGGACAAGACAGGATGCTCACTCTCACCATTTCTAGTCAACACAGTACTGGAAGTCCTAGCCAAAGCAATTAAGGCATTTAAAAAGACAGAAAAATTGGAAGGAAAGAAGGAAAATTATCTGTCCCCAGATGACATGATTTTATATATAAAAAAAGAAAAAACTATAACAGTTCCAAACAGGAGATTCCCTGGTGGTCCATGCTTCCAATGCACAGGGCACAGGTTCAATCCCTGGTTGGGGAACTAAGATCCCACATGCTGCATGGTCCAGCCAATAATAACCAAAAAAAAGAGAGAGAGATTAAAAGTGTTGGCAAGGATATGGATCGCTTGTACACAGTTGGTGAATCTCTTATATTGAATAGAGAGGCAAAAATCATCAACAAAATACAAACAAATTGAATTAAGTAATATTCCATGACCAAGTGGAATTTATACCAAAAATACAAGCTTGGATAATATCCAGAAATCAATTAATGTAATATATATTACATAGACATATTAGAACAGAGTACAAAAACAACATCATCATCTCAACACACAAAAGGCATTTGACACAACTCACCCTTTCATGGTAAAAACACTGAAGAAACCAGAAGTAAAAGAGAACTTCCTCGACCTGGAAAAGGGCATCTAATTTAAAAAAAAATCAAAACTATAGCTTCAATTCAGTTCAGTTGTTCAGTCGTGTCCAACTTTGTGACCCCATGGACTGCAGCATACCAGGCTTCCCTGTCCATCACCATCTCCCAGAGCTTACTCATGTCCATCAAGTCAGTGATGCCATCCAACCATCTCATCCTCTGTTGTCCCCTTCTCCTCCTGCTGTCCATCTTTCCCAGCATCAGGAGTTTTTTCCAATGAGTCGGTTCTTCGCATCAGGTGGCCAATGTATTGGAGTTTCAGCTTTAGCATCAGTCCTTCCAATGGACAGGACTGATTTCCTTTAGGATGGACTGGTTTGACCTCCTTGCAGTCCAAGGGACTCTCAAGAGTCGTCTCCAACACTACAGTTCAAAAGCATCAATTCTTCAGCACTCAGCTTTCTTTATAGTCCAACTCTCATATCCATACGTGACTACTGGAAAAACCATAGGTTTGACTAGATGGACCTTTGTTGGCAAAGTAATGTCTCTGCTTACATCCTGCTGCTGCTGCTGAGTAGCTTCAGTCGTGTCCGACTCTGTGCGACCCCATAGACGGCAACCCACCAGGCTCCCCAGTCCCTGGGATTCCTATCCTACTTAATGGTAAAAGACTGAATGCTCTCCCCCTAAAATCAAGAACAAGAAAGAATGCCAGCCCTCATCGTTTTTATTCAAATGTTCTAGCCAGTGTAACTTGGCAAGAAAATCAAACAAAAGGCATATGGACTGCAGAGAAAGAAGTAAAACTACCCTTATTTGAACATGATCTGATCTTGTGTTCAGAAAAATAGAATAACTTAAAAATTATTAAACAAGAGGGAACCAAGGCCCAGGTTCAAAAAAATTTCCAAATACACTATGGGTAGATTGTGAATGACTATGTGGTCAGTGACCTAGTTAACAAAGAACAATATATAATATTAAGTAAGCACTATCCTATGCATTTCGGTTATTAGATGGAAGAAAGCTTTCAATCTGCTGTTCTTCAAAGTTTTTCTGTAAAGGGCCAAAAAGCAAACATTTTAGACTTGGGGACCATATGATGTCTGTAACAATTGTTCAACTGCCATCGTACTGTGACAGTGTGACAGAGAACACATAAAATGAATGGGGCTATCCCAATAAAACTTTATTTATAAAGAAAAAAAAAAGCAGCAGGCCAGATTCCTCCCATGGGTCATAGTTTGCTAACACATGCTCTTGAGCATTAAAGTGAAAAATCTGTAACATCCTACATACATCACACTCATGGCATAAAACTGGGAAGTATGGAAGAGGCAAAAAACTTTCTTAAGACATTAGAATAAAACAGTTGGACATGGGTGGACTATCTTACAATTAAACTTAACTTTACATCTTCATTACACCCATTACTACTCCCTTCATTTGCTTCTTCCTGTAGTATCATACTCACTTCAGTGTTTCTCCGTGCCTTACCCCAACCTGTCCACACAGTGTTATCAAAAGATTTCTAAGCTGAACTTTCTACACAACTCTGATCATCTGCCATGATCCTGCTTTGCCTATTATCTTATTCCACATGCCATTCTCCCATACATACCCTATGCTCCAGTCACACAAAATTATTCATCATTCTCCAAAATGCCATCTGTTTAATACTTCTGTGACTTACTTATCTTGTTCTGTTAAAACTTTGCCCCACTATTTCCCTAAATTTCTGGTCATCTGGTCTTCTCTTAACCTTCAATATTCTGCTCAAGCATCTCATCTGGTAGCCTTCCTTAAACTAGAAAGCAGAAACAATTCTTCTAGTCTACTCTACAGCATACATTAAAAGATACTATAACATGGTAATTAAGTGCCAGGAGCCAGCACACAAGATCCCACCCATGACAAGGTCATGAGGAGAGACCTGACAGGCAAGGCAGATCAGGACTCGAGGGACTCCCTGGACCTGCTTGAGCATCTACCCCATACCAAAATCTGTCTGTCTACTGTTTACTATATTATGCCTTTCACCAACTCTTCTGGCATTAACAGGGGCTATCTCCGACCACCTTTCTCTGGAGAAAATCAACTTAGGGCTCTAGTCGATAAGTCTCCTGGGCATGAAAGGAATATGTCAATTCAAACCCCTCTGTTAGCATTCTAACTTTCGTGGCAGGTTTATTCATACTCTTACACTAACGCACATGATTGTTCACAACTTCCCAACCATGAAAGGCAGGGGAACTTAAACATTCTAAAGTCCTAAGAGGTAAAGAGCCCTTCGAGGAGTA
This sequence comes from Ovis aries, assembly GCF_016772045.2. Taxonomy (NCBI): domain Eukaryota; kingdom Metazoa; phylum Chordata; class Mammalia; order Artiodactyla; family Bovidae; genus Ovis; species Ovis aries. The sequence continues at coordinate 63,611,767 of NC_056066.1, read as the reverse complement.
AAAATTATTAGAATAGTGCTGGTGAAGGATTTTACTGTTGAAACGATGCTTGCTGCCAAGTTTCTATATCCCTTACCCATTGTGTGCCTGGAAGTATATTAGTTAATATAGTTGGTATGCAGGGAAAATAAGTAGTAGCCTTGGTGTTAGCAACATTAGACCTTTGAGTTAATAAATTTTTTCTTTGTTATAACCCACTGCACCTTTGCCCCATAGGAATGTAACTTTATTTAGTACTTTCTGAGAGTGGCACCAGACTTTAGAAAAAACACTTTTAGAGAAAAATAAGTTTTCTGGTTGACAAACCTTTATCAGAAAAAAGGGTCATAAAATGTTAACAGGTCCCCAGGCCAGAAGATGATGTAAATCACATAAGACTTTTGTATATGAAAAGGTATGCAGAAAGAAAGCCTGGTTTCAATACAGGTCAGAACTGCTGACCCTGCATGACTCTGCATCTTCCATTCCCCTCTATGTACAACCCAAGGTATAAAAGCTCTTTTTAAAAAATAAAGTTACAGACCTGCTCCACTTAAGCTTGGTCTCTCCATCTCTCTCCCCGTCTCTCTCTTCAACTCCATCCATCCTGAGGGAACCCCTGGATCCTGCTGGGGCTGGACCCCGGCAATTAAGCGTGCAGGCTTTGGAGTCAAATAGATCTAGACCCACATCTCTCCACATCCACATGTATTGCTTACTGTGTGAACTTAAGCAAATCACTGAATTACTTTCTTCATCCACAAAACAGGAATAACTTAATTGTAGTTTTGCTTTTAAGATTGATATAATACCTGTAAAGTGCTGCTATTGTTTAGTCACTAAGTTATGTCCATATAAAATCTGTGCAACAATGTTTACAGTAGCTCTATTCACAGTTACAAAATATGTGAAACAAGGTGATCTCCCTCCACGTGCGTGTGCATGCTCAGTCACTTCAGTAGTGTCTGACTTTATGACCCCATGGACTGTAGCCTGCCAGGCTCCTCTGTCCATTGGATTTTCCTGGCAAGAACACTATAGTGGGTTACCATATCCTGCTCCAAGGGATCTTCTGGACCCAGGGATCAAATCCACATCTCTTGCATTGGAGGCAGATGCTTTACCCCCAAACCACCAGGGAAACCAATCTCCTTCCACAGGTAAATCAATAAACTGTAGTACATTTACACACTGGAATACTACTCAGCAATAATGTTTTTAACAAAACGCAACAGGATTTCCCTAGGGGCACAATGAATCAGAGTCCACCTGCCAAGCAGGGGACATGGGTTCAATTCCTGGTACGCGAAGATTCCACATGCTTCAGAGCAACTAATTCTGGTAACTGCAACTACTGAGCCCGCATGCTGCAACTATTGAAGCCTGCACACCTAGAGCCTATGCTCCCCAACAAGAGAAGCCACCACAATGAGAAGCTCACACACAATGAAGAGTAGCTCCATTTACCACAACTAGAGAACGCCCATTCTAGCAACAAATACCAGTGTAGCCAAAAGTAAATAATTTTTTTAAAAATACAACTCAGAGGAATCTCAAAGGCATCATACTGAGTGAAACCCCTTCTCAAAAAGTTTAATATGTACTATTCTATTTATGTGACAGTCTCCAAAAGACAAAACAAAGAAATGGAGAACAAACTTGTTGCTGCCAGAGGTTAAGAACTGAGGGTGAGCTTGACTAAAAATACAGCACAAGGGAGGTTTTTGGTGTGATGAAATTGTTCTGTATCCTGATTGTGGTATTAGTTACAAGAATCAATAAATGTGTTAAAACTCATACAACTGTACACCCAAAAATATTCACTGGAAGGACTGATGTTGAAGCTGAAAGTCAATACTTTGGCCACCTGATATGAAGAACTGACTCACTGGAAAAGACCCTGATGCTGGGAAAGATTGAAGGCGGGAGGAGAAGGGGACGACAGAGGATGAGATGGTTGGATGGCATCACTGACTCAATGGACATGAGTTTGAGTAAACTCTAGGAGTTGGTGATGGACAGGGAGGCCTGGCGTGCTGCAGTCCATGGGATTGCAGAGTCAGACACGACTGAGTGACCGAACTGAACACCCAAAAAAAGCCAATCACTGTATGATAATTTTTTAAACACTTAAAACATTAATTAAAAATTTTAAAGACTACCACTGGGTTGAACAGTGTCTCCCCTTAAATTTATGTCCACGTGGAAACGAGAATTTGACTTTACTTGATCTTAAAGGATCTTCACAAATATAATCAAATATAAATCACAAATATAATGGATCAAGCTAAAGATGAAGACACAAACTGGAGATATATATATACACAAGACAAGGAATGCGAGAAATCAGAGGCATAGAACAGATTATTCCTGAGAAGTTCCAACTTTAGTTATACCTTATTTTGGCCTTTTAGACTCCTGGAACATGGGGGGAAAATGAAGCTGTGCTGTTTAAAACTGCCCAGTTTGTGGCAATTTATTACAGCAATCCTAAGAAACTAACATAGCCTATGATTTCTATTTATGTGACATTCTGGAAAAGGCAAAAACATTGGGAGAGAAAAATGAGTGCTTCCTAAGGAATGGGGCTGGGGGACCAAAAAATGCTCTTAGTTTTTACAACAACAACAACAAAAGAAAACATCTGACATTAGATTTATGTATCTTAGGGAGATCTCTCCAGGACTCATGTCCCTTTCAAGGATCTCTCTTCTACCTCTGTCTCTCATTGCTAGATTAATCTATCTGTTTTAATGTCTCTTTCGTTTTATAATCTTCTTTCACCTCCTCCAAAGATTATTTCTAAAGCCAATTTCAACTTTGCCTCCATTTACAGCTTTAAAATTCACAGAAATGGAAATAGGTGACTATGAATTTCCTATGGAAAACTGTGACGTTTCACATGATTTTTTAAAACACTTTCACAATCGAATACACTGTAGAGCCTGTATCTTCACCTAGTAAACCACTGTGATTTGAGTCAATGAAGATAGCAATTTGAATCTAAAATCTAGTACAATATTAAAATAATCCATTATTTATTAGTCTTGTCAGGTACAAAGAAACTTAAAACAGGGCCAATTCTTAATACTTTATCATTTATTTTGAGTAATGTTTACTATCACATTAGAAAAATGTGACTGAATGTCTAATGTAAAAGGTGCTAAAATATTGCCAGCAATAAAAACTAACCTTAACATCTTCATGAAAGGCAGTGGGGAAAAAAATGTGGAAAGACACACAGTTCACAAGATTATTTCAGTAACATCTTATCCCATAAGTAACAAACAGAGAAACTACATTTCTAGCCTTATTTTAAATATGTGTCCTATTTATACATAAATCATTAAATAACCAGGGCATTATGAAATTTGCTTGGGTTCCTTTTCAGAAATAACACATCCAACATAATCAGTTATTTTTATAGGCCATGTCTAATTTATCCTACAAAACTTGATAATTATAGGCCTGTAATTTCTTAAAAGAAGCCACCAAAAAGACATTTCAGAAAACACACAAAACCAGTAAGGAGAAAAACTGCTTGCTGAAGCATTAAGTACAGACAGAGTTCAAAGAGCTAAAATACACAGTGGTATTCAGAGAACTAAAACCAAATGAAGCTAAACTCTCAGCCTTACTAAAATACAAAAGCATACGTGGTAATTAAATATTGAGTAGTCTCCCATGGATAGGGCCACTCAGCCATGCTCCCAAACCCCTACTCAAGTGAAAGGGCTACATATCAAAAGACCTGTTTTGAAAAATCTGTCCTCATTCACTAGCCACTACAATGCAGAATGGACTCCAGCCTCAACCCAGTTGGAAGTGGAAATATGGGGGTTTGAAGTAGTTCTGGTGTATGCAACCAGTAGCCACATTACCCAGCTGAGCTGAAAACTAATTCCTATTCACTGGGGTCACAGCAGCAAAGACTGTAAGAGCAATGTTTAGATCTCATTCTCCACTAATGACAGCAAAGGAGCTAACTTTGGCTCATGGGTTGACAAAGATACTGACAGAGGGATTAACAGTTCTTTGGGTTGGGGTAGAAAGCAAATGCTAATTCCCATAACTTAATTTCTCAACAAAAGGAGAGAAACTAACTCAGATCCATTCACAATGGGGAAAAACTGCTTTCCTATTTACTGGAAAAATTACCTTAATAGGGAAGCAGGATGTAGACCATCCCCTATCCCCCACAACAGTGACACTTTGGCTCTGAACATCATGTAATGATCTCAGATAATCCAGAGTTCTTCCCCATCTTCCAGCCAAACAGGAATCCAGTGTGAATTCTAAAGCATAGGTGTAAAAAAGACAATTATCTTACTCAGAGAAACATGAAGTGAAGTCGCTCAGTTGTATCTGACTCTTTGCGACCCCATGGACTGTATGTGGCCCACCAGGCTCCTCCATCCATGGAATTTTCTAGGCAAGAGTACTGGAGTGGGTTGCCATTTCCTTCTCCAGGGTATCTTCCCGACCCAGGGATCAAACCCAGGTGTCCCGCATTGCGATCAGACGCTTTACCGTCTGAGCCACCAGGGAATCCCAAAGAGAAACATAAGAAGGTACAATTTTCAAGGTTCAACAGTATAAAAGAGTTGAAGGAAACTGGCACCAGAACTGTAAGTTTTAATATTCATTTGCTGGTTTGAACTTTGCACCTAGTATTACAGAAGGCAATTTTTCTCCCAGTTCTCCCAAACAGCTTTCGGATAAACATCTTAGTATTAACTATTATTATAAGCTGTGTCCTGGCTTTGATTATTTACTGCTAGAGTTTAAAGGATTTAACATGCCACAATAAATATAACTACTGTTGTACTACTCTAAATATTGCTCTCTTCTGCCAAAAGTCTTGTGCGAAACTATACAACTCGATTAAATATAAAGCTCAATTTCCTGGTGTCCAAGAACTCTTGTTTCTGACTATCTCTTAAAACCCATAAATTTTCCTCAAAATAAAGACTCTGGACAGCCACCATTCCATCCTTCCAACAAGCCTTTCTCAGATCATTTTTACACATTGTTTAAGAATTATCAGTCTTCCCTGGTAGTCCAGTGATTAAGAATCCACCTGCCAATACAAGGGACACAGATTTAATCCCTGTTCCAGAAAGACTCCACATGCCACTGAGCAACTACTGAAGCCCATGTGCCCAGAACCTGTGCTTCACAGCAAGACAAGCCACAGCAATGGGGAGTCTGCACACTGCAGCCGGGGAGTAGCTCCTGCTCACGGCAACTGGAGGAAGCCTGAGAGCAGAAACAAAGACACAGGGAAGCCAAAATAAACATTTCTTTAGAAAGAGAATTATTGAGGAAACCAGATGTCAATAATGAGCTAACAAGTAATGTCTATGTATACTACATAAACAAATTGATGCATTTATATTAAAAGAACTAAAAAGCATAGTTTTAAATATTGTATTAAAAATCCAGCGAAAAAAATCAGAATCATTTATTTCCAAGAGTTCTAAACACTGGGGGCAGAGTGAGTGAGTGAGTGAAGTTGCTCAGTTGTGCCCAACTCTTTGCGACCCCGCGGACTACAGCCTATCAGGCTCCTCCGACCATGGGATTCTCCAGGCAAGAATATTGGAGTGGGTTGCCATTTGGGACAAATAACCATTTATCCATTAGGAAACAAATAGGATTATGAAAGCAGAGTCAATTTTACACTCCAGTTTGGGCCTGCAAATTTTCACCTTAGTATTCTATTCCAAGACTACCTCCTCTCAAAAAAATCTATAAACAATAAGTTCTGGAGACTGTGTGGAAAAAACGGAACTCTTTGCACTGTTGGTGGGAATGTAAACCGATACAGCTGCTATGAAGAACAGTATGGAGGTTCCTTAAACTAAAAATAGAGCTACCATATGACTCAGCAATCCCACTACTGGGTATATACCCTGAGAATACCATAATTCAAAAGACACAAGTGCCCCAATGTTCACTGCAGCACTATTTACAACAGCCAGAACATGGAAGCAATCTAAATCTCCATCGACAGACAGATGGATAAAGAAGATGTGGTACACAAATGTAGGGGATAGTAGCCATTAAAGAAGAACAAAACTGTGTCATTTGCAGTAATGTGGATCAACCTAGAGTCTGTCATACGGAGTGAAGTCAGAAAGAGAAAAATAAATATTGTACATTAACGTATACATGTGGAATCTAGGAAAATGGTACCCATGAACTTATATGCAGGGCAGGAATAGAGACCAGACGTGCGGTCATGGGGGAAGGGGAGGGTGAGACGAACGGAGCGAGCGGCACGGACAGTACACACGAGCATGCAGACAGCCAGTGGGGAGCTGTACAGCACAGGGAGCACCATTTCACGCTCTGCGATGACCGCAGGGGTGAGACGGGGGGATGCGAAGGAGGCTCAGGAGGGAGGGGATGTATGTGTATATATAGCTAATTCACTTTGTTGTATAGCAGAAACTAACACAATATTGCAAAGCAATTATACTCCAATTAAAAAAAATTTACAAAGACTACCTCCTCTACTTTGAGTCCCAAAGGAACTGAATAAAACACCATTTCAAAGAAAGCAAAATACCGCACACATCTTATTTGTTCTTACAGATAAATGCTTGGGAATCCAGCAAAGTTAAATGGAGTGCCCAATCAGGCAAAGATTTCTTAGCTGTGACACCAAAAGTACCGTCCACAAAATATAAAAATCGAGAAATTTAGCCTTTTTAAAATTAGGAACTTCTACTCTTCAACTTCTACTCTTCATTGGAAAAGACCTTGATGCTGGGAGGGATTGGGGGCAGGAGGAGAAGAGGACGATAGAGGATGAGATGGCTGGATGGCATCACTGACTCGATGGACGTGAGTCTGAGTGAACTCCAGGAGTTGGTGATGGACAGGGAGGCCTGGCGTGCTGCGATTCATGGGGTCGCAAAGAGTCAGACATGACTGAGCGACTGAACTGAACTGAACTCTTCAAAAGACACCATTAAGAAAATGAAAAAAGAAGCAAAAGGCTGGGAGAATATATCTAACTAAAATATAACACTTATCTGATAAAGGGCTTATACCCAGAATTCACAGAGAACTTTTAGAACTCAATAATAAACAAACAACCCAATCAAAATGAATGGTCCAAGGTCAGAACAGAAGATGCAGCCAAAAACTGAGATCTCTAGTCTTGCTCAATGTTAATTTCATGATTTAAAACCACAGTTCCATAACTGCTGCTGCTGCTGCTGCTGCTAAGTCGCTTCAGTCCTGTCCGACTCTATGTGACCCCAGAGACGGCAGCCCACCAGGCTCCTCCGTCCCTGGGATTCTCCAGGCAAGAACACTGGAGTGGGTTGCCATTTCCTTCTCCAATGCATGAAAGTGAAAAGTGAAAGTGAAGTCGCTCAGTTGTGTCCAACTCTTTGGGACCCCATAGACTGCAGCCTACCAGGCTCCTCCATCCATGGGATTTTCCAGGCAAGAGTACTGGAGTGGGGTGCCATTGCCTTCTCCGGTTCCATAACTGAGCCTCCCCCCAAAAAAGAAAAGAACAACAGGGAAACAAATGAAACAAAAAAATCTATGTCACTGCATACCTGAACTTACTCAATTTGGTCCATTTCAAAAGTATTTATATATGGAGTCTAGGACCACTCTCAAATCCCTCTTGAACAACAACAGAAAAACCCCTAATAAATAGCACAAAAAAGAAATTCAAAATCATCACACAAAAATCAAGTAATCACTGAAATGATTAAAACAGACTTCTTCCTTTTCAGAATTACAAAAGGTAAAATATTTGTCTGGATACCTCAGAATGATTCATATTTTCTTAGGCAAGCAGTAGCAACAGCAAGTCCTATAAGAGTGAAGTTTCTTTTAAAAAGATATTAAAACATTTTCCTTCTCCAAAATAAAATCTGGATGACACAGGGACTTCTTTGCCTAAAGCTTAATCCTTTATAAATGTTTACCCCACCCAAGTAAATAGTTAAAAGAGAATATAGAATTACAAAACCAAAGAAAATGTAATGAAAATCCTGCCCCAACCAACCTTTACCTTTCCAGAAAGCACTACTTTTAACATTTTATCAAACATTCATTTACTGAGAGACTATGTATTAGAGAATGGTTCTAACTGCTTTGTCAATAACAGGAAAGGAGGTGGAATAGCACAAGACCCTAGCACAAGAAATAGCCTACAAGATAATTAAGACACTAAAAAAATCAAACAACCCAGTTTAAAAAAGGGCAACGAAACTGAATAGACACTTCTCCAAAGAAGATATACAAATAGCATAGGAAAAGAAAAGTACCACTAATTACTAGAGAAATGCAAATCAAAACCTCAACAAGATACCACTTCTCTCATCATTAGAATGACTATTCTTTAAAAAAAAAAAAAAGAAGTGAAATGAAATGTTGTCATGGGTGTAGAAAATTGGAACCCTTGAGAACTGCTGGTGAGAATGTACAAAGGCATAGCGGCTGGGGAAACACTATGGTGGATACTAAAAAAATTAACATGGCGTTACTAACAATAAGGTCCTACTATATAGCACAGGGAACTATACTCAATATCCTGGGATAAACCATGTTGTTGTTGTTGAGTTGTTAAGTCGTGTCTGACTCTCTGTGACCCTGTGGACTGTAGCCTGACAGGCTCCTCTGTCTGTGGGATTTCCCAGGCAAGAAAACTGGAGAGGAATGCCACTTCCTTCTCCAGGGTATCATCCTGAACCAGGGATCAAACCTGAGTCTCTTGCATGGCAGCCAGATTCTTTACCACTGAGCCTCCTGGGAAGCACTGGGATAAACCATAATGGAAAAGAACATAAAAAGAATGTGCACGTGCATAACTGAGTCATTTTGCTGTACAGCAGAAATTAACATTTGTAAATCAATTATATTTCAATAAAAAAATAAATAAAAACCCACCATGGAATTACTACTTGATCCACCAGTTCCACTTCTGAGAATACACCTAAAGAACTGAAAAAAGGGACTTGAACAGATACCTATACAGCCACATTCATAGCATCATTATTCACAATAGCCAAAAGGTAATCCAAAAGGCCACTGACAGATGAACAGATAAACAAAACGTGATTATACACATAAAATGGGATGTTACTCAGCTTTTTAGAAAGGAATGAAATTCTGAAACATGCTACATGAACTTTGAAGACACTGCTAAGTTAAAAAGCCAGACACAAAGGACAAATATTGTATGATTCCACTGATATGAAGTAGCAAGAATAGTCAAATTCTATAGAGACAAAAATTAATGCAGTGATACCAGGGAGGGGAATGGCATTATTGTTTAATAACACATACAGAGTTTCAGTTTGGAATGATAAATTCTGGAGATGCATAGTGGTAATAGGCATGCAGCATGGGAATATATTTAATATCACTGAATTAAACACTTAAAAATGGTTGAAGTTGTAAATTTTATGCATATTTTACCAACATGCTATGCATATTTTACAATGACAAAAAATAATCAGGACATATAAGTCTATCATTTTCTTTGCCCCTTATTAATGAAAGTATCAATTTAAACAGTAAAATCAACAGAACAGACTGAACATCTATGCTATATCTCCAACTCTCCCAAAACTCCAACAAGAAAAAGGAAAAAAGTTTAAATCCTGAAGGGCAAAGAGAAAGGGAGAGCAGATGACTGCACATCAATGTCAGCAACATTCTGGACAATAAAAAGCAATAGTAGCCAGGTTCTATACATTTCAATACATACATTAACAGTTTTTAATTAAGACCTACAGTAATTATCTTTCCTTCCAGAAATTCAAGGGTAAAAGATAATCTAGGATTTCCCTTTTACTAGCTTTCCACAGAAGCAAATGCAGCTAATCCCTCTTTGATATTCCTTTCCTTCCACAGCAGACCCATAATTAAATGAACCACCTAAAAATCTCTTTAAATTTTCAAAACAAATGAACTTCAGAATCTAGGTTAGACCATGCTTCAAAAATTCAAAAAACAAATTCTCTTTGCATTAAATTAGACTTGGATTTAGCTCAATTTGATCCTTTTACTGCATTTCTATGATGGCTGCAACTCTGTCTACTTTTCACAGGCTCAGTTCAGTGTTCTTATTCATTGATGAGGGAAAAGTTGCTGTCTCTCAAATATTCTGAATATTCAGGCTCTAACACACCTTAAAGATCAACATTCAGAAAACTTAAGATCATGGCATCTGGTCCCATCACTTCATGGGAAGTAGATGGGGAAACAGTGGAAACAGTATCAGACTTTATTTTTTGGGGCTCCAAAATCACTGCAGATGGTGACTGCAGCCATGAAATTAAAAAACGCTTACTCCTTGGAAGGAAAGTTATGACCAACCTAGATAGCATATTCAAAAGCAGAGACATTATTTTGCCAACAAAGGTCCGTCTAGTCAAGGCCATGGTTTTTCCAGTGGTCATGTATGGATTTGAGAGTTAGAGTTGGACCGTGAAGAAAGCTGAACGCCGAAGAATTGACGCTTTTGAACTATGGTGTTGGAGAAGACTCTTAAGAGTCCCTTGGACTGCAAGGGGATCCAACCAGTCCATTCTAAAGGAGATCAGTCCTGGTGTTCATTGGAAGGACTGATGCTAAAGCTAAAACTCCAATAGTTTGGCCACCTCATGTGAAGAGTTGACTCACTGGAAAGACTGATGCTGGGAGGGATTGGTGGCAGGAGAAGGGGATGACAGAGGAGGAGATGGCTGGATGGCATCACCGACTCAACGGACATGAGTCTGAGTAAACTCCAGGAGTTGGTGATGGACAGGGAGGCCTAGCGTGCTTCGATTCATGGGTCGCAAAGAGTCGGACACGACTGAGCAAATGAACTGAACTGAACACACTATTAGATTTACTTATTAAGAAGACTACTTACAATGACTACATTTTGCATTTTAGTCAAGAATAAGAAGTTAACTTTCCTGTATATGTCAAGAAAAGTTTCATGAGAAAAGTATAAACAGAACCAAAGGCCTACTGAAAATCAAATTCTGAAAATCATTTTCTCAGGCTATACAAAATAAACACATTTCACGTTTCTACATTTATCAGTTTTAAACATTCTGAATCATAAATTAATTACTGTGTCCAGTTTCTGCAACAAAATTCTACATCTTTTCCATGAGAAAACCTTTTGTCACTGTATCCAAACCTTGGTAAATAAAAAAAATTCCATGTTCAAAGTCTACAGAAGAGGTTAATCAAGATGACCAAAAATGCTAAACTAGAAATGTAATAAGCAGTTGAACTACTTTGATTTTACCTTTTCTATTCTTTTAAAGCTGGGTAATTATGAGACTATATACATGATCCACCATTAAAGGGGGTGCCACGGCTGACAGTAACGAAGATCCTTATGAAAACGGAGGGTAGCCTCTTCAGTATTATCCTCACATATCCTAATTATTACAAAAGAACAAATATGGGAAGAGCTTTCAAAATCTGCCTCTTGACTGCAGTGTCCCACTGTCACAGGGTGACCCAGATACAAGCTTTTGTCCCTCACTTTCCATTCTCACTACAACCTCCCTAGCCTGGTCTCCCTGCCTCTGGACCCTATCAACTCTAATAAATACTGTGCTGCTAAGTCGCTTCAGTCGTGTGCGACTCTGTGCGACCCCATAGACGGCAGCCCACCAGGCTCCCCCGTCCCCAGGATTCTCCAGGAAAGAACACTGGAGTGGGTTGCCATTTCCTTCTCCAGTGCATGAAAGGGAGAAGTGAAAGGGAAGTCGCTAAGTCGTGTCCAACTGAACGACCCCATGGACTGCAGCCTACCAGGCTCCTCCATCCATGGGATTTTCAAGGCAAGAGTACTGGAGTGGGGTGCCAATAAATACTGTAGACTTCAATATTAACAAAATAAATTTCATAAAATACCACTTCATCCTACCAGTCAATAGGACTTAAGTTTATCCTAAAAATAAGAAGACTGCTGAAGGGCAGCAGAGTACACTACCCCAAAATATGCCACTTTGGCATAAGAATTATTCTGAACTAAAGAAAATCAAAACTCAGCTGCAAAAGCTCTTTACCTCTCTCCCTCCCACAACTGCCTACATTTACACTGGAAAGGAGGCCTGTACTAAGAAGAGAATTATTACCAGAAAGTATCTTTTTACCTAAGAAACTTAACTGCAGGGACTTCACTGGTGGTCCAGTGGTTAACGCTCCACACTCCCAATGCAGGGGGCCTGGGTTTGATCCCTGGTCAGGAAACTAGATCCCATAAGCTGCAACTAAGAGTTCCCATGCTACAACTAAAAGATTCTCAATGCAGCAACTAAGACTCAGCACAGCCAAATAAATGATTTTAGAAAGAAAGAAAGAAAAGAAACTTAACTAAGTAAGTAACAGGGCAACCTTTATTTTCCAAACATCTCTCCTCTTCCCTTTGTATCACCAGCCCCTACCCCTTTTCCTTATAAGGCTCAGGATATTTATATAAGCCCCTATTATGGCTGCCTTTTGGGTCTCAGTTTTATGAGGCTCCCACACTGTATTTAGGAAATTTGTTTTCTCTTGTTACTCTATCTTACAGCAATTATTAGACCAGTCAAAGAATCTGAAAGGGAAGACGAGAAAATTATTTTGCCCCTACACTGATCTCTTAATTTTTCTAAACTTTCTGTTCTTACTGGGACCACACAAACCCTCTTCAGATTAATTTAAATTCACTGCACTTTCTTTCACCACCTTAAGTTCATTCCTGCAATTTTCCCATTCTGAATCCCAGTTTTAAATAACTTCCCTCCTCCTCTTTGCCTTAATCTTTCTGTTTACGCCTCATTCAGCCCTAGACAGCAGTAAGGTATCGCTTGAACTTTAAAAATCTCTATGTGAGTAAGGACTCTCTTCCCAGAGAGCAGTGAACATGGGTTATGCAGCAAAAAGTCAAGTCCCAGATCAGAGGTTACAGAACAGCAACCCACAAGACAAAGTCTGCCCACAGTGGTGAATCTGTCTGGCTCACAGCATTTTTATGAATTCATTATGTTGCCAACATTTAAAAATAAAAATTTCTCACAAAATCTTAAATTCCAGCTTCTCTTCACAAAAAGATGTTCAGGTCACACTTCATCTATATGCCTCCTGCCCTACCTCCTGCCAGATGGATAAATCTCACCTCAATTTTTTAAAAAAGTAAACCAAAGCTGCCGAACAGCTGCCCCCCTGGAGTAACATGAATTCCGTAAATCACTTAAGTCCCAACCTGCTCTACCATTACTATTTAAATCTAGCCCTTGTAGGCATCTGACTTTACAGTGCTCCCCTTATACAAATTTACTGAATGAATAAATTAAGATGACAATTTTAAGACAGACAAGGTTGGTTAATGATAGTTTTAGAACAGACAAGGTTGGTGATGATGATAATGTGATAATGGTAACAACACTGGCAATTAACATTTCCTGCTTTATTGTGAACCAACTATTGTTCAAGCAAAAATATATTATCTCATTTAATCCACACAAAAACCCTATGGATATACACTATTATTATTCTCGATTTATAAATGAAAAAACTAAGGCACAGAGAAGTGAAACAACTCAGCCAAGGTCACACTGCCAGTACTTAAGGTACAGTAAGAATTCAAAATCAGATAGTCTAACTCCAGGGAACACTGTTAATCCCTACAATATGATTCCTTAAGACTACCATCCTTTCTTCTGTGACCAACTGAATTAACTGCCTGGAACGAAGACTCAAGAGACTAAATTTTAGAGCCTATTCTTTCTTTGCACAAATGACTAAGAAGCAAACCAAAGTTCACCTAAATGCAGATGGCATTTTTGAATTTTTTTCCTCACCTTAAAAGAAAACTATATCTGTAACTGAAATATTAGGGAATCCAATCAAACTATATATTTGTTATCAGACTACTCCCGGAGTAAGGTAAGCTCAATAATGAGATGAATCCTTAGTTCAAAACTACAAAGTGATGATACAGCATAAAACTCTTCTCTTTCTTGGGGTAGAAGGATATATCTACGAGTAAACAGTGTGCAGACATGAAAAGAATTAAGTTTCTTGAGGGCAGGAACTGCTTTTTCCATGAGTTCCTGCAATTAGCACATATTCAGTTATAATAAAGGAACCAAGAAATCCAAACATCTTAAATTGAAATGCAATGAAATCCTTATTATAGCATTTATCATCTTGCTTTTTACAGTAATTACTAGTGAATAGTTTTATTTTCCTCACAAAAACACAAAATCCTTGAGGTAGAGTATCCCTTGGAAACTAGCATAACAGGGCTCAATAAACGCTTGCTTAATATTACAAGCTCAACATTTCTTCCTGCAGGTCTCTCAACCAATGTTTAAAGCAGAAAGAGAATTCCTTGGTGGTCTAGTGGTTAGGACTCCGAGCGTCCACTGCATGGGGAATGAAGATCCTACAACCTGCATGGCCCAGCTAAAAATAAAAAATAAAGTAGAATTTAAAATGGCTTCTCATTTACAAAGCAATGGATGCTCTGAAATCCTATTATAAGATATTTTGAGACCAGTCCCACATTGTATCAACAAAGCCCTGAAAAATTGGTGAGCTGGCATAAGCAGCACAAAGAATAACCAAAGAGCTGGAAGGAGAAAGCATCATGTTCATACCTTCAGTAGAAAGTAATGCAGTCCAGAGATTTAAGCAAATTGCTCAAGATCACAGAAATTAAGTAACAAGCAATATCAAGGCCAGAACACATATTTCCTGAATGCTGGCCCAGTTTTCTTTCCACAAAGAACTACTCTGTGAGCTCAGGATGAAATGGATACTTTTAGAAATATTTTAAAGATATTTGGTATGGAGGATGATCTTCCCAGTACATAACTTTTTGTGAGGTATTATACCACCAGTAAAGATATGAAATTTGCCTTGTTCCAATCATTGCAGATAACGCCATCTTTTCCCTGTTGTTCTATATACTTTTTTCATTTTCATTTCATACTTTCCTTTCATTATCCTCTGAGAATTCTTCCTCTCACTGCCTCTGATTTATCTACTTTTCCTCTTATCCACTTCCTTTCTTTAGTATCTCACAAACCACCCTACCATCTCCTTTTCTCTTTGTAATTATTTTTTTTAAACCCACAGATTAATCACACATTTGATTATAGACTAACATGGGATACCATAATAAGCAAGCCACAGCCTTGGTCTCTTGGCATTTATGAGGCAATTTGTTAACAAAAATATAAACTAAACACAAAGAGTCACACAATTTTAATTTTACTATGATTTTACAATGGGGACAAGAAGCTTAAGTACGGACGGGACACTCATATGAAGAGATGTGGTAATAACAACAGTTGCAAGGTTAGGGTTAAGCAAATGAAAGGGATCCTCTTTCCTATACAGCTTTCTCACCAATTCATGTGCTCTACTTCCTTTACTCCTTATTCTCTCACTGCTTGACTTTTCCTGTGCTCTACTTTTCTCTTAACCAGCAGACTTCCTTTTCTTCCTCCTGGTCTTTTTTTTCCCTCTCCTGATCTTTTCAGATGAATCTGTCCTGTCCTGTTTTCCTTTTCAATATTATTGCCAACCCCTCCCACCTTATAAATCTGGATAATGGCTTCAGATGGGAATTCACTTTTTCTAAAGATTTAATATGTATTATTTTATTTGATCCTCACAACAATGCCAGGGAGGCAGGCAGAAATCAACATAACTACTTTACATATAAACTAAGTCTTGCCAAGATTAAATACTTTGCCAAAAATCAAGTTTGTCAGCAGCAAAATCAAATCAGAACCCAGACCTTTTCTTTCCAAGTCCTCTATTCTGTTTCCATTGAACTATATTGTTTTCTTTTTAATTCCTACATATTTTAACCAATATATGTGCACATGTATGGACAAGTATAGAGATAAATGTTTCTAAAATAGCACAAATGAGAAAAGTATATGACTGTATAGGGAAGCTATTTAGAAAAACAAAAGTCAAAGGACCCAAATTAAGAATACAATGTAGCTCACAGGCTAATCCTTGTAGAGGCAGCTATGGGTTTCAGATCCAAATGGAAACTATGTCTTCAACCAAGTGATGTAGGCAGCATCAACACTGGTCTCTCCCCATACTCCCACAGCTGTTAACAGGACCAGTGCTCACCCTCAGCATCATTTCTGACCCCCACTCTTTCACAAGCATGCCACCATACCTGAAGTTTTCACTGTTTGAAGTCACTTCTTTGGATTAAGGCGCTGTCTCCAGAAGGCCACGGTTAAATGCATGTTACCTGAGAAAGGAAGGAGGGTCCATTAACACATTACTCCTGTGTTTAAACACATCAGATCAGCAATGACCTTTGGAATAGGACAGCACAATGTCCTTTAAAAAGTTTCACAGAATAGATAATTTTTGATGGAGCAGGCAGGATAATAAGGTTAAATTGGGAAGAAAATGATTCACGCAATACGGTAACTCCCCACCTGCGTATAGCTACATGGCAAAATGAGGATGGCCATACAAATACATACTCTACCTTTTGAGATCACAGTAAGGACTATCCCTGCAACTTGGAAGCTCCTAGGGATAAGAAAAGAAAAAAGTACTCCAAGGATCTGAGTATAGCCAATTCTGTAAAGAAGCAAAGAGCTGAGTTGGCATCAGTCCTCCAAGGACAGTACACTGCTAGACTGAAAGAGGACAAAAAAAGGAACAGATTCTGGTTAACTACTTCTAGTTGTGAGGCTAGTTTCCAGCCCAACATTTTTAGCAGAGGGCTGACCTCTTAGTGAGAGAATGCTGCAATTCAGTTCTTCAACCCCACTTGCTAATTTATATTGACTCAAAGCCAGTATCATTTACAGCCACAAAAGTCAACATGCCTTTACTGAGTGCATATTATAAGCCCAAAATTTGGCTAGGTGATATAAATATGGGGTTGGGGGGGAGGGGGGCCTTTAATACACTTTTGCCTTAACCCATACTATAGAGTAACTCCTCACCTGCGTATAGCTACATGGCAAAATGAGGAGGGCCATATAAATACATACTCTACCTTTTGAGGTCACAGTAAGGACTATCCCCGCAACTTGGAAGAAACCAATCCCCTAAACCCAAAACAGAGAAGGGTGAGGAACAAGAAAAGGCGGCAGAGGGTGGCTATTTTTCTGTGAGTATAAACACAAATTTCCTAAGCCAGAATGAATACAACTCACTTCTAGGCCAAAGTTCCTTGTTAAACTCTGAACAGTCAAGAGGCACGGGCTAGAAATACTTTTTCTTTTGGTCTAATACCAAAAGTTCTTTAGTAGTACACATTCATCTTGGTACACTGGAGAACAGACTAAGAGTTACAAAACTTGGTTCTACTTTTAGCTCTGATTCTTTATTTAAAAAAAAAAACAAAACAGAAAAGGTTGGACTAGTCCAAGAATAGCATATACCTGGCACATATATTGATACCAACCACTAGATAACTAGTGTCCACAGGAGTCATCACTAATCAATCATAACTCACTTTCCCAGAGAACCCTTATGATTAAAATCCTTCTCAACACAGGGCTTCTGGCAGCTACTTCAAGTGAAAGTTGGCCCATAAATCAAAATGTATCTGCTACTGTGGACTAGATAATCTCTACAATCTCTTCCAACTCTTTAATATGTATTATTTATTTATTTGGCTATGCTGGGTCTCAGATGTGGTATGTAGAATCTTTAGTTGCAGTATGTGGAATCCAGTTCTCAGAACTGGGATCGAACACACAACCCTTGCATTAGGAGCATAGAGTCTTGGCCACTGGACCACCAGGGGAGTCCCCCAACTCTAAAATTCTAAAACCAAGTTTCTGAGGGTGGGAGAAAAAACACTTCCCAAAAAGCTCATAAACCAATAGCATTGATAGCCATAAATTTCAGTCTAATCTCTAAATTCTACAAATTGTACCTGATCAAGGATGCTAACAATAAATTCTGATACCATTAACATATATAACTGTGCAATACTATTCTGATTTGCTAATGGGTTCTTTTGACAGAAAAGGAACCTTTTACCCAGAATGGCCCTAAAGAAATCCTCATACAAAAATAGGACAATATTGCACTAGTAAAGAACTAAATTTAATCCCTTGATCATGCCCACGGCCTCTCAATGAGGACAAGCCTTTCACTTCTCACCTAAACCACTGCAACAGCCATTCTTCCGTCCTTTCACTCATGCCACAAAGCAATCTTCCCAAAGCAAACATGTACTCAATATCATTTTCCTGTTAAAAAATCTGTATCTAAAAATAAATAAATAAATAAATAATAAAAAATCTGTATCTATTGCTAACAACAGAAAACAAGTTTTTTTCTTGCCTCACATCCATAATGCTCTCCTTCCCCATCCCACTCCCTGCTCCCTTTTATCTTCCACAATCCTGTGTTTACTAACAGTACTGAGGTGTTTCCTCTGCCCTGTCCTTCCCTTTCTCCATTACAATAACACTTCAGCTAAGACCCAACTTCAGCTTGAAGCAGATTCTTCCTCCTCAAATCAGACACAACTGATTACCTCCTCTTCCATCTCAAAGCTTTTGGTTTATTCAAAGTATTGTCTCAAAGGTTTCCAAAACCATCAAAATTGCCTGAGGCAAGTTTTAATCCTCAAGGCCGACCCAAACCTATTAAATCAATCTCGGAAATAAGGCTCTGAAATTTCTACTTTTAAAAAAGCTGCCTGATTATTTTAATGACCAAATTTGGGGGCTACTGGTTTGTCTCTTCCAGTTGGTGTAAAGACGTTTCTTTAAGGAATGGAAAAATGATTTACTCTAGAATACACTGAGGAATTATCCTGCACTTGTTTATTTCATATCCTTGTTGACTTGACTCATATGCTGAAGATGAAGGAATTCCTTTCGGACTCACACCCAAAAAACTTATATCCACTGTTGAAAACAGCAGGTGAATTTCCACCTTCATTTCTAAATCTTAAAAATGAAGTAACTGTAACCTGAGTAAACCTATGAATACATGATTAAGACTCTCACCAGACCTGCTCTGAGAACTTTATTTCGGCAGAGAAACAACTCTCTAGCCCATTTTGAGGGTGGAAATACACTGCCTCTAGTACTTCCCTACGATCTAATTATATTAGGAATACATGCAAGACTCAAACTAAGTACAGTGATAGATGGATGGCTCAAGTGCCTCGTTAATTTTCAGAGAAAAATTCCCTGAAATGTCTCTTCCTTCCCCACCCCTCACTCCCAAAAACTACACTGAAGCTGAATAACAGCGGAAAATCTAACAAGATACAAACATTAGCAAGAAAACAAGGTGAGTTGTTACTGGGGAATCGTGGATTTCGGGTAGTTTGCAAATCCACCAGGTTACATCGCTAACTTGAGGCCCAGCGTCTACCTGGGGCGCAGAGATCCTGTGTTTCGCTCTACGTCGCGGCCCGGAGCAAAGTCTAAGAACTTGAGTTCCCCACTTAGTCCCCACCAAGTCCTGTCCTCATCACGACTACTTTTTCCTTCTCTCCGCTAAAGAAAAGGGCACTTTCAGGAGGAAGGGCAGTGACAGCTCCACGTCTGCAAAACTCGGCGCCGGCGGGGCCGCTGCAGCAGCAGCGGGCGCCGACGACGACGCCGGGGCCGGGACCACCACGCTGGGGGACAATAGACGGAGGGAATGGAAGAGAGAAGAGGCAGCCGCTGTACTTGGCCCCTCTCGCTGGTGCGAGCTCCAAAAAGTCTCGGGAAGGGCAGCGGGTGGCAGGTGGGCCCGGCCGCCGCCCCTCGCAGGGCCACGTCGCCCGCCCCGGCCGCTGCCGCGGGGCCCCTCGCGTAGGCCGGGCCGCAGGAGCAGAGCCCCCGGGCGGGGCTGACGGGCTCTGGGCTGGACCCCGGGGGCGCCCGCTGGGGCCCAGTTCTCTCAGAACTTGGCGCCCGCGAGGAGAGGGGCTCCGACCGTCTGAGCCCAACAGGGGCCGCTCAGGGCTTCCAGATGACCCATCCCCGCCACCCCTCCGCCCGGCCCCTGCCACTAGCCCGAGCTCCCCGCGCCCACCACGGGCACCGGCTCTGAGGGAAGAGGAAGCAGCCGCGGCTCGGGTCCCGGCTGACGCGCCGCACTCCTCTACCTCTCGCCCTCCTCCGACGTATTCATCCAGGACCCTCCCTCTCCCCAAAATTGCCTCCAGTCCGCCCGCGGGTTTTTACCGGGACACGGGGCGGCGGCTACTCTTCAGTCCCTCGACTAAGATGGCAGCCGGTCCCGATTCCGGACCACAGCTACTAGAACGAGTTGGCGGCCAACGCGCAGGCGCCTCCAGCTCCGGAGCTATCAGGACTACAAGCCCTAGAAGTCCTTGCGCACTAACCAGCTGCGGGCAGGAAGACCTAGCGGAGGCTGGTGAGCGCAGCTAAATCCGAGCTTGTATTTAGCTAGGTGGGAGGGACTCTTGGATTACTCCCGGTCAGTACAGTTGCTCAGTCGTGTCCGACTCCTTGCGACCTCAGGAATTGCAGCACGCCAGGCCTCGCTGTCCATCACCAACCCCCGGAGTTCACTCAAACTCATGTCCATCGAGTCGGTGATGTCATCCAGTCATCTCCTCCTCTGTCGTCCCCTTCTCCTCCTGTCCTCAATCCCTCCCAGCATCAGTCTTTTTTTCTTAATTTTTTTAAATTTAAATTTATTTACTTTAATTGGAGGCTAATTACTTTACAATATTGTATTGGTTCTGCCACACATCAACATGAATCCGCCACGGGCGTACACGTGTTCCCCATCCTGAACCCCCTCCCCCTCCCCCCTCCCTCCCCTTCGCATGAGGTGGCCAAAGTATTGGAGTTTCAGCTTCAGCATCAGTCCTTCCAATGAACACCCAGGACTGATCTCCTTTAGAATGGACTGGTTGGATCCTCTTGCAGTCCAAGGGACTCTCAAGAGTCTTCTCCAACACCACAGTTCAAAAGCATCACTTCTTCGGTGCTCAGCTTTCTTCACAGTCCAACTCTCACATCCATACATGACCACTGGAAAAACCATAGCCTTGACTAGACCGACCTTTGTTGGCGAAGTAATGTCTCTGCTTTTGAATATGCTATCTAGATTGGTCACAACTTTCCTTCCAAGGAGAAAGCGTCTTTTAATTTCATGGCTGCAATCACCATCTGCAGTGATTTTGGAGCCCCCCAAAATAAAGTCTGACACTGTTTCCACTGTTTCCCCATCTATTTCCCATGAAGTGATGGGACTGGATGCCATGATCTTCGTTTTCTGAATGTTGAGCTTTAGGCCAACTTTTTCACTCTCTTCTTTCACTTTCACCAAGAGGCTTTTTAGTTCCTCTTCACTTTCTGCCATAAGTGTGGTGTCATCTGCATATCTGAGGTTATTGATATTTCTTCTGGCAATCTTGATTCCAGCTTGTGCTTCTTCCAGCCCAGCATTTATCATGATATACTCTGCATAGAAATTAAATAAGCAGGGTGACAGTATACAGCCTTGATGTACTCCTTTTCCAATTTGGAACCAGTCTGTTGTTCCATGTCCAGTTCTAACTGTTGCTTCCTGACCTGCATATAGGTTTCTCAAGAGTCAGGTCAGGTGGTCTGGTATTCCCATCTCTTTCATAATTTTCCACAGTTTATTGTGATCCACACAGTCAAAGGCTTTGGCATAGTCAATAAAGCAGAAATAGATGTTTTTCTGGAACTCTCTTGCTTTTTCCATGATCCATCGGATGTTGCCAATTGATCTCTGGTTCCTCTGCCTTTTCTAAAACCAACTTGAACATCTGGAAGTTCACGGTTCACGTATTGCTGAAGCCTGGCTTGGAGAATTTTAAGCATTACTTTACTAGCGTGTGAGATAAATGCAACTGTGTGGTAGTTTGAGCATTCTTTGGCATTGCCTTTTTTTGAGATTGGAATGAAAACTGACCTTTTCCAGTCCTGTGGCCACTGCTGAGTTTTCCAAATTTGCTAGCATATTGAGTGCAGCACAGCCCGGTATCTCTAGGCTTTTTAAAAAACCCTCCTCGTCTCACACCAGAACCTCTCAACAGTATGGCTACGGATCCAAAACTCTAGTGTGCCTCAGAATCACCTGAAGGGCTTGTTAAAACATAGACTACTGGGCCCCACCCCCAGAGTTTCTAATTCAGCAGATCTGGGATAGGATCTAATCATTTTAATAATTTGCATTTCTAACAAGCTCTCTGATGTACTTCTAGTAGGAGATCACACTTTGAGAATCACTGAACCGTATCTTAGTCCTTAAAAAACTACATTCAGGAGTTACACTGATTGGATTCAACTCCACCTTTTAACAGTGTACACTTAGGGATGATGAAAATAGCTTACACGTAAGTGGTGCCAACGTGGCAGGTGTTCTTAGAGCTGATCAATAAGCTCCTTTAATCCTCACAACGAATCTGTGAGGAACTACCTTCATTTTCCTCACTTTACAGATGCACAAACCAAGTCACATGCTGGATAAGAACCCAGGAAGTCTGGCCTCAGATTCCAACCTCTTCCTTCATAGATTGTTTGTGAGAATCAATAGGCTGTGGAAGTAAACTCAGAGGCACAACTAAGTGCTTAGTAATTAGTGATCTATGCTATTATTGTTTAGCATGTTTCCTCCTAATAAAAACAGTATTTTACCATTTAGAAAGTCACTTACACTTTTCAAAGTACTTTCAAGTCCTCCATGTCAGTGTTTCCTGCAATGTACCTTAGGAAAGCATGTTAAAGATACAGATTCCTATAACCCTACCCCATTCACATTATCTAGTGCTGTGGTTCTCAAACTTCAGTGCCCATCAGAATCACCTAGAGGACTTAAACCATAGACTGCTGGGCTCCACCTTCAGAATTTCCAGTTCAGTAACTCTGAGCTCTGACCGCAGTGTTTGCATTTTTGACCACAGATCACACTTGGACAATCACTGTGGTAGGGCAATGTTTCTCACCTTTTTTAAAATTATCATCTCGATAAGGAACAATTTTACACTTTTTGGGGGCGGGGGTGGGCATGCCACTCTGCACTTGGAATCTTAGTTCCCCCACTGGGGATCAAACCCATGCCCCCTTCAGTGGACATGGAGTCTTAACAACTGGATCACCAGCGAAGTCCTACTAGACATTTTTCCCCTAAATTCCCTCATGAAATTTTAATGTCACAAATGTACTTTTTATCATGTATGTACCATGTATCTGAGCTTTTACCAAAAAAATTTTGAATGGGGAGGAATTCCCTGGCTATGCAGTGGTTAGGACTCTGCACTCACGGCCAAGGGTACAGGTTCAATTCATGTTCTGGGAACTAAGATCCCTGCAAGTGGAGAAGGGCATGCAAACAAAACAATTTTTAAACATACATGTATTTTAATGTCCTCTGCACCCCCACAATCAATTTTTGTCCTATTGTGAACACATGTTCTGCAGGATGTGGGTTTTTAACTAGTGCCCCAGGTGATTCTTAACACTAGACAGAACGCAGTGTATCTTTAAAGTATGAGGTATTTTTGCCTGGGCTTCCCAGGTGGCTCAGTGGTAAAGAATCCGCCAATGCAGGAGTTGTAGATTCGATCCCTGGGTCAGGAAGATCCCCTGGAAAATGAAATGGCCACCCACCCAGTATTTTTGCCTGGGAAATCCAATGGCCAAAGAAGCCTGGCAGGTTACACTCCATGGGGTCGGACACAACTTAGCAACTAAAACAAACATTTTTATGTCCCTTATACAAAGAGGGAAATGAGTCTCAAGTAAATTAGATGAGTGGTCCAAGATCACTCAGCCAGGAACCAGGGATTCAACAGAAGTCCTCCAGCACCACATTCTGTCTTCATACACAATTTTTAAACTATATAATGTTATGCAAAACTAATGTATAGTGTTTGAAGTCAGAATAGTGATTACCCTTGTCCTTAGTCACTCAGTCGTGTCTGACTCTTTGTGACCCCACGGACTGTAGCCCACCAGGCTCCTCTGTCCATGGGACTCTCCAGACAAGAATACTGGAATGAGTTGTCATGCCCTCCTCCAGGAGATCTTCCCAACCCAGGGATCAAACCCAGGTCTCCCACATTGAAGGCGGATTCTTTACTGTCTAAGCCACCAGGGAAGCCCAGTGATTACCTTTAAGAGGAGGTAAAAACAGGAAGGAGACCCAAAAGGGGGTGGCAAAAATGTTCTGTGTCTTGATCTGCATGCTGGTACACT